>NW_024610111.1:0-1260084 GCF_016920785.2 Ixodes scapularis | reverse complement strand
GTTTGCGTTCGAACAGTTATGTGAGAAGAACCAAGAAACACAGCACGTGCCCACCAGTATATTTAAAAATAACAGAGCTTAAAATAATATCACAGACTACTGAAAAAAAAAACAAAAAAAACACAGAGACACACAATCTGCAATGACTTTTGTAACACGTTCCGTGTATACCGACGTTTTCTGTATAAATAAAGAAAAATCAAGCATTTTCCAATCCAGGTTAGTTCATAAAATTTGCCCGAAATAGAGTGTACAGTAACTTACCAATAAAATGTTATCTTCGAAGCTCTGGGGTTTGCAGGTGCCAGATGTTTTAGACTTCGATTATAAGCCTTAGGGGTTTTGAAAAAATTTATATAGTGCTGACGGAAACAACCACCCAAAAACTACATGCTCGAAAGGTTCGTTGCAATTTTTATTGTGCACATTCATCAAGAATTTTTAACAAGTGCATGCTTCTGCTGTGGGCGGAGGTCACCCACTCATAACCGTCATAGATCAATGTTTTTCTTTTGTTTTGTTTTTTGTATTGTTAGATGCCCTGACAGCCGAAGTTTATGAAAATTCCTTCCTAACAGTCGGGAAATTGTATGTTCTATAGTAAGTAAAATATAAGAATAAAGTAAGCGAGGTACACGCATTATTCCTATTCTTGGATCCTAAAAGATTGCTCAACAGAAGCGGCATGGCTTTGATAAAATTACAGCTATCGTCCTGATATAGGTAAATTTACTTTGCAATTAGTGGAATATACTTGTGTCCTACACTTTGGAGCTGGGCTCTTTCACTTGGAAGAAGCTCCTTAGCAAATATGAGACGTATGCTTCGTTTCATATAGGCACTACCGTTCATAACTTTAGTCTTATCAACGAGGCTTGCGTGCGTGTGGCACGAGGAGTGCTTGTTTAGGCCTTTTTGGGGTCCGCTCGGAGATACTGGATCTTCCGAGACTTGCAAAAACGCGCCATAACACAATGAATAGCACACAAATTTAGTATGAGAATGTGCGTGGTTTGCGAACAAAGTCTGATATTTTTTACACCGGTTTTGGCCTCGAATTTTGAAATTTTATGTGCCACTGAAACTTGGCTAACCAGTTCTATATCTAGTTCTGAGTACTTCAGTTCCGATTACCACGTTTTTAGATGTAACCGGGATTCGACAGGTTCCTTTTCGACCCTCGGGGGAGGCGTACTTACGGCTGTACGGAAATCATTATCGTACTTTCGGCGGTTTGACCTTGAGATAAACGAATGCGTTTGGATTGAAGTTCGAGTTATGAACGGACCAAATCCGCTTATCGAGAACTATTACTTTGTGCTTCTAGTGCAATTAAATGCAGAGGTGCAAGCGAGCTAGACAAGAATTACGAAAATAATCCCTGGAGAAGGGGAACAAGAGGGACAAAGGACAAACACAAATGTCCGAACACAGCGAGGTGACTGGTACGCGACCGAAAAACTCTGCCTGGTCCGGGTATTGAACCTGGTACATCTCTCCATTTTCACTGGAGCGTTCTACCAACTGAGCTAACCAGGGGTTAGACGTCAGTAGAGAAAACAGGTTTTCTCAGAAACCACCGGTGTAACAGCCAAGTAGGCTGTTAAAGAAAAAAATATTTTTTTCTTCGCAGTTACCCTTTAAGAGAACATTGTAAGTTGTTTCCAAAAGCAAGTGTCAAAGAAAGTCTGTTTTTTAGCAATTTCAAAATTATGTAAATATAAGAAAAAATAATATAGATATGCACTTGTACAGTTCAATTTCTCTATAACTTGTCAACGTGATCAAAGAAAAAAAAATTGAAAACCTGCAGGGGGAACCTTCTTTAGTGGGTGTTTGGTGAGTGTCGTCACTACTGACCCCGAGCATCGTGGGTTCACCAATAGTCACTGAATGTTCCCAGAGTACCTAGTTGCATCAGTCCGCTTGCAGGAAGTCAATTCTGCAGAATCCAGATCTGATTGGCTGGTTTAGCCCGTGGCGGAAGTTATCAGCCGGGCATTGTGAGGATTTGGCCAAAATAGCAAAAAGCTTATATAAACATTTCGTGTTACCACGGGTAAGCACAAGTGTGAGCTCTGAGCATCGATGAGTTAGAACTGAACGGAAGGTGCTTTGATTTCCTCTGTTTTTTCTGCTTTATATCATGTAGCCGTTCACCTAGTTCGCCAAAGAAGAGTGCCGGCTCGTTTGCTCGCTGCGGTTGCGCTGGTGCTGTGTCTCAAATTCTACGCTTCAGGCGCAAAGCCTAAGATTTACTTCGACGTGTTTCAAGGGGAGAGAGAGAGACAGGCAAAAACAGAGACGAGACGAGACAGCGAGGAGAAAGACGCGCAACACTTGAAGGAAATAACTTCAGAAAAGAGAGAAAATCCAGTCTCGCTACAGTCGAGGAAAGTCGACTGCACATGGCAACGCCATATTGGCGATGGGTTGGGGCGCCACGGCTGCGCCGAGACTCGGGTCTGAAACAAATTAAAATGTTAAAAGGCGCGAACTAAAAGAGGGCGACAAAAGACACACGTACGACAAGGACAAGAGCTAGAAGTGAAGCTTGGAGTTTCAGTACTCTGGGAGCATTCAGCCACTGTAGGTGCACCCACCCTTGTCTGGGTCTGCATGGCCTACCTATTTCCGAGAAAAAGGACATCCTGATGGTTGCGCTGGGCCCAAGGAAAGTTCAAACCCTCCGCCCCCCCCCCTCCCCCCCCCCCCCCCCCCCCCCCCGGAAATGCAATACACCACCTTGGCCTCCGCTTCTTGCGGAATGGTGTCCTGGTAAGGCCCGACCACGATGATCCAGTCAGTCGCCTTTCTTCTGATATCCCCTGTTGTCTTTCACTTTCCTCCTCTTCGCTTCTTTCAATTTTTACCTTCCTTTGGGACAAGGACCAAACTTGGGTGGCCATGGATTTTCTTATTTAGAACCACACTTGGGCGTAGTGTTTGGGCAAGCGCTGGTAGAGTAGCGATCTTAGCAAACGCCTTTTTGTTATGAGGTGTTACCTCTTCCTTTGTGGGGCGGAATGGTGGGTGGCGCACCAATGCCACTGAAGTCCCAAGAAAACAAAAATGCCTAATCCGCCTCTAAAAGGGGTCACACCGAAGCAATTATACCTTCTTCAACATCCTGGGATCATAAAGGCGTCACTTGTTTTCTAGGGATGCACTCTGAGCACGATGCTAAATCTCTAGGAAAGCCTTCACCGTTCCTAGTCTCCAAGACTTTTGAAATCCTTATAGGCAAAAACATCAAAGCCAAAAAAAAAACTAGAATCTGGTGACTTGGCGGCAGAAAATGGCGTCCAGATTGATGTCCTCCTAGAGTTTAACAATATCTAAAACTATATTTTTCTATACATATTTAACTAAATTTTCTTATGGCCCATCTTAGCTTCGTGCATCGGAAATATTAGGGTCTCTTCAAAACATTGACAATATTCCCTTTCTTCTTAGCGAGCCACGCCCAAATAGCTCTAGCATAATGGAAGACTCATTTCACGTCCAATCATACGGAAGTTTCAGAAACTATCATATTTTCCGCAAGGGCCGCCCATCTTCACATTCATCTGGCGGTGTTGTAATTGAAGTGCAGGTTGGAGTGGGGTGTACCGAAGTCCCTCATGACACTCCTTTCCAGGCTGTGGCAACACAAATATTCTTACTGACCGTCTCATTATGGTTGTCTTTCTGTACGTCCCAGCACACATTCCCAAACACGTGCGTGACATACAGTAAATCTTAAATCAACTCTCACAGCCGTTTATAATTTTAAGTAAATCTAATGCTGATAACACCATCTGGGACAATGCACGAGGGGTTATTGAGCGATCGCTATTGTTTTTAAATTTTTCTTTAAATAACAAATCCCCAACATTTCTTAGTGCCGGACACAGCTCTTTCAGCTGCATTAATTTTTCCATTTCATCACCATCATGGCTTCTTTGCTTTTATTAGAAGGTTTCAGATTATCCATTTGAGAGTTACAACTTCCCATATATTTTAGAGAGCTTTAGCCACGGCTTGTGGTTTGGGCGCCGTGGGACCCGGGAAGGCAGGGAGCGGGCCTTTGTGGGGAAAGCGCTTTATTCGAGCTCCAAGTGTTGCATGACCCAGCTCCAGCCCAGAACTTCCCGTCTCGTCGATTCTTCCTTCCGTCATCACGTCGCCTTTCCTCAACGCGCCAATCAGCGCACACCACGGGTAACGCTAATATAACAATCACACAACCCGATAAACCGTCGGCGACGGCGCTAAATCTGCTGCCTCGTGCATGCCGCATGCATTACACGCCCCTCCTTCCCCCCTTTTTTTTTTTCTTTCAATTAAAAGAAAATCATAATTTGTGTATAACTTTACAATCGTAGCATTTAGAACAACAAGCGAACTGTGCGCACATTCCCGTCCATTCGTCGTTAATGATCACAAGAAAGACTGACAAACTTACTGCTTAAGAACGGCTAAAGTATCTTAACCACAAACAAAACTCCTCCCCACTACAGCCTTGACAACGCATCAGCAGGGATGTTTCTCGTCCCTTTTACATACCGTACATTCAAGTTAAATTTTTGCAACGCAAGCGCCCAACGAGTGAGCCTCGCACTATTTGGTGCTGCTGACGCCAAATACTGCAAAGGGTTATGATCGGCGCGAATTTCGACCTCCGCCCCAAATAGCCACGTGTCCAACAAAACCGGGTTGGGGGAGCAGTACGTTTTTTACTGAGAAATGCCACCGGGTACTTTTTCCCATTATCTGCACTTTGGGCAATGACATGCCCCTATCGCTCTATCAGATGCGTCAGTGGACGGAACGAAGAGCTGGCTGGCATCTGGCGCTCTCATAACTGGAACATTCGGCCAGTAAAACGAATTCTTAATTAGCTGTTGCGTTTTCTTTCCAGCAAAATGCCCGCCAGCTGGTTTGTCATGGGCTACTTCTAACACTGTCGTCAGCCTGTTTTCCGGTAAAACTAACTGCTTCACAGTTCTGCCATTTATATTTTCTTTATGGAACAGCATTCCATCAACCACTTGCATTCCATGAGTCCCTTTTTTCGCCTGTAGCCAGAGTGGCTTCAGCGACTCGTTCTTCTGTTCTGTTCGAAACTGAAGGCAACTTTCTGATTTTATTTTGTGTACGTCACTTCGCTCGTCCTCAGACACTACAGTCCCGTTTTCTCCCTGCGACTGTGTGCTCACCAGACATGCCTCTATCACAGGACCTTCCTTCAAGACTGCAGCTTCACCAGGAAGATCTACCTGATCTGCCAAGGGCATTTCCTGTTCTACTTCTCTTAAAGCTACTAAATCCTCAGGTGTGAGTAGTGCGTCAACTTCTTCGGCAAGATGCTCGGTTACAGCACAGAGCAGTAAAGTATCCACTCCAGTATCAAGTGCATTGCTACCAAGTCGAAACGGGACATACATGAGATCGGCTTCCACCTCGTGGCCGAAAGCGCCCTTCAACCGAACCTTTTTCTTTTGATTATCATCCAAAATGGTGGCCATGGACCTTCGAACAACTGTAATGTCTGCACCCGAATGAATCCTGGCATTCAAGTATTTGTCTCCTGAGCGGAGTTGCACAAATCGTTCTCCGTCAAGCACTTGGTGTTGTTCAGCTAGCGGTACTAGTTTATCATGCACCTCGAATGTTTGCTCAGCGTGTTCGCATTCTAAAAATGTTTTTACTCGTGCCCTTAGCTTAGGATTGGTCTCAGGGCAATTTCTTGCCAGGTGGCCCTGTTCCCCACAAGCGAAACAGCGTCGAGTGTCGCCGACATGCTCGGTATGCCCTCTCTCTTTCGGATGCGTCACCGACTCGCTCTCACCAAAGTCTCGAGTAGTGTCTGTCTTGTAGGGTTTTGGGACCCTTTGTGCATTACTCTCCTGATGGCATTCAGCCAGCTTAGGTATCGCTTCGGGACGCAGCCACTCCCCCGTTTCGTTCAGGGCAACATACGCTTTTGTTTCATTGGGGAGAGACTCCTTCAACCTATTCGCGACAACTAGTTGCAACAAGTCATCGCAAGTTTCTACTTTTCTACTGTTCAGATAATAACTGAAGTAGCTATTAAGTCTACCAGCGAACTGGCTCCACGACTTCTCGCAATTTTCCTGCCGTATTGAACAGTCGTTTATATTCGTTTGGAGACAATCTTAGCTCACGTAAAATTCGTTCTTTTATTTGAGCGTAAGATGGCAGTTCCTTTATGCCACTGCACATAATCACTGACCTTACCCTGTCAGCTATATACGGCATTATCAGAACCGTTTTTATCTCGTCAGGAACCTGAAAGGATCGAAATATGACTTCTACCGCCTCGAACCAGCCAGGCACTAAGGTTTTGTCCCCGGGCATCCGGCTGAGCACATTACTCAAGAGTGCTGCACAGTGGGCGACCCCAGATACTGGTTGTAATGCCAGCCCCCCATTGGCACCACCGCCATTCTTTCTCTGCAATTTTTGGAGCTCAATTTGCGCCCGTATTTGTTCGAGCTTTATTTTTTCAATTTCCAACCGAGTGTTCATCACTTCAGAATACGTTCTCCCCTCATCTTCTGATGCGTCGTCAGGCTCCTTAAGTTTATCAGGCATTTTACCCTCCCCTTTGCCCGACTCAAAGTTCTTCGGCATTGCTCCAGTGATCGTTCAACCCAAATAGACAAGCATATGCGCTCACCGATTCAGGTTGACCAGCTCTTCGTCGTCGATGGGCAGTCGGAGGCACTGGCAGCAGAAATGCCTAGCAGGAATGTCTCAGGCTCCGTGCACCACTGAAGTCCACATTCTACCGTTTTCTGGAAGTAGTTCCTGTCTCTGCCGAAGAATGTTAAGTCTTGTTTTCCGCCACTGGTTCTTGCTCCGAGGCTGCGTCATGCAGCGTTCATCCCACCGGTCACATCAAGCGCTTGTCTGGCGCTCGGTTGCATGGCCGCCGAAGTGCCGAGTTTGCGTGATGTCAGCACCGTCCGTGCTGTGCTCCGGACTCGCCGCTCCGTCGCAAATGGTAGACGAAAAGCGTGGCTTGCTCGAAATGGCAACGTCCGTGCGGTATGTCGGACCCACCGCTCCGTTGCTTATGGCCGGCAAAAATCCGGGCTTGCTTGAACTCGGCGACGTCCGAGTTGTGTTGGAGCTGGTCGCTCACCCCAAGGTTCCGTAGCTGAGCTCCCGCTGTCGGCTGCTCCAGTCACGGCTTGTGGTTTGGGCGCCGCGAGACCCGGGAAGGCAGGGAGCCAGCCTTTGGGGGAAAAGCGCTTCATTCGAGCTCCAAGTGTTGCTTGACCCAGCTCCAGCCCAGAACTGCCCGTCTCATCGATTCTTCCTTCCGTCATCACGTCGCCTTTCCTCAACGCGCCAATCAGCGCACACCACAGGTAACGCAAATATAACAATCACACAACCCGATAACCCGTCGGCGACGGCGCTGAATCTGCTGCCTCATGCATGCCGCATGCATGACAGCTTTGTTGACCTCCCCTGAGTTCAGAAACATATGCCTACTTGGAAACTAGACAAAGCCGTCTGGGAAAGTTTTAGTCAAGTTGCTATATTCAAGGCTTCACTATCTGCCATTCTGTCCCCTGAGGAGGCTAGGACGTCTGGTATTAAACAGATAATTAATGCCGCCGATCAGTCTATCTCCCATACCTCCGGTAATTTACCAAAGAAACGCAAGCCGTGGTGCAACGAAGACTGTTCTACCACCACTACCAAACAAAATCGAGCAGGGAAAGTTTTCCGGTGGTAGACAGATGTGAAGACCAAGGTTAACTTTAAAAGGCGCAAAGCGCAAGCTCGCTAGACAGGAAAGCTGGCAAACAAGACATCTTGGATTTGATATCTCTCCTCTGTAATTACTTTTTTTGTGCGGTTAAAGATGCTTGGGATTGCCTACGCAAACATCAAAGGCGACTACCGATGTTTTACCGTTCCTGTATAAAACTTCCCCCTGGGGTTTGTCAAAGATGTTGCCAATGTTCTCGTTCAGCGTTTCCAAGGTGAATTCAGCGATAGTATTCATAGTGCATATTTATAACAATTTAAATTTGGCACAGGAAGTAGCTCTATTCCAATGTTGGCTACAAACTCGGTGCCATATAATGCGCCCTTTGGGAAGTGCGAGCTAAAGCAAGCTTATGATTGAATTATATAACTAAACCCCCACGTCTGGGACAAAATGGGACGGACAAACACAAGGTGTCCAACACAGCTGAAATTTATTTGACAACAAAAGGGCTTAAATAGGAATCATATCCTACAAAAAACACTAGTGAGGAGAGAGAGCGAGAGAGAGAGAACTAGGGAATCTTGTGCCAAATGCAGTACAGAAAACTAACCTTTACAACAAAACTGAGAAGCAGTTACGTCTATCATACAACACACAAAAAAGACAAACATTTTTCGACACTGTTTACACCGGCAGTGCCTCCAAAACAACTAAAAAGAAAGATGTTTCAAGGATCATTCAAAACGTACACTTTTCTGGTGAAAGCCGGAACTCTACAAAAGGAAGGACGCGAAAACCAAACGACGAGGAACCCTACACAAAGGGAACTGATATTGATAAAACTTGAAATCGGGTAAAATCAACCAAAACCTCCTAGGCCACAACGAAATGCTTGTTCTTATGCGCAAAGGCACCAAATTTGTAGGAATTGACGCTCCTTTAGCCACTTCACTGTTTTGTTCGCTGAGAGAGACAATCAGTCTGTTGCTACAGATATCTTACAAAATGTAGTGAGGACACTGACGCTCCTATGGTCATCGTTCACGCATTTTAAAAACTAGAGGTGAAGGATGCTGATAGTTTCCAGTTTTATATTTAGGGTGCTAAGTATCTATAATTTACCGGATGTTTCATGCACTCCGAGAATATTTCTATTGGTTTTAGCTAACATTCATCGTCCCATATATATTTTGCCAGAATACATCCAAGTTTCTTCCGGCTTTTCTAATCCAGCACCGTGTGGCCATTAACGCGCCATGCTCTCCCAATTTTTTTTCCATAGTGAACGCATTATGTTAATTGCAAGTATCTTTGCTGGAGAGTTGTTTGCAGCATCGTTAGCAGACGATTGCATTAGACTGAAGAAAATGAAAAGGTAGAATATATTTGTAGACTTGCACTGTGTAATTACTGCAATTATCTCCCTGAAAGACACCAAAAATACGCTCATAGCGCTTGTGCGTGTCAAGATTAATAGAACGTTGCGAACCGGATGCTGCATTGCATTTTGTTGGTTTCCAAGTCACGTGAGTATATTAAGTCACAAAAAAGCTGATGGGCTCGTGTCATCCTCCAGGGCCGGTTTGCTGATCTTGCGGCCGCGGCTGCGGATGCGGCCAAGAGGGATTTTTCTGTCACGTGACCAGCTCCATGGGGACAAGGAAGTACCTAGCGTCCCTGCCTAATGGCGGACAAATCCGTATCGCTTCAAGCACAAAAGCCTAATTTCGCTCGCAGAAACTGATTGGCGGGACTTTCAAATGGAGTCCAATTGACCGCCCCCTTATACTGTAGGAGCGGCAGATAAAGTTACGGCCAGGAAGGGTGAAAATGAGCCAAAATAAAGAAAAAAACACTCGAGATGAAAGTGGTGGCAGAATATTTATATACCTCCGCCAGCGCCGGTGTCTCGTGCCTTCTACTGTGGTCGAGAGGTTAGAGCGCCGGTACTTTCCGTCGCGGCGTGAAAGTCCCGGGTTCAAATCGCGTCAGTAACCCTCTTTTTTTTCTACTTGACTGCACTCCCACTAAGAATGTAGACAAGGCCATATGAGCTCTATAAAATCATTGGGCGGGTAGTTCTGACTCACTAGTTCGTTGTTCATGACCTCGGAAGAGCGCATACATGTCCCTGGCTTCCTTTACCAACTTCCGCCACGCCTTCTGCATCTGCCGTACACTCCGCGGAAAGTTGAAAATATCTTCCCATGCCAGTCTCTTCGTTCGCCAGGTAACTGTGCTGCTGAATTTCTTTAGAATTTGTTGGTTCCGTTTTCCAACTGCTCTAATTATTTCCATTTGTTGATCCAAAGTCATTTTAGGTGTTTGCGTTAGAGAGAGAGACTGCGATGTCGACGCCTGATTCATTTTTGCATTCGGTTGCGATCGTCTGCTATTCTAACTAAAATTCAACAAGTAATGTGCTAATTCTAAAAAACGACTGCAACAACAAAATGTAAAGGGTAAAAATATACCTTTTATCACATTCCATGCAAGTAAAAGTTTGATTTCTTTTATTTTGGTTTTACCACTTTCTCAGACGTTTGACTTGCCGCCTCGCCTGTAGGATTTCGCTCAATCAATGCATCCACAGCTGCTATTCTTTTTTTTTTCTTTTTGCTTATTTTGTGAAAGTTTCTTTTTTTTTTTAATTGTCACAACTGCAGTTTTTATTAGTACTAAACGGACGTCTCATGTTATTAAAAGGAGTCGTAGCAAGAGCGTTGTATATTTAAGAACACATAAAATTGTAGTTGCTGGGGAGAGGATGCTTGTTTCGGCTCCGCTTGTATGAAAGCCACATCGATGTTGTTACCTTGGTTTCCGTTTAATGAACACTATGAAATGATTGTATTAGCGCGTTAACTTGCCTCGATCTTCTTTTTTTTTTTTTTTCTTACCGATGTTTCGATTGAACAGGTGGAACTAACAGTAAACACCGCGTAAGGCGCAGTAGTGCAAGTGGATGGTTCGTAAAAAGGATCACAGTTAAGAAGTAAGACACGCGCAAAATACAAAAAAGAGGTTCCTGGCGGGATTTGAACCCTGAACTTTCACGCCGTGACCATAAGTACAGGCGCTCTAACCTCTCGGCCACAGTAGAGACGCGAAACGCCGACGCTGGCGGAGGTATATAAATATTCTGCCACCGTTTTCATCTCGAGTGGTTTTTTCTTTGTATTGGCTCATTTTCACCCTTCCTGGCCGTAATTTTATCTGTCACTCGTCAGTATAAGGAGGCGGTCGATTGGACTCCAGTTGAAAGTCCCTGCAGTCAGTTTCTGCGAGCGAAATTAGGCTTTTGTGCTTGAAGCTATGGCATTGATGAAATAGTACTAAGGGAGGTAAGCGACTTCAAATATTTAGGTAATATTTTTACTTCCAAGCTTAAATGGGATAGGCACGTCGACTATATTTGCTCCCGCGCCCTCAGAAAATTCGGCTATGTTAAACGCACGTTAAAAAAATCGTCTAAAGAGGTAAAATTAACCGCTTTTAAAACTCTCGTGAGGCCGATTTTGGAGTACGGTTCAGTGGTCTGGGACGTTCATTTAAAAAAGGACATTAATCTCATTGACTCTGTTCAGGCTAAGGCTATACGATTTATTTCCAATCGATATGATCGACACTTTTCACCTTCATCCGCTTTGCCAACATTAGGGCTTGAATCTTTATCGTTAAGGCGAACTATCGAGCGATTGAAGTTGTTATATAGAATTGTTAATAATGAAAGTGGCATTGAATGTATGAAGTATATTTCCTTCTCATATATTTCGCGCACTAGGCGCTACCATCCCTTAAATATTGTACCCTTTCGTTCTCACGTAAACTGTTTCAAAAATTCCTTTTTTTCCGCGCACTGTTGAGCTGTGGAATAGTATTGACGGTTCTACGCGTATGCTCCAGTACGACGACTTTGTTAGAAAACTCGCGAAAGTTGACTTCCCTTGATGTTTGGTGTTTTTGGCGAATCATTATGTCGTTGAATAAGTTCTCGTTTATTGTTCTCTCTACTCATGTTTTTAGTTGTGTAATCCACTCCTGCAATGACCTCAACTGAGGTCGCAGTATACATAAATAAAATAATGAAGCGATCCGGATTTCTCCGCCATTAGGCAGGGACGCTAGGTACTTCCTTGTCCCCATGGAGCTGGTCACGCAACAGAAAAATCCCTCTTGGCCGCTGCCGCAGCCGCAACATCAGCAAACCGGCCCAGGAATCTTCGGCAATAGACCTATCTCACGAGCCAATTTAACTACGCCACCGCTGCCACTATGCATCGAGGGAACTTTAGTCGTTCTGAACGTGCGACAATTTCGCTGGAGCTCTGCGCGTGTGGAGCACAAGACACCACGACCCCTCTCGTGTACTGCCGTTTGCCTCCCGTGAACTAAAGTTAAGGCGGCGACACGCATGCCCCGAACGCGTGGTGAGATCAATCTATTAGCTGCTCGATAGCTTACCAGGACGTTTTTTTTTTGTGGGGCTATCAATCCCTACATTTACGGCCTATGTCTAATTGCGCGATCTCTCTGTAGTACTCCAGAAAATAAAATAAAATTATTTTATGTTTTTAGTAATAAATAAAAGATTACGTTACCGCTATGAAAGCGAATTCCAATATGAACTCTTTATGGTCACTTAAACAGTATTCGTGCAACAAAAAAAAGAAAAGGAAGTAAAAAAAAAGAAGTTTTTTCTTTTTTCAGATTTGATTTGAATCCGTCTAATCGTGAATTCCGCTCGCAGGTCTCGAGCGCTCCAAAAGCGCTCCATTTGGAGCGCGCACATTCCGCTCGCAGATCTGGCTCAAGTTGGTCATCTTCCGCTCGTAGATCTCTGGCAGCGCCCGCTCCACGGAGCGCCCCAAACTCCGCCGAACTTGCTCTGTGGGATTTCACAGATCTCTCCGGAAGTTGACAGAGCGGCCCACGTGATTTCCGTCTAAATCGGCGGTGCTCATGCGCGGCGAGGTTGGAGAGATCGGCGGGCCGGTCGGGCCACGGTCGGGTCGTGAAGTTGCATCTGTTCGGGTGCGTCGGTTGTTTACTCTGGACTGTGACGGCTCGAACGCTTATACCTCGCGTAGATTAGGGAAAAAAAGCCGAGAATGTGGAGCGTGGCAAATCGTAAGCACTGACATCTGTGATCGCCGCGGAAGAACGAGAAAAAGAACTATAGAAAAGCCGGAGGCAGACGCAAGGTTAGGCCTATTCATTCTGCAGCCAGTGATTGTTTACCTTTTTACACTGCATTCCGTCGGCGTTTTCCCGTGAAATAAAGCAAGAAGTGGTTAGGCAACGACCGTGCAAGTGATGGTTTGTTACCTCTGTGTTTATTAAAGTCTTACTAGAAATCTGAACTCCACCGCTGGCAATCGCTGTCCGTGCCCCGCCGCTTCGAGGCGGCCGAAAGGTATATGACGGTGCCGAACGCGGACGTCTTCGTTATTTGTGACATGGGCGCCGTGGTACGTATAATTCCGCCCGGCCTGTGTCGCGTGTTACTTCTGCAGCTAAGCAGTGAAAGTCGTCACTGGTCGTCGGAAAGATCAGCCGGCTGAGGCGTTGCTGGGCTGGTCAAGTTCGAGCAGCGGTCATTTTGAACGGCGGAGGGAGAAGGGGGGGGGGGGGGGGGGGGGGGGGGGAGGTCGTTCCAAAAATGCAAGTTTATCTTCCCCTCGTCGATTCGGAGCGGGTCCCACGGAGCGGAATTTTGCCTCCCTCCCGGATTTTGAAAAGTGCTCCAGATCTACGAGTGGAATTCACCATAAGTTTCTAAAAGAAAAGACAGGAACGAGGCGTGCTTTTTTGTCTTGTTTTACTCTCAGATAACTCCTGGAAAAATGTAAGTGTTGATTAAGAATTCCTGGGCTATAGGTGAGATATTTAGTCAGGTGAGTAAACGGCATCAGTTGAAAGAACCTTTCCTAGGAGCAAGTTTTGTAACACACTAACACGAAAGGTTCTAAGAGATTGTGCACGGGCCTGTTATTGTAGTCTTGCTGAGCAATGCTGAAAAAAACCTTATAATGCACAATAAAACCTAAAAACGTCCCCAGCAGCGCAGTCGTTAGCGCAGGACACCACACTGCTGATCTGGCTGTTAAACCAGTTTTTAAATTATTTTACTCTAGTTTAGCTAGAGCGGCAAGGGATCACAGATGTCAAATACAAAAGCAATACTCGTACACTATACACTAAACAATCTAAATAAGTGACAAAGCGCAAGAAAAAACGAGCACTATAAAGGGAGCCTAGCAGATTAATTTGTAGGCTGCTTTTGCATATATTGATTTGAGTTGTCTCTCGTAGCCTAGTATAAGTGACGCGTTTTGATCTCCAGTTGCAATCTCATCACGATGCCTTCTAATATCACATTAAGAGCGTCCCTCCGCCAATATCAGTCGCTCGCGCGCCATCCCAAAGGGTAAAAAGCACCGTACTGTAGTAGATGTCGAAACTACATCAGCCACTCCATGATTTTTCGGCATACATTTCAATATTTTAAAAAGGATTTTACTCTAACTATGACTGGAATAGGAAGATGGGAGCGCATTCTTTGAACTCTTGGATATTTCGAAAAAATATAGAAGCTTGTGGGAACCGCAGTTGTTGCAAGCGTCCACATTTGCCAACACCAGAAGGTGTTGGCAAATTAACAGCACAAAATTTAAGAATAGGTAGTTTTAGAGTATTGGCTCCTACGCTAGGGGGCACCTAAGTCATAGGGGGACACGAGGTCAGCGACACTCGCGCTGTGGGCCCAGCATGACATGCTTGCTTTTCTCGCTTGCAGCGCCAATATGGTTAACACGCGAAATGAATAAACTGAAAAAATATAGACATCTATTATATTTGCGCTTGAGAAACACTTGTGCAAGCGTCAGAGATATAATTTGTAATTTAAAACCACATTTACCTATTGATGAGCAATCAATAATTGTTTTAATAAAACTCCAAATCAATACAATTTCGTCTTTATCTTTTTCACGGCAGACTTTTCTCCGTCTCTCTTGTAGCTCGCTTTTTATACATCAGACACATTGTAGAATGCACAAACATTCAGACGTGCGGTATTCGAGCACGAGCCTCGAGTCAAATCTTTTCCTTGTAACCTTTTGAGAGAATTGCTATACACCTTTTCATCAAGGGCGCAGCCATCTTGAATGTCCTCACTTCTGGTATAGGGTAAAACATTGTTTTGATCTCTCCACGCCGCTGGAAAGTCTTTACGAAAACCGCGTGATTGTCACACATTCCTGTTTTGCTTCACGTATATATTTTCGCATATTCCAGTTTGAAATGTGTTGTTATTTTTTTTTTGGTTTTTTTGTCCAGCATACCAGATACGGAACGAACGTCACTGAGAACGACAGGAAACAGAAAACGTCTTTGTTCATCCTTAAGCTGAGCCTGCAGCCAATGCCGCAAACACAAGCACAAGAGCTCGGGGTCATTGATTTCAACAGTTCTTCCGCAGGTCGAGCGCTCGTGCTAGAAATGCACGTTTCAAAGCCGGGAGCGCGGGCTAGATCGCTCTTGTAGGTTTAGGTGTGGTCTCAGCTTAAGGGTGAAAAGAGTATAGACGCTTTGCAGCAGCTGTGCATGGACGCCGCCATAACTGACCTTCAGTTTTTGTTTCCTCCTATTTCGTTTATTTCAATTCCTCATTACCATAGCAGGCCACTTTATTGCCATATTAGATTCAACTGGGTCCTTTCCTAAAGCATCGGCCTTTGTAGAGGATCGTCAACTACCGTTTCAGTTGCTCGGCATCTTGATAAGACAAGAGAAAGTCAGCAATGGCGCCTGTAATTTGGCGCGTGTGTAAAGCGTCTATAGACCATGCTGGGGGAGCCACTGAATGTCGCCAAAGTACCGAATTCCATTCAATCCGCTTACCAGAAGTCAATGCCGCAGAAGCCAGTTCTGATTGGCTGCTTTAGCCCATGACGGAAGTTATCAGTCGGTCATTTTGTTCATTGTCCCCGAAAAACAAAAACGTATATAGAACGATTTCCGCGTTACCACAGCTATGGCGGGCAGGCACGTGTGCTCTAGGCATCGATGAGCTAGGACCATCTGGAAGGGGCATTGATTTTCTCTAGATATTTTTTAGATCAAATAGCCGCTAATGTGGTTCGCCGAAAAAGAATGCCAGCTCGTTTGCTCGCTCTAGTTGCGCTAATGCTGTGTTTCAAACTTTACGCCTCAGACACTAAGCCCAACACTCGACTTCGATGTGTTTCGAGGCGAGAGGGAAAGACGAGACAACGAGGAACAAGTCACGCATCACTCGGAACGAAATAAACAACTTTGGTAAAAACAAACCTGTGTCGCCACAGGCCAAGAACGTGGATTGAAGAGCTCACACGAAAGGGAATGCTACACTGTACGTGCTCCGCTTCGATTGCATACGGCAGCACCATAATGGGGATCAAGACTACTGAGCCCGACTTGGCTCTAAAGCGAAGCTTGAGAGCTTCAGTACTCTGGGAATATTGAATGACTCTAGACCGTGCTTTACGCATTCCTTTTCTTTTTGTCTTCGTCCGTGTGCAAAGTCGCGTCAAGACAGCCAGTGGGATTCGGGAGACAATGCTAATCTTCTCCACTTCCTCGGGGAAGGCGTCAGAGTTTTGGAAATAATGCTCTCGCTTCGTTGAGAATTCTAAGAAAGGTTCTGCTCGCCAGATGGCTGGGAATCTTCCTACCATAAACGCTGAGACCGAAACAAAGGAGGAGCAGCAGAAGACAAAGTATAATACGCTGCTGGGCGTAGTTACACGTCACCATCAGTAAAAACACATTCCTTCAAGAAATAATGGGAGGGGGAGGGAGGTCGACATGCTCTTTGAGTGACTTGATCAAAGTCAGGAATTAAGTATCTCGCAAGATTAACTGAAGAGTCAGTTGAAGGACATGCCTTTATTTATCCTTCCCGTTCTTGTGCGAGCTTGTTTGCCGTTCCCTGGTGCATTAACCCTGATGCGCGTGCTAACTCTGACGGAGCCACTTCACCAAATATATTATGGTTAAGGCAGGCCAAGTATGGTATCGTAAACTTTTACAATGTATACATAATAAAAGTGAAAACATAACACCACCAGTTGAAGCCCCTAAGGTGTCTTTCGCAGTATAGAATTATTTATTTATTTATTTATTCAATACTTCAACCTCATTGCAGGGTGGACACTGTGGCACAATAAAATACACCAAAAGTAGATGACAGTAGAATGACACGCTGCAAACTATATCCCGATCACTAAGCCGGTTAGCACAAGTCACTGTGATACACTTATAGAAAACATCTCGAAACGCCGTTGAATAGTTGACAAATACGTATTTTCATCACACTAACAAAAAATAAAAATAAATAGGTATAAACGCAATATTTAACTGTGCCCTTAGTGACGTGATCGCCTATCAATGTCTAAAAAGAAGAAAGACAGAAAGTAAGAATTCGATCGTCATCAACACACAGAACTTCAAAACCCTTATTTGCTTTATTGTCAGCTCGGGAAGATAAGTGTGATGGTTATCTTTTTATTGTTAGTCTGTTTTTTTTAAGTTGTGATAGGAAGGTTGCCAGAGGATTACTGCCTACAAATTCTTGGCCGAGGCAGTTCCATTCCCTAATTGTACTAGGAAAGTATGCTTTCGCGAGGACGTCGTTATGTGTGGAATGTTCATTCAATGAAAGCGAGTGAGAACGTCTTGTAACGCGCGGTTGAAAAAATTAAATGTAGTCACTTTATTTATTTTTAACTGGTTATTTACTAGTAAGAAAAGAAATTTAAGTCAAAAGACGGTGAGAGTGCAGGCGAGCTGGTGGTAGCTAATCATGTCGTATTACACCTGAGACTGCGGTGGAAGAAATCGGAAGAACTTTCAGCAGAAGGAACAGACGTTCTCTGAGACGTTCTCTGTGTCTGTTCCTTCTACTGAAAGTTCTTCCGATTTCTTCCGCCGCAGTCTCAGGTGTAAAATTTAAGTCGTTCCCGTTGATGTCTCAAACTGGGGATTTTAAGATTGGCCGCTGCCATTATGGCGGTTGGTGACATCGACCAGCTATACGCACTGTACACAGTCGCGCTGCCTTTCGCTAAATACGCTCCAGTTTAGATTTGGCTTTTGCAGTGTAAGGGTTCCAGACTATTGCCGCGTACTCAAGGAGGGGCCGTATGTACGTTTTAAACGTGAGAAGTCTTCTAAAGATGGACAGTCTCTAAGAAATCGCCTTAAGTATCCCAGTTTCTTAATTAAATGCTTTCTTGGTAATATAATCTGTATGGTGGTTCCACCTTATCTCGCTTTTATGCATAATCATGCTTGTAAGCATAACGCTTGTAAGCATAGCATAATCATATCTTGTAAGCACAATAGATGGACTGAATGAACGGCAGAAGTGCGAGCGCGCACCGTAGAGTTGGCATAGCCGTTTCGTATTAAACCGAGTAAAACACAGCGGACGAAAATTTCATTGCGTTTTGGAACCAATGAGGGTGTGCAAGATACAGAGCCTTTTGTGTACCTGTTAAACAGTCTTATTGGACACAAACTAGGACTGCCTTGTGCTAATTGAAGTATACTTTAAAATCACGCTCCCAAGTTTGATTCTACTTTTGATATTTATTTGAACTCATTAGAGCCTAGGTGCCGCAGAAAGCCGAGGCCCTCATACCGTGAACGTCTGCTGCGCCGTGTCTAACGATAAAAAATGGTATTGTATAGATGATTATAAAGAATAAAAAAAAAAATGTTGATGATGGTTTAAAATCCAGGTAACGACGAAACTGGATGTGTATGCACGGACCGCTCCCCGTCGTTGGTGGGGCTGCCTAAAGCTCTTCTGCAATATTATTGGACACAAATCAGCATGGCCTTGTGGTTACTGAATAACATTTCCAACATCGCACTCTAGAGTTTAAAACGTGTAGCTTCACCTATTTTTACTTATCGCCCGAGAAGCTTTCTGGCAGAATTAGCAAAAACGCTTTGTGTTTATTGTTTCCATTACCAGCCCAGCAGTCTTATGCTTGTTTCAGCGTGCCGTCAAAATGGCACGTGACGAAGTAATGTCACGTGACGACGTATTGTCACGTGACGTTTGAATTGTACGTGACGTCATAGTGTCACGTGGCGTCATGACATCACGTGACACACGGTGTCACCTGACGTCATTAAGCCGCGTGACATCACTGCGAAACAAGACTTGACATGACTCTGTGACATGCATGGTGTCAGCTGACGCCAGGTGTCAGGTGACGTGTTAATGCAATTATTGCCGAGTTCCAGGCGAGCTGGACAAAATAAACGATCATTCATTCGCTACAGCTCGCCTGCAACATTGAATTAATTGCATTAATAACGTAGCCTTTAAATGCTGGCGGTTCACCCTTGCTGGTATTCGACTGGTGGCAGCTGGTAGATCTTGTTTGGTCTTTTGACGTCTAACTCCTGGTCAGCTCATGCAACAAAGAAAAAAAAACTCCTGGTTGGCTCACTTGGTAGAGCACTTCACTGAAAATGGGAAGGTCCCCGGTTCGATACCAGAAGCAGGATTTTTTCAGCACGCACCAGTCGCCTACCTGTGTTTGGTGATTTGTTTTTTTTCCTTCGGCATTCCGAAGAAAATAGACATATAATCATTTTCTCCAGACCGATTTTTTTTTATTCTCTGTTCCGCAGCACGTGAATGCGCGTCTCCCGGTCCGAGCTATTGGCATTGAGAGAGCTGCGACGGTATTTTGTTATCGCCTGTTTCTTTGCATTTCTTCAAAGAGCGCGTGCAGTGGCCATCGTGTACTTCAAGAACCCGTAGCATAAAGCGGGCTATTAACGCTTTCCCGAAGCTCTCTAACAAATTTATACAAAATCTGTGGCCTAGCTCTGTGCAAACGTCTCCACTTTGCACGCACCGGACCCATGTTTGAACTGCTCAGATTGAGGAGCTCCGGCCCCTTCACCTCCGCAGTGTGCAGCACGTGGTGTTCTTTCTTTCGTTCCTCTTGCACCTCTGGGATGCTGTCGTAGAATACCTGACCCTTAGGCCAGTTGCAAGGTTCCGCTGAAAGCCACTCAGGCCCTTGCCACCACTGTTCACTTTCGATCAATGTCTCGGCGCTAATTCCCCTCGTCAGCATGTCCGCTGGGTTCTGACTTCCAGGACAGTGGTTCCAGCTTGCGGGGTCGCTTGCGGACTGAATCTCATTCACCCTGTTTCCTACAAACGGCTTCCACTTTGAGGCTCGTCCTCTAATCCAGTGTAGTGCAATAGTGGAATCCATCCAATAGAACGTCTTCATCCGGAGGTTCATTGTGTCGTTCAGATAGCGGGCAAGACGTGTCCCAAACACCGTTCCCATTAGTTCTAGACGAGGGAGAGTCAGTCGCTTGAGCGGCGCCACTCGTGACTTCGCGAGCACGAGGCATGTAGACGTGTCTCCGTCTTCGTTCTCCACTCGAAGTTAGGCGCACGACCCGTAGGCGAGTAAGCTTGCGTCGCAAAACACGTGAAGTTGAACCGACCTGGCGCCTTCTGCTGGGCACCGCATGGTGCAGCGGCCGACGGCCAGAGCCTTCAAGAGTGGCAGTTCCACGCACCACCGCTGCCACAGCTCGGAAAGGTCGTCAGGCAGCTCCGCATCCCAGCCGATTTCACGTTCCCACTGCTGCTGGAATATGATTTTGACCCGAATCATGTACGGAGCGATAAGGCCCAGGGGGTCAAAAACTCGAGCCGATGCCTGTAGCACAAAACGCTTGGTGTTTGCTGCAGTGCTGACGAAATGCAATACTCCTTCCATGGGAATCAGCAATTTGTCTTGGTAGTGCTGCCACACGAGTCCGAGAACCTTCCTTGGTTCTTGGGATGCTTGTGGTTCCTCGGTCTCATCAAATCGACACTGTAGTTCCGCAGCATTGGACGTCCACTTGCGGAGTCAGATTCCGGTTTCAGCCATAATTGCGTTGGCCTCATCGTGAATCTGTCTGGCTTCACCAACGTCGGAGGCTCCGATAAGTAGGTCGTCCACGTAAAACGCATTCCGCAAACGATCAGCTATCTCCCTGTATTGGTCCTTCACGTTATCCAGGTGGTGCATTAGAGTTGCGGTCAATAGAAAGGGGCTTGAGGTGGTCCCGAACGGCACTCTGGTCATTCTCCATTCTTCGATGTTTGCTGCTGCTCCTGATGTTGGCTTCGTTTCGAACCACAAGAATCGGAGAGCATGTCTGTCCTCTGTGCGAACGCCTATCTGCAGGAACGCCTACTCAATGTCAGCTGTGATGGCGACCTGAAATAGCCTGAATCGCACCAAGATTCCCACCAGGTCGTCGTTAAGCTTGGGGCTTTTTTCCAGATGTTCATTCAGTGGGCTGCATCCCGGCATATGTGATGACGCATCGAACACGATCCGGAGTCTCGTGATGCTGGAGCAGCTGCGTACTACTCCCTGGTGCGGCATGTAGTAAACTCGTTGATTGTCAGCTTGAGGTGCCCGCTTGGGCACCTTTTCCGCATGCCCTGCCGTCATGTAGTTTCTGATGGATCGGTCGTACTCATCAAGAAGCTGCTCGTTGCGGGATAGTCGTTTGAGGAGCCCCTCCAGTCGTTTGAGAGCCATGACTCGATTGTTTTGGAAGTCTTGTCCAGTCTCCTTCCACGGCAATGCAACTTCATAACGTCCGCTTACCTTCGTGATTGTGCGTTCAAACTGGCTTTTTACAGCCTCCAGTTACTCACTGTCGGTTTTCGGCTCGTCCGTAATTCCGAGGCTATCGAACTCCCAAAAGCGACGGAGTGTCGCCTCATTTTCGTCGTGCGCCCGCGTGCTGATTTTAAGAATGCAAACCATCGTGTTTGTACTACCCGACAGGGTGCTGTGCAAGAAAATCGGACCCTGGAAGGTCCAACCGAAAATTGTTTCAAATGCAACCATGCTCTCATTCTCTTTGAACCGACGAACCTCACCTCAGGTGACCTTCCAAAGCTGGTCCGATCCAAGAAGAAAACTGATGCCACGTCGGGGCTCCGTACCTTGGGTCAGTGTCATGTCCGCGATGAGTCCTCCGTCAGCCTCGATGCTTCTCACGAAGTCGTGGTCCACCGGCCCTTCCAGGATGTCGTTGCGTATGAAAGGTACTTCGATAGCCTCGAGGACACACTCTTTTCCGTCATGCTGACTACGAAGGCGCACCTCAACCAGCCTGCGTCGTTGGGCGCGTGTCGATGTTTCCCCGAAGGTGTTCAACTGAAGGTTCGTAGTACCGATCACTCGGAGATTTAGCTTTCTTGAGACGTCCGTGTGTATGAATGTCCGCTGGCTTCCTCCGCCGATGGCGCCCCGATAGTGACTGGTTGCACGATCTCCTACGGCGGAAGCTCGGAAAGTCTACAGAAGCACCCCCGAGTCCATCGTAACGTTGGAGTTAACGACGCCTGTGGTGTTGAGATGGGTGTTAACGCTTTTCGGTGGGGTCCAGTTGGGGTCACACATCGAGCTTGCATGCCTTCCTCCACATGACGCACACTTCACCTTCCGTCGGCAGTCTTTGGCGCGGTGTCCTCTGGTTGTGCATCGGAAGCACCTCATGTCTTCTGCCAACCTCCTTTTCTTCTGGTCAAGTACGAGGTCGCCGGAGCAGGACTCAGTTTGATGTTTTGCAGATCGGCAGAAAAAGCAGCCGACTGCGTTTGTGTTCAATACAGCTGCGGTTGGCCACGTCGTGTGTCCCCGCCGTTCGATGTAGCCCTCACGCGCTGGGGTCTGCCTCGGGTGGCGAGTCTCTGCGGCAATTCCGGCTCTCTCCCTGCTCTCTACCTCGACACGAAGGAACCCAAGAATCTCGGCGAGCTCACCTTCGGCATCTTCGGATTGCAGCGGCGAGGGACAGATCTGTGCAGAGGAGAGCGAGTCGATCGAGCGGCCGGCGTCTTGTCCTGTTGCATTCGGCGACGTTGGATCTCTCTCCGACGTCCCGGACGCGCTGTAGGCGGTGTTGCCCGACTGCCGCCTGTGGTAGTCCAGCACCATCTCCTTCGGCAGGGCCCTGAGAAGAATATCCGACACCATTGTACAGTAAGTCGAGGTTCCCACGCCGAAACCTCTTAGCCCTCGGATGTTGGTCTGCACATGGTCGTAGATTCTCCTCAGTCCCCTTGTGTCATTCGCGGACGCCACCGGCGGCAGAGATCGGAGCTTCGCCAGGTGGTCTTGTTCAATTCTTCGCCTGTCGCCGAACCGCTGCGTCAGGATGTGGATGGCATTGTCGTAGCAGGCCTCCGTGGCCTGTAGTCCTGCGATTGCGGCAGCAGCTGGTCCGGTGACGAGTGTGCGAAGGTAGTGGAACTTTTCCGATCGTGTGATGCTGTCGTTGTTGTGAACAGCACCACTGAATCGTTCCCAAAAGCTCTGCCAACCGCTGACATCTCCGTTGAATGTCAGGAGTCGCAACTTCGGGAGCTTCACTCCGCTTGTCCTGTTGGGAGGAGGTACTGAAGCTGTCGCCGATGTGGTCTCGTTCAAGGGCGGTGGCGTTGACAGTTCCTTTTGTCGTAGCGATGCAATCTTGCTGCCCAGCAGCGCTAGAACTCGGGTGGCGTCGTCGTCTTATTCGGATACAGTCGCGTATTCCGCGACGAGCTCCTCTAGTGGCACTTGGTCCTCGATCTCCGAATTTAGAGACCGAAGCGACTGGTTGCATGCGCTGATTCGTTCTCGCCAGGCAGTCACCGTTGCCAGATCCGCTGTCTCCAGCCCCGCCGACGCCTCGCTGATGAGCCTTGTGGTTTGCTCCCGTTTGACTCCACGTTTTTCTTTAAGCAGCTCCATCGTTTGCCGTTCACGAACACACTCAGCTCTTTCACAGCGTTCCAGTGAGGCGGTCACAAAGATCAAATCCGCTCACCTTGTTCGATGTTCTGTCCCGGGTTTCGGCACCATAGATTCTGTGGCAGAAGCTGCGCGCGGTTCTATACTAATTAAAGGCATTCAGAAATAAACAAAATAACTATATTACATCAACTCGATTACAGAAATATGCACTACGCAGTCATTGTTCAGGTCGGCATCGCTGCGATCTTGTTCGTTCAAGTTCTTTCGTTCGACTGACTCGCACTCATCTCCCCCGCTTCTCCGAATTGTTCTCGCTCGTTCTCCGGTCTCGACTCCTCGCGCGTCCGGCGCTTTCCTCCTCCCGTCTTTCCCTCACCCCAGCCCCCATCGCCGCGCTCGGGCTGCTGGAGATGTCGGCTCGGGTTTCACCCGGTGCGTGCTTTGGAGGACGACAGCCGGGAAGGAAATGGCGTTCTGGAATCCGCAGCAAATGCTAAGAAAGCACCAGGGTGATTTCAGATAAGATCGACCAAAGGGTGGCTGGTCGACATTTCTAAATCAACTGATGTTTTTATATGACATTGTCTAGTGTCTGGTAGAAACGAATCCACACTTAGTTTTGACCAGAAAAAAAATTTGGAGACAAGAAAAATCGTAAGGCAGGGAGGGGTGGACAGTTGCAATAACGCGCACTGATGGAGGGGGCAAGTTTGAAAGTGAATAATTAAAACAATGAAATTAGGAGAATTTTAAAACTTTTTACAAACAAACTATGGGTACAACTTGCTTGTAATATAAAGTAATATATTTATTAAAAATTTATTTAGTTTTCTAAAAATTGCCAAACATGCCTGCTCGAACGACAAATGGCAAAATTTGGAAATCTGTATCTCATGAAATAATTTAATCTTTATTACATAACTTGCAGACATTATTTTACTAATATATGGCTATTATTGAAAAAATAAATAAGGTATCTGAGTGACACAATAGTTACAATATATTTAGGCAAACATGGGAAAAAAATCAAACAAAGAAAAATTCCAATGCGAATAAAAAAAAACACCACCTTCGATTTTTTTTTAAATTTGGGTACCCTGTTATACTCTATTTCGGCATTCATTTCTTTTAAAAACATGTTGCATCATTGCACTGTGAAAGTAGAAACAACTCCCCAAAGTAGGGTCCTTTTTCAAAGCCTACACTTAGCAGTGTCCTATACAAGAAGTGACTCTGAGTTCCAGTTTCATGAAACTTGCACAAATCTTTTATATACATTTATTCAGATGAGGTCATTGATAAAAAGAGTGATCGGTCACACAGTAAAAGGGAGGAGAAACTATATACAGCATTTTACATAAGCGTACAAAGTGGTATCATATTAGAGACTAATGATTTGAGAAAAGATGATGCAGTGTGAAGTTGTACCTTCCGGTATATTTTACATCTAGAGTAAAATAAATAACTTTACTTACACACACAAAAACAAAGATATAATAGTAAGATATTTAGGTTGGCTGTGTATTTACGATTACAAACAATTTCAGGTGACGGATGCCATAGTGCCTAACTGGAGCAGCTTCGATGGTCTCGGTGTATGAATGAATCGTGGCAAGCCGATATATTTTATCCTGCTCGAGGATAACATTTTGAGATTTTTTTTATAGTGATCAGATAAAAATTATTAGTAACCACCAACAAAAACAGTAGGTTAAATACCCCGTGATGAAAAATGTGATAAATAAGATGTCCCTGCATTCAAAATGAGCAGTCCTTGGGAAATTGAATTCGGCACTTTACGCTAAGGTTTTCCTCGCTGTACCCATTTAATAAAGTTGCTTCCAAGCAGATCCGACTGTCCGTGCTACATATACGTCACAGGTCCCTTCTGTTGATGACTTGCTGAGCCGCCACGCGTGCCAAGACTGAATGCCAGGGAAGGCGCGCACCGTCGGCCACTCTTCTTTTTTTTGTTCACGATACCGAACAACCTCATTTTCGTCCAGATATACAAGATGCACGCCTTTCAGTGTCTTTGATAGAACGCTCACCATTGTCCTGGCCGTCTGAATTGCGCTTACTGAACGTTCTCTCAGGTTGTTCAGCGTGGCCTGGTGCTTCACGAGTCCGCCAACTCCGTCACATGCATTTTTCCCATGTCCAGATGCAGAAAATAACCACTGGGCTTGTGGGCAATCGTCCTTTGCAAATTCGTGAAGCTGGTAGCGATTCTTGAAATGACTGGCGGCGCCGTCACTTACGTACGTCACGTACGAGTATACCGCAACGTTGTCTTCAACCCACTCCTTCACTTTTTCTAGAGCCAAGCAAGCGTGAGCGGCGTCGTGACACAGGTCCTCACTGATGATGGCAAAGCTGTTTGTAGATTTTCTTGTCGTCACTACACATGTAAATATCGAAACTTGTTTTTTTTTTCCAGTGATATGCTTGCACTTCGTCAGGAAGCACGATGGTCCCGTTTTCAGCAAAGTCAAAATGAAAGACAATGCTCCCGCGTTGCATGCACTGTTTTTCATCGTAGATCGCTTTACCTTGCGTTTGACGGTTATGGTTGTGAAGTACCCAACTTCCAACCGTCACTTGGATGACTTTTAGGTAAGTCTCAGGTTCCAAAGTTTTTTTCACAAGGTCGCCGGACTCCCATGTTGCAAGCACAATCTCTTCATCCTCCGGGATATCAAGTTCCTGGAGTGTAAGAAACTGGCCTTTTGGGCAGTGATCACAGTCTCCTTGAAGGCACAGTTCTGTTGCTGGGTCGCACAGAAATGCCGAGTTCATTTCACCAGTGTTGAATGTTGAGCCTGTAACGTTCTCTAGAGCGGCAATACAAAGATAATAATTGGCGCAGCGCACACAAACGCACACTTCCTGATGTGGAATACATTGGACCCATCTAGGGCGCAACGAATAAAATTTCGTTAGCCCAACGCCGGAATCGGGATGCTTGTCTTTGTATATACGGAAGGCCTCTCGTATTGAGCGCGTCATGAAGCGCTTTGGCACGAACGTTTTCTCTCCGTTGAGCATGACAGAGATGACGTCCTTCTGGTTGGGACTTTGGCGCGAACATTGTAGCTCGTCTTTCGTCAAGTACTCTAGTGCAGCAGACAGGTTCTCAGGGCTCACCTTGCACCTCGTGTAAGGATCCGGCTCATACCACACGCCATGCTTTTCCATGAGTTTTCGGGATTTACTGATGAGGTACATTGAGGCCTGTGGAATCATCTTTTGAACCTCATTCTTCGTCAGTGTTGACGGCAGGAGTGTCAGCAGTTGACAACGTTCCCGGAGAGAGGTGGCGGTTTCAAAGACCTGCCAAAAGTTCTCCACCCACTCAGTGCATGTGGAGCATGTTGGTTTGGACGACCCCGATGGTGCGTCCCTGTCGTACGTAATACGTAGCCTTGAGCGTATATTCTTGACAGCAACCTGCTCCAGTTCTGTCTGCTTTCTCTTGACATAGGCAGGCCTGTCCCGACTTCTTACGACGCTTGGTTGTCTCAGCGGCGACACATCTGTAGGTAGTATGCTGCGATTTAGATCTTTAATTGCTTCTTCAGCTGGCACAAATATGTCAGGGCACTGCTCTGAGCTTCGCATCGAGATCTCCTTAGTGATGTGCATGAAGCAATGGTAGCACAGGTAGTCCGTTGCACTCACTTTGGTGGAACAGTCAGGCGGAAGAATTTGCTTAACCGAGTTTAGGTCCAACTCGCCAACACTTCGAAAATTCCGCTGCTTTGGTATAGTCTTTTTGTGTTTGCAAAAGTAATCTGCACAAAACACTCGTTCGGAGCTCCAGGACGTCTTCATAATGTATACATAAATAATAGAAATTAAACCCCAACTGATGGCATATAATTGCCAAGTGAAAGAACTACTGGGTGCACAAGTGACAAGTCCGAGGCTGAGGAGCTCACTCACTGCAAACGTACATTGGAAAAGAGAGGTCACAACTGAGGCTGTCGGCAAAGCTTGATCCACGTCAAAGGAAGAAATAGGGAAAGTCTCCAGACAAAAAATTGTGGTCAGCGGCCTTCGAAAAAGACTTTCCGGAATCGCACTGTCGTCCCTCCACGCGCTGATATGAAAGCACCCGAGCTTCTACCACGTGGTTAATGACACAGCCTGAGTATGTCGGCGACCGGTTCGCGAGGGGTTGGCGGTGGGGTTACGTTGATGGTCACTCGGATTAGCCCTTGCTGTACTGAGCTACCGCCTGCAGTGCCTTATCGCCGGCTGGTGTCAACAACGAGAACACACACACCCTGTCTACACCAAAACTACAAGCGTTCACCGCACACGCGTCGCCGCCGCTTTCAAGCTTTTGTGAAATTGCTCTTTTTTGCCGCGGAGAACCGCCTTATCTTAACTACGCGCCTGAAATCCTTCCAGGCGGGCGTACACAATATCAAGCGTTTCGAGAAATGCCCGTGGAGTAGAACTATGGGTAAATTCGGAGCCCGCGATGTCGATATCGTCGCCGTTGTGTTAGTACGCCGTCGCGTACTGCAGTCCCCCGTTGGGGGAGGGGGCGGGGCGGTCTTACTACGATAACATGGCGACAGCGTTTACACTCTATGTATTTACGCGAGGCTCGAGTATTTGGGGATAATGCTGCCGGTTGGTGTGCCCCTTTGTGCCTGATATTATCGCCCGTGACGCCAGCGAGTGAGATGGCGACAGGCATGACTGCTCAGTAAACAGGCGTCGGCGGCCATGTTTTGCTGGTTGAAGCGAACCCCCTTGTCCTTGACAGCGAGCGGGGAAATGCGAAAAAAAGATTCTATCGGCCGTTTTGCCAGAACTAGCGACGAGTGTCGTCTGCGGTTTCCGGCAACTATTTTGCCATAATCGTGAGCTTAGCGAGGAAATGATTTTTGCTAGCCACAGATCACTACCGCGCAGAAAGGGAATGCTTGAACATGTTTTTGTTCTGGATATATATCAGGGATATATATGAGAGAGAGAGAGAGAGATGAAGGTAGAGCGGAAGAGGGAATAGCATATAGTGTCGCAGGAGAATAAAGTAAACAAAGTTCTTAGTGGCCGTTGGCTGCATGATCTTTTCTCGGATCACTAGTCCGTAATATGATACCTCTTTGTACACAGTAGTTTCTCCTTAATTTAAGTGTGTGAACGATTTCTTTAGTTATCGTTGGCCTCATCTGAATAAAAATATATAAATGATGTGTGTTGGTTTCATGAAACTGGAACTCAGAGTCAGTTCTTGTATAAAACACTGCTAAGTGTTGGCTTTGAAGAAGGACCCTACTTTGGGGAGCTGTATCTTCTTTCTCAATAAAATGATGCAACATGTTTTTAATGGAAATGAATGCCGAAATAGAGTATAACAGGTTACCTAAATTTAAAAAAAAATCGAGGGTGGTGTTTTTTTTTTTTTATTCGCATCGGAATTTTTCTTTGTTTGATTTTTGTTTCATGTTTGACTAAATATATCCTAACTATTGTATCACACAGATACCTTAGTTATTTTTTAAATATTAGCTATATATTAGTAGAATAATATCTGCAAATTATATCATAATGATTAAATTATTTCATGAGATACAGACCTCCAAAGTTTGCCATTTGTCGTTCGAGCAGGCATGTTTGTCAATTTTTAGAAAAATAAATAAATTTTAAATAAATATGATTACTTTATATTACAAGCAAGCTATACCCATAGTTTGCGCCTAAAACGTATTAGAGTTCTCCTAATGTTATCGCTTTAGTTATTCACTCTCAAACGGGCCCCCTCCATCAGTGCGCGTTAATGCAACTGTCCACCACCTCATGCCTTACGATTTTTCCTGTCCCCAAGTATTTTTTCTAGTCAAAACTAAGTTTGGATTCGTTCATACCAGACACTAGACAATAACATATAAAAACATCAGTTGATTTGAAAATGTCGACTAGCCATCCTTTGGTCGATCTTATCTGAAATCACCCACCACTGTTATCGAAGTAAACATACACGACGGCAGGGGCGTTTCTGCTGTCTTGAGAGTGCCGCCACGAGATCGCCGCACGGGTAGGTGGATCTTCCCTTCAAGTACGTGGTGGGTTATCATAGCGACACACGACGAGAATTCACAGTCAAGGATAGCGCTTTTACGGGGAACGATGAGAAGTTTCCCCCACGCCGTCCACGCCGACGATCACCACCGACGCCATGTTTGCAGAGTGAAAGCCGGTACGACCGACAATGCAGCGCGCGCGACCCAGCTCTTCTCGACCTGTGATTGGTCTGTCGCTCTCGTCGTTCCCAAATGCAAGAAAAAGTTCAGCCCGGCTCAACTCCTTGCGTTGCGAACGAACACGAACGAAACAACCGTTTTGCGCTTCCTTGCCATGGTAACTCGTCGTTCCGACCAGTTGCATTCGTTCGTAAGCGTAGTGGTCGATCCGAACGCAACTGTGTGAACGGGCCTTTAGAGGAACTGCCAACGTTCGGCTGTTCCTCTGAGGCCAGTATGGGATATTCTTTGCTTCTTCAAGTATCCCTTTCGTACACAAATGTGGTACTATGTAACGTCATATTAATAAGTCGCATTTACTCATTTCAATACTTCTATTCTCGGGGACATCATTCCGGGGCAGTTCAGCAACAACGAAAAAATATTTGGGTGCCTCACTGATGTAAAATTGTTCGTGAAAATGTTCTTGTACTTCCAGTAAATACTGTCAAGAAGTAACCCCCGACGTTGATAGTTTGCAAAAACATCCATTAGTTTTCTTTTTCGCGCGATAGAAGATGCTGAAAAAAAATAAAGAAAAGAGACAGCTGTCGATCCCTCCTCAGCTCGCAATTTGAACAAGGAGTCACGTGATTTGACGCTGATTATATAGCGTCAGTGTTCATCATAGTCATGCGCTAGGGTTTGGAAACCAAAAGTTTTGGCTGAGCTTCAGATATTGTTAGAGTTGGGCTATTATATTTATTTGAACATGAACATGTTCATGTTATTATCATATTTAGTTGAACATGAACAGGTGCATGAACAGCTACATTTTCGAACTTTAACTCTTACCCATCCAGGCAGATTTCTGCCGAATATGTTTCCTCTCAAACTAATTGAACATGAGCCATTACCCGAATGTTTGACGATGTTGATTATCATGAACCCGAGCACTGGACTCTGGGTTATGAAAATCGCTTACGTCAGGGTGACACGTGACTCCCGGTGGGAAATCGTGATGTCATGTTACGTCACGCTGTTAACAAGGTTAATACATGTAGTGAATTTTTCAAAATAAATCGACTTGACGCAGTGAGCCACGTGATGTCACGGGGTCACGTGACATTACTTGACCGCATGTATTGACACCATGACGTCGCGTGAGAACGTGGCACATGGTTAATCATAGTGGCAAAACAAGTGTGCCAAAAAACCCACAATTTAACATACATTGGAATTCTGACTGACAATTTGATCAATAAATAGAAATCCAGCTGCCGATTTTTCATTGCCATATATTCATTTTGTGATGCTAACGAAAGAGAAGAAAAAAAATACCTTGAACCGTTTTGAACCGGTTACCGTTATTTTTTTTTCGGTTCGGTTCCGGTTCAGTTCCAAGATGGCGGCAAAGATTTCGGTTCGGTGCAGTTCCGGTTCGGCTAAAATAACGGTTCGGTTCCGGCTTTCGGTTCGGTTCGGTTCCGGTTCGACACCCTGCCTAGAGGTGCCCTGCCGCCTCCGCGCAGCACGTTCCGGTGAGGACGGGCCTTTGAGCGCGCGTCCCAAATGTCCGCCTCGCAGACGGTAGCCTCTTGGAGGGCCCTCGTGACATCGGCGCGAGGTTCCGAAATTTTAAAGCGGCAGCATTCTTTAGCTACTTCACCTGATTTTCTCGAAGCGGTATCTGGCATCAAATGCACACCTTCCGGATGCCATTCTTAGATATCACTTGCGAAGATGGGGATTGGAGGATAGCGAAAATGCTTCCTTCACTGCTGTTTTTCAAATAATAGCCTATCGACTCCGCGACGCAAGATTTAACAGGGCCTGCTGCAACGCAAAACGCGCTGTGTATGTAAAGGTAGCACAAGATAAAATCAACTTACCGGCACAATCAAACGGCGTTCTCGTAGTAACAGGCTCAACCAGCGTTTGGATCGCGAGGATGGACAAGTGCCTTCTTTTTATTACCTTCTTCGTTTTTATGTTAGAACCTTCGAAATGCCTTGAGGAGACGACGGAGGAATCGTAAAAAGTGCACAGCTGCTTGATCTCTTCAAACTCGACAAGTTGTAGCAGGGCAACAATAAACAAAGACTTACGGTCGCCGCTTCGGCACGGCGCCGAAGCGGCGCCGATGTTTGTTACCGGCGCCGATGTGTATTACCAGTGCCGATGTTTACCCTAAGCTAGAGTGTAATATACTTCGTCTCACCATACGATGGACTAAAGGCAATAGCTACGGACCGCCAGACCCAATCACGAGCCACTAACAAATTGTGCGCTATTTCGCTTCTATGCACGTATCGGTGCCCGCGTCTGGGATCACTGATAAGGCGACGGGTGGGCAGTGGTTCGAATCGAAGAGCACTGAGTGACTCAACAATTTTACATCGCAAAGAAATCCACGATATATAGGCTCTTTGCAGTGTCGAAAGTATACTTATGATGCGGCGTTTTTGGATTCCAGCATTTTTCGCCCACGGCTAATCAATGTTAAGCGTGTCATATAGTATAGAGTGGAACGCGATTGGACGTGGCAGCCAGTGACTTCGGCCTTTAGTCCATCATAGGAAGAGACAAGGTATACAAGGGACGAGTGCGGCCACCGGAGTGATATTTAGGTATCTCCGCATGTGGAAGAAACCGGCTAATCCAAGCCACTTTGCTCGTAGCGTCCTCTCGGGCGCTACAATTGAAGTGGTTTGGATTAGCCGTTATCTATGAAAAACGCGTTTCGTACCAAACCCAAGCTCGACCGGCAGACTGGTCAAGGTCATACAAGCAATAGAACACCATACTACATTTTTTTATACAACCTAGACGTCGGTCGTCATGTACATAAAGTCACGGCGACCTGAATTGTTGTCACAACACCATGCGACATCAGGACGACGTCTCGACTTCAACGTCGTCATCGACGTTAACAACGTGCGTTACACGACATCAAGACTGCGTATTCACGTCATATTGCGTTGACATCGACGACGATGTTGACGTTGATGACGACGACGACAATGTCACGGGACGTCAAGATGACGGCGTCCTTGTCGATGCGACGTCATAAGGACGCTTGGTGTCAGTTGGTCGACGTCGTTGTCTACATGAAGCAAACTCGACGTCACGAAGACGTCACAACAACTTCAGGACGTCGATGTTGACTTCATCGTCGACGACGTTACACGACGTCAAGACTTCGTCGTGACTGCGCGTCGACGTTGATGCTGTCGAAGGCGACGATGTTACACGCCGTCAAGGCTTCGTTGTGACGTTGACGTTAACGATGACGTCAGGACGACGTTAACGTGACGTCAGAGCGATGTCTGACGTTGCGTGGGGCGTCAACGTCAACGTCTGAATCGATGACCACGTCCATGTCGTCCTCGACGCGGCGCCCGACGTCATGACCGCGTTGAAACGGCGGCTTGATGTCGCGTAAAGGTGTCGTCCTCAACGCGATGCAATGTCACGACCGCGTCGCAACGGCGACTTGATTTCGCGGAAAGGTGTCGTCCTCAACGCGACGCAATGTCACGACCGCTTCACAACGGCGACTTGATGTCGCGAACCGGCGTCGTACTGGACGCGACGGGATGTTACGACAGCCCTACGACAGCATCCTGGTGTCGCGTAACGTCACGTCGTCGTGTCGTGGTGCTTTGACGTTACCTCTGACTTCAAAATCATAAAAAATGCAATATAGCCCCTGAGGGACTAAATTGTCCATTAGACCTTGACCTGTGTCGTTGCTCGATCGCACGCAGCGAAGGTGGCGCTGCGATCGAAGGGGCTTGGTTTTACCTGGTCCCTTTCCACATTTTGAGGTGCAACTGAAAGCATGAGCGAAGCGAGTAGATCGTCCCACTTGTGCTTTCTAGTACACCCTACCCAAGCCTCTCTCCCGACATGAGCGAGGGTGGAGCTTAGTCGGAATCGTCGTCAACCTCCTTTTCCCCGATTTTTTCCCCGATTTTTTTAAAGGTCTTTCCTGGGTATCCCGCACTGCCTGGTAATGGATGGGGGAGAAAATTGGCTTAGAAAGACGAGAGGAATAGTATGTTTGTCCTTTTAGACAGAGGCTAAGGGGCGCAAGCTGGCACCTGTTACAAAGGCTATAGCCATTAACATCTATATATCCATCCATTCGCCTTCGCGCCTCCTTTCCCAGGCGCAGAACACGAAAAGGAGCTCACTTGCGAGGCGAATATTTTGGGCTGCAAATTAGCGTTCGACGACACGTAGATTAGAACTGCGGTGAAAAAAAAAAGTACTACATTTCTTTGGTGAACATGTTGTACCTGCATATCTGTCTACCTTAAACCAAGACGCCGGTACTTCCTCTTCCGTTTCAAGCATTTAGGCTTCGTGACACGCGGCGCTAAACACCTCGCCGACATGCTGCGGGCCGCACACATTTTGCATCTAGAGTATAGAAGAGGTTAAGTTTAACTTTAAATCTCTCCATCTGGGAACACGAGGTATCATCTTAAATTGTTCGCCATTTTCTTCTGAAGACACACGTATCAATGGACATCGTAATGTGACCACTGTAAAACAAGAGGCGCCTTTTCTTCGAGATAGAATTTACATTAAGGGAGTTAACCGTTGCAATAATTGGTACTATAACATTGACAACCACTGCGGACTTCAAGGCAAAGTGCGATATTCTAATTATAAGATCTAATTAGCGAAAAGCCACTAATCGACTTTGATAAGTTAAGCCTTGTTTCGTAAATTTCGGTCAAATATATCGAGCGCGGCAACCTCAGAATCCGCAACAGTTGCAAATTTTCAGATTTAAAAAAAGTGAAAGCCGTTTACAACTCCCTGTAACGCCGAATTAGAGCGCAGCTCTTGAGAAGAAGGATGGAAGCGTACTGAAGGGAGGGTGTACCCCTCCTCCTCCTCTTCGTACCACCGCGATCAAGCAAACAAGCGAAGGACCAGGGATGTCGAATTCAGGACATAGAAAAATACCCCACTGTATCGAAGCGCAACAACACACGATTTTTCGTATTGATGTACAGGCCTGGAAGGTGATCCCACCGCCATTTGTTAATTCAGAGAATTACACTAATTATGGGTGGGGTTGCACTTTAAGGGTGAACAAAGTATATACAAGGAACTTTGACATTTGTGTGTTTTGGAAGCTCACCATTTTGCCACCTCTAACTTTCATGTACGTTCACGTATCTACTTTTGGTCCACACTTGACGATTTAAGAACATTTAAACCACCACGGAACATCTTCGCGTCTTCACAAAGCACGTGCCATCAAACGTATTTCATGCTTTACGAATGCCTTCAATCGATCATTCCTTCCTCGGACCATCAGCAAATGGAACAACCTCCTATCATCCATTGTCACCGCTGTGGACTCGAATAAATGTTTAGCTTGCACTAAGCTTCATTTTCTGTCTTACTAGTTTTATGATTTATGTAATTATGAGCAGTCCTGTGTGTGTTGTATACTGTTTTAGTTTTCTTTTGTGCATTTTTATGTATTTGCGTTTTTTTATTGTATAAATTTTGAATATCCCCTCCCCTCCCCCCCCCGCCCCCGCCCCCCCCCTTATGTAATGCCCTTGACGGGCCCTTAAGGTGTAAATAAATGAACTAGTACAATACAATACTGGCAGTTTTTAATAAAACAAGAGCAAGCAGACTGACTTTGCCCTGTCGCATAAATCACTAGAATCAAGAACTATATAAAAATACACCTTCATATGGCAGATGTTCAGTTCCTGACAGTGTTTCATGGCAGCTGTGACAGTTGTAACAAGGGGGCTGCGGGTGACAGGGTGGTAGCCGCACGTGAACGGACTAGCTGGTGTAGAGCGAAAAGAAGGATGACGGGGCTACGAGGGGCTTGGAAGTGCTGCTGTTGCGGCGAGCTATAAACCATATTGTCACGAATGAGAAGTGATGAGGCGGCGAATAACTGAGCAAACCGAACGCTCAATGAAGCAAACCCGCGCCCAAAAGAAAAAAAAAAAAAGGAAACAGAAGATAACAGTAGAGCGTCGCGAGCGTCGAAATCGGCGTAAGAGCAGACTCGAAGGCTGGGGCGAGACTGACTCCGCTCGCCTTGCGGAATCCTTTATGTACCCTTGTGGGTTTCTGGATCGTTCGGCGTAGAACTTTCGGTGCGTAGAACATTCGGAACTCGATCAGACGAAAATGTTCTCGAACTTACGAGAAGGCCAAGTTGAAATAAGAAATAAAAGGACAGCCCGCTTAGTGGAATCGAACCTATACACCTTCCGCGCGACAGTCAAGCGCGGTAACCACTCGGGCCCGCACGCGCTTGCTCGCCAACGCGTGTGGCATTACTCCCCCCCCCCCCCTTTAAAAGCGCATCGTCTTGATGCGACGTGCCGGAAAACAAAAAAATGATGGCAAACTACGTAGACTTTTGGAACATAATCCTATCGAGCGTATTACAAGACACAATTCACGGTCCTATCGATCGTAGTACGGCTTGAGGCGCAAGACGTGAACGACTTCCTATCGTTAAGGGCGGCGCAATGAAGTCCGTTTTCCGTCGGGCATCAACTCGTGGTTCAGATTCCCGAGTCAACTAAGCACTTTGTAGGGTCCAGAGTAGCACTCCACGAGTTTCTCGCTGAGACCCCGGCGGCGAATCGGTGTGCAGACCCACACCCTGTCTCCGGGCTGGAAGTGGACGTCCAGACGACGAAGGTTGTAGCGGCCCGCGTCGACGCGTTGCTGGTCTTGAATCAGGGGTCCGGCAAGCTGGCGGACTTCTTCGGCCCGTTGAGAAAGCACCTGGGCGTCGTCGCTCTCATTGTCAGATGGCTCATGGGGCGGCATGGCGTCCAGCATGGTCATTACCACTCCGATCATGTACTAGCTGGAAAGGTGTGAATCCAGTGGTCTCTTGAACCGCCGTATTGTAGGCGAACGTGACGTAGGGCAACACCTCGTCCCACGTCGTGTGCTCTACGTCGACGTACACAGAGATCATGTTGGTGATTGTCTTGTTGAGTCGCTCCGTCAGACCGTTGGTCTGCGGGTAGTACACAGTGGTACGATGATGTCTGGTTTGACTGAGCCGGAGGATTTCTTGGGTCATCTGTGCCATGAACGATGATCCGCGATCTGTAATCAGAACTTCGGGAGCGTCGTGCCGGAGGACGATGGACTCGATGAGACTTCCACAGCAGTCCATGAAGGCAGGGCTTTGGTTTCGGCGTACCGCGTGAGATAATCTTTTTATTTTTTTTTAATTTTCTTTCGGGCACAAGTTCGCCCCACCAAACGCAACTCACTCAGTTATACCCCCACCTCCACCAAAATGTTTTTCCTGACAATATTTTGTTATCGTAACATTAGTAATAAGAAAATACTTTATTTTAAATGTGTTGTCTCACAGCTAGAAGCCCGAGCTCATATAGCTTTGTCTTTGGCAGTTTCTCCTGCTGAGCAAGAGTTCGAGCAGGCGAGGTGTCTCCTTGTACAAAGAGCTCGCGCTTGTAGTTGAGCAGTGGTATTGTCATTTCGTATATTTATATGCGAAAATAATAAGAAGGCAATATTTAGGCGAAGCAATACTCCATCCAAAGGAAAATTAGAATAGTGCAAAATGCATGAACAGGTTATATGAGAAGAGTTCCATTTGGTGCGGAAATATATCGATGATATGAAACTAAAAAAAACAACTAAATGCGAAACGATATGAAACTGACACGCCCTACAGCGCGTGTGGGGAACGGACGTGCCCTTCCGTCTTCCCCGGGACAGGAGCGATGTTCGACAGAGCGGCTGCCCTCGCCACGGCGGCCGACCAGGCCTCCGCGGACTACCGTATGATCATGCTTATGCTATCGAGTGGAAAGGGGCTGGCGGAGACGGTGTTTCTACACGGGGACCCTCAAGGTAGGCCTTATCGCACGCAGGACTTCGCCGAAGCGCTTGAGGAAACTGTCGGCATGAAGCACGTGGTTGGACTGGGAGCTTTCCAGTTAAACCACGTGTGGGTCTGCACGCTGGACTCTACTGACAATAAGGAACGCCTCGTCGCTCTGAAGGAGATTACGGTGAAAGGAAAACGATGCATTGTCATTGACCCCTACTTAAAAGAAGCCGTAATACGAGTCAACTGGCTCCCCACGTTCGTAACCGATGAAGAGGTGTGCAAGGCCCTGGTGGAATATAAAAACGTGACGAAAATTTGCAGAGAAAAATGGAAGTCTCCAAGTGGAAAACACGAAGTCGAAACGTCGACAAGGTTTGTCACAGTCACGATGAAGGAGGGAAAAGGAAAGGAAGACCTACCACATCAGTGGAAAGTGGCTGGGTATCCTGTCCTTTTATATGTCCCAGGCCGACCGCCGATGTGTCTCCGCTGCGGCCAACTGGGGCACATGCGAAGGCAATGCCGGGCGTCCTGGTGCCGTCATTGCAGAAGTTACGGCCACTTGGAATCGGAGTGTGTGCCCACGTACGCCGCCAAGAACAAGTGCCAGGCGAGCATGCCGCTAGAAAGCGACCTCCTGGATGAGGGGGATGTACTGGAAGCGGATCGAACGACACGGACGAGGCGGGACAGGCGGATGCACCCGTCTCTAACCAAACGGAGGCGGCAACACCCAAAAGAAAGCAGTGAAGAGGGATCGGAGCCCGTAGAGGAAGAACAGGCCATGGACGTTGCACGCGCCCCAAAGGACGCAGCCCCACCGCAGCGGCTGACCAACCCGCCAGCGCTGGCAGCCGCGCCGGGGAAAACACGCCCACCAGAACAAGGGGCAAGCTCCAAGGGGACAAGCAAGGTCACACGCCAAAGTGCGCGGCAAAAGCCGAAAACGGCCGAGCAGTTTCCCCCGCTAGATGCACATCCCGGGGGAAGGGGTGAATCATCGGAGAACGCCGTCCCCCTGCACGGGGATTACGAGAGCATCCCGGGAGCCGTTTCAGCGCGCCCTTGACTGATTAGCGCCACCGTTTTTTTTGAGGTAGGAATCTTCTCTCAATGCGACCTCTCAAACCTTTCAAGTGTGCAACGCTTTTTTTTTTTGAGGGGGGGGGGGTGGTAGGGGGGAGAAAACGCAAGTACGCTGCAGATGAACTTTTTATAAAATGATGTGCCATGAACGACGATCGGTGCTATTATTTGCAAAGTGACGTTGACCAGCTTGTGTCTGGGCTCCCACCTGCTTTTCTCAAATGTATTCATTTAAATACGAGGTCTGTAACGAACAAGGTAATTTGTTTGGAAGAATTCTTTACTGAATTTCCATTTAAACTTTCTGCCATTATGTTAACTGAGACTTGGAGCACGAGTGAACATGATGTGCTCGGATTACCAAACTATACGACTTACTACTTAAACCGATCCAATGGACGAGGTGGTGGAATTGCGTTACTGCTCTGCGAGAATGCTGAATGTTAGTTACTTGATTGTTACAATTTGATTACGCCCGACTATGAGATACTCTCTTTGTTTTCAAATAAGACAGAATACTCTGTTTGTTACCGGCCACCTAATGGAGACATCTCGATATTTTTAAAATTCTACGATAAATTTCTGGCCTTCGTTGGTGAAAACAAAAAGACTTTAATTGCTGGAGGAGATTTTAACATCGACATGAGTGACAATAGCCAATCTGCCAGGAATTTTAACACTGCAATTACATCTAATGGTTTTGTTAACATGATTAATGTTTCGACTAGAGTCACAGCCGAATTTCAATCCGTCCTTGATCTGTTTATTACAAATTCATTGCACTCGTACGCTAAGGCTGGAGTTATAACCTGCAGCGTTAGTGACCATCTCCCTGTGTTCCTTTGTCTGAAAAGAACTCAACTAGCAGCTAACAAAGGCCCTAAAATTCTATACCAATCAATTACGTAGAAAGCCCTTGATTCTTTCCGCGTTGCATTGCTGCGGGAAAATTGGAACAGAAGAGATACATTCAGTGAGGCGAATGATGCTTACGATAAGTTTATTGACATTTTCAAAAAGCTATATACCAACCACTTCCCTATTAAAGATCGTAAACACAGTCCAAAAATAAGGAAGCCGTGGATTACGCCAGAGCTGCGTAAGGAAATGAAAATTACAGACAAGCTAAACAGATGCTTCCTGAATACTCGTGCACCTGATGATTTGAAGGCGTTTAAACAGTACCGAAATAAATTGACAAAGAAGCTGCGATCTGCGCGGACAGATTACCACTCCTCTGCTTTAAGCGATAAAAACGATCGCCCCATTACGTGTTATGGTCCTGACTAAACGAACTATTAAATCGTGGTTCTCCGCATGCTCCTATCTCGAAACTACGAGTGGATGGAAGGGAATTGTGGAGCCGAATTAGCTGACGCTTTTAATGATTTCTTCGCAAACCTGACTACACGTGGTAACTCGTCGGCTGCTCTCGAATATGTGAGCATTCGAAATGACAAATCAATGTTTTTACAACCGGTCACCGCGCGTGAGGTGATATCAGTAATCAAAAGTCTAAATAATAGCAGTAGCTGTTATATTGATGGTCTCCAGACACGGCCTGTAAAGCATGTAGCTGATATAATCGCGCCTATCCTCACTGATATATTTAACACCTGTTTAGAGACAGCTGTCTTCCCATCAAATATGCAAAAAGCAAAGATTACAGTACTTTACAAAAAGGGAGATAGAAATGATCTGGGAAATTATATAGGCCAATTTCCATCCTGTCAGTTTTTTCAAAGGTGTTTTTGAAAAACTTTTGCACTCGAGACTTTCGGCATTTATTGATAAGTATAACTTGTTGACGCCACACCAATTCGGCTTTTGTAAAAACAAATCAAGTGAACTAGCATTACTTGAACAAAAAGAATATATACTCACACAATTTGAAAACAAAGCCATCGTTTTTGGTGTATTTGTAGATTTTTCAAAGGCTTTTGACTTAGTAAATCATGACATTTTGCTTGAAAAGCTGAACTGCTACAGTATCCGAGGACGGGTTTTATTGCTTCTAAAATCTTATTTATCTAATCGAAAACAGGTTGTCCAGATAAACAATATGCGCTCAAAGGCGCAACCAGTACTTAGTGGTGTGCCACAGGGCAGCATATTAGGGCCACTACTCTTCAACGTTTATCTTAACGATATTGTAAATATTAGCCCCACAGCCAAATTTATAGTATATGCGGATGACATTAGCATATTTTTCTCTGGCCACGACATTCATGAACTTAAAGATCGATGTAATAATACAATGAAAACACCCGAAAACTGGTCGGCAGCTGATGATATGCAAGTAAATGAAAGAAAAACAAAGGCGCTTATATTCAGACCCAAAAACAAGCCCGATCCTACACATCCAGAAATCTTCCTTAATTAACGTCGTATAGAAGAGGTAGATAATTTCAGGTGTCTCGGTATCGTATTTTCCACCGACATGCTATAGGACGCTCATGTAAACTACTTGCTAAAAAAATAGCGCAAATTACTGGCAGAATTGGACGCATTCGATAGCTCCTTCCCGCACAAGTTAAATTGCTTCTTTATAATTCACTGTTTTACTCACACTTAAACTATTGTCAACTAGTGTGGGGGACAACTACATCTTCAAACCTACAGTGTATTCATTTATTACAAAAGAAATATGTTCGCCACATCTATAACGCCCCTTATGGAACACCAAGTTCAATTTTCTTTTGTCGTTCTCGCGTTATCAGTGCACACAACCTATACAGATATCGTTTGAGTGCTCGCTATAAATTAGAAACACAGAGAAATATAAGTAATATACGCAATCTTTAACAACTGCAAATAAAAACCTCTAGTTACTGTACAAGACACAAAGAGAGCTGGGAAGTCCCTACAACTCGACTAAACTCCGGAAAAGAATGTCTCCGTTATCTTTTCTCATACCTTTTAAACAACTATCACCACGTTCATTTTGATCTGTACACTTGCAGATATAGTGAACTTCGCGCAATGTACGAAACATAAAAACACACATATGTATGTCTATGTGTATGTGTGTATATATGTGCGTCTAAGGTTATGTGTATGTACGTGTGTATAATATGTGTGTGTGTTTTTATGTATATGCATATGTATGCGCATATATATATATATGTGTTTATATATGTGTATGTATGCATGTATGTGTATGTATGTATATGTGTGTGTATGTGTATGTGTATATGTATATATTAATATATATATAAATATATATACTCAACACAATATTAGCCCTTAAAGGAGTTAGCCGAGGAGGTTGCCCAAAAAGAGATCAATGAAACGTTTCGGGCCTGGTAGGCTCTTCGTCAGTCAAGTGAGAAGACTTCGTTCTCCTTTTCTTTCAACCAAAGAAAAAACGGCCGGAAAAAAGAAGAAGTTAATTGGAAAAATGCTTACCGTTTAGCGGGTGCCTACTCAACTAAATTCTCGCTTAAAAGTTTAATATATCCCGATACCAATGCAATAAATACTATGGAAATAATTAAATATAATATTATTACTGCCATTCTTATCATAAAACCAGTTTTTGGGACATGTGGTTGGGTATAACCCAACTATACCTGGTGTCATGTGAAGCCAATGAGAGGCCCAATGTTACGCGTTTGCTCGTGTCACATTAAACGATGAAGCGAGAAGAAAAAAAAAAAAAAAAGCAACAGTGAGGTACCGATTAGAAGATCTCAATTAAATGTCCATAAAAAAAGACGGCAATGATCCTTTCGAACTGTTAAGGCCCTTCGGTTCTAAAGTATTAAATCTATAGATAAATTCAGATTCTTTATTTTTTCGATCTCTGGTGGTTCGAAAGCCCCCCTGGAGTATAATAAAATTAAAGTCAGAAAGTCCGTTATGTCCTGCGGAGTTTAAGTGACGGGAAACCGGTCCGGCAACGTGTTTACGTATATGACTTTTATGTAGATTCATGCGTTTTCTTATGCTTGTTTTAGTTTCTCCTATGTATTGAATTTGGCATTTTCTACATTGAATTAAATAAATAACATTTTCCGAATTACAGTCAAAGGTACCATTTATTTTCCAATTAAAGTTATTCGCTGTGCTACGAATAGAGTTAGCTATAATTATGTCCCCACATAAACTGCATTGGTTATGATTGCACTTGGTGCAACCAATCGGGACCAGGCTACGTCCGATGGAGTTTCGGGACTGTTTAAATAAATCTAATAAATTACGTGGTCTCTTGAACGCTATACCAGGGGGTCGAGGGATAACTGCCTTTAAAGCTGTGTCCATGTGTAAAATATTCATGTGTCGTCTAAGAATATTGTTTATGTTTGGAAGTTTTGATTGGTAAGGTAAGATTAGTCGTAATTCATGATTATTTCTTTTCGGCCGCTCTACTAAACACGCGTTCCGAGAGATCGCTCGACTTTTTGATATAGAATTATTTATTAGCGGTAAGGGGTATCCACGGTTAATGAAATCCTCTCCTAGTGCTCTAGCTTTTATATCAAAATCATTATCTTCTGAACATAAGCGTCTTAAGCGTAGCATTTGACTGTATTGGTATACCTTTTTTGTTTTGTATTGGATGACAGCTTTTATAATGTAGAAATTGACGTCTATCTGTAGGTTTTCGATATAAGGTTGTTTTCAAACCATTTTCAGTAAGTCTTACCTTAATATCTAGAAACTCTATTTCTGTATCAGAGTATTTATACGTAAATTTAATATGTGGATTAAAATTGTTGGCAAAATTAATAAATTCAAAGAGCTTATCTTCCCCATTATTCCAAATTATAAATATGTCGTCTAGGAAACGTTTATAAAAAAGGGGTTTATGAGGGAAGGAGTTAAGTAGCCGCTCCTCTAAAGACATCATATATATATTTGCATAGGAGGGAGAGAAGCGAGATCCCATTGCTGCGCCATGTATTTGTAAATAATGCTCATTCATAAATGTGAAGTTATTAAGCTCTAAAGCTAAGTGCATAAAAATATTTAAGACGCTTTTACTGACAGTGAGGTCGTTCTCATTAACAATATTAAGAACTGCTTGAATACCTTCATCATGCGGTATATTAGTGTAAAGAGACACTACGTCCATTGTGACAAGCAACGTACTATTAGTCCTAAAATCTATTTGGATATCATTAATCAAATTGAGAAAATGAGAGGAGTCTTTTACGTAGGACGGGGCACCGGCTGCAGTACTTTTAATTTGTTCGTCAATAAAGGCGGAAATATTCTCTGTATTAGTACCTATTCTCGAAATAATTGGTCTACCTGGGTGATTTTGCTTATGTACTTTCATCAGCATATAGAACTGTCCTGGTCCCGGATTTTCCTGATTGAGATACGTAGAAATGTTTTTCTCTATTTTCTTATTATCTACTAGGTATTTTAATTGTGTTTTTATTGTCTCTCGAAACTTAAGTGTTGGATCATAATCTAGTTTTTTATAGAACTTAGTGTCGTTCAGTTGTTTAATTGCTTCCGATACATAGTCGGCTGTGTTAACTATGCATATACCTCCCCCTTTGTCAGCCTGGGCTATTATGATATCTCTGTTATCCGTCAGGTTTTTTAAGCATTGCCTATCCTTATAAGTTAAATTATTATTAAGTGGTCTGTCTTTTTTGTACGCTGATAAAACATCTTTCTGGACCGCCTCTATGTATTTTATGACATTAACATTTTGTTTATTCAACGGCGGAATCCAATAGGATTTGTGTTTATATAAAGGCTCTTGATAAGGAGCTCTTTTGAAAAAAACTTTACAGTGCAATTGCCGTGCAAATTCATTTAAACCTTTGTGCAAGTCCAAATCATCACTATTGTTGCGAGGAGTGGGGCAAAACTTTAATCCTTTCTTGAGAACTATCTCTTCGTGTTTAGAAATTACATAGGAAGAATAATTGAATATTTCGGACTTTTCTCCACCCAAATCTGTAGAATGTTCTGAGTTACATGGATTAGTATGCTGTGTTCTATTAATTAGGCGTGAAAAGAAGTTTTTCCATTTTTCTATTAGGGGCGAGAAAAAATCCAAGAGTACATTATCTCTAAGTGCCTTACGTCGTTTAGTATTAATTACTTCTCGCTCCTTTTTATGTATGTAATGCTGCAATTCTTTTAATATTATTAAAGGTAAACCAGGGGAAGTTTTTAAAATAATATCGATCTGAGACTCTAAAGCACGAATATTTTCCATTGACTGCTGTATTGTAATGTCCAGTAAAGACATTCTAAAATTAAAAATAGCGCTATCCCATGTCTGTACATTTACATGGGATAACTGTATGGTTGGAGCTGTATATGTGTTATAAAAACCGAACGGAATCTTTTTTTGTGTGCGGCAGTTTTGCAAAAAAAGTTTATGGGATTCAAATCGAATTAATTTATCGAAACCAACGCGAAGATTAAAAAAGGGTTGGAGAAAAGCCTGTGGGAGTCAATGTGAATCCGACGAACGTCGGCGTTCACATTGAGGAGCGCGTCGAAAACGACCCGCTAAGGGATTTCTATTACGTGCGGAGCCATCCCTCACACTTTGCCGTGAAAGCTGCGGGAATGACTCCGGCAACGATAATAGAACAGAATCTGAAGGCGTGCCAAAAGAAGGATGAACAACCCCTGAAACCTGCCCACTATGTACCCTCCTCCCTCGGGCAACATCTTCAAATTCAGGGGACCTAGGTGTAAAGGGACACTTGCACAGCAAGTGAGTAACTAAAAAATCTTTGAAATGGTTGGCCAATTCAGCTATACCCTCCCTACTTAGGTGTAACCCATCGAAAGACAAAAAACGATGAGGGGTCTCAAAAAAAGAACGGTGATTTAAGAATACTACATTTTCGTAAATAAAAGAGAACTCCCTCAGAAAAAAGTTTAATTCAAAGATTTTTTCGTTAATCCATCGTATGTAGCCTGGTCCACGGGGCCTAAAATTATCCTCCAACCGGGGAGGAACGCTAGAGATAATAATAGTCACGTCCGGTCGTTTTTGCCGAATGTGTAAAATAAGATTATTAAATAAAATGGCGCACTGGAAAGGCGGTAAACGGCAAATATCGTTTGACCCGATTTGTAAAAAAATGGAATTGACGTGACGGGGGAGACTGTCTACGATAGAAAAAAAATCCGAAATTACACCACCAGATTTCGAAACAACCGTCGGGCCACTACCGTTAAAAATAACAAGAGTGTGCAAATACTTAATGATGGAGGTTCCCACGATGGCAACGGTCTCCAGGCCTAGGAGGGCAGGGGCACGTCCCGAGGCCATGATCAACGGAACAGCACCTGGGAACAAAAGACGGCACTCGAGAGAAATATGCTCAACACAATATTAGCCCTTAAAGGAGTTAGCCGAGGAGGTTGCCAAAAAAGAGATCAATGAAACGTTTCGGGCGTGGTAGGCTCTTCGTCAGTCAAGTGAGAAGACTTCGTTCTCCTTTTCTTTCAATCAAAGAAAAAACGGCCGGAAAAAAGAAGAAGTTAATTGGAAAAATGCTTACCGTTTAGCGGGTGCCTACTCAACTAAATTCTCGCTTAAAAGTTTAATATATCCCGATACCAATGCAATAAATACTATGGAAATAATTAAATATAATATTATTACTGCCATTCTTATCATAAAACCAGTTTTTGGGACATGTGGTTGGGTATAACCCAACTATACCTGGTGTCATGTGAAGCCAATGAGAGGCCCAATGTTACGCGTTTGCTCGTGTCACATTAAACGATGAAGCGAGAAAAAAAAAAAAAAAAAAAAAGCAACAGTGCCGTACCGATTAGAAGATCTCAATTAAATGTGCATAAAAAAAGACGGCAATGATCCTTTCGAACTGTTAAGGCCCTTCGGTTCTAAAGTATTAAATCTATAGATAAATTCAGATTATTTTTTCGATCTCTGGTGGTTCGAAAGCCCCCCTGGAGTATAATAAAATTAAAGTCAGAAAGTCCGTTATGTCCTGCGGAGTTTAAGTGACGGGAAACCGGTCCGGCAACGTGTTTACGTATATGACTTTTATGTAGATTCATGCGTTTTCTTATGCTTGTTTTAGTTTCTCCTATGTATTGAATTTGGCATTTTCTACATTGAATTAAATAAATAACATTTTCCGAATTACAGTCAAAGGTACCATTTATTTTCCAATTAAAGTTATTCGCTGTGCTACGAATAGAGTTAGCTATAATTATGTCCCCACATAAACTGCATTGGTTATGATTGCACTTGGTGCAACCAATCGGGACCAGGCTACGTCCGATGGAGTTTCGGGACTGTTTAAATAAATCTAATAAATTACGTGGTCTCTTGAACGCTTGAACAGACATGGGATAGCGCTATTTTTAATTTTAGAATGTCTTTACTGGACATTACAATACAGCAGTCAATGGAAAATATTCGTGCTTTAGAGTCTCAGATCGATATTATTTTAAAAACTTCCCCTGGTTTACCTTTAATAATATTAAAAGAATTGCAGCATTACATACATAAAAAGGAGCGAGAAGTAATTAATACTAAACGACGTAAGGCACTTAGAGATAATGTACTCTTGGATTTTTTCTCGCCCCTAATAGAAAAATGGAAAAACTTCTTTTCACGCCTAATTAATAGAACACAGCATACTAATCCATGTAGCTCAGAACGTTCTACAGATTTGGGTGGAGAAAAGTCCGAAATATTCAATTATTCTTCCTATGTAATTTCTAAACACGAAGAGATAGTTCTCAAGAAAGGATTAAAGTTTTGCCCCACTCCTCGCAACAATAGTGATGATTTGGACTTGCACAAAGGTTTAAATAAATTTGCACGGCAATTGCACTGTAAAGTTTTTTTCAAAGGAGCTCCTTATCAAGAGCCTTTATATAAACACAAATCCTATTGGATTCCGCCGTTGAATAAACAAAATGTTAATGTCATAAAATACATAGAGGCGGTCCAGAAAGATGTTTTATCAGCGTACAAAAAAGACAGACCACTTAATAATAATTTAACTTATAAGGATAGGCAATGCTTAAAAAACCTGACGGATAACAGAGATATCATAATAGCCCAGGCTGACAAAGGGGGAGGTATATGCATAGTTAACACAGCCGACTATGTATCGGAAGCAATTAAACAACTGAACGACACTAAGTTCTATAAAAAACTAGATTATGATCCAACACTTAAGTTTCGAGAGACAATAAAAACACAATTAAAATACCTAGTAGATAATAAGAAAATAGAGAAAAACATTTCTACGTATCTCATTCAGGAAAATCCGAGACCAGGACAGTTATATATGCTGATGAAAGTACATAAGCAAAATCACCCAGGTAGACCAATTATTTCGGGAATAGGTACTAATACAGAGAATATTTCCGCCTTTATTGACGAACAAATTAAAAGTACTGCAGCCGGTGCCCCGTCCTACGCAAAAGACTCCTCTCATTTTCTCAATTTGAATAATGATATCCAAATAGATTTTAGGAATAATAGTACGTTGCTTGTCACAATGGACGTAGTGTCTCTTTACACTAATATACCGCATGATGAAGGTATTCAAGCAGTTCTTAATATTGTTAATGAGAACGACCTCACTGTTAGTAAAAGCGTCTTAAATATTTTTATGCACTTAGCTTTAGAGCTTAATAACTTCACATTTATGAATGAGCATTATTTACAAATACATGGCGCAGCAATGGGATCTCGCTTCTCTCCCTCCTATGCAAATATATATATGATGTCTTTAGAGGAGCGGCTACTTAACTCCTTCCCTCATAAACCCCTTTTTTATAAACGTTTCCTAGACGACATATTTATAATTTGGAATAATGGGGAAGATAAGCTCTTTGAATTTATTAATTTTGCCAACAATTTTAATCCACATATTAAATTTACGTATAAATACTCTGATACAGAAATAGAGTTTCTAGATATTAAGGTAAGACTTACTGAAAATGGTTTGAAAACAACCTTATATCGAAAACCTACAGATAGACGTCAATTTCTACATTATAAAAGCTGTCATCCAATACAAAACAAAAAAGGTATACCATACAGTCAAATGCTACGCTTAAGACGCTTATGTTCAGAAGATAATGATTTTGATATAAAAGCTAGAGCACTAGGAGAGGATTTCATTAACCGTGGATACCCCTTACCGCTAATAAATAATTCTATATCAAAAAGTCGAGCGATCTCTCGGAACGCGTGTTTACTAGAGCGGCCGAAAAGAAATAATCATGAATTACGACTAATCTTACCTTACCAATCAAAACTTCCAAACATAAACAATATTCTTAGACGACACATGAATATTTTACACATGGACACAGCTTTAAAGGCAGTTATCCCTCGACCCCCTGGTATAGCGTTCAAGAGACCACGTAATTTATTAGATTTATTTAAACAGTCCCGAAACTCCATCGGACGTAGCCTGGTCCCGATTGGTTGCACCAAGTGCAATCATAACCAATGCAGTTTATGTGGGGACATAATTATAGCTAACTCTATTCGTAGCACAGCGAATAACTTTAATTGGAAAATAAATGGTACCTTTGACTGTAATTCGGAAAATGTTATTTATTTAATTCAATGTAGAAAATGCCAAATTCAATACATAGGAGAAACTAAAACAAGCATAAGAAAACGCATGAATCTACATAAAAGTCATATACGTAAACACGTTGCCGGACCGGTTTCCCGTCACTTAAACTCCGCAGGACATAACGGACTTTCTGACTTTAATTTTATTATACTCCAGGGGGGCTTTCGAACAACCAGAGATCGAAAAAATAAAGAATCTGAATTTATCTATAGATTTAATACTTTAGAACCGAAGGGCCTTAACAGTTCGAAAGGATCATTGCCGTCATTTTTTATGGACATTTAATTGAGATCTTCTAATCGGTACCGCACTGTTGCTTTTTTTTTTTTTTTTTTTCTTCTCGCTTCATCGTTTAATGTGACACGAGCAAACGCGTAACATTGGGCCTCTCATTGGCTTCACATGACACCAGGTATAGTTGGGTTATACCCAACCACATGTCCCAAAAACTGGTTTTATGATAAGAATGGCAGTAATAATATTATATTTAATTATTTCCATAGTATTTATTGCATTGGTATCGGGATATATTAAACTTTTAAGCGAGAATTTAGTTGAGTAGGCACCCGCTAAACGGTAAGCATTTTTCCAATTAACTTCTTCTTTTTTCCGGCCGTTTTTTCTTTGATTGAAAGAAAAGGAGAACGAAGTCTTCTCACTTGACTGACGAAGAGCCTACCAGGCCCGAAACGTTTCATTGATCTCTTTTTTGGCAACCTCCTCGGCTAACTCCTTTAAGGGCTAATATTGTGTTGAGCATATTTCTCTCGAGTGCCGTCTTTTGTTCCCAGGTGCTGTTCCGTTGATCATGGCCTCGGGACGTGCCCCTGCCCTCCTAGGCCTGGAGACCGTTGCCATCGTGGGAACCTCCATCATTAAGTATTTGCACACTCTTGTTATTTTTAACGGTAGTGGCCCGACGGTTGTTTCGAAATCTGGTGGTGTAATTTCGGATTTTTTTTCTATCGTAGACAGTCTCCCCCGTCACGTCAATTCCATTTTTTTACAAATCGGGTCAAACGATATTTGCCGTTTACCGCCTTTCCAGTGCGCCATTTTATTTAATAATCTTATTTTACACATTCGGCAAAAACGACCGGACGTGACTATTATTATCTCTAGCGTTCCTCCCCGGTTGGAGGATAATTTTAGGCCCCGTGGACCAGGCTACATACGATGGATTAACGAAAAAATCTTTGAATTAAACTTTTTTCTGAGGGAGTTCTCTTTTATTTACGAAAATGTAGTATTCTTAAAACACCGTTCTTTTTTTGAGACCCCTCATCGTTTTTTGTCTTTCGATGGGTTACACCTAAGTAGGGAGGGTATAGCTGAATTGGCCAACCATTTCAAAGATTTTTTAGTTACTCACTTGCTGTGCAAGTGTCCCTTTACACCTAGGTCCCCTGAATTTGAAGATGTTGCCCGAGGGAGGAGGGTACATAGTGGGCAGGTTTCAGGGGTTGTTCCTCCTTCTTTTGGCACGCCTTCAGATTCTGTTCTATTATCGTTGCCGGAGTCATTCTCGCAGCTTTCACGGCAAAGTGTGAGGGATGGCTCCGCACGTAATAGAAATCCCTTAGCGGGTCGTTTTCGACGCGCTCCTCAATGTAAACGCCGACGTTCGTCGGATTCACATTGACTCCCACAGGCTTTTCTCCAACCCCTTTTTAATCTTCGCGTTGGTTTCGATAAATTAATTCGATTTGAATCCCATAAACTTTTTTTGCAAAACTGCCGCACACAAAAAAAGATTCCGTTCGGTTTTTATAACACATATACAGCTCCAACCATACAGTTATCCCATGTAAATGTACAGACATGGGATAGCGCTATTTTTAATTTTAGAATGTCTTTACTGGACATTACAATACAGCAGTCAATGGAAAATATTCGTGCTTTAGAGTCTCAGATCGATATTATTTTAAAAACTTCCCCTGGTTTACCTTTAATAATATTAAAAGAATTGCAGCATTACATACATAAAAAGGAGCGAGAAGTAATTAATACTAAACGACGTAAGGCACTTAGAGATAATGTACTCTTGGATTTTTTCTCGCCCCTAATAGAAAAATGGAAAAACTTCTTTTCACGCCTAATTAATAGAACACAGCATACTAATCCATGTAACTCAGAACATTCTACAGATTTGGGTGGAGAAAAGTCCGAAATATTCAATTATTCTTCCTATGTAATTTCTAAACACGAAGAGATAGTTCTCAAGAAAGGATTAAAGTTTTGCCCCACTCCTCGCAACAATAGTGATGATTTGGACTTGCACAAAGGTTTAAATGAATTTGCACGGCAATTGCACTGTAAAGTTTTTTTCAAAAGAGCTCCTTATCAAGAGCCTTTATATAAACACAAATCCTATTGGATTCCGCCGTTGAATAAACAAAATGTTAATGTCATAAAATACATAGAGGCGGTCCAGAAAGATGTTTTATCAGCGTACAAAAAAGACAGACCACTTAATAATAATTTAACTTATAAGGATAGGCAATGCTTAAAAAACCTGACGGATAACAGAGATATCATAATAGCCCAGGCTGACAAAGGGGGAGGTATATGCATAGTTAACACAGCCGACTATGTATCGGAAGCAATTAAACAACTGAACGACACTAAGTTCTATAAAAAACTAGATTATGATCCAACACTTAAGTTTCGAGAGACAATAAAAACACAATTAAAATACCTAGTAGATAATAAGAAAATAGAGAAAAACATTTCTACGTATCTCATTCAGGAAAATCCGAGACCAGGACAGTTCTATATGCTGATGAAAGTACATAAGCAAAATCACCCAGGTAGACCAATTATTTCGGGAATAGGTACTAATACAGAGAATATTTCCGCCTTTATTGACGAACAAATTAAAAGTACTGCAGCCGGTGCCCCGTCCTACGTAAAAGACTCCTCTCATTTTCTCAATTTGATTAATGATATCCAAATAGATTTTAGGACTAATAGTACGTTGCTTGTCACAATGGACGTAGTGTCTCTTTACACTAATATACCGCATGATGAAGGTATTCAAGCAGTTCTTAATATTGTTAATGAGAACGACCTCACTGTTAGTAAAAGCGTCTTAAATATTTTTATGCACTTAGCTTTAGAGCTTAATAACTTCACATTTATGAATGAGCATTATTTACAAATACATGGCGCAGCAATGGGATCTCGCTTCTCTCCCTCCTATGCAAATATATATATGGTGTCTTTAGAGGAGCGGCTACTTAACTCCTTCCCTCATAAACCCCTTTTTTATAAACGTTTCCTAGACGACATATTTATAATTTGGAATAATGGGGAAGATAAGCTCTTTGAATTTATTAATTTTGCCAACAATTTTAATCCACATATTAAATTTACGTATAAATACTCTGATACAGAAATAGAGTTTCTAGATATTAAGGTAAGACTTACTGAAAATGGTTTGAAAACAACCTTATATCGAAAACCTACAGATAGACGTCAATTTCTACATTATAAAAGCTGTCATCCAATACAAAACAAAAAAGGTATACCATACAGTCAAATGCTACGCTTAAGACGCTTATGTTCAGAAGATAATGATTTTGATATAAAAGCTAGAGCACTAGGAGAGGATTTCATTAACCATGGATACCCCTTACCGCTAATAAATAATTCTATATCAAAAAGTCGAGCGATCTCTCGGAACGCGTGTTTAGTAGAGCGGCCGAAAAGAAATAATCATGAATTACGACTAATCTTACCTTACCAATCAAAACTTCCAAACATAAACAATATTCTTAGACGACACATGAATATTTTACACATGGACACAGCTTTAAAGGCAGTTATCCCTCGACCCCCTGGTATAGCGTTCAAGAGACCACGTAATTTATTAAATTTATTTAAACAGTCCCGAAACTCCATCGGACGTAGCCTGGTCCCGATTGGTTGCACCAAGTGCAATCATAACCAATGCAGTTTATGTGGGGACATAATTATAGCTAACTCTATTCGTAGCACAGCGCATAACTTTAATTGGAAAATAAATGGTACCTTTGACTGTAATTCGGAAAATGTTATTTATTTAATTCAATGTAGAAATTGCCAAATTCAATACATAGGAGAAACTAAAACAAGCATAAGAAAACGCATGAATCTACATAAAAGTCATATACGTAAACACGTTGCCGGACCGGTTTCCCGTCACTTAAACTCCGCAGGACATAACGGACTTTCTGACTTTAATTTTATTATACTCCAGGGGGGCTTTCGAACCACCAGAGATCGAAAAAATAAAGAATCTGAATTTATCTATAGATTTAATACTGTAGAACCGAAGGGCCTTAACAGTTCGAAAGGATCATTGCCGTCTTTTTTTATGGACATTTAATTGAGATCTTCTAAGCGGTACCGCACTGTTGCTTTTTTTTTTTTTTTTTTTTCTTCTCGTTTCATCGTTAAATGTGACACGAGCAAACGCGTAACATTGGGCCTCTCATTGGCTTCACATGACACCAGGTATAGTTGGGTTATACCCAACCACATGTCCCAAAAACTGGTTTTATGATAAGAATGGCAGTAATAATATTATATTTAATTATTTCCATAGTATTTATTGCATTGGTATCGGGATATATTAAACTTTTAAGCGAGAATTTAGTTGAGTAGGCACCCGCTAAACGGTAAGCATTTTTCCAATTAACTTCTTTTTTCCGGCCGTTTTTTCTTTGATTGAAAGAAAAGGAGAACGAAGTCTTCTCACTTGACTGACGAAGAGCCTACCAGGCCCGAAACGTTTCATTGATCTCTTTTTTGGCAACCTCCTCGGCTAACTCCTTTAAGGGCTAATATTGTGTTGAGCATATTTCTCTCGAGTGCCGTCTTTTGTTCCCAGGTGCTGTTCCTATAAATATATATATATATATATATTGTGTTGAACCATCTTAGAATATTTTGGATAGTTTTCTCTTTCTTGTGTACAACTTCCCGATTTCTTTTATAGGCCAGTGGTATTCTGTTTTGATATATTGCTGATAGTTGTCTGTTGTTCATTGTTATGATGAAAGTACCTTGTAGTATTATATAATTTCTTGTGTTCTTTTAAATGTCTTTCTCGCCACTGTATGTACCTGAAGGGGGCTGAGGACCAGTCAAGCTGCTTGGACAGCTTTTTAGAGCGCAGCTCTTAGGCGCCCGTTTCCGGCTTGAGCGGCGTCGCCGTCGCCGTCGGCGTAACCAAGGTCACCCCAAGGTCACGTGACCCCTAATGTCACGTGACCCCCCCAAGGTCATGTGATCCCCGAGGTCACGTGACCCCTCCCAAGGTCACCTCAAGGTCACGGGACCCCCAAGATGACTACCACGTGACCCCGGTCACGTGATCTCCCAGGTCACGTGACCCCCTCCCCGAGGTCACGTGACCCCCTCCCCGAGGTCACGTGACCCCTCACAAGGTCACCTCAAGGTCAGGTGACCTCTAAGGTGACCGTCACGTGATCCCCCAAGGTCACTCCAAGGTCACGTGATCCCCCAGGTCACGTGACCCCCTCCCCGAGGTCACGTCACCCCCCCCCCCCCGAAGTCACGTGAGCACCCCCCGAGGTCACGTGACCTTCTCCCCCGAGGTCAGGTGACCCCCCGGAGCATATTAAAGAATGAGGGGAGGAGGAGGAGAAGGAGTAGGAGGAGGGGTCTACCCTCCCCTCAGTACCCTTCCCTGCTCCTCCTCAAGAGCTGCGCTCCAATTCGGCGTTGCAGGGAGTTGTAAACGGCTTTCACTTTTTTTCCTCAGCCCCGACCATGCTTATACATAGTAAATAAACCTATTATTATTATTATTATTAATTTTTATGGCGCATGGAGCGCTCGAGGCTTGGGAATGGGGGATCACAGCAGCGGGATGCTTGCGGGCCGCTATCCAAAGAGTCGCGAGCCGCGCGCGCTTCTCGGGCAGTGGGGTTGAGACCCCTGCTCTATGGGGATTCAAGGTTCGCTCCCCTTGATGTCAAACAATAGCTGTAATTTATAGGTCGCTGGTTCAAATTCGTCCCGAGAGTCCGAAATTTTTGTTTTCGTATAAGATCAGCGGAGCGAGCGTGTGAATAATGATGCAACATGGGCATTTCTCGAAGGACTACCATGCCATTTTCCTAAGATATTCTAATGGCCTACTGGTCTGCGGCACACCGCACCCGTCCAGTGCAGTAGACACTTTCCACTTTAGTACACGAAAAGCTGGCGGAGAGAGAAGGAAGCTTCCTTCTCCCCTCTAGACTTCCGTGTACCACGAACCGCACTGCACCGGTGCGATGTGGGCCGAGACGAATTAGCCATAACTAAAAGCTGTCGCTGTAAAAAAATGTTGATTTTGTGAAATGAATGCTGAGGCAGGTTCCTTCAGCAGAACGAAAACAGTCGAATGCGCGACGTACTGTTTTCTGGAGTGCCTGCTGAACCTTCAGGTTTCATACGGGACGTCACCTATACTTGAAAAAGCGGGAAGATTTTGATGTTGGTTTTGGCATAATCTTCATTTGCTGTTTTCTTAATAGCTAATTGAAATTTTGAGATAATATATAGTATGCTAGAAAGAGTAAATTCTGGGTATTTTAAAAATGTAGTTATTTCAGATAACTAAAAAAAGCACACACAGGAGCTCCAGTTAAGAAATGAAATCGCCACAAAGATGTGTTATGACAGTTATAAAACGCAGACGGAGAACAAGTTTGTAAACACGTCAATACAAAAAAAACCTTCGGAGTGTGGTATTCAGTTGCTGCCATTCTATTGTGTGTCTCCGTGGACTGCTCTGTTATTTTTTTTTTATATAGAAGTCACCTTTCTAAATACACAAAGAAGCGCTCTACATTTTTATTTGAACGTTTTATTTTGTTTTGTGTTTTACCCAGATAATAGCTACGTTACATGTTAACGAATATTAGTTTTCGCAACTATATGATATATTTTAATAAAACAAAATTGCACTAATTAAAAATAAGTGACAATATACGCAGTGCTATAAACCTCACACACGTGCCAACATTCTGAGCCGTTATCTATATGCACATCAAGCTAGAAATCAAATGCAGTTTCGTTTCGTTTGTTTTTCATCCCTATCTCGAAGTCAAGAGTGTTGCATCTCAAAAATATGACACCTTAATGTAACATGTGACACTTTAAGACTATTGAGCATATATATTTGCAGGGCTTGAAAGCAGTATTATATTTTATTTGCCCTTCAAGAATGCTGCTTAATAATCTATGTTAGGAAACAAAGCTCAATCGACTTGGCATTGATTTGTGCACAAATAGACACACGAAACCATTTTAAATTACAATATACGTAGAAAATCGTGTAACAGTAAAAAAAAAGCCCACCCATTTTGCGGGTTCAACGCAAGATGGATGTTTTTTCGGATGAAATCTAGTATTCTAAACCAAAAGGCACACGTTATTTTTCTTGGCTATTCTACTCCATTTCTTAGCACATGACATAGTAAACACAGATGCGTAATGAAAAAGATAAATTCAATGTGTCAAGACATGCAGGCTGTTGGGAAGACGCCAAAATCAATCTGATCTTTCTTATCACTTCAGGGGTATGTATTTGATTGGCAGAACGTGTTACTTATTTCTACCAAACTGTGATTGAAGCCCCTGGTGTCCTTTGTCACTGTATAGCGTTCGATGTTGAGGACGGAAGCTATGGTGCGACCCACTCCGAGCTTAGGGAGAACGTTCTGTTTGTTCTCTATTGCCGCCGCGCTCGTATAAACGAGTACCGTGACCGTCGTCTTTTATTGGCGGCGCGGCAGGTCGGTGGATCGCCCCAGTCACCACCGACACCAAACGTGTGCTGTTTGCACTATTTAGTTGCGAGGCGGTCGTGGATCTCAGTGAAGCAGAAATTTCAGAATGTGTCAGATATTAGCTCATGAATAGCGAGAAAAGGGTATAAACGAATTAAACACTTGTTGTACATCGTCTTAAAAGATTGTTCAGAAAAGGATAGTCAAAGGGGTGTCATGTCGATTTTCTTGTTTCCAATTAAATTGTTATAAAGGAAGCAAAACGTGCCCACACAACGGGACGAACCTTTTTTTTTCGAGATACTTTTTTTGTTTTGGGGAGACAAAATCGCGTTTGAGAGGAGGCTGACCAACGACTTCCTTAAATGCGCCAACTTTGATGCAATACGAATAAAATACATTTTTGTACGCCGTAGACATTTTTATGTATAAAGCACGCAAAGTTGGGTTCTAGAATTAGCTAAATTACTTTTATTGAAGCATATGTTTCAAGAAAAATAAAATGACAAACTTGGCTTTTTGCGCAACTCTTTTATATGAGCGCATTATCTGCAAATTTTTAACGCATTTTAATATCACGTTTTCAGTTTAAACGTTTTAGCAGAGAATGAAACGCTCTCTCCACTTTACAAAAAATAGGGTTCTGCTATTGTTCGTATTTCTGGCATTGAACCAAAAATATTTCCATAAAAATTGAAAATCGTAAAATCTTTGAACAGCAAAAAGAAAAAAAAAATCATCATAGGTTTTTTTTTTTTTAATTTGTTAAATGAGCACTTGAAAATCGGTAGTTGATGCCCTGCCCACCATGACGCTTAGAAAACTGAAGTAGGTGCTTCAATAATCTAGTCAGTATCTCAACAGCGTGTCTCTGGTGCGTACGTAGACAAGACAAGTGACAGTAAGATTGGAACGACCATACGTCACTTGCCTAAGCGTCATTCTGGGCAGGGGTTGCGGAGGGCTTTTCGCACGCAATTTTTAAATCGGTCAAGAAAACGAGATAATTTAGCAAAGAATGTTTCAAAAACCTATACACTATAGCGATTTTCTTCGATTCGTCTGGTTTTTAAATTTATGTGCCATCAATACTGCAATGGCAACATGACTCCAGCGCCAATCATCAAAACGTTAATTAACAAGTTTTAGTTAATTAGTCAAAGTACCATAACAATTATTCCCACATCTAATGTCCGCCGAGCCTGATAAATATGAGGTGAAAACGGCACTCCTCTAACTTTCACCTCCTTTAGAAATAACATTTCGAAGGAAAATAACACAGCCGGTATGCATAAAAATAAAACGTTTACAATTATCTGTAATGCAAAATTAAAGCAGAGCCCTTGAGGAGCAGGGGGGAAGGGGTTGGTGGAAAGGGATGGATGGTCAGTTTAGGCACGACGTCGCCAGACAAACAGCTGATGCAAAACCTCTCCCTTCTTCAGGTTGGTTACCTTCCGAATGCAGTTTGTTCTCGAAGTAGAAATCCGAATTTTATTGCGATGTCGTGCCCCAACGACCTTTTCTGGCGAAAGTGGCTGTGTTTTTACTGCTTGCAGTACTCGTACATTTGTTATGTTTCTCGGCTCCTTTCGTTAATGTCTGGAGACGTGGCGGCAAACCGGGGACCACTAACCGATAGTGAGCAAATCACAAGTATTCTTGCAGCTGTCCAGAGTATCGAGGCTGCTCAGACAAATTTGCTGGCAACAGTCTCGTCATTAGAGAGCGGACAAAAGGCACCGAGATATCTGTCCAACAATTGTTTTCAAAGATGAGTGCTGTTGAAACGAAGTTGGCTTATAGGAACTTTGCATCTCTAACCCCCCATGATGAAAATCTTCCTGATGACCTAGCGAATATTCAGAAGCAGTGCGATGACAATGAAAATAGGCTTCGGAGGTCAAATCTGTTGTTCTTTGGCTGCCTAGATAACAGCACCGAAACATGGGGGCAATCGGAACAAAAAATTATCGAGTTTTGTTCGAGCAAGCTGGGAATCCAGCTTGATCCCGCAAATCTAGAAAGATCCCACCGCCTAGGGAAATTCGAGCCCCAGAAGGCTAGGCTAATAATAGTCAAGTTTGCCCGATTTAAAGACAGAGAGCATCCTGGCCTCTGGGTTCAAACTGAAAGGCACCCATTACGTTGTACGCGAAGATTTTTCTGCGTCTGTGCTAGTTGCCTGTGCCAAACTTTTTGAGTACGGTAGGAGTATGAACGTACCGTTTAAAGTGCGTTTTAACAAACTGCACCCGGAAAACAAGCGTTTTATTTTTAACTCGGAATCTCAAACAGTTGTTGAATTTTCATAGCTACATGCTTCTGGCAAAAATAAAGCGTTACCGTCATCCCCTTATGCCGCCTTGCGCGATAAAAACAAAAGCCTTTCTCTTGTTTTCACTAATAGTCGCAGCTTTATGCCAAAACGCGACGAGTTTCACAGTGTACTGGAGGACAGCTCATCAGATTCAGTCATTTTGACAGAAACTTGGTTAAACCCTGAAATCGAAGATAAGAAGCTTTTTCCGCGAAACTTAGATTACAAAGTCTTCCGCCACGACCGGCATGGCCAGAGGGGTGGCGGTGTGGTTATCGCAATAAAAAGTTATATATCTTCTTTTGATATCTGATTAGCGAACCATGACTTGGAATTTACTTGCATATGTGTTTGAACGCCATCAAATAAGGCCATTGTGGGCGTATGTTATAGGCCACCAAATTGTGCTTCATCATTTCATACTGATCTATGCTCTCTCTTACTTGATATACGAGATCGGTTTCCAAAGGCTGATATGTTGTTATTTGGTGATTTAAATTTTTCATAAATCGATTGGTCAAACCTATTATCCCTAGGCTCGGCCACATCCGCACATTTTCTAGACATGTGTCTTACTTTGAACATTACACAGCTTGTTCATAAACCAACTTGTTCGGGAAATATTCTCGATTTAATACCAACTACGTCACCGGATCTTGTCAAGTGTATCCAGTACTGCGACGGGCTCAGTGATCACAGGCTGCTGCATGTTGATTTGTCACTCCCCACTCTCACCAAGCATCCCATTTCCAAAACTATTCACGATTATAACAGAGCTGATTATATCTCGATAAACCTAGATTTGGCACTCTTCTTTGACAACTACGTCGTTCATTTCCATCTTTGATCTGTAGAAGAAAACTGGACATTATTTGAAACTAAAATGAATGATCTAGTAAAACTGTTTGTTCCTATAGTTCGTGTACGCACCGATTTAGGTAATCCGTGGTTTACAAAAACCTTGCTCTCTTTGCGAAACAAGAAAAAAAAATACTTTTTGCAAATGCCAAACGGTTAGATACCAGCCGGTCTTGGGAAGTCTACAATTCTGCACTAAAAAACTACACCAGGAGCATAAAACAAGCCAAGAATAAATTATTTTTAAATGACTTACTGTCCATTTTGAGGAGTAACCCGAGGAAGTTTTGGAATCTGGTTTCACCAAAGAACAACAACTCCGCCATCCAACTACGTACCGACAACGGCGATCCCATTCCAGAGAGAGACATTCCTACAGTGTTTAACGAATATTTTTCTTCCATTTTCACTAACGAGTGTTTGAACACTGTTCCCAGCCTCCCCGAGCAACCTTACGAAACCATTCCTCTAATCAGTGTAAGCGCACTCGGTATTCAAGATCTCATTGACAAATTAAAACTCTCATCGTCCGCCGGTTCTGACAGCATTAATTCAAAAATTCTAAAAAATACTACCAGTATCTCGAGTGAGTTCTCAAAATTAATATTTGACCAATCGCTATCTGAAAGCTCCCTCCCTTCTGACTGGAAGGTTGGCAGGATCGTCCCAGTCTTTAAGCTGGGAAGTTGCTGTTTGCTTTCAAACTATCGTTCAATATCTTTAACTTCAATCGCATCTAAACTTCTTGAGCATATACTATAGTATATGCTCAAGTATATGCCAGTATAGCTAGTAGGTGCGGTGTGTCCGTAGTACTATCACCCCCTAAAAATTACGACAAATTTGCTCTAAGGTTCGCGCCAAAGCGAGAAAAATATTTAAAAAAAAACATGTGCCTCAAAAAAACTGCGGCCTTTTGTTCCCTGTTCGTTGGGCGCTGTATATATCCGGTTACGTCCCAATCCGGCTGAAGCCTCAATTCGGCAATTGCCTCAATTCGGCTAGAAGTTTCAATTCGGCTGGACGTTCCAGTTCGGCTACATCTCCAATTCGGCTACAAGTTTCAATTCGGCTGGACGCTTCAGTTTGGCTAAATCTTCAGTTCGGCTACAAGTTTCAATTCGGCTGCATGCTTCAGTTCGGCTAGATCCTTGTTTCAATTCGGCTGGACGTTCCATGTTGATCAAGCTAGACATCCAAGCATAAGGTGCCCCCAATTTTTTTAGAGAGACGTTAACTATATCTGCATCTTGCCTTAACATTGCAACATGCAAGCTCAGATCAATAAGTTCAAGCAGCTACGAAGGCTTTGGGCACAGAAACATTTGTGTTTGTGTTGTTTGTTCTGTGGAGTTGCTGTGCAAACACCAGGTCTCTGCTTCAAAGAAATTTATTCACTTGCCCAAAGAATGGATTACAGCAGTCCAAAGGTTGCTTCTTCCAGTGCTGGCCACTGCTCACGTGAAAGGGACTGGACGCCTTGGCTGCTCCTACGTCGAACTGAGTTGAAGAAAAAAAGAAGATACCTGCATCAGTTATGAGACAAAACAATATGGTAGGGGCTCAATCCAGTGATTTACATCTTCAGGAGGCTAAGGAGAATGTAACAGTATACCTGTAATTTTTTTCAAGGTCACAAATTTGACTCAAAATTGGCTAAACACACCAGTAGCTTTGACTGCCCTCGTAACCAAAACCTTACGTCCGCAAAAAATTGTTTGGCGACATTGAATTTTCAAATTCGGTCCTCATCATATTTTCAAAGTGAAAGTTTCTACTGGCAGTATTAAAAATATGGAGGCTCGGACAAGCTGGTGTTGCATACTTTTCCACAGCGCGAAAAATTCGCAACCAAGCACAGGCACACACAAAAGGAAAAGACATTCATGAAGCTCTGACTTGCAACTCAGAGTTGTATTATTTCTTCTCTGCCTGCGCCTGTCTTTTTAAACAATAAGATTTTTTTTTTGTTATTTTTGGTTTCATGTGGATGCAAGATAATTTAATTATTTTTTGTAAAAAATCTGGACAAGGTTTAGTGACACAGTTTTCTTCTAACCTCGAAATCTTTTCAGCTTCAATAACTTCCCTAATTAGTTGATTATTATTTTTACTTATTACGGGGCAATGATTTTAGTTCTGCTTGACATCTGCAATCTTGGCAATGTATGCCTTAGTGTCCAGAAGTGATTCTGTTTATGTTGTAGTCGTGTTCCCCTTGTCTATGTGACATCAGTATTTGTGACGTCGGGGTGGGGAGGGGTGTGGTTTTGGCAGTAGAACTTGTTTCCAACTGATTAGAAGAATTTCGATGGCAACAAATAAAGCCTGCGGAACCCCAACAATAGCTCAGCAGCACGAAAGAAATATGTTCCATTCTGTTCTCTGATGTGGTTGTGCTAGCCATGCTCCAAACAAACAAGAGTTTCGAACAAACCATTTGGGCTTCGTAACGTGAAGAGGGGTACAGTTTCTATCATGAAGGAAGCCATTAGCCGGCAGATTTTATGGGACGAGCGAAGGCGGCGGAACTAGATTTCACACTTCACCCCGCACAGCCATGCAGCGCGGCACGTTCCCGTGGCACCTACGGCTGTGAGTAGCAAGTATGTCAGGGAGCCTTTAAAAAGGTGGGTAAAACAAAGTTTTTCAGTGACCGAATCGAGGAGACTGATAGCTTAATGTACCGACACCTGGATAAGTAACCCAATTGTTGTTGTTGTTGTTGTTTACGGGTTTTATGGCGCAAGAGCTCCGACGGCCGTACTGTGCCAAACTAGGTAGGATAAGTAACCCTGGTTTGCAAGTTTTGTCGTGGGAGAGTTGGTATTAACTGGGGTGCACTGCGAGTTGTAGAGAATCTAGAGTCACACCGCCATATTCAGCTCAAGAAACCTCGTCTAGGTACAGGCAACTCCTTCCGCAATCATTGAGACTATAAATTAATTAATACACTTGTGTCTGGTTATTTTTTGTTTCTTTTGACTTTCTGAGAATCGGGAAACTCAGCAAGCAAATTTAATATCTAAATTATTCTGAAAAACTGAGAATTTAATCAAAACAAGCTTCGAGAAACATCAAATTTTCCACAAAGGTACCCAAGCAGCACATTACGACCGGCTCAAGCTTGAGCCAGACTGGGTAGCCAGGGAAGTTTCACTGGGCCTAGATTGTTTTGCACCATGGCGCTAGGCAGCCCCATCCTGGTATGCCAGTCTGGCGACCACCGGCAGTGCCCTGTGTAGCCATGGACTGGCTCACCACTGGAATTATGGCCTGGGCCAGGCGGGAAGCTCAGTGGTACCCCAAGCTTGGCTCTTTATTGTATATACAGCATGGGCCAGGTTAGGGGCCAAGTGGTCAGCCAAGCTTGGCTAGACAATAGATTTTCCCCATGCAGTTTAACCAGTTTAACTGGTCCTATTGACAACACACGTCGTAAATTAATAAAATTCAATTTATTTCCACAAAAAATACATACTGCAGGCCGCGAAAATAAACATAAAAACATATGTACAATGCAAAAGAATTGGCATGATATTATTCATGTGTCCCAGGCGGTTGGCGGGATTCTCCACATCTTCTGGAGTGTCGGGGTTCAGGTGGTGGCTAACATAGTACCGCAAGGCATCTGAAAAAAGAATAAACATCAGTAATTAGAAGCATGGCAGATTTATTTGCACCCGTCTGTTCTAAAACAGTAAATAACTAATGCCACTAATAAAAAATATGCATTATCATAAACAGTATGAGAGGGAATATGGAAGCGTGTGCCAATCGTACATGTGGTGCCAGTTACGCGGCAATTAAGTAGAAACCGCATGTAAGAGATTTGACGAGCCACTAGACAAGCGACGACAATCCGCTTCACTGTCGTTCGGTCACTCGCGCGACGCGGCAAACCGCATGAAAGCGACGGGAGCAAGCGACCAAGGCGATGAGCGACGATTTCTAGAAATCCAAAAACCGAGCGATGCGACAAGCGACCGTGGAAAATCTTCGCCGCTCGTCGCTGACTCTCGTCGCTCGCTTAATCGCTTACATACGGTTCAGCCTTTACGTTGCATAGCGGCCGACAGACTAGGAAGGCAGGAAGGGGCAACTGCAGGATCCTCTACCACATTGGTTAACCACTGCGGTAGAGGATCTCTGAAGCTGAATGTATACACTGGCGGTTGTATTACTAGCATGGCTGTTCCGAATGGGGTCGCAAAAAGGTTCGGTTTCACATGGCCCTGATTATGAAAATGAATCCAAATGGTCGAGCCTGCTTACCTGGCTCGCTGGCGCCAAGACAGAGACAGCCAGTGCCCGCGCTGCAATGAGGACGGAGCGAATTCCGAACACGCCGTTCTGGGATGCAGCCATTTCGCCCGCTAGTGAGTGGAACTCAGGAGAACTCAGGCGGAGGACGTCATCAGCCACAGGAACCATTGGCAGAGGCAGCAATCAAGGCACCGGCAAACTATCTTATTCAAACACAGCAACTTGCAACCTCCCCAAGGAGAACAGCAGCGCGAACAAAGACCCAAGTTCGCGTTACGGACGACAGATCCGGTTTTCTTTCTTTCCTTTTTTTTGGAACTGCGCCGCCGCCGTCTCAAGACTGGCGCTTCGAGCGGACGCGAGAGCCGCGCTGATTGGCCCGCGCGCGCCTTGTCCTTGCACGTGAGCAGCTTTTTCTTTCAAGGCATCCGCGCTGCGCGTGGGTGGACTGCATCATCCCCAGTCCCGGGGCACTGGCGCATTCCAGGCGCGTGATTCATCTGGAGGGTGCGGGATCTTTCCCGCGCTTTTCCGGGCAACCCGCCTCGGGCACTTGCGCTTGAAGCGGCTTCTCCGTGCAAGCCAGGGTAGATAAAGGCCGCGGTAAAAAGCGGGAAAATGATAAAGTTCGAGTGCGACCAATTTCGGTAGTTTTATTTCCAACCAGTTCATCTCGGGTTTGGCCAGTTCATATACAAACTGTTTTCAAAGAGTTTTTTGCGTCTTCTTTTTTATTTCTCAAGCTAAAACAGATTTCTTGCACTCAAACGTCACTTTCTAGTGCGAGGGGACTTGCCACAAAGCACCAAAAATATGTTAAAAGAACGCTCATATTAAAAAAAAAATGGAAAAAGTTAAACGAACTATAGAGTAACCGTGGCTTTCAGCGGGCATTCTGGGTCCGATAAAATACGAGCTTGAGCCACGGAACATTGGATAGCGGCAATTCCCTGACATTTCTTGGCTCACCCTATCTTCGATCCGGCAACATGCCTGAATATTGGCTGTTGCTTGTGTTGAGCGGACCAGGGAATTCCTGCGAACTACCATCGAACCCCATAGCTTGGCAGAGGCATTGCTACCCTGGCCATCTCTGACCGAGGAAAATCAATAGACAGCCAGGGTACATGAAATACTGGCAGCGGCCTGTTTACACTGGCCATCAATGACCAAGGAAATTGATTGGTCAACCAGGCAAGGCGTTCCCTGGCAGTTCCGTGGCTTTCTAGAGCAAGGAAAGACTATGAAACGCCAGGCTGGCATACAGACGTAAATGGCTGGGCAGTCGTGGCCAAGCTATCACAACTAAGTGCCAACCCTGGCCCCAGCTTAACCAAGCAAGTGTGCTACCTGGGTAAACTCCAGAAAACACCCTCCAATGCCACAAAGGATTACATTCTTTTCCCCTGTCTTTCTTCTCCGACATTGTTTCCCTGCTTTTATCAGTCTCGGGTTTTCTACATTATGACCGACAAAGGATTAATTCTGGAAACACGGAATGCCGCTTATAGTGATGCTGCTATATGTCACGCTAGGGGTAGCCAGGCAGGCTCTGGTGCAGCTTGGTTATGACCTTCCTCGCAAAGGGAAGTTTTGGCATTGCATATGAGGCGATACTTGCCCAAGTCTAGAGGTTACCTTGGCAAGGTTGTGGAAGCACCCATGCTCACAAGTACGGTAACTGCCCAGGTCACCTTGGAAGGTCTCAACACACGGCAGGCACCATCGTCTGTCGTAGGTATGATGCGCTGCAATGTCTGATGACACAAACTGCAGCAAAACAAAACATATTTTCCTGTGAAACAGTATCCATAGCTGCAATCTCCGTACCAGCACACTGCATGAGTAGCTAATCTCATTGTGCACTTCTTTCTACATTAGAAGCACAGTTTAGCCTGAAGGCGTCGGCATATTTCGGTTCCACGTATAAAGTCACTCATACAGATTTACGTCAAACAAACATATTTCGCCACGTCTGTGGCTGTGGCAGAAAATACTAAGAAACGCGAGATAAATCGACGATTGCATGCTTCAAATGGTCAGAAATGGGAGGAAAAATCCCCGAGACACTTTCCTCCCATTTCTCCTCCTGTGAACAGCAAGGTCGAGGGAGCCCACCAGTGGTGCAATCGGTGGTTTGTACGCGGTGCTCGAACATGATTAATTTACGATGTTTGGATACCATCATTTCAGCCATGTTGCGATTACATTGATACCTTAAGAACTGTCAAATGCTGATTGAAAAAAAAATTGTACCGGCTCATTCACGGCTTTCTTAGCTTTGGTTGCTCCCATTACGGAATAAAGGGTTTGTTCACCAAATAAACAACACACTCCCGAGCTTCATCCAGTTTGTCACTGAAGGCTTTGTTCGTGTTCGAAGCTAGATCTTTGCTCAAAAAGCACTTGGAAATTACAAACAAATCTACAACGACTCTAAGCAACCCTCGTCTCATTGAACCGCAGCGCAGTTTTCGCCCAAAGGAGCCACAAGTAACGACTCTTGACAGCAAAATAATTATCTATAAAAGCTAGACACAATGCATGGTTCCGGCATTTGAGCACAAGGTATTTGACGTCTTTCGGAGAACGCTACAAAAGCTTCGTATTCCAGCAAGAGCTTAAACGTAAAAAAATTTTAGTTTTCTTCGTATCTGCCTGAACTGGGCGGAGCCACCCGAACGACCCGACGTATGCAAGATCCAAACCATGTGTCGCAAACTGCTGTGTGCAGCACGCCGGAGCAGCCATCTTTCCGACTGTTTGCACGCTGGCTGACATTGTTTCGATGCACATGTGTCTTGCGTTTAACGTTTCGATGGCAGCCTTTCATTTTTAAGAACAAAGCGTCAAGTGCTAGCCTGGCTGTCACTAACACTGTTCACACACACAGTTGCTCAATGCGAAGTGTAAACAAGTACGCCCATGACATGCTGGAAAGGACAGCCTGGCGCCTAGGCAGTACGGCCATGCAGGTCCAATCAAAGCTCGCAGGATGCTGTACATAGACTGCGCGACACTGTTAAGCACTAGACACAACAAAGAAATAAATACACCTTGATCCTACGAGAAAACTCTGATGACACAGCGTATAGTAAGACTTGCGAAGCTTGTAACTGGGTTCATGAGCTTTTAATCACTCCTGCGACACACACCTGCACACAATGTGTCATCCGAATTTACCCATTGGATCAAGGTACATTAAATTTTTTTCCGCTGCCAAATGGAAGGGAAGGTGCGACAACATTATCCTTTTGTCTTACCCTAGCATGAACTAGCTGGTAATGGTACAATTACAAGCGAGTTGCTTTCACTGGTGTCCCTCGAGCTCTCGTACAACCAAACCGCAATTAAACGCAGGGCACTTGCCCGCACTTGTAGCCACTCCGGCTAGTCCATGCTAAGACGCGACAAAGCATGGCAGGAAGCCTGCCACTACAGCACGTCAGCCGCCGGGCATGACTGGCGAGTGCAAGCGCCACGTGAGTCACATGAATGTTCCGCAATAGCTGCGTGACTTAAAAGAACCCAGATGAAATGCCGTTCGTTGTGCCATTTAGTGGTGCAGGGGTAGAACATCGGGCTCCTAATCAAAAGGCTGTGGGCTCAGTCCCCCTATAGGGGAGACATATCATTGATTTTCTTTCATTAAGTGAACCCTATCTTTGCTTTTATTCTCTGTTCTTCTCATTCGACGTGCTTCCGTGACCGACTGGGTAATCCATGTTAATCTACAACAACTGGATCGGTCGTTGCATGCTCTCAACCCTAGATATATAACACACCGTATAATAGATAAAACAAGCGTCCCGCAATGCTTACCATAGGAACCGTCACTGGCATCACTAACAGTGACAAGGTGCAACGCAACATCGCATCGCTCGGATGTAGCCCATCAAGAAAAGATTGCGCAATCTGTCGGCTGCAATCCATTGAGAAGCAAAATGGCCTCCCTGTATGTTTCGATTGAATCGGTGCTGTGGGCGGACTCACTGTTCTATGTGCGAGCCTAGCATCTGTGTATATCGTTGCTGAGTGAGTACTCTGGGCTGCACCGGAAATTACTTTCTCGCGTCCATTGTTCTCATCAAGAAGAGCGTCACACTATCACCGTGCTCCTAAATAGCATGGATGCAGCGCAGCGTTTAATGTGAACTCTTTCGCACGCTACAAAAATATTACCCTCTACTCGTGCAAAAAGAGAAAACACCTTCGGAATTTCACTAAAACATATTCTGAAAACATGGAACCCTAACTATAGCCACTCCAGTGTATTATATACTTGGGCAGGATTGGCCAGGCTGACGCGGCCTAAGAGCTGCAAACAAAATCACAAAATTTTCAAGAGCCGCAGAGGAGGGAGGAGGGAGGGGGGGGGGGGGGGGCCGCGGCAGGTTTTTTGTTTAGAGCAACAAACGAAACTCAAACTAATTTCGGTATATCTTATACGAGTCAAAAGCAGTCCAATTGTGCGTAAGGCAGCAGTAGCACATTTAAAACGTGTTTTATTTCTCTGTTTGGGGAAGTGCTCTGCGAGAGAGGGAGGGGGAGAGAGAGGGGAGGGATAAGGGAGGGAGCGGAGAGCCGCAGCTTGGCCACCCCTCTACTAGGGCATCGCCATGCAGGTTCTCAAGGAGCTTGGGAACGGCCTTTCCCTCTAAATTAATTCCTGGCATTGTATACTAGGCGATACCTGCTGTAGTCTATGGGTTACCTTTGCAGGGAGATGGAGGCAGCGATGATCACACGTACGGCAATTGCCCATGTCGCACATCATCATGGAAGGTCTTCATGAAGCAGGCAACTTGTCCTGTCGATGGAGACCCCAACATATCCTGCATATGTGGGTAAAGTGCCTAAAATTTAATTTAATTACAACTACAACTATTTCTCTCCAAAAGCATCATGACATCAAAGCTTGCCGCTTTCCATAGATGGACTCACTAACACAGCCTGGCCTTTTTCGGTCGGCCAGGGCGTCGAGAGTGTTTTGTAGCGACCCGCCACACGCCCTCAAAGTTGAACTTGCGTCGTATTCAAATTTCGGAAGAGAAGCCTACTACCAAGTATGATGGAATTGTAGCAGGGGGTCATGATGTTAGCTCCGTAGCCCCGCAACCCAACCTCCATTATCGCCAGCCCCTTTGCCGTCTACTTCCTCGCCCATCATGACTACCCGTCATCCCTTGCGGTTGACGCTTGTTCGTAGGGAAGGACTGGCTGGCACTGCTGGGCTCTGCGCCGCTACTCATCCCAATTCCCGAATGGAGACTGCGGCTGACCGGTGACATCCGTTGTCTGCTTCCTTTCTTCGGTACTTTGCTTCGGTTAAGGAACTGTTTTTTGCAGATAGTATAACGTGTTGAAATCGCTTACCTACTAATTTCAACGGCAATTCATCTTGGAAGTGCCCGCGCAAAGCTGGTGTTGCGATGTGTGGTGATATCAAACGCAGAGAGTGCCTGAAGAATTTTGAGGTTGCTCAAACGATTTGTGGAAATGTTTGGACGCACTTTATGACGAACAAATCAGCGGCAAGCGGCTCATAGTCAGATCTTCTAAATTGCCGACTGCGACACTTCCCTGATGACTTGCTAAGTGCTTGGATATGGTCAAAAAACTTCGAGTGAAACCTATTCCTTCAGACTACGGATACGGAAGGCTCCGCTTCTCGGGGCGCGATGACCCAGGTCCCCTCTACAGCCCATCGAGCCTTCGGACGGCGCTCGAATGCGTGCTCAGAGTGCAGTCAAGTGTTACTTTAGTGCCATCGGACGGCACTCAGATACAACCTGGATTAAAAGAGTTCGCTTTTATTGTTATTGCGGTCACTGTGTAGGTCACTTACTGAGGTGAAGAGGAGGTGAGACGGGGTCCAGTCACCGCCGCGATCAACGACCGAAATCCAACGGTTCCGCAGCCCGCTGTCCCTTGTAAAACCAGGAGAACTGCCCACAAATTCATTTTACTGCGAATTGTATTATGCTGTGGGACTTAACGGTGAAATGTAATGCCTGCGGAAGAATAACCTCAACGGTCCTTCTAGTCGCGCACACTGCAAAGCCCCATCCTGGCCCCTCCGACGCGCGATGCCACATACTTTCGATTCCTAGAGCTCGCCTGTTCATCGCAGTTCGCCCAGTCTGCCGCTCACGGCTGCACTCGCTATATCCCTTCCGTTCTGATAAAACCCACTTGACAGAACGAGTGAACGGGTGTGGTTTCACAAAACATAAGTGTCTAGAAAACTGTCCGACGGCACTCTTGCAGAGCGTTCAAATGCCGTCCGACGGTACTCCACTCGCGCGTTCAAGTGCCGTCCGAAAGTCTCGTATAAAACGAGTTCTCAAAACGACTTTTACGAAGGGGAGTGTGGCGTATTGGTAAGATGTGTCACATAAGCATCTGATCCCGGGTTCAATCCCCAGTGCGGGCTTACTTTTTGCTTTTGTTTTCTCGAACATTTTATTTTGCCGACGCATTTGGCGATATGTACATTTATTTTTTTTACCATTAACACAGAAAAAAAACGAACGTTGTGGCCGAAATTTCGCTGAACGAAATAGTATGGTACTTCGTTTCCGGAGGTGCATAGGGTACAGCGGGGCTTGTTTGCCGGCTGGACGCCGCGAAGCGGCGTGTACGACAGGGCCAAATGGGTCAATAGTTTTGTAATTAGCAGCCGCATACTGTCGCCGCGAAGCGGCGTGAACGCAGGCGGGGGTGTGTGCTAACGAGCTCCCCAGTGATACACGCGCCGTCCGACTCCCGGACGGCACTTGTAGGCGCGATTGGAGTGCCGTCGGGCGGCACTGTAGACACAGCCTTCGGAAAGTGCTTTGTGGCCCCTTCCCGAACTTGTGCTACCATGCTTTCGTGGATACTCACCCTTGATGAACGAACTGTGAAGTGGGACCGGTCAGTGATTCGGTATTACTTTCGCTGCAATCGGAGGCGTTGATTTGAACCGCTCGTTCTCGAAATAGGAGCCTTGTGTTGAACAAAACCATCCAATAACTCAAAGGCCGCAACCACGTCGCACACAACGCTCTACCTGCCCCACATGCGTTGCGCCGTCTTGGGTACCAGTGTTGCCAGGCGAGGAAAACAAAAATCAGTGGATACTGTATAGAACTCAATCGAACTCCCTAAAATCAGTTAATAAAATTATGCACTTTTTTTACTCCCAGACTAATCTTTTAGCAAATATCATAAACTATAAAACAGCAGTTTAGATAAAATTGTATTCCCAAATTGAGCTATAATTAAGAAAAAAAAACTTTGCTATACTAAAATGAGTGTTATTTTTATTGCGTCACTCTGCTGCAATGTCCGGCAGAAATGTTTTAACGTCCAAAAGTCGGTTTGATTGTATCAACTATTCCGATGACTTGACTCAACGCTGCATTACAAAAACCCAAACTCTTCTGCGTGAAAACGGAACTACGTGGATGCGAGTTGCAAAACCTCTTCGTGGTCTGGAAACACTGTACGGGCGGCCGTCTTGAGTTTCGGTTTCTCCGCATTTCCTTCTAGGGCATGGACGCTCCGCCACTGAGTGCGATTCGGAAATTTTATTGTTTTCCGACTTCCGACCGATCACCCAACGTGGCCGAAGAGCTAGGCCGTCATGCGCTTCATCTCTGAGGACACTCTTTTTTCGATCCGAACACCGATGAAATCGTACTGTTTAGCGGTAGACTGCCTACGGTGTTACATGCGACTCAAAATCTTTTTTCTTTTTTTTTTATTAACAAAAGTGTTTTATTGTTTTTTTTGGGGGGGGGAAGCTTTGTATTTCAATGGAAACTGTTCCCTGGGAAATATTTTTCAGACGTTGCAAGAGCTAAATTGGTTTCAGATAGGAAAAATTGGGTTGTGTGTGTGTTTATAGAGCCTGGAACTTGGTCTGTCTCACAGGGGCGACTAGTCTCCCAGCTGTAGATGAGCAATTTAGCCAGTGCAGTACAACCGCTAGCCTGGGGTCTTTAACGTGCACCACGCAGTAGTGATACACGACCGCACGCCGGTACGATGCTCATCCAAAAGATAGCACTTACCTCAAGCACAGTTGACGGATGTTTCGCTAATATTGAAGATTTGTTCAACCCTGGCAGGATAACTGCATTGACTTTCTCAAGACTAAACAACTTTTTTTTTCACCTCGGCTGCGACAAAAAAAAAATAACAAAAAAAAAGCGATGTGAAAAAATGAGTGTGAAATGAGGTTGGCACCACCCGTGTTGCTCCACTCGACGTCCGCCACGTAAGTTTTCGCCGCCGCGGCCGTCGAATTTGTAGCCACTGCGATAGCAAAATCCCTTCTCCATGAATGGTGAGCAAACAGACACGTAGTCTGTGTCTGTTATGTTTTCTATTCAAGAATATTTCAACAACAAACTTCTGTTTTGTTTTAGATGTGTTTTACAAACCTCGTTTACCGACGCCAGACAAAGTGTATGGAAATCGCTGCAAAGCAACGAGGTTGTTTTTTGGCTTTCCAAAACATTAAAGCAAGGCCTCTGTGGTGTAGAATATTTAAACTCTCGGTATTTTCCGCACACATTGAGCTACTTGCGCATCAAGAAAAACGACTCTACAATGCGCATAAAAAAAAATTCATAAAGAGGTTCGGTACAACTTCGTGAAAAGATTAGAGCCCAGTTCAACCGTTGTAAATGGCTTCACGCCGCGCGATAACGTGCGCATGTTTCTTCGCGTTGTCATTGATTGTTTTCCTAAAATTTTTCTCAAGATTTGTGAAACAAAATATCAATAATAAAAAAAGCTGGAAAAAACGCCCGTTCCTGCTTACATAAAATTGAAAGAATAAAACACAAAGGACAAGCACAGGACAACCACTTTCTTTCGTGAAAGAGAGTGGTTGTCCTGTGCTTGTCCTGTGTGTATCACTTTCAATTTTATGTATTCATGTTCAATCCGCTCGCCTTCACCAGTCCTGCTTACGTCGAGAAGTTTGGGTTGGGAGTCGCTATCAGGTGGATCCTTTTCGCATCCCAAAACAAGATTGAATCGATGTTCTTTTTTTCCCCCTTTTTAAATGTATTTTTTTCACAGATAACGCAGGGCTATCTGGCTACGTTAGCACTGAATCAACATTAGAAACAGGGACATAGGTACTTCATGAAGCGCAGCAACAGGAACAACCTAAATGAGTGACTCGCGGTTCTAACATGAAAGCTAGATCTGTGCTGTATGTGGGAACAAAAACATTAGTGCGTAATTAGCACGTGTAGCCGCCGCAGTGAGGTAAAGCCCCTCTATCCTGGGAAAAGTGGCGCCATTCATTATTGTGGAAATGCTCGAGACACGTGCCGCGTCACATCTGGGTAGAGCAAGTATTCTAGTACACTGTAGCATAACGTCTGAAATCTAGATCAGTGCTGCGCTGTGCAGCCATGATCTTCCCAAGTGCGGCACGTGCCTCGTGGATCCACGCACCTCGCGCTACTTTTGAAACGTGAAGGGGCTTTAGAGTGAGGATCGCTGAAGCGCCCCTTACGTGCTTCTCGCCGGGAATACATTCGTGTTATCTTAGTGCGGACAAAGCCCCAAGGCTACGAGCGCGAGCTCCTAGTGTGACAGCGGCACGGCTAAACGAGCGCTCTAGCTGCAGGACCAACTGTAAAAATTATTGACACCAAGTATAGGATTTCGAACGGAGGCTGATGGCGCGTGTTCCATTTTTGTTTTCTTGGTTTAAATATTTTTATTCATTAGCGCGCGTGTATAGATGCTGTAGTGCCGCTTTATATTGGCACGCTCACGCCCTCGCCAGACAACACGGCCGTCGCTCCGCCATCACTCCCTCTGACCAGACAAAGGAGCCCCGCAAAAGATGGGACGTTTGCAGTATTGATCTCTATGAAAATATACCTAATACTAAATTACCGAAGCATCAAGAAGAATGCCGGGATTGGTGTTTCAGGCGCCGCACGTCTATGCCTTCCCCGTGTAAAAGATTCGAAGTAAACAACCAAAATAAAGCTTTGAAGAACGTGCGTGTAAGATGCAATTTGTTTTAGACATCTACTTTGGAAAGTTACTAATGTGAGACCAGCACGTGCAGCGCGTGGAACACCAGTCCCTGCATTCTCCTTGATGCTTGGGTAATTTGGCGATAGGTCTATTACTGATCGCGCATACCCGCTTGGTCGCTGCAGAGCCGTATATGTAGAGAGTTTGGTCAATGGGAGGCGCGGGCAGAGCCAGGGCGTGCGTCTGATTCGGAAAGAGGGCTTGGCATGCTCTCTTGACCAACCAGAAGCCGAAAAGAATCCCCTAGCGGTGGTAGCGGCAAACAGTTCTGATCAAAAGTCTATGTTCGTATATGGTTCTAAGAAGCGCGTAAGAGTGAAGTGTGGTAACTCTTTGTGGTTGAATATAGGATGCACTTGTTGTTTTCACCATGATCATGCAGAAAGATGTAAGAAACGAATGCGCCGCTCAACTCTGTTTTGCGCGAACAGAGTGTGACCGCTCGGACGGCAGGTTCTCGGCCCTCGGCGCTTGGCGTACGGATTATGTCGATCGTTCCGCTCGTCGCACTCTTCCACCATCATTTTGGATGAGCGTGATTGAAACATCACGTGTACCATATTTTCAGCCATCGAGAGTTACTTCAATGCAGTTATCAGGTTCGTTTCTCGCGACCACCGCCAGGGTATTATTTCCGGCTTCTGGTTGGTCACATTTGAATTTCTGAAGACGCCCTGGAACACGCCCAGCCCGCTTTCAGCCAATGGCGCCTCCGCATTTGTCTCCTATACTTCCCAACGAATGGCCAAACTCTCTACATACACGGCTCTGGGTCGCTGAAGGGCTAGTGAAGTCACCGGGCGGCCATCTTGCAAATAAACAAATTGCGGTTTTGCTAGCGTTACAGAGGCAGCCGTCAGCGTGCTGGAGAAACGTTTTCTACTCGTTCGTCGTCATTCGCTAAAAGAGGTTTTCCAAGACCCCGTGTAAGCGTTGAGACTTACTGTTGAGAACACGTGGAAAATTTTACGAAAGTGCAGGGCCGCACGAAAAAGGCACAATTCGTCGAGAGCAAGTTTCATCGGTCTCGCGACGTAATCAAAATTTCCTTGTCACGCCTAAGTGCTACGTCTCTGTGCCTTCGTACGCTTGGATACCGATCAAGATTCGACGTCATGTGGATGTGTTTTACTAGTACAATGTGTGTGAAGGTGTGTGTGCCTCTACAGCAGCGTTTTACTTGACTCTGCCGACTGTATTTGTAACTTGCGGCACTCGCAATCCAGAAACGAGAGTGGCGACGGAAGAAGGGGGGGGGGGGGGGGGGGGAGGTACGTTATTTTTACGGGTTACAGAATACCAAGGAACAGCAGCTCATCACTGATCAGTGGTCTGACCCGTGGGTCTGACTCATGATCAACAACTGCACGTGACATCAAATTTGAGCGCGGCTCGATTAATTATGATTGGTGAACGGATTGCACTCCGCTTCAAAGATTTTCAATCTCGCCGTCTTGTACTTTTGCCTTCTAAAACCATCCTTGCTCCGCAGCGTTGCTCTATTAGTTCTGCTATGTCATCGATTAGAGATCAGTGCTGCAATATTTTGCGCGGCGCCTTTGTCTGGCTAGAGGGAGCGCGAACCACCCCTCTATTAGGGTGCCTCAATGTGCGTTTGTCATAGGGCGAAGACACCCATTGTTGTATTGAAAACTGCCTGCGCATGCCGAATGACCTTAAAACGGCGCCAAAGCGCCGGGCAGGGCTAAGCGCTCGCTCCGAACGAGATCGAAGCGCGGGCATTCTGGGCATAGAAATGGCCGAGATGCCGCCACCCTAAGACAGACGTGGCGAAAGTGTATGAAGGCACCCTAGCCTCTATCCTTGGAAACGTGGTGCCATTCAGTGTTGTGGAAATGCTCGAGACACGTGCCACGCGCCCCTTCTGTGAAGAACATGTCGTCTAAAATCTAGCTCAGTGCTGCGCTGTGCCGCCATGATCTTCCCAAGGGCTGCACGTTGCACGTGCCGCGTGTATCGACGCATCTTGCGCTACTTTTTTTTTTTTTAACATGAAGGGTCTTTAGTAAGGATAGAAGCCCCTTCATATCTTAGAAGTAGCGCATAGCGCGTCGATGCACGAGGCAAGTGCAACGTGCAGGTCTTGGAAAGATCATGGCGGCACAGCGCAGCACTGAGCGAGATTTCAGACGCCATGTTCTTCCCAGAAGGGGCGCGTGTCACGTGTCTCGAGCATTTCAACAGCAATGAATGCCACCACTTTTCCCAGGATAGAGGGACTTTAGTAATGATGGCGGAGCGGCGATGGAACTTAAAGCGGCGCCGTGTCGCCTGGCGAGGCCGCGAGCGTGCCTACATAAAGCGGCACAACAGCCTCTATACACGCGCGCTACTGGATAAAAATATTTCAACTAAGAAAACAAAAATAGAGCACTCGCCATTAGCCTCCGTCACCTTAGCCTGGACCAGTAAAACAACCTCGTTGCTTTGCAGCGATTCCATTACACTTTGTCTGGCGTCTGTAAACGAGGTTTGTAAAACACATCTAAAACAAAATTGTTGTTGAAATATTCTTGAATAAAAAACATAACAGACACAGACTACGTGTCTGTTTGCTCACCATTCATGGAGAAGGGATTTCGCTATCGCAGTGGCTAAAAATTCGACGGCCCCTGCGGCGAAAACTTACGTGGCGGACGTCGAGTGGAGCAACACGGGTGGTGCCAACCTCATTTCACACTCATTTCTTTTTTTTTTTTTTTTTGTCGCAGCCGAGGTGGAAAAAAAGTTGTTTTGTCTTGAGAAAGTCAATGCAGTTATCCTGCCAGGGCTGGAACAAATCTTCAATATTAGCGAAACATCCGTCAACTGTGCTTGAGGTAAGTGCTATCTTTTGGATGAGCATCGTACCGGCGTGCGGTCGTGTATCACTACTGCGTGGTGCACGTTAAAGACCCCAGGCTAGCGATTGTTCTGCACTGGCTAAATTTCTCATCTACAGCTGGGAGACTCGTCGCCCCTGTGAGGCAGACCAAGTTCTAGGCTGTATAAACACACACACAACCCAATTTTCCTATATGAAACCAATTTAGCTCTTGAAACGTCTGAAAAATATTTCCCAGGGCACAGTTTCCATTGGAACATAAAGCTTTCTAAAAAAAAAAATAATAATAAAACAGTTTTGTTAATAACAAAAAGAAAGAAAATTTTTTTTGAGTCGCATGTAACACCGTAGGCAGTCTACCGCTAAACAGTACGATTTCATCGGTGTTCGCATCGAAAAAAGAGTGTCCTCAGAGTTGAAGCGTATGACGGCCTAGCTCTTCGGCCACGTTGGGTGATCGGTCGGAAGTCAGAAAACAATAAAATTTCCGAATCGCACTCAGTGGCGGAGCGTCCATGCCCTAGAAGGAAATGCGGAGAAACCGAAACTCAAGACGGCCGCCCGTACAGTGTTTCCAGACCACGAAGAGGTTTTGCAACTCGCATCCACGTAGTTCCGTTTTCACGCAGAAGAGTTTGGGTTTTTGTATTCCACCGTTGAGTCAAGTCATCGGAATAGTTGATACCACTGTTCTCTATGTCTATTTGCTGGATCGCGTTTGACCAGCTCCTCCTATGGACCGGAATGCGGTCACTGGCGGCCATCTTTAGGTAGAGTTATATCATCTCTAGCAGGGGGGGGGAAGGTGCCGCCGCTTCCAATGCACCCTCCTCAGAATTTACGGCGCTCCGTGGGGGCCGCCATGTTAAAACTTGAGACCAGTGTTGCTGCATCTGTAGGTCGTCTTTAAGTTAGAGCTGACGGAGAAAATCTGGCAACGGCGCAACGCCGATGTACGCTGGAAGCTAGAGCCGGTTTGCTTTCGTTGTTTTTGTTTGGTCGGAGAAAATCTAGCAACAACGCACGTTCAAGTTTCAACATGGCGCCGGTATTGCTTCGGCGCTTCGGTTTGACCACGTTTGACGCGGTTTGCCAGCACATTTAGCGAAGACGTGACGGGAGAAGTGCCCCTGTGATGGTCCCGAAAGACGGAAAGTATCATTCGTAATCGTCGTGCGTGCTTTGAAAGCGAAGGGAGTGACAGGGTCCACGAGTGCGCAACCACAAGCCAAGGTTCACGACAGCGCTCCGTTGACTTCGGTGATCTTGTTCTGTTTGGTGCATAGAGATAGGTTTGGTGCAACACGGCGATGCGACAAAGAGTTGAAACGTTCGTGGTGTGTCGTGCGGTGCTTGGAGGTAGAATCCCATACTAATACGAAGCGCAAATTGGTTATTGTGGCGTTGAAATTCAACGGGTTCAGTTCCGTCGTCGTCAGCTGATCCGGTCCAACTGGTCCGGGAGGACGCAGCGAGCACTTTTAAAAGTAAATCTTCCTTCGTTTCGTTTCAAAATGTGGAAGATTCTCGACGCATACCGTAAGTAAAAAGCTGCGGGCGTTTTCAACAAAATTACGTCGTTTTAAATGAACAATGGACTACGGATTCTTGACCTAGACCTTCCGTTTTTATGCTTCGTGTTGTTGGCGTTTGCACAGCGACGCACACCGCCCGAGTAGATGATTCGGTCCTGCAAACGACCGGTCATACAGAATTTCAGAGAAACATAAGTCACCACTGATATTTTCTTGTAAATCTCGTGTGAATTTGTTGCGCTCGTCATGCGGTGTGAATAAATTAGGGCAACGTTTCCTACCTGCCTACGGATGCATGAACTGAGACCATTTTTTACGTAGTGAACATAGCGTTTTTTCTTTATTTTGGAAAGAGGTGTTGGTGAATTTATTATGGTACAATCACTTGAGAGTTCAGAAATTGGAGAGAGCGAGCATGCTTTCCCAACTTTGTCTCTTTTCTCTCTGGCATTGCCCCAAGTTTCAAGTTGCAGTTTCAGTAGACATGCCTACTAGCAGGTACAAACTGCTCTAAAGCAGATAAAAGACTGGTAAGTCAGGGCGGTGCGGACTCCGTGTTTCGCGCTTTTCGCAAGGTGACTGGGTAAGTGCTTTTGCGAGGTATGCGGAGTCGCAAACGATTTTGTTATGCCCGTTGGTTGCGTCTCTCCAGCAAAATGAATAAGATGATCTACAAAGGCGCAATCACAAGCCAATATTTACGATAACCACGATAACAGTGCATTTGATTCGGTGGTACGTGTAGTTTTATTTTACCCTGGTTTCTGCAACAGCGTGTCATGACGAAGAGCTGGAACGTTCACGGTTTGTGCGGGGGGAGGCACTCACTTGATCGAATGACGTTTTAGCGAACGCCCACGTTTGACCCAGGGGCAGATCCAGAGCTCCGTTGTTTTTTTTTTTTTGTGCGGGGGCGGGGGGGGGGCGAGGGGGGGAGGGAAAATCTAAACTCTAAAGCAAGATAAACAAGACTCCGGTTGCGCCTTTTGTTTTAACCACCGCAGAACCACACTGCGCCGACGGCCCCTAGATGTGCGCCGCTGCGCCGACTTTTGGTTCTAACTTCTAAGCCGTGCTTTGAAACCGCCGCCGCGGACTTCAGTCTAAGCGACGGAGTGGTTCTCCAAGTGTGTCGCCTGCTAGGGTGCGGCCTACCCTATTTCGAACCCTCGTCCTTGAGTACCGAGCTTCCTACCACCTGGCAGGACGGGAGTTGGTTTTATTTCGGGGGATCTACCCATGTCAAATCGCCTTTTAAGAAGGGGGCAGGGGGGGGGGGGGGGGGGGGGTCGACTGTTTGGAGGGTAGGCGGCCGCCCCCGTCGCCTCCCGCCTCCCCCTTGGGTCTGCCCCTGAATTGACAGAAGCCCGCGTCGCCCGCATCGTGAGTGCACTTGGGCTGTTGTAGTGGCTCTAGGCTGTTGATGCTCAAGCCTTTCATCCGCGGCTTGCCGTCAGCTGATCCGGCTGCTCGACGGTGGGGAAGCGGCGAAAGTGACCTCTGAAGCAAATCTAAATCCTTGTTCATCCAATTATCCGGTGTCAAAGTGTGGAAGGTGTCCAAAGTGTACTGAGGGAGGGAACTACGAGCGTTTTGCCTTGCTTTCGTAACCGAAACCAGAACAGCGAGATAACTGCCTTGCGTACTCCAAAATGATGGAAGCAATAAGTTGCCAAAACCTGTTTTTAGGGTTTCAAGCCGAGTAAACAAGACAAATATAATTAAACTTCTTTGTCTGTATGCAGGAGGACTTATATAACACAACAATACATTCTCTTTCCAAAACGGAAAGAGAGTAAAAATTAGTTCGCCGTATTTGGCAGCAACTTCTCCACTGCAAAACCTATGCTGGCAACGTAAGCGGTTTTAATATGGCAGCCTCCGCTTTGCGCCGCGTTCCCTTTCCCTCCTTCCCCCCCCCCCCCCCTGATCTCTAGCCATCATAGTAATATGGCGGACAGCACAATGGCGGCAGGCTGCCATAAAAATAGCCGTAGATCTACCGGGTGAAACAAGGAGACGGTAGGCTCTTTAAATTGACCGGAAAATTCGGTTTCTTAACCTATCGCGCTACGACTTTGTGCAGCGTTGCCCACACATGGTGCATTTTTTTCGTAAAATTTGCGAAGAGCGGACTTACCTGAGGAAAAAGTAAAGAAAGAAAAAGGCTTAGCTCCTATGGAAACGCAGCGACGCCACCGGTCTGCAATCAACACGGCGCCGTTTTGCACGGTAGACAAGAGATGGCGCAAGCGGTCGCGACGCCAACTGCCGCCAACGAACGAGCAGACGACGCCGAGAGCCGGCGTAATTAGCAGACAAGGAACTGCAGTTCCTTGTTGTTACCGCGCCTGTTTTTTTTGTTTCTGCGACTGTCGTCGCCTGCGGAACGCTCGCCGCTTTTGAGTCGAAAAGATCGTCTGCTAAAGAGCCGTTGAGGAATACCTCGGCCGGCTCTCGGCGCCCGTATGCTCGTTCGTTGGCGGCGTTCGTTGCGCCATCTCTTGTCTCCCGTGCAAAACGGCGCCGTGTTGATTGCAGACCGGTGGCGTCGGTGCGTTTTCATAGGAGCTAAGCCTTTTTCTTTCTTTACTTTTTCCTCAGGTAAGTTCGCTCTTTGCAAATTTTACAAAAAAAATGCACCATCTGTGGGCAACGCTGCACAAAGTCGTAGCGCGATAGGTTAAGAAACCGAATTTTCCGGTCGATTTAAAGAGCCTACCGTCTCCTTGTTTCACCCGGTAGTACACTGTACCGTGGGTGACATTTCGTGCTTGATTGAAGTTGTTCTATGAAGCAGATTCTTGAAACCCGGCGTGAACGGTAGCCTCATCTTTGAGGACCCGGCTAAAGTTCTACGAAAGCGCAGTACCGGGGGAAAGCAGCGCAGCTCGCATCAAAAGCAGACTCCGTACCGTCGTCTGCTTTCGATGCTCCTTTCGATGCGACTTTCGATACGTGCTGTGCTGCTTTTCTCCCGGTGCTGCGATTTCGTGAAACGTTTACCAGGTCCTCAAAAACCAGACTACTGTTCACGCCGGGTTTCAAAAACATGTTTCGTCAAATAATTTTAATCAAGCACGCAATATCACCCACGCTATTTTGACCGCAGCCTGCCAACCCACCTGCCAAAACGCTATCTGCCATGGATGGATGATAGCGGCTGCAGCAGCTTACATTGGCTAGAGGTGATATAACTCAACCTAAAGATGGCCGCCAGTGACCGTATTCGCGGAGCGGGCAAACGCGATCCAGCAATTGTCATAGAGATCAGTGGTTGATACAATCAAACCGACTTTTGGACGTTAAAACATTTCTGCCGGACATTGCAGCAGAGTGACGCAATAAAAATAACACTCATTTTAGTATAGCAAAGTTTTTTTTCTTAATTATAGCTCAATTTGGGAATACAATTTTATCTAAACTGCTGTTTTATAGTTTATGATATTTGCTAAAAGATTAGTCTGGGAGTAAAAAAAGTGCATAATTTTATTAACTGATTTTAGGGAGTTCGATTGAGTTCTATACAGTATCCACTGATTTTTGTTTTCCTCGCCTGGCAACACTGGTACCCAAGATGGCGCAACGCATGTGGGGCAGGTAAAGCGTTGTGTGCGACGTGGTTGCGGACTTTGAGTTATTGGATGGTTTTGTTCAACACAAGGCTCCTATTTCGAGAACGAGCGGTTCAAATCAACGCCTCCGATTGCAGCGTAAGTAATACCGAATCACTAACCGGTCCCACTTCACAGTTCGTTCATCAAGGGTGAGTATCCACGAAAGCATGGTAGCACAAGTTCGGGAAGGGGCCACAAAGCACTTTCCGAAGGCTGTGTCTACAGTGCCGCCCGACGGCACTCCAATCGCGCCTACAAGTGCCGTCCGGGAGTCGGACGGCGCGTGTATCACTGGGGAGCTCGTTAACACACACCCCCGCCTGCGTTCACGACGCTTCGCGGCGACAGTATGCGGCTGCTAATTACAAAACTATTGACCCATTTGGACCTGTCGTACACGCCGCTTCGCGGCGTGTAGCCGGCAAACAAGCCCCGCTGTACCCGATGCACCTCCGGAAACGAAGTACCATACTATTTCGTTCAACGAAATTTCGGCCACAACGTTCGTTTTTTTTCTGTGTTAATGGTAAAAAAAATAAATGTACATATCGCCAAATGCGTCGGCAAAATAAAATGTTCGAGAAAACAAAAACAAAAAGTAAGCCCGCACTGGGGATCGAACCCGGGATCACGTGCTTATGTGACACATCTTACCAATACGCCACACTCCCCTTCGTAAAAGTCGTTTTGAGAACTCGTTTTATACGAGACTTTCGGACGGCACTTGAACGCGCGAGTGGAGTACCGTCGGACGGCATTTGAACGCTCTGCAAGAGTGCCGTCGGACAGTTTTCTAGACACTATGTTTTGTGAAACCACACCCGTTCACTCGTTCTGTCTAGTGGGTTTTATCAGAACGGAAGGGATATAGCTAGCGCAGCCGTGAGCGGCAGACTGGGCGAACTGCGATGAACAGGCGAGCTCTAGGAATCGAACGTATGTGGCATCGCGTGTCGGAGGGGCCAGGATGGGGCTGCTGGATTTCGGTCGTTGATCGCGGCGGTGACTGGACCCCGTCTCACCTCCTCTTCACCTCAGTGAGTGACCTACACAGTGACCGCAATAACAATAAAAGCGAACTGTTTCAATCCAGGTTTTATCTGAGTGCCGTCCGATGGCACCAAAGTAACACTGAACTGCACTCTGAGCGCGCATCCGAGCGCCGTCCGAAAACTCGATGGGCTGTAGAGGGGACCTGGGTCATCGTGCCCCGGGAAGCGGAGCCTTCCATATACGTAGTCTAAAGAAATAGGTTTCACTCAAAGTTTTTGACCATATCCAAGCACTTAGCAAGTCATCAGGGAAGTGTCGCAATCGGCAATTTAGAAGATCTGACTATGAGCCGCTTGCCGCTGATTTGTTCGTCATAAAGTGCGTCCAAACAAATCCACAAATCGTTTGAGCAACCTCAAAATTCTTCAGGCACTCTCTGCGTTTGATATCACCACACATCGCGACACCAGCTTTGTGCGGGCACTTCCAAGATGAATTGCCGTTGAAATTAGGAGGGAAGCGATTTCAACACGTTATACTATCTGCAAAAAACAGTTCCTTAACCGAAGCAAGGTACCGAAGCAAGGAAGCAGACGACGGATGTCACCGGTCAGCCGCAGTCTCCATTTGGGAATTGGGATGAGTAGCGGCGCAGAGCCCAGCAGTGCCAGCCAGTCCTTCCCTTCGAACAAGCGTCAACCACAAGGGATGACGGGTAGTCATGATGGGCGAGGAAGTAGACGGCAAAGGGGCTGGCGATAATAGAGGTTGGGTTGCGGGGGCTACGGAGCTAACATCATGACCCCCTGCTACAATTCTATCATACTTGGTAGTAGGCTTCTCTTCCCAAATTTGAATACGACGCAAGTTCAACTTTGAGGGCGTGTGGCGGGTCGCTACAAAACACACTCGACGCCCTGGCCGACCAAAAAAGGCCAGGCTGTGCTAGTGAGCCCCATCTATGGAAAGCGGCAAGCTTTGATGTCATGATGCTTTTGGAGAGAAGTAGTTGTAGTTGTAATTAAATTAAATTTTAGGCACTTTACCCACATATGCAGGATATGTTGGGGTCTCCATCGACAGGACAAGTTGCCTGCTTCATGGAGACCTTCCATGATGATGTGCGACATGGGCAATTGCCGTACGTGAGATCATCGATGCCTCCATCTCCCTGCAAAGGTAACCGATAGACTACAGCAGGTATCGCCTAGTATACAATGCCAGGAGTTAATTTAGAGGGGAAGGCCGTTCCCAACCTCCTTGAGAACCTGCATGGCGATGCCCTAGTAGAGGGGTGGCCAAGCTGCGGCTCGCCGCTCCCTCCCTTATCCCTCCTCTCTCTCTCTCCCCCACCATCTCTCCCGGAGCACTTCCCCAAAGAGAGAAATGAAACACGTTTTAAATGTGCTACCGCTGCCTTACGCACAATTGGACTGCTTTTGACTCATATAAGATAGACCGAAATTAGTTTGAGTTTCCTGCTGCGCCCCCCCCCCCCCCTCCCTCCCTCCTTCCCTCTGCGGCTCTTGAAAATTTTGTGATTTTGTTTGCAGCTCTTAGGCCGCGTCAGCCTGGCCAACCCTGCCCAAGTATATAATACACTGGAGTGGCTATAGTTAGGGTTCCATGTTTTCAGAATATGTTTTTTAGTGAAATTCCGAAGGTGTTTTCTCTTTTTGCATAAGTAGAGGGTAATATTTTTGTAGCGTGCGAAAGAGTTCACATTAAGCGCTGTGCTGCATCCATGCTATTTAGGAGCACGGTGATAGTGTGACGCTCTTCTTGATGAGAGCAATGGACGCGAGAAAATAATTTCCGGTGCAGCCCAGAGTACTCACTCAGCAAAGATATACACAGATGCTAGCCTCGCACATAGAACAGTGAGTCCACCCACTGCACCGATTCAATCGAAACATACAGGGAGGCCATTTTGCTTCCCGATTGATTGCAGCTGACAGATTGCGCAATCTTTTCTTGATGGGCTACATCCGAGCGATGCGATGTTGCGTTGCACCTTCTCACTGTTAGTGATGCCAGTGACGGTTCCTATGGTAAGCGTTGCGGGACGCTTGCTTTATTTATTATACGGTGTGTTATATATCTAGGGTTGAGAGCATGCAACGACCGATCCAGTTGTTGTAGACCAACATGGATTACCCAGTCGGTCACGGAAGCACGTCGAATGAGAAGAACACGAGAATAAAAGCAAAGATAGGGTTCACTTAATGAAAGAAGATCAAGGATATGTCTCCCCTATAGGGGGATCGAGCCCACAGCCTTTTGATTAGGAGCCCGATGTTCTACCCCTGCACCACTGAATGGCACAACGAACGGCGTTTCATCTGGGTTCTTTTAAGTCACGCAGCTATTGCGGAACATTCATGTGACTCACGTGGCGCTTGCACTCGCCAGTCATGCCCGGCTTCCGACGTGCTGTAGTGGTAGGCTTCCTGCCATGCTTTGTCGCGTCTTAGCATGGACTAGCCGGAGTGGCTACAAGTGCGGGCAAGTGCCCTGCGTTTAATTGCGGTTTGGTTGTACGAGAGCTCGAGGGACACCAGTGAAAGCAACTCGCTTGTAATTGTACCATTACCAGCTAGTTCATGCTAGGGTAAGACAAAAGGATAATGTTGTCGCACCTTCCCTTCCATTTGGCAGCGGAAAAAAATTTAATGTGCCTTGATTCAATGGGTAAATTCGGGTGACACATTGTGTGCAGGTGTGTGTCGCGGGAGTGATTAAAAGCTCATGAACCAAGTTACAAGCCTCGCAAGTCTTACTATACGCTGTGTTGTCAGAGTTTTCTCGTAGGATCAAGGTGCATTTATTTCTTTGTTGTGTCTAGTGCTTAACAGTGTCGCGCAGTCTATGTACAGCATCCTGCGAGCTTTGATTGGACCTGCATGGCCGTACTGCCTAGGCGCCAGGCTGTCCTTTCCAGCATGTCATGGGCGTACTTGTTTACACTTCGAATTGAGCAACTGTGTGTGTGAACAGTGTTAGTGACAGCCAGGCTAGCACTTGACGCTTTGTTCTTAAAAATGAAAGGCTGCCATCGAAACGTTAAACGCAAGACACATGTGCATCGAAACAATGTCAGCCAGCGTGCAAACAGTCGGAAAGATGGCTGCTCCGGCATGCTGCACACAGCAGTTTGCGACACATGGTTTGGATCTTGCATACGTCGGGTCGTTCGGGTGGCTCCGCCCAGTTCAGGCAGATACGAAGAAAACTAAAATTTTTTTACGTTTAAGCTCTTGCTGGAATACGAAGCTTTTGTAGCGTTCTCCGAAAGACGTCAAATACCTTGTGCTCAAATGCCGGAACCATGCATTGTGTCTAGCTTTTATAGATAATTATTTTGCTCTCAAGAGTCGTTACTTGTGGCTCCTTTGGGCGAAAACTGCGCTGCGGTTCAATGAGACGAGGGTTGCTTAGAGTCGTTGTAGATTTGTTTGTAATTTCCAAGTGCTTTTTGAGCAAAGATCTAGCTTCGAACACGAACAAAGCCTTCAGTGACAAACTGGATGAAGCTCGGGAGTGCGTTGTTTATTTGGTGAACAAACCCTTTATTCCGTAATGGGAGCAACCAAAGCTAAGAAAGCCGTGAATGAGCCGGTACAATTTTTTTCAATCAGCATTTGACAGTTCTTAAGGTATCAATGTAATCGCAACATGGCTGAAATGATGGTATCCAAACATCGTAAATGAATCATGTTCGAGCACCGCGTACAAACCACCGATTGCACCACTGGTGGGCTCCCTCGACCTTGCTGTTCACAGGAGGAGAAATGGGAGAAAAGTGTCTCGGGGCTTTTTCCTCCCATTTCTGACCATTTGAAGCATGCAATCGTCGATTTATCTCGCGTTTCTTAGTATTTTCTGCCACAGCCACAGACGTGGCGAAATATGTTTGTTTGACGTAAATCTGTATGAGTGACTTTATACGTGGAACCGAAATATGCCGACGCCTTCAGGCTAAACTGTGCTTCTAATGTAGAAAGAAGTGCACAATGAGATTAGCTACTCATGCAGTGTGCTGGTACGGAGATTGCAGCTATGGATACTGTTTCACAGGAAAATTTGTTTTGTTTTGCTGCAGTTTGTGTCATCAGACATTGCAGCGCATCATACCTACGACAGACGATGGTGCCTGCCGTGTGTTGAGACCTTCCAAGGTGACCTGGGCAGTTACCGTACGTGTGAGCATGGGTGCTTCCACAACCTTGCCAAGGTAACCTCTAGACTTGGGCAAGTATCGCCTCATATGCAATGCCAAAACTTCCCTTTGCGAGGAAGGTCATAACCAAGCTGCACCAGAGCCTGCCTGGCTACCCCTAGCGTGACATATAGCAGCATCACTATAAGCGGCATTCAGTGTTTCCAGAATTAATCCTTTGTCGGTCATAATGTAGAAAACCCGAGACTGATTAAAGCAGGGAAACAATGTCGGAGAAGAAAGACAGGGGAAAAGAATGTAATCCTTTGTGGCATTGGAGGGTATTTTCTGGATTTTACCCTTGTGGAAAATTTGATGTTTCTCAGAGCTTGTTTTGATTAAATTCTCAGTTTTTCAGAATAATTTAGATATTAAATTTGCTTGCTGAGTTTCCCGATTCTCAGAAAGTCAAAAGAAACAAAAAATAACCAGACACAAGTGTATTAATTAATTCATAGTCTCAATGATTGCGGAAGGAGTTGCCTGTGCCTAGACGAGGTTTCTTGAGCTGAATATGGCGGTGTGACTCTAGATCCTCTACAACTCGCAGTGCACCCCAGTTAATACCAACTCTCCCACGACAAAACTTGCAAACCAGGGTTACTTATCCTACCTAGTTTGGCGCAGTATGGCCGTCGGAGCTCTTGCACCATAAAACCCGTAAACAACAACAACAACTGGGTTACTTATCCAGGTGTCGGTACATTAAGCTATCAGTCTCCTCGATTCGGTCACTGAAAAACTTTGTTTTACCCACCTTTTTAAAGGCTCCCTGACATACTTGCTACTCACAGCCGTAGGTGCCACGGGAACGTGCCGCGCTGCATGGCTGTGCGGGGTGAAGTGTGAAATCTAGTTCCGCCGCCTTCGCTCGTCCCATAAAATCTGCCGGCTATTGGCTTCCTTCATGATAGAAACTGTACCCCTCTTCACGCTACGAAGCCCAAATGGTTTGTTCGAAACTCTTGTTTGTTTGGAGCATGGCTAGCACAACCACATCAGAGAACAGAATGGAACATATTTCTTTCGTGCTGCTGAGCTATTGTTGGGGTTGCGCAGGCTTTATTTGTTGCCATCGAAATTCTTCTAATCAGTTGGAAACAAGTTCTGCTGCCAAAACCCAACCCCTCCCCACCCCGACGTCACAAATACTGATGTCACATAGACAAGGGGAACACGACTACAACATAAACAGAATCACTTCTCGACACTAAGGCATACATTGCCAAGATTGCAGATGTCAAGCAGAACTAAAATCATTGCCCCGTAATAAGTAAAAATAATAATCAACTAATTAGGGAAGTTATTGAAGCTGAAAAGATTTCGAGGTTAGAAGAAAACTGTGTCACTAAACCTTGTCCAGATTTATTACAAAAAATAATTAAATCATCTTGCATCCACATGAAACCAAAAATAACAAAAAAAAAATCTTATTGTTTAAAAAGACAGGCGTAGGCAGAGAAGAAATAATACAAGTCTGAGTTGCAAGTCAGAGCTTCATGAATGTCTTTTCCTTTTGTGTGTGCCTGTGCTTGGTTGCGAATTTTTCGCGCTGTGGAAAAGTATGCAACAGCAGCTTGCCCGAGCCTCCATATTTTTAATACTGCCAGTAGAAACTTTCACTTTGAAAATATGATGAGGACCGAATTTGAAAATTCAGTGTCGCCAAACAAATTTTTGCGGACGTAAGGTTTTGGTTACGAGGTCAGTCATAGCTACTGGTGTGTTTAGCCAATTTTGAGTCAAATTTGTGACCTTGAAAAAAATTACAGGTATACTGTTACATTCTCCTTAGCCTCCTGAAGATGTAAATCACTGGATTGAGCCCCTACCATATTGTTTTGTCTCATAACTGATGCAGGTATCTTCTTTTTTTCTTCAACTCAGTTCGACGTAGGAGCAGCCAAGGCGTCCTGTCCCTTTCACGTGAGCAGTGGCCAGCACTGGAAGAAGCAACCTTTGGACTGCTGTAATCCATTCTTTGGGCAAGTGAATAAATTTCTTTGAAGCAGAGACCTGGTGTTTGCACAGCAACTCCACAGAACAAACAACACAAACACAAATGTTTCTGTGCCCAAAGCCTTCGTAGCTGCTTGAACTTATTGATCTGAGCTTGCACGTTGCAATGTTAAGGCAAGATGCAGATATAGTTAACGTCTCTCTAAAAAAATTGGGGGCACCTTATGCTTGGATGTCTAGCTTGATCAACTTGGAACGTCCAGCCGAATTGAAACAAGGATCTAGCCGAACTGAAGCATGCAGCCGAATTGAAACTTGTAGCCGAACTGAAGATTTAGCCAAACTGAAGCGTCCAGCCGAATTGAAACTTCTAGCCGAATTGAGGATGTAGCCGAACTGGAACGTCCAGCCGAATTGAAACTTCTAGCCGAATTGAGGCAATAGCCGAATTGAGGCGTCAGCCGGATTGGGACGACACCATATATCCTTCCTCTTTCCCGTGAAAGGTGCTATGTCTGGCAGACTGGACTGTGCCTGAATGACCGCCTGCGAGAGTATACTTTGATTAACTTGGATACTATCCGTAGTGGCAATACATCAAATAGTTTACTCGACTGAGGAACCCGCAGTGTACACGTCATCATCTTGAAATTTTCGCACACGAATAGCTGTGTGTAATAGAGTAGAGTGCAGAATTGGCAAATTGTTCAGAGCGTAATGATTCGGCGTTGTGGCGATATTTGTATATCAACCACATGGGCTTCTATGGGAACGCTGCCGTAACCAGTCAAGAGATGGCGCAAAGTTCTGAAGATGTGACAGGAGGTTGTGTTCATTTTCATTCCACTACCGTAAATAATAGGATCAGGAATGAAATATTTGAAAAAGAAAATTCTGAATGTAAATCAAAACCTCAAAATCAGAGACAATAATTTATTCCTTGCACACGAGACACGAAGTGGAGCAGAATGATGACGATTATTCGCGTACAGATTCATAACGTGATTATGGGTATATGTAACAATAATAATAAGAATATATCGAAGCCATTTTCATTGCAGCGGCTCGCACAACGCTCAGTGTCAGAAATTCCATACATCCAATATTGTAGAACGATGGAACTAATTATTTTTTTAAAAGGTATTTTTTGAATAAAGTGCTGTTGACTGGGCCCAGTTTGCACGGGCTCTTGTCATAAAACAATTGAATCCTCGTCAACCCGGTTTAAAAACCTTCGTAAAATTTACAACAGTTTTCTTTGTTAAAAAACTGTCGTACTATCACTATCGCATAGACCAGCGTTTCTCAAATTGGGGTCCTCGGACCCTTTGGGGTCCAAGAGGGAATTCTAGAGGTCCGCCGAAGCCCTACCTCATTAGTCAAACCCGGCAAGAAAAGTTTTTTTTTTGTCAGATTGAGAAGTGACATTCCAACTTTCGGGTGAGTTGTCTCGTGTGTATGTCAATGACAGAAGTCTGCTTCATACCAGCCCTTTGTTCTATCCATTTTCTAAATAAATGTCGTAATTATTCTATACATTTCCCTTCACCTCACCACAAACGCGGTCCCTCACTATCTCCGTTGACTAACAAAGGGTCCGCGAAACATCAGTGGTTGAAAACCACTGGTATAGACCAATAAGCGTCACAAGCACAACTCTATTTCAGACTTGTACGTAATCCGTTACAAGTAACGAAATTACTTGTAATCCCTTACATTTATCGGTAATTTAGTAACGGAATAATTACTTATTTTCTGGAGTAATTTTAAAATAATTCCGTTACATTTTTTACATAACGGATTACTTGTAATCCGTTACATTTTTTTCCAGGACCGACCAACCCCCCCCCCCCCCCCTTCTAAAGAAAGGGTTGTTTTTATTTGGGTAAAGTCAAGCGCAGTGACACTGTCACGCGAATTGACGAGCGCGAAGAAAGGCTTGGCACTCTTCAGTTCCGTAAAGCCTTTTTTTGCAACGCCAAGCTCCCGAATCTATTTGTTTAGACCTTAACAAGAAATTCAAATAAACATTTCTAAAAAAAGGGGGGGGGGGGGGGCAAGTTATATCCGTTTTTTTTTTTTTTCGACCCTTTGTTTTTTCTTCGCGATCGAAGACGGGGAGAGGAGGACACCAAGTGATTGTGTGCCTCTTCGAGAAGCTCAAGGCGGTGAGGGCACAGACAAGAATTAACAATGTCCTCGGTTATACTGACTGCGACTATTTTCATAATGTCACAACACGGGACAACGCTCCGTCTAACCTAAAATCTACAAAAAGAGATCTGGTTCTATGTGAAGGTGTTATTGCCATAAGCATCCTCGTTCGTTGCTGCACACTTATCACCTTCTCTTAGGAAATAGGATGTATTTTTTTCTGCATCTTTCACATTATTGGACCCTGTTTTAAAAGCTACTTACTTCTTTGTAGTCCAACTTCTAGGGTTGACCCACTTTATTTGTGAATACCAGCCAGGGTATCTCCATCCCAGTCACCCTTTTTGTGAGTCAGCTTTTTGCGAGCACTTGGAAAATAATAATAGTCTTCCTTTCCTCTTCTTCCTGTTTTGCCCCAGCAGGACGCATCTTATCTCAAGCAGATATTTTCACAAATAAAACATAATGGTGGCTAACGTGGACTTGATATTCTGGGCTAGGGGGGAGAGTGAAATTCGTGAGTGGGGTCATAGCGCGGCTTACTTAGTACTCTGCCCTTCGCTGCGCGTGGCTTCAGCGGAGGTCTGTCTGGCGAACACCGGAGTAAACTGCAGTCGATTCGTGCTCCGTGCGTTTTTGAACGGCACCAAGAAAGGTACACATGGCAAACGTGCGTTTACATTTCCTTGTTTTAACCGACGTTCTAATTAATTTTTTCTCATCATTGTCCTTTTTTATTACTCATATTTATATACTGGAAACTTTTTTTTTTATTCACCAACGTCTCAACCGAGGCGCGACCTGTTCAGAACCAAAGGAAGAAGAATATCGAGCCAAACATTATTTATTATTTAATATTCCCTTAGTGTTACAACTATGTTTTGCTATTGTCTGGCAATATATGTCGGTACAGTAAGATGGACATAAATCAAATCTTATTCTGGTTTGATTGGTGTATGATGACTTCCACAGCTTCGCGATTTAGACAATAAAGAATTTTAGTAGATCGGTCCGATGACTCCGATAACGATACCCGATACCCCGCCGCCGCCTTTGCGCATGCATAACATCGTTATCGGGGGCATTGAAGGTATGGGAACCATCTACTACACAACTCTCATACATCAGGCAACGGCTGCAACGGCGAAGCCTTGTTCTATCTTCAAGGTAAATAGTACTTCCCTTGCTTCGCTGAAGAAGCTCAGTGCGGAGAATGAAGAATTCGTGAGGAACAATACGGTACTTTCATCCGGTGCCTCAGTTCAGAGAATGTTCAGCGTCGCAGTCGACATATTAAGTAAGAAATGACGCAAAATGTCTGACGAGACCTTCGAGAGTCAGCTGTTCCTCAAAATAATCAAATTCATTAAATGGAACACGTTGCAACAATAAGAGCCTGAATAACCCTCTTCCCTTTGTTTCTTACTTGCGGACAATAATGTAGAAAGTAACGCCACGAAAGTAACGGATTACTTTTTGGGGTAACGGTCTGTTACTTTTATGGGAGAGTAATTGTAATTGTAATAAATTACAATTTAGCCTTGAGTAATTGTAAATGTAATTCCTTACTATATTTCAGTAACGTGTACAAGTCTGCTCTATTTATCATACCGCGACGAGTTGTCCATCAGAAGTGGTTTAGTGTCTATTAGGTGACTGCTAAGGAAGCTATGGGATTAAAAACAACTCAAATGTGCTCCTAGAACGTCCTATTGGGTGGAAAAAGCGCTGTGCCGATACCCCGGACGTCGCGTTCGACCATTTACGATAAAAAAACGAACAAACAAACAAACAAACAAACGAACAAACAAACAAAGAAACATTCCTTCCTACTCTAATGTTCTTACCCGACCCCTAAAATACTTTCACCGATTTCTTTTCTAAGGCGTGAGCGTGGTTTTAATTCTTAAAATAAGCGTAAAACTAGGCATCATTCAATAATTTACTGAAAATTCAAGGATGTGAGAGCGGTGAAACAAGAGTTAGAAAGGAGTTCGTTAAAACTGTCGCAGACAGATAAAACAGGAAGGTTTGCAGTTTTGCCTGTACAGGCCTTTCAGAAGAAGTCGGAGGAAGCGTTGGGATCATTGTTTAATGAATGGAAGGGCAATATCGGGAAGCTGAGGAAGAGCATTTGCAAGGTTTTTCAGGAGGAAAGCATGGAAGAGGTAGCGAAAAGCGTTTTGAAACCGTTGCGTTCAACGCTCACCCTTAAATTCTTTTTGAAGGATCATAAGATTGAAATGCCCCTACGTACCGTTGTTAACGAGCATGGGACGTGGCAGAAGGTGGTCTCATGCTTCTTACAGCGGGGTTTGAAGTTAGCTCTTTTGGATAAGTCAATTGCCCTAAAGAACTCTAGTGAGTTGATTGAAGTAATGGAAAAGTTTCACGGAAGGAAGTGCGCGGTATTCTCCATGGACATCAAGGACCTATATTACTCTTTAGAGAAAAGCAGACTAATGAATAGAGTGAGGATCGCCTTGGAAGGGAACCTTATTAAGTTTCAATCAGGAACAGGAATAGCGGTGGATAGTTTTCTTTCGGTGCTAGACCTTTATTTAAAGTCAACGGTATTGGAATATGAAGGTCGCAATTTTGTGCAAAAAGAGGGAGTCTGTATAGGTTCGTCTGTAGCGCCTTTGTTAGCGGAAATTTACTTAAACACGGTGGACCAGCAAGTGTATGACAAGATAGAAGAGTTGTTTCCAAAGTGCTTTGTGAAAAGATTTGTGGATGATATCTTAGTTTGCTCTGTTCAGGAAGGATTGGACCAAGTTTTAGAACAAGTAGTAAGGTCAGCGGCGCCAGAGTTGAGATTCACGTTAGAGAGGCCAAGGGGCGAGGTCCTGCAATTTCTCGACCTGCGTTTACATTTGGAACGAGGTCTTTGTTGGGAGTATGGGAAGGAAAACCCAAAACCGGTTCTGTCAAAGAGTAGCTGTCACTCGAAAAATGTAAAAGCCGGGGTAGTCAGATCTTTGATTAGTAATGCTTTGGTGAGATCATGCATGCATTTCGGACCGGAGGCACTAAAAAACCAGTGGGAAAGACTGGTAATGGCAGGATATGGGGAAGAGTACATCAAAAGGCAGATTGCCCTAGAGTGCAGGGTGAAAAAGGGGAAGACGCAAGAAATCAGGAATAGGTACGCTGTGGTTCCGTATTTTCACGAGGTGTCCCACAATCTTAGAGCATATGCAAAACAAAATATGGCGTGGATGTAGTATTCAGCACGGATTTTAGGTTAGATAGATTGACACCTTTTGAAACGGTTCAGAGGGGCTGTCAGAAGGCGCATAGGGAAAAGTCGGTGCCGTGTAGCGTAGGCGTGGTGTATGAGGTTCCTTTGGCGTGTGGTTTTAAGTATGTAGGCCAAACCTCTCGGTGTTTAAACGATCGTTTAACAGAACACAAAAGGAATGTTAAAAATAATGCAGCAAATTCGGAGTTGGCTAAGCATCTGGAGGAGTGTAGAAACTGCACAACGGATTGGTCTGGAACGGATGTAGTTGTTAAGGAAAGCAACGATGTTAAAAGGGTGGTAAGAGAAACAATTAGGATTAAATCGTTGGGAAATTGCATTAGTCAACCTTCCATGCAAATAGGGAACCGCTGCAAGCAATTTTTACGGTTTTAAGTTTTTTTTTTAGTTCGTCATTTTGAAAGTTTTCTTTGGTGTGTATTGTCTGTGGTGTGTACTGGTGTGTATTGTCTGTTTTCTACAATTTTGAAAGTGACCAGTTTTGAGTGGGATGTTGTTGTGGGCTGTTGTCCTGTTTATTGTGAGGACACAAAAGAGTTGCTTGAAGCTTTGTGAGGCATATCTTCTGCTAGAACCTTTTCACTTAGAAACGTTGGGAGTGTCCGCTTCTTTTGTGATAGAGTGGAACCTGTAAAGTCACGGTGCAAAGGACAAGTCGTATGTGATTGGTTGTTGACGACGAAAACGAACTATATAAGAGGAAGTTGTTGGAATAAACGTGTAGCTGAGTTTGAGACCTGTCTGTTTTTTCTGTTACTTCTGCTCTTCAAAAAAAAAACCCAGTCTCAGGGTTAACGACGAAATGGTTGAAAATTTAGATTTTCTCGAAACGTTTCAGAATGTATTTTATGAATTTTATGAATTTTTAACGGCTTTTATTTTTGCTATCTTGTGTTAATTATGCAATTTTTATAGTTAAATATGTTTTAAAACATGCAACGAAATAAAAAAGAGTACATTACTTTTTTGTTGTTGTTGTTCAAGTATCGCTTTGCACCAGGCAATCATATATTGTCTTCTATTGTAAGCCCTGTAGATGCAATACAGACGTCTATTCTACCCAGAGGAGGTCCAAGTAAAAATAGGAAAAATAACGACGCACGAAAAAGAGTTTATTGCTTTTAATTTCTAAAGCTTAACCAACATTATTTTTTTTTCCAAAGCGATAAAAAAAATATTGAAAAATTGAGCACCCGCGTCGAAACCAGACATTTTTTCTTTGCGCCTCTTCGCCGCACAACACGCCACCTGACACCAGAAATGACGCGAGAGCTGAGTGTCTTTGCGCGCACGTTTGGGTTCCCAGCTCTTGTGGTCGGGAGAGTGATTTTCGCAGAGTGTTCTACGCAAGCGTGCTCTTGACTCGCAATAGCCTTGCGTATACAGTCACTGTTTACAGCTAAAGACGCGCCGCTCTTTGCCGTGGCCGCTTCCACTCGTCCCACTTTACGGCTGTAACGTAAACAACAGCGGGTACGGTGTAATAATCGTACGTAAATGTGGCGTGATCCAATAAAATGAAACGCAGTTGTGCTCGAATGACATTTCAATAATATGCTTGTCCTCCGTGATGCGAACCTGCGTGGAGGCGCACATTAGTTGAACTTTATAGCCGCAGAAGAGCAAATATTTAAGTTTCGATTTGAAAGGAAACTGAAACCTGAAAAAAAGTCCATATAGATCGTTCTTTTTTTTTTTTGGGGGGGGGGGGGGCGGAGGAGGGGTTGGGGGGGGGGGGTGGGTGGGGACACTGCAAAATGCATTACATTTTCGTTAATTCTGCTGATATAGCCGTTCTTGGTGACGCACACAACCGTTTTAAATAAAGTCGTTTCTTGAAGTTCGCCGTATAAATATGATTGTCGTATAATATTTTTAACTTAATCTCTTCGTTACAGATTATTTTGATAATAGGAAACACGTCGATACCATTTTTTCTTTTTTGCACAAAAGATATTGGCGCAATACGGCTCGGTAAAGGAAAAACACGAGGAAGCAAAGCAATTTGTTGCACGGTTTCCAAACTTTATCTGAGCGTCGAAACTGTACAGTATTTTTAGGACGTAATTTCATACTTTTACCCTTTTTGTTTTAACTTGAGGTAAAGTGATTTGTTAAAATGGGGGCCATGTGAAAACATTAAATTTCTATTCCTTTGAACAATTAGGTTTTTCCCAGTTGCTTGGAAAATCCCTTTATTTATTCTCAGTTAATTAACGGGCTTTCTCGCGCACCTTAAGCGTAGGTGATGTGTTCTTTTAGATTTTACTTCACATAAATGTATAGGGTGCCTTCTTTTCGTACTCTGAAAGTTGGGATGTTTTTTATTTAATTAGGATGTACGTAGTGGCAGGAACGTTTTTTTGGGAGACTGAAGGTTGGTTTAATAAAAGATTCTGCTAGTAAATATAAAGGTACATTTATTTTGGAACACTGTTCTTTACGAAGCGCAGCATTTTAACGTTCGTGAGGCTGCTCTCTGAAGACTCACAAACTCACATTTATATAAACAAGTCCTTGTAATTGCTTTAGAAATTATATTTTATGTTCAGGAGGACGTATTTCATATAAGACGTTGATATTTTTTTACTTATTTATTGAATACTCTTGTTCAATCTATCGAATCATTATCCTTTCAGTTACTCGTGCTCATCTGCCTGTATTTTCTACTTAAGAGGCTAAATTTGACAAGACAGGCTCACACGTATATTTCGAATGCAAGTAGTCAAAAATTTTTAACCTGTGGAAAGCATTTTACTTCATGGGCATAAAGCAGCAAAATTGAATGTAGTTGTTTATATTATCTGAGTCACCAGAAAAGTCTATATATTTACTATCGAATTTATGTGAACTGAGAATGCCAAATCTCACATATATGGCTTCCAGAATATTCAAAATATGGTATAATGTTCAAGGTCTATGTGTTACGTTTATTTTAACATTACATAACGTATGGACAAGCATACTCACACGTTTTTATAAAACAAATCTATCAGATTTGTTTACACTTGCTCGTGTCTTCAGACAATCTGTCATAGTGAACCCCATAAACATTTATATTTCATCTTTGCACTGTAAAGGTTCAATGCAACCTCATAAGATTTCTCGAAAACGAATTTATTCCTTTAGATGGCACCATAAAAATATTTTTGTTAGCTTGTGAAGTGCGACAGTTCATTGTATCTAATTTATGTTTATTTGAATTTTTGTACCTTAAGGGTTTAATTTCTTAATCAGGTATTAGCTTATTTTTCAGTGGCTGGAAACGTAAATGTTTGTGACATGTTCAGCACAAAGCTCACTTCGTCCAGTAAAAAATGTGAGACAATATTCAAAAATGAGTGTGGCTCTCAGTCACAAAAAGTATCCACTGAAGGCGGCTGTGCGAATGGCCCAAAGCCGAGCGCTCCTTGATGTCATAGCTCACTTTAAATGTCACTGAGCAGGTTTAATGGCAACGCGATTAAGAGAATGAGACGAAATGTGACGACAATAAACAATTCTTTGAAGACATAGCATCCTCTTTTGTGTTCCTCTTGCAAGATGTGAGCAGGCTTTGAATATCTCGTTTCCGGAGTGAGTTTTTACATTGACCGTTCCGGGTAACCGTATAACCTACACTGGCTGCAATCACCACTGAATCCATCACTACAGGATAACAATTTCATATGTCCGAGAGGTCGAAAGAAAAGTGCGTCCTCATTCAAATAATGGCAAAGAATCCACGTAGATACAGGTAGCGTTGTAAAGCTGATATAAAAAAAGGAATGATATTGCCGGAGGGGTGAAATTACTGTGCCATTACAACTGAACAACTGAGTCGTGATGCTCCTAACAGCTGCGACCCACTAGAGCGACGAACAGCAACCGCTGACAGCGACAAACCTGAACGAGCGACAAACTACACCGACAGAACGCCTGTTCCTCGCGGTTTGCCGGAGTCTGCCGTCCCCCTTGCCCCCCTGTTCGTACGCCCATGTTCAGAACTGTCGTTCACGGTACCGGCGAATTCTGTCTTCCAGAAAAATTTCGAACCGAACAAAAAATTGATATTCGACCCGTACGACATGCACAACCAGCAAGCCACTTGCACGAAGACGTCGCCGAGTCGTCGTCACTTCTCGTGGCTGAAGACATCGCTCGCTCAAACGTCAAGCACGAAGTGCGTACTTCGAGTTGAATACGCACGCGTACTGTTCCTTTACGAGGTCGGAATGTGGCCTATGCGTGGTGCTGCCCGACTTCAAGCCGGGAGTACATGTACTTGAGGGAAATCGACACCAAACTTCGGACATACAGTCGACCGGCTCTATTACTACGCATGGAAAAGTTCCTTCAGTAGCTCAGTGGGAAGACGTCCGCTTCACACCCAGCGGGCGCAGGTTCGATCTCTGGTGTGGGTGCACCATTTCTTTTTTCATTTTTTTTTTGGGGGGGGGGGGGGGGGGGGGGGGGGAGGGGTGTCAAGCATTTTGCGATGTTGACATTTTTTTTTTTTTTTTTTTTTTTTTTACAATTATCGCTGAAAAAGACAATTGTTGTGGGTGATACGTCACTGAACTAAATGGTATGGGATTCCATTTTTGGTACCTGCGAACTCAATGTAGTCACTTTCCACAAAATGCAAAGATCATATGAATAGGGTAGTGTCCGCTTTCCAAGCTTCGCCTAACTGTTCTACAGGAATTGCAGCCAGCCATTGATCTCGACCCGTTGATCTTTCGGAACCTTGTGCACTCTGCCGCACAACGTGCCACTTTCAGATGCGTGACATGTGAGGCAGCTCTTCACGCAACATCTTGGGAGTATTTGTTTCGGAGCCGATCACGGGAATCCACCACGGGCACTCACTACTAATTGCCAACACTTAAATTTACAGGACAACTCATCTTGAAGTATAGAACAGCGAGCGGAACAAACCTAACTGCAAAGGGATCGCACGGCGAACGAACAAATTTCGTCTTCTACGTGGTGGGAAAAAAAAAAGAAAAAAAAAAGCGCACGGTGGAGTGTATTCAGGTGACTTCCGACACTCACTCTCTCCTATCCATTACTATATGCAGTGCGGGAGTATCGGTTTCGGTTTCAAGCAGTTGTGTTGTTTGGCTTTATTAAAGAACAAATACGTGACTCTCTAGCAAAATATTCCTTGGGTAGTATTCCGACACCATAATTAATCGCCTGGCAAAAAAGGAAAAAATTGGGGGGTGTCTGTGTCCCTTTAACAACATAAAACTCTTTACGGCGGCCGATCGGTAAGGGGTCTCTTTTAGTTGGAGCGTCTATAAGCACTCTTTATCTTCTTTTTGCTTGCCTTTTCGCTTTTCGGATAGCGGCAAGTTGGCAATCGCCTAATCCACGTTTTCTTTTCTTCTTTCAAATTACAACCAGACAAGGAAATTACAATCGCTCGACTTACAACTGCGAAAACGCGTGTCCCGCTTGGTGCTCGTGAATGCGTAGTTTGTTTCTCTTAAAATTGTGTCTTTCGAAAAAGCATTGCGCGCAGCCTACCCCAGAGCACGGCCCTGCGTAGAGAGAACAAATATGGCAATCATTCTCAAGAGCCACTTGCTGCGTGGAACGTCTATGGTGGGAGGAGCCACAAACGAAGGGATTTCTGCGCATTGCCTTTTGATTGGTTCTGCTGGGTTGAAGGCGTGTACATACGCGCGGATAACGCAGTGACGTGGCGTGTTTTTTTTTTTAGATTTGATTGGACTAGCAAATTTTCAGCCTTAGTTTGCTTCGCGTGCAAAGGAGAATACATAACGGCAAAAATAATTTTCGGTGAAGGGGTACAAGAGGGACAAAAGGACAAACACAAATCTCCAAGCACAGCTAGGTGACTAGTACGCAACCAAAAAATCCGCCTCGTCCGGGTATTTCGCGGATTTTTTTGGTCGCAGATTTATTCGGTCGCGGATTTCTTCGGTCGCGGATTTTTATGGTCGCGCACCAGTCACCTAGCTGTGTTAGCAGATTTGTGTTTGTCCTTTGTCCTTCTCCAAGGGTTATTTTCGCCATCCTTGTCCATCTCGCTTTCACCTTTGCATTTAATTGCATTATAATCATGAATAGAATATGTAAGAATGTAATCTGCATGATATTGATTGTAGATATTGAATAATCAGAAATTTCATTGTAAATATCGTTAGCAGAAAACGCTCCAACTTAGTACATTTCTAGGAATTCGAACCGGGACGGTTTAATCAAGTAGGCATTTTCTTTTACTGAAACTTTTCATTTTTGACTAGCATTACCATCATCATCATTTTCGTTGTCATTATTGTCATGTTCACTATCATCATCTCAAATTTCGGAGCCCTGGCCAGCATTAGCCCTGGGCCCCGAAATCTCTTAATCCGGCCCTGCTTGCCTGCACAACGGGTAGCTGGCATCTCCCCCCATCCTCCTCCTTCCCTCCACCTCTTTCCTACTCCTCTCTTTCTCCTCCCCTCCTCCTTTCCCTCCCTCCGCTCTCCCTCGTGACGTCACTCGTGACCCTAGTGACCCTTGTGACGTCACTTGTGAAGGCCTCGTAAGGGGCACTATGAAGATCGTGACCTTCATGAGTGACCTTCGTGACGTCACTTGTGACCCTAATGACCCTCGTTACGTCACACGTTACGTCACGTGTGACGTCATTGTGGGAGACGTCCCAGAATGCAACGCGCGGGTACGCCGACGGCGACGGCGACGGCGGCGCCCACGCCGACGCCGTTCAAGGCAGAAACTGGCGCCTAAGAGCTGCACTAAAAAAAAAAAGGTTCGTCTTGTTTTGTGTACATGTGCTACCTCAATTCAATTCAATTTAAAACAAGAAGAGCTACATGTCACCACTTTGACTATCCTAATCCGAACGGCGCAATTATTTTACGGTTAAAAGAAATCGCATCTCGTCATTTTTACGTTGTTTATCGTGTCCCGGAGAATAGAGAAAACACTTCCCTCATTAAAAACGTCGCGATTCCGCTCCATAATCGCAAAGCAAAAGACGAGCTTTTTCCCCCACCTGCAGCCCCAAGTGGCAGCCGAAGGAACTACGGCGAAAAGATTACGTGACCTCGCTCGGCCCTAAGCCGCAGCATAATGCCCGCTAATGTCAGTGAAGAGAGGGAGAGGAAGCGTCCTCCGAGATAGCACACGGGAACCTACACGGCACTCCGAATGACGTCACTGGGAGGGGGACCAGGTGTGACCCTGAAGGCTGGGAGTGAGTTAAGGGGTGCCCGAAATGTCAATATTTATTTTTTTTTTTTTTTTTTTTTTTTACGAAACAACTAGGACACGCAGGCGAAATCGGCTTTCTGTTCTTTACTTCAGAAGTGTCAGAGGGCAACTTCCAGAAATCTTTGACCGAAGTTCGGAAATCGTTGCACCCCCCTTTAAAGGGACCATGAAATGATTTTAAAATCGAGTTTCATCCACCGCACGTCGTAAAAGGTGTGAAAAGAAACACAAAAACACAAAAATAGGGAGCCAAAAAAATTATTTGCTATAGAACTTTTAAAAGAAAACTGGACTCTTTTGCGCCTTCCTTCCTTCGCCTGTTCACTACGATGCATCCGCGGAAATGAAGCACGTCAGCCAAATCCAGGTCGCCATGTTGGGTAAGAGCCTACCTCACCAGCTCCGCGATCGTAAACAATAAATAGCCGGCGAATGTTTCCTAAAAGTTTTGTTAAATAATATTCAGATCCACATTTTGTAGCATAACTAGAGATGTGTGGCGAAAATTTCCAAATTTGATAATGCTGAGAGCCAAGCGCCATCTATCGTGTGGTAAACGAAGCAACTACTGCGCGTGCGCAGTAGGGCAGGGCCGACAGTTACTTGGGTGGTGGCGGCCGCCGACGAACGTTTATTTTCTTTGTTTTCCTTCCTCTCAAAACTCTGACTGACTGAACGTTTATTTTTCTACGTGTTCTTCCCGCGCGTGCCGACTTCAAGCAGCAAGAAAACAGTACTTAAAACAGATCACGACGAACAAGAACGCTGGATCCACCGACTCCGACGAAGCGAGGTGCTCAGAATATAGGCCTAGTAGGCATTCCGACTCGGCGCTGCGTTGCTTCGTCGCAAGACCGTCTGCCTACGACCGGCTGGCGTGCCAAATGGAATATGCCCGCGCGACTCTTGTGGACCCTTCCCGTATTATAGTTTGATCACTGACCTCAATTCTAGATTAAGAGGTGAGGTCAATCTCTTCCCCTTGTTTTCCGAGGCAGTGTTGACGAACACTCGTCGAAAAGGGACTCTCGTCGATTCTATCTTGTTTTGTGTGATATAGAGCTGAAATAAACGCCGTATGGATTACCTTCGTAACACGGTATGTACACTTTGTTATTGGTATGCCATTTTTATTCTGACAGACTGCACGTCACTGTCGAGCTATAACAGTTCCTGGGAGGTATACGTACAACCCCGGTCCAACCTTTCTTTGCCGAGTGTCGCGTCAGTATCGAGTTGCAATCGTAAAAGAACGGTCCCGAAGCGCTTACAAACAGCGCGAATACAGCACTTCCATCGAACGCGCGCGTCCGCTCCGAGTGTAAACAGGTAATTACGTGGCTCTTGCTGACACTCGTAGTTCAAACGTATCTTTTTTAACGTCGGCTCGCTCCTGCATCTCCGAGGCCGCGAAACACGCCATCTACGTCGCTTTGCAAACGACTGACACGGGTCGGCCCTTCTGCCAACAATGACAGGGTGGTTGACTTCTGGAGTCTTCACCGGAAGACTCGCTGCACTTCCCAACAGGCATACCGGCGTATGTGACTAGTCCCATGCTGTCGCTGTAGCGCAACATATCTCATTAAATTTCGCTCAGCTGCGATGCGGCGATGAGAGGCGCCGATTCAGGAAATACGTCGGTGACATCAGCGCAGTAAAACCTACCGGCGCACCCCAACTCGTTGCCGCTAACACCCCCATTCTCCTATTGCCGAGAGAACTTCCGGTTCCGGAAACGGTTTACGTCACGGCTTGTTTTGCGGTCAGTTGGAGAGAATGAAAAAGTGGATATTTCAATAATTTTTTGTGTAGAAGTTAATAAACCGAGACGAAAACGGATGCCTGTTCGGCATTCAGTGAAGATTGACGGTTTAATGTAAAAGTTATCTGGAAAAAGTAAAAAGGTCATTTCATGGTCCCTTTAAGGCAATGTGCAAGTGTTTATTTCGTTTATACCCCTTTCTAACTATTCATGGGCTAAGATCTCCTATATTCGGAAATATATGTTTGATTGAGATGCACGACCGATTCATGAATGGATAGTACATAAAGTATACGTTTGGTGCCGGTGAACATTGGGCTGTCCGCCGGCCTACCGCGCCACCGATGAAAGACGACGCTACTCGCGGCAATAAGCGCGACGGCACGAGAGAATAAAGAGAACGTTTTCGCAAAGCTCTGAGTCGGTCCCATCTTATCTTCCGCCCTCAACATGGAACGTGCTACAGTTGCCGATGACATCAAGAACAGAAAGAAAAGTTTGGTAGAAAAGGTAAAAAGTGCTGATAATCAAATACCATAAGGAGATCAGAAGGATTAGATTCATTTTGACGTCTTCCGAAGATTCAGTATGACTTGACACGTTAAATTCATCATGTACAGTCAGCACGGAGTGAAACCCGAACGCCGGAACGCGTGGCCATCGACACCGGTTGCTCCGCCTAGAGGGCCCCTCAGAACTATTGAAAATGTGCCGAGCTGCGAGGGTACGGGTCCTGCTAATGTCACATTCAATTGGGGAGCACGCAGCACCGAGAAAATGCTGCCCCCAAGGCCGCGCCACCGCGCGGGTACAGCGCATGACGCACTACCAAGTGAACACGAAGCATTCCGCCGTGCAACGCGCTTGGCGCGATCACTTCAAGGGCAAAACATAAACGGGTGGACCATTGAACAAAATCCGCCACAAGTGGGGCGGCGTCGCGCGCCATCTAGCGAGAGTCTCCCGAGCCGCCATGTTTACCGAGACGAGGAAGACGAAGCGAGGGAAAGAAGGGGCCGAAGGAGGCTGAGAGCAAAAGTATTTGCTGAGAGCGTTAACTCAAGGCCGCACCTGCCCGCAGTGCGCGAAGCGTCCGTCGGTGCAGCTGGTGCAGCAACGCGCCAGTGTCGTGCGCCGCACGAGTCCCAAATGAACGTAGTGCAGCCGTACCGACACGACCATCTGAACGCGAAGCGTCCGTCGGTGCAGCGTGGTGCTGTGTGGTGCGCCCCAATTGAATGTGACATATGCGCTTGGCCCCCGGCGCGATCCGTCCGGGATTTCCGCGTTTCGCCGGTGGCGCGCTGTAAGCGCCGTCACTCGGGGTGCTTTTGTGGCGCCACACTATCGTCTGGTCGACACGGGACTGCCGCTTAACATGGCTATGGCTCTTTGCGATAGGCCCCGCTCAGTCTGGGTAATAAATATATTTCGCTCCGGAGTCGATGCGCCTGGCAGATCGGTGGTTACCAAAGAGGGCGTGAGCGAGCAATTCCTCGCTTTTCATAAGAATCGACTGATAACCTCGCACGAAAACATGCGCATTGCCTAATAAAACTGAGGGATCCGCGTCGGTCTGTCGCAGCATCTTTTTTTAAATAAAGCTATACGCACTCCGGAGTGCACTTCGGACAGAAATGGCTATACTCACTCAGCGGAGAGCTCATGCCGCTCGGGCCACCCTTTTCGAACGGCGCGTGTATCACTGAGGAGCTCGTTAACACAGCCCCCCGCCTGCGTTCACGCCGCTTCGCGGCGACAGTATGCGGCTGCTAATTACAAAACTTAACCAGTATACGCCGCTTCGCGGCGTCCAGCCGGCAACCCGAGCCCCGCTGTCCCCGATCGCACCTCCGGAAAGGGAGTCGTCTACCATTTAGTTCTGAGAAGTTTCGTCGGCAACATTCGGTTAACTTTTAGTGTTACTTACAAAAAAGAAATGTAAATACCGCCAAATGCCTGGACAAAACAAAATGTTCGAGAAAAAAAATAAAAAAGTTGGCCCACCGCGGATCGAACCTGTGTCCACTTACGTATGAAGCGGACACCTTAACTGCTATGCCATCGCTCTTTTATTTTTCTTTTTTTTTTTTTATCCAGCGCGTATTTACATGTTTACACTAAAACCCACTACCCGATGCTTTCGGGCAGCTGTACATTTAAAATTCTTTTATCTTGCACAAACTCTCCAACGTATCTGCCCACTCGGGCAGTCTCTGGCTGTACTCATATACGCTCTTGACTTGTGTAATCATCTCAATGAAAAACAGGCGTGCAGATTTCGGGGGCTGTTCAGCATGCCTCACAGACAAACGAGATTTCCACAAGCTGAAGAGCGCTAGAACCATAATCATGTCATATGGAACATCACAATAAGGCTCAACAGGAAGGAATCGTATTGTATACGACGTTATCCATAATTCCTTTTTTTGAGGTTCATTTCAAAACATCCCAAAGAAAAATGGCCTCCCAACAGTACAGGAAGGCATGCTCATTCGTTTCGGGTTCCTTACACAGTGGGCAGTTGACTCCGCCAGGAACGTTAAACCCCTTTCTCCAAGCCACAGCTTCACAGGCAAGGTCTCGCTATGCAAGCGAAAAAAAGACGACTTTGCTGCTGGAAGTATGGCCATTTTCTTAACAAGAACCAAGACGTCCTGTCCTGGTTTATCTTCGAAATACTTCCGATACATCGGTACGGGAAAAAGGTTGTCAAGCAAGTCGCGATACAACTTTCTTCGGGTGACCGAAGCCAAGTATTTGTAAGAATACCTTACACTTAAAAACTTAAAAGCTTCAATAACCTCTTTGACAAATCTAATCATCTTTGTAGGGGGTCCGATCTCCGAAAATACGACGAAAGACGGTATGAAGCTTGATAGCCTTGTTTGAAACATAACCCGCAGCAGCGGGTGCCTCTGTTGTCGTAAATAAAGTAAACGCGAAACGAATAAACAAGTGGTGATAACCCAAGTCCTGGATAGGAAGGACGCATAAAATATTATCTCTTCCCATCGGCACCCCATCACTCATTTAAATAAACAAGGCAAACACCCTCTGCATCTTTTAAATACAGCTGCGCGTGCAGTATAATACATGTAAAACGTACCAAAGTATTGCAATAAAAAAAATATTACACACTGTAGCTCTTGTAAAAATTGACATTGCGACCACCCCATTTACCCGTACGTTCTTTTAAATCCTTTGTAGGACCCTCCCAATATGGCGTGCTTTTCTTCAATTGATCTAGCGGACCTCCAAAGTACTTGTTTGGAGAATCGCTCCACTGAATGCCCTAAAAAAAAAAGGCTTTGTGCCCCAGTCCCCGCACCATACGCCAAGACACTTCTCCTTATTGATCTTGGCTCCCGTCACATCAAAGACCTTTTTGTATAACTCAAAAATTTTGGTGACACTTCTTTTTTCCCTACAAAAAACAGCAATATCGTCGGCGAATGCTAAAACTTTTACTTTTGCGCTAACCATCGTAAACCCCTCCACGTGCTCGTTCTCCATAATGCTCAAACAGAGCGGCTGAAGATAAAGACTAAACAACAATGGTGACATCCGGCACCCCTGCCGCACAGAAGAAAATACATTTATCTTTCCAGTAACGGAGTTATTTATAACCAATCGTGTGGTGCATCCAGTGTACGCCATCTTAACGCCTTCACAAATAACTTTCCCAACATTAGCTTTAGATAAAATATGCATTAGTGTACCATGACACACTCTGTCGAAAGCCTTCTTCAGGTCAATTTGTATCATTGCAACCTGACTTCCCTCGGAATCGGCAGTTTCGATAATGGTTCGAGCTACATGAATATTTGTCTGGATAATTCTGCCTTTAATCCCACATGTCTGGTGTTCCCCTATCAGATCAGTCACTACGTGTTGAATTCGCCTCGACAAAATCCTTCCAAATATTTTGTAATGAACGTTACTTAAAACTATCGGGCGGTATCCCGACGGCTGTCGTCGTTTAAGAGTGTCATTTGATTTCGGTATTAGTATCGTGTGCGACTGTAAGAACGAAGGCGGTAACGCCTGGAGTTCATAAGCTTCTCGTACAAGTTCAAGGTAAAAAGAACAAAGCTGGGCGCGGAAATGCTGATAGAACTCTGCGCAGAGACCGACAGGACCAGGCGTTTTGTTGGCGGCCAGTCCCTCGATAGCTCCGTCGATCTCGGACAGTGTAATGGGTTCTTCCATCCACTTTTTCGCTTCTTGCGAGAGCTCTAGTGCTCTTCGAAGCAGATCATTGATGGCCGTCATGTCTTTGGGCCTCCCTTGCCTCCTAACAGTTTGACGTAGTAGCAACAAACGCCTTTTTAATGTCGTCTTTGTCAGAGCTGACAACACCGTTTTGGTCCACAGAAGGTGTCTCCTTTGCAAGCGCAAACTTCCGTTCGTCAGCCAGCGCACGCTTTGTGGGCTGTTCGCCCAGAAAAAACTTTTCAGTCTTCGCCCTCACAACCGCTCCACGATACCGTTTATCTTGAAAAATCTGAAGCTTCGCTTTTACTGCATATATCTCTGTTCTCACTTCACCCGGTTTATCGCTCTCGCCTTTGAGCAAGTTGTGCCAGTATTGCTGCATCATTTTTTCTTTCTTCCTTGAATTAAAGTTTAAAATACACGACCTTTCTATTGCTAATGCTTTCACTTCTTGCTTAAAATCCTCCCATTTCTCTATGTAACTTAGGCTCTTACTAGCAGTTATTTCATTTAAAATGCTTGTCACTCCTTTTGTAAGAATTTCATCTTTTAGCAGGGTGACATTAAGTTTCTAGAGTTGCCAATTAAACTGAGGCCGTGATTTTTCCTTCTTCCCCACCATTACAGTTACTAGGCAATGATCACTAAAGGGAAGCGGTTTAACAGAGTATCCCATGGTGTATGGGGCGAGGTCTGTAGACACATAGATCCTGTCTAAACGTGCATGTGAGGCCAGCTGATAGTGTGTGAATCGTAATTCGCTTTCCGTATTAAGCATCTCTGCGACGTCTTCTAACTCGTTATTATCTATTATTGTTTGTAAAAGCTGCGCGCTCCTGTCGCTAAGCAGATTAGCTGAAGACCTGTCTTGTGGCCTATTTACACAGTTGAAATCGCCTAAGAGAACAACATATCTGTCACAGTTAATTTACTGTTCTACTTGTCGAAAATATGTTTCCCTGTCATTAATTCTATTCGGCGCGTAAACGCACAGCACCCGCCAAGGTTGATTTTTTAAAGTGAAATCACAATTAATGAGCCGCCCTTCATTGTCAGTGGCAATTTTCAGATCAGTTGGCTCATTAGTTTTCGAAAGAAATAGAAAACAACCTGCCGAGTTGCCGATGGCATGACTCGCTGCTATTTTATATCTGCTCATGAATGGTTTTAAAGCCTGCATTATCTGTTCGTCATCATCCATTTTGGTTTCCGGAAGGGCAAATACGTCTATTTTTTCGTCATTTACCAGTCTTTGTTAGTGGTACCGTTTTTTCAGGGAATTTAACCCTCGCACATTGAAAGTAGCACACTGGAGAGGTACACTAGGTTCAAGCGTGTTTGCTTATGAAGTAAAAGCTTTCCGGGCTTACCAATGAAAAGGAAAACCCCGCTCTTCAACGCCGCTTTCACCTACGTACATGTCGGTCGTCCAATGACTGCCACTCACACGGAGTCTTTACGTCTACAACCGTCCACTTGGCTCGGAGATTTGGTCTCGGTACGAAACTTGTTTGATCCACTCACTTGCCACGGCAAACCACCTCCACCTCAGTCTTCTGCTGAGGCTTGTGAAAGTTCTCGTTGTCGCTTTGCAACTTGGTTGGCGTCGACGTCTTCCATCGCTTCGATTTCGCGCTCTCGGGTCTGTTCGTCCTCCTCGGCGTTTGTTTCTTTCGCTCTTCCCGTGACTTGGGGCAAGCACTTGCCTTCCTTTTCGGCGTCTTCCTTCGTTTGCTTATTTTCCTTAGTGTTGTCCCGTTGAGCTGTCCTCGCTGCATCTCCCAGTTTTGCTACGAGGTTATCCCCGGTCATTTCTTTGACGCTTGGGGTCTGAGGCCCCGTCTCCCCCGTCGCCGCTTCCGCCTCTGCCTCGTCCATCTGCCAGTCGTTCGTTTCTAGGCCCTCCCGTTCGTGGGCAACTGCTGCATAGGTACGGACACAGTCTGTGCCCTCATGGTTAAACTGGTGGCATTCCGTGCATCGCGGGACGCAGCAGTCTCTCCTTATATGTCCCCTGCGTCGACACCGAAGGCAGAGAGGGGCCCTCCCAGGCACCAAAACGAGAACCTTGCAGCCTTCGACTCGAATCTCGTGTGGCATGTCGTCCACGGTAATTCCATCTTTTAGCTTCATGCGTACAATCCTAGCGTTCGTCTGGACATTCTCAAAGCCCTTCTCGCGGAAGTGGTCTTTGCTGATATCGGCGACCTTGCCAAACCGTTCTAGTTGCTTACGCACCTGGCAGTTAGGCACCTCGTAAGGAACACAGTGCAACTTGACTCTGACTTCCATGCTGACCGTGTCGAACACTAGGCAACGCCCACCTTTAACTAGTAGTTCCTTGGTTTCCACCAAACGTTGCTTCGCTGCCGGGGAGTGTAGCCGCAACATCCACACATAGTTCATTTGATAGGCGGCTCCCGATGCCAGCTCTTGAAGCACACGCAGTCTTTCCATCTCCTGTTTAAAGTCTTGAATACGATAGGGACGGCTTCTTGCGTCGCAGTGCAGTAGTACTGTATTTGTCGCGAGATATGCTGTTGGCAGTGGAGGCGAAATAATCTTATAATCAGCTGACGCTTCAGAAACAGAGATACCGCGGCCAACCGTGGCCGTTGTTGCGGCTCCTTCGGAGCCCGTCATCGCGCGTCCGTTCACCTCGGTGGCCGGAAGTCGAATCTGCTATGCCATCGCTCACAAACCTCGTTGTCACCATTTCTTTTATACGAGTTTAGCAGAGTGCGTAAAGCCATTTTCGTCCGAAGTGCACTCCGGAGTCCGTATAGCTTTACACTTTCTTTATTTTTCGTAAAAAGTATGGTTGTGCTAATAAACGAATTTTATTTTGCGTCTATGACGTTTCACTATTTGTCAGAAACCGCGCGTGGCACGTTGTTCGCCGGAGCTTCCGCGTAGTTTCGGTGACACGTCATCAAGCACTACGGATCTTCGGTGCACGAAATGTTTCAACTTTCATTTCGCCCTAACGATACACAAAGAGATAATTAATGGCAGCACTGAAGAGACATCGCTGGGCATCCGATACAAAGCGATAATAATAGGTGCGCTGGACAGATGGGACCAGCATCTGTGTAGAGAGACGTATGGTTCAAGGCTCAGTCACTACAATTAAGGAAAATGTTTGTTGAGTGCGCGAGTTAGTAGGCCTGCATTATGGAATTCGCCGCAAGGCATACGAGCCTGAAGAAAAGGAGAGGGTAATGGACGAGCTCTGGGTGTGGACGTATAGATGTGTAGTAGCAACCTTCAGTTGGGTGTCAGCACTCGTCATGTGTCCCAACTTGTTCTGTCTCGTATGTCGGGCTGTTTTGCTATAAGTGCTGCTAATTATAGAATTGCGATACGTATGACAAACAATATAAACTGCGCACGCCAGGAGGAGAATACACCATGGGCGTGCTCCGCTGGCGCGCGCACAAGCAGCTTACTGCTGCTTCTAGCATCGACCTTCTCGCGCCGCTCGCAAGCCGCAGGTGTCGACCGGGCGACATTGCGGCAACACAAAAGCACCGCGAGTGACCGCGCTCACAGCGCGCCACCGGCGAAAGGCAGAACGCCCAGACTCGCCGCGCTAGGGCCGAGCACATCTTTGTAGGACACGCACCCTTGCACACCGGCGCATTTTCTTTAGTTCTCAGGGGATCTCCAGGTGGAGCAGCCTGTGTCGATGGCCACGCGTTCCGGCGTTCGGGCTTCATTCCGTGCTCACTGTACATTACGCACAATGTTTACTATGCACTGTGCTTAGGAATGCAGTTGAATTTCTAAAAAAACAATAAGGCGTTTGACTTTTGTTTCAATGCCAGCTTTCCTAAATATTTTTCTATTCATGCCTGTTGTACACCCAAGATTTTTAAAAAAAATTTTTTTACTTTCATGGTACTATAAATTTTGCATTTTGTAACTTGTATTTAAAATAATTTCTTGTTTCTATTTTTGAACAAACAAATACCAAGTGCATTTAGCTTTGTTTCATAGCGTACATTATTAAGCAGCATTCTTGAAGGGCAGATAAAAAAATATAATACTACTTTCAAGCGCTGAAATAATAATTACCCAATAGTCTTAAAGTGTAAGAAAAAAAGATGTTTCGATAAAGGGGCGTATTTGTGAAATACGACACGTTCGAATTCCCGACCAGGAATAAAAAACAAAGAGAACACAACTCCAAAAGTTTTCTACCTTGATGTGCATTTGGATAGAGGCTCAGAATTTCGGCAAGGGTGTCAAGTTTAGAGCACTGCTTATTTTATCGCTTATTTTATTTAGTGCAATGTACTCTAATCAAATAAATATGTCATATAGTTCCGCCAACTAAACTTTGTTAACGTTCCACTTAGCTAAAATCTGTGCAAATCAATTACCAAAATAAAGCGCTGAAACAAAAATATAGCGAACTTCTTTGTGTGTCTAGAAAGGTTACTGAATTTTTGACTAAGTTAACATTAGCGTATCGAAGTTCTTCAGGGTTTCAGTCCACATTGAATCCGCTTTTCTATCGCCACTAGGACGATATTTCAAGGAAAAATATGTCAGCGATTTTATATAAAGAACTAACAAAGAAAGACATGAAGACATACAATAGAATGGCGGCGATTGAATGTCCCATTCTGAAGGTTGCTTGACTGACGTGTTTACAGACTTGTGTTCCGTCGGCGACTTCTTTTCCGTCGGCGTTTCTTTTTTTTTTTTTTACTGCCTGGACAGATCTTCGAGGAGATTTCAATCCTTGAGGTAGAGCTTCTTTGTTTTGTCTTTGTACCTCTCTGAAATATCTACATTTTCAAAATGCCCAGGATTTACTCTTTCCGGCGTGCTATTTCTTATCTGGTAATTCATGCTACCTTTAAACAAAAAAGCAAATGAAGGAGATGCCAAAACCAACATTCAAATAGTCCCGCTTTTTCAAGTGGGGTGAATTCACGTGTAAAACTTTCAGGTCGAGCGGGCACTCTAGAGAACTCAGTACGCCGCGCATACAACTGTTTCGTTTTTCTGAAGGAACCTGCCCCAGCATTCATTTCACACAATCAACTTGTTTTATAGGCTTTTCCCACCGCTAGAAATGGCGTCCTTTGTTGGTGTCTTAGTTGTAGTAGTTGATGTAGTATTAGCTTTTGATGTTGTAGTTGGTGATGTAGGGCGTCCGTCGTCGATGTTGCAAAATCTTTAAAAAATGTCGCCTGCCGCCACCCACTGGAATCGAACCTGGGTTCGCTGTCTGCGAAGCGGAGGCGTTACCAACTGAGTGAATTCATTACTTTTTTCTTCTTCTTTATTGCCAGGTTGACATTACACGGACATGCGTTTTTTTTAAGTTCGATGATATTCGCCAGACATACACAATAACATCTCTGAACGCTATCCGAGTCCTATACACGTACACTAGCCGAGCCTTGTCTGGCGTGGAGTAATAAAACACATTTGAAAGTTCATTTCAAAACGTAGATTGTTAAGTACAATTGTTGCAAAGCAGATAATAAAATATAATATTGATCTAAGTCACTGCGGTGATATCTTGTAGAATAGACATGAAGTGCAAAATAATTTTCCTTTGAAACTTTGCATTAGAAATATAAGCGAAGTTCACGACTAAAGTGCAATACGTAAGAAGGAATATACAAGGTTTCGGTAGCCTTATCTACATTTAAATAACAGTTAAGATTCCTCCGACAGCCGTCCCTGAATTTTTTGGCATCGTTTATTGCGTCGAAGTTCTTAAATGATTGTTGTAAACTAATAAATAATTACTATAGTGGCGTATATTAAAATTGTATGGCATTGCCCTTATAGGCCTCCCCACGCTAAAAACTAGCGGTAACCTAATTTTAACTTAAGATATAACGCCTTCTGGCACATTTTTCAACGTGTCTAAAAATCTGAAAAGTTCACAGTGGCGAATTGAAGTTCTGCAAACCTTTCAGCTTGCATTGGTTTGGCATTCCACATCTGAGACGAAATGCCACGGTAAAATGTGTCAGAGATTTCACACAAAATACTAAAAGCGAAAGGCCGGAAGGCACAATAGACTGGGGATGATTCAGTGTAATATTTCAAAGGTTATTTTGTAACTTTGATTGACATGTTTGCGAACTTTCTCTCCTGTCTGCATTTATCTGCTTCTGTGACACTTCTTTAAAGCAATTAATCCAAACTCACTGCATTCCTTAATATACCCGGGAATTACTTTTCCTGGCACGTTATTTATTATCTTTCAATATGAAATAGCTTTTTTAAACAACAAATGAATGTAATGTCGTAAACCGACTTTAAAATTGTCCGATGGTTTTTTGGTGGGGTGACGTCTCATGTTGTAAAACGTAGAAACCGAGCAGGCTCTCTAGAAAACGCTGCATGTCGCGCATTCAATATTGTTTTCTTTTGTTTCGCGTATGTTATTTTTTTTTAAATTCTTTTCACACTGTTAAACATTTTTCTAGCAGTCGATAACAGGTCGACTGCCCATATTACGCGCTAAGTCGGGACCTTTTTGGTGTTGCCAGTAAATTATTTCAGTGTCAAAAAGAAACACGACGAGGAGCAAATTGAAAACTTACATAATTTCGCAAAAATAATGTTTGATATATAAGTTGCTTTACTAATTGGGGTGCATCTATTTCGAGGGAAATCAGCGACCATCAAATTTTTGACGGATATCCCATTTAATTATAGTATACCTTATGCATACGCGCCACGAACAAACTTTTCAAATAGTTGTTTCACAACAGCAAAATGCATCATTATTAAAAGATGGTTTCACTGATTTAATCACTAACAGTTAAAGAAAGGCAGAGCGTGCCGGGCTGTAGGTATTTATTATCGCCCCTCAATGAGTGAGATCGCGTATTTAGCCGAAAAGAACGCCAAAAGACGAGCTACGGAGCCACATGGTGGTGAACATAATTAACCACGTCCTGCATCTGTTAAGCTGTCGGTAACTAAGTTTCTTTTAGACTGAGATGCCACAAAAAGAAAGGCGTCGGCGACGAATTAACAAACATTAATTTAGTATACATTTTTGGTATACACGGGCAGGTTCAAAAGCACCGGCCGTGTCGAGTCCCACAAGTTCTTATTATGGCTCCGGAGCCGGTGAGGTTCTGGAATCGGCCGATATATAAACGCAGAACAACGAGTAACAAAACCTTTGGCCTTGCGTTTTTTTTTTGTTTTTTGTTTAGTGATTTTTAGTATTGTTCGCGTGAAATATATCTAGGATATGAGATAAATGCAATCTATTTACGTATTTATTCAACATATTAGAGTTCCAGTATAATATGCGCCAAAGTAACACGGAACTTCAACTGGAAGCCGTACGTGCCTTTGGTGTAAAAATAATTAGAGGGTCTTAATTGCTCCCCTTTCAATTTTGCTTCGACTTGTGTTGCAAACTTTAAAGCGTTCCGGAAAAAAACTAATATGTCGAAAATGAAGAAGAAAAGAGACATGGTTTTTGTCTTTTATTTTTTATGAGCAATAGGAAGCAACTGATCCATACACAAAATCTGTCTTCAGCAAAGTATATAGGGGTGCGCTGGTCAGGCAAAATGACGGACGAAAGGCGGTCGTCTTCATCGTTCAGAATACACATACGGGGTGTCACAAAGAAAAGTTTACCGTTCTTTTTTTTTTTTTTACCGCAAAAATAAACTAGGCATCGCCGAACGGTTTTGTTTCCGTCCAAAGGTAGCGCTAGAGGTAAGAACCAGATTCCGAAGTTTCAGCCCGATCCGATACCTTATTCAAAAGTTATAAGTGATTTTCTGAAAAGTTCAATGGGAAAATGGCGGCCGACGGAGTTTTTGAATACACTCTATGGCGCCGGAAACCGAAAACGGGCAAAAATGGGCACCATTTTCCAAAATCAATCTGTCAGATAGTTGCACAACTAAAAAAATAAAATAATTTTCCAAAATAAAATCAATGCGTCATATAGTTGCACAAACTAAACTTTGTTGACATGACACTTAGCTGTGATCTGTGTAAAACAATTAACAAAACAGAGCCGCGAAACAAAGATATAGCGCGCTTCTTTGTGTATCTAGAAAGGTTAATAAATTTTTTGCTAAGTCAACATTAGAGTATTGAGGTTCTGCAGGGTTTTCAGTTTACATTGAATCCGCTTTCCTATCGCCACTAGGACAATATGCCAAGGTCAAATATGTCAGGGGCTTTATATAAAGAATTAACAAAGAATGACATGAAGACATACAATAGAATGGCGGCGATTGAACGTCACATTCTGAGGGTTGCTTGATTGACGTGTTTACAAACTTGCTTTCCGTTGACGTTCAAATAGAAATGTAGCGCGCTTCTTTCTGTACTTATAAAGGTGACTCCTATATATATATAAAAAAAAACTAACAGAGAAGGTCACTGGGACACACAATAGAATGGCGGCAACTGGATACCACACTCCGAATTTTTTTTGATTGACATGTTTACAAACTTGTTCTCCGACTGCGTTTTATAACTGTCATAACACATCTTTGAGGAAAATTCAGTCCTTAAAATACAGCTCCTTTGTTTTGTTTACGTACCTCTTTGAACTGACTATATTTTCAAAATGCCCAAAATTTACCTTTTCCGGCATGCTATTTCTTGCCTCAAAATTCATGCTAGCTTTTAAGAAAACAGCAAATGAAGGAGATGCCAAAACCAACATTCAAATATTCCCACTTTTTCAAGTATAGTGACTTCACGTGTCAAACCTGCAGGTCGGGCGGGCACTCCAGAGAACACAGCACGTCGCGCATACAACTCTTTTCGTTCTGATGAAGGTACCTGCCCCAGCATTTACTTCACACAATCAACTTTTTTATAGCAACATCTGTTAGTGGGAATCACTTACGGTGGTTTCATTTGAAGTCAAAAAACATTGTCGGGGTGGCTCCTCAAGATCATATATGAAATAATATTTAAAATGCCTTTCAAAACAATTACAAATATATAGCTTAAGAAAAAAAATGAAACGCTGCCGAATAGATTGTGTGAACATCGGGATTCGATTTTCGCTCAAGTTTGGACGATCTTTGGAAAATATTGACTTCTCACGTAGTCAAAATAATTTCTATACTATAAGTAGGCAATGTTTGTTGTTTATAGAAAAAATTTGTTGTCTTTTAACTTTTTTATTTATTTTTACACGAAATCGAAAACATGCCACCCAGAGCAATTTTGACTAACATTGAGATAGCTATATGAAACGAACGGTGAGAAGCTATGTCAACATACATATATCGATACGTAGTTGTTTATATAAGCTATCGATTGGTTTATGTTTCTTGTTAATCGAACTTAATGGACACATTTATTTGCTTCAAATATGTACAGAAGTTTAATATATGCAAACGTCGAGAATAATTTTCAGAAAAAAAAGCGTTAATTTTTTTTCTAGCCTATATTGAGTAGAAATAGTGTATATGTGTCTTGGGTCTAATATTTTTGTTGTATTTTGGTGACAACAAGTTAAATAAGCCAATTTTAAGCCCGTCACTCAATCTTTGGTTCAACTATGCTAGCTTCACCGCAATGCTACTGGCGGCCTCATTAATTAGAGATGGTTTAAAGAGCCAGTTTATCATGATCATTTTGCTGTTATGACATGACAACTCCTGGAACATCTGAGGCACGTTATGGATGTCAAATTAACCATTCATGTTTTTAGTAATGCCACCTGCAGCCTGAAAACGGGGCGAGCCAGGCATTATATTTGGACATGTGGCGGGCGAGTGTTCTTACCGAATATATCGCTAAAGCGAATGAGTGACTGCGAGTGAGTGAGTTTTCATATTCAAACTATGTTATTTAGGATAGCCCAGCTTCTGGAACATATGAAACCCCCTACTCTTATTGAAACAGCCGTTATAGCTAGAAAGGGAAATAATTAAAATGTTCTTATTGGTGACGTTCTAGGTTGGAGATGAGGATGCGGATCTTGGACTCCCCTAGGCCGTACCACTCTAAATGGTGCTTCTTGGTCATCGTGGTTGTCATGAGGACAATGAAATGTTTGCTCTTCCCGAAAGAGCTGGAAGGCTCGAATAGCTTCATCCACCCGGTGCTCCCCAGCATGATCTCGTCGGTGATGTCCAGACCCTCCTTGAACACCGAGCGCATGATGGTGGACGTGGACATGGAGACGTTGAAGATGGAGTTCTCCTACGAGTAGGTTGTAGACTGCACTGCTTACCTCAGACACGGATCTCAGACTGCGGGTCGTCCAGTTGGCCGTAGACGCCACCATAGCCCAGGGCCTGGCCGCCGCCTGAGAAAGAGGAAGGGCCCGCCCACCCCCCTCCTCCCTGAACCACATCTCGGAAAAAAATGAAGTTTTACGACAACTACAAAATTGCTTTGTAATTTTACCTTGAAATTTCATGGCTAGAGGAAGCTTCTTGGCATCCCCTTTACATGAGGCAGGAACAGGAGCGAAGCTGGTAGGTAGAACGTTACTTAGAGCTTTCGAAAGAGGCAGCCGACGTTTCACGAAGAGAGTTAGATTTCTGGTTGTAAGTTGTTTTTCGTAGTTTTAACAAATCAAAAACAAAATATTTTTGACAGGCACGTAGAGCTTACTCCAAAAGGAATCGTCGTCATACAAAACAGAAAAAAATGAAAACAGTTCCTTTTGCGTCAAACGAGGCAATAACGCTCGTCTTGTCGTGGCACTCAGTTGTTCATCGAACTGACACTAACGCCGTTTCCTTTGATCAGCAATCTCTGGAAATCTCTGGACGCAATCTCTGGAAGAAAGGAATAGCAGATAAAGAGGTGCCGTTGTACGCGGGCGCGCTTTCACGCTCTCCAAAACAAAACAAAAAAAGAACCAGAAGCGTTCTGAACAGAGCAGATATCAGCTTAGATCAGAAAGTTATTTATAAGCCACTTAAACACGGAAGGGATAAGGGGAGCAGTGTCGGTGGTCTAGCGTAGCTTTGCCCAGTAGTTTCAGTATCTGACGTCCTTGTGTAGAGTGTTTCAGCCTCTCCTCATGTGCCATGGCACGAGCCTGAACCACGTCATGGAGCCTGTTGATCTGCGCAAACTTTTCTGGTTTGTCTGTTTTTGCGAAAATAGAAAGGCCGTTTGTTAACCGCATCGCGTGAAGATTGAGTGATTCCAGCTTCCTTCATTATACGTTTGGTGAGCCTGTAGTTACACTAGTTCCTACGTATATTGTAATTTAAAATGATTTCGGGTGTCCATTTGTGCACAAATAATGCCAAGTGGATTGAGCTTTGTTTCATAACATAGATTATAAGGCAGCATTCTTGAAGGGCAAATAAAATATAATACCGCTTTCAAGCCCTGCAAATATGCAGGGTGTTTCAGAAAACGCAGGCCCAAATCGCTCCTGCAAAAACTACTTATCACAACAAAAAAAGGCTTGTGGCGGTTTGGTCCTGGGCCAGGGGCCCATTTAAGAAAACCATTGAAGTCCCGGATAATTGAATTGCTAATTATTTTCGCATAATTAACTTTTTTTATATTGTGTTTATGGGCACAAATTAAATTAGAAAATTGCTCAGCATCATCGAAAACCCCTAAATCAACAAATTGCAGAACGATAGAAGGCACGCGAAACATTTTACGGCTTTCTGAAAAACCGCACAAATTCCACGCGTGTTTAAGTTTGGGTTTGCTATCGGAGCACATCTCCGCCCCGACGGCACCGCGCCCCGCGACGAGATAGTGGAACCAACCTTTGCTGCGCTGTCATCGCTCGAGGCAGCAGAGTCTGGTTGCACTATATCTCCACGGCGGCGCGGTGCTGCCGGGGACGAGATGCGCTCCCATAACAAACCGAAACTCAAAAACCCGTCGAATTCGCGCGGTTTTTTAGAAGACCATAAAATGCTTCGCGTGCCTTCTATCGTTCTGCACTTTGTTGGTTTAGTGGTTTTCGATGATGCTGACCAATTTTCTAACTTAAACCATGCCCTTAAACACAATAATAAAAAAGTAATTAGGCAAAAATAATTAACAAGTTGTTTATCCCGGACTTTAACAATTTTCTTAAATGGGCCCCTTACCTAACCACAACTCCACAAGCCTTTTTTCGTTGCAATGAGTAGTTTTCGCAGGAGCGATTTGGCCTGCGTTCTCTGAAACACCCTCTATATACTTATTAGTATTAAAGTGTTACATGTTTCGTTAAAGTGTCGTATTTGTGAGATGCGACACTCTTGACTTCGAGATTGGGATCAAAAACACACAAAACGAAACTGCATTTGATTTCTAGCTTGATGCGCATATAGATAACGGCTCAGAATCTTGGCACATGTGTGAGGTTTATAGCTCTGCGTATATTGACACGTATTGTTAATTAGTGTAATTTTATTTTAATAAAATATATCATATAGTTGCGAAAACTATTATTCGTTAAAATGCAACGTAGCTATTATCTGGGTAAAGCAAAAAAAACAAAATAAACGTTCAAATAAAAATGTAGCGCGCTTCTTTTTGTATTTATAAAAGTGGACTTCTACATAAAAAAATAAGACAGAAGGGCACGGAGACACACAATAGAATGTCGGCAACTGAATACCACAATCCGAAGGTTTTTTTTTGATTGACGTGTTTACAAACTTGCTCACCGTCCGCGTTTTATAACTGTCTTAACACATCCTTGAGGCGATTTACTTTCTTAAGCTGGAGCTTCTGTGTGTGTGTGTTCTTTTTTTTTTACTTATCTGAAGTAACTACATTTTTAAAATACCCAGAATTTAGACTTTATGGCATACTATATACTATCTCGAAATTCCAATTTGCTATTAAGAAAACAGCAAATGAAGATTATGCCAAAACCAGCATCAAAATCTTCCCACATTTTCAAGTATAGGTGACGTACCGTGTGAAACCTGAAGGTTCAGCAGGAACTCCAGAAAACACGGTACGTCGCACACTCAACTGTTTTCCTTCTCTTGAAGGAACCTGCCTCAGCAATCATTTCACAAAATCAACATTTTTTTATAGCGGCAGCTGTTAGTTATTTCCAAGTCGTCTTGACCCATATCGCACCGGTGCTGCGCGGTTCGTGGTACACGGAAGGCTAGAGGGGAGAGGGGAGCTTCCTTCTTTCCCCACCAGCCTTTCGTGTACTAAAGTGGAAAGAGTTTACTGCACTGGACAGGTGCGGTGTGATCCAGACGAATAGGCCATTAGAATATCTTAGGAAAATGGCACGGTCGTCCTTCGAGAAAGGCACCGGTTACGTTATTATTCACACGCTCGCTCCGCTGATTTTATACGAAAACGAAAATTTAGAACTCTCGGGACGAATTCGAACCAGCGACCTATAAATTACAGCTATTGTTTAACATCAAGGGGAGCGCACCTTATAGCCCCATAGAGCAGGGGTTTCAACCCTACTGCCCGAGAACCGCACGCCGCACGCGACTCTCTGGGTAGCGGCCCGCAAGCATCCCGCCGCTGCGATCCCCCATTCCCAAGCCTGGAGCGCTCCATGCGCCAAATATATTAGTTTGATATCGTCGATTTATTTCCGCACCAAATGGAACTCTTCTCAGATAACGTGTTCATGTATTTTGCACTATTCTCCTTTTCTTTTGGATGGAGTATTGCTTCGCCTAAATATTGCCTTCTTATTATTTTCACATATAAGTATACGAAATGACAATACCACTGCTAAACTACAAGCGCGAGCTCTTTGTACAAGGAAACACCTCGCCTGCTCGAATTCTTGCTCAGCAGGAGAAACTGCCAAAAATAAAGCTATATGAGCTCGGGCTTCTAGCTCTGAGACAACACATTTAAAATAAAGCATTTTATTATTACTGCTGTTACGATAAAACATATTGTCAGGAATGACATTTTGATAGAGGGGGAGGGGATATAACTGAGGGAGTTGGGCGTTTGGTAGGGCGAACTTGTGCCCGGAAGAAAATAAAAAAAAAAAAAAATATTTTCTCACGCGGTACGCCGACACCAAAGCCCTGCCTTCAGGGACTACTGTGGAAGTCTCATCGAGTCCATCGTCCTCCGGCACGGTGCTCCTAAAGTTCTTATTACAGATAGCGGATCATCGTTCATGGCGCAAATGACCCGAGAAATCCTTCGGCTCAGTTCCACCAGCCATCGTCGTACCACTGCGTACCACCCGCAGACCAACGGTCTGACGGAGCGACTCAACAAGAAAATCACCAGCATGATCTCTATGTACGTCGACGTAGAGCACAAGACGTGGAACGAGGTGTTGCCCTACGTCACGTTCGCCTACAATACGGCGGTTCAAGAGACCACTGGATTCAGCATGCCAGTTCCAAAGTAGGAGGCAGCCATAAGCCATCATTGGGTGGCAAGTTACTATAAAAAGTGTCCTTATGCTCTGGGATGAACTTTGAATCAGCCATGACTTTAAGTTCTTACTTACACGACGCCTGCAGCAAGACACACTTGAGAATGTTTTTGGAGCTATATACGACAAATGCTGGGCTGTAACACAAACCCAAATGTGCACCAGTTCACCTCAGGACTAAAACACCTCTCGATAAAGAAACTGTTCAAACTGCCGGACAATGAAAGCGTAGAAGATGACAAGGCTGAGCTCCTAAAGGAGTTGCAGATATCTTCGCACCATGAAAGTTTAATTTCAGATATTGTGGAATGTCTTGCAATTGATAACTTCCTGCCACTAGAGGATATTTCTGAGCTGGCATCAGACATCAGGTCTAACATAATTGATGACTCGTCCACTTTTTTATTACGTTCGGGGCTATTTGATCAAGCTTTTGCTTGAACAGACAACTTACAGCTGTGGCTGTTCTCAGCTGCTATCGGATGAGTCTAATAACTTGACCAGGCCTCACCAGTACTGTATTGTTCCTAAAGCATACCACGTGCCTAGAAAATTCTTCGGGAACTTAGCAGTACCATCACAGGCTGCCATCCATTTCATTCAGCAACTATAAAATCACTTTCTTCCCATAATAGAGAGTGTAACACATGTTCGAGGAGTGTGTGCCGCCTTGTATAGCACACTTTGAGGTCTGGGTGGTTTTAGCCTTTGCCCAGAGGAGCACCACAAAGGGTTTTTTAAAATTGTTTTGCAGAATACGCTTGTGTTGACATGTTTGATCTCTTAACCGGAATTTAAGCAAAGTTCGGTTGCACTCTTTAGTGGCTAGTAAGCAACGAGACAGGTTTAACTATTGATAGTGTATTAATAGAGGCGGTTGCCAAACCAAAAACAAAAAGTGCTTATTAAGTGGGCGGTGCAGCTTGCTCTCCAAATATTTGTTTCCCCTTTTTCCAGCGAATCTGTATCACGGCTCGCTAACAAACATATTTGTCCACTTTCTACAAAATTTCGATAGAAAATAGTGTATAGAGGCTAAAAATATTTTAAAGAAAATGTATCCACTTTTGTATTCACTGTCCATAGTTTTTTAGCGGCTTTTTTCTGAAGCCATATTTCTTTTCTGAACAATTTCGGGGAATGTTTAGGGACTTTGAATCTTGTCAGATTTCGAATAGAGTAGTTTGGTAATGGCTCGCCCGCAGTGAGTTTGAGGCTATGCAAATCGTTTTTTTTTTTTTATATTTGCCGCAAATCGGGAATTTGTACTATCCGGCGTGTGCTTCGCATTGTTATTATACTCTTACGACTGGTAATGATAGCGATGTCTTACTTATTTTTGCACTTACTTCCCGTACCCGAGTCGGCGTGAAAGTGAATGTATCATACAGCATGTTTTCCGTGGAAAGGTTTTGTTAACTTGATTCCTCTAAGAATCTGTTACGAAGTGTACGATATGCCGAAGTCCTTCATATTCATTTATTTTTGTGAGTATCGATGTCTTTCGTATAAAACATACAGAGCTCCTGAAGTAAATCATGTATACATGAATGTGGTCCAATAAAATGTGGTTGGTTGGTTGGTTGGTTGGGGTTTTATGGCGCAAAAGCATCTTAGGCTATGATGCGCCATGTACAGTCGGGAGCAATAGTTTGCGGGGCACGGGAGCGCGTGCCGAAATGCATTGCCGCGCCGTGCAACGGCGCTCCGCCGCATTAAAAAGCCGCGCTTTCCGCATGCGCGTCCTTCGTGCTGGCAGTCATGTCTCTTTCGCTCGTTTCTGTCTGACTTACTCCTGATAACCGGAGTCGACGCCAGGGGCGCAAGTTGCCGTTTCGCTGGCTGTCATGCCTCGCGTCCTCTTCAGCTGCCTCAGCAGCCGCGCTGGGTGACGGAGCGCCTGGTTAACCCTCACCTCCCCCCTCTTCCCCCTACGCGACCTCCATGACAAAGCGCGGTGGCTGAGGCGGCTGAAGCAGGCGCACAGCATGACAACCAGCGAAGAGCTAGCTCGCGCTCCTGGCGCCGACTGCTGTTATCAAGAGCGCGTCGAAAAGAAACGAGCGAAAGAGACATGATTGCGAGCACGAAAGCCGCGCATGCGCAAAGCGCGTCTCCTTAATGCGGCGGCGCGCCGTCGGACGGCGCGGCGATGCATTTCGGCACGCGCTCCGGTGCCCCGCAAACTTTTGCCCCCGACTGTACATACACTATTGCAGATAGGGTTTCGAAGAGGATAGAACTTTAGTAGTTGATGATAGGTTAAAACTATGTGTATGATTTGTAAGTAGTTATGGACATGAAGTTGGGTGTAAAATCATAGTCGGTGTAAAAGGCCGATAGCTTTCAAGAAGCTAAAAACGCTGTGATGCGGAACTAATGGTTCATTGCCAAGCAAAATAGGAAGGTTTAAAGGCGTATGTTCTTTATATAGCTGAGAAAAATGTCTCCGTCGGTCTAGGTCATAAGCAGGGCATTCTAATAATATGTGTGCGACAGTTAAAGGATTATTGCAGTGCTCGCACTCTGGGGCTTCCTCCCTGCGCAGAAGGTGGCCATGGGTGAGGTGCGTATGCCCTATCCTTAGCCAACACAGGACAACCTCATAAAAGCGTTCACGGTGTCTTGCACTCTCCCACTCACTAAGCAGTGGCTTTACGGTATGCAGCTTGTTACTTACTTCTTCATCCCATTGTTGCTGCCCCTTCTCTCTTATACGATGCCTTAAAAGTCTGTGATAGTCTTTATATGGAATGTCATGCAGTTCGACTTCTTTGTCACCAGCAGAACTGGCTGCAAGGTCTGCTTCCTCATTACCCGGTATACCAACATGGCTAGGGACCCAGCAAAAGACTATTTTAATGTTCCTTTTGGAAGCATCAATGATTTTATTCTGCAACTCTATGATTATTGGGTGTTTAGAGGTATTTAGTGATGAGAGCACTCTCAATGAACTGAGTGAATCAGTATACACAACTGACTTCATGCTCTTCTTTTCTATAATGTGATTAACTGCCAGGCGGATACCACATAGTTCAGCTGTTAAAATAGTAGCTGTATATGCAATTCGTTGAACATAGTGAACAGAGGGGCCAACCATAGCACATCCAACGAACGTTTCTGTCTTGGTGCCATCTAGCTGTGTAATACGAGCTGTGACCAGCGTATCTACTTCGGATTTCATAAAATTCCTTTTTGATGCAATTTGGTGGGGTGTTTCTCTTTCTGAACGTAGTTAGTGAATAGTCACACAAAATGAGGCAATATTCCCAGGGAGCTATTGCTTGAGGTACGGGGGTCACGGGCATTGTAGTGCTCAGTCCAACCGAATCAGCTGCAGCTGCATTTCTCATACTAAAAGGCGGGATTACAGAGGGCTTGTTGTCAAAGGTGCGCTTATATCTTGTTTCTTCTACAGCCTCGCGTGTAGGATGCAGGGTGAGTGAACGTATTCGAAGGGAATACATAAATCCCAAAACAAACCTTCGCTTTTCCAGAGACCATTCATTTGTCTCTGCATAAAGGCTGGGGATAGGCGACGTGCGAAATGCACCTGTAGACAGTCGCAATGCCTGGTGATGAATGGGGTCAAGTATTCGAAGAGCTGAGGGCCTTGCCGATCCATATACACAACTACCATAGTCGAGGCGTGAGCGAACCACCGAACTGTAAATTCGGAGAAGACAGAGACGATCAGAGCCCCATGAGGTATGAGAAAGGACTTGAAGAATGTTTAGTGCTTTCTGGCATTTTACCTTAAGATACCTAATATGAGAAAGAAAGGACAGTTTACTATCAAAAATAAGCCCTAGGAACCTCTGCTCCGGTTTTGTTGGAATTGGAGTGGAGTGCATGGTCACCGATGGATCTACTGTAGCTCCTCGTAAGCGAGAAAAGCAAACAGAAACTGTTTTTTCTGGTGAAAACTTAAAGCCATTTTGATCAGCCCTCTTGAGCAAATTGTTTACTGCTAAATGGACCCTACGTTCACAGAAAGCAATGTTACAGGATGAGACGGATATCTGAAGATCAACATAAAGTGAATACTGTACGGATGATGGGATGGCCCGGGCTATCGAGTTTATTTTTATTATAAAAAGGGTGACACTCAATACGCCTCCCTGGGGAACACCGTTTTCCTGGCAGAATTCTCGAGAGTAGGTAGTGCCTAATTTGACACGAAAGGTACGTATCGCCAAATAGCTCTTTACGAATGCTAGCATCCTGCCTCGAATGCCATAGCTATACATATCTTGTAGGATGCCATGCCGCCAGGCAGTGTCGTAAGCCTTTTCTAAATAGAAAAAGACAGAGAGGCAGTACTGTTTATTTACGAAGGCCTCACGGATGGTAGACTCCAAACGGACAAGATGATCCAATGTAGATCGTGACGAACGGAAGCCACACTGATATTTATCAAGAATATTTTCTTTTTCTAAAAAGTACACGAGTCGCTTATTTAGCATTCTCTCCAGAGTTTTGCTAAGACAGCTTGTTAGTGCTATTGGGCGGTAACTGGATGCACACGATGCATCCTTTCCAGGCTTAAGAAAAGGAATGACGGTTGCCACTCTCCAAGATGATGGAAATGTAGTCTCCTGCCAAATGCGATTAAACAAAAACAAAATTATATCGAGTGTGGAAGGGTGAAGGTGAGTAAGCATATGGTAGTGAATTCCATCTGGTCCAGCAGATGCAGGTTTAGTTTCATGAAGTACCTGTTCCAGTTCATTCAGTGTGAGAGGTAAGTTGTATGCTTCTCGAGCTCCGCCGGATGTCCGCACGGATTGGAGTTCTGCTTGTCTCTTGTGTTTCAGAAATGCAGGTGAACAATTCTGAGAGCTAGAAACACGTTCAAAGTGTTCCCCAAGGAGATCTGCCTGTTCTTCTAGGCTCTCAGGGCACAGTCCGTTTTCGGAAAGAAGCGGTATTGAGTAAGCCCGGTAATGCCCATTGACTTTATGCACTCCATCCCAAACTTTCTTGGTGGTGGCAGTGCTGTTAATAGAGGAAGCATAACCTTGGAAACTTTGACGCTGTGAGACGCGGCGGATGTATCTCGCATGAGCCTTCATCCGCTTGAAACTGATGAGATTAGTCACTGTTGGGTAACGTCTAAATATGCCCCATGCTCTGTTCTGCTTTTTTCTTGATTTTTCACAGTCGGCATTCCACCATGGTTTAGGGCGGCGGGGTAAGCGAGATGAAGTCATAGGGATAGCTAAAATTGCAGCATTAAGGATGTGGGCGCTAAGCAGATTGGTGAGTTCATCGATAGACAGTTTGTTAAGCGATGTACAAGCGAGCTGGGTTGCTTGGCTGAAGACAGACCAGTTTGCTTCCTCAAACTTCCAACGGGGAGTTCGTGTAGGCACTGTAACAGGTGGATGTAGTCGGTTCAGAATGATAGGAAAGTGATCGCTCCCATAGGGGTTAGGATCGACAGCCCAGGAAAACAAAGGAAATAATGTCGGATCGCAAAGAGACAGATCAATAGATGTAAAAGAATGAGTTGGGGCACTGAAATACGTAGATTCTGCTTTGTTCAATAAGCATATAGGTGTTGAGGAAAGAAAACACTCTATCATCGAGCCACGTGTATCTCGTCTTCTACTTCCCCAAAGAGGATTATGAGCATTGAAATCACCGAGAATTAGGGCAGGTTGGGGTAATTGGTCGTGAAGTGATTCAAGCTCTTCGCGGGATACAGGATAGCTTGGGGGAATGTAAAGTGAACAGACGGTTATTAAACGGTCCAACAGAACACGAACTGCCACGGCTTCCAGAGTGGTATTCAAAGGAACCTCAATACATGGGGTAGACGGCTGGACAACTATAGCTACTCCACCAGAACTGTGCGACAAAAGAGGTCTCTCCTTGCGAAAAAACTGAAAGCGCCTTAGGATGTTAGAGTGACTATTGTTTAAGTGTGTTTCCTGAAGACAAAATGCTATAGGGTGATGCTGGTCTAACAGAGAGTGCACGTCATCGTAGTTTCGAAGCAACCCTCGACAGTTCCACTGCAGGAATGCTGCCATTATGCATGAATTAGAAGAAAGACCATTCATCAAGACCTAAAAATCAATTTTGATGCGGGGTGCATTTTTCTTTTTAGATGTGTTCTTCGGCCTATCTGTGTTACCACAGGAAGTCGAAGGTAAGGACTCCGAGCTTGAGAATGGCCTGTCGTCCTTGGACTTGGGCCCGCTCTCGTCCATCGGCTCATCAAGGGCTGCCTCTGGCTGATTCCTAAGGGCCTGCGACCCCGACGGCTCACCAGGTTTTCGGGCGCCTTCAGAGGGACGAGAAGGAAGTCCCCGACCTCGAGTCATCTGCGTTTTGGATGGCGCAGGGATTGAAGATCCCTGCGCTAGAATGGACCCCGAAGCGATAGGATCTACCTCTCGCTTTGGGGTTGAAGTGGTTTGTGCCACTCCAGATGAGGTTGAGGGGGACTCAGGGGGGGGACGCAGGTCGTCCGTTGACGTCTGCGTTCCCGTTGACGCCGTCGACCACGCCGGTCCCCTGCGCGCGGCCTCGGCATAAGAGCCTTGAGAAATAAAAGAATGCCTTTTCCGTGATTCTGAGTAAGAAATATTTTCTTTGGCCTTTAGTGAGAGAATTTCCTTCTCTCTCTTCCACAGGGGACAGCTGCGAGAATACGCTGGGTGTGTTCCTCGGCAGTTGACGCAAAGGTGGGTATTGTTGCCACAGTTGTCGGAAGGGTGGTCAGTGCTTGCACATTTTGCACAGCTGGCTTTTCCTCTGCAGGTTAGTGACCCATGTCCAAAGCGCTGGCAGCGGAAGCAACGCCTTGGATTGGGGACGTAGGGGCGGACTTTGCAGTTGAGATACCCGGCTTTAACAGTGGAGGGTAGCGTTGTCGAGTTGAACGTTAGCACAATGTACTTTGTGTCCCGTTCTTCACCGTCGCGACGGATAGTGATACGTCGCACAGCGACTACGTCTTGATCTTGAAGTCCCTTGAGTATCTCGTCGGTAGACATTCCAAGGAGATCATCTTCAGAGATGACACCCTGCGTGCTGTTCAGTGAGCGATGTGGAGTCACTGACACTTTGTAATCTCTTACTTGGTTGAGTGCAAGAAGTGCTTTGCTTTGCTCAGCATTTGCGACCTCCACAAGCAGGTCGCCAGATGGAAGTTTTTTGGCTTTAAAGGATTTTCCTATCACAGTTTCTAGGGTCTTTGCGACCAAGAAGGGGGAAAGCTTTGCAAGTGGTTGATCTTCGTTCTCCGAGTGCATTACTATAAATTTGGGAAAATTCATGACTGGCAAGGTAAGGCTTGTTGATGTTGTCTCTTCGGTCCGGACCCTTTTCGGGGCCCGATCAAGGAAAGATTTAGCTTTAGTACCCATATGAATGGGAAAAGGATTTCAGAACCTGCGGTGTGCCGCCCACCATCGAGCCCAACTTAGGGAGTAGTCAGCAGCCCATAACAAAATGGGCTTTGCTGGAACCGCTGATCCACTAGCACTTGCCCAGGTGCTATACCCAACTGTGGTTAGGATAAGGGTATCTGCCACCACACAAGGTTGGCCCTTGCCGCCAAAGAAGGTGAAACAAAGGGAGAGGGAAGGGGAGAAAAGAGAAAGAGGGGATAGTAGAAGAAAAGGCGACTAGACTGAATCATCCTGGCCGGGCCTTACCAGGACTCCCGTCTACGAGAAGCGGGTGCCGAAGTGGTGTATTGCCTCACCCGGGGGGCCCCGAAGGGTCCAAATCTACCCCGGGCTCGGCTCAACCACCAGGATGCCCTTTTCCCCGGACACGGGCTCGCCGCGCATAGCCAGACGTGGGTGGGTTTTAGCCACTTTTTACTCAGGGTCTGTGTGTCGCTAATGTGGCTGGGGTCCGTGGTGACGCTACTCACCAAGCACCTAGCACGTAAGGTGCAGGCGCCCCCTGCGGGGCTCGGGGTCCGTGGAGACGCCACTCTCCAAACACCTGCTTTCACAGGTGCCCCCTGCGGGGAGTATAGTTGATGGGGATTCCAGATGTTTGAGGCATATTCTAATTTTGGTCTGACGTACGTGTCAAAGGTCAGCTTACGGACAAAGGTGAAGCGCTTTAAGTTGCGTTTGATTAGTACAAGGGTTATATATGAACCGGCAGTAATGGCTTGGATGTGCTTATTCCAGGAAAGGTCAGATGTTAGTCTTACACCAAGGTATTTATACACAGTAGCGGTCTCAATCAGATTGAATGACAGGGTGTTTTTGATTTCTGTTGAAGCGAATTAGTTTTCATTTAAGCTTGTTTAATGACATCATCCACTCATTGCACCAAATATTAATTTTATCTAGATGTTCCTGAAGCTGGGTATTATTTTGCACACAAGTTACTTTGTTATAGATGACGCAGTCGTCGGCGAAAAGGCGTATCTTTGAAGAAATCCCAATGGGAATGTCATAAATAAATATTTAAAAAAGTTAGGCGCAAACGCGGACCCCTGGGGAACACCAGAAGATACATTTATTAAGGAAGATACATGATCATTAATGGACGTGAGCCATACACGGAAAAAAGAAAGTCGCGAATCTATGGAAACGTTAATTGGTCGAGGCAAAGAGAAGATAACTTAGAAAGAAGGCGTTCATGGGGGGGGGGGGGGGGGGGGGGTTGGGAGGGGGGGGGCGGACATGGTCGAACGCTTTAGAAAAATCAAGAAAAACTGCGTCAGCCTGGACATGAAATTCAAGGTTAGTGTGCAAATCATTGATGAAGTCGCAGAGCTGTGTTTCGCAGGAAAGTCCTCTGAAAAAAGTGCTGCTGTTTAAACAACCAAAAATGTGATGATAGGTGCCTCATGATATTGGCGTACAGGGTATGCTGAAGTAGTTTGCATGAAATGAAAGTCAAAGAAATAGGGCGATAATGAGATCCGGAAGAGCGGCTGCAATGTTTAAATACTGGAATACCCTCCCACCTTGCAGTCAGATGGACGGCAGCTTTGAGTTAACGATTGATTAAATATGAGTTTCAAATATTCACTAGAAATAACACTGTTTTTTTAATTTTAGAGTTGATGTTGTCGGTTCCAGCGGGCAAAGGACGTTTTAGTTTATCAATCAATTTTTTAATACCGGCGGAGTTAACGTTCATAGGATGCATGCGCTTGTAAAGCTTTTCAGGGAGAGTGGGGAGAGAGTTCACGCACTCTTTAGTAAACACTGATGAAAAGTATTCATTAGAAACCCTAGGGTTTCTAACAAACACTTTTAACGACGAGAAGCTTTTGTTAAAAACCTCCAGAATGGGGTCACCGTTAGCGTGAGTAAGGTGGAGGGTAGAGATGTCATTCTTTGGTGGCACCAACTTCCAAAACCTTCTAGGATTACTACGGAGTATGGAAGGTAAGTCATTATAAAAAAAACTTTCTCTTTTAGAATCTAAGGTTACGGGGTATGTAGGGCGGAATTATAAGCATCCCAGGCCTGTGTCGTACCAACACGTTTAAGGCCCATACGCACATTCGCGTTTGAACGCGTTTGAGTGCGTTGCGGAGTCCTTGCGGCCAGGCGCGGTCGCTTGCGGAACGACGCGCGTCTCCCCGCAACGCTCGCTAGCGCGACGCAAGCGAGTAGAGACTCGTTCAACTTTCCGAAGCGTTGCGGTGCGTTCGGGTGCGTTCGACCAATCAGAAGCCGAAAGAGGAGAGGGGGTGACGTATTCGCTCGCCCCACCCGGCCGACTCGGCGAGACGTATCCGGTTCGCCGGTCGCAGTGCTTGCTTTTTCGTTTTGGGGAGCGGTAGGGACTGTATTTTCCAAGGCTGCGATGGTTCAAGCTTGACAAAGCGTCGGGGAAGCCGGCGAGATTGTCCCAAGATCGCACACTTCGACGCTGTCGCTGTGCGCCGCCATGTTGCCTTGGATTTCGCTTCCTATTGGTGAGCCACTAGCGACGATAGCGCGTTCTTATTGGCTCTTGACTGCGGCTGTCTGCGTGTCAACGCAACTGTGCGTACAAGTTTGGCGCAAGCGGTCTTAGCAACGCAACGCGTCCGCTTGCCGCTACGGAACGCACCGCGCTCAAACGCGAATGTGCGTATGGGACTTCCGGAGCGCTCGCAGCGCCCCCGCCAGCCACCGCCTCGGCCACGCGCTCCCAGTGGGTCTTTCATATCGCCGGAGACTGTACGTTAAAAGGACAGATAAATCTTGGTTTCTATCGCGTGCTGCGGCATGACCGGTGGCAGACAGAAACCTATTTCTGTTATACGGACAAGCATTTGGTTATATTAGTTCAACAAGAGTTTGGGACACCGGGTGAAGGAAAAATCTTTTGTTACTATCTTGTAGCTTATCCAAACGAACTTTAAATGTTACATTAAGACTTCTCCCGTACTCTAAAAGGTGTCTACGTGTAAGTCGCACAGACAGAGAAGAATCCTCTCGTACAGAAAAAGAGGTATCTTTTAGTTTAAATCCGGCGCCCAAAATGCTTTCTTTCTCTTTGTATCTGGCGAACTTCACAATGATAGGCCTCACCATGATAGGCGATACGATCGTTCAAGATATGACGTGTCAAATGAATACCTAACTTGTGCGTGCCAAACTCAACGGTTTTTACTTCGGATTGACCCCACGTCTCGGTTGAATTATCTGCGCACCCAAAAAACAATAAAGTTGATCTCCTAAGCCTATTTTCGTTGTCCTCACACTCTCTCTGAATAGTTGCTACCTCAACAGAATTATGAGGTCCAGGTCCAGTTACAGATACAGCGTTCGTCGCGTCCAACCTTTCTTCGACAGCAGTTATCCGATAGACAAGCTGTATGACCGATGTATTTGTCGTCTTTAATCCACTTTTAAAAGACGTAATCTTTGCCGAGATGTCAGTCTGCGCAGCCTCAATCCTATGAACTGCAGCCAGTATACTCGATATCTGCCTACTGTCTGTCAGTGGGCCCGGGTTTCATTCAACGTCCCCCGACACAATTAAAAGGCCTTGGCAGATCGAAAAACCAACAACATTCGCGCACTGGAAGAAGTAACAAAGAAGACACTTCAATCATGTGCGTAGAATTTCATTGGAGCTCGAAACTAAAGCCAAGCACTGATCTTGGCTGCAAGAGCATTTGGTATTCTGAAGGTAACCAACCTGAATATACAAGCGTAAACGTGTCATGGCTTCCGCTGCGGGGTCGAGCCTCAACTGGCCGGCGAGTAGAAGCTGCTTTTGTAGACAATCCTCCGGCGACGTTCCTCGTTGCCAGGCGGGGTAGATGGAAGGGTCCAGGCACGGCGGGGCGAGCAAAAACGGCACTTTTGTCGAACCATGCTCCAGGGATTTTTCAGCGTCATCACTAGGACCCCGGGCGTCAGCCGGGAAAGCCAGGAAGAGCTTCGGTGGGACGATGGCCGAAAAGAGTAGCAACTGAATGCACAAGCGGAAACGCGTCATGGCTTCCGCTGCGGTATCAAGCCCCAACTAATTGGCGACTAGAAGCTGCTTTTGTAGACAGCCCTCCGGGGCTGTTCCTGGTTGCCAGGCGGGGTAGTGGAAGTGTCCAGGCACGGCGGAGCGAGCAAAAACGGCACTTTTGTCGAGTCATGCTCCAGGGATTGTTCAGCGTCATCACTGGGACCAGGGGCGTCAGTCGGGAAAGCCACGAAGGGCTTCGGCGGGACGATGGCCGAAAAGAGCAGCACCTGAATGTACAAGCGAAAACATGTCATGGCTTCCGCTGCGGTGTTGAGCCCCAACTAATTGGCGAGTAGAAGATACTTTTGTAGACAGCCCTCCGACGATGTTCCTGGTTGTCAGGCGGGGTAGATGGAAGTGTCCCGGCACTGCGGGGCGAGCAAAAACGGCACTTTTGTCGAGTCATGCTCCAGGGATTCTTCAGCGTCATCACTGGGACCAGGGGCGTCAGTCGGGAAAGCCACGAAGGGCTTCGGCGGGACGATGGCCGGAAAGAGCAGCACCTGAATGTACAAGCGAAAACGCGTCATGGCTTCCACTGCACTGTCGAGCCCCCTGCGTAACGTGTAATGTGATTGCCTTCCTGAGAATGCTCCTTGTGCTAAGTGGGGCGTCGAGTTCAACACCGGTCCAGACGCTGCAGCTATTCTGCAGCAACTATTTGCTATTGCTAAGGACATACAATATATTAAGAGTGAAAAGGTCACAACAAATGAGAGACATTCGGCCAACGAGCTGAAGTTAGAAAGCATCGCTACTTTTCAGAATAATATAAGTGCATGTCAAGACAAAATAACAGAGCTCGAAGCGAATGTTAGAACTATTACAAAAAAGCTCAATGTCCTGGAAAAACGAAGCCGACGGTGTAACGTCTTACGGCATCAAAGAACGCGATAACGGAAACAGTGGAATTCTTGAAAAGATGGTCGTAGATAACGTCCTGAAAGAAATTTTGCACGTACAGATGTCAGGTATTGAGAAAATTCACCGATTTGGAACAAAGATTGGCAACGAAATTCGGCCTATTATCTTTAAACTGCTGGACGGCAGGGATAAAACAATGATACTAAATAACTGTGTGAAACTAAGGGGTACAAACTTTTCTATAATCGAGGACGTTTACGGTCCGCACAGGAAATTAAAAAAAACAAAAAACAAAAAAGAGAACAGTACCAAAGCAAACCCAGATAGCAAACATAACGTCTTTCTTACTTATGATAAGGTTGAAATAAACTGACAAGCGCATGTGTAGGACGAGGAAAAAAATTATAAAGTTCCCATGTCTGAAAAGAACGCGGTAACGGACCAATACTAGCAGATGACTATGCAACGAGACTGGCAGACGACCATCAAACAGCGGCTAAAATAACAGTCATTAATATGAATGCAAGAAGCCTTTTAAATAAAGTAGAGGCATTAAAATCTGCTTTCCTAGATTTTGAACCTCACCTAGCTACAATAACTGAGACATGGTTAAATCTTCAAATACTCGATAGCGAAATTGTCCCTCCAAACTACGATATGGTGAGGAACGACCAAACATCTAGAGGGGGAGGGGGGGGGGGGGGGAGGACTAGCAATACTTTTAAAGCAATGTATCTCTTACGTACTCTCGCCTGAAGTAAAAGAAGTTGACTCTCTTTGGTGTAAAGTGTACCTGCCAAATTATTCTGTTTTTGTTGGTGGGATTTACCGGCCACCCCACTAGGATCTAAAATATCTGTGTAGCTTGATGAACTACATGTACCAACAAAGTTTTTTTAGATTTCAGGAAGGCCTTTGAGTGTTTTTTTTAAAACACGACATCCTACTCCGAAAACTACCGCTGTATGGAATAAGAGGCAGTGTGCTAAACTTGATAAGCAGTTACATGACCTCACGTTTTCAATATACCGTCCTCAATGATATGCGCTCTCCTTTAGCAAAAATTTGATACGGTGTGCCGCAGGGGTCATTACTTTTTCTTCTTTACATCAATGATATAGTAAACATCCCACAAACACCTAACATAATTTTATATGCAGATGATACGAATGCATTCTTTACTGGTAGCTGTTTGGGTAGCATAGAAAGGGAAACAAATAATTGGCTGGAGCAACTTTATTTATGGTTAGACTCAAACCAGTTAGAGCTGAATACGGCAAAGACTAAGTGCACTATTTTTAAAGCGAAAAATAAGCCCATAACTAGCGAAATTAGTATATTTTTTCAAAACTCGAATATTGAACGCGTCGAATCCTTTGAATTGCTTGGTGTTCGTTTTCACGAAAATCTATACTGAACTTATCAAGTGAACGAACTCCGAAGGGATATTTCTAGATCAATTGGTTTAATTTGTAAGCTAAAATACCTTCTTCCAGCCTGGTTAAAAAAAAATGTATATATCTCTGATTCACTCGAGGCTGCATTACTGTTTATTGGTCTGGGGGACGGTTACAGCAAGTAATATTAAGCAATTATTTACATTGCAAAAACGCGCAGTTAGGTCAATTGATAATTTACCTTGGACTGAATCGACTTCCCCTAGCTTTATTAAACATGGAATATTAACGTTAGATCATCTTTTTTGCCTAAGGGTCGCAATTTCATTTCATACTCAAATCAACACGAATCCCGCAATATTTTACGAAACATATTTATCCAAGCAAACAAATTACAATTTGAGACACCAGCAGTTTTCAAAACCCAAAATAAGAACTAATTACGGTACACAAAAAATATCCTACCAGATAACCGATCTTTTTAACAGAAATTATTGTGTATTCGAATTAGCCCAGACAATAGCGTCCATGTTTCTTTTCAAAAAATACCTTACGATATACTTCAATGAGCCTAGTGTGTACTCCTAGTATAGTTCACATCAAAATAGATTGTACATTTTTTGTGTCTCATATTTTTTATTCTCAAATATTGTTTTACTTTTTGATTTATGCTGTTTTTGATTCATTTCCTGTGCCCTGCTGCTGAGTGCTGTAACGGGGGTTGGGACCTAGTCAGGTGATTCGTTTTCGCCATTTTTCCCAACCTCCCTGACAATTGTGTCAAAAATAAAAATAAAGAAACAAACAAACAATCAAACAAACATATCACGGGTAAAAGGATCATCATGATGGGAGATTTTAATGTACCAGAGATAAACTGTATTTGATGCACCCATACACGTCTAGTTTAGATGCTTTTCTTGATATCAGGTTTACATATAACCTTACACACATCGTCAAGGAGGCAACCCGCGTGCAGGGGTCGTCTTGTAGCTTACTAGACTTGGGATTTCTTAGCGACCATTTTCCACAAGCCCAAACAGATGTAGATGATGCAGATGGCATATCCGACTATAAAGCAATCGTATGTGCAATACCTGCACGCGCTTCAGTGGCCTCTCATAATTGTACTACATATGTCCTTGATTTTAACAATTCTGATGATGCGTCTGTCCTAAATTACCTTGCGCATGAATTCTTTGTCTTTCGCGAAATGTGTGATTGTAATTCTTTTAACTTAGATAATCTAAGGTACAGGTTCAAAGCAATTGTAAATCATTGCATTCTCTAGTCCATCCCAAAAAATTGTAAAGTGATAAGGAAACATAACCCATGGATAACCCGTGAGTTTATCTACCTGCAACGTCGAATCAAACGCCTTAGAAAGTCATCTAAAAGGTTTCTCACTACAGACTCTAAAACAACAGATTAGAAAACAAAGCTTTCGAAACCATAGAATGTGCTTAAAATAAAAATTAAAGAAGCTAAACAAAAGTACAACAACGTAATCCTTCGCGAGTTTTTGCAAGCGTCCCCCAAAAAAAGTTTGGAACCACATAAACCCAAAAAAGTCAAAAACCACTAGTCTTAGAACCTCAGAGAAATAGAGAACGGCTGATGAATTCAGCAGCTACTTTGGGGTTGTTTATACGACTGACAACGACCAACACAGTTTCCTTTCTAACTCCAAATAATGACTCTGAAGGCCTAAGAAGCCTAACAGTCACCGAGCCAGGTGTTCTAGCATTATTGCTTGAACTGGACACAAAAAAAATTGACGGTCCTGACGAAATTCCAATAATATTCCTAAAACGGTATGCCGAATAGATTAGTAAATATTTCGCACTAGTTTTTAACAGGTCCTTCAGGTGTTCTTCTGGGGTGGCTATCATTTAAGCCCGTTCTCGTTTCGCCCTTCTCACTTGGACCTTATCAAAACAACCATTCTGAAAAATATCTTCTCTCTTGGACCTGTCGCATTTGGTCCTTTCCGATTTCGTCCTTCGCATTTCAACTCTCCTCATTTGAGTCCGTTCTCGTTTCGCCCTTCTCATTTGGCCCTTCTCAAAACAACCATTTTCAGAAAGATCTTCTCGCTTTGACCCGTCGTATTTGGCCCTCTCCCGTTTCGTCCTTCGCATTTCAACCCTCCTCATTTTGGCCCGTCCTCGTTTCGCCCTTGTCACCTGGCCCTTTTCGAATCAGCCATTCTCAAAAATATCTCGCTTTGACCCGTCGCACTTGATTCTTTCTGTACCAAAATCATTTTCTTTTTGGGTAATATAAATAAATACATTGATATATTTTGTGCGTGCTTGTGTGCGTGTATGTGTGTGCGTGCGTGCGTGCGTGCGTGTGTGTGTGTATATGTGTGCGTGCGTGCGTGCGTGTGTGTGTATGTGTGCGTGCGTGCGTGCGTGCGTGCGTGTGCGTGCGTGCGTGCGTGCGTGCGTGCGTGCGTGCGTGCGTGCGTGCGTGCGTGCGTGCGTGCGTGCGTGCGTGCGCGCGCGCGCGCGCGCGCCAAGTTTTTGGCATACTCTTTCTTCTAAGGATTTTAGCAGTGCGTCGAGGTCGTCATGAAAAACTACTAGCCGACAATAAAACAGACCAACTATTTATCGCAGCCAGATCATATTCCGAAATGTCACGTTGCATATGGTTGAAAAAACCCCGAGACTGCGGGTGAACGACACAACACTAAAAAGTAGAGACTTTTTAGTGTTGTGTGGTTTACCCGAAGTCTCGGGGTTCTTCCAACCATGTGCAATGTACACCAGCCCGTTTGAGCCCTTACATTTTGTTCATGTCACGTTGTTTGAGGTCTCTCGACTTGGGACAATGCCACCACTTCTATAATGTATGCTATGTCTGTTCAAACGAAGTTTCCAAATTAAATATTCATCGATTTTTTTTCCATTGCTTAGAGGAGGGGGGGGGGGGGCAGGCGTCATTGTACGATTCTCAGTGCGTACCTCTACACATAACCTATATCTGATGATATGTTGGGGGCCCAAGCAAAGTAAGGCTCATTCACGAAACCGCGAAGGCATAACGACGTTAGAAGCATCCCGAACTAGTGCTATTCGGTAGTAGCGCCAACGGGCAAAATGAGAATGGTTCCAGTTGTGAAAAATACAATTTGGATCTTTTGAGAAGGTTCAAACAAGGCGAACCAAATCAGAATGGGACGAAAGGCACACGGTCAAAATGCGAATGGGACGTTTTCATATAACGGGCAAAATGAGAATGGGCCCTGTTGCAAATAAAACAATTCGGCTCTTACGAGAAGGTTCAAACAAGAAGGACCAAATGAGAATGAGACGAAATGTGCAAGGTTCAAATGCGAACGGGACGTTTTGAGATTCACCCGGTCTTCTGTGCCAACTGGGGGAAAAATGGCAAAAGTTGTACCTATTCACTAATCCGGCCAATACTCATTGGCCTCCAAACTATACGCCTCGCAAGTGTGCTCATTTTCGTCTTCTGCGCATGAGAAAGGAAGTAGCGGTGACGTCAGAACGCCGAGCTCTGATTGGCTGATCGCGACCCCGTATCTCAGCGTCGTCTGCTCCTTTGCAACGTCGTCTGCTCGCAACGTCGTCTGCGTCTGTCTTACCTTTCCTGCGACTTTCGGAAGTGCAGGTCTTTACGAGCGAGCTCGACTTCGCCTTTCAGAGAGGGCAGACGAAATAACTCGAGCGGTACGTTGTTTTTGTCTAACAACTAGCAGACGCGCATCAAGAAGGCAAGTCAAAGGACTCACTGGCGAGGTGTTCCGAGGCGCCGAAATTTGTTTGCTCAGAACTGAGAGTGAGCGTGTTAGTGTCCGCAAGTTCCCTCCCAAATATTTTTCCCTCCTTTCGTGCGCGGCGAGACCCCTCATTCTTCAACGGCGTCGGCGGGTTGGCGCAGTTAACGTCGTCTGCTAGTCAAAGCGATGGCTGCTTTACCTTTCCTGCGTCTATCGGAGATTCACCGCGTTTTCACCGGCGAGAGTCACCGTTGCCTCGGGGAAACAAGGAGATAACAAGAGGAAGAAAAATCTAAAACTGAGGTCAGCGATCAAAGTATAATACGGGAAGGGTTCACAAGGGTCGCGCAAGCATATTCCATTCAGCACACCAGCCGGTCGTGGGCAGACGGTCGCCGAGTCGCGGAGTGCCTGCTAGGCCTAACTGCCGTGCTCGCCTGGTCGCGTTCGGTGGAATCGTGGCCGTTGGAGCTTTTCCCGGGTGTTTGTGGATCCAGCGTTCTTGTTTGCCGTGGTCTGTTTCAAGTACGTTTTTCTTGCTGCTTGAAGTCGGGACGTGTGAGAAGCGCACGAAGAAAAATAAACGTTCGTGGGTCGTCGCGACCGCGACGCTGTCGGCCATGGGATTTCATCGTAAGAAGCGCGTAAAACAGCTTGGGAGATGTCGTAGGATTTCGTCGTAACCTGCAGAAAACGCACGAAAATTTCGTTTCGTGAATACGAATTTGTTCTTAAGTTATGTCTTACGCACATTTTTAGCAGAAGATCGTCGCCTGCACTTCCGAAAGTCACCGGAAAGGTAAGACAGACGCAGACGACGTTGCAAAAGAGCAGACGATGCTCAGATAGGGGGTCGCGATTAGCCAATCAGGGCTCGGCGTTCTGACGTCACCGCTACCCCCTGCGCAAGAAGCAGACGAACTTGCCCTCCGCATACACCTTTATCTCTTACATGCACGTGCTGTAAACTTCGGAACACATCATCCTTAAATTGCTGACGGTATTTATTGATAAACACAATATTTTATGCGCGCAATAGCACGGCTTTAGGAGTGGACTGTAAACTTTCACACAACTGGTCTAGACTATCCATGACTTGGCGACTGGTATAAATAATAGAAGCCAGTTTGATGTAATATTTTTAGGCCTATCAAAAGCGTTTGACCGTGTTTCAAACGTCATACTTCTTAAAAATACTTACACAGGTCATAGGTGAGGATCCTATAGTATCGTAGATAGAATATTACATAAAAAATCGGTTTCAGTTTGTATGTTATCAAGGACATGTGTCTCGACCAGTTGAAGTACTGTCTGGTGTCCCGTAAAGCACTGTTTTGGCACCACTCTTGTTTTTTTGTATATATAAATGACATTGTTAATGAAATCGATGTAAATATAAAACTTTTTGCCGTCGACTGTTTTATCTATCGCGAGATAAAATGCCAAGCTGACCAAATTCAACTAAACGAACCACTAAAAAAGATAACCGATTGGTGCGGCAATTGGCAAATGGCTCTAAATTTTGACAAAACCGGAGCGTGACTGCAGTGCGCAAGTGGGACATTGAGCGACTGCTTCGTCTTTGTGTAAAGGTTTAAGCTTCCGTCTTTGTGTAATCGTTTAATGTTCAAGCTGTTTGCCCACTATCACTGCAACCTCGTGTGTCTTTGTTGTCCTGTCTAGCTGTAATCGTTTAAATTCAATCTAACGCCACTAGAAGAACTACACTTCAGAGTAACGACACTTCGCCATATTGTGGCTTAAAATCATGGTTGCCAGTTCTCTGAAGCTTTGTCTGAAATCCCAGGAAACGTTTTTCTGCTCTCAAATGATTTAACAGATATTATGTTGTAGCCCTGGTCGCCGGCATAGCGACCACGAAGAAGAGATGCGTACGCCGCGAGCTCTGAACTCGAAAATTTGATCTTTATCGCGATGTGGATGCTCTATAGACGCTTTGCAGGAGCTGTGCATGGACGCCGCCAGAACTGACCTTCAGTTTTTGTTTCCTCTGATTCCGTTTATTTCACTTCATCGTTACCGTAGCAGGCCAGGTTATTGCCACATAAGATTCCACCGTGTCCTTTTCTAAAGCATCGACCTTTGTAGAGGATCGTCAACTACCGTTTCAGTTGCTCGGCATCTCGGTAAGACAAGAGAAGGTCAGCAATGGCGGCTGTAATTTGGCGCGTGTGCAAAGCGTCTATATGCAAAATGACAATGTTGCCGGCACAACCTATTCACTCCCTAAAAAGCAACAACCCAAGAAACTAAATACAAGAAATAAAAAAGGAACAGTGTAACTGAGAGTAAAAAAAGAAAACAGTAACATAGCTGGATCATTACAAAGTCTCTCTGCCAGGCAGGCTTTCTCTATAGCACGGGTACTCTCGTCGTTGTCCTTGTATTGACCTGGGCCGAAGCTCCTCCCTCTCGCTCCGAACAAGCCAGTGGGGTCTCGGGTACCGTCGGTACCGCTGAAGCCGACACGGAATCAATCTCCGCGTTCTCCGTTGTCGCCGAAGTAGCCACGGGACGAGTCTCTGGGATCTCGGCTACAGCCGTATCAGCCGACTCCAGCGTTGACGCCGCTTGCTGTGATGCTGTCGACAGGCGCTTCTCCGCTCCTTTACAACCGGAAAGCTTCGACGCATTCAAGGTCCGGTTGTCGCTGAGCATGTAAGAACTTCGCCCAGGTGTACCAGTGATAGCATTGGGCGCGTATAGTGCGATGTACCTTTCTTTGGTATGCTTGGCTTGCGGACCCTAACGAAATCGCCCAGTTTGGATGTTGGCGCCCTTGCTCCCCTCTTGGAGTCCGTGTAGCTCTTGCTGTAAGCCTGCCGCTGCTGTACTCGCGCTCAGAGGTCAACTAATTCAGAGCTAGGGTTTCACAAAAAACTTTGATGATGGAAACCCCACCTCGACCCTCGACCTCCTCGAGCTCGACCGAGCTCGAGGCCTCCAGCCTCGACCGAGGAACTCGACCATGCAGGGGCAGAGCAGGCGGTACCCCCGTTGTGGCACGAGGTATGCACCTGTAAACGCCCAGGTATTCCAGGACGGCCACTTCAAGAGACCGGTACTCCAGCGCTGCCACCTGGAGGAACCCCTTGAAGACCTTGTTAAACCGCTCCACCTGCCCGTTGTGCTATGGGCAATAAACCGACGAGCAGCCATGACATATTCCTCGTTCTTTCAGGAAGTCTTCAAAGGCTGCCGACTTGAACTGCCATTCATGACCCGTCAGAATTTCATCTGGGAAGCCTTCTCTGCTAAACGTAGCAGATAAAAACTTAATGACCGTCTGTGTTGTCACAACTGATGCGAAGCATACCTTTGGACACTTTGAGTAAAAGTCTACCATCTGCATCTGCATCCATGCATGGATGCAGATGCAGATGCAGGCGCTACTACTTCTGCACATTACAGCAAAAATCTTGCGTAGTATCTGACAAATCCCAAGAACGACCGCAAAGCAGCTTGATCTTTTTGTACTGGTGCTTTAGCCACAGCTTCTACTTTGGAGTGAAGAGGGGTTTGTCCCTCTGCACTCACGGTGTGTCCCAGAAAGTCGAGCGCTTGCACGTTGAACTCGCATTTCTGGTTAAGCTGAAGTCCAGCTGTAGAAGTGCGGTGTAGAACTTTCTGCAAATTTCCCCTGTGCTCTGCTTCGGACTTGCCGATTACGATCACGTCGTCAATGTAACATAGCACCCCCTTAGAGCCATCCAGGATCATGGTCATCATTTTCTGAAATGCTGCCGGAGCTGACGCCAACTCAAAAAAAATTCTTCGAAAACGAAAAAGTTCGTAATGAGTGACGAATGTTGTCAGCTCCCGGCTGTCTGCTGTCACTTCAACTTGGTGATAAGCCGAGGCCAAACCTAGCTTCGAGAAGTGAGTCTACCCTGCAAGTTGGGGAAGGAGCTCCTCTGTATGTGAGAGTTGAAATCCACCCACTAAAATGGCCTTGTTTTGCTCGCGCAAATCTACGCACAGTCTGATCGTGGTTTCCTTTTTCTTTACGACCACAAATGGAGATATCCATTTAGAGGCTTCGACCCGTTCAATGATTATAGCTTGCTCCAATCGGCGCAGTTCCACGGACACGGAGTGCCGCAATGCTAAAAGCAGCCCCCGCAGTTTTGCCGCCACGGGCTTAACCGTTTCCCGCCTCTTGACCTGGTGAGCGAAGCCCTTCACTAGACCAAGCTTGTCGGTTAATAAGTGTGAGACTTGTTTCTTAATGTCAGAGGTAGTAAGTTCTCATCGGTTCGCGTGTGCAAACATTCCAAGGTTCCTCCTTCAATTAGGAGTTGTAAATTGCAGATTGTATTTAGTCCGATGAGGGGCGTCCCCTTCGACACCACGTAAAATAGTACGCAAGTCGAACGCTCCTTGTAGCGAACGCTGGCGAAAAATCATCCCTTCACTTCGATCTTGAAGCCGGAATAGTCCATCAGGTTGACAGACGTGGTGCCAGAGCCAGTCGCTCGCGGAACCATTGCGGATAAATGTCATCGGTGATGATTGACACTGAAGAGCCTGTGTCTACCAGAAAGCGCAGACTCACTGTCTCTACTTCCAGATCGGCGTAGATGCCACGTTGTCCGCTGTCCGAATTCACTTGAAGAAGTACGACGTCACAATTCGTAGTCTCGCTAATTTCTTTCACGTCCAGGCCCTGCGTCGTGGTGCTTTTACAAACCTTCTCGAAGTGCCCGGTCTTTCTTCATTTAAGGCACAGAGCTCGTCGCGCTTTGCAGCTCACTGAACTTGCCACGGACATGCCGACCCACAACGGTAATAACGACTTTAGTCACCTCCTCTTCGTTCTTTCTTATTTTTATATTTTCAGTAACGCGATGCACCGCCCCCTCAGATGCAAATTCTTGCAGGTTGCGCTGGGTGTCCTCGTAATGCGTTGCCATTAATACGGCCTTTTGTGGTGTCAGCGGTGCCCCTTTAAACAGGAGACGTTCCCAAAGTCTGTCAGATGAAATGCCTGAAACGAGCTGGTCCCGAATCATCACGTCGGTGGTGCTATCGCACTCGGATTTGGCGGCTTTCTCGCGCAAGCTCGTGATGTATCCTTCCATTGGCTCGCCTGGCTGCTGTAATCTCTGCTTGAATCGATGTCGCTCAACAAATATGTTAGTTGTGGCTGCAAAAATCCTCCTTACGAGCTTCAGCGTAGTAGCGAACTCCTCCGTGGTATCTCCACTAGCAGGCTTGCCTTCTTCCGTTGCACCTGCAGTCGCAGACTTGCCTTCAGCCTCTGTGGTCGGCTGCTGCTGAGGTGGTGTCGACGTGGGCACGACGTTGTGCTGTCGTTTTCCCTCCACTCCAAGACAGTGCAGCAGGATGGCGGCACGCCGCGACGTCTTGAAGTCGTACGCGCCGGAAGCCTCAAGAAACCTGAGGAACGTTTGTTCCCATTGTGGCCATGGAACCGGAAGCTGGCCCGGCGTTTGCAGAAACGGCAGCGGCGGCGTAAGCCCGAAGTTCATGATGGCTTTTTAAGGTTTTCTCCTCGTCGCCAATGTTAGACTGCAGCCCTGGTCGCCGGTATAGCGAACACGAAGAAGAGATGCGTACACCGCGAGTTTTGAACCCGAAAATCTGATCTCTACCGCGATGTGGAAGCTCTATATACAAAATGACAATGTTTCCGACCTCACCACAGCTCGTTACAGAGCAAAGCAATATTACATTAGCTTCCTAACACCGAATCTAATGCTAAGGAAGCCGCTCGCTTCAATCAAGAAAATCGTCGGTTGCGACTGCTCTGCACGAGCACCAATATGGTGGCGGCATCATCAATGTCGGGGTAGAGTGGTTGGGCAACGGAGCGCCGATACTCTAAGCGCAGCTCATTTAGTGGGTATAGTTAAAGCTGTTTCACCACCATCGTTGACCATGCGCCAACTAGCTCAACTAAACCGATGATTGCCTCTTAGCTTGGGTGAAAATGTGAATTTGTGCGTACTGCCGCCCCGTCATGCTTGTCGTCCTCGACGTTGTCCAGTACGACGACATCAAGGACGACGTCGTGGAGAACGTGTAGGGCGATCTCAAGGGTGACCTCCAAGACGACCTGAAGCACGCCGTCTAGGACGACATCAAGGAAGACGTCTAGCACGACGTCAAGGACGACGTCTAGTATGACCTCTAGGACAACCTCTCGGGCGATGTCAAGGACGACGACTGGAACAACCTCTAGGATGACCTCTGGGCCGAACTCAAGGACAACCCCGAGGACGACCTCTCGGAATACCTGAAGGATGACGTCTAGGACGTCCTTTGGGGCGGTCTTGAGGACGACCTCAAGGACGGCCTCAAGACGACGTCTAGAACGACCTCTCGGACGCCCTCAAGGACGACCTCTAGGACGACCTATAGGACGACGCGCAGCGCCTGCGAATATGGATTTGCTGCCTATGCGGAGGAACCGCGGCGCCACGAGGCGCCTCCGCATATGGGAGGCGCATACGCGCGCCGCTCATAGGCACGGCGCTTTCAAGATCAAAGAGCGTATCGCGAAAACCGGGTGAAGTAGCTAAAGAATGCTATCGCATTAAAAAGGGTACATGACATGACAATTATAACCACGTTTTGTAAGGAATTGTAAGAACGTCTTTATTGACTACAATTCGTTTTTTTTAATCATATTACTAAAACCTCAGTTTTTCTTTGAAGTCTTCTGCACCGGCCAGGATACTTGACCGTTTCATGACGCGTAGGTGCATACTCCTCGGACGCATATCTGGGAAAAAAAAAAAAGAAAATTGCATCGATTTAACTTGCAAAACCTAATTATTGACATCTATATTCACAAAGACAGGCTTTAATTCTAAGAAGGGGAGTGAAAGGTAATGGTTAGCTTCTTACTTTTTATTTTTGCGTGAGTGTAAATTATATCCTCTCATGGGGGGTTCGATCTTTGTATTCCATGTTTAATTTTTGCTGAATTATTCGATGCAGAACAAGCACACCTTTAATATAATATTGATGTTTTTGGCATACTAAGACACCGCGGGCATCGTTGGCTTTACGCCGATTGCGTGGTCCAAATCCTTTTCCTGCCAAAATATTAATAATAAGTTAAATTTACTCCTACTATTAACATCGCCCAAGTCTTCTTCTCAGTCTAACCTACCGTCGTTCTTCCGGAAAATCCTACTTCCTTTTTGGCAATTATCGTGTTATGGCTTGGAACCGTTCTCAGCATACATTGTTTAGAAAAGAAGCTCTAATCTGCTAATTCGAGCAGTCGCCCATAGGTTAATTGCTTACCCATGACGCGAATGCACCTTTTTTATGCTAAATTTATTTCAATGCGGGGGAAGTTAAGATTTGTGTGACGTCACCGAATCCGTACTATAGGCCGTCGACTCCTAATTTTTGCGGGCTAGCAACTCGTCAATTTAGGGTTGGACAGTTTTGTGATACATATCTATTTGGAGAGTATTTTTTCACTAAGTTTTATATTTGTATTTCTGCATCGCGGTACAATGTGTCCACCTCTATTTTGTATGTCTCCATTAAAATACATATTCGGATGTTCTCCTGGTATCACGATACTATGAAGTTCTGTCCGAGCTCTAAAAAAATTGTGCGTCTACTTTCACGCACAACAGCCTGAGAGCCAATCAGCGCAACTTACGGAGGGAGCTGAGCGAATGACGACGCCGAAACATATGTTTGGACCAAAAAACGCAGTCTGAGTTGTGACATTAAGCAATGCAGGAGGGACGTTTTGCATTGCTTAATGTCATAACTTAGACTGCGTTGTTTGGTCTAAAAATATGTTTCGGCATCGTCATTCGCTGAGCTCCCTCCGTAAGTTGCGCTGATTGGTACTCCGAGTGTTGTACGGGAAAGCAAACGCACCGGCTTTTTTTTAGAGTGCGTTGCGCTATAAACAGATGCTCAAGCAAAGCCTACGGTCTCAAACTAGACCTCCATGCAGACCGCCTTACGCACGTTCACCACTCGTTTCGTTTTGGTCCACTCCGCAAAAAAAAGGAAAAAAAAAGAAATTAAAAATGAGGGATTTCAAGGCTCTGTTATTCTCCGACGTTGAGCGCAGCGAACGCAGCGTAGCGCAGAACGTAGATCTTTGATTGGACGGCGAGCTGGAACTCGATATCTGTGACCAATCAGTAGCTGTGTGCTCAGCGGTACGCAGTGCTTGCTACGCTCGACGTCGGAGTATAACAGAGCCTTTATGAGACCGTATTCTAGAGCTCCGATTCGCTAGATGAAGCTCGTGCCGTCACTTCATAGCACGGATTAAGCCCACGCACGCTGGACGCGCTTTCCCCGGTGTACGTTCTTTTTAGAGAGTTTTAGCAGATCGTGCGCAGTCGAGAGCGGGTCCAGCAGAGCTCTAGCGCTCGATCAACTATCATTTGTTTGCCCTTAAAAGAGCGATGCAACAATTTTTGTACTTTGCGAAAATGCAGCTTAAAACGGATCCCTAACGTTGATGACTTATCAAACACGCCTTCGTTCTTCACCCCACGCAATAGAAGTCCCAGAAAAAAATTTAAGAAAAACGAGCAGCCTTCACCCCCTCAACTCGCAGGCAGAACAAGCGGCCACGTGATCTGGAGCCCATTATATGCCGCCAGTGTTGATCATAGCCACGCGCTGGGGTTGGCAAAGCGCAGGACACGCGCTGAGTTCCAGACATTGTTATGGCTCGGCTATTGTCGTCGTTGCAGCGAATGGACGCGTTCGACTACCCGAATGCTTCTCGAGCTAGTAACTATCACGAGCTCAAATCGAGTGCCCACGCAGGGCTCGGGTCCAATCTATGAACGGCATTCAAATATCGTCACTTGGGTGTTCTGCGATCCCAACGTTACATCATCAAATTTCGCAAAGGAGAGATTGAACGAAAATAATTGCTTTTGGCCATGAAATTTCACCGCAACAAAGGATTTTCTTGGCCAGTTGTGTTGCGTGCGAGTATCCTTGAGCCCCTCTAGTGCCAGTAAGCTCGTGTATAGTCAAAAACATTCCAACTGAATATCGTTGCACAGCTCTTTTAAAGGAGCTGTGCAACGATATTCAGTTGGAATGTTGATTTGATGACGTAACATTGGGATCGCAGAACACCCAAGTGACGATATTTGAATGCGGTTCATAGATTGGACCCGAGCCCTGCGTGGGCACTCAATTTGGGCTCGTGATAATTACGAGCTCGAGAAGCATTCGGGTGGTCGCCCGCGTCCAATCGCTGCAACGACGACAATAGCCGAGCCATAACAATGTCTGGAACTCAGCGCGTGTCCTGCGTTTTGCCAACCCCAGCGCGTGACTGTGATCAACATTGGCGGCATATAATCGGGTTTAGATCACATGGCCGCTTGTTGTTCTGCGAGTTGAGGGGGTGAACGCTGCTTGTTTTTCTTCATTTTTCTTCTCGGACTTCTATAGCGTGGGGTGAAAAACGAACGCGTGTTTCATGGGTCATTAACGCCAGGGATCCGTTCTAAGCGGTATTTGCGCAAAGTACAAAAATTGTTGCATTGCCTCTTTAAGCTGAGACAAAAGCTCCGCCTTCAGCATGAGCTCGCTGGCTTTCGCAGTTCTCTGGTTGCACGGGCCTGCGCGTTGAAACTTGCGTTAGCAAGGTCATAAAGCTCACGCTGAAGTCGGACCTTTTAGTGTCAACTTAAGGGTGAACGGAATACAAAAGTCCGTAAAATGGAGGTTTAGTAGATCGAACGCTGTTGAAAGCGGGTATGCTTCGAAGTAAAGGCGTAAGCTCCCGCTATAAGAGTGTACTACCTCCATACTCCGTACATCCTTAAGCTGAGACGGCAGGCAATGGCACCACAACAACGAGAGCTCAAGGTCGCTGTTTTGAAGCCTTTTTCCGGAGATGGAGCGCTCGCGCTTTAAATGCATGTATCAAAGCCAGGAGCGCGGGCTATCTCTGACGTATACCTTTCGCTGCAGTCGCAGCTTAATTGCGAACTGAGTATAGAATAGAGTCTTCTAAAAAGTACCCAATCTCAGGTTCGAGCTTCCGAAAGCCTCGTCGAAACCGTCAGGGTTAATTCAGTCGACCCCTTCCCGCTCCCAGCGCCCGCCGCCGCACCGACGCGCCCCAATTCAATATAGAGGTTTTTTGCGCGGCACAGGGGACAATTACAAGCGAGTAGACACGGACATTGCGCTTGTCCGTGTCTACTCACTTTTAATTGTCCCCTGTGTCGCGCAAAAACCTCTATACAGCGTCATGAACCAACTAGGCCAACAACAAGTTTTAATTAAGTCCCAACTTAACTAGCGTTGCCAGGTTAAATTCAGCAGTCGGTATTCGGAATATGGTGTCAGCTGTTTCTGGCTTCAGACTGTACGTTAATGTGTGAATTCACTCAGCTGACACTTCGTTACCATGGTTACGCTGACCATAGCAGACGGACTTAATGACGGGAAGGACACAGTGGGGTGGCGAGGTGAGGTGCGTGCAGGGTCTTCCGCCGAGATTTTCAAGGGCGCAACGTGAACAAAAATAGTTAAAAAATGACTTAACGCAGATGACTGATTTTTTTAGCCTTAATATCTTAACCAGTTTTACACACGAAAAAAAAAAACACGAAAACAACAACAACAACAACAAAAACGACGTGTCTTTATCTTGCAATTTGGAAAAAAAAAATATTTTCAACCGCTACGTGGGGCTGAATAATCGATGTGCCCACATTTCAGTCTTTCTATCGCTTGCTTTGGCTCTACTTCTAGCGTAACTTTCGACATTACTTAAAAATTTACGTATGCTATGACTCCGTGAGCTATTTTGGTAAAGGGTCGAAAGGCATGTGACGGCAAAAGGGCTCTCGGACGTTGCATTTTACGTACTTCCCTCCGGCGTTCCGATTGGCCACTGCAGTCAATCATTTGACTCTTTATCGTGTTTTTACGAAAATACCAATAGCTGAAATTTAAACTTACCAAGTACACTCGCTAACATCCGACGGATGTGGATATAAGCAATTCATGTTTGTATAAACTCTGCTAGACGAACTGTAGCTTTAAATGCTTGGCAGACCCAGCAAGAGAGTAATTGATCTTTTAAGCATATGCTTTAAAACGTTTACAGGAAATCTGTTTAAGGGCTTGGATCTCCGTAGAAAGCGTGAACAAAAGCTATTAAAACCACCACAAAAAATGTGGGACGAAATTCAGGAGAAAATAATTTTCTCCTGAAATTAAAATACCTATTTTTGCGTTTGAATTAAGATCTTCTGAATATAAAACGAAGATGCAAAGAAATGCTGATAGGACAGAAAGCAATCCCTAACATCCCCTGACGAGAATCGAACCTAAAACACGAACATTTCAAACCATTTGCACTCTACCATTGCGCCGAGGGAGAGACTTCTGAAAGCGAATCTGTCATGTCGCTACAACTTTTTTTCTTGTTTATTGATGTCGCCACAACAATATAGACTCATAAAAAGTGCTACGTGAAGAAAGGCTCCTCGTGGCTCACGCGCTGGGAAGAAAGAACATTGGAGCTCAGTTCCTTCTTCAGCGTCTGGCTTCCCGCCCGGCGACATTGCCACGCGCTATTTGAGCCGTTGTTTGTTATTATTGCAAAGGACAGACCGCAAAGGGCAATTTACAATAGAAATGCACTGCAGGTTCTCGCAGGGCAGCACGACAAGGGTTGGAAAAGTGTGAGTAACCGCGTGACAATATCGCATGACAGACTCGCGTGAATTGATGTCACGGAAAGGTTTCGAAAAAACCGCAGAAGTGTGGGGAAGCTAGCAAATCCAACACCTTCTGGGATACCGACTTCACCCGTAGGATCAAGGTAAATCAAGCATATACGTTTCTGTTAGGTATTTAGGCGTTTGCCTGCAGCGACAAATGCGCCATTGCAAGAGGGGCATGCTTCGTGAAGTACTTGACAAAAATGAAGGTGCATGTCTCAGCTAAGATATGAAGACGCCGAGTTTATTTTCTTTTCAATTAAAATCAAACTTTCCGTCGCACACCATATAGACATCTACCCGAACTTCGCTTCACGGTGGCCAGATGGAACCGCAAAATTTCAGGGCCGTGATTAAAATCTCGAATTTAATGGTAGGGCATAAAAAAATAAAGTTTGTTGTTTTAACTTACCCTGCCATCTTTCCTGCATGGTTCTCGGCTTATTAGCAGTAGTTCATGACGTTGTCCAGCCAAAGACAAATAATCATGGATATCGCAGAAAACGTGGCAGTGAAATAAGTCAAGTGCAGCCTACAGAGAAAAATGTTCTACAGCTTACAAAAGACATAATATATGAAATCGCTTGTTTAGTGCTTATTAATTTGTTGTTTTTATACTCACAACAACCCTCGTGTTATAATGCTGGTAACAAAGCTCCTTCAACGTTTGAAGGAATTCTCCTTTATTCAACACGAATCTTGGAAGGTCTTCCTCTTTCACATCACCGTTTACCACGTCAGCTGGAAACACAATGGTAGTGCTGTCATGTGCAATTAATAAGAATTACGCCTCAAAACCGCGGTAGCCAATCAGAATCAGTGAATGAGAACATTATCGGCTGAATCTGCATGGACATTTGACGACGGTAGCAAATATAGGGTGTTGAAACGCCGAGACGTCTTGTGTGCTATCCACTTGTTCATCCGTTGTCTCCGGTTTAAAAAAAAAAAGTGTAACATCAATTAGCTCACCTGCCTACTCACTCTATCCTCGTTCTAAAGACAGCCGTAAAAATTGGCGACTGCGCGTAGCAATTTAGACCTTTCATCAAAGGCCTATTTCACAGGTGGATTTGACCTCGTAAAATTGCAGGGCGTATATCCCTTTCTGTAAAGGATAGAGCCAAAAAACTTGCCAGGGTCAACGGCGGACGGCGAAGCAAACGACTGAGTCGAGTGGCGGGGTGCGTTTGGCGCACGAATTGATGGATGCGTCGAAAGCAGCGTGTAAGATGCAGCCGACCAGCTAAAGAAAGCCGACGACATGCAGACGACATCCGTCGACACCAGTTTGCCGTCGTTATGCAATCATGTTTTATTTTTGTTACTTGAAGCTTTCGGATCATTGCTCGCATTTATTTTAAAATCAAAGGTGCATTACAAAGAGATTATGTTTATTTCAGTAGACTACGGTATTCGCCGGCAGTCTGAATATATTTTTTAACGCAATCCGAAACCAGAGCTGTTTATGTAGAGCTTGGTCATTATGTGGTGAGAATGGGGCGAAAATAAGGGCACGTCTTTGGCTGAAATGGTTTCAGTGACCTTGGGCGTGATGATTGAAAGCTTTTGTGACCAACCACAAACCACAAATATTCTCTTCGTGGAGACAATGAGCTTAACAAATACCCTCCAGTCACAATTTCCAGCTAAGGATGTATTCAAGTATTTTAATTAGGCACGCCAGAGTAAAATTCGCGACTCTTCGTAACTGAAAGGGAAACGCGCGTGACTGCGTCGTCGCGGCGACATTCAGAACGCACTCAATCTTCCTTTTGGTTACTGTAAGAAAAGTTTATTTACTAAGTTACAAATTGAGTGCGCGCAGGCCACACTGAGAGACCCTACATTATGCTTATCTAAACACGGATGTGGGGCGCAGTATGACCCTGCTCTACTCGCTATGAAAAACCTATATTGCCATCGTTGAAGGAATTCCTGCTCTCTAAGCGTCTACAGTTCACTCTAACAGTAGTCCACTATCTACTCGCGCAACGTGGGAAGCATTGGGAACATGGGCCTAAAACGGCGATGCCGACTCTTGGCCCTACATCTGTACTTCCACAGGACTCAGCGTACTAGTATCACAACCAGTTTCTCAAAACGATTGTACACGCCTTTGGAAATGGGTGCACATCCCAAACAGTCCAGACAGAAGAGTGAAGAACGTACACGGAACTACACAAGTGGTGAAGACATGCTCATTTTCCTCTGGGCAAGTACAGTGGGGGAAGATGTCTGTCCCGGTAACTCCCCAATGTTACTACCTATCCCTGCTGGGCAACATTCCTTACCCATACGTCCAGCCAGTGTCGGCAGCGTCGGCTGGTGCGTCTGAGGTAAACATGCGATCCCTAATTACGTGGGAACTTCTTGTTTGGTGTCGGACAGATACGTCAGCCGCACAAAGTGTTTCTCACATTCGCGACGCGGGACTCTCCTGAACGTATACAGTGGGACACTTTTCAGTCAACCGACGACCACAGAAACATAATAAAAAGAGGGAGTCTCCCCGGCAGGACACAGGTCGCCAAGCACCTGGTCGCGTGCGACGTCACAAGTGTTATCATACGTGACGTCACAAGGGTAAATTTAGCGGAAATATTTTCCGCCAGGATTAGCGAAAAAATTTCCCCGCTGAATTTAGCGGCAATATTAATGTTGCGCATGACATCACACGTAGCGTAATGCGACGTCACACATAACGTCACGTGATGTCATACATTACGCGTTTCCTATAATGATGTCACACGTGACTTCACACGTGATGGTAACGTCGCAGCGTTACCTTCGTGACCCTCACGAGGGTCACGATGGTAACCCGCGTGATCCTCGTGAAGGTAACCCACGTGACTTTCGTGAGGGTAACCCTCGTGACCCTCATGAGGGTAATCCTCGTAACCCTCGTAAGGGTAACCCTGGTGACCCTTGTGACCCTAGTGAGGTTAAGCCTCGCTGATCTCTATAAGAATTGCTGGATCGCGTCCACCCGCTCCTCGAATACGGCCCACTGGCGGCCATCTTTTTGGTAAAGTTATATTACCTCTAGCCAAGGTACAGCTGCTGCAGCCACTATCATTCATCCATTGCATACAGCGTTGTGACAGTTGTGGTGGCAGGCTGATATCAGAATAGCGCGGGGGATATTTCGTGCTTGATTAAAATTGTTTGAGAAAACATATTTTTGAAACCCGGCATCAACGGTAGCCCGATTTTCGAGGACCCGGTGAAAGTTTTACAGAATCGCGGCAACGAGGAAAAGCAGCACAGCGCGCATCGAAAGTCGCATCGAAAGAAGCATCGAAAGCAGACGCCGGTACGGAGTCTGCTTTCGATGCGAGCTGCGCTGCTTTCCCCCGGTGCTGCCCTTTCGTAGAACTTTTGCCGGGTCCTCAAAGATGAGGCTACCGTTCACGCCGTGTTTAGAATCTGCTTCGTCGAACAACTTCAATCAGGCACGAAATATCACCCACGGTACAGTGTACCAGATCCACGGCTATTTTGTGGCAGCCTGCCGCCGCAGCCGCCATTGCGTTGTCCGCCATATTACTATGATGGCTAGAGATAATATAACTGTATAAAAAGATGGCCGACCTAAGCCGTATTCCCATCTAGAGGCGGAGCTGGTCAAGCGCGATCCAGCATATAGACATAGGGATCAGTGGTAAGCCTCGTAACCCTCGTGAGGGTAACCCTTACAAACCTCACGAGGGTAACCGTCGTGACGTTACACGTGACGTCACGTGTGACGTGATTATTGGAAACGTCCTATAATGCAACGCGCGGTTACACCCACACCGACGCCGACGACGCCGCTCAAGCAGGAAACGGGCGCCTACGAGCTGCACTATAAAACGGACAGCCGAACAGTAACTTTCATTTGATATGACGGTGAAGTGTTCCTTTATGCCATTTGATATGTCCCGTTTGGACAGGCCTTTAGACTACGTCGAAATGCAGTAGCACTGCTTGCCCTCTATGAAGGATTCTTTATATAACCCCAGCCAAACGTCGTTCTCTTCCCTCCGGCGTACTCATTGTGTTGCCGTTTCTGTTCAGACTATGGGCAGGAGATTCAACTGTCGCTTCCCTCCCGGCTAAGCGTAACACTGCGCACGAGGAGCCAATACTATCATGCATAATTTGACGATTTTTCACGCAACGTTTCGTAACATAAGAACACATTTCTACAAATATCTTTTTTTAAACAGGGACACGAAGTGTATTTCTCCCTAAAAGCGAAGACTCGCGTACTTGTGTTTAAGGAATGTGCGAAGTGAAAATCGAGATAAATTTCGTCTTCGCTGACATGTTTCCAAGAACACCCAATCAAAGAAGGAAAAATCGAGTATTTACCACACTGATAGGCCAGCACAAAGACCAGAAATACGCAAGCGAGTCGAGCCATATCCTCTGTATCTCGTTCTAGAGAGGAAAAAACGATATCAACAGTCAGTAAGGAAATCAATAGAAAAACAAATATTGCGTCATTAATTTACCATTTTCATTTAAAGTATTGGTAGCATTGGTACAGGTGGTATTGTTTTGTGTGGGTGTGTGTGCGTGTGTGTCTATGCGTGAACCTGTGTAACAAATTGCAAAGTTAGCACCATTGGGTAGGCTGTTGCATCAGTGTTTCCAGTACAATCGCTTCACGTTGAACAGTTTATGGTAACATCGAAGGTGTCTTCGCGTTTTTCGTTCCTCTCTCTTGTTGGCCCAAAATAGAGAGGCGCGTACACGTGATCCAGAAAAAAAATATTGCCCTCTCCGCTTGGCTTCAGCCAAATTTGTGCATAATTATATTGGTTCATTCCGGAAAGCATTTCATTTTAAATTACTTCAACTTTTAATGAAATCTTTGCGGCCGAAATAAACTTTCTTGTTAATGCCAGAACCGGGCACGCATTAAAATCAACTCATTTTTGTTTCTCATAGCCGTTGTTAGCGGCACTCAGCACGTTGTTTTAATGTGCGCCAACACCAAGTTCGAAGGTTTTGCCGAAACTGTCTTATGCGATGTGTAAGTCAAAGAGAGGAGAAAAAACGCGTTGGGGCGAGTGAGTAATCCCGTTTGTAAAGGAACTCCGCACTCGCAGCAGTTTTGTGGACCGAAGTGGACGATGCATGGGCCGTAATTTCTTCAGTAGTTGCAACTTGGAACCAGTGCCGTTACTAGGGTCCGCGGCACCCGCGGCGGTAGCCCACCGCGACCCCTCCCCCCCCCCCCCCCCTCCCCCGCGCTCGATGCCTCCCCTGAGTGCTGCACCCGGGGCAGTCCCCCCCCCCCCCCCCCCCTCTCCCGTGACGCCACTGCTCGGAACACGTCTGGTTGTTGTCAAAGGAAAAGAAAAAGGAATAATAATAACGCACCCCTTGAGGTATTCCCTGTCCTTTTCCTTGAAAGCTAAGCTTTTCTTCGCAAAAGAACTGGTGGATTTCCGAAGGCTAAAAGCAAGTAAGGCGGCAGTTTCTACGAGTAGCAGACGACGGCGGGGTGCAGCGTTCGAACACCAGACCCTGACGCCACTTCTTCTCCCCCGCGAGGGGCAGACAACGTTCTTGCTCGCTCTTATCGGAGGGAGAGAATATGTAGAGGCCGATACAGCTAGTCTTCGCGTCAACCCACCATATTTATTTCATATCATTTGAATAAGGCGTGAAACACTTCTTAACGGAACCCCCACAGTCCCAAAAGTTTGTCCATCGGTGCATTTGTAGTTAAATTTAGCGGAAACATTCACGTCACGTGACCTAACGTGACATATAGTCCAAGTGGAGAAATCGACGTCACGTCACCCATACGTCAATTAGTTTGCTCGCTAAATTTAGCGCGGAAATTGATGTCACGTGACATTTGCATCAAGTGAAGAAACCAACGTCACGTGACCTATACGTGAATTCAATTCCTCCGCTAAATTTAGCCGGAAAATTCAGTCGACTTTCTCCGCTAAAAAATGCGAACAAATTGACGTCACGAGACCTAAACACCAACCCAGTTTTCTAGCTTGTTTTAGGAGGGAAATCGATGTAATGGACCTGATGTCATGTAATCCATAGAAAAATTTAGTTTTTCCGCTGAATTTGGTGGCTAAATATACATCACGTGACACACCGATTTCCTCTCCTCATTCCTCTCCTCCCTTCCCCTTCCCTTTTTCCCTATCCTTCACTTTCCTAACAATATAACGTTTAGTCCGAGACGACTGTTTATTAAGGAGTTTTAGAATAACGTACGCAATTTTAGCGCAGGCTAGAGCTATATTAGCGCTTGGGTTAGCACACGCGACGCAAGAGTGTTTTAGAATAGAGTTTCTCCGCCGCGACGCAAAAGACCAAGTGTCTCGCGGTCGCAACGCCACCAAGATACACTAAATCATATTATTTAAAAAATACAAGCTTTTTGGTTCAGAGTAGCGTAATATATGTTTAAATATAAGAATGCGACGGGATCGGTCGACCGATCGTGCCCGCTTGGGTTGCTTGGGAAAGAGAGCTCCCGTGTGCTAACTTTCGCCGCCTTCGCCGAGAAACGTTCTCGTGTCGCAAGCAGCAACTTGCCGGCGATCGTTGCTCACCTAGCCGAGTCTTGCGAACCCTCTGTGACGTGCACCTCGCGTACAGTGCAATGTCGTCCTGCATTGAAGCGCAGTCACGAGGATGCCACCTATGTCGCGCTCTCGACGCCGCCAAAGCGGCCGCAGCCGCGTTAGGCACAGAGCCGCCATTTTGTAGCTCTGCTGTTCTTGACTTTAACCAAGTTCTTCATCACGAATCCTTCTTGGAGGAGCGCAAAGACTTTGAGTTCGCACGCAATAACTGAAAATAGCATACGCTAATATAGCACACGCAACGTGCAAATCGCACATAGCGTTCGGCGCATCCGCAATGGCGATGACGCTATATTTTAATACTTTCATTGTGTGGTGAAACCGGATTAACGTATTGTTAACTTAGAGCGCAATTTCGGGAGTGGAACACTATTTTTAGGATAGAACATGATTTTGGGGGAAGACGTAAAACGTAAAACATTAGACGCAAAATCGAGATGCAAACATATTACGGTTGAATAAAAAATATAGTCAAATGTTCCGGCTACAACAGGGCTCCCTCCCGGGTGGCAGCACACACTCATTGGCTGAACTACACTCTGTTCACCAATAAGCTGAGACTACGGTGGAAGCTACGTGAACGTCGGACCAATCAGCCACCTCCCCTTAGTCACATGCCCCGGCTCTCTCTCCGCGTGGGTATGGGCGGGAGCGTGTTGACGCAGGGAAAGAGGGGCGCATGACTGGTCCAACAAGAACCAGTCATGCGACCCGCAATATATAATTGCTCGACGGCTTTTGGATCGCTAGCGAGCAAATATTTGAGACCTACGCTCTGATAATGCCAGTACCTTGCTTTTGAGTGGCCGATGCGCACCAGCGCGAAAAAAAAAAAAATTAAAAAGTGAAGTTACATAATTTCCATGAAAAGAGTGACACCACCAGCGTCGCCGAGCTTAGATGATCGCAGCTAAAAAGACGGTGCTCGACTACTTCGATATGCTACCGACAGATGGCGCAACGTGAGAACCGAGAGGTTGATTCAACTCGACCGACTAAATCCCCGTATAGCGACAGGTGGCAGCCTGGCCACTGGAGCACGTAGAAAGCAAGGTAACACAAAACGCTGGGAAATAAAACTTAAATATTAAAGCAAGCAAGTCAAAGCATCAGAAAATATTACATTACAGAAACTCGCGTCGCTTTGAGGAAAGCGTAATAGCACTTTCGTTAGACTGTTTGCTGGTGCCAAGACCCGACTCGTCGCCCCCGTAGGGCAGCTTGGTGCGTATCTTCAGCACTTGGGGGAGGTAAGTGCCCATTGAGGAGGCTTTCCGTTCACGAAGTAGTTGAACGACTTTTATGTCCTAAGTCGTTTACATGTTTATTGGCCAGGCGACTCGAATAGGTAGAAATTTAAGATGCGCCCACGATGCCTGGGAAGTTTCGTTATTTCTATGAAGAGCAATTGGTAATTATTTTCATCAAGGGGATCAGGAAGCCGTGTAAATCCCGTGTAAGTGAAATTCTGAACGTGTCAAAGTGTTTCCTCGGCATTGAAACTTTTAAAGTACGCGATACTCATTGCGGGTTCTTAAAAATATGCAAAAACCAGGGCCAACCGGAAGCTATATACTTTTCCGGAAATTTGGCCATGTTTGTTTTTGTTTACCGCTGAACACTTTTTATATCAAAACTAACACCACATTATTAAAGAACGAAGGTTAAACCCTATTTCGTGAAAAAATTGCATTCAGTTATCCTAAATATATATATATATATATATATATATATATATATATATATATATATATATATATATATATATATATATATATTTATATTTAGTTAGAGAGATGTTAGCTCTTGGCGGATGTTATGAAATCATGGAGGTGGGAAGCTTCTGTAGGCGACATAACACCACCAGCGGTTAAGCCGGGGAGAGACGTTTAGCTTGGAGGGACACTCCTTCAACGAGGACCAAAACCAAAAGGTGCGATTGGACGAATTAGGCAAAAAACGAAAGCTGATTTGGCGCCTAAAGCTGATTTGGTTGTGATTTTTGGTAACCCTTGGGGGCGTTCCGCCGACCGCAACCTTTAATTTCGGCTTCACTTGGATTTTTCTCTCTAGGCTGACTTGAGCCAGTGTGTCGCCTCCCCTTATTTTTATGTCCATGGCTGGGATCCTCAAGGAAAATGTTACGGAAAGCCACGAAAAATTTACGAAGTGTTTAAGGTCCTACTCAAAGGACCAAATGTACAAAAAACATGTGAATGTAAAGAAATATCAAAATTTTAAACGGGCTTTAGCAGGAATCGCACAACGACATTACGATTGTGAGCTCGACATTAGCTACCACCGTGCCATGTACATATCGTAACCTTCACTGTCGCACCCGCTTGCGGGTAGACTCAAAGCTAGCTCGGCTTGTCTTTACTGCGGTGAACTTTACTAACTGTACAGATACCAACGTCGATCACAAACGTTACGGCGTTCGTCGTTTGCGTTCGAACAGTTATGTGAGAAGAACCAAGAAACACAGCACGTGCCCACCAGTATATTTAAAAATAACAGAGCTTAAAATAATATCACAGACTACTGAAAAAAAAACAAAAAAAACACAGAGACACACAATCTGCAATGACTTTTGTAACACGTTCCGTGTATACCGACGTTTTCTGTATAAATAAAGAAAAATCAAGCATTTTCCTATCCAGGTTAGTTCATAAAATTTGCCCGAAATAGAGTGTACAGTAACTTACCAATAAAATGTTATCTTCGAAGCTCTGGGTTTTGCAGGTGCCAGATGTTTTAGACTTCGATTATAAGCCTTAGGGGTTTTGAAAAAATTTATATAGTGCTGACGGAAACAACCACCCAAAAACTACATGCTCGAAAGGTTCGTTGCAATTTTTATTGTGCACATTCATCAAGAATTTTTAACAAGTGCATGCTTCTGCTGTGGGCGGAGGTCACCCACTCATAACCGTCATAGATCAATGTTTTTCTTTTGTTTTGTTTTTTGTATTGTTAGATGCCCTGACAGCCGAAGTTTATGAAAATTCCTTCCTAACAGTCGGGAAATTGTATGTTCTATAGTAAGTAAAATATAAGAATAAAGTAAGCGAGGTATACGCATTATTCCTATTCTTGGATCCTAAAAGATTGCTCAACAGAAGCGGCATGGCTTTGATAAAATTACAGCTATCGTCCTGATATAGGTAAATTTACTTTGCAATTAGTGGAATATACTTGTGTCCTACACTTTGGAGCTGGGCTCTTTCACTTGGAAGAAGCTCCTTAGCAAATATGAGACGTATGCTTCGTTTCATATAGGCACTACCGTTCATAACTTTAGTCTTATCAACGAGGCTTGCGTGCGTGTGGCACGAGGAGTGCTTGTTTAGGCCTTTTTGGGGTCCGCTCGTAGATACTGGATCTTCCGAGACTTGCAAAAACGCGCCATAACACAATGAATAGCACACAAATTTAGTATGAGAATGTGCGTGGTTTGCGAACAAAGTCTGATATCTTTTACACCGGTTTTGGCCTCGAATTTTGAAATTTTATGTGCCACTGAAACTTGGCTAACCAGTTCTATATCTAGTTCTGAGTACTTCAGTTCCGATTACCACGTTTTTAGATGTAACCGGGATTCGACAGGTTCCTTTTCGACCCTCGGGGGAGGCGTACTTACGGCTGTACGGAAATCATTATCGTACTTTCGGCGGTTTGACCTTGAGATAAACGAATGCGTTTGGATTGAAGTTCGAGTTATGAACGGACCAAATCCGCTTATCGAGAACTATTACTTTGTGCTTCTAGTGCAATTAAATGCAGAGGTGCAAGCGAGCTAGACAAGAATTACGAAAATAATCCCTGGAGAAGGGGAACAAGAGGGACAAAGGACAAACACAAATGTCCGAACACATCGAGGTGACTGGTACGCGACCGAAAAACTCTGCCTGGTCCGGGTATTGAACCTGGTACATCTCTCCATTTTCACTGGAGCGTTCTACCAACTGAGCTAACCAGGGGTTAGACGTCAGTAGAGAAAACAGGTTTTCTCAGAAACCACCGGTGTAACAGCCAAGTAGGCTGTTAAAGAAAAAAATATTTTTTTCTTCGCAGTTACCCTTTAAGAGAACATTGTAAGTTGTTTCCAAAAGCAAGTGTCAAAGAAAGTCTGTTTTTTAGCAATTTCAAAATTATGTAAATATAAGAAAAAATAATATAGATATGTACTTGTACAGTTCAATTTCTCTATGACTTGTCAACGTGATCAAAGAAAAAAAAATTGAAAACCTGCAGGGGGAACCTTCTTTAGTGGGTGTTTGGTGAGTGTCGTCACTACTGACCCCGAGCATCGTGGGTTCACCAATAGTCACTGAATGTTCCCAGAGTACCTAGTTGCATCAGTCCGCTTGCAGGAAGTCAATTCTGCAGAATCCAGATCTGATTGGCTGGTTTAGCCCGTGGCGGAAGTTATCAGCCGGGCATTGTGAGGATTTGGCCAAAATAGCAAAAAGCTTATATAAACATTTCGTGTTACCACGGGTAAGCACAAGTGTGAGCTCTGAGCATCGATGAGTTAGAACTGAACGGAAGGTGCTTTGATTTCCTCTGTTTTTTCTGCTTTATATCATGTAGCCGTTCACCTAGTTCGCCAAAGAAGAGTGCCGGCTCGTTTGCTCGCTGCGGTTGCGCTGGTGCTGTGTCTCAAATTCTACACTTCAGGCGCAAAGCCTAAGATTTACTTCGACGTGTTTCAAGGGGAGAAAGAGAGACAGGCAAAAACAGAGACGAGACGAGACAGCGAGGAGAAAGACGCGCAACACTTGAAGGAAATAACTTCAGAAAAGAAAGAAAATCCAGTCTCGCTACAGTCGAGGAAAGTCGACAGCACATGGCAACGCCATATTGGCGATGGGTTGGGGCGCCACGGCTGCGCCGAGACTCGGGTCTGAAACAAATTAAAATGTTAAAAGGCGCGAACTAAAAGAGGGCGACAAAAGACACACGTACGACAAGGACAAGAGCTAGAAGTGAAGCTTGGAGTTTCAGTACTCTGGGAGCATTCAGCCACTGTAGGTGCACCCACCCTTGTCTGGGTCTGCATGGCCTACCTATTTCCGAGAAAAAGGACATCCTGATGGTTGCGCTGGGCCCAAGGAAAGTTCAAACCCTCCGCCCCCCCCCCTCCCCCCCCCCTCCCCCCGGAAATGCAATACACCACCTTGGCCTCCGCTTCTTGCGGAATGGTGTCCTGGTAAGGCCCGACCACGATGATCCAGTCAGTCGCCTTTCTTCTGATATCCCCTGTTGTCTTTCACTTTCCTCCTCTTCGCTTCTTTCAATTTTTACCTTCCTTTGGGACAAGGACCAAACTTGGGTGGCCATGGATTTTCTTATTTAGAACCACACTTGGGCGTAGTGTTTGGGCAAGCGCTGGTAGAGTAGCGATCTTAGCAAAGGCCTTTTTGTTATGAGGTGTTCCTCTTCCTTTGTGGGGCGGAATGGTGGGTGGCGCACCAATGCCACTGAAGTCCCAAGAAAACAAAAATGCCTAATCCGCCTCTGAAAGGGGTCACACCGAAGCAATTATACCTTCTTCAACATCCTGGGATCATAAAGGCGTCACTTGTTTTCTAGGGATGCACTCTGAGCACGATGCTAAATCTCTAGGAAAGCCTTCACCGTTCCTAGTCTCCAAGACTTTTGAAATCGTTATAGGCAAAAACATCAAAGCCAAAAAAAAAACTAGAATCTGGTGACTTGGCGGCAGAAAATGGCGTCCAGATTGATGTCCTCCTAGAGTTTAACAATATCTAAAACTATATTTTTCTATACATATTTAACTAAATTTTCTTATGGCCCATCTTAGCTTCGTGCATCGGAAATATTAGGGTCTCTTCAAAACATTGACAATATTCACTTTCTTCTTAGCGAGCCACGCCCAAATAGCTCTAGCATAATGGAAGACTCATTTCACGTCCAATCATACGGAAGTTTCAGAAACTATCATATTTTCCGCAAGGGCCGCCCATCTTCACATTCATCTGGCGGTGTTGTAATTGAAGTGCAGGTTGTACCGAAGTCCCTCATGACACTCCTTTCCAGGCTGTGGCAACACAAATATTCTTACTGACCGTCTCATTATGGTTGTCTTTCTGTACGTCCCAGCACACATTCCCAAACACGTGCGTGACATACAGTAAATCTTAAATCAACTCTCACAGCCGTTTATAATTTTAAGTAAATCTAATGCTGATAACACCATCTGGGACAATGCACGAGGGGTTATTGAGCGATCGCTATTGTTTTTAAATTTTTCTTTAAATAACAAATCCCCAACATTTCTTAGTGCCGGACACAGCTCTTTCAGCTGCATTAATTTTTCCATTTCATCACCATCATGGCTTCTTTGCTTTTATTAGAAGGTTTCAGATTATCCATTTGAGAGTTACAACTTCCCATATATTTTAGAGAGCTTTAGCCACGGCTTGTGGTTTGGGCGCCGTGGGACCCGGGAAGGCAGGGAGCGGGCCTTTGTGGGGAAAGCGCTTTATTCGAGCTCCAAGTGTTGCATGACCCAGCTCCAGCCCAGAACTTCCCGTCTCGTCGATTCTTCCTTCCGTCATCACGTCGCCTTTCCTCAACGCGCCAATCAGCGCACACCACGGGTAACGCTAATATAACAATCACACAACCCGATAAACCGTCGGCGACGGCGCTAAATCTGCTGCCTCGTGCATGCCGCATGCATTACACGCCCCTCCTTCCCCCCTTTTTTTTTTCTTTCAATTAAAAGAAAATCATAATTTGTGTATAACTTTACAATCGTAGCATTTAGAACAACAAGCGAACTGTGCGCACATTCCCGTCCATTCGTCGTGAATGATCACAAGAAAGACTGACAAACTTACTGCTTAAGAACGGCTAAAGTATCTTAACCACAAACAAAACTCCTCCCCACTACAGCCTTGACAACGCATCAGCAGGGATGTTTCTCGTCCCTTTTACATACCGTACATTCAAGTTAAATTTTTGCAACGCAAGCGCCCAACGAGTGAGCCTCGCACTATTTGGTGCTGCTGACGCCAAATACTGCAAAGGGTTATGATCGGCGCGAATTTCGACCTCCGCCCCAAATAGCCACGTTTCCAACAAAACCGGGTTGGGGGAGCAGTACGTTTTTTACTGAGAAATGCCACCGGGTACTTTTTCCCATTATCTGCACTTTGGGCAATGACATGCCCCTATCGCTCTATCAGATGCGTCAGTGGACGGAACGAAGAGCTGGCTGGCATCTGGCGCTCTCATAACTGGAACATTCGGCCAGTAAAACGAATTCTTAATTAGCTGTTGCGTTTTCTTTCCAGCAAAATGCCCGCCAGCTGGTTTGTCATGGGCTAATTCTAACACTGTCGTCAGCCTGTTTTCCGGTAAAACTAACTGCTTCACAGTTCTGCCATTTATATTTTCTTTATGGAACAGCATTCCATCAACCACTTGCATTCCATGAGTCCCTTTTTTCGCCTGTAGCCAGAGTGGCTTCAGCGACTCGTTCTTCTGTTCTGTTCGAAACTGAAGGCAACTTTCTGATTTTATTTTGTGTACGTCACTTCGCTCGTCCTCAGACTCTACAGTCCCGTTTTCTCCCTGCGACTGTGTGCTCACCAGACATGCCTCTATCACAGGACCTTCCTTCAAGACTGCAGCTTCACCAGGAAGATCTACCTGATCTGCCAAGGGCATTTCCTGTTCTACTTCTCTTAAAGCTACTAAATCCTCAGGTGTGAGTAGTGCGTCAACTTCTTCGGCAAGATGCTCGGTTACAGCACAGAGCAGTAAAGTATCCACTCCAGTATCAAGTGCATTGCTACCAAGTCGAAACGGGACATACATGAGATCGGCTTCCACCTCGTGGCCGAAAGCGCCCTTCAACCGAACCTTTTTCTTTTGATTATCATCCAAAATGGTGGCCATGGACCTTCGAACAACTGTAATGTCTGCACCCGAATGAATCCTGGCATTCAAGTATTTGTCTCCTGAGCGGAGTTGCACAAATCGTTCTCCGTCAAGCACTTGGTGTTGTTCAGCTAGCGGTACTAGTTTATCATGCACCTCGAATGTTTGCTCAGCGTGTTCGCATTCTAAAAATGTTTTTACTCGTGCCCTTAGCTTAGGATTGGTCTCAGGGCAATTTCTTGCCAGGTGGCCCTGTTCCCCACAAGCGAAACAGCGTCGAGTGTCGCCGACATGCTCGGTATGCCCTCTCTCTTTCGGATGCGTCACCGACTCGCTCTCACCAAAGTCTCGAGTAGTGTCTGTCTTGTAGGGTTTTGGGACCCTTTGTGCATTACTCTCCTGATGGCATTCAGCCAGCTTAGGTATCGCTTCGGGACGCAGCCACTCCCCCGTTTCGTTCAGGGCAACATACGCTTTTGTTTCATTGGGGAGAGACTCCTTCAACCTATTCGCGACAACTAGTTGCAACAAGTCATCGCAAGTTTCTACTTTTCTACTGTTCAGATAATAACTGAAGTAGCTATTAAGTCTACCAGCGAACTGGCTCCACGACTTCTCGCAATTTTCCTGCCGTATTGAACAGTCGTTTATATTCGTTTGGAGACAATCTTAGCTCACGTAAAATTCGTTCTTTTATTTGAGCGTAAGATGGCAGTTCCTTTATGCCACTGCACATAATCACTGACCTTACCCTGTCAGCTATATACGGCATTATCAGAACCGTTTTTATCTCGTCAGGAACCTGAAAGTATCGAAATATGACTTCTACCGCCTCGAACCAGCCAGGCACTAAGGTTTTGTCCCCGGGCATCCGGCTGAGCACATTACTCAAGAGTGCTGCACAGTGGGCGACCCCAGATACTGGTTGTAATGCCAGCCCCCCATTGGCACCACCGCCATTCTTTCTCTGCAATTTTTGGAGCTCAATTTGCGCCCGTATTTGTTCGAGCTTTATTTTTTCAATTTCCAACCGAGTGTTCATCACTTCAGAATACGTTCTCCCCTCATCTTCTGATGCGTCGTCAGGCTCCTTAAGTTTATCAGGCATTTTACCCTCCCCTTTGCCCGACTCAAAGTTCTTCGGCATTGCTCCAGTGATCGTTCAACCCAAATAGACAAGCATATGCGCTCACCGATTCAGGTTGACCAGCTCTTCGTCGTCGATGGGCAGTCGGAGGCACTGGCAGCAGAAATGCCTAGCAGGAATGTCTCAGGCTCCGTGCACCACTGAAGTCCACATTCTACCGTTTTCTGGAAGTAGTTCCTGTCTCTGCCGAAGAATGTTAAGTCTTGTTTTCCGCCACTGGTTCTTGCGCCGAGGCTGCGTCATGCAGCGTTCATCCCACCGGTCACATCAAGCGCTTGTCTGGCGCCCGGTTGCATGGTCGCCGAAGAGCCGAGTTTGCGTGATGTCAGCACCGTCCGTGCTGTGCTCCGGACTCGCCGCTCCGTCGCAAATGGTAGACGAAAAGCGTGGCTTGCTCGAAATGGCAACGTCCGTGCGGTATGTCGGACCCACCGCTCCGTTGCTTATGGCCTGCAAAAATCCGGGCTTGCTTGAACTCGGCGACGTCCGAGTTGTGTTGGAGCTGGTCGCTCACCCCAAGGTTCCGTAGCTGAGCTCCCGCTGTCGGCTGCTCCAGTCACGGCTTGTGGTTTGGGCGCCGCGAGACCCGGGAAGGCAGGGAGCCAGCCTTTGGGGGAAAAGCGCTTCATTCGAGCTCCAAGTGTTGCTTGACCCAGCTCCAGCCCAGAACTGCCCGTCTCATCGATTCTTCCTTCCGTCATCACGTCGCCTTTCCTCAACGCGCCAATCAGCGCACACCACAGGTAACGCAAATATAACAATCACACAACCCGATAACCCGTCGGCGACGGCGCTGAATCTGCTGCCTCATGCATGCCGCATGCATGACAGCTTTGTTGACCTCCCCTGAGTTCAGAAACATATGCCTACTTGGAAACTAGACAAAGCCGTCTGGGAAAGTTTTAGTCAAGTTGCTATATTCAAGGCTTCACTATCTGCCATTCTGTCCCCTGAGGAGGCTAGGACGTCTGGTATTAAACAGATAATTAATGCCGCCGATCAGTCTATCTCCCATACCTCCGGTAATTTACCAAAGAAACGCAAGCCGTGGTGCAACGAAGACTGTTCTACCACCACTACCAAACAAAATCGAGCAGGGAAAGTTTTCCGGTGGTAGACAGATGTGAAGACCAAGGTTAACTTTAAAAGGCGCAAAGCGCAAGCCCGCTAGACAGGAAAGCTGGCAAACAAGACATCTTGGATTTGATATCTCTCCTCTGTAATTACTTTTTTTGTACGGTTAAAGATGCTTGGGATTGCCTACGCAAACATCAAAGGCGACTACCGATGTTTTACCGTTCCTGTATAAAACTTCCCCCTGGGGTTTGTCAAAGATGTTGCCAATGTTCTCGTTCAGCGTTTCCAAGGTGAATTCAGCGATAGTATTCATAGTGCATATTTATAACAATTTAAATTTGGCACAGGAAGTAGCTCTATTCCAATGTTGGCTACAAACTCGGTGCCATATAATGCGTCCTTTGGGAAGTGCGAGCTAAAGCAAGCTTATGATTGAATTATATAACTAAACCCCCACGTCTGGGACAAAATGGGACGGACAAACACAAGGTGTCCAACACAGCTGAAATTTATTTGACAACAAAAGGGCTTAAATAGGAATCATATCCTACAAAAAACAGTAGTGAGGAGAGAGAGCGAGAGAGAGAGAACTAGGGAATCTTGTGCCAAATGCAGTACAGAAAACTATACCTTTACAACAAAACTGAGAAGCAGTTACGTCTATTATACAACACACAAAAAAGACAAACATTTTTCGACACTGTTTACACCGGCAGTGCCTCCAAAACAACTAAAAAGAAAGATGTTTCAAGGATCATTCAAAACGTACACTTTTCTGGTGAAAGCCGGAACTCTACAAAAGGAAGGACGCGAAAACCAAACGACGAGGAACCCTACACAAAGGGAACTGATATTGATAAAACTTGAAATCGGGTAAAATCAACCAAAACCTCCTAGGCCACAACGAAATGCTTGTTCTTATGCGCAAAGGCACCAAATTTGTAGGAATTAACGCTCCTTTAGCCACTTGACTGTTTTGTTCGCTGAGAGAGACAATCAGTCTGTTGCTACAGATATCTTACAAAATGTAGTGAGGACACTGACGCTCCTATGGTCATCGTTCACGCATTTTAAAAACTAGACGTGAAGGATGCTGATAGTTTCCAGTTTTATATTTAGGGTGCTAAGTATCTATAATTTACCGGATGTTTCATGCACTCCGAGAATATTTCTATTGGTTTTAGCTAACATTCATCGTCCCATATATATTTTGCCGGAATACATCCAAGTTTCTTCCGGCTTTTCTAATCCAGCACCGTGTGGCCATTAACGCGCCATGCTCTCCCAATTTTTTTTCCATAGTGAACGCATTATGTTAATTGCAAGTATCTTTGCTGGAGAGTTGTTTGCAGCATCGTTAGCAGACGATTGCATTAGACTGAAGAAAATGAAAAGGTAGAATATATTTGTAGACTTGCACTGTGTAATTACTGCAATTATCTCCCTGAAAGACACCAAAAATACGCTCATAGCGCTTGTGCGTGTCAAGATTAATAGAACGTTGCGAAACGGATGCTGCATTGCATTTTGTTGGTTTCCAAGTCACGTGAGTATATTAAGTCACAAAAAAGCTGATGGGCTCGTGTCATCCTCCAGGGCCGGTTTGCTGATCTTGCGGCCGCGGCTGCGGATGCGGCCAAGAGGGATTTTTCTGTCACGTGACCAGCTCCATGGGGACAAGGAAGTACCTAGCGTCCCTGCCTAATGGCGGACAAATCCGTATCGCTTCAAGCACAAAAGCCTAATTTCGCTCGCAGAAACTGATTGGCGGGACTTTCAAATGGAGTCCAATTGACCGCCCTCTTATACTGTAGGAGCGGCAGATAAAGTTACGGCCAGGAAGGGTGAAAATGAGCCAAAATAAAGAAAAAAACACTCGAGATGAAAGTGGTGGCAGAATATTTATATACCTCCGCCAGCGCCGGTGTCTCGTGCCTTCTACTGTGGTCGAGAGGTTAGAGCGCCGGTACTTTCCGTCGCGGCGTGAAAGTCCCGGGTTCAAATCGCGTCAGTAACCCTCTTTTTTTTCTACTTGACTGCACTCCCACTAAGAATGTAGACAAGGCCATATGAGCTCTATAAAATCATTGGGCGGGTAGTTCTGACTCACTAGTTCGTTGTTCATGACCTCGGAAGAGCGCATACATGTCCCTGGCTTCCTTTACCAACTTCCGCCACGCCTTCTGCATCTGCCGTACACTCCGCGGAAAGTTGAAAATATCTTCCCATGCCAGTCTCTTCGTTCGCCAGGTAACTGTGCTGCTGAATTTCTTTAGAATTTGTTGGTTCCGTTTTCCAACTGCTCTAATTATTTCCATTTGTTGATCCAAAGTCATTTTAGGTGTTTGCGTTAGAGAGAGAGACTGCGATGTCGACGCCTGATTCATTTTTGCATTCGGTTGCGATCGTCTGCTATTCTAACTAAAATTCAACAAGTAATGTGCTAATTCTACAAAACGACTGCAACAACAAAATGTAAAGGGTAAAAATATACCTTTTATCACATTCCATGCAAGTAAAAGTTTGATTTCTTTTATTTTGGTTTTACCACTTTCTCAGACGTTTGACTTGCCGCCTCGCCTGTAGGATTTCGCTCAATCAATGCATCCACAGCTGCTATTCTTTTTTTTTTTCTTTTTGCTTATTTTGTGAAAGTTTCTTTTTTTTTTAATTGTCACAACTGCAGTTTTTATTAGTACTAAACGGACGTCTCATGTTATTAAAAGGAGTCGTAGCAAGAGTGTTGTATATTTAAGAACACATAAAATTGTAGTTGCTGGGGAGAGGATGCTTGTTTCGGCTCCGCTTGTATGAAAGCCACATCGATGTTGTTACCTTGGTTTCCGTTTAATGAACACTATGAAATGATTGTATTAGCGCGTTAACTTGCCTCGATCTTCTTTTTTTTTTTTTTTCTTACCGATGTTTCGATTGAACAGGTGGAACTAACAGTAAACACCGTGTAAGGCGCAGTAGTGCAAGTGGATGGTTCGTAAAAAGGATCACAGTTAAGAAGTAAGACACGCGCAAAATACAAAAAAGAGGTTCCTGGCGGGATTTGAACCCTGAACTTTCACGCCGTGACCATAAGTACCGGCGCTCTAACCTCTCGGCCACAGTAGAGACGCGAAACGCCGACGCTGGCGGAGGTATACAAATATTCTGCCACCGTTTTCATCTCGAGTGGTTTTTTCTTTGTATTGGCTCATTTTCACCCTTCCTGGCCGTAATTTTATCTGTCACTCCTCAGTATAAGGAGGCGGTCGATTGGACTCCAGTTGAAAGTCCCTGCAGTCAGTTTCTGCGAGCGAAATTAGGCTTTTGTGCTTGAAGCTATGGCATTGATGAAATAGTACTAAGGGAGGTAAGCGACTTCAAATATTTAGGTAATATTTTTACTTCCAAGCTTAAATGGGATAGGCACGTCGACTATATTTGCTCCCGCGCCCTCAGAAAATTCGGCTATGTTAAACGCACGTTAAAAAAATCGTCTAAAGAGGTAAAATTAACCGCTTTTAAAACTCTCGTGAGGCCGATTTTGGAGTACGGTTCAGTGGTCTGGGACGTTCATTTAAAAAAGGACATTAATCTCATTGACTCTGTTCAGGCTAAGGCTATACGATTTATTTCCAATCGATATGATCGACACTTTTCACCTTCATCCGCTTTGCCAACATTAGGGCTAGAATCTTTATCGTTAAGGCGAACTATCGAGCGATTGAAGTTGTTATATAGAATTGTTAATAATGAAAGTGGCATTGAATGTATGAAGTATATTTCCTTCTCATATATTTCGCGCACTAGGCGCTACCATCCCTTAAATATTGTACCCTTTCGTTCTCACGTAAACTGTTTCAAAAATTCCTTTTTTTCCGCGCACTGTTGAGCTGTGGAATAGTATTGACGGTTCTACGCGTATGCTCCAGTACGACGACTTTGTTAGAAAACTCGCGAAAGTTGACTTCCTTTGATGTTTGGTGTTTTTGGCGAATCATTATGTCGTTGAATAAGTTCTCGTTTATTGTTCTCTCTACTCATGTTTTTAGTTGTGTAATCCACTCCTGCAATGACCTCAACTGAGGTCGCAGTGTACATAAATAAAATAATGAAGCGATCCGGATTTCTCCGCCATTAGGCAGGGACGCTGGGTACTTCCGTGTCCCCATGGAGCTGGTCACGAGACAGAAAAATCCCTCTTGGCCGCAGCCGCAGCCGCAACATCAGCAAACCGGCCCAGGAATCTTCGGCAATAGACCTATCTCACGAGCCAATTTAACTACGCCACCGCTGCCGCTATGCATCGAGGGAACTTTAGTCGTTCTGAACGTGCGACAATTTCGCTGGAGCTCTGCGCGTGTGGAGCACAAGACTCCACGACCCCTCTCGTGTACTGCCGTTTGCCTCCCGTGAACTAAAGTTAAGGCGGCGACACCCATGCCCCGAACGCGTGGTGAGATCAATCTATTAGCTGCTCGATAGCTTACCAGGACGTTTTTTTTTGTGGGGCTATCAATCCCTACATTTACGGCCTATGTCTAATTGCGCGATCTCTCTGTAGTACTCCAGAAAATAAAATAAAATTATTTTATTTTTTTAGTAATAAATAAAAGATTACGTTACCGCTATGAAAGCGAATTCCAATATGAACTCTTTATGGTCACTTAAACAGTATTCGTGCAACAAAAAAAGAAAAGGAAGTAAAAAGAAAGAAGTTTTTCTTTTTTCAGATCCGATTTGAATCCGTCTAATGGTGAATTCCGCTCGCAGGTCTCGAGCGCTCCAAAAGCGCTCCATTTGGAGCGCGCACATTCCGCTCGCAGATCTGGCTCAAGTTGGTCATCTTCCGCTCGTAGATCTCTGGCAGCGCCCGCTCCACGGAGCGCCCCAAACTCCGCCGAACTTGCTCTGTGGGATTTCACAGATCTCTCCGGAAGTTGACAGAGCGGCCCACGTGATTTCCGTCTAAATCGGCGGTGCTCATGCGCGGCGAGGTTGGAGAGATCGGCGGGCCGGTCGGGCCACGGTCGGGTCGTGAAGTTGCATCTGTTCGGGTGCGTCGGTTGTTTACTCTGGACTGTGACGGCTCGAACGCTTATACCTCGCGTAGATCAGGGAAAAAAAGCCGGGAATGTGGAGCGTGGCAAATCGTAAGCACTGACATCTGTGATCGCCGCGGAAGAACGAGAAAAAGAACTATAGAAAAGCCGGAGGCAGACGCAAGGTTAGGCCTATTCATTCTGCAGCCAGTGATTGTTTACCTTTTTACACTGCATTCCGTCGGCGTTTTCCCGTGAAATAAAGCAAGAAGTGGTTAGGCAACGGCCGTGCAAGTGATGGTTTGTTACCTCTGTGTTTATTAAAGTCTTACTAGAAATCTGAACTCCACCGCTGGCAATCGCTGTCCATGCCCCGCCGCTTCGAGGCGGCCGAAAGGTATATGACGGTGCCGAACGCGGACGTCTTCGTTATTTGTGACATGGGCGCCGTGGTACGTATAATTCCGCCCGGCCTGTGTCGCGTGTTACTTCTGCAGCTAAGCAGTGAAAGTCGTCACTGGTCGTCGGAAAGATCAGCCGGCTGAGGCGTTGCTGGGCTGGTCAAGTTCGAGCAGCGGTCATTTTGAACGGCGGAGGGAGAAGGGGGGAGGGGGGGGGGGGGGGAGGTCGTTCAAAAAATGCAAGTTTATCTTCCCCTCGTCGATTCGGAGCGGGTCCCACGGAGCGGAATTTTGCCTCCCTGCCGGATTTTGAAAAGTGCTCCAGATCTACGAGTGGAATTCACCATAAGTTTCTAAAAGAAAAGACAGGAACTAGGCGTGCTTTTTTGTCTTGTTTTACTCTCAGATAACTCCTGGAAAAATGTAAGTGTTGATTAAGAATTCCTGGGCTATAGGTGAGATATTTAGTCAGGTGAGTAAACGGCATCAGTTGAAAGAACCTTTCCTAGGAGCAAGTTTTGTAACACACTAACACGAAAGGTTCTAAGAGATTGTGCACGGGCCTGTTATTGTAGTCTTGCTGAGCAATGCTGAAAAAAGCCTTATAATGCACAATAAAACCTAAAAACGTCCCCAGCAGCGCAGTCGTTAGCGCAGGACACCACACTGCTGATCTGGCTGTTAAACCAGTTTTTAAATTATTTTACTCTAGTTTAGCTAGAGCGGCAAGGGATCACAGATGTCAAATACAAAAGCAATACTCGTACACTATACACTAAACAATCTAAATAAGTGACAAAGCGCAAGAAAAAACGAGCACTATAAAGGGAGCCTAGCAGATTAATTTGTAGGCTGCTTTTGCATATATTGATTTGAGTTGTCTCTCGTAGCCTAGTATAAGTGACGCGTTTTGATCTCCAGTTGCAATCTCATCACGATGCCTTCTAATATCACATTAAGAGCGTCCCTCCGCCAATATCAGTCGCTCGCGCGCCATCCCAAAGGGTAAAAAGCACCGTACTGTAGTAGATGTCGAAACTACATCAGCCACTCCATGATTTTTCGGCATACATTTCAATATTTGAAAAAAGATTTTACTCTAACTATGACTGGAATAGGAAGATGGGAGCGCATTCTTTGAAATCTTGGATATTTCGAAAAATATAGAAGCTTGTGGGAACCGCAGTTGTTGCAAGCGTCCACATTTGCCAACACGAGAAGGTGTTGGCAAATTAACAGCACAAACTTTAAGAATAGGTAGTTTTAGAGTATTGGCTCCTACGCTAGGGGGCACCTAAGTCATAGGGGGACACGAGGTCAGCGACACTCGCGCTGTGGGCCCAGCATGACATGCTTGCTTTTCTCGCTTGCAGCGCCAATATGGTTAACACGCGAAATCAATAAACTGAAAAATATAGACATCTATTATATTTGCGCTTGAGAAACACTTGTGCAAGCGTCAGAGATATAATTTGTAATTTAAAACCACATTTACCTATTGATGAGCAATCAATAATTGTTTTAATAAAACTCCAAATCAATACAATTTCGTCTTTATCTTTTTCACGGGAGACTTTTCTCCGTCTCTCTTGTAGCTCGCTTTTTGTACATCAGACACATTGTAGAATGCACAAACATTCAGACGTGCGGTATTCGAGCACGAGCCTCGAGTCAAATCTTTTCCTTGTAACCTTTTGAGAGAATTGCTATACACCTTTTCATCAAGGGCGCAGCCATCTTGAATGTCCTCACTTCTGGTATAGGGTAAAACATTGTTTTGATCTCTCCACACCGCTGGAAAGTCTTTACGAAAACCGCGTGATTGTCACACATTCCTGTTTTGCTTCACATATATATTTTCGCATATTCCAGGTTGAAATGTGTTGTTATTTTTTTTTTTTTGTTTTTTGTCCAGCATACCAGATACGGAACGAACGTGACTGAGAACGACAGGAAACAGAAAACGTCTTTGTTCATCCTTAAGCTGAGCCTGCAGCCAATGCCGCAAACACAAGCACAAGAGCTCGGGGTCATTGATTTCAACAGTTCTTCCGCAGGTCGAGCGCTCGTGCTAGAAATGCACGTTTCAAAGCCGGGAGCGCGGGCTAGATCGCTCTTGTAGGTTTGGGTGTGGTCTCAGCTTAAGGGTGAAAAGAGTATAGACGCTTTGCAGCAGCTGTGCATGGACGCCGCCATAACTGACCTTCAGTTTTTGTTTCCTCCTATTTCGTTTATTTCAATTCCTCATTACCATAGCAGGCCACTTTATTGCCATATTAGATTCAACTGGGTCCTTTTCTAAAGCATCGGCCTTTGTAGAAGATCGTCAACTACCGTTTCAGTTGCTCGGCATCTTGATAAGACAAGAGAAAGTCAGCAATGGCGCCTGTAATTTGGCGCGTGTGTAAAGCGTCTATAGACCATGCTGGGGGAGCCACTGAATGTCGCCAAAGTACCGAATTCCATTCAATCCGCTTACCAGAAGTCAATGCCGCAGAAGCCAGTTCTGATTGGCTGCTTTAGCCCATGACGGAAGTTATCAGTCGGTCATTTTGTTGATTGTCCCCGAAAAACAAAAACGTATATAGAACGGTTTCCGCTTTACCACAGCTATGGCGGGCAGGCACGCGTGCTCTAGGCATCGATGAGCTAGGACCATCTGGAAGGGGCATTGATTTTCTCTAGATATTTTTTACATCAAATAGCCGCTAATGTGGTTCGCCGAAAAAGAATGCCAGCTCGTTTGCTCGCTCCAGTTGCGCTGGTGCTGCGTTTCGAACTCTACGCCTCAGACGCTAAAGCACAACACTCGACTTCAATGTGTTTTGAGGCGAGAGGGAAAGGCGAGACAACGAGGTACAAGTCACGCACCACTCGGAACGAAATAAACAACTTTGGTAAAAACAAACCTGTGTCGCCACAGGCCAAGAACGTGGATTGAAGAGCTCACACGAAAGGGAATGCTACACTGTACGTGCTCCGCTTCGATTGCATACGGCAGCACCATAATGGGGATCAAGACTACTGAGCCCGACTTGGCTCTAAAGCGAAGCTTGAGAGCTTCAGTACTCTGGGAATATTGAATGACTCTAGACCGTGCTTTACGCATTCCTTTTCTTTTTGTGTTCGTCCGTGTGCAAAGTCACGTCAAGACAGCCAGTGGGATTCGGGAGACAATGCTAATCTTCTCCACTTCCTCGGGGAAGGCGTCAGAGTTTTAGGAAATAATGCTCTCGCTTCGTTGAGAATTCTAAGAAAGGTTCTGCTCGCCAGATGGCTGGGAATCTTCCTACCATAAACGCTGAGACCGAAACAAAGGAGGAGCAGCAGAAGACAAAGTATAATACGCTGCTGGGCGTAGTTACACGTCACCATCAGTAAAAACACATTCCTTCAAGAAATAATGGGAGGGGGAGGGAGGTCGACATGCCCTTTGAGTGACTTGATCAAAGTCAGGAATTAAGTATCTCGCAAGATTAACTGAAGAGTCAGTTGAAGGACATGCCTTTATTTATCCTTCCCGTTCTTGTGCGAGCTTGTTTGCCGTTCCCTGGTGCATTAACCCTGATGCGCGTGCTAACTCTGACGGAGCCACTTCACCAAATATATTATGGTTAAGGCAGGCCAAGTATGGTATCGTAAACTTTTACAATGTATACATAATAAAAGTGAAAACATAACACCACCAGTTGAAGCCACTAAGGTGTCTTTCGCAGTATAGAATTATTTATTTATTTATTTATTCAATACTTCAACCTCATTGCAGGGTGGACACTGTGGCACAATAAAATACACCAAAAGTAGATGACAGTAGAATGACACGCTGCAAACTATATCCCGATCACTAAGCCGGTTAGCACAAGTCACTGTGATACACTTATAGAAAACATTTCGAAACGCTGTTGAATAGTTGACAAATACGTATTTTCATCACACTAACAAAAAATAAAAATAAATAGGTATAAACGCAATATTTATCTGTGCCCTTAGTGACGTGATCGCCTATCAATGTCTAAAAAGAAGAAAGACAGAAAGTAAGAATTCGATCGTCATCAACACACAGAACTTCAAAACCCTTATTTGCTTTATTGTCAGCTCGGGAAGATAAGTGTGATGGTTATCTTTTTATTGTTAGTCTGTTTTTTTTAAGTTGTGATAGGAAGGTTGCCAGAGGATTACTGCCTACAAATTCTTGGCCGAGGCAGTTCCATTCCCTAATTGTACTAGGAAAGTATGCTTTCGCGAGGACGTCGTTATGTGTAAAATGTTCATTCAATGAAAGCGAGTGAGAACGTCTTGGAACGCGCGGTTGAAAAAATTAAATGTAGTCACTTTATTTATTTTTAACTGGTTATTTACTAGTAAGAAAAGAAATTTAAGTCAAAAGACGGTGAGAGTGCAGGCGAGCTGGTGGTAGCTAATCATGTCGTATTACACCTGAGACTGCGGTGGAAGAAATCGGAAGAACTTTCAGCAGAAGGAACAGACGTTCTCTGAGACGTTCTCTGTGTCTGTTCCTTCTACTGAAAGTTCTTCCGATTTCTTCCGCCGCAGTCTCAGGTGTAAAATTTAAGTCGTTCCCGTTGATGTCTCAAACTGGGGATTTTAAGATTGGCCGCTGCCATTATGGCGGTTGGTGACATCGACCAGCTATACGCACTGTACACAGTCGCGCTGCCTTTCGCTAAATACGCTCCAGTTTAGATTTGGCTTTTGCAGTGTAAGGGTCCCAGACTATTGCCGCGTACTCAAGGAGGGGCCGTATGTACGTTTTAAACGTGAGAAGTCTTCTAAAGATGGGCAGTCTCTAAGAAATCGCCTTAAGTATCCCAGTTTCTTAATTAAATGCTTTCTTGGTAATATAATCTGTATGGTGGTTCCACCTTATCTCGCTTTTATGCATAATCATGCTTGTAAGCATAACGCTTGTAAGCATAGCATAATCATATCTTGTAAGCACAATAGATGGACTGAATGAACGGCAGAAGTGCGAGCGCGCACCGTAGAGTTGGCATAGCCGTTTCGTATTAAACCGAGTAAAACACAGCGGACGAAAATTCCATTGCGTTTTGGAACCAATGAGGGTGTGCAAGATACAGAGCCTTTTGTGTACCTGTTAAACAGTCTTATTGGACACAAACTAGGACTGCCTTGTGCTAATTGAAGTATACTTTAAAATCACGCTCCCAAGTTTGATTCTACTTTTGATATTTATTTGAACTCATTAGAGCCTAGGTGCCGCAGAAAGCCGAGGCCCTCATACCGTGAACGTCTGCTGCGCCGTGTCTAACGATAAAAAATGGTATTGTATAGATGATTATAAAAAATAAAAAAAAAATGTTGATGATGGTTTAAAATCCAGGTAACGACGAAACTGGATGTGTATGCACGGACCGCTCCCCGTCGTTGGTGGGGCTGCCTAAAGCTCTTCTGCAATATTATTGGACACAAATCAGCATCGCCTTGTGGTTACTGAATAACATTTCCAACATCGCACTCTAGAGTTTAAAACGTGTAGCTTCACCTATTTTTACTTATCGCCCGAGAAGCTTTCTGGCAGAATTAGCAAAAACGCTTTGTGTTTATTGTTTCCATTACCAGCCCAGCAGCCTTATGCTTGTTTCAGCGTGCCGTCAAAATGGCACGTGACGAAGTAATGTCACGTGACGACGTATTGTCACGTGACGTTTGAATTGTACGTGACGTCATAGTGTCACGTGGCGTCATGACATCACGTGATACACGGTGTGCACCTGACATCATTAAGCCGCGTGACATCACTGCGAAACAAGACTTGACATGACTCTGTGACATGCATGGTGTCAGCTGACGCCAGGTGTCAGGTGACGTGTTAATGCAATTATTGCCGAGTTCCAGGCGAGCTGGACAAAATAAACGATCATTCATTCTCTACAGCTCGCCTGCAACATTGAATTAATTGCATTAATAACGTAGCCTTTAAATGCTGGCGGTTCACCCTTGCTGGTATTCGACTGGTGGCAGCTGGTAGATCTTGTTTGGTCTATTGACGTCTAACTCCTGGTCAGCTCATGCAACAAAGAAAAAAAAACTCCTGGTTGGCTCACTTGGTAGAGCACTTCACTGAAAATGGGAAGGTCCCCGGTTCGATACCAGAAGCAGGATTTTTTCAGCACGCACCAGTCGCCTACCTGTGTTTGGTGATTTGTTTTTTTTCCTTCGGCATTCCGAAGAAAATAGACATATAATCATATTCTCCAGACCGATTTTTTTTTATTCTCTGTTCCGCAGCACGTGAATGCGCGTCTCCCGGTCCGAGCTATTGGCATTGAGAGAGCTGCGACGGTATTTTGTTATCGCCTGTTTCTTTGCATTTCTTCAAAGAGCGCGTGCAGTGGCCATCGGGTACTTCAAGAACCCGTAGCATAAAGCGGGCTATTAACGCTTTCCCGAAGCTCTCTAACAAATTTATACGAAATCTGTGGCTTAGCTCTGTGCAAACGTCTCCACTTTGCACGCACCGGACCCATGTTCGAACTGCTCAGATTGAGGAGCTCCGGCCCCTTCACCTCCGCAGTGTGCAGCACGTGGTGTTCTTTCTTTTGTTCCTCTTGCACCTCTGGGATGCTGTCGTAGAATACCTGACCCTTAGGCCAGTTGCAAGGTTCCGCTGAAAGCCACTCAGGCCCTTGCCACCACTGTTCGCTTTCGATCAATGTCTCGGCGCTAATTCCCCTCGTCAGCATGTCCGCTGGGTTCTGACTTCCAGGACAGTGGTTCCAGCTTGCGGGGTCGCTTGCGGACTGAATCTCATTCACCCTGTTTCCTACAAACGGCTTCCACTTTGAGGCTCGTCCTCTAATCCAGTGTAGTGCAATAGTGGAATCCATCCAATAGAACGTCTTCATCCGGAGGTTCATTGTGTCGTTCAGATAGCGGGCAAGACGTGTCCCAAACACCGTTCCCATTAGTTCTAGACGAGGGAGAGTCAGTCGCTTGAGCGGCGCCACTCGTGACTTCGCGAGCACGAGGCATGTAGACGTGTCTCCGTCTTCGTTCTCCACTCGAAGTTAGGCGCACGACCCGTAGGCGAGTAAGCTTGCGTCGCAAAACACGTGCAGTTGAACCGACCTGGCGCCTTCTGCTGGGCACCGCATGGTGCAGCGGCCGACGGGCAGAGCCTTCAAGAGTGGCAGTTCCACGCACCACCGCTGCCACAGCTCGGAAAGGTCGTCAGGCAGCTCCGCATCCCAGCCGATTTCACGTTCCCACTGCTGCTGGAATATGATCTTGACCCGAATCATGTACGGAGCGATAAGGCCCAGGGGGTCAAAAACTCGAGCCGATGCCTGTAGCACAAAACGCTTGGTGTTTGCTGCAGTGCTGACGAAATGCAATACTCCTTCCATGGGAATCAGCAATTTGTGTTGGTAGTGCTGCCACACGAGTCCGAGAACCTTCCTTGGTTCTTGGGATGCTTGTGGTTCCTCGGTCTCATCAAATCGACACTATAGTTCCGCAGCATTGGACGTCCACTTGCGGAGTCAGATTCCGGTTTCAGCCATAATTGCGTTGGCCTCATCGTGAATCTGTCTGGCTTCACCAACGTCGGAGGCTCCGATAAGTAGGTCGTCCACGTAAAACGCATTCCGCAAACGATCAGCTATCTCCCTGTATTGGTCCTTCACGTTATCCAGGTGGTGCATTAGAGTTGCGGTCAATAGAAAGGGGCTTGAGGTGGTCCCGAACGGCACTCTGGTCATTCTCCATTCTTCGATGTTTGCTGCTGCTCCTGATGTTGGCTTCGTTTCGAACCACAAGAATCGGAGAGCATGTCTGTCCTCTGTGCGAACGCCTATCTGCAGGAACGCCTACTCAATGTCAGCTGTGATGGCGACCTGAAATAGCCTGAATCGCACCAAGATTCCCACCAGGTCGTCGTTAAGCTTGGGGCTTTTTTCCAGATGTTCATTCAGTGGGCTGCATCCCGGCATATGTGATGACGCATCGAACACGATCCGGAGTCTCGTGATGCTGGAGCAGCTGCGTACTACTCCCTGGTGCGGCATGTAGTAAACTCGTTGATTGTCAGCTTGAGGTGCCCGCTTGGGCACCTTTTCCGCATGCCCTGCCGTCATGTAGTTTCTGATGGATCGGTCGTACTCATCAAGAAGCTGCTCGTTGCGGGATAGTCGTTTGAGGAGCCCCTCCAGTCGTTTGTGAGCCATGACTCGATTGTTTTGGAAGTCTTGTCCAGTCTCCTTCCACGGCAATGCAACTTCATAACGTCCGTCTACCTTCGTGATTGTGCGTTCAAACTGGCTTTTTACAGCCTCCAGTTACTCACTGTCGGTTTTCGGCTCGTCCGTAATTCCGAGGCTATCGAACTCCCAAAAGCGACGGAGTTTCGCCTCATTTTCGTCGTGCGCCCGCGTGCTGATTTTAAGAATGCAAACCATCGTGTTTGTACTACCCGACAGGGTGCTGTGCAAGAAAATCGGACCCTGGAAGGTCCAACCGAAAATTGTGTCGATTGCAACCATGCTCTCATTCTCTTTGAACCGACGAACCTCACCTCAGGTGACCTTCCGAAGCTGGTCCGATCCAAGAAGAAAACTGATGCCACGTCGGGGCTCCGTACCTTGGGTCAGTGTCATGTCCGCGATGAGTCCTCCGTCAGCCACGATGCTTCTCACGAAGTCGTGGTCCACCGGCCCTTCCAGGATGTCGTTGCAAATGAAAGGTACTTCGATAGCCTCGAGGACACACTCTTTTCCGTCATGCTGACTACGAAGGCGCACCTCAACCAGCCTGCGTCGTTGGGCGCGTGTCGATGTTTCCCCGAAGGTGTTCAACTGAAGGTTCGTAGTACCGATCACTCGGAGATTTAGCTTTCTTGAGACGTCCGTGTGTACGAATGTCCGCTGGCTTCCTCCGCCGATGACGCCCCGATAGTGACTGGTTGCACGATCTCCTACGGTGGAAGCTCGGAAAGTCTACAGAAGCACCCCCGAGTCCATCGTAACGTTGGAGTTAACGACGCCTGTGGTGTTGAGATTGGTGTTAACGCTTTTCGGTGGGGTCCAGTTGGGGTCACACATCGAGCTTGCATGCCTTCCTCCACATGACGCACACTTCACCTTCCGTCGGCCGTCTTTGGCGCGGTGTCCTCTGGTTGTGCATCGGAAGCACCTCATGTCTTCTGCCAGCCTCCTTTTCTTCTGGTCAAGTACGAGGTCGCCGGAGCAGGACTCAGTTTGATGTTTTGCAGATCGGCAGAAAAAGCAGCCGACTGCGTTTGTGTTCAATACAGCTGCGGTTGGCCACGTCGTGTGTCCCCGCCGTTCGACGTAGCCCTCACGCGCTGGGGTCTGCCTCGGGTGGCGAGTCTCTGCGGCAATTCCGGCTCTCTCCCTGCTCTCTACCTCGTCACGAAGGAACCCAAGAATCTCGGCGAGCTCAACTTCGGCATCTTCGGATTGCAGCGGCGAGGGACAGATCTGTGCAGAGGAGAGCGAGTCGATCGAGCGGCCGGCGTCTTGTCCTGTTGCATTCGGCGACGTTGGATCTCTCTCCGACGTCCCGGACGCGCTGTAGGCGGTGTTGCCCGACTGCCGCCTGTGGTAGTCCAGCACCATCTCCTTCGGCAGGGCCCTGAGAAGAATATCCGACACCATTGTACAGTAAGTCGAGGTTCCCACGCCGAAACCTCTTAGCCCTCGGATGTTGGTCTGCACATGGTCGTAGATTCTTCTCAGTCCCCTTGTGTCATTCGCGGACGCCACCGGCGGCAGAGATCGGAGCTTCGCCAGGTGGTCTTGTTCAATTCTTCGCCTGTCGCCGAACCGCTGCGTCAGGATGTGGATGGCATTGTCGTAGCAGGCCTCCGTGGCCTGTAGTCCTGCGATTGCGGCAGCAGCTGGTCCGGTGACGAGTGTGCGAAGGTAGTGGAACTTTTCCGATCGTGTGATGCTGTCGTTGTTGTGAACAGCACCACTGAATCGTTCCCAAAAGCTCTGCCAACCGCTGACATCTCCGTTGAATGTCAGGAGTCGCAACTTCGGGAGCTTCACTCCGCTTGTCCTGTTGGGAGGAGGTACTGAAGCTGTCGCCGATGTGGTCTCGTTCAAGGGCGCTGGCGTTGACAGTTCCTTTTGTCGTAGCGATGCAATTTTGCTGCCCAGCAGCGCTAGAACTCGGGTGGCGTCGTCGTCTTATTCGGATACAGTCGCGTATTCCGCGACGAGCTCCTCTAGTGGCACTTGGTCCTCGATCTCCGAATTTAGAGACCGAAGCGACTGGTTGCATGCGCTGATTCGTTCTCGCCAGGCAGTCACCGTTGCCAGATCCGCTGTCTCCAGCCCCGCCGACGCCTCGCTGATGAGCCTTGTGGTTTGCTCCCGTTTGACTCCACGTTTTTCTTTAAGCAGCTCCATCGTTTGCCGTTCACGAACACACTCAGCTCTTTCACAGCGTTCCAGTGAGGCGGTCACAAAGATCAAATCCGCTCACCTTGTTCGATGTTCTGTCCCGGGTTTCGGCACCATAGATTCTGTGGCAGAAGCTGCGCGCGGTTCTATACTAATTAAAGGCATTCAGAAATAAACAAAAATAACTATATTACATCAACTCGATTACAGAAATATGCACTACGCAGTCATTGTTCAGGTCGGCGTCGCCGCGATCTTGTTCGTTCAAGTTCTTTCGTTCGACTGACTCGCACTCATCTCCCCCGCTTCTCCGAATTGTTCTCGCTCGTTCTCCGGTCTCGACTCTTCGCGCGTCCGGCGCTTTCCTCCTCCCGTCTTGCCCTCACCCCAGCCCCCATCGCCGCGCTCGGGCTGCTGGAGATGTCGGCTCGGGTTTCACCCGGTGCGTGCTTTGGAGGACGACAGCCGGGAAGGAAATGGCGTTCTGTAATCCGCAGCAAATGCTAAGAAAGCACCAGGGTGATTTCAGATAAGATCGACCAAAGGGTGGCTGGTCGACATTTCTAAATCAACTGATGTTTTTATATGACATTGTCTAGTGTCTGGTATAAACGAATCCACACTTAGTTTTGACCAGAAAAAAAATTTGGAGACAAGAAAAATCGTAAGGCAGGGAGGGGTGGAGAGTTGCAATAACGCGCACTGATGGAGGGGCAAGTTTGAAAGTGAATAATTAAAACAATAAAATTAGGAGAATTTTAAAACTTTTTACAAACAAACTATGGGTACAACTTGCTTGTAATATAAAGTAATATATTTATTAAAAATTTATTTAATTTTCTAAAAATTGCCAAACATGCCTGCTCGAACGACAAATGGCAAAATTTGGAAATCTGTATCTCATGAAATAATTTAATCATTATTACATAACTTGCAGACATTATTTTACTAATATATGGCTATTATTGAAAAAATAAATAAGGTATCTGAGTGACACAATAGTTACAATATATTTAGGCAAACAAGAGAAAAAAATCAAACAAAGAAAAATTCCAATGCGAATAAAAAAAAAACACCACCTTCGATTTTTTTTAAATTTGGGTACCCTGTTATACTCTATTTCGGCATTCATTTCTATTAAAAACATGTTGCATCATTGCACTGTGAAAGAAGAAACAACTCCCCAAAATAGGGTCCTTTTTCAAAGCCTACACTTAGCAGTGTCCTATACAAGAAGCATACTTGGGTAGTAATTCAATTACAGTAATTAAATTACTGTAATTTAATTACTTTTCCTGGTAATTTGTAATTGTAATAATTACTTTTGGCTAAAAGTAATTGTAATTGTAATTTAATTACTTTCTAGCGTCAGTAATTGCTAGATTTCAGGCACAATTACAATTACTTTTGCAAGATTTTGTGGCGGCGGCGCTTTTCCCCCCTGGCCACGGAGACGACAGCACAGCCAAAGCGACAGGGGAGAGAGCGTCTCCCAACCTGCTAAAAAAAATGGAAAAGAGGGGTGGGAAAGAGAGGCTGGGATAGAACGGAATGAAGGATTTTGTAGACTGTAAAACGATTTAATGAAGAATTTGAAAAATAATTTGATAAATGAGGGCTACATTCGCGTCCGTTTTCGTTTCTGTCGTAGTTAAATCTGACTCTTCGTCTCGTTTGTTTCCTGTTGCTCCTGCTTCTAGGGGTCTTTCTTATTTCTCATTCCCACACGGGGGCATCAGAGGTCGAAGTCGAGCTGGTTGGCTCCGATCACATCATCCGGTCGAGGCGGGGAGGTTCGAGGTTCTCCTTACGCGTCTTCGCCGCTAGCATATTCGCTTACATATTTCAGTCAAGTTTGGAACTTTTTTGTTCATGAAATTATTCTCTTTTCTTTATGAGTTTTTCACGTCCTTCTCCTCTATCTCGTATGTTGGTACCACTAACAGTAAGTCGTGCTACTCTAACATCGAGGCGAAGAAGCAAAGAAGCAGCAGGTCTCATTAATACGACTCACCCTGCATTACTTCCAACTGTTGTTGCTACACTGCTCTTCCTTCTCCCAATCCTCGTCTACCTTTTTGTATAAATCTTCATTATTTAGTGTTCGCTCTACCTAACCCTTTCAACCGTTTGTCAGCCTGATTGGACGAGATTCCAAAACCTACAAACCGCGGCTTTAGCTGTAGGGAGCTTGTTTTTACATTTGTTGTTCGTTGAAGGCTTCTTTTTTTATAGAGGGCTTGGCTTGCACTTTGTTTTTACACCTCTATCGTGACCCTCCACGCGTTGTCCTCTAGTCTTGGCCTGTGGAACCGTCTTGAGGCGCGCAGTGCTGCTTTGCATTGAGAAGCTGCAACAGTGTTATCTACAATGGAAAAGGAAAGGCTGCCGGGGCCTTGTTGCGAAAAATTCTCTAAACAGATTAGCACCAATGTAAAAATCTATAATCGTGAGGAGCAAACTCTTCGCACCGTTTCTGAAAAAAAATTCAATAAACCGAAAGGCGACCTCCAATTTGCGGAAACACTTGCAGGTAGGCAACTTTCTTGTTACTTTGAATAATACTTACAGTTATAAAAAGAAATAATAATATTAGCTCGTCTTTATCTTCCAGCTGAAACACGCCCAAGTAAATCGTGAAATCGAGGCGTCCAAGGATTCCGCAGTTTTGGAATAATTCGCGGATTCAAACTTTCGCGACGCGGTGCGGTCGCGATATAGATTCCAATGTGTTGACTTTTTTTTTTTCGCGAATTGTAGGCGATTCGCGAAATTCGCGAAAATCAAGTCGTTTGCAGTGTATCATTAATTTTTCGAGGTTGTTCTTGCCATGCTAAATTCAAATCGATCTTCTTTATGAGACGCATAACATCGATACAATCATTGCTATCCTAATGATTAGCTACATGACGATCCTAAATTTATTATTTATCTCGGGAGCTTTTTGGGTGTTACCGTGCACTGAATTAACCCAGAATCCCTGGCAATAGAGTTGCTGCTATTGTGACACTAGTTTTGTGAAAACGACCACAGTTCGTGTGCTACGGTTACCGAAATCCGGCATGTTTCAAGTGCACAGACAGGGAGAGGAAGCGAATCATCGTGGCTGAAATGTTTTCGTAAGTTGTCGTATCCTTTAAATGTTTGACGTTGTTTACAAGTTTCTCTTATTAGCCATTTTTACGTGAGTTTTATGATACCAGTACTGTTGCATATTTGTTTCCTTGTATTATTTTTAAGTTTATTTTTTCTAGGTTTGACTTGGATACCATTTGCATAAGCTCTAAGGAGATTCGCCTCGCACCTGTGAATTTTGTCGCCATTTTTTATGTTTTGAGAATATATGAACGCAGGAGTTCATTACTCCAAACTATTAAGTTCTATAATCCATTTAACAAATTTCATAAAAGGAAAGTACAATGCGTGACATTTATACAGCGGCCATATAAGTCGTTTACAGATATATGGCACAATGTGGGGGGTAACTCTCAGAAATAAGTAATTGTAAAGTAATTGCATTACTTTTGAAAAGTAATTTGTAATTGCAATGAACTACTTTCGCGTAGTAGTAATTGTAATTGTAGTTAAACTACTTTTGGAGCTAAGTAATTGTAATTGTAATTAAATTGCATTTTGAAAGTAATTTACCCATGTATGACAAGAAGTGACTCTGAGTTCCAGTTTCATGAAACTTGCACAAATCTTTTATATACATTTATTCGGATGAGGTCATTGATAAAAAGAGCGATCGGTCACACAGTAAAAGGGAGGAGAAACTATATACAGCATTTTACATAAGCGTACAAAGTGGTATCATATTAGAGACTAATGATTTGAGAAAAGATGATGCAGTGTGAAGTTGTACCTTCCGGTATATTTTACATCTAGAGTAAAATAAATAACTTTACTTACACACACAAAAACAAAGATATAATAGTAAGATATTTAGGTTGGCTGTGTATTTACGATTACAAACAATTTCAGGTGACGGATGCCATAGTGCCTAACTGGAGCAGCTTCGATGGTCTCGGTGTATGAATGAATCGTGGCAAGCCGATATATTTTATCCTGCTCGAGGATAACATTTTGAGATTTTTTTTACAGTGATCAGATAGAAATTATTAGTAACCACCAGCAAAAACAGTAGGTTAAATACCCCGTGATGAAAAATGTGATAAATAAGATGTCCCTGCATTCAAAATGAGCAGTCCTTGGGAAATTGAATTCGGCACTTTACGCTAAGGTTTTCCTCGCTGTACCCATTTAATAAAGTTGCTTCCAAGCAGATCCGACTGTCCGTGCTACATATACGTCACAGGTCCCTTCTGTTGATGACTTGCTGAGCCGCCACGCGTGCCAAGACTGAATGCCAGGGAAGGCGCGCACCGTCAGCCACTCTTCTTTTTTTTGTTCACGATACCGAACAACCTCATTTTCGTCCAGATATACAAGATGCACGCCTTTCAGTGTCTTTGATAGAACGCTCACCATTGTCCTGGCCGTCTGAATTGCGCTTACTGAACGTTCTCTCAGGTTGTTCAGCGTGGCCTGGTGCTTCACGAGTCCGCCAACTCCGTCACATGCATTTTTCCCATGTCCAGATGCAGAAAATAACCACTGGGCTTGTGGGCAATCGTCCTTTGCAAATTCGTGAAGCTGGTAGCGATTCTTGAAATGACTGGCGGCGCCGTCACTTACGTACGTCACGTACGAGTATACCGCAACGTTGTCTTCAACCCACTCCTTCACTTTTTCTAGAGCCAAGCAAGCGTGAGCGGCGTCGTGACACAGGTCCTCACTGATGATGGCAAAGCTGTTTGTAGATTTTCTTGTCGTCACTACACATGTAAATATCGAAACTTGTTTTTTTTTCCAGTGATATGCTTGCACTTCGTCAGGAAGCACGATGGTCCCGTTTTCAGCAAAGTCAAAATGAAAGACAATGCTCCCGCGTTGCATGCACTGTTTTTCATCGTAGATCGCTTTACCTTGCGTTTGACGGATATGGTTGTGAAGTACCCAACTTCCAACCGTCACTTGGATGACTTTTAGGTAAGTCTCAGGTTCCAAAGTTTTTTTCACAAGGTCGCCGGACTCCCATGTTGCAAGCACAATCTCTTCATCCTCCGGGATATCAAGTTCCTGGAGTGTAAGAAACTGGCCTTTTGGGCAGTGATCACAGTCTCCTTGAAGGCACAGTTCTGTTGCTGGGTCGCACAGAAATGCCGAGTTCATTTCACCAGTGTTGAATGTTGAGCCTGTAACGTTCTCTAGAGCGGCAATACAAAGATAATAATTGGCGCAGCGCACACAAACGCACACTTCCTGGTGTGGAATACATTGGACCCATCTAGGGCGCAACGAATAAAATTTCGTTAGCCCAACGCCGGAATCGGGATGCTTGTCTTTGTATATACGGAAGGCCTCTCGTATTGAGCGCGTCATGAAGCGCTTTGGCACGAACGTTTTCTCTCCGTTGAGCATGACAGAGATGACGTCCTTCTGGTTGGGACTTTGGCGCGAACATTGTAGCTCGTCTTTCGTCAAGTACTCTAGGGCAGCAGACAGGTTCTCAGGGCTCACCTTGCACCTCGTGTAAGGATCCGGCTCATACCACACGCCATGCTTTTCCTTGAGTTTTCGGGATTTACTGATGAGGTACATTGAGGCCTGTGGAATCATCTTTTGAACCTCATTCTTCGTCAGTGTTGACGGCAGGAGTGTAAGCAGTTGACAACGTTCCCGGAGAGAGGTGGCGGTTTCAAAGGCCTGCCAAAAGTTCTCCACCCACTCAGTGCATGTGGAGCATGTTGGTTTGGACGACCCCGATGGTGCGTCCCTGTCGTACGCAATACGTAGCCTTGAGCGTATATTCTTGACAGCAACCTGCTCCAGTTCTGTCTGCTTTCTCTTGACATAGGCAGGCCTGTCCCGACTTCTTACGACGCTTGGTTGTCTCAGCGGCGACACATCTGTAGGTAGTATGCTGCGATTTAGATCTTTAATTGCTTCTTCAGCTGGCACAAATATGTCAGGGCACTGCTCTGAGCTTCGCATCGAGATCTCCTTAGTGATGTGCATGAAGCAATGGTAGCACAGGTAGTCCGTCGCACTCACTTTGGTGGAACAGTCAGGCGGAAGAATTTGCTTAACCGAGTTTAGGTCCAACTCGCCAACACTTCGAAAATTCCGCTGCTTTGGTATAGTCTTTTTGTGTTTGCAAAAGTAATCTGCACAAAACACTCGTTCGGAGCTCCAGGACGTCTTCATAATGTATACATAAATAATAGAAATTAAACCCCAACTGATGGCATATAATTGCCAAGTGAAAGAACTACTGGGTGCACAAGTGACAAGTCCGAGGCTGAGGAGCTCACTCACTGCAAACGTACATTGGAAAAGAGAGGTCACAACTGAGGCTGTCGGCAAAGCTTGATCCACCTCAAAGGAAGAAAGAGGGAAAGTCTCCAGACAAAAAATTGTGGTCAGCGGCCTTCGAAAAAGACTTTCCGGAATGGCACTGTCGTCCCTCCACGCGCTGATATGAAAGCACCCGAGCTTCTACCACGTGGTTCATGACACAGCCTGAGCTATGTCGGCGACCGGTTCGCGAGGGGTTGGCGGTGGGGTTACGTTGATGGTCACTCGGATTAGCCCTTGCTGTAATGAGCTACCGCCTGCAGTGCCTTATCGCCGGCTGGTGTCAACAACGAGAACACACACACCCTGTCTACACCAAAACTACAAGCGTTCACCGCACACGCGTCGCCGCCGCTTTTAAGCTTTTGTGAAATTGCTTTCTTTTGCCGCGGAGAACCGCCTTATCTTAACTACGCGCCTGAAATCCTTCCAGGCGGGCGTACACAATATCAAGCGTTTCGAGAAATGCCCGTGGAGTAGAACTATGGGTAAATTCGGAGCCCGCGATGTCGATATCGTCGCCGTTGTGTTATTATGCCGTCGCGTACTGCAGTCCCCCGTTGGGGGAGGGGGGGGGGGGGGGGCGGTCTTACTACGATAACATGGCGACAGCGTTTACACTCTATGTATTTACGCGAGGCTCGAGTATTTGGGTATAATGCTGCCGGTTGGTGTGCCCCTTTGTGCCTGATATTATCGCCCGTGACGCCAGCGAGTGAGATGGCGACAGGCATGACTGCTCAGTAAACAGGCGTCGGCGGCCATGTTTTGCTGGTTGAAGCGAACCTCCTTGTCCTTGACAGCGAGCGGGGAAATGCGAAAAAAAGATTCTATCGGCCGTTTTGCCAGAACTAGCGACGAGTGTCGTCTGCGGTTTCCGGCAACTATTTTGCCATAATCGTGAGCTTAGCGAGGAAATGATTTTTGCTAGCCACAGATCACTACCACGCAGAAAGGGAATGCTTGAACATGTTTTTGTTCTGGATATATATCAGGGATATATATGAGAGAGAGAGAGAGAGATGAAGGTAGAGCGGAAGAGGGAATAGCATATAGTGTCGCAGGAGAATAAAGTAAACAAAGTTCTTAGTGGCCGTTGGCTGCATGATCTTTTCTCGGATCACTAGTCCGTAATATGATACCTCTTTGTACACAGTAGTTTCTCCTTAATTTAAGTGTGTGAACGATTTCTTTAGTTATCATTGGCCTCATCTGAATAAAAATATATAAAAGATGTGTGTTGGTTTCATGAAACTGGAACTCAGAGTCAGTTCTTGTATAAAACACTGCTAAGTGTAGGCTTTGAAGAAGGACCCTACTTTGGGGAGTTGTATCTTCTTTCTCAATAAAATGATGCAACATGTTTTTAATGGAAATGAATGCCGAAATAGAGTATAACAGGTTACCTAAATTTAAAAAAAAATCGAGGGTGGTGTTTTTTTTTTTTATTCGCATCGGAATTTTTCTTTGTTTGATTTTTGTTTCATGTTTGACTAAATATATCCTAACTATTGTATCACACAGATACCTTAGTTATTTTTTAAATATTAGCTATATATTAGTAGAATAATATCTGCAAATTATATCATAATGATTAAATTATTTCATGAGATACAGACCTCCAAATTTGCCATTTGTCGTTCGAGCAGGCATGTTTGTCAATTTTTAGAAAAATAAATAAATTTTAAATAAATATGATTACTTAATATTACAAGCAAGCTATACCCATAGTTTGCGCCTAAAACGTATTAGAGTTCTCCTAATGTTATCGCGTTAGTTATTCACTCTCAAACGGGCCCCCTCCATCAGTGCGCGTTAATGCAACTGTCCACCACCTCATGCCTTACGATTTTTCCTGTCCCCAGGTATTTTTTCTAGTCAAAACTAAGTTTGGATTCGTTCATACCAGACACTAGACAATAACATATAAAAACATCAGTTGATTTTAAAATGTCGACTAGCCATCCTTTGGTCGATCTTATCTGAAATCACCCACCACTGTTATCGAAGTAAACAAACACGACGGCAGGGGCGTTGCTGCTGTCTTGAGAGTGCCGCCACGAGATCGCCGCACGGGTAGGTGGATCTTCCCTTCAAGTACGTGGTGGGTTATCATAGCGACACACGACGAGAATTCACAGTCAAGGATAGCGCTTTTACGGGGAACGATGAGAAGTTTCCCCCACGCCGTCCACGCCGACGATCACCACCGACGCCGTGTTTGCAGAGTGAAAGCCGGTACGACCGGCAATGCAGCGCGCGCGACCCAGCTCTTCTCGACCTGTGATTGGTCTGTCGCTCTCGTCGTTCCCAAATGCAAGAAAAAGTTCAGCCCGGCTCAACTCCTTGCGTTGCGAACGAACCCGAACGAAACAACCGTTTTGCGCTTCCTTGCGCTTCCGGTTGCATTCGTTCGTAAGCGTAGTGGTCGATCCGAACGCAACTGTGTGAACGGGCCTTTAGAGCAACTGCCAACGTTCGGCTGTTCCTCTGAGGCCAGTATGGGATACTCTTTGCTTCTTCAAGTATCCCTTTGGTACACAAATGTGGTACTATGTAACGTCATATTAATAAGTCGCATTTACTCATTTCAATACTTCTATTCTCGGGGACATCATTCCGGGGCAGTTCAGCAACAACGAAAAAATGTTTGGGTGCCTCACTGATGTAAAATTGGTCGTGAAAATGTTCTTGTACTTCCAGTAAATACTGTCAAGAAGTAACCCCCGACGTTGATAGTTTGCAAAAACATCCATTAGTTTTCTTTTTCGCGCGATAGAAGATGCTGAAAAAAAATAAAGAAAAGAGACAGCTGTCGATCCCTCCTCAGCTCGCAATTTGAACAAGGGGTCACGTGATTTGACGCTGATTATATAGCGTCAGTGTTCATCATAGTCATGCGCAAGGGTTTGGAAACCAAAAGTTTTGGCTGAGCTTCAGATATTGTTAGAGTTGGGCTATTATATTTATTTGAACATGAACATGTTCATGTTATTATCATATTTAGTTGAACATGAACAGGTGCATGAACAGCTACATTTTCGAACTTTAACTCTTACCCATCCAGGCAGATTTCTGCCGAATATGTTTCCTCTCAAACTAATTGAACATGAGCCATTACCCGAATGTTTGACGATGTTGATTGTCATGAACCCGAGCACTGGACTCTGGGTTATGAAAATCGCTTACGTTTGGGTGACACGTGACTCCCGGTGCGAAATCGTGATGTCATGTTACGTCACGCTGTTAACAAGGTTAATACATGTAGTGAATTTTTCAAGTTAAATCGACTTGACGCAGTGAGCCACGTGATGTCACGGGGTCACGTGACATTACTTGACCGCATGTATTGACACCATGACGTCGCGTGACAACGTGGCACATGGTTAATCATAGTGGCAAAACAAGTGTGCCACAAAAACCCACAATTTAACATACATTGGAATTCTGACTGACGATTTGATCAATAAATCGAAATCCAGCTGCCGATTTTTCATTGCCATATATTCATTTTGTGATGCTAACGAAAGAGAAGAAAAAAAATGCCTTGAACCGTTTTGAACCGGTTACCGTTATTTTTTTTTTCGGTTCGGTTCCGGTTCAGTTCCAAGATGGCGGCAAAGATTTCGGTTCGGTGCAGTTCCGGTTCGGCTAAAATAACGGTTCGGTTCCGGTTTTCGGTTCGCTTCGGTTCCGGTTCGACACCCTGCCTAGAGGTGCCCTGCCGCCTCCGCGCAGCACGTTCCGGTGAGGACGGGCCTTGTCCGCCTCGCAGACGGTAGCCTCTTGGAGGGCCCTCGTGACATAGGCGCGAGGCTCCGAAATTTTAAAGCGGCAGCATTCTTTAGCTACTTCACCTGATTTTCTCGAAGCGGTATCTGGCATCAAATGCACACCTTCCGGATGCCATTCTTAGATATCACTTGCGAAGATGGGGATTGGAGGATAGCGAAAATGCTTCCTTCACTGCTGTTTTTCAAATAATAGCCTATCGACTCCGCGACGCAAGATTTAACAGGGCCTGCTGCAACGCAAAACGCGCTGTGTATGTAAAGGTAGCACAAGATAAAATCAACTTACCGGCACAATCAAACGGCGTTCTCGTAGTAACAGGCTCAACCAGCGTTTGGATCGCGAGGATGGGAAAGTGCCTTCTTTTTATTACCTTCTTCGTTTTTATGTTAGAACCTTCGAAATGCCTTGAGGAGACGACGGAGGAATCGTAAAATGTGCACAGCTGCTTGATCTCTTCAAACTGGACAAGTTGTAGCAGGGCAACAATAAACAAAGACTCACGGTCGTCGCTTCGGCACGGCGCCGAAGCGGCGCCGATATTTGTTACCGGCGCCGATGTGTATTACCAGTGCCGATGTTTACCCTAAGCTAGAGTGTAATATACTTCGTCTCACCATACGATGGACTAAAGGCAATAGCTACGGACCGCCAGATCCAATCACGAGCTACTAACAAATTGTGCGCTATTTCGCTTCTATGCACGTATCGGTGCCCGCGTCTGGGATCACTGATAAGGCGACGGGTGGGCGGTGGTTCGAATCGAAGAGCACTGAATGACTCAACAATTTTACATCGCAAAGAAATCCACGATATATAGGCTCTTTGCAGTGTCGAAAGTATACTTATGATGCGGCGTTTTTGGATTCCAGCATTTTTCGTCCACTGCTAATCAATGTTAAGCGTGTCATATAGTATAGAGTGGAACGCGATTGGACGTGGCAGCCAGTGACTTTGGCCTTTAGTCCATCATAGGAAGAGACAAGGTATACAAGGGACGAGTGCGGCCACCGGAGTGATATTTAGGTATCTCCGCATGTGGAAGAAACCGGCTAATCCAAGCCACTTTGCTCGTAGCGTCCTCTCGGGCGCTACAAGCGAAGTGGTTTGGATTAGCCGTTATTTATGAAAAACGCGTTTCGTACCAAACCCAAGCTCGACCGGCAGACTGGTCAAGGTCATACAAGCAATAGAACACCATACTACATTTTTTATACAACCTAGACGTCGGTCGTCATGTACATAAAGTCACGGCGACCTGAATTGTTGTCACAACACCATGCGACATCAGGACGACGTCTCGACTTCAACGTCGTCATCGACGTTAACAACGTGCGTTACACGACATCAAGACTGCGTATTGACGTCATATTGCGTTGACAACGACGACGATGTTGACGTTGATGACGACGACGATAATGTCACGGGACGTCAAGATGACGGCGTCCTTGTCGATGCGATGTCATAAGGACGCTTGGTGTCAGTTGGTCGACGTCGTTGTCTACATGAAGCAAACTCGACGTCACGAAGACGTCACAACAAGTTCAGGACGTCGATGTTGACTTCATCGTCGACGACGTTACACGACGTCAAGACTTCGTCGTGACTGCGCGTCGACTTTGATGCTGTCGAAGGCGACGATGTTACACGCCGTCAAGGCTTCGTAGTGACGTTGACGTTAACGATGACGTCAGGACGACGTTAACGTGACGTCAGAGCGATGTCTGGCGTTGCGTGGGGCGTCAACGTCAACGTCGGAATCGATGACCACGTCCATGTCGTCCTCGACGCGGCGCCCGACGTCACGACCGCGTTCAAACGGCGGCTTGATGTCGCGTAAAGGTGTCGTCCTCAACGCGACGTAATGTCACGACCGCTTCACAACGGCGACTTGATGTCGCGAACCGGCGTCGTCCTGGACGCGACGGGATGTTACGACAGCCCTGCGACAGCATCCTGGCGTCGCGTAACGTCACGTCGTCGTGTCGCGGTGCTTTGACGTTACCTCTGACTTCAAAATCATAAAAAATGCAATATAGCCCCTGAGGGGCTAAATTGTCCATTAGACCTTGACCTGTGTCGTTGCTCGATCGCACGCAGCGAAGGTGACGCTGCGATCGAAGGGGCTTGGTTTTACCTGGTCGCTTTTCACATTTTGAGGTGCAACTGAAAGCATGAGCGAAGCGAGTAGAACGTCCCACTTGTGCTTTCTAGTACACTCTACCCAAACATCCCTCCCGACATGAGCGAGGGTGGAGCTTAGTCGGAATCGACATCAACCTTTTTTTCCCCGATTTTTCCCCCATTTTTTTAAAGGTCTTCCCTGGGTATCCCGCACTGCCTGGTAATAGATGGGGGAGAAAATTGGCATAGAAAGACGAGAGGAATAGTATGTTTGTCCTTTTAGACAGAGGCTAAGGGGCGCAAGCTGGCACCTGTTACAAAGGCTATAGCCATTAACATCCATCTATCCATCCATTCGCCTTCGCGCCTCCTTTCCCAGGCGCTGAACACGAAAAGGAGCCCACTTGCCAAGCGAATATTTTGGGCTGCAAATTAGCGTCCGACGACACGTAGATTAGAATTGCGGTGAAAAAAAAAGTGAAAGCCGTTTACAAATCCCTGTAACGCCGAATTGGAGCGCAGCTCTTGAGGAGGAGGAGTGAAGGGTACTGAGGGGAGGGTAGACCCCTCCTCCTCCCCTCATTCTTTAATATGCTCCGGGGGGGCGGTCACGTGACCTCGGGGGGGGGGGGGGGGGGGTGTCACGTGACTTCGGGGAGGGGGTCACGTGACCTCAAGGGGGTCACGTGATTTGGGGGTCACGTGGGGGTCACCTTGGGGTCACGTGACCTTGAGATGACCTTGGGAGGGGTCACGTGACCTTGGGGGTCACGTGACCTTGGGGAGGAGACCACGTGACCTCGGGGGTCACGTGACCTCAGAGGGGTCACGTGACCTTCAAAGGGTCACGTGGGGTCTTGGGGTCACGTGACCTTGAGATGACCTTAGGAGGGGTCACGTGACCTCGAGGGTCACGTGACCTTGGGAGTCACGTGGGGTCACGTGACCTTGAGATGACCCTGGGAGGGGTCACGTGACCTTGGGGGTCACGTGACCTTGGGATGACCTTGGTTACGCCGACGGCGACGGCGACGCCGCTCAAGCCGGGAACGGGCCCCTAAGAGCTGCGCTCTAAAAAAGTACTACATTTCTTTGGTGAACATGTTGTACCTGCATATCTGTCTACCTTAAACCAGGACGCCGGTACTTCCTCTTCAGTTTCAAGCATTTAGGCTTCGTGACACGCGGCGCTAAACACCTCGCCGACATGCTGCGGGCCGCACACATTTTGCACCTAGAGTATAGAAAAGGTTAAGTTTAACTTTAAATCTCTCCATGTGGGAACACGAGGTATCATCTTAAATTGTTCGTCATTTTCTTCTGAAGACACACGTATCAATGGACATCGTAATGTGACCACTGTAAAACAAGAGGCGCCTTTTCTTCGAGATAGAATTTACATTAAGGGAGTTAACCGTTACAATAATTGGTAATATAACATTGACAACCACGGCGGACTTTAAGGTAAAGTGCGATATTCTAATTATAAGATCTAATTAGCGAAAAGCCACTAATCGACTTTGATAAGTTAAGCCTTGTTTCGTAAATTTCGGTCAAATATATCGAGCGCGGCAACCTCAGAATCCGCAACAGTTGCAAACTTTCAGATTTAAAAAAAGTAAAAGCCGTTTACAACTCTCTGTAACGCCGAATTAGAGCGCAGCTCTTGAGAAGAAGGATGGAAGCGTACTGAAGGGAGGGTGTACCCCTCCTCCTCCTCTTCGTACCACCGCGATCAAGCAAACAAGCGAAGGACCAGGGATGTCGAATTCAGGACTTAGAAAAATACCCCACTGTATCGAAGCGCAACAACACACGATTTTTCGTATTGATGTACAGGCCTGGAAGGTGATCCCACCGCCATTTGTTAATTTAGAGAATTACACTAATTATGGGTGGGGTTGCACTTTAAGGGTGAACAAAGTATATACAAGGAACTTTGACATTCGTGTATTTTGGAAGCTCATCATTTTGCCACCTCTAACTTTCATTTGCGTTCACGTATCTACTTTTGGTCCACACTTGACGTTTTAAGAACATTTAAACCACCACGGAACATCTTCGCGTCTTCACAAAGCACGTGCCATCAAACGTATTTCATGCTTTACGAATGCCTTCAATCGATCATTCCTTCCTCGGACCATCAGCAAATGGAACAACCTCCTATCATCCATTGTCACCGCTGTGGACTCGAATAAATGTTTAGCTTGCACTAAGCTTCATTTTGTGTCTTACTAGTTTTATGATTTATGTAATTATGAGCAGTCCTGTGTGTGTTGTATACTGTTTTAGTTTTCTTTTGTGCATTTTTATGTATTTGCGTTTTTTTATAGTATAAATTTTGAATACCCCCTCCCCTCCCCGCCCCCCCCCCCCCCGCCCCCCCTTATGTAATGCCCTTGACGGGCCCTTAAGGTGTAAATAAATGAACTAGTACAATACAATACTGGCAGTTTTTAATAAAACAAGAGCAAGCAGACTGACTTTGCCCTGTCGCATAAATCAGTAGAATCAAGAACTATATAAAAATACACCTTCATATGGCAGATGTTCAGTTCCTGACAATGTTTCATGGCAGCTGTGACAGTTGTAACAAGGGGGCTGCGGGTGACAGGGCGGTAGCCGCACGTGAAAGGACTAGCTGGTGTAGAGCGAAAAGAAGGACGACGGGGCTACGAGGGGCTTGGAAGTGCTGCTGTTGCGGCGAGCTATAAACCATATTATCACGAATGACAAGTGATGAGGCGGCGAATAACTGAGCAAACCGAACGCTCAATGGGGCGAACCCGCGCCCAAAAGAAAATAAAAAAAAGGAAACAGAAGATAACAGTAGAGCGTCGCGAGCGTCGAAATCGGCGTAAGAACAGACTCGAAGGCTGGGGCGAGACTGACTCCGCTCGCCTTGCGGAATCCCTCATGTACCCTTGTGGGTTTCTGGATCGTTCGGCGTAGAACTTTCGGTGCGTAGAACATTCGGAACTCGATCAGACGAAAATGTTCTCGAACTTACGAGAAGGCCAAGCTGAAATAAGAAATAAAAGGACAGCCCGCTTACTGGAATCGAACCTATACACCTTCCGCGCGACAGTCAAGCGCGGTAACCACTCGGGCCCGCACGCGCTTGCTCGCCAACGCGTGTGGCATTACTTGCCCCCCCCCCCCCCCCCCTTTAAAAGCGCATCGTCTTGATGCGACGTGCCGGAAAACAAAAAAAATGATGGCAAACTACGTAGACTTTTGGAACATAATCCTATCGAGCGTATTACAAGACACAATTCACAGTCCTATCGAGCGTATTACAAGACACAATTCACAGTCCTATCGATCGTAGTACGGCTTGAGGCGCAAGACGTGAACGACTTCCTATCGTTAAGGGCGGCGTAATGAAGTCCGTTTTCCGTCGGGCATCAACTCGTGGTTCAGATTCCCGAGTCAACTAAGCACTTTGTAGGGTCCAGAGTAGCACTTCACGAGTTTCTCGCTGAGACCCCGGCGGCGAATCGGTGTGCAGACCCACACCCTGTCTCCGGGCTGGAAGTGGACGTCCAGACGACGAAGGTTGTAGCGGCCCGCGTCGACGCGTTGCTGGTCTTGAATCAGGGGTCCGGCAAGCTGGCGGACTTCTTCGGCCCGTTGAGAAAGCACCTGGGCGTCGTCGCTCTCATTGTCAGATGGCTCATGGGGCGGCATGGCGTCCAGCATGGTCATTACCACTCCGATCATGTACTAGCTGGAAAGGTGTGAATCCAGTGGTCTCTTGAACCGCCGTATTGTAGGCGAACGTGACGTAGGGCAATACCTCGTCCCACGTCGTGTGCTCTACGTCGACGTACACAGAGATCATGTTGGTGATTGTCTTGTTGAGTCGCTCCGTCAGACCGTTGGTCTGCGGGTAGTACGCAGTGGTACGATGATGTCTGGTTTGACTGAGCCGGAGGATTTCTTGGGTCATCTGTGCCATGAACGATGATCCGCGATCTGTAATCAGAACTTCGGGAGCGTCGTGCCGGAGGACGATGGACTCGATGAGACTTCCACAGCAGTCCATGAAGGCAGGGCTTTGGTTTCGGCGTACCGCGTGAGATAATCTTTTTTTTTTTTTTAATTTTCTTTCGGGCACAAGTTCGCCCCACCAAACGCCCAACTCACTCAGTTATACCCCCCCCTCCACCAAAATGTTTTTCCTGACAATATTTTGTTATCGTAACAGCAGTAATAAGAAAATACTTTATTTTAAATGTGTTGTCTCACAGCTAGAAGCCCGAGCTCATATAGCTTTGTCTTTGGCAGTTTCTCCTGCTGAGCAAGAGTTCGAGCAGGCGAGGTGTCTCATTGTACAAAGAGCTCGCGCTTGTAGTTTAGCAGTGGTATTGTCATTTCGTATATTTATATGCGAAAATAATAAGAAGGCAATATTTAGGCGAAGCAATACTCCATCCAAAGGAAAATTATAATAGTGCAAAATGCATGAACAGGTTATATGAGAAGAGTTCCATTTGGTGCGGAAATATATCGATGATATGAAACTAAAAAAAAACAACTAAATGCGAAACGATATGAAACTGACACGCCCTACAGCGCGTGCGGGGAACGGACGCGCCCTTCCGTCTTCCCCGGGACAGGAGCGATGTTCGACAGAGCGGCTGCCCTCGCCACGGCGGCCGACCAGGCCTCCGCGGACTACCGTATGATCATGCTTATGCTATCGAGTGGAAAGGGGCTGGCGGAGACGGTGTTTCCACACGGGGACCCTCAAGGTAGGCCTTATCGCACGCAGGACTTCGCCGAAGCGCTTGAGGAAACTGTCGGCATGAAGCACGTGGTTGGACTGGGAGCTTTCCAGTTCAACCACGTGTGGGTCTGCACGCAGGACTCTACTGACAATAAGGAACGCCTCGTCGCTCTGAAGGAGATTACGGTGAAAGGAAAACGATGCATTGTCATTGACCCCTACTTAAAAGAAGCCGTGGTACGAGTCAACTGGCTCCCCACGTTCGTAACCGATGAAGAGGTGTGCAAGGCCCTGGTGGAATATGAAAACGTGACGAAAATTTGCAGGGAAAAATGAAAGTCTCCAAGTGGAAAATACGAAGTCGAAACGTCGACAAGGTTTGTCACAGTCACGATGAATGAGGGAAAAGGAAAGGAAGACCTACCACATCAGTGGAAAGTGGCTGGGTATCCTGTCCTTTTATATGTCCCAGGCCGACCGCCGATGTGTCTCCGCTGCGGCCAACTGGGGCACATGCGAAGGCAATGCCGGGCGTCCTGGTGCCGTCATTGCAGAAGTTACGGCCACTTGGAATCGGAGTGTGTGCCCACGTACGCCGCCAAGAACAAGTGCCAGGCGAGCATGCCGCTAGAAAGCGACCTCCTGGATGACGGGGAATGTACTGGAAGCGGATCGAACGACACGGACGAGGCGGGTCAGGCGGATGCACCCGTCTCTAACCAAACGGAGGCGGCAACACCCAAAAGAAAGCAGTGAAGAGGGATCGGAGCCCGTAGAGGAAGAACAGGCCATGGACGTTGCACGCGCCCCAAAGGACGCAGCCCCACCGCAGCGGCTGACCAACCCGCCAGCGCTGGCAGCCGCTCCGGGGAAAACACGCCCACCAGAACAAGGGGCAAGCTCCAAGGGGACAAGCAAGGTCACACGCCAAAGTGCGCGGCAAAAGCCGAAAGCGGCCGAGCAGTTTCCCCCGCTAGATGCACATCCCGGGGGAAGGGCTGAATCATCGGAGAACGCCGTCCCCCTGCACCGGGATTAGGAGAGCATCCCGGGAGCCGTTTCAGCGCGCCCTTGACTGATTAGCGCCGCCGTTTTTTTGAGGTAGTAATCTTCTCTCAATGCGACCTCTCAAACCTTTCAGGTGTGCAACGCTTTTTTTTTTTTTGAGGGGGGGGGGGGGTGGTAGGGGGGAGAAAACGCAAGTACGCTGCAGATGAACTTTTTATGAAATAATGTGCCATGAACGACGATCGGTGCTATTATTTGCAAAGTGACGTTGACCAGCTTGTGTCTGGGCTCCCACCTGCTTTTCTCAAATGTATTCATTTAAATACGAGGTCTGTAACGAACAAGGTAATTTGTTTGGAAGAATTCTTTACTGAATTTCCATTTAAACTTTCTGCCATTATGTTAACTGAGACTTGGAGCACGAGTGAACATGATGTGCTCGGATTACCAAACTATACGACTTACTACTTAAACCGATCCAATGGACGAGGTGGTGGAATTGCGTTACTGCTCTGCGAGAATGCTGAATGTCAGTTACTTGATTGTTACAATTTGATTACGCCCGACTATGAGATACTCTCTTTGTTTTCAAATAAGACAGAATACTCTGTTTGTTACCGGCCACCAAATGGAGACATCTCGATATTTTTAAAATTCTACGATAAATTTCTGGCCTTCGTTGGTGAAAACAAAAAAGACTTTAATTGCTGGAGGAGATTTTAACATCGACATGAGTGACAATAGCCAATCTGCCAGGAATTTTAACACTGCAATTACATCTAATGGTTTTGTTAACATGATTAATGTTTCGACTAGAGTCACAGCCGAATGTCAATCCGTCCTTGATCTGTTTATTACAAATTCATTGCACTCGTACGCTAAGGCTGGAGTTATAACTGCAGCGTTAGTGACCATCTCCCTGTGTTCCTTTGTCTGAAAAGAACTCAACTAGCAGCTAACAAAGGCCCTAAAATTCTATACCAATCAATTACGTAGAAAGCCCTTGATTCTTTCCGCGTTGCATTGCTGCGGGAAAATTGGAACAGAAGAGATACATTCAGTGAGGCGAATGATGCTTACGATAAGTTTATTGACATTTTCAAAAAGCTATATACCAACCACTTCCCTATTAAAGATCGTAAACACAGTCCAAAAATAAGGAAGCCGTGGATTACGCCAGAGCTGCGTAAGGAAATGAAAATTAGAGACAAGCTAAACAGATGCTTCCTGAATACTCGTGCACCTGATGATTTGAAGGCGTTTAAACAGTACCGAAATAAATTGACAAAGAAGCTGCGATCTGCGCGGACAGATTACCACTCCTCTGCTTTAAGCGATAAAAACGATCGCCCCATTACGTGTTATGGTCCTGACTAAACGAACTATTAAATCGTGGTTCTCCGCATGCTCCTATCTCGAAACTACGAGTGAATGGAAGGGAATTGTGGAGCCGAATTAGCTGACGCTTTTAATGATTTCTTCGCAAACCTGACTACACGTGGTAACTCGTCGGCTGCTCTCGAATATGTGAGCATTCGAAATGACAAATCAATGACAAATCAACCGGTCACCGCGCGTGAGGTGATATCAGCAATCAAAAGTCTAAATAATAGCAGTAGCTGTGATATTGATGGACTCCAGACACGGCCTGTAAAGCATGTAGCTGATATAATCGCGCCTATCCTCACTGATATATTTAACACCTGTTTAGAGACAGCTGTCTTCCCATCAAATATGCAAAAAGCAAAGATTACAGTACTTTACAAAAAGGGAGATAGAAATGATCTGGGAAATTATATAGGCCAATTTCCATCCTGTCAGTTTTTTCAAAGGTGTTTTTGAAAAACTTTTGCACTCGAGACTTTCGGCATTTATTGATAAGTATAACTTGTTGACGCCACACCAATTCGGCTTTTGTAAAAACAAATCAAGTGAACTAGCATTACTTGAACAAAAATAATATATACTCACACAATTTGAAAACAAAGCCATCGTTTTTGGTGTATTTCTAGATTTTTCAAAGGCTTTTGACTTAGTAAATCATGACATTTTGCTTGAAAAGCTGAACTGCTACAGTATCCGAGGACGGGTTTTATTGCTTCTAAAATCTTATTTATCTAATCGAAAACAGGTTGTCCAGATAAACAATATGCGCTCAAAGGCGCAACCAGTACTTTGTGGTGTGCCACAGGGCAGCATATTAGGGCCACTACTCTTCAACGTTTATCTTAACGATATTGTAAATATTAGCCCCACAGCCAAATTTATAGTATATGCGGATGACATCAGCATATTTTTCTCTGGCCACGACATTCATGAACTTAAAGATCGATGTAATAATACAATGAAAACACCCGAAAACTGGTCGGCAGCTGATGATATGCAAGTAAATGAAAGAAAAACAAAGGCGCTTATATTCAGACCCAAAAACAAGCCCGATCCTACACATCCAGAAATCTTCCTTAATTCACGTCGTATAGAAGAGGTAGATAATTTCAGGTGTCTCGGTATCGTATTTTCCACCGACATGCTATAGGACGCTCATGTAAACTACTTGCTAAAAAAATAGCGCAAATTACTGGCAGAATTGGACGCATTCCATAGCTACTTCCCGCACAAGTTAAATTGCTTCTTTATAATTCACTGTTTTACTCACACTTAAACTATTGTCAACTAGTGTGGGGGACAACTACAACTTCAAACCTACAGTGTATTCATTTATTACAAAAAAAAAAATATGTTCGCCACATCTATAACGCTCCTTATGGAACACCAAGTTCAATTTTCTTTCGTCGTTCTCGCGTTATCAGTGCACACAACCTATACAGATATCGTTTGAGTGCTCGCTATAAAATAGAAAGACAGAGAAATATAAGTAATATACGCAATCTTTCCCAACTGCAAATAAAAACCTCTAGTTACTGTACAAGACACAAAGAGAGCTGGGAAGTCCCTACAACTCGACTAAACTCCGGAAAAGAATGTCTCCGTTATCTTTTCTCATACCTTTTAAACAACTATCACCACGTTCATTTTGATCTGTACACTTGCAGATATAGTGAACTTCGCGCAATGTACGAAACATAAAAACACACATATGTATGTCTATGTGTATGTGTGTATATATGTGCGCCTATGGTTATGTGTATGTACGTGTGTATAATATGTGTGTGTGTTTTTATGTATATGCATGTGTATGCGCATATATATATATATCTGTGTTTATATATGTGTATGTATGCATGTATGTGTATGTATGTATATGTGTGTGTATGTGTATGTGTATATGTATATATTAATATATATATAAATATATATATATATATATTGCGTTGAACCATCTTAGATTATTTTGGATAGTTTTCTCTTTCTTGTGTACAACTTCTCGATTTCTTTTATAGGCCAGTGGTATTCTCTTTTGATATATTGCTGATAGTTGTCTGTTGTTCATTGTTATGATGAAAGTACCTTGTAGTATTATATAATTTCTTGTGTTCTTTTAAATGTCTTTCTCGCCACTGTATGTACCTGAAGGGGGCTGAGGACCAGTCAAGCTGCTTGGACAGCTTTTTAGAGCGCAGCTCTTAGGCGCCCGTTTCCGGCTTGAGCGGCGTCGCCGTCGCCGTCGGCGTAACCAAGGTCACCCCAAGGTCACGTGACCTTCAAGGTCACCCTAAGGTCACGTGATCCCCCAGGTCACGTGACCCCTGATGTCACGTGACCCCCCCCAAGGTCATGTGATCCCCGAGGTCACGTGACCCCCCAAGGTCACCCCAAGATCACGTGACCCCTCCCAAGGTCACCTCAAGGTCACGCGACCCCCAAGGTGACTACCACATGACCCCGGTCACGTGATTCTCCAGGTCACGTGACCCCCTCCCCGAGGTCACGTGACCCCTCACAAGGTCACCTCAAGGTCACGTGACCTCTAAGGTGACCGCCACGTGATCCCCCAAGGTCACCCCAAGGTCACGTGATCCCCAGGTCACGTGACCCCCTCCCCGAGGTCACGTGACCCCCCCCCCCGAAGTCACGTGAGCACCCCCCGAGGTCACGTGACCTTCTCCCCCGAGGTCAGGTGACCCCCCGGAGCATATTAAAGAATGAGGGGAGGAGGAGGAGAAGGAGTAGGAGGAGGGGTCTACCCTCCCCTCAGTACCCTTCCCTGCTCCTCCTCAAGAGCTGCGCTCCAATTCGGCGTTGCAGGGAGTTGTAAACGGCTTTCACTTTTTTTCCTCAGCCCCGACCATGCTTATACATAGTAAATAAACCTATTATTATTATTATTATTAATTTTTATGGCGCATGGAGCGCTCGAGGCTTGGGAATGGGGGATCGCAGCAGCGGGATGCTTGCGGGCCGCTATCCAAAGAGTCGCGAGCCGCGCGCGCTTCTCGGGCAGTGGGGTTGAGACCCCTGCTCTATGGGGATTCAAGGTTCGCTCCCCTTGATGTCAAACAATAGCTGTAATTTATAGGTCGCTGGTTCAAATTCGTCCCGAGAGTCCGAAATTTTTGTTTTCGTATAAGATCAGCGGAGCGAGCGTGTGAATAATGATGCAACATGGGCATTTCTCGAAGGACTACCATGCCATTTTCCTAAGATATTCTAATGGCCTACTGGTCTGCGGCACACCGCACCCGTCCAGTGCAGTAGACACTTTCCACTTTAGTACACGAAAGGCTGGCGGAGAGAGAAGGAAGCTTCCTTCTCCCCTCTAGACTTCCGTGTACCACGAACCGCACTGCACCGGTGCGATGTGGGCCGAGACGAATTAGCCATAACTAAAAGCTGTCGCTGTAAAAAAATGTTGATTTTGTGAAATGAATGCTGAGGCAGGTTCCTTCAGCAGAACGAAAACAGTCGAATGCGCGACGTACTGTTTTCTGGAGTGCCTGCTGAACCTTCAGGTTTCATAGGGGACGTCACCTATACTTGAAAAAGCGGGAAGATTTTGATGTTGGTTTTGGCATAATCTTCATTTGCTGTTTTCTTAATAGCTAATTGAAATTTTGAGATAATATATAGTATGCCCGAAAGAGTAAATTCTGGGTATTTTAAAAATGTAGTTATTTCAGATAACTAAAAAAAGCACACACAGGAGCTCCAGTTAAGAAATTAAATCGCCACAAAGATGTGTTATGACAGTTATAAAACGCAGACGGAGAACAAGTTTGTAAACACGTCAATACAAAAAAAACCTTCGGAGTGTGGTATTCAGTTGCTGCCATTCTATTGTGTGTCTCCGTGGACTGCTCTGTTATTTTTTTTTTTTTATATAGAAGTCACCTTTCTAAATACACAAAGAAGCGCTCTACATTTTTATTTGAACGTTTTATTTTGTTTTGTGTTTTACCCAGATAATAGCTACGTTACATGTTAACGAATATTAGTTTTCGCAACTATATGATATATTTTAATAAAACAAAATTGCACTAATTAAAAATAAGTGACAATATACGCAGTGCTATAAACCTCACACACGTGCCAACATTCTGAGCCGTTATCTATATGCACATCAAGCTAGAAATCAAATGCAGTTTCGTTTCGTTTGTTTTTCATCCCTATCTCGAAGTCAAGAGTGTTGCATCTCACAAATATGACACCTTAATGTAACATGTGACACTTTAAGACTATTGAGTATATATATTTGCAGGGCTTGAAAGCAGTATTATATTTTATTTGCCCTTCAAGAATGCTGCTTAATAATCTATGTTAGGAAACAAAGCTCAATCGACTTGGCATTGATTTGTGCACAAATAGACACACGAAACCATTTTAAATTACAATATACGTAGAAAATCGTGTAACAGTAAAAAAAAAGCCCACCCATTTTGCGTGTTCAACGCAAGATGGATGTTTTTTCGGATGAAATCTAGTATTCTAAACCAAAAGGCACACGTTATTTTTCTTGGCTATTCTACTCCATTTCTTAGCACATGACATAGTAAACACAGATGCGTAATGAAAAAGATAAATTCAATGTGTCAAGACATGCAGGCTGTTGGGAAGACGCCAAAATCAATCTGATCTTTCTTATCCCTTCAGGGGTATGTATTTGATTGGCAGAACGTGTTACTTATTTCTACCAAACTGTGATTGAAGCCCCTGGTGTCCTTTGTCACTGTATAGCGTTCGATGTTGAGGACGGAAGCTATGGTGCGACCCACTCCGAGCTTAGGGAGAACGTTCTGTTTGTTCTCTATTGCCGCCGCGCTCGTATAAACGAGTACCGTGACCGTCGTCTTTTATTGGCGGCGCGGCAGGTCGGTGGATCGCCCCAGTCACCACCGACACCAAACGTGTGCTGTTTGCACTATTTAGTTGCGAGGCGGTCGTGGATCTCAGTGAAGCAGATATTTCAGAATGTGTCAGATATTAGCTCATGAATAGCGAGAAAAGGGTATAAACGAATTAAACACTTGTTGTACATCGTCTTAAAAGATTGTTCAGAAAAGGATAGTCAAAGGGGTGTCATGTCGATTTTCTTGTTTCCAATTAAATTGTTATAAAGGAAGCAAAACGTGCCCACACAACGGGACGAACCTTTTTTTTTTTAGATACTTTTTTTGTTTTGGGGAGACAAAATCGCGTTTGAGAGGAAGCTGACCAACGACTTCCTTAAATGCGCCAACTTTGATGCAATACGAATAAAAATACATTTTTGTACGCCGTAGACATTTTTATGTATAAAGCACGCAAAGTTGGGTTCTAGAATTAGCTAAATTACTTTTATTGAAGCATATGTTTCAAGAAAAATAAAATGACAAACTTGGCTTTTTGCGCAACTCTTTTATATGAGCGCATTATCTGCAAATTTTTAACGCATTTTAATATCACGTTTTCAGTTTAAACATTTTAGCAGAGAATGAAACGCTCTCTCCACTTTACAAAAAATAGGGTTCTGCTATTGTTCGTATTTCTGGCATTGAACCAAAAATATTTCCATAAAAATTGAAAATCGTAAAATCTTTGAACAGCAAAAAGAAAAAAAAAATCATCATAGGTTTTTTTTTTTTAATTTGTTAAATGAGCACTTGAAAATCGGTAGTTGATGCCCTGCCCACCATGACGCTTAGAAAACTGAAGTAGGTGCTTCAATAATCTAGTCAGTATCTCAACAGCGTGTCTCTGGTGCGTACGTAGACAAGACAAGTGACAGTAAGATTGGAACGACCATACGTCACTTGCCTAAGCGTCATTGTGGGCAGGGGTTGCGGAGGGCTTTTCGCACGCAATTTTTAAATCGGTCAAGAAAACGAGATAATTTAGCAAAGAATGTTTCAAAAACCTATACACTATAGCGAATTTCTTCGATTCGTCTGGTTTTTAAATTTATGTGCCATCAATACTGCAATGGCAACATGACTCCAGCGCCAATCATCAAAACGTTAATTAACAAGTTTTAGTTAATTAGTCAAAGTACCATAACAATTATTCCCACATCTAATGTCCGCCGAGCCTGATAAATATGAGGTGAAAACGGCACTCGTCTAACTTTCACCTCCTTTAGAAATAACATTTCGAAGGAAAATAACACAGCCGGTATGCATAAAAATAAAAGACGTTTACAATTATCTGTAATGCAAAATTAAAGCAGAGCCCTTGAGGAGCAGGGGGGAAGGGGTTGGTGGAAAGGGATGGATGGTCAGTTTAGGCACGACGTCGCCAGACGAACAGCTGATGCAAAACCTCTCCCTTCTTCAGGTTGGTTACCTTCCGAATGCAGTTTGTTCTCGAAGTAGAAATCCGAATTTTATTGCGATGTCGTGCCCCAACGACCTTTTCTGGCGAAAGTGGCTGTGTTTTTACTGCTTGCAGTACTCGTACATTTGTTATGTTTCTCGGCTCCTTTCGTTAATGTCTGGAGACGTGGCGGCAAACCGGGGACCACTAACCGATAGTGAGCAAATCACAAGTATTCTTGCAGCTGTCCAGAGTATAGAGGCTGCTCAGACAAATTTGCTGGCAACAGTCTCGTCATTAGAGAGCGGACAAAAGGCACCGAGATATCTGTCCAACAATTGTTTTCAAAGATGAGTGCTGTTGAAACGAAGTTGGCTTATAGGAACTTTGCATCTCTAACCCCCCATGATGAAAATCTTCCTGATGACCTAGCGAATATTCAGAAGCAGTGCGATGACAATGAAAATAGGCTTCGGAGGTCAAATCTGTTGTTCTTTGGCTGCCTAGATAACAGCACCGAAACATGGGGGCAATCGGAACAAAAAATTATCGAGTTTTGTTCGAGCAAGCTGGGAATCCAGCTTGATCCCGCAAATCTAGAAAGATCCCACCGCCTAGGGAAATTCGAGCCCCAGAAGGCTAGGCCAATAATAGTCAAGTGCCCGATTTAAAGACAAAGAGAGCATCCTGGCCTCTGGGTTCAAACTGAAAGGCACCCATTACGTTGTACGCGAAGATTTTTCTGCGTCTGTGCTAGTTGCCTGTGCCAAACTTTTTGAGTACGGTAGGAGTATGAACGTACCGTTTAAAGTGCGTTTTAACAAACTGCACCCGGAAAACAAGCGTTTTATTTTTAACTCGGAATCTCAAACAGTTGTTGAATTTTCATAGCTACATGCTTCTGGCAAAAATAAAGCGTTACCGTCATCCCCTTATGCCGCCTTGCGCGATAAAAACAAAAGCCTTTCTCTTGTTTTCACTAATAGTCGCAGCTTTATGCCAAAACGCGACGAGTTTCACAGTGTACTGGAGGACAGCTCATCAGATTCAGTCATTTTGACAGAAACTTGGTTAAACCCTGAAATCGAAGATAAGAAGCTTTTTCCGCGAAACTTAGATTACAAAGTCTTCCGCCACGACCGGCATGGCCAGAGGGGTGGCGGTGTGGTTATCGCAATAAAAAGTTATATATCTTCTTTTGATATATAACTTTTTCCAACCATGACTTGGAATTTACTTGCATATGTGTTTGAACGCCATCAAATAAGGCCATTGTGGGCGTATGTTATAGGCCACCAAATTGTGCTTCATCATTTCATACTGATCTATGCTCTCTCTTACTTGATATACGAGATCGGTTTCCAAAGGCTGATATGTTGTTATTTGGTGATTTAAATTTTTCACAAATCGATTGGTCAAACCTATCATCCCTAGGCTCGGCCACATCCGCACATTTTCTAGACATGTGTCTTACTTTGAACATTACACAGCTTGTTCATAAACCAACTTGTTCGGGAAATATTCTCGATTTAATACCAACTACGTCACCGGATCTTGTCAAGTGTATCCAGTACTGCGACGGGCTCAGTGATCACAGGCTGCTGCATGTTGATTTGTCACTCCCCACTCTCACCAAGCATCCCATTTCCAAAACTATTCACGATTATAACAGAGCTGATTATATCTCGATAAACCTAGATTTGGCACTCTTCTTTGACAACTACGTCGTTCATTTCCATCTTTGATCTGTAGAAGAAAACTGGACATTATTTGAAACTAAAATGAATGATCTAGTAAAACTGTTTGTTCCTATAGTTCGTGTACGCACCGATTTAGGTAATCCGTGTTTTACAAAAACCTTGCTCTCTTTGCGAAACAAGAAAAAAAAAAAACTTTTTGCAAATGCCAAACGGTTAGATACCAGCCGGTCTTGGGAAGTCTACAATTCTGCACTAAAAAACTACACCAGGAGCATAAAACAAGCCAAGAATAAATTATTTTTAAATGACTTACTGTCCATTTTGAGGAGTAACCCGAGGAAGTTTTGGAATCTGGTTTCACCAAAGAACAACAACTCCGCCATCCAACTACGTACCGACAACGGCGATCCCATTCCAGAAAGAGACATTCCTACAGTGTTTAACGAATATGTTTCTTCCATTTTCACTAACGAGTGTTTGAACACTGTTCCCAGCCTCCCCGAGCAACCTTACGAAACCATTCCTCTAATCAGTGTAAGCGCAGTCGGTATTCAAGATCTCATTGACAAATTAAAACTCTCATCGTCCGCCGGTTCTGACAGCATTAATTCAAAAATTCTAAAAAATATTACCAGTATCTCGAGTGAGTTCTCAAAATTAATATTTGACCAATCGCTATCTGAAAGCTCCCTCCCTTCTGACTGGAAGGTTGGCAGGATCGTCCCAGTCTTCAAGCTGGGAAGTTGCTGTTTGCTTTCAAACTATCGTTCAATATCTTTAACTTCAATCGCATCTAAACTTCTTGAGCATATACTATAGTATATGCTCAAGTATATGCCAGTATAGCTAGTAGGTGCGGTGTGTCCGTAGTACTATCACCCCCTAAAAATTACGACAAATTTGCTCTAAGGTTCGCGCCAAAGCGAGAAAAATATTTAAAAAAAAACATGTGCCTCAAAAAAACTGCGGCCTTTTGTTCCCTGTTCGTTGGGCGCTGTATATATCCGGTTACGTCCCAATCCGGCTGAAGCCTCAATTCGGCTATTGCCTCAATTCGGCTAGAAGTTTCAATTCGGTTGGACGTTCCAGTTCGGCTACATCTCCAATTCGGCTAGAAGTTTCAATTCGGCTGGACGCTTCAGTTTGGCTAAATCTTCAGTTCGGCTACAAGTTTCAATTCGGCTGCATGCTTCAATTCGGCTAGATCCTTGTTTCAATTCGGCTGGACGTTCCATGTTGATCGAGCTAGACATCCAAGCATAAGGTGCCCCCAATTTTTTTAGAGAGACGTTAACTATATCTGCATCTTGCCTTAACATTGCAACATGCAAGCTCAGATCAATAAGTTCAAGCAGCTACGAAGGCTTTGGGCACAGAAACATTTGTGTTTGTGTTGTTTGTTCTGTGGAGTTGCTGTGCAAACACCAGGTCTCTGCTTCAAAGAAATTTATTCACTTGCCCAAAGAATGGATTACAGCAGTCCAAAGGTTGCTTCTTCCAGTGCTGGCCACTGCTCACGTGAAAGGGACAGGACGCCTTGGCTGCTCCTACGTCGAACTGAGTTGAAGAAAAAAAGAAGATACCTGCATCAGTTATGAGACAAAACAATATGGTAGGGGCTCAATCCAGTGATTTACATCTTCAGGAGGCTAAGGAGAATGTAACAGTATACCTGTAATTTTTTTCAAGGTCACAAATTTGACTCAAAATTGGCTAAACACACCAGTAGCTATGACTGACCTCGTAACCAAAACCTTACGTCCGCAAAAAATTGTTTGGCGACATTGAATTTTCAAATTCGGTCCTCATCATATTTTCAAAGTGAAAGTTTCTACTGGCAGTATTAAAAATATGGAGGCTCGGGCAAGCTGCTGTTGCATACTTTTCCACAGCGCGAAAAATTCGCAACCAAGCACAGGCACACACAAAAGGAAAAGACATTCATGAAGCTCTGACTTGCAACTCAGACTTGTATTATTTCTTCTCTGCCTACGCCTGTCTTTTTAAACAATAAGATTTTTTTTTTTGTTATTTTTGGTTTAATGTGGATGCAAGATGATTTAATTATTTTTTGTAATAAATCTGGACAAGGTTTAGTGACACAGTTTTCTTCTAACCTTGAAATCTTTTCAGCTTCAATAACTTCCCTAATTAGTTGATTATTATTTTTACTTATTACGGGGCAATGATTTTAGTTCTGCTTGACATCTGCAATCTTGGCAATGTATGCCTTAGTGTCGAGAAGTGATTCTGTTTATGTTGTAGTCGTGTTCCCCTTGTCTATGTGACATCAGTATTTGTGACGTCGAGGTGGGGAGGGGTTGGGTTTTGGCAGCAGAACTTGTTTCCAACTGATTAGAAGAATTTCGATGGCAACAAATAAAGCCTGCGCAACCCCAACAATAGCTCAGCAGCACGAAAGAAATATGTTCCATTCTGTTCTCTGATGTGGTTGTGCTAGCCATGCTCCAAACAAACAAGAGTTTCGAACAAACCATTTGGGCTTCGTAACGTGAAGAGGGGTACAGTTTCTATCATGAAGGAAGCCATTAGCCGGCAGATTTTATGGGACGAGCGAAGGCGGCGGAACTAGATTTCACACTTCACCCCGCACAGCCATGCAGCGCGGCACGTTCCCGTGGCACCTACGGCTGTTAGTAGCAAGTATGTCAGGGAGCCTTTAAAAAGGTGGGTAAAACAAAGTTTTTCAGTGACCGAATCGAGGAGACTGATAGCTTAATGTACCGACACCTGGATAAGTAACCCAGTTGTTGTTGTTGTTTACGGGTTTTATGGTGCAAGAGCTCCGACGGCCATACTGCGCCAAACTAGGTAGGATAAGTAACCCTGGTTTGCAAGTTTTGTCGTGGGAGAGTTGGTATTAACTGGGGTGCACTGCGAGTTGTAGAGGATCTAGAGTCACACCGCCATATTCAGCTCAAGAAACCTCGTCTAGGCACAGGCAACTCCTTCCGCAATCATTGAGACTATAAATTAATTAATACACTTGTGTCTGGTTATTTTTTGTTTCTTTTGACTTTCTGAGAATCGGGAAACTCAGCAAGCAAATTTAATATCTAAATTATTCTGAAAAACTGAGAATTTAATCAAAACAAGCTTCGAGAAACATCAAATTTTCCACAAAGGTAAACTCCAGAAAACACCCTCGAATGCCACAAAGGATTACATTCTTTTCCCCTGTCTTTCTTCTCCGACATTGTTTCCCTGCTTTTATCAGTCTCGGGTTTTCTACATTATGACCGACAAAGGATTAATTCTGGAAACACGGAATGCCGCTTATAGTGATGCTGCTATATGTCACGCTAGGGGTAGCCAGGCAGGCTCTGGTGCAGCTTGGTTATGACCTTCCTCGCAAAGGGAAGTTTTGGCATTGCATATGAGGCGATACTTGCCCAAGTCTAGAGGTTACCTTGGCAAGGTTGTGGAAGCACCCATGCTCACACGTACGGTAACTGCCCAGGTCACCTTGGAAGGTCTCAACACACGGCAGGCACCATCGTCTGTCGTAGGTATGATGCGCTGCAATGTCTGATGACACAAACTGCAGCAAAACAAAACATACTTTCCTGTGAAACAGTATCCATAGCTGCAATCTCCGTACCAGCACACTGCATGAGTAGCTAATCTCATTGTGCACTTCTTTCTACATTAGAAGCACAGTTTAGCCTGAAGGCGTCGGCATATTTCGGTTCCACGTATAAAGTCACTCATACAGATTTACGTCAAACAAACATATTTCGCCACGTCTGTGGCTGTGGCAGAAAATACTAAGAAACGCGAGATAAATCGACGATTGCATGCTTCAAATGGTCAGAAATGGGAGGAAAAAGCCCCGAGACACTTTCCTCCCATTTCTCCTCCTGTGAACAGCAAGGTCGAGGGAGCCCACCAGTGGTGCAATCGGTGGTTTGTACGCGGTGCTCGAACATGATTAATTTACGATGTTTGGATACCATCATTTCAGCCATGTTGCGATTACATTGATACCTTAAGAACTGTCAAATGCTGATTGAAAAAAAATTGTACCGGCTCATTCACGGCTTTCTTAGCTTTGGTTGCTCCCATTACGGAATAAAGGGTTTGTTCACCAAATAAACAACACACTCCCGAGCTTCATCCAGTTTGTCACTGAAGGCTTTGTTCGTGTTCGAAGCTAGATCTTTGCTCAAAAAGCACTTGGAAATTACAAACAAATCTACAACGACTCTAAGCAACCCTCGTCTCATTGAACCGCAGCGCAGTTTTCGCCCAAAGGAGCCACAAGTAACGACTCTTGAGAGCAAAATAATTATCTATAAAAGCTAGACACAATGCATGGTTCCGGCATTTGAGCACAAGGTATTTGACGTCTTTCGGAGAACGCTACAAAAGCTTCGTATTCCAGCAAGAGCTTAAACGTAAAAAAATTTTAGTTTTCTTCGTATCTGCCTGAACTGGGCGGAGCCACCCGAACGACCCGACGTATGCAAGATCCAAACCATGTGTCGCAAACTTCTGTGTGCAGCACGCCGGAGCAGCCATCTTTCCGACTGTTTGCACGCTGGCTGACATTGTTTCGATGCACATGTGTCTTGCGTTTAACGTTTCGATGGCAGCCTTTCATTTTTAAGAACAAAGCGTCAAGTGCTAGCCTGGCTGTCACTAACACTGTTCACACACACAGTTGCTCAATGCGAAGTGCAAACAAGTACGCCCATGACATGCTGGAAAGGACAGCCTGGCGCCTAGGCAGTACGGCCATGCAGGTCCAATCAAAGCTCGCAGGATGCTGTACATAGACTGCGCGACACTGTTAAGCACTAGACACAACAAAGAAATAAATGCACCTTGATCCTACGAGAAAACTCTGATGACACAGCGTATAGTAAGACTTGCGAAGCTTGTAACTGGGTTCATGAGCTTTTAATCACTCCTGCGACACACACCTGCACACAATGTGTCATCCGAATTTACCCATTGGATCAAGGTACATTAAATTTTTTTCCGCTGCCAAATGGAAGGGAAGGTGCGACAACATTATCCTTTTGTCTTACCCTAGCATGAACTAGCTGGTAATGGTACAATTACAAGCGAGTTGCTTTCACTGGTGTCCCTCGAGCTCTCGTACAACCAAACCGCAATTAAACGCAGGGCACTTGCCCGCACTTGTAGCCACTCCGGCTAGTCCATGCTAAGACGCGACAAAGCATGGCAGGAAGCCTGCCACTACAGCACGTCAGCCGCCGGGCATGACTGGCGAGTGCAAGCGCCACGTGAGTCACATGAATGTTCCGCAATAGCTGCGTGACTTAAAAGAACCCAGATGAAACGCCGTTCGTTGTGCCATTTAGTGGTGCAGGGGTAGAACATCGGGCTCCTAATCAAAAGGCTGTGGGCTCAGTCCCCCTATAGGGGAGACATATCATTGATTTTCTTTCATTAAGTGAACCCTATCTTTGCTTTTATTCTCTGTTCTTCTCATTCGACGTGCTTCCGTGACCGACTGGGTAATCCATGTTGATCTACAACAACTGGATCGGTCGTTGCATGCTCTCAACCCTAGATATATAACACACCGTATAATAGATAAAACAAGCGTCCCGCAATGCTTACCATAGGAACCGTCACTGGCATCACTAACAGTGACAAGGTGCAACGCAACATCGCATCGCTCGGATGTAGCCCATCAAGAAAAGATTGCGCAATCTGTCGGCTGCAATCCATTGAGAAGCAAAATGGCCTCCCTGTATGTTTCGATTGAATCGGTGCTGTGGGCGGACTCACTGTTCTATGTGCGAGCCTAGCATCTGTGTATATCGTTGCTGAGTGAGTACTCTGGGCTGCACCGGAAATTACTTTCTCGCGTCCATTGTTCTCATCAAGAAGAGCGTCACACTATCACCGTGCTCCTAAATAGCATGGATGCAGCACAGCGTTTAATGTGAACTCTTTCGCACGCTACAAAAATATTACCCTCTACTCGTGCAAAAAGAGAAAACACCTTCGGAATTTCACTAAAACATATTCTGAAAACATGGAACCCTAGCTATAGCCACTCCAATGTATTATATACTTGGGCAGGATTGGCCAGGCTGACGCGGCCTAAGAGCTGCAAACAAAATCACAAAATTTTCAAGAGCCGCAGAGGAGGGAGGAGGGAGGGGGGGGGGGGGCCGCGGCAGGTTTTTTGTTTAGAGCAACAAACGAAACTCAAACTAATTTCGGTCTATCTTATACGAGTCAAAAGCAGTCCAATTGTGCGTAAGGCAGCAGTAGCACATTTAAAACGTGTTTTATTTCTCTGTTTGGGGAAGTGCTCTGCGAGAGAGGGAGGGGGAGAGAGAGGGGAGGGATAAGGGAGGGAGCGGAGAGCCGCAGCTTGGCCACCCCTCTACTAGGGCATCGCCATGCAGGTTCTCAAGGAGCTTGGGAACGGCCTTTCCCTCTAAATTAATTCCTGGCATTGTATACTAGGCGATACCTGCTGTAGTCTATGGGTTACCTTTGCAGGGAGATGGAGGCAGCGATGATCACACGTACGGCAATTGCCCATGTCGCACATCATCATGGAAGGTCTTCATGAAGCAGGCAACTTGTCCTGTCGATGGAGACCCCAACATATCCTGCATATGTGGGTAAAGTGCCTAAAATTTAATTTAATTACAACTACAACTACTTCTCTCCAAAAGCATCATGACATCAAAGCTTGCCGCTTTCCATAGATGGACTCACTAACACAGCCTGGCCTTTTTCGGTCGGCCAGGGCGTCGAGAGTGTTTTGTAGCGACCCGCCACACGCCCTCAAAGTTGAACTTGCGTCGTATTCAAATTTCGGAAGAGAAGCCTACTACCAAGTATGATGGAATTGTAGCAGGGGGTCATGATGTTAGCTCCGTAGCCCCGCAACCCAACCTCCATTATCGCCAGCCCCTTTGCCGTCTACTTCCTCGCCCATCATGACTACCCGTCATCCCTTGCGGTTGACGCTTGTTCGTAGGGAAGGACTGGCTGGCACTGCTGGGCTCTGCGCCGCTACTCATCCCACTTCCCAAATGGAGACTGCGGCTGACCGGTGACATCCGTTGTCTGCTTCCTTTCTTCGGTACTTTGCTTCGGTTAAGGAACTGTTTTTTGCAGATAGTATAACGTGTTGAAATCGCTTACCTACTAATTTCAACGGCAATTCATCTTGGAAGTGCCCGCGCAAAGCTGGTGTTGCGATGTGTGGTGATATCAAACGCAGAGAGTGCCTGAAGAATTTTGAGGTTGCTCAAACGATTTGTGGATTTGTTTGGACGCACTTTATGACGAACAAATCAGCGGCAAGCGGCTCATAGTCAGATCTTCTAAATTGCCGATTGCGACACTTCCCTGATGACTTGCTAAGTGCTTGGATATGGTCAAAAAACTTCGAGTGAAACCTATTCCTTCAGACTACGGATACGGAAGGCTCCGCTTCTCGGGGCGCGATGACCCAGGTCCCCTCTACAGCCCATCGAGCCTTCGGACGGCGCTCGAATGCGTGCTCAGAGTGCAGTCAAGTGTTACTTTAGTGCCATCGGACGGCACTCAGATACAACCTGGATTAAAAGAGTTCGCTTTTATTGTTATTGCGGTCACTGTGTAGGTCACTTACTGAGGTGAAGAGGAGGTGAGACGGGGTCCAGTCACCGCCGCGATCAACGACCGAAATCCAACGGTTCCGCAGCCCGCTGTCCCTTGTAAAACCAGGAGAACTGCCCACAAATTCATTTTACTGCGAATTGTATTATGCTGTGGGACTTAACGGTGAAATGTAATGCCTGCGGAAGAATAACCTCAACGGTCCTTCTAGTCGCGCACACTGCAAAGCCCCATCCTGGCCCCTCCGACGCGCGATGCCACATACTTTCGATTCCTAGAGCTCGCCTGTTCATCGCAGTTCGCCCAGTCTGCCGCTCACGGCTGCACTCGCTATATCCCTTCCGTTCTGATAAAACCCACTTGACAGAACGAGTGAACGGGTGTGGTTTCACAAAACATAGTGTCTAGAAAACTGTCCGACGGCACTCTTGCAGAGCGTTCAAATGCCGTCCGACGGTACTCCACTCGCGCGTTCAAGTGCCGTCCGAAAGTCTCGTATAAAACGAGTTCTCAAAACGACTTTTACGAAGGGGAGTGTGGCGTATTGGTAAGATGTGTCACATAAGCATGTGATCCCCAGTGATACACGCGCCGTCCGACTCCCGGACGGCACTTGTAGGCGCGATTGGAGTGCCGTCGGGCGGCACTGTAGACACAGCCTTCGGAAAGTGCTTTGTGGCCCCTTCCCGAACTTGTGCTACCATGCTTTCGTGGATACTCACCCTTGATGAACGAACTGTGAAGTGGGACCGGTCAGTGATTCGGTATTACTTTCGCTGCAATCGGAGGCGTTGATTTGAACCGCTCGTTCTCGAAATAGGAGCCTTGTGTTGAACAAAACCATCCAATAACTCAAAGGCCGCAACCACGTCGCACACAACGCTCTACCTGCCCCACATGCGTTGCGCCGTCTTGGCTACCAGTGTTGCCAGGCGAGGAAAACAAAAATCAGTGGATACTGTATAGAACTCAATCGAACTCCCTAAAATCAGTTAATAAAATTATGCACTTTTTTTACTCCCAGACTAATCTTTTAGCAAATATCATAAACTATAAAACAGCAGTTTAGATAAAATTGTATTCCCAAATTGAGCTATAATTAAGAAAAAAAAACTTTGCCATACTAAAATGGGTGTTATTTTTATTGCGTCACTCTGCTGCAATGTCCGGCAGAAATGTTTTAACGTCCAAAAGTCGGTTTGATTGTATCAACTATTCCGATGACTTGACTCAACGCTGCATTACAAAAACCCAAACTCTTCTGCGTGAAAACGGAACTACGTGGATGCGAGTTGCAAAACCTCTTCGTGGTCTGGAAACACTGTACGGGCGGCCGTCTTGAGTTTCGGTTTCTCCGCATTTCCTTCTAGGGCATGGACGCTCCGCCACTGAGTGCGATTCGGAAATTTTATTGTTTTCTGACTTCCGACCGATCACCCAACGTGGCCGAAGAGCTAGGCCGTCATGCGCTTCATCTCTGAGGACACTCTTGTTTCGATGCGAACACCGATGAAATCGTACTGTTTAGCGGTAGACTGCCTACGGTGTTACATGCGACTCAAAATCTTTTTTTTTTTTTTTTATTAACAAAAGTGTTTTATTGTTTTTTTTTGGGGGGGGAAGCTTTGTATTTCAATGGAAACTGTTCCCTGGGAAATATTTTTCAGACGTTGCAAGAGCTAAATTGGTTTCAGATAGGAAAAATTGGGTTGTGTGTGTGTTTATAGAGCCTGGAACTTGGTCTGTCTCACAGGGGCGACTAGTCTCCCAGCTGTAGATGAGCAATTTAGCCAGTGCAGTACAACCGCTATCCTGGGGTCTTTAACGTGCACCACGCAGTAGTGATACACGACCGCACGCCGGTACGATGCTCATCCAAAAGATAGCACTTACCTCAAGCACAGTTGACGGATGTTTCGCTAATATTGAAGATTTGTTCAACCCTGGCAGGATAACTGCATTGACTTTCTCAAGACTAAACAACTTTTTTTTTCACCTCGGCTGCGACAAAAAAAAAATAACAAAAAAAAAACGATGTGAAAAAATGAGTGTGAAATGAGGTTGGCACCACCCGTGTTGCTCCACTCGACGTCCGCCACGTAAGTTTTCGCCGCCGCGGCCGTCGAATTTGTAGCCACTGCGATAGCAAAATCCCTTCTCCATGAATGGTGAGCAAACAGACACGTAGTCTGTGTCTGTTATGTTTTCTATTCAAGAATATTTCAACAACAAACTTCTGTTTTGTTTTAGATGTGTTTTACAAACCTCGTTTACCGACGCCAGACAAAGTGTATGGAAATCGCTGCAAAGCAACGAGGTTGTTTTTTGGCTTTCCAAAACATTAAAGCAAGGCCTCTGTGGTGTAGAACATTTAAACTCTCGGTATTTTCCGCACACATTGAGCTACTTGCGCATCAAGAAAAACGACTCTACAATGCGCATAAAAAAAAATTCATAAAGAGGTTCGGTACAACTTCGTGAAAAGATTAGAGCCCAGTTCAACCGTTGTAAATGGCTTCACGCCGCGCGATAACGTGCGCATGTTTCTTCGCGTTGTCATTTATTGTTTTCCTAAAATTTTTCTCAAGATTTGTGAAACAAAATATCAATAATAAAAAAAGCTCGAAAAAACGCCCGTTCCTGCTTACATAAAATTGAAAGAATAAAACACAAAGGACAAGCACAGGACAACCACTTTCTTTCGTGAAAGAGAGTGGTTGTCCTGTGCTCGTCCTGTGTGTATCACTTTCAATTTTATGTATTCATGTTCAATCCGCTCGCCTTCGCCAGTCCTGCTTACGTCGAGAAGTTTGGGTTGGGAGTCGCTATCAGGTGGATCCTTTTCGCATCCCAAAACAAGATTGAATCGATGTTCTTTTTTTCCCCCTTTTTAAATGTATTTTTTTCACAGATAACGCAGGGCTATCTGGCTACGTTGCACTGAATCAACATTAGAAACGGGGACATAGGTACTTCATGAAGCGCAGCAACAGGAGCAACCTAAATGAGTGACTCGCGGTTCTAACATGAAAGCTAGATCTGTGCTGTATGTGGGAACAAAAACATTAGTGCGTAATTAGCACGTGTAGCCGCCGCAGTGAGGTAAAGCCCCTCTATCCTGGGAAAAGTGGCGCCATTCATTATTGTGGAAATGCTCGAGACACGTGCCGCGTCACATCTGGGTAGAGCAAGTATTCTAGTACACTGTAGCATAACGTCTGAAATCTAGATCAGTGCTGCGCTGTGCAGCCATGATCTTCCCAAGTGCGGCACGTGCCTCGTGGATCCACGCACCTCGCGCTACTTTTGAAACGTGAAGGGGCTTTAGAGTGAGGATCGCTGAAGCGCCCCTTACGTGCTTCTCGCCGGGAATACATTCGTGTTATCTTAGTGCGGACAAAGCCCCAAGGCTACGAGCGCGAGCTCCTAGTGTGACAGCGGCACGGCTAAACGAGCGCTCTAGCTGCAGGACCAACTGTAAAAATTATTGACACCAAGTATAGGATTTCGAACGGAGGCTGATGGCGCGTGTTCCATTTTTGTTTTCTTGGTTTAAATATTTTTATTCATTAGCGCGCGTGGATAGATGCTGTAGTGCCGCTTTATATTGGCACGCTCACGCCCTCGCCAGACAACACGGCCGTCGCTCCGCCATCACTCCCTCTGACCAGACAAAGGAGCCCCGCAAAAGATGGGACGTTTGCAGTATTGATCTCTATGAAAATATACCTAATACTAAATTACCCAAGCATCAAGAAGAATGCCGGGATTGGTGTTTCAGGCGCCGCACGCCTATGCCTTCCCCGTGTAAAAGATTCGAAGTAAATAACCAAAATAAAGCTTTGAAGAACGCGCGTGTAAGATGCAATTTGTTTTAGACATCTACTTTGGAAAGTTACTAATGTGAGACCAGCACGTGCAGCGCGTGGAACACCAGTCCCTGCATTCTCCTTGATGCTTGGGTAATTTGGCGATAGGTCTATTACTGATCGCGCATACCCGCTTGGTCGCTGAAGGGCTAGTGAAGTCACCGGGCGGCCATCTTGCAAATAAACAAATTGCGGTTTTGCTAGCGTTACAGAGGCAGCCGTCAGCGTGCTGGAGAAACGTTTTCTACTCGTTCGTCGTCATTCGTTAAAAGAGGTTTTCCAAGACCCTGTGTAAGCGTTGAGACTTACTGTTGAGAACACGTGGAAAATTTTACGAAAGTGCAGGGCCGCACGAAAAAGGCACAATTCGTCGAGAGCAAGTTTCATCGGTCTCGCGACGTAATCAAAATTTCCTTGTCACGCCGAAGTGCTACGTCTCTGTGCCTTCGTACGCTTGGATACCGATCAAGATTCGACGTCATGTGGATGTGTTTTACTAGTACAATGTGTGTGAAGGTGTGTGTGCCTCTACAGCAGCGTTTTACTTGACTCTGCCGACTGTATTTGTAACTTGCGGCACTCGCAATCCAGAAACGAGAGTGGCGACGGAAGAAGGGGGGGGGGGGGGGAGGTACGTTATTTTTACGGGCTACAGAATACCAAGGAACAGCAGCTCATCACTGATCAGTGGTCTGACCCGTGGGTCTGACTCATGATCAACAACTGCACGTGACATCAAATTTGAGCGCGGCTCGATTAATTATGATTGGTGAACGGATTGCACTCCGCTTCAAAGATTTTCAATCTCGCCGTCTTGTACTTTTGCCTTCTAAAACCATCCTTGCTCCGCAGCGTTGCTCTATTAGTTCTGCTATGTCATCGATTAGAGATCAGTGCTGCAATATTTTGCGGGGCGCCTTTGTCTGGCTAGAGGGAGCGCGAACCACCCCTCTATTAGGGTGCCTCAATGTGCGTTTGTCATAGGGCGAAGACACCCATTGTTGTATTGAAAACTGCCTGCGCATGCCGAATGACCTTAAAATGGCGCCAAAGCGCCGGGCAGGGCTAAGCGCTCGCTCCGAACGAGATCGAAGCGCGGGCATTCTGGGCATAGAAATGGCCGAGATGCCGCCACCCTAAGACAGACGTGGCGAAAGTGTATGAAGGCACCCTAGCCTCTATCCTTGGAAAAGTGGTGCCATTCAGTGTTGTGGAAATGCTCGAGACACGTGCCACGCGCCCCTTCTGTGAAGAACATGTCGTCTAAAATCTAGCTCAGTGCTGCGCTGTGCCGCCATGATCTTCCCAAGGGCTGCACGTTGCACGTGCCGCGTGTATCGACGCATCTTGCGCTACTTTTTTTTTTTTTTAACATGAAGGGTCTTTAGTAAGGATAGAAGCCCCTTCATATCTTAGAAGTAGCGCATAGCGCGTCGATGCACGAGGCAAGTGCAACGTGCAGGTCTTGGAAAGATCATGGCGGCACAGCGCAGCACTGAGCGAGATTTCAGACGCCATGTTCTTCCCAGAAGGGGCGCGTGTCACGTGTCTCGAGCATTTCAACAGCAATGAATGCCACCACTTTTCCCAGGATAGAGGGACTTTAGTAATGATGGCGGAGCGGCGATGGAACTTAAAGCGGCGCCGTGTCGCCTGGCGAGGACGCGAGCGTGCCTACATAAAGCGGCACAACAGCCTCTATACACGCGCGCTACTGGATAAAAATATTTCAACTAAGAAAACAAAAATAGAGCACTCGCCATTAGCCTCCGTCACCTTAGCCTGGACCAGTAAAACAACCTCGTTGCTTTGCAGCGATTCCATTACACTTTGTCTGGCGTCTGTAAACGAGGTTTGTAAAACACATCTAAAACAAAATTGTTGTTGAAATATTCTTGAATAGAAAACATAACAGACACAGACTACGTGTCTGTTTGCTCACCATTCATGGAGAAGGGATTTCGCTATCGCAGTGGCTAAAAATTCGACGGCCCCTGCGGCGAAAACTTACGTGGCGGACGTCGAGTGGAGCAACACGGGTGGTGCCAACCTCATTTCACACTCATTTCTTTTTTTTTTTTGTCGCAGCCGAGGTGGAAAAAAAGTTGTTTTGTCTTGAGAAAGTCAATGCAGTTATCCTGCCAGGGCTGGAACAAATCTTCAATATTAGCGAAACATCCGTCAACTGTGCTTGAGGTAAGTGCTATCTTTTGGATGAGCATCGTACCGGCGTGCGGTCGTGTATCACTACTGCGTGGTGCACGTTAAAGACCCCAGGCTAGCGATTGTTCTGCACTGGCTAAATTTCTCATCTACAGCTGGGAGACTCGTCGCCCCTGTGAGGCAGACCAAGTTCTAGGCTGTATAAACACACACACAACCCAATTTTCCTATATGAAACCAATTTAGCTCTTGAAACGTCTGAAAAATATTTCCCAGGGCACAGTTTCCATTGGAACATAAAGCTTTCTAACAAAAAAATAATAATAAAACATTTTTGTTAATAACAAAAAGAAAGAAAATTTTTTTTGAGTCGCATGTAACACCGTAGGCAGTCTACCGCTAAACAGTACGATTTCATCGGTGTTCGCATCGAAAAAAGAGTGTCCTCAGAGTTGAAGCGTATGACGGCCTAGCTCTTCGGCCACGTTGGGTGATCGGTCGGAAGTCAGAAAACAATAAAATTTCCGAATCGCACTCAGTGGCGGAGCGTCCATGCCCTAGAAGGAAATGCGGAGAAACCGAAACTCAAGACGGCCGCCCGTACAGTGTTTCCAGACCACGAAGAGGTTTTGCAACTCGCATCCACGTAGTTCCGTTTTCACGCAGAAGAGTTTGGGTTTTTGTATTGCACCGTTGAGTCAAGTCATCGGAATAGTTGATACCACTGTTCTCTATGTCTATTTGCTGGATCGCGTTTGACCAGCTCCTCCTATGGACCGGAATGCGGTCACTGGCGGCCATCTTTAGGTAGAGTTATATCATCTCTAGCAGGGGGGGGAAGGTGCCGCCGCTTCCAATGCACCCTCCTCAGAATTTACGGCGCTCCGTGGGGGCCGCCATGTTAAAACTTGAGACCAGTGTTGCTGCATCTGTAGGTCGTCTTTAAGTTAGAGCTGACGGAGAAAATCTGGCAACGGCGCAACGCCGATGTACGCTGGAAGCTAGAGCCGGTTTGCTTTCGTTGTTTTTGTTTGGTCGGAGAAAATCTAGCAACAACGCACGTTCAAGTTTCAACATGGCGCCGGTATTGCTTCGGCGCTTCGGTTTGACCACGTTTGACGCGGTTTGCCAGCACATTTAGCGAAGACGTGACGGGAGAAGTGCCCCTGTGATGGTCCCGAAAGACGGAAAGTATCATTCGTAATCGTCGTGCGTGCTTTGAAAGCGAAGGGAGTGACAGGGTCCACGAGTGCGCAACCACAAGCCAAGGTTCACGACAGCGCTCCGTTGACTTCGGTGATCTTGTTCTGTTTGGTGCATAGAGATAGGTTTGGTGCAACACGGCGATGCGACAAAGAGTTGAAACGTTCGTGGTGTGTCGTGCGGTGCTTGGAGGTAGAATCCCATACTAATACGAAGCGCAAATTGGTTATTGTGGCGTTGAAATTCAACGGGTTCAGTTCCGTCGTCGTCAGCTGATCCGGTCCAACTGGTCCGGCAGGACGCAGCGAGCGCTTTTAAAAGTAAATCTTCCTTCGTTTCGTTTCAAAATGTGGAAGATTCTCGACGCATACCGTAAGTAAAAAGCTGCGGGCGTTTTCAACAAAATTACGTCGTTTTAAATGAACAATGGACTACGGATTCTTGACCTAGACCTTCCGTTTTTATGCTTCGTGTTGTTGGCGTTTGCACAGCGACGCACACCGCCCGAGTAGATGATTCGGTCCTGCAAACGACCGGTCATACAGAATTTCAGAGAAACATAAGTCACCACTGATATTTTCTTGTAAATCTCGTGTGAATTTGTTGCGCTCGTCATGCGGTGTGAATAAATTAGGGCAACGTTTCCTACCTGCCTACGGATGCATGAACTGAGACCATTTTTTACGTAGTGAACATAGCGTTTTTTCTTTATTTTGGAAAGAGGTGTTGGTGAATTTATTATGGTACAATCACTTGAGAGTTCAGAAATTGGAGAGAGCGAGCATGCTTTCCCAACTTTGTCTCTTTTCTCTCTGGCATTGCCCCAAGTTTCAAGTTGCAGTTTCAGTAGACATGCCTACTAGCAGATACAAACTGCTCTAAAGCAGATAAAAGACTGGTAAGTCAGGGCGGTGCGGACTCCGTGTTTCGCGCTTTTCGCAAGGTGACTGGGTAAGTGCTTTTGCGAGGTATGCGGAGTCGCAAACGATTTTGTTATGCCCGTTGGTTGCGTCTCTCCAGCAAAATGAATAAGATGATCTACAAAGGCGCAATCACAAGCCAATATTTACGATAACCACGATAACAGTGCATTTGATTCGGTGGTACGTGTAGTTTTATTTTACCCTGGTTTCTGCAACAGCGTGTCATGACGAAGAGCTGGAACGTTCACGGTTTGTGCGGGGGGAGGCACTCACTTGATCGAATGACGTTTTAGCGAACGCCCACGTTTGACCCAGGGGCAGATCCAGAGCTCCGTTGTTTTTTTTTTTTTTTGCGGGGGCGGGGGGGGGGCGAGGGGGGGAGGGAAAATCTAAACTCTAAAGCAAGATAAACAAGACTCCGGTTGCGCCTTTTGTTTTAACCACCGCAGAACCACACTGCGCCGACGGCCCCTAGATGTGCGCCGCTGCGCCGACTTTTGGTTCTAACTTCTAAGCCGTGCTTTGAAACCGCCGCCGCGGACTTCAGTCTAAGCGACGGAGTGGTTCTCCAAGTGTGTCGCCTGCTAGGGTGCGGCCTACCCTATTTCGAACCCTCGTCCTTGAGTACCGAGCTTCCTACCACCTGGCAGGACGGGAGTTGGTTTTATTTCGGGGGATCTACCCATGTCAAATCGCCTTTTAAGAAGGGGGCAGGGGGGGGGGGGGGGGGGGGGGTCGACTGTTTGGAGGGTAGGCGGCCGCCCCCGTCGCCTCCCGCCTCCCCCTTGGGTCTGCCCCTGAATTGACAGAAGCCCGCGTCGCCCGCATCGTGAGTGCACTTGGGCTGTTGTAGTGGCTCTAGGCTGTTGATGCTCAAGCCTTTCATCCGCGGCTTGCCGTCAGCTGATCCGGCTGCTCGACGGTGGGGAAGCGGCGAAAGTGACCTCTGAAGCAAATCTAAATCCTTGTTCATCCAGTTATCCGGTGTCAAAGTGTGGAAGGTGTCCAAAGTGTACTCAGGGAGGGAACTACGAGCGTTTTGCCTTGCTTTCGTAACCGAAACCAGAACAGCGAGATAACTGCCTTGCGTACTCCAAAATGATGGAAGCAATAAGTTGCCAAAACCTGTTTTTAGGGTTTCAAGCCGAGTAAACAAGACAAATATAATTAAACTTCTTTGTCTGTATGCAGGAGGACTTATATAACACAACAATACATTCTCTTTCCAAAACGGAAAGAGAGTAAAAATTAGTTCGCCGTATTTGGCAGCAACTTCTCCACTGCAAAACCTATGCTGGCAACGTAAGCGGTTTTAATATGGCAGCCTCCGCTTTGCGCCGCGTTCCCTTTCCCTCCTTCCCCCCCCCCCCCTGATCTCTAGCCATCATAGTAATATGGCGGACAGCACAATGGCGGCAGGCTGCCATAAAAATAGCCGTAGATCTACCGGGTGAAACAAGGAGACGGTAGGCTCTTTAAATTGACCGGAAAATTCGGTTTCTTAACCTATCGCGCTACGACTTTGTGCAGCGTTTCCCACACATGGTGCATTTTTTTCGTAAAATTTGCGAAGAGCGGACTTACCTGAGGAAAAAGTAAAGAAAGAAAAAGGCTTAGCTCCTATGGAAACGCAGCGACGCCACCGGTCTGCAATCAACACGGCGCCGTTTTGCACGGTAGACAAGAGATGGCGCAAGCGGTCGCGACGCCAACTGCCGCCAACGAACGAGCAGACGACGCCGAGAGCCGGCGTAATTAGCAGACAAGGAACTGCAGTTCCTTGTTGTTACCGCGCCTGTTTTTTTTGTTTCTGCGACTGTCGTCGCCTGCGGAACGCTCGCCGCTTTTGAGTCGAAAAGATCGTCTGCTAAAGAGCCTTTGAGGAATACCTCGGCCGGCTCTCGGCGCCCGTATGCTCGTTCGTTGGCGGCGTTCGTTGCGCCATCTCTTGTCTCCCGTGCAAAACGGCGCCGTGTTGATTGCAGACCGGTGGCGTCGCTGCGTTTTCATAGGAGCTAAGCCTTTTTCTTTCTTTACTTTTTCCTCAGGTAAGTTCGCTCTTTGCAAATTTTACAAAAAAAATGCACCATCTGTGGGCAACGCTGCACAAAGTCGTAGCGCGATAGGTTAAGAAACCGAATTTTCCGGTCGATTTAAAGAGCCTACCGTCTCCTTGTTTCACCCGGTAGTACACTGTACCGTGGGTGACATTTCGTGCTTGATTGAAGTTGTTCTATGAAGCAGATTCTTGAAACCCGGCGTGAACGGTAGCCTCATCTTTGAGGACCCGGCTAAAGTTCTGCGAAAGCGCAGTACCGGGGGAAAGCAGCGCAGCTCGCATCAAAAGCAGACTCCGTACCGTCGTCTGCTTTCGATGCTCCTTTCGATGCGACTTTCGATACGTGCTGTGCTGCTTTTCTCCCGGTGCTGCGATTTCGTGAAACGTTTACCAGGTCCTCAAAAACCAGACTACTGTTCACGCCGGGTTTCAAAAACATGTTTCGTCAAATAATTTTAATCAAGCACGCAATATCACCCACGCTATTTCGACCGCAGCCTGCCAACCCACCTGCCAAAACGCTATCTGCCATGGATGGATGATAGCGGCTGCAGCAGCTTACATTGGCTAGAGGTGATATAACTCAACCTAAAGATGGCCGCCAGTGACCGTATTCGCGGAGCGGGCAAACGCGATCCAGCAATTGTCATAGAGATCAGTGGTTGATACAATCAAACCGACTTTTGGACGTTAAAACATTTCTGCCGGACATTGCAGCAGAGTGACGCAATAAAAATAACACTCATTTTAGTATAGCAAAGTTTTTTTTCTTAATTATAGCTCAATTTGGGAATACAATTTTATCTAAACTGCTGTTTTATAGTTTATGATATTTGCTAAAAGATTAGTCTGGGAGTAAAAAAAGTGCATAATTTTATTAACTGATTTTAGGGAGTTCGATTGAGTTCTATACAGTATCCACTGATTTTTGTTTTCCTCGCCTGGCAACACTGGTACCCAAGATGGCGCAACGTATGTGGGGCAGGTAAAGCGTTGTGTGCGACGTGGTTGCGGACTTTGAGTTATTGGATGGTTTTGTTCAACACAAGGCTCCTATTTCGAGAACGAGCGGTTCAAATCAACGCCTCCGATTGCAGCGTAAGTAATACCGAATCACTAACCGGTCCCACTTCACAGTTCGTTCATCAAGGGTGAGTATCCACGAAAGCATGGTAGCACAAGTTCGAGAAGGGGCCACAAAGCACTTTCCGAAGGCTGTGTCTACAGTGCCGCCCGACGGCACTCCAATCGCGCCTACAAGTGCCGTCCGGGAGTCGGACGGCGCGTGTATCACTGGGGAGCTCGTTAAAGGCACGACCACATTGGCGTCGCGGAGGCCTGCGGCGCGGCGGTCGGCGCTGCCGTTTGCCGACCCAAACTAGTTTTCGGCTTCAACGGCGCGACGTACGGCGCCGCAGAGTCAACCGCTCCGTGCGCGGTTCAAAGCCGGGCGCCGCACGCCGCAGAAGAGAGGAGCCAATGGGAAGTGGCGTAGATAGTGACGTCGCGATGCCATGGCAACGCTCAAGCCGGTCCTCGGCTCGTCTTTCACGTTCCGAAGGACGCGTTTCGCGTCGTCTGCTCTTCTTATTTTCCCCCGATGCCTTCCCCAACGGAGCGGTTCCTTGAAACTGTGCGACTGTTTCCCTTTTTATATGACAAGACGCAGCCAGACTACCTAGATAAGGACGCTAAGAACAACCGCTGGGAAATTATAGGAGAGGAATTCGGAATTACAAGTGAGTTTCTCCGTGGCACTTGTTGCATGTCGTCTGTGTTGTGACGGATGTCGTGTTGATTTGGTGGCACTTTCGAAAGTAGCCTTCATCTCTGGCGCGCCGCCGGGGCAGCAAAGCCCCGGCGGCGCGCCAGACCTGTCCTGTCCCGCGGTGTTTCGGTAGAACCAACTCGGCCGGACCCAAAACCTGCGCCTCCTTCCCTTCAGAGCGCGGCGACGTCGCAAGATCAACGAACAGGCTAGGATCATCACATTCACGCTGATCACCAGGTCATTATGGATTCCTACCATGTGTGGCAGCGGGTGCGGAACGGAAGAATGTAACGAAGAGCAGACGACGAAAGAGCGGGACATCCGACGGGAGGCGCGATCGCGGGAACCAGTGCTGTCACGTGACGCCTGCAAAACGGAGGCCAATGTGGACTCCTCGCGTTGGGACGCCGGACGGCGGTGCCGCCCGGCGGCGCCGCCCGGTGGCGCCGTTCACGCTAGTGTGGTCGGGCCTTAACACACACCCCCGCCTGCGTTCACGACGCTTCGCGGCGACAGTATGCGGCTGCTAATTACAAAACTATTGACCCATTTGGCCCTGTCGTACACGCCGCTTCGCGGCGTGTAGCCGGCAAACAAGCCCCGCTGTACCCGATGCACCTCCGGAAACGAAGTACCATACTATTTCGTTCAGCGAAATTTCGGCCACAACGTTCGTTTTTTTTCTGTGTTAATGGTAAAAAAAATAAATGTACATATCGCCAAATGCGTCGGCAAAATAAAATGTTCGAGAAAACAAAAACAAAAAGTAAGCCCGCACTGGGGATCGAACCCGGGATCACGTGCTTATGTGACACATCTTACCAATACGCCACACTCCCCTTCGTAAAAGTCGTTTTGAGAACTCGTTTTATACGAGACTTTCGGACGGCACTTGAACGCGCGAGTGGAGTACCGTCGGACGGCATTTGAACGCTCTGCAAGAGTGCCGTCGGACAGTTTTCTAGACACTATGTTTTGTGAAACCACACCCGTTCACTCGTTCTGTCTAGTGGGTTTTATCAGAACGGAAGGGATATAGCTAGCGCAGCCGTGAGCGGCAGACTGGGCGAACTGCGATGAACAGGCGAGCTCTAGGAATCGAACGTATGTGGCATCGCGTGTCGGAGGGGCCAGGATGGGGCTGCTGGATTTCGGTCGTTGATCGCGGCGGTGACTGGACCCCGTCTCACCTCCTCTTCACCTCAGTGAGTGACCTACACAGTGACCGCAATAACAATAAAAGCGAACTGTTTCAATCCAGGTTTTATCTGAGTGCCGTCCGATGGCACCAAAGTAACACTGAACTGCACTCTGAGCGCGCATCCGAGCGCCGTCCGAAAACTCGATGGGCTGTAGAGGGGACCTGGGTCATCGTGCCCCGGGAAGCGGAGCCTTCCATATACGTAGTCTAAAGAAATAGGTTTCACTCAAAGTTTTTGACCATATCCAAGCACTTAGCAAGTCATCAGGGAAGTGTCGCAATCGGCAATTTAGAAGATCTGACTATGAGCCGCTTGCCGCTGATTTGTTCGTCATAAAGTGCGTCCAAACAAATCCACAAATCGTTTGAGCAACCTCAAAATTCTTCAGGCACTCTCTGCGTTTGATATCACCACACATCGCGACACCAGCTTTGTGCGGGCACTTCCAAGATGAATTGCCGTTGAAATTAGGAGGGAAGTGATTTCAACACGTTATACTATCTGCAAAAAACAGTTCCTTAACCGAAGCAAGGTACCGAAGCAAGGAAGCAGACGACGGATGTCACCGGTCAGCCGCAGTCTCCATTTGGGAATTGGGATGAGTAGCGGCGCAGAGCCCAGCAGTGCCAGCCAGTCCTTCCCTTCGAACAAGCGTCAACCACAAGGGATGACGGGTAGTCATGATGGGCGAGGAAGTAGACGGCAAAGGGGCTGGCGATAATAGAGGTTGGGTTGCGGGGGCTACGGAGCTAACATCATGACCCCCTGCTACAATTCTATCATACTTGGTAGTAGGCTTCTCTTCCGAAATTTGAATACGACGCAAGTTCAACTTTGAGGGCGTGTGGCGGGTCGCTACAAAACACACTCGACGCCCTGGCCGACCAAAGAAGGCCAGGCTGTGCTAGTGAGCCCCATCTATGGAAAGCGGCAAGCTTTGATGTCATGATGCTTTTGGAGAGAAGTAGTTGTAGTTGTAATTAAATTAAATTTTAGGCACTTTACCCACATATGCAGGATATGTTGGGGTCTCCATCGACAGGACAAGTTGCCTGCTTCATGGAGACCTTCCATGATGATGTGCGACATGGGCAATTGCCGTACGTGAGATCATCGATGCCTCCATCTCCCTGCAAAGGTAACCGATAGACTACAGCAGGTATCGCCTAGTATACAATGCCAGGAGTTAATTTAGAGGGGAAGGCCGTTCCCAACCTCCTTGAGAACCTGCATGGCGATGCCCTAGTAGAGGGGTGGCCAAGCTGCGGCTCGCCGCTCCCTCCCTTATCCCTCCTCTCTCTCTCTCCCCCACCATCTCTCCCGGAGCACTTCCCCAAAGAGAGAAATGAAACACGTTTTAAATGTGCTACCGCTGCCTTACGCACAATTGGACTGCTTTTGACTCATATAAGATAGACCGAAATTAGTTTGAGTTTCCTGCTGCGCCCCCCCCCCCTCCCTCCCTCCCTCCCTCTGCGGCTCTTGAAAATTTTGTGATTTTGTTTGCAGCTCTTAGGCCGCGTCAGCCTGGCCAACCCTGCCCAAGTATATAATACACTGGAGTGGCTATAGTTAGGGTTCCATGTTTTCAGAATATGTTTTTTAGTGAAATTCCGAAGGTGTTTTCTCTTTTTGCATAAGTAGAGGGTAATATTTTTGTAGCGTGCGAAAGAGTTCACATTAAGCGCTGTGCTGCATCCATGCTATTTAGGAGCACGGTGATAGTGTGACGCTCTTCTTGATGAGAGCAATGGACGCGAGAAAATAATTTCTGGTGCAGCCCAGAGTACTCACTCAGCAAAGATATACACAGATGCTAGCCTCGCACATAGAACAGTGAGTCCACCCACTGCACCGATTCAATCGAAACATACAGGGAGGCCATTTTGCTTCCCGATTGATTGCAGCTGACAGATTGCGCAATCTTTTCTTGATGGGCTACATCCGAGCGATGCGATGTTGCGTTGCACCTTCTCACTGTTAGTGATGCCAGTGACGGTTCCTATGGTAAGCATTGCGGGACGCTTGTTTTATCTATTATACGGTGTGTTATATATCTAGGGTTGAGAGCATGCAACGACCGATCCAGTTGTTGTAGACCAACATGGATTACCCAGTCGGTCACGGAAGCACGTCGAATGAGAAGAACACGAGAATAAAAGCAAAGATAGGGTTCACTTAATGAAAGAAGATCAAGGATATGTCTCCCCTATAGGGGGATCGAGCCCACAGCCTTTTGATTAGGAGCCCGATGTTCTACCCCTGCACCACTGAATGGCACAACGAACGGCGTTTCATCTGGGTTCTTTTAAGTCACGCAGCTATTGCGGAACATTCATGTGACTCACGTGGCGCTTGCACTCGCCAGTCATGCCCGGCTTCCGACGTGCTGTAGTGGCAGGCTTCCTGCCATGCTTTGTCGCGTCTTAGCATGGACTAGCCGGAGTGGCTACAAGTGCGGGCAAGTGCCCTGCGTTTAATTGCGGTTTGGTTGTACGAGAGCTCGAGGGACACCAGTGAAAGCAACTCGCTTGTAATTGTACCATTACCAGCTAGTTCATGCTAGGGTAAGACAAAAGGATAATGTTGTCGCACCTTCCCTTCCATTTGGCAGCGGAAAAAAAATTAATGTGCCTTGATTCAATGGGTAAATTCGGGTGACACATTGTGTGCAGGTGTGTGTCGCGGGAGTGATTAAAAGCTCATGAACCAAGTTACAAGCCTCGCAAGTCTTACTATACGCTGTGTTGTCAGAGTTTTCTCGTAGGATCAAGGTGCATTTATTTCTTTGTTGTGTCTAGTGCTTAACAGTGTCGCGCAGTCTATGTACAGCATCCTGCGAGCTTTGATTGGACCTGCATGGCCGTACTGCCTAGGCGCCAGGCTGTCCTTTCCAGCATGTCATGGGCGTACTTGTTTACACTTCGAATTGAGCAACTGTGTGTGTGAACAGTGTTAGTGACAGCCAGGCTAGCACTTGACGCTTTGTTCTTAAAAATGAAAGGCTGCCATCGAAACGTTAAACGCAAGACACATGTGCATCGAAACAATGTCAGCCAGCGTGCAAACAGTCGGAAAGATGGCTGCTCCGGCATGCTGCACACAGCAGTTTGCGACACATGGTTTGGATCTTGCATACGTCGGGTCGTTCGGGTGGCTCCGCCCAGTTCAGGCAGATACGAAGAAAACTAAAATTTTTTTACGTTTAAGCTCTTGCTGGAATACGAAGCTTTTGTAGCGTTCTCCGAAAGACGTCAAATACCTTGTGCTCAAATGCCGGAACCATGCATTGTGTCTAGCTTTTATAGATAATTATTTTGCTCTCAAGAGTCGTTACTTGTGGCTCCTTTGGGCGAAAACTGCGCTGCGGTTCAATGAGACGAGGGTTGCTTAGAGTCGTTGTAGATTTGTTTGTAATTTCCAAGTGCTTTTTGAGCAAAGATCTAGCTTCGAACACGAACAAAGCCTTCAGTGACAAACTGGATGAAGCTCGGGAGTGCGTTGTTTATTTGGTGAACAAACCCTTTATTCCGTAATGGGAGCAACCAAAGCTAAGAAAGCCGTGAATGAGCCGGTACAATTTTTTTCAATCAGCATTTGACAGTTCTTAAGGTATCAATGTAATCGCAACATGGCTGAAATGATGGTATCCAAACATCGTAAATTAATCATGTTTGAGCACCGCGTACAAACCACCGATTGCACCGCTGGTGGGCTCCCTCGACCTTGCTGTTCACAGGAGGAGAAATGGGAGGAAAGTGTCTCGGGGCTTTTTCCTCCCATTTCTGACCATTTGAAGCATGCAATCGTCGATTTATCTCGCGTTTCTTAGTATTTTCTGCCACAGCCACAGACGTGGCGAAATATGTTTGTTTGACGTAAATCTGTATGAGTGACTTTATACGTGGAACCGAAATATGCCGACGCCTTCAGGCTAAACTGTGCTTCTAATGTAGAAAGAAGTGCACAATGAGATTAGCTACTCATGCAGTGTGCTGGTACGGAGATTGCAGCTATGGATACTGTTTCACAGGAAAATTTGTTTTGTTTTGCTGCAGTTTGTATCATCAGACATTGCAGCGCATCATACCTACGACAGACGATGGTGCCTGCCGTGTGTTGAGACCTTCCAAGGTGACCTGGGCAGTTACCGTACGTGTGAGCATGGGTGCTTCCACAACCTTGCCAAGGTAACCTCTAGACTTGGGCAAGTATCGCCTCATATGCAATGCCAAAACTTCCTTTTGCGAGGAAGGTCATAACCAAGCTGCACCAGAGCCTGCCTGGCTACCCCTAGCGTGACATATAGCAGCATCACTATAAGCGGCATTCAGTGTTTCCAGAATTAATCCTTTGTCGGTCATAATGTAGAAAACCCGAGACTGATAAAAGCAGGGAAACAATGTCGGAGAAGAAAGACAGGGGAAAAGAATGTAATCCTTTGTGGCATTGGAGGGTGTTTTCTGGATTTTACCCTTGTGGAAAATTTGATGTTTCTCAGAGCTTGTTTTGATTAAATTCTCAGTTTTTCAGAATAATTTAGATATTAAATTTGCTTGCTGAGTTTCCCGATTCTCAGAAAGTCAAAAGAAACAAAAAATAACCAGACACAAGTGTATTAATTAATTCATAGTCTGAATGATTGCGGAAGGAGTTGCCTGTGCCTAGACGAGGTTTCTTGGGCTGAATATGGCGGTGTGACTCTAGATCCTCTACAACTCGCAGTGCACCCCAGTTAATACCAACTCTCCCACGACAAAACTTGCAAACCAGGGTTACTTATCCTACCTAGTTTGGCGCAGTATGGCCGTCGGAGCTCTTGCACCATAAAACCCGTAAACAACAACAACAACTGGGTTACTTATCCAGGTGTCGGTACATTAAGCTATCAGTCTCCTCGATTCGGTCACTGAAAAACTTTGTTTTACCCACCTTTTTAAAGGCTCCCTGACATACTTGCTACTCACAGCCGTAGGTGCCACGGGAACGTGCCGCGCTGCATGGCTGTGCGGGGTGAAGTGTGAAATCTAGTTCCGCCGCCTTCGCTCGTCCCATAAAATCTGCCGGCTAATGGCTTCCTTCATGATAGAAACTGTACCCCTCTTCACGTTACGAAGCCCAAATGGTTTGTTCGAAACTCTTGTTTGTTTGGAGCATGGCTAGCACAACCACATCAGAGAACAGAATGGAACATATTTCTTTCGTGCTGCTGAGCTATTGTTGGGGTTGCGCAGGCTTTATTTGTTGCCATCGAAATTCTTCTAATCAGTTGGAAACAAGTTCTGCTGCCAAAACCCAACCCCTCCCCACCCCGACGTCACAAATACTGATGTCACATAGACAAGGGGAACACGACTACAACATAAACAGAATCACTTCTCGACACTAAGGCATACATTGCCAAGATTGCAGATGTCAAGCAGAACTAAAATCATTGCCCCGTAATAAGTAAAAATAATAATCAACTAATTAGGGAAGTTATTGAAGCTGAAAAGATTTCGAGGTTAGAAGAAAACTGTGTCACTAAACCTTGTCCAGATTTATTACAAAAAATAATTAAATCATCTTGCATCCACATGAAACCAAAAATAACAAAAAAAAAAATCTTATTGTTTAAAAAGACAGGCGTAGGCAGAGAAGAAATAATACAAGTCTGAGTTGCAAGTCAGAGCTTCATGAATGTCTTTTCCTTTTGTGTGTGCCTGTGCTTGGTTGCGAATTTTTCGCGCTGTGGAAAAGTATGCAACAGCAGCTTGCCCGAGCCTCCATATTTTTAATACTGCCAGTAGAAACTTTCACTTTGAAAATATGATGAGGACCGAATTTGAAAATTCAATGTCGCCAAACAATTTTTTGCGGACGTAAGGTTTTGGTTACGAGGTCAGTCATAGCTACTGGTGTGTTTAGCCAATTCTGAGTCAAATTTGTGACCTTGAAAAAAATTACAGGTATACTGTTACATTCTCCTTAGCCTCCTGAAGATGTAAATCACTGGATTGAGCCCCTACCATATTGTTTTGTCTCATAACTGATGCAGGTATCTTCTTTTTTTCTTCAACTCAGTTCGACGTAGGAGCAGCCAAGGCGTCCTGTCCCTTTCACGTGAGCAGTGGCCAGCACTGGAAGAAGCAACCTTTGGACTGCTGTAATCCATTCTTTGGGCAAGTGAATAAATTTCTTTGAAGCAGAGACCTGGTGTTTGCACAGCAACTCCACAGAACAAACAACACAAACACAAATGTTTCTGTGCCCAAAGCCTTCGTAGCTGCTTGAACTTATTGATCTGAGCTTGCACGTTGCAATGTTAAGGCAAGATGCAGATATAGTTAACGTCTCTCTAAAAAAATTGGGGGCACCTTATGCTTGGATGTCTAGCTTGATCAACTTGGAACGTCCAGCCGAATTGAAACAAGGATCTAGCCGAACTGAAGCATGCAGCCGAATTGAAACTTGTAGCCGAACTGAAGATTTAGCCAAACTGAAGCGTCCAGCCGAATTGAAACTTCTAGCCGAATTGAGGATGTAGCCGAACTGGAACGTCCAGCCGAATTGAAACTTCTAGCCGAATTGAGGCAATAGCCGAATTGAGGCGTCAGCCGGATTGGGACGACACCATATATCCTTCCTCTTTCCCGTGAAAGGTGCTATGTCTGGCAGACTGGACTGTGTCTGAATGACCGCCTGCGAGAGTATACTTTGATTAACTTGGATACTATCCGTAGTGGCAATACATCAAATAGTTTACTCGACTGAGGAACCCGCAGTGTACACGTCATCATCTTGAAATTTTCGCACACGAATAGCTGTGTGTAATAGAGTAGAGTGCAGAATTGGCAAATTGTTCAGAGCGTAATGATTCGGCGTTGTGGCGATATTTGTATATCAACCACATGGGCTTCTATGGGAACGCTGCCGTAACCAGTCAAGAGATGGCGCAAAGTTCTGAAGATGTGACAGGAGGTTGTGTTCATTTTCATTCCACTACCGTAAATAATAGGATCAGGAATGAAATATTTGAAACAGAAAATTCTGAATGTAAATCAAAACCTCAAAATCAGATACAATAATTTATTCCTTGCACACGAGACACGAAGTGGAGCAGAATGATGACGATTATTCGCGTACAGATTCATAACGTGATTATGGGTATATGTAACAATAATAATAAGGATATATCGAAGCCATTTTCATTGCAGCGGGTTGCACAACGCTCAGTGTCAGAAATTCCATACATCCAATATTGTAGAACGATGGAACTAATTATTTATTTAAAAGGTATTTTTTGAATAAAGTGCTGTTGACTGGGCCCAGTTTGCACGGGCTCTTGTCATAAAACAATTGAATCCTCATCAACCCGGTTTAAAAACCTTCGTAAAATTTACAACAGTTTTCTTTGTTAAAAAACTGTCGTACTATCACTATCGCATAGACCAGCGTTTCTCAAATAGGGGTCCTCGGACCCTTTGGGGTCCAAGAGGGAATTCTAGAGGTCCGCCGAAGCCCTACCTCATTAGTCAAACCCGGCAAGAAAAGTTTTTTTTTTGTCAGATTGAGAAGTGACATTCCAACTTTCGGGTGAGTTGTCTCGTGTGTATGTCAATGACAGAAGTCTGCTTCATACCAGCCCTTTGTTCTATCCATTTTCTAAATAAATGTCGTAATTATTCTATACATTTCCCTTCACCTCACCACAAACGGGGTCCCTCACCATCTCCGTTGACTAACAAAGGGTCCGCGAAACATCAGTGGTTGAAAACCACTGGTATAGACCAATAAGCGTCACAAGCACAACTCTATTTCAGACTTGTACGTAATCCGTTACAAGTAACGAAATTACTTGTAATCCCTTACATTTATCGGTAATTTAGTAACGGAATAATTACTTATTTTCTGGAGTAATTTTAAAATAATTCCGTTACATTTTTTACATAACGGATTACTTGTAATCCGTTACATTTTTTTCCAGGACCGACCAACCCCCCCCCCCCCTTCTAAAGAAAGGGTTGTTTTTATTTGGGTAAAGTCAAGCGCAGTGACACTGTCACGCGAATTGACGAGCGCAAAGAAAGGCTTGGCACTCTTCAGTTCCGTAAAGCCTTTTCTTGCAACGCCAAGCTCCCGAATCTATTTGTTTAGACCTTAACAAGAAATTCAAATAAACATTTCTAAAAAAGGGGGGGGGGGGGGCAAGTTATATCCGTTTTTTTTTTTTTTTCGTCCCTTTGTTTTTTCTTCGCGATCGAAGACGGGGAGAGGAGGACACCAAGTGATTGTGTGCCTCTTCGAGAAGCTCAAGGCGGTAAGGGCACAGACAAGAATTAACAATGTCCTCGGTTATACTGACTGCGACTATTTTCATAATGTCACAACACGGGACAACGCTCCGTCTAACCTAAAATCTACAAAAAGAGATCTGGTTCTATGTGAAGGTGTTATTGCCATAAGCATCCTCGTTCGTTGCTGCACACTTATCACCTTCTCTTAGGAAATAGGATGTATTTTTTTCTGCATCTTTCACATTATTGGACCCTGTTTTAAAAGCTACTTACTTCTTTGTAGTCCAACTTCTAGGGTTGGCCCACTTTATTTGTGAATACCAGCCAGGGTATCTCCATCCCAGTCACCCTTTTTGTGAGTCAGCTTTTTGCGAGCACTTGGAAAATAATAATAGTCTTCCTTTCCTCTTCTTCCTGTTTTGCCCCAGCAGGACGCATCTTATCTCAAGCAGATATTTTCACAAATAAAACATAATGGTGGCTAACGTGGACTTGATATTCTGGGCTAGGGGGGAGAGTGAAATTCGTGAGTGGGGTCATAGCGCGGCTTACTTAGTACTCTGCCCTTCGCTGCGCGTGGCTTCAGCGGAGGTCTGTCTGGCGAACACCGGAGTAAACTGCAGTCGATTCGTGCTCCGTGCGTTTTTGAACGGCACCAAGAAAGGTACACATGGCAAACGTGCGTTTACATTTCCTTGTTTTAACCGACGTTCTAATTAATTTTTTCTCATCATTGTCCTTTTTTATTACTCATATTTATATACTGGAAACTTTTTTTTTTATTCACCAACGTCTCAACCGAGGCGCGACCTGTTCAGAACCAAAGGAAGAAGAATATCGAGCCAAACATTATTTATTATTTAATATTCCCTTAGTGTTACAACTATGTTTTGCTATTGTCTGGCAATATATGTCGGTACAGTAAGATGGACATAAATCAAATCTTATTCTGGTTTGATTGGTGTATGATGACTTCCACAGCTTCGCGATTTAGACAATAAAGAATTTTAGTAGATCGGTCCGATGACTCCGATAACGATACCCGATACCCCGCCGCCGCCTTTGCGCATGCATAACATCGTTATCGGGGGCATTGAAGGTATGGGAACCATCTACTACACAACTCTCATACATCAGGCAACGGCTGCAACGGCGAAGCCTTGTTCTATCTTCAAGGTAAATAGTACTTCCCTTGCTTCGCTGAAGAAGCTCAGTGCGGAGAATGAAGAATTCGTGAGGAACAATACGGTACTTTCATCCGGTGCCTCAGTTCAGAGAATGTTCAGCGTCGCAGTCGACATATTAAGTAAGAAATGACGCAAAATGTCTGACGAGACCTTCGAGAGTCAGCTGTTCCTCAAAATAATCAAATTCATTAAATGGAACACGTTGCAACAATAAGAGCCTGAATAACCCTCTTCCCTTTGTTTCTTACTTGCGGACAATAATGTAGAAAGTAACGCCACGAAAGTAACGGATTACTTTTTGGGGTAACGGTCTGTTACTTTTATGGGAGAGTAATTGTAATTGTAATAAATTACAATTTAGCCTTGAGTAATTGTAAATGTAATTCCTTACTATATTTCAGTAACGTGTACAAGTCTGCTCTATTTATCATACCGCGACGAGTTGTCCATCAGAAGTGGTTTAGTGTCTATTAGGTGACTGCTAAGGAAGCTATGGGATTAAAAACAACTCAAATGTGCTCCTAGAACGTCCTATTGGGTGGAAAAAGCGCTGTGCCGATACCCCGGACGTCGCGTTCGACCATTTACGATAAAAAAACGAACAAACAAACAAACAAACAAACGAACAAACAAACAAAGAAACATTCCTTCCTACTCTAATGTTCTTACCCGACCCCTAAAATACTTTCACCGATTTCTTTTCTAAGGCGTGAGCGTGGTTTTAATTCTTAAAATAAGCGTAAAACTAGGCATCATTCAATAATTTACTGAAAATTCAAGGATGTGAGAGCGGTGAAACAAGAGTTAGAAAGGAGTTCGTTAAAACTGTCGCAGACAGATAAAACAGGAAGGTTTGCAGTTTTGCCTGTACAGGCCTTTCAGAAGAAGTCGGAGGAAGCGTTGGGATCATTGTTTAATGAATGGAAGGGCAATATCGGGAAGCTGAGGAAGAGCATTTGCAAGGTTTTTCAGGAGGAAAGCATGGAAGAGGTAGCGAAAAGCGTTTTGAAACCGTTGCGTTCAACGCTCACCCTTAAATTCTTTTTGAAGGATCATAAGATTGAAATGCCCCTACGTACCGTTGTTAACGAGCATGGGACGTGGCAGAAGGTGGTCTCATGCTTCTTACAGCGGGGTTTGAAGTTAGCTCTTTTGGATAAGTCAATTGCCCTAAAGAACTCTAGTGAGTTGATTGAAGTAATGGAAAAGTTTCACGGAAGGAAGTGCGCGGTATTCTCCATGGACATCAAGGACCTATATTACTCTTTAGAGAAAAGCAGACTAATGAATAGAGTGAGGATCGCCTTGGAAGGGAACCTTATTAAGTTTCAATCAGGAACAGGAATAGCGGTGGATAGTTTTCTTTCGGTGCTAGACCTTTATTTAAAGTCAACGGTATTGGAATATGAAGGTCGCAATTTTGTGCAAAAAGAGGGAGTCTGTATAGGTTCGTCTGTAGCGCCTTTGTTAGCGGAAATTTACTTAAACACGGTGGACCAGCAAGTGTATGACAAGATAGAAGAGTTGTTTCCAAAGTGCTTTGTGAAAAGATTTGTGGATGATATCTTAGTTTGCTCTGTTCAGGAAGGATTGGACCAAGTTTTAGAACAAGTAGTAAGGTCAGCGGCGCCAGAGTTGAGATTCACGTTAGAGAGGCCAAGGGGCGAGGTCCTGCAATTTCTCGACCTGCGTTTACATTTGGAACGAGGTCTTTGTTGGGAGTATGGGAAGCAAAACCCAAAACCGGTTCTGTCAAAGAGTAGCTGTCACTCGAAAAATGTAAAAGCCGGGGTAGTCAGATCTTTGATTAGTAATGCTTTGGTGAGATCATGCATGCATTTCGGACCGGAGGCACTAAAAAACCAGTGGGAAAGACTGGTAATGGCAGGATATGGGGAAGAGTACATCAAAAGGCAGATTGCCCTAGAGTGCAGGGTGAAAAAGGGGAAGACGCAAGAAATCAGGAATAGGTACGCTGTGGTTCCGTATTTTCACGAGGTGTCCCACAATCTTAGAGCATATGCAAAACAAAATATGGCGTGGATGTAGTATTCAGCACGGATTTTAGGTTAGATAGATTGACACCTTTTGAAACGGTTCAGAGGGGCTGTCAGAAGGCGCATAGGGAAAAGTCGGTGCCGTGTAGCGTAGGCGTGGTGTATGAGGTTCCTTTGGCGTGTGGTTTTAAGTATGTAGGCCAAACCTCTCGGTGTTTAAACGATCGTTTAACAGAACACAAAAGGAATGTTAAAAATAATGCAGCAAATTCGGAGTTGGCTAAGCATCTGGAGGAGTGTAGAAACTGCACAACGGATTGGTCTGGAACGGATGTAGTTGTTAAGGAAAGCAACGATGTTAAAAGGGTGGTAAGAGAAACAATTAGGATTAAATCGTTGGGAAATTGCATTAGTCAACCTTCCATGCAAATAGGGAACCGCTGCAAGCAATTTTTACGGTTTTAAGTTTTTTTTTTAGTTCGTCATTTTGAAAGTTTTCTTTGGTGTGTATTGTCTGTGGTGTGTACTGGTGTGTATTGTCTGTTTTCTACAATTTTGAAAGTGACCAGTTTTGAGTGGGATGTTGTTGTGGGCTGTTGTCCTGTTTATTGTGAGGACACAAAAGAGTTGCTTGAAGCTTTGTGAGGCATATCTTCTGCTAGAACCTTTTCACTTAGAAACGTTGGGAGTGTCCGCTTCTTTTGTGATAGAGTGGAACCTGTAATGTCACGGTGCAAAGGACAAGTCGTATGTGATTGGTTGTTGACGACGAAAACGAACTATATAAGAGGAAGTTGTTGGAATAAACGTGTAGCTGAGTTTGAGACCTGTCTGTTTTTTCTGTTACTTCTGCTCTTCAAAAAAAAAAAACCCAGTCTCAGGGTTAACGACGAAATGGTTGAAAATTTAGATTTTCTCGAAACGTTTCAGAATGTATTTTATGAATTTTATGAATTTTTAACGGCTTTTATTTTTGCTATCTTGTGTTAATTATGCAATTTTTATAGTTAAATATGTTTTAAAACATGCAACGAAATAAAAAAGAGTACATTACTTTTTTGTTGTTGTTGTTCAAGTATCGCTTTGCACCAGGCAATCATATATTGTCTTCTATTGTAAGCCCTGTAGATGCAATACAGACGTCTATTCTACCCAGAGGAGGTCCAAGTAAAAATAGGAAAAATAACGACGCACGAAAAAGAGTTTATTGCTTTTAATTTCTAAAGCTTAACCAACATTATTTTTTTTTCCAAAGCGATAAAAAAAATATTGAAAAATTGAGCACCCGCGTCGAAACCAGACATTTTTTCTTTGCGCCTCTTCGCCGCACAACACGCCACCTGACACCAGAAATGACGCGAGAGCTGAGTGTCTTTGCGCGCACGTTTGGGTTCCCAGCTCTTGTGGTCGGGAGAGTGATTTTCGCAGAGTGTTCTACGCAAGCGTGCTCTTGACTCGCAATAGCCTTGCGTATACAGTCACTGTTTACAGCTAAAGACGCGCCGCTCTTTGCCGTGGCCGCTTCCACTCGTCCCACTTTACGGCTGTAACGTAAACAACAGCGGGTACGGTGTAATAATCGTACGTAAATGTGGCGTGATCCAATAAAATGAAACGCAGTTGTGCTCGAATGACATTTCAATAATATGCTTGTCCTCCGTGATGCGAACCTGCGTGGAGGCGCACATTAGTTGAACTTTATAGCCGCAGAAGAGCAAATATTTAAGTTTCGATTTGAAAGGAAACTGAAACCTGAAAAAAAGTCCATATAGATCGTTCTTTTTTTTTTTTGGGGGGGGGGGGGGGGGGCGGAGGAGGGGTTGGGGGGGGGTGGGTGGGGACACTGCAAAATGCATTACATTTTCGTTAATTCTGCTGATATAGCCGTTCTTGGTGACGCACACAACCGTTTTAAATAAAGTCATTTCTTGAAGTTCGCCGTATAAATATGATTGTCGTATAATATTTTTAACTTAATCTCTTCGTTACAGATTATTTTGATAATAGGAAACACGTCGATACCATTTTTTCTTTTTTGCACAAAAGATATTGGCGCAATACGGCTCGGTAAAGGAAAAACACGAGGAAGCAAAGCAATTTGTTGCACGGTTTCCAAACTTTATCTGAGCGTCGAAACTGTACAGTATTTTTAGGACGTAATTTCATACTTTTACCCTTTTTGTTTTAACTTGAGGTAAAGTGATTTGTTAAAATGGGGGCCATGTGAAAACATTAAATTTCTATTCCTTTGAACAATTAGGTTTTTCCCAGTTGCTTGGAAAATCCCTTTATTTATTCTCAGTTAATTAACGGGCTTTCTCGCGCACCTTAAGCGTAGGTGATGTGTTCTTTTAGATTTTACTTCACATAAATGTATAGGGTGCCTTCTTTTCGTACTCTGAAAGTTGGGATGTTTTTTATTTAATTAGGATGTACGTAGTGGCAGGAACGTTTTTTTGGGAGACTGAAGGTTGGTTTAATAAAAGATTCTGCTAGTAAATATAAAGGTACATTTATTTTGGAACACTGTTCTTTACGAAGCGCAGCATTTTAACGTTCGTGAGGCTGCTCTCTGAAGACTCACAAACTCACATTTATATAAACAAGTCCTTGTAATTGCTTTAGAAATTATATTTTATGTTCAGGAGGACGTATTTCATATAAGACGTTGATATTTTTTTACTTATTTATTGAATACTCTTGTTCAATCTATCGAATCATTATCCTTTCAGTTACTCGTGCTCATCTGCCTGTATTTTCTACTTAAGAGGCTAAATTTGACAAGACAGGCTCACACGTATATTTCGAATGCAAGTAGTCAAAAATTTTTAACCTGTGGAAAGCATTTTACTTCATGGGCATAAAGCAGCAAAATTGAATGTAGTTGTTTATATTATCTGAGTCACCAGAAAAGTCTATATATTTACTATCGAATTTATGTGAACTGAGAATGCCAAATCTCACATATATGGCTTCCAGAATATTTAAAATATGGTATAATGTTCAAGGTCTATGTGTTACGTTTATTTTAACATTACATAACGTATGGACAAGCATACTCACACGTTTTTATAAAACAAATCTATCAGATTTGTTTACACTTGCTCGTGTCTTCAGACAATCTGTCATAGTGAACCCCATAAACATTTATATTTCATCTTTGCACTGTAAAGGTTCAATGCAACCTCATAAGATTTCTCGAAAACGAATTTATTCCTTTAGATGGCACCAAAAAAATATTTTTGTTAGCTTGTGAAGTGCGACAGTTCATTGTATCTAATTTATGTTTATTTGAATTTTTGTACCTTAAGGGTTTAATTTCTTAATCAGGTATTAGCTTATTTTTCAGTGGCTGGAAACGTAAATGTTTGTGACATGTTCAGCACAAAGCTCACTTCGTCCAGTAAAAAATGTGAGACAATATTCAAAAATGAGTGTGGCTCTCAGTCACAAAAAGTATCCACTGAAGGCGGCTGTGCGAATGGCCCAAAGCCGAGCGCTCCTTGATGTCATAGCTCACTTTAAATGTCACTGAGCAGGTTTAATGGCAACGCGATTAAGAGAATGAGACGAAATGTGACGACAATAAACAATTCTTTGAAGACATAGCATCCTCTTTTGTGTTCCTCTTGCAAGATGTGAGCAGGCTTTGAATATCTCGTTTCCGGAGTGAGTTTTTACATTGACCGTTCCGGGTAACCGTATAACCTACACTGGCTGCAATCACCACTGAATCCATCACTACAGGATAACAATTTCATATGTCCGAGAGGTCGAAAGAAAAGTGCGTCCTCATTCAAATAATGGCAAAGAATCCACGTAGATACAGGTAGCGTTGTAAAGCTGATATAAAAAAAGGAATGATATTGCCGGAGGGGTGAAATTACTGTGCCATTACAACTGAACAACTGAGTCGTGATGCTCCTAACAGCTGCGACCCACTAGAGCGACGAACAGCAACCGCTGACAGCGACAAACCTGAACGAGCGACAAACTACACCGACAGAACGCCTGTTCCTCGCGGTTTGCCGGAGTCTGCCGTCCCCCTTGCCCCCCTGTTCGTACGCCCATGTTCAGAACTGTCGTTCACGGTACCGGCGAATTCTGTCTTCCAGAAAAATTTCGAACCGAACAAAAAATTGATATTCGACCCGTACGACATGCACAACCAGCAAGCCACTTGCACGAAGACGTCGCCGAGTCGTCGTCACTTCTCGTGGCTGAAGACATCGCTCGCTCAAACGTCAAGCACGAAGTGCGTACTTCGAGTTGAATACGCACGCGTACTGTTCCTTTACGAGGTCGGAATGTGGCCTATGCGTGGTGCTGCCCGACTTCAAGCCGGGAGTACATGTACTTGAGGGAAATCGACACCAAACTTCGGACATACAGTCGACCGGCTCTATTACTACGCATGGAAAAGTTCCTTCAGTAGCTCAGTGGAAAGACGTCCGCTTCACACCCAGCGGGCGCAGGTTCGATCTCTGGTGTGGGTGCACCATTTCTTTTTTCATTTTTTTTTTTGGGGGGGGGGGGGGGGGGGTGAGGGGTGTCAAGCATTTTGCGATGTTGACACTTCTTTTTTTTTTTTTTTTTTTTTTTACAATTATCGCTGAAAAAGACAATTGTTGTGGGTGATACGTCACTGAACTAAATGGTATGGGATTCCATTTTTGGTACCTGCGAACTCAATGTAGTCACTTTCCACAAAATGCAAAGATCATATGAATAGGGTAGTGTCCGCTTTCCAAGCTTCGCCTAACTGTTCTACAGGAATTGCAGCCAGCCATTGATCTCGACCCGTTGATCTTTCGGAACCTTGTGCACTCTGCCGCACAACGTGCCACTTTCAGATGCGTGACATGTGAGGCAGCTCTTCACGCAACATCTTGGGAGTATTTGTTTCGGAGCCGATCACGGGAATCCACCACGGGCACTCACTACTAATTGCCAACACTTAAATTTACAAGACAACTCATCTTGAAGTATAGAACAGCGAGCGGAACAAACCTAACTGCAAAGGGATCGCACGGCGAACGAACAAATTTCGTCTTCTACGTGGTGGGAAAAAAAAAGAAAAAAAAAAGCGCACGGTGGAGTGTATTCAGGTGACTTCCGACACTCACTCTCTCCTATCCACTACTATATGCAGTGCGGGAGTATCGGTTTCGGTTTCAAGCAGTTGTGTTGTTTGGCTTTATTAAAGAACAAATACGTGACTCTCTTGCAAAATATTACTTGGGTAGTATTCCGACACCATAATTAATCGCCTGGCAAAAAAGGAAAAAATTGGGGGGTGTCTGTGTCCCTTTAACAACAGAAAACTCTTTACGGCGGCCGATCGGTAAGGGGTCTCTTTTAGTTGGAGCGTCTGTAAGCACTCTATATCTTCTTTTTGCTTGCCTTTTCGCTTTTCGGGTAGCGGCAAGTTGGCAATCGCCTAATCCACGTTTTCTTTTCTTCTTTCAAATTACAACCAGACAAGGAAATTACAATCGCTCGACTTACAACTGCGAAAACGCGTGTCCCGATTGGTGCTCGTGAATGCGTAGTTTGTTTCTCTTAAAATTGTGTCTTTCGAAAAAGCATTGCGCGCAGCCTACCCTAGAGCACGGCCCTGCGTAGAGAGAACAAATATGGCAATCATTCTCAAGAGCCACTTGCTGCGTGGAACGTCTATGGTGGGAGGAGCCACAAACGAAGGGATTTCTGCGCATTGCCTTTTGATTGGTTCTGCTGGGTTGAAGGCGTGTACATACGCGCGGATAACGAAGTGACGTGGCGTGTTTTTTTTTAGATTTGATTGGACTAGCAAATTTTCAGCCTTAGTTTGCTTCGCGTGCAAAGGAGAATACATAACGGCGAAAATAATTTTCGGTGAAGGGGTACAAGAGGGACAAAAGGACAAACACAAATCTCCAAGCACAGCTAGGTGACTGGTACGCAACCAAAAAATCCGCCTGGTCCGGGTATTTCGCGGATTTTTTTGGTCGCAGATTTATTCGGTCGCGGATTTCTTCGGTCGCGGATTTTTATGGTCGCGCACCAGTCACCTAGCTGTGTTAGCAGATTTGTGTTTGTCCTTTGTCCTTCTCCAAGGGTTATTTTCGCCATCCTTGTCCATCTCGCTTTCACCTTTGCATTTAATTGCATTATAATCATGAATAGAATATGTAAGAATCTAATCTGCATGATATTGATTGTAGATATTGAATAATCAGAAATTTCATTGTAAATATTGTTAGCAGAAAACGCTCCAACTTAGTACATTTCTAGGAATTCGAACCGGGACGTTTTAATAAAGTAGGCATTTTCTTTTACTCAAACTTTTCATTTTTGACTAGCATTACCATCATCATCATTTTCGTTGTCATTATTGTCATGTTCACTATCATCATCTCAAATTTCGGAGCCCTGGCCAGCATTAGCCCTGGGCCCCGAAATCTCTTAATCCGGCCCTGCTTGCCTGCACAACGGGTAGCTGGCATCTCCCCCCATCCTCCTCCTTCCCTCCACCTCTTTCCTACTCCTCTCTTTCTCCTCCCCTCCTCCTTTCCCTCCCTCCGCTCTCCCTCGTGACGTCACTCGTGACCCTAGTGACCCTTGTGACGTCACTTGTGAAGGCCTCGTAAGGGGCACTATGAAGATCGTGACCTTCATGAGTGACCTTCGTGACGTCACTTGTGACCCTAATGACCCTCGTTACGTCACACGTTACGTCACGTGTGACGTCATTGTGGGAGATGTCCCAGAATGCAACGCGCGGGTACGCCGACGGCGACGGCGACGGCGGCGCCCACGCCGACGCCGTTCAAGGCAGAAACTGGCGCCTAAGAGCTGCACTAAAAAAAAAAAAGGTTCGTCTTGTTTTGTGTACATGTGCTACCTCAATTCAATTCAATTTAAAACAAGAAGAGCTACATGTCACCACTTTGACTATCCTAATCCGAACGGCGCAATTATTTTACGATTAAAAGAAATCGCATCTCGTCATTTTTACGTTGTTTATCGTGTCCCGGAGAATAGAGAAAACACTTCCCTCATTAAAAACGTCGCGATTCCGCTCCATAATCGCAAAGCAAAAGACGAGCTTTTTCCCCCACCTGCAGCCCCAAGTGGCAGCCGAAGGAACTACGGCGAAAAGATTACGTGACCTCGCTCGGCCCTAAGCCGCAGCATAATGCCCGCTAATGGCAGTGAAGAGAGGGAGAGGAAGCGTCCTCCGAGATAGCACACGGGAACCTACACGGCACTCCGAATGACGTCACTGGGAGGGGGACCAGGTGTGACCCTGAAGGCTGGGAGTGAGTTCAGGGGTGCCCGAAATGTCAATATTTATTTATTTTTTTTTTTTTTACGAAACAACTAGGACACGCAGGCGAAATCGGCTTTCTGTTCTTTACTTCAGAAGTGTCAGAGGGCAACTTCCAGAAATCTTTGACCGAAGTTCGGAAATCGTTGCACCCCCCTTTAAAGGGACCATGAAATGATTTTAAAATCGAGTTTCATACACCGCACGTCGTAAAAGGTGTGAAAAGAAACACAAAAAAAGTGAAAGTCGTTTACCACTCCCTGTAACGCCGAATTGGAGCGCAGCTCTTGAGGAGGAGGAGGGGAGGGTACTGAGGGCCACGTGTTCTCGGGGGGGGGGGGTCACGTGACCCCCCCCGAGGGCACGTGACCTTGGTGGGGTCACGTGGGGGCAAACACGTGCCCCCTCAGAGGTCACGTGACCTCGGGAGGGGGTCACGTGACTCCCCAGGTCACGTGACCCCCCGGGTCACGTGACCAAAATTTTTCCGCTAGATTTAGCGGGGAAATTTTTTCCGCTAGATTTAGCGGGGAAAGTTTTCCGCTAGATTTAGCGGGGAAATTTTTTCCGCTAGATTTAGCGGGGAAATTTTTTCCGCTAGATTTAGCGGGGAAATTTTTTCCGCTAGATTTAGCGGGGAAATTTTTTCCGCTAGATTTAGCGGGGAAATTTTTTCCGCTAGATTTAGCGGGGAAAGTTTTCCGATAGATTTAGCGGGAAAATTGTTTCCGCTAGATTTGACGGGGAAATTTTTCCGCTAGATTTAGCGGGGAAATTTTTTCCGCTAGATTTAGCGGGGAAATTTTTTCCGCTAGATTTAGCGGGGAAATGTTTCCGCTAGATTTAGCGGGGAAATTTTTTCCGCTAGATTTAGCGGGGAAATTTTTTCCGCTAGATTTAGCGGGGAAATTTACCCATAATGCACCGCGCGGTTACGCCGACGGCGACGGCGACGCCGCTCAAGCCGGGAACGGGCCCCTAAGAGCTGCGCTCTAAAACACAAAAATAGGGAGCCAAAAAAATTATTTGCTATAGAACTTTTAAAAGAAAACTGGACTCTTTTGCGCCTTCCTTCCTTCGCCTGTTCACTACGATGCATCCGCGGAAATGGAGCACGTCAGCCAAATCCAGGTCGCCTGTTGGGTAAGAGCCTACCTCACCAGCTCCGCGATCGTAAACAATAAATAGCCGGCGAATGTTTCCTAAAAGTTTTGTTAAATAATATAAAGATCCACATTTTGTAGCATAATTAGAGATGTGTGGCGAAAATTGCCAAATTTGATAATGCTGAGAGCCAAGCGCCATCTATCGTGTGGTAAACGAAGCAACTACTGCGCGTGCGCAGTAGGGCAGGGCCGACAGTTACTTGGGTGGTGGCGGCCGCCGACGAACCTTTATTTTCTTTGTTTTCCTTCCTCTCAAAACTCTGACTGACTGAACGTTTATTTTTCTACGTGTTCTTCCCGCGCGTGCCGACTTCAAGCAGCAAGAAAACAGTACTTAAAACAGATCACGACGAACAAGAACGCTGGATCCACCGACTCCGACGAAGCGTGGTGCTCAGAATATAGGCCTAGCAGGCATTCCGACTCGGCGCTGCGTTGCTTCGTCGCAAGACCGTCTGCCTACGACCGGCTGGCGTGCCAAATGGAATATGCCCGCGCGACTCTTGTGGACCCTTCCCGTATTATAGTTTGATCACTGACCTCAATTCTAGATTAAGAGGTGAGGTCAATCTCTTCCCCTTGTTTTCCGAGGCAGTGTTGACGAACACTCGTCGAAAAGGGACTCTCGTCGATTCTATCTTGTTTTGTGTGATATAGAGCTGAAATAAACGCCGTATGGATTACCTTCGTAACACGGTATGTACACTTTGTTATTAGTATGCCATTTTTATTCTGACAGACTGCACGTCACTGTCGAGCTATAACAGTTCCTGGGAGGTATACGTACAACCCCGGTCCAACCTTTCTTTGCCGAGTGTCGCGTCAGTATCGAGTTGCAATCGTAAAAGAACGGTCCCGAAGCGCTTACAAACAGCGCGAATACAGCACTTCCATCGAACGCGCGCGTCCGCTCCGAGTGTAAACAGGTAATTACGTGGCTCTTGCTGACACTCGTAGTTCAAACGTATCTTTTTTAACGTCGGCTCGCTCCTGCATCTCCGAGGCCGCGAAACACGCCATCTACGTCGCTTTGCAAACGACTGACACGGGTCGGCCCATCTGCCAACAATGACAGGGTGGTTGACTTCTGGAGTCTTCACCGGAAGACTCGCTGCACTTCCCAACAGGCATACCGGCGTATGTGACTAGTCCCATGCTGTCGCTGTAGCGCAACATATCTCATTGAATTTCGCTCAGCTGCGATGCGGCGATGAGAGGAAACGATTCAGGAAATACGTCGGTGACATCAGCGCAGTAAAACCTACCGGCGCACCCCAACTCGTTGCCGCTAACACCCCCATTCTCCTATTGCCGAGAGAACTTCCGGTTCCGGAAACGGTTTACGTCACGGCTTGTTTTGCGGTCAGTTGGAGAGAATGAAAAAGTGGATATTTCAATAATTTTTTGTGTAGAAGTTAATAAACCGAGACGAAAACGGATGCCTGTTCGGCATTCAGTGAACATTGACGGTTTAATGTAAAAGTTATTTGGAAAAAATAAAAAGGTCATTTCATGGTCCCTTTAAGGCAATGTGCAAGTGTTTATTTCGTTTATACCCCTTTCTAACTATTCATGGGCTAAGATCTCCTATATTCGGAAATATATGTTTGATTGAGATGCACGACCGATTCACGAATGGATAGTACATAAAGTATACGTTTGGTGCCGGTGAACATTGGGCTGTCCGCCGGCCTACCGCGCCACCGATGAAAGACGACGCTACTCGCGGCAATAAGCGCGACGGCACGAGAGAATAAAGAGAACGTTTTCGCAAAGCTCTGAGTCGGTCCCATCTTATCTTCCGCCCTCAACATGGAACGTGCTACAGTTGCCGATGACATCAAAAACAGAAAGAAAAGTTTGGTAGAAAAGGTAAAAAGTGCTGATAATCAAATACCATAAGGAGATCAGAAGGATTAGATTCATTTTGACGTCTTCCGAAGATTCAGTATGACTTGACACGTTAAATTCATCATGTACAGTCAGCACGGAGTGAAACCCGAACGCCGGAACGCGTGGCCATCGACACCGGTTGCTCCGCCTAGAGGGCCCCTCAGAACTATTGAAAATGTGCCGAGGTGCGAGGGTACGGGTCCTGCTAATGTCACATTCAATTGGGGAGCACGCAGCGCCGAGAAAATGCTGCCCCCAAGGCCGCGCCACCGCGCGGGTACAGCGCATGACGCACTACCAAGTGAACACGAAGCATTCCGCCGTGCAACGCGCTTGGCGCGATCACTTCAAGGGCAAAACATAAACGGGTGGACCATTGAAAAAAATCCGCCACAAGTGGGGCGGCGTCGCGCGCCATCTAGCGAGAGTCTCCCGAGCCGCCATGTTTACCGAGACGAGGAAGACGAAGCGAGGGAAAGAAGGGGCCGAAGGAGGCTGAGAGCAAAAGTATTTGCTGAGAGCGTTAACTCAAGGCCGCACCTGCCCGCAGTGCGCGAAGCGTCCGTCGGTGCAGCTGGTGCAGCAACGCGCCAGTGTCGTGCGCCGCACGAGTCCCAAATGAACGTAGTGCAGCCGTACCGACACGACCATCTGAACGTGAAGCGTCCGTCGGTGCAGCGTGGTGCTGTGTGGTGCGCACCAATTGAATGTGACATATGCGCTTGGCCCCCGGCGCGATGCGTCCGGGATTTCCGCGTTTCGCCGGTGGCGCGCTGTAAGCGCCGTCACTCGGGGTGCTTTTGTGGCGCCACACTATCGTCTGGTCGACACGGGATTGCCGCTTAACATGGCTATGGCTCTTTGCGATAGGCCCCGCTCAGTCTGGGTAATAAATATATTTCGCTCCGGAGTCGATGCGCCTGGCATATCGGTGGTTACCAAAGAGGGCGTGAGCGAGCAATTCCTCGCTTTTCATAAGAATCGACTGATAACCTCGCACGAAAACATGCGCATTGCTTAATAAAACTGAGGGATCCGCGTCGGTCTGTCGCAGCATCTTTTTTAAAATAAAGCTATACGCACTCCGGAGTGCACTTCGGACAGAAATGGCTATACTCACTCAGCGGAGAGCTCATGCCGCTCGGGCCACCCTTTTCGAACGGCGCGTGTATCACTGAGGAGCTCGTTAACACAGCCCCCCGCCTGCGTTCACGCCGCTTCGCGGCGACAGTATGCGGCTGCTAATTACAAAACTTAACCAGTATACGCCGCTTCGCGGCGTCCAGCCGGCAACCCGAGCCCCGCTGTCCCCGATCGCACCTCCGGAAAGGGAGTCGTCTACCATTTAGTTCTGCGAAGTTTCGTCGACAACATTCGGTTTTTTTTTTTTTCTAGTGTTACTTGCAAAAAAGAAATGTAAATACCGCCAAATGCCTGGACAAAACAAAATGTTCGAGAAAAAAAAATAAAAAAGTTGGCCCACCGCGGATCGAACCTGTGTCCACTTGCGTATGAAGCGGACACCTTAACTGCTATGCCATCGCTCTTTTTTTTTTCTTTTTTTTTTTATCCAGCGCGTATTTACATGTTTACACTAAAACCCACTACACGATGCTTTCGGGCAGCTGTACATTTAAAATTCTTTTATCTTGCACAAACTCTCCAACGTATCTGCCCACTCGGGCAGTGTCTGGATGTACTCATATACGCTCTTGACTTGTGTAATCATCTCAATGAAAAACAGGCGTGCAGATTTCGGGGGCTGTTCAGCATGCCTCACAGACAAACGAGATTTCCACAAGCTGAAGAGCGCTAGAACCATAATCATGTCATATGGAACATCACAATAAGGCTCAACAGGAAGGAATCGTATTGTATACGACGTTATGCATAATTCCTTTTTTTAAGTTTCTTTTCAAAACATCCCCAAAAACAAATGGCGTCCAAATAGTACAAGAAGGCATGCTCATTCGTTTCGGGTTCCTTACACAGTGGGCAGTTGACTCCGCCAGGAACGTTAAACCCCTTTCTCCAAGCCACAGCTTCACAGGCAAGGTCTCGCTATGCAAGCGAAAAAAAGACGACTTTGCTGCTGGAAGTATGGCCATTTTCTTAACGAGAACCAAGACGTCCTGTCCTGGTTTATCTTCGAAATACTTCCGATACATCGGTACGGGAAAAAGGTTGTCAAGCAAGTCGCGATACAACTTTCTTCGGGTGACCGAAGCCAAGTATTTGTAAGAATACCTTACACTTAAAAACTTAAAAGCTTCAATAACCTATTTGACAAATCTAATCATTTTTGTAGGGGGTCCGATCTCCGAAAATACGACGAAAGACGGTATGAAGCTTGATAGCCTTGTTTGAAACATAACCCGCAGCAGCGGGTGCCTCTGTTCTCGTAAATAAAGAAAACGCGAAACGAGTTGTCGAATAAACAAGTGGTGATAACCCAAGTCCTGGATCAGAAGGACGCATAAAATATTATCTCTTCCAATCGGCTCCCCATCACTCATTTAAATAAACAAGGCAAACACCCTATGCATCTTTTAAATACAGCTGCGCGTGCAGTATAATACCTGTAAAACGTACCAAAGTTTTGCAATAAAAAAAATATTACACACTGTAGCTCTTGTAAAAATTGACATTGCGACCACCCCATTTATCCGTACGTTCTTTTAAATCCTTTGTAGCACCCTCCCAATATGGCGTGCTTTTCTTCAATTGATATAGCGGACCTCCAAAGTACTTGTTTGGAGAGTCGCTCCACTGAATAACCTAAAAAAAAGAATAGGCTTTGTGGCCCAGAACCCGCACCATACGCCAAGACACTTCTCCTTATTGATCTTGGCTCCCGCCACATCAAATAACTTTTTGCATAACTCAAAAACTTTGGTGACACTTCTTTTTTCCTTACAAAAAACAGCAATATCGTCGGCGAATGCTAAAACTTTTACTTCTGCGCTAACCATCGTAAACCCCTTCACGTGCTCGTTCTCCATAATGCTCAAACAGAGCGGCTCAAGATAAAGACTAAACAACAATGGTGACATCCGGCACCCCTGCCGCACAGAAGAAAATACATTTATCTTTTCAGTAACGGAGTTATTTATAACCAATCGTGTGGTGCATCCAGTGTACGCCATCTTAACGCCTTCACAAATAACTTTCCCAACATTAGCTTTAGATAAAATATGCATTAGTGTACCATGACACACTCTGTCAAAAGCCTTCTTCAGGTCAATTTGTATCATTGCAACCTGACTTCCCTCGGAATCGGCAGTTTCGATAATGGTTCGAGCTACATGAATATTTGTCTGGATAATTCTGCCTTTAATCCCACATGTCTGGTGTTCCCCTATCAGATCAGTCACTACGTGTTGAATTCGCCTCGACAAAATCCTTCCAAATATTTTGTAATGAACGTTACTTAAAGCTATCGGGCAGTATCCCGACGGCTGTCGTCGTTTAAGAGTGTCATTTGATTTCGGTATTAGTATCGTGTGCGACTGTAAGAACGAAGGCGGTAACGCCTGGAGTTCATAAGCTTCTCGTACAAGTTCAAGGTAAAAAGAACAAAGCTGGGCGCGGAAATGCTGATAGAACTCTGCGCAGAGACCGTCAGGACCAGGCGTTTTGTTGGCGGCCAGTCCCTCGATAGCTCCGTCGATCTCGGACAGTGTGATGGGTTCTTCCATCCACTCTTTTGCTTCTTGCGAGAGCTCTAGTGCTCTCCGAAGCAGATCATTGATGGCCGTCATGTCTTTGGGCCTCCCTTGCCTCCTAACAGTTTGACGTAGTACGCGACAAACGCCTTTTTAATGTCGTCTTTGTCAGAGCTGACAACACCGTTTTGGTCCACAGAAGGTATCTCCTTTGCAAGCGCAAACTTCCGTTCGTCAGCCAGCGCACGCTTTGTGGGCTGTTCGCCCAGAAAAAACTTTTCAGCCCTCACCCTCACAACCGCTCCACGATACCGTTTATCTTGAAAAATCTGAAGCTTCGCTTTTACTGCATTTATCTCTGTTCTCAGTTCACCCGGTTTACCGCTCTCGCCTTTGAGCAAGTTGTGCCAGTATTGCTGCATCATTTATTCTTTCTTCCTTGAATTAAAGTTTAAAATACACGACCTTTCTATTGCTAATGCTTTCACTTCTTGCTTAAAATCCTCCCATTTCTCCATGTAACTTAGGCTCTTACTAGCAGTTATTTCATTTAAAATGCTTGTCACTCCTTTTGTAAGTATTTTATCTTTTAGCAGGGTGACATTAATTTTCTAGAGTTGCCAATTAAACTGAGGCCGTGATTTTTTCTTCTTCCCCACCATTACAGTTACTAGGCAGTGATTACGAAAGGGAAGCGGTTTAACAGAGTATCCCATGGTGTATGGGGCGAGGTCTGTAGACACATAGATCCTGTCTAAACGTGCATGTGAGGCCAGCTGATAGTGTGTGAATCGTAATTCGCTTCTCGTATTAAGCATCTCTGCGAAGTCTTCTAACTCGTTATTATCTATTATTGTTTATAAAAGCTGCGCGCTCCTGTCGCTAAGCAGATTAGCTGAAGACCTGTCTTGTGGCCTATTTACACAGTTGAAATCGCCTAAGAGAACAACATATCTGTCACAGTTAATTTACTGTTCTACTTGTCGAAAATATGTTTCCCTGTCATTAATTCTATTCGGCGCGTAAACGCACAGCACCCGCCAAGGTTGGTTTTTTAAAGTAAAATCACAATTAATGAGCCGCCCTTCATTGTCAGTGGCGATTTTCAGATCAGTTGGCTCAATAGTTTTCGAAAGAAATAGAAAACAACCTGCCGAGTTGCCGATGGCATGACTCACTGCTATTTTATATCTGCTCATGAATGGTTTTAAAGCCTGCATTATCTGTTCGTCATCATCCATTTTGGTTTCCTGAAGGGCAAATACGTCTATTTTTTCGTCATTTACCAGTCTTTGTTAGTGGTACTGTTTTTTCCGGGAATTTAACCCTCGCACATTGGAAGTAGCACACCGGAGAGGTACACTAGGTTCAAGCGTGTTTGCTTATGAAGTAAAAGCTTTCCGGGCTTACCAATGAAAAGGAAAACCCCGCTCTTCAACGCCGCTTTCACCTACGTACATGTCGGTCGTCCAATGACTGCCACTCACACGGAGTCTTTACGTCTACAACCGTCCACTTGGCTCGGAGATTTGGTCCCGGTACGAAACTTCTTGGATCCACTCACTTGCCACGGCAAACCACCTCCACCTCAGTCTTCTGCTGAGGCTTGGGAAAGTTCTCGTTGTCGCTTTGCAACTTGGTTGGCGTCGACGTCTTCCGTCGCTTCGATTTCGCGCTCTCGGGTCTGTTCGTCCTCCTCGGTGTTTGTTTCTTTCGCTCTTCCCGTGACTTGGGGCAAACACTTGCCTTCCTTTTCGGCGTCTTCCTTCGTTTGCTTATTTTCCTTAGTGTTGTCCCGTTGAGCTGCCCTCGCTGCATCTCCCAGTTTTGCTACGAGGTTATCCCCGGTCATTTCTTTGACGCTTGGGGTCTGAGGCCCCGTCTCCCCCGTCGCCGCTTCCGCCTCTGCCTCGTCCATCTGCCAGTCGTTCGTTTCTAAGTCCTTCCGTTCGTGGGCAACTGCTGCATAGGTACGGACACAGTCTGTGCCCTCATGGTTAAACTGGTGGCATTCGGTGCATCGCGGGACGCAGCAGTCTCTCCTTATATGTCCTTGCGTCGACACCGAAGGCAGAGAGGGGCCCTCCCAGGCACCAAAACGAGAACCTTGCAGCCTTCGACTCGAATCTCGTGTGGCATGTCGTCCACGGTAATTTCATCTTTGAGCTTCATGCGTACAATCCTAGTGTTCGTCTGGACATTCTCAAAGCCCTTCTCGCGGAAGTGGTCTTTGCTGATATCGGCGACCTTGCCAAACCGTTCTAGTTCCTTACGCACCTGGCAGTTAGGCACCTCGTAAGGAACCCAGTGCAACTTGACTCTGACTTCCATGCTGACCGTGTCGAACACTAGGCAACGCCCACCTTTAACTAGTAGTTCCTTGGTTTCCACCAAACGTTGCTTCGCTGCCGGGGAGTGTAGCCGCAACATCCACACATGGTTCATTTGATAGGCGCCTCCCGATGCCAGCTCTTGAAGCACACGCAGTCTTTTCATCTCCTGTTTAAAGTCTTGAATACGATAGGGACGGCTTCTTACGTCGCAGTGCAGTAGTACTGTATTCGTCGCGAGATATCCTGTTGGCAGTGGAGGCGAAGTAATCTTATAATCAGCTGACGCTTCAGAAACAGAGATACCGCGGCCAAGCGTGGCCGTTGTTGCCGCTCCTTCGGAGCCCGTCATCGCGCGTCCGTTCACCTCGGTGGCCGGAAGTCGAATCTGCTATGCCATCGCTCACAAACCTCGTTGTCACCATTTCTTTTATACGAGTTTAGCAGAGTGCGTAAAGCCATTTTCGTCCGAAGTGCACTCCGGAGTCCGTATAGCTTTACACTTTCTTTTTTTTTTTTCGTAAAAAGTACGGTTGTGCTAATAAACGAGTTTTATTTTGCGTCTATGACGTTTCACTATTTGTCAGAAACCGCGCGTGGCACGTTGTTCGCCGGAGCTTCCGCGTAGTTTCGGTGACACGTCATCAAGCACTACGGATCTTCGGTGCACGAAATGTTTCAACTTTCATTTCGCCCTAACGATACACAAAGAGATAATTAATGGCAGCACTGAAGAGACATCGCTGGGCATCCGATACAAAGCGATAATAATAGGTGCGCTGGACAGATGGGACCAGCATCTGTGTAGAGAGACGTATGGTTCAAGGCTCAGTCACTACAATTAAGGAAAATATTTGTTGAGTGCGCGAGTTAGTAGGCCTGCATTATGGAATTAGCCGCAAGGCATACGAGCCTGAAGAAAAGGAGAGGGTAATGGACGAGCTCTGGGTGTGGACGTATAGATGTGTAGTAGCAACCTTCAGTTGGGTGTCAGCACTCGTCATGTGTCCCAACTTGTTCTGTCTCGTATGTCGGGCTGTTTTGCTATAAGTACTGCTAATTATAGAATTGCGATACGTATGACATACAATATAAACTGCGCACGCCAGGAGGAGAATACACCATGGGCGTGCTCCGCTGGCGCGCGCACAAGCAGCTTACTGCTGCTTCTAGCATCGACCTTCTCGCGCCGCTCGCAAGCCGCAGGTGTCGACCGGGCGACATTGCGGCAACACAAAAGCACCGCGAGTGACGGCGCTCACAGCGCTCCACCGGCGAAAGGCAGAACGCCCAGACTCGCCGCGCTAGGGCCGAGCACATCTTTGTAGGACACGCACCCTTGCACACCGGCGCATTTTCTTTAGTTCTCAGGGGATCTCCAGGTGGAGCAGCCTGTGTCGATGGCCACGCGTTCCGGCGTTCGGGCTTCATTCCGTGCTCACTGTACATTACGCACAATGTTTACTATGCACTGTGCTTAGGAATGCAGTTGAATTTCTAAAAAAACAATAAGGCGTTTGACTTTTGTTTCAATGCCAGCTTTCCTAAATATTTTTCTATTCATGCCTGTTGTACACCCAAGATTTTTAAAAAAAAATTTTTTTACTTTCATGGTACTATAAATTTTGCATTTCGTAACTTGTATTTAAAATAGTTTCTTGTTTCTATTTTTGAACAAACAAATACCAAGTGCATTTAGCTTTGTTTCATAGCGTACATTATTAAGCAGCATTCTTTAAGGGCAGATGAAAAAATATAATACTACTTTCAAGCGCTGAAATAATAATTACCCAATAGTCTTAAAGTGTAAGAGAAAAATATGTTTCGATTAAGGGGCGTATTTGTGAAATACGACACGTTCGAATTCCCGACCAGGAATAAAAAACAAAGAGAACACAACTCCAAAAGTTTTCTACCTTGATGTGCATTTGGATAGAGGCTCAGAATTTTGGCAAGGGTGTCAAGTTTAGAGCACTGCTTATTTTATCGCTTATTTTATTTAGTGCAATGTACTCTAATCAAATAAATATGTCATATAGTTCCGCAAACTAAACTTTGTTAACGTTCCACTTAGCTAAAATCTGTGCAAATCAATTACCAAAATAAAGCGCTGAAACAAAAATATGGCGAACTTCTTTGTGTGTCTAGAAAGGTTACAGAATTTTTGACTAAGTTAATATTAGCGTATCGAGGTTCTTCAGGGTTTCAGTCCACATTGAATCCGCTTTTCTATCGCCACTAGGACGATATTTCAAGGAAAAATATGTCAGCGATTTTATATAAAGAACTAACAAAGAAAGACATGAAGACATACAATAGAATGGCGGCGATTGAATGTCCCATTCTGAAGGTTGCTTGATTGACGTGTTTACAGACTTGTTTTCCGTCGGCGACTTCTTTTCCGTCGGCGTTTCTTTTTTTTTTTTTACTGCCTGGACAGATCTTTGAGGAGATTTCAATCCTTGAGATAGAGCTTCTTTGTTTTGTCTTCGTACCTCTCTGAAATATCTACATTTTCAAAATGCCCAGGATTTACTCTTTCCGGCATGCTATTTCTTATCTGGTAATTCATGCTACCTTTAAACAAAAAAGCAAATGAAGGAGATGCCAAAACAAACATTCATATAGTCCCGCTTTTTCAAGTGGGGTGAATTCACGTGTAAAACTTTCAGGTCGAGCGGGCACTCTAGAGAACTCAGTACGCCGCGCATACAACTGTTTCGTTTTTCTGAAGGAACCTGCCCCAGCATTCATTTCACACAATCAACTTGTTTTATAGGCTTTTCCCACCGCTAGAAATGGCGTCCTTTGTTGGTGTCTTAGTTGTAGTAGTTGATGTAGTAGTAGCTTTTGATGTTGTAGTTGGTGATGTAGGGTGTCCGTCGTCGATGTTGCAAAATCTTTAAAAAATGTCGCCTGCCGCCACCCACTGGAATCGAACCTGGGTTCGCTGCCTGCGAAGCGGAGGCGTTACCAACTGAGTGAATTCATTACTTTTTTCTTCTTCTTTATTGCCAGGTTGACATTACACGGACATGCGTTTTTTTAAGTTCGATGATATTCGCCAGACATACACAATAACATCTCTGAACGCTATCCGAGTCCTATACACGTACACTAGCCGAGCCTTGTCTGGCGTGGAGTAATAAAACACATTTTAAAGTTCATTTCAAAACGTAGATTGTTAAGTACAATTGTTGCAGGGCAGATAATAAAATATAATATTGATCTAAGTCACTGCGGTGATATCTTGTAGAATAGACATAAAGTGCAAAATAATTTTCCTTTGAAACTTTGTATTAGAAATATAAGCGAAGTTCACGACTAAAATGCAATACGTAAAAGGAATATACAAGGTTTCGGTAGCCTTATCTACATTTAAATAACAGTTAAGATTCCTCCGACAGTCGTCCCTGAATGTTTTGGCATCGTTTATTGCGTCGAAGTTCTTAAATGATTGTTGTAAACTAATAAATAATTACTATAGTGGCGTATATTAAAATTGTATAGCATTGCCCTTATAGGCCTCCCCAAGCTAAAAACTAGCGGTCACCTAATTTTAACTTAAGATATAACGCCTTCTGGCACATTTTTCAACGTGTCTAAAAATCTGAAAAGTTCACAGTGGCGAATTGAAGTTGTGCAAACCTTTCAGCTTGCATTGGTTTGGCATGCCACATCTGAGACGAAACGCCACGGTAAAATGTGTCGGAGATTTCACACAAAGTACTAAAAGCGAAAGGCCGGAAGGTACAATAGACTGGGGATGATTCAGTGTAATATTTCAAAGGTTATTTTGTAACTTTGATTGACATGCTTGCGAACTTTTTCTCCGTCTGCATTTATCTGCTTCTGTGACACTTCTTTAAAGCAATTAATCCAAACTCACTGCATTCCTTAACATACCCGGGGATTACTTTTCCTGGCACGTTATTTATTATCTTTCAATATGAAATAGCTTTTTTAAACAACAAATGAATGTAATGTCGTAAACCGACTTTAAAATTGTCCGATTGTTTTTTGGTGGGGTGACGTCTCATGTTGTAAAACGTAGAAACCGAGCAGGCTCTCTAGAAAACGCTGCATGTCGCGCATTCAATATTTTTTTCTTTTGTTTCGCGTATGTTATTTTTTTTTAAATTCTTTTCACACTGTTAAACCTTTTTCTAGCAGTCGATAACAGGTCGACTGCCCATATTACGCGCTAAGTCGTGACCTTTTTGGTGTTGCCAGTAAATTATTTCAGTGTCAAAAAGAAACACGACGAGGAGCAAATTGAAAACTTACATAATTTTGCAAAAATAATGTTTGATATATAAGTTGCTTTACTAATTGGGGTGCATATATTTTGAGGGAAATCAGCGACCATCAAATTTTTGACGGATATCCCGTTTAACTATAGTATACCTTATGCATACGCGCCACGAACAAACTTTTCAAATAGTTGTTTCACAACAGCAAAATGCACCATTATTAAAAGATGGTTTCACTGATTTAATCACTAACAGCTAAAGAAAGGCAGAGCGTGCCGGGCTGTAGGTATTTATTATCGCCCCTCAATGAGTGAGATCGCGTATTTAGCCGAAAAGAACGCCAAAAGACGAGCTACGGAGCCACATGGTGGTGAACATAATTAACCACGTCCTGCGTCTGTTAAGCTGTCGGTAACTAAGTTTCTTCTAGACTGAGATGCCACAAAAAGAAAGGCGTCGGCGACGAATTAACAAACAATAATTTAGCATACATTTTTGGTATACACGGGCAGTTTCAAAAGCACCGGCCGTGTCGAGTCCCACAAGTTCTTATTATGGCTCCGGAGCCGGTGAGGTTCTGGAATCGGCCGATATATAAACGCAGAACAACGAGTAACAAAACCTTAGGCCTTGCGTTTTTTTTTGTTTTTTTTTTTGTGGTTTTTAGTATTGTTCGCGTGAAGTATATCTAGGATATGAGATAAATGCAATCTATTTACGTATTTATTCAACATATTAGAGTTCCAGTATAATATGTGCCAAAGTAACACGGAACCTCAACTGGAAGCCGTACGTGCCTTTGGTGTAAAAATAATTAGAGGGTCTTAATGCTTCCCTTTCAATTTTGCTTCGACTTGTGTTGCAAACTTTAAAGCGTTCCGGAAAAAAACTAATATGTCGAAAATGAAGAAGAAAAGAGACATGGTTTTTGTCTTTTATTTTTTATGAGCAATAGGAAGCAACTGATCCATACACAAAATCTGTCTTCAGCAAAGTATATAGGGGTGCGCTGGTCAGGCAAAATGACGGACGAAAGGCGGTCGTCTTCATCGTTCAGAATACACATACGGGGTGTCACAAAGAAAAGTTTACAGTTCTTCTTTTTTTTACCGCAAAAATAAACTAGGCATCGCCAACGGTTTTGTTTCCGTCCAAAAGTAGCGCTAGAGGTAAGAACCAGATTCCGAAGTTTCAGCCCGATCCGATACCTTATTCAAAAGTTATAAGTGATTTTCTGAAAAGTTCAATGGGAAAATGGCGGCCGACGGAGTTTTTGAATACACTCTATGGCGCCGGAAACCGGAAACGGGCAAAAATGGGCACCATTTTCCAAAATCAATGTGTCATATAGTTGCATAACTAAAAAAATAAAATAATTTTCCAAAATAAAATCAATGTGTCATATAGTTGCACAAACTAAACTTTGTTGACATGACACTTAGCTATGATCTGTGTAAAACAATTAACAAAACAGAGCCGCGAAACAAAGATATAGCGCGCTTCTTTGTGTATCTAGAAAGGTTACTAAATTTTTTGCTAAGTCAACATTAGAGTATTGAGGTTCTGCAGGGTTTTCAGTTTACATTGAATCCGCTTTCCTATCGCCACTAGGACAATATGCCAAGGTCAAATATGTCAGGGGCTTTATATAAAGAATTAACAAAGAATGACATGAAGACATACAATAGAATGGCGGCGATTGAACGTCACATTCTGAGGGTTGCTTGATTGACGTGTTTACAGACTTGGTTTCCGTCGGCGTTCAAATAGAAATGTAGCGCGCTTCTTTGTGTACTTATAAAGGTGACTCCTATATATAAAAAAAAAAAACTAACAGAGAAGGTCACCGAGACACACAATAGAATAGCGGCAACTGGATACCACACTCCGAATTTTTTTTTTGATTGACATGTTTACAAACTTGTTCTCCGACTGCGTTTTATAACTGTCATAACACATTTTTGAGGAAAATTCAGTCCTTAAAATACAGCTCCTTTGTTTTATTTTCGTGCCTCTTTGAACTGACTATATTTTCAAAATGCCCAAAATTTACTCTTTCCGGCATGCTATTTCTTGCCTCAAAATTCACGCTAGCTTTTAAGAGAACAGCAAATGAAGGAGATGCCAAAACCAACATTCAAATATTCCCACTTTTTCAAGTATAGTGACTTCACGTGTCAAACCTGCAGGTCGGGCGGGCACTCCAGAGAACACAGCACGTCGCACATACAACTCTTTTCGTTCTGATGAAGGTACCTGCCCCAGCATTTACTTCACACAATCAACTTTTTTATAGCAACATCTGTTAGTGGGAATCACTTACGGTGGTTTCGTTTGAAGTCAACAAACATTATCGGGGTGGCTCCTCAAGATCATATATGAAATAATATTTAAAATACTAATCCCTGTGGTTAACAAACCTGCCTTTCAAAACAATTACAAATATATAGCTTAAAGGGGCAGTCAAGTGGTTTTTGAGATCGTGTTTTGATAATGACAGCTGAATTTAGACGCCTTAAGTATCCCTAAAAACCAAAAAGTATAGTCATACGGTGATTATTTCTTTAATAAAAATGTAATCGAAGGCCGCCAAACCTCGGATCCATCCCAAAACGAAACCACTCTCATTGGTCGTCGCACGCTTATCAAAAGGATCTCGGGCCAATGGCGTTTGACGACGTTCCGTCGCGCAGTGATCCCGAATTAGCCGCATCGGCCGAACTTCTTTGTCATTCGAGCTTCGATCATGGCGGAGTTCTCTACGCTCGAGGACCTGACGCCGTTAGAGGTTGAAGTTCTTTGGCGGACAGCCGACCTGGGGATGATTTCCTATGACGCCACTCCGACGTGCAATGTGAACGATAGCAGCGCTTCGGAGTCATGTTCGGGTTCCGAGGACGACGAAACGCAGACCTTTTCGGGCGTTCTTCGATTTGCGGTTGGGGCAAGTCGTAACCAAACCAACGTTTGACATCGCAGCCTTACCTCTGGTACGTGATGTCAAACGATGTCGCCACGTTGACTTTCGCCTCGGGAGAACGGGGGGAAGGCTGGTTCAGACATGTACAATGAGCGCGTACCTACGACTGCGTCCGTTGCAACCGGAACGACCGCACTGTGCCGCGCGTACACACACCTGTAACGCCTGTAACCACTACAACAAGCGCAGCGGGTCGTCAGCACGGCGACCGCTTCTGTACGCCGCCGTCAGCTGTGTCAGCGGCCCCTCTAAAAAAGGGGACGCACTGCTACTCAATGCCGTAACAGAATATAGACAGACAGTTTTCTAGTCTAAAGCTTTATTATTTTTTCTTGATAGGCTTGCAGGGTACAGCGAATGAAGAAAATAAAATAAAAAGATGCAGCGCCGTCTTGGATGATCACGACTCTAATACACGACATTGCAATAGTACAAATATCGCAACACGCCCTTTCTACGATTATAAAAGACAATATAATCTTAGCAGCGATATAGCAACGTAGAAATATGATTTCGTGATCAGATAGCCGTTGCGAGCGTTCAGGATTGCTAACACTAATCACTTTTCTCCGGTGATGAAAACGCGTGAAAATTCGTATCCTTTATTCGGTACGCGCCAGTAATACCTTGAACTTGAGCACACGCATGAAATGCGCCAAATCAGAAACCCGGGCGATGTTCGAGGACACAAGTGGTTAGAAAGCACCACCGTAGTCGAAGTAAGCAAACACGACGGCACGGGCGTTTCTGCTGTCTTGAGAGTGCCGCCACGACATCGCCGCACGAGTAGGTGGATGTTCCCTTCTAGTACGTGCTGGGTTATCATAGCGAAACACGACAAAAATTCACAGTCAAGGATAGCGCTTTTACGCGGAACGATGAGCTTTCACCAGGCCGTCCATTCCGACGATCACCACCGACGCCACGTTTGCGGATAGAAGGAGCCGGCCGGCCCGCGACCGGCACGACCGGCCTGCAACGCGCGGAGATACGTGCGCTTCCGCGCATCCCTGGGGAACGGGAAATTCACCCCCCGCGGAGAAAGGCAAGGAGAAAACGTAGTCCCTTGTTTGTGAAACGATAATTGCGCTATCGCGTATTCTAGACTAGAAATATTTTACGTCTTGTGAAATTATCATGCACAACATATTTAAATGAACTGAAAATTGTTTTTTTAGCGAAACTTTAAAAAGACCGCCAAAATTTTCAAACATACGATAATTTCATTGGTCCTCGCAAGTACAGAAAAGAGTCCGCACGTATTTTATTCCTGCGTGATTAATAGGCTTTTCTGCCTTCTAAAACTGAAGATACTCATTCACTGACACTTCCTAAACAACATCGCACCAAAAAGTAGCTTCTCCAAAAACCGCTTGAGTGTCCCTTTAAGAAAAAAAATGAAACGCTGCCGTATAGATTGTGTGAACATCGGGATTCGATTTTCGCTCAAGTTTGGACGATCTTTGGAAAATATTGACTTCTCACGTAGTCAAAATAATTTCTATACTATAAGTAGGCAATGTTTTTTGTTTATAGAAAAAATTTGTTGTCTTTTAACTTTTTTATTTATTTTTACACAAAATCGAAAACATGCCACCCAGAGCAATTTTGACTAACATTGAGATAGCTATATGAAATGAACGGTGAGAAGCTATGTCAACATACATATATCGATACGTAGCTGTTTATATAAGCTATCGATTGGTTTATGTTTCTTGTTAATCGAACTTAATGGACGCATTTATTTGCTTCAAATATGTACAGAAGTTTAAAATATGCAAACGTCGAGAATAATTTTCAGAAAAAAAAGCGTTAATTTTTTTTCTAGCCTATATTAAGTAGAAATAGTGTATATGTGTCTTGGGTCTAATATTTTTGTTGTATTCTGGTGACAACAAGTTAAATAAGCCAATTTTAAGCCCGTCACTCAATCTTTGGTTCAACTATGCTAGCTTCACCGCAATGCTACTGGCGGCCTCATTAATTACAGATGGTTTAAAGAGCCAGTTTATCATGATCATTTTGCTGTTATGACATGACAACTCCTGTAACATCTGAGGCACGATATGGATGTCAAATTAACCATTCATGTTTTTAGTAATGCCACCTGCAGCCTGAAAGCGGGGCGAGCCAGGCATTATATTTGGACATGTGGCGGGCGAGTGTTCTTACCGAATATATCGCTAAAGCGAATGAGTGACTGCGAGTGAGTGAATTTTCATATTCAAACTATGTTATTTAGGATAGCCCAGCTTCTGGAACAAATGAAACCCCCTACTCTTATTGAAAAAGCCGTTATAGCTAGAAAGGGAAATAATTAAAATGTTCTTATTGGTGACGTTCTAGGTTGGAGATGAGGATGCGGATCTTGGACTCCCCTAGGCCGTACCACTCTAAATGGTGCTTCTTGGTCATCGTGGTTGTCATGAGGACAATGAAATGTTTGCTCTTCCCGAAAAAGCTGGAAGGCTCGAATAGCTTCATCCACCCAGTGCTCCCCAGCATGATCTCGTCGGTGATGTCGAGACCCTCCTTGAACACCGAGCGCATGATGGTGCACGTGGACATGGAGACGTTGAAGATGGAGTTCTGCTACGAGTAGGTTGTAGACTGCACTGCTTACCTCAGACACGGATCTCAGACTGCGGGTCGTCCAGTTGACCGTAGACGCCACCATAGCCCAGGGCCTGGCCGCCGCCTCAGAAAGAGGAAGGGCCCGCCCACCCCCCTCCTCCCTAAACCACATCTCGGAAAAAATTAAGTTTTACGACTACTACAAAATTGCTTTGTAATTTTACCTTGAAATTTCATGGCTAGAGGAAGCTTCTTGGCATCCCCTTTACATGAGGCAGGAACAGGAGCGAAGCTGGAAGGTAGAACGTTACTTAGAGCTTTCGAAGAGGCAGCCGACGTTTCACGAAGAGAGTTAGATTTCTGGTTGTAAGTTGTTTTTCGTAGTTTTAACAAATCAAAAACAATATATTTCTGACAGGCACGTAGAGCTTACTCCAAAAGGAATCGTCGTCAGACAAAACAAAAAAAAAATGAAAACAGTTCCTTTTGCGTCAAACGAGGCAATAACGGTCGTCTTGTCGTGGCACTCAGTTGTTCATCGAACTGACACTAACGCCGGTTCCTTTGATCAGCAATCTCTGGAAATCTCTGGACGTAATCTCTGGAAGAAAGGAATAGCAGATAAAGAGGGGCCGTTGTAGGCGGACGCGCTTTCACGCTCTCCAAAACAAAACAAGAAAAGAACCAGAAGCGTTCTGAACAGAGCAGATATCAGCTTAGATCAGAAAGTTATTTATAAGCCACTTAAACACGGAAGAGATAAGGGGAGCAGTGTCGGTGGTCTAGCGTAGCTTTGCCCAGTAGTTTCAGTATCTGACGTCCTTGTGTAGAGTGTTTCAGCCTCTCCTCATGTGCCATGGCACGAGCCTGAACCACGTCTTGGAGCCTGTTGATCTGCGCAAACTTTTCTGGTTTGTCTGTTTTTGCGAAAAAAGGAAGGCCGTTCGTTAACCGCATCGCGTGAAGATTGAGTGATTCCAGCTTCCTTCATTATACGTTTGGTGAGCCTGTAGTTACACTAGTTCCTACGTATATTGTAATTTAAAATGGTTTCGGGTGTCCATTTGTGCACAAATAATGCCAAGTGGATTGAGCTTTGTTTCATAACATAGATTATAAGGCAGCATTCTTGAAGGGCAAATAAAATATAATACCGCTTTCAAGCCCTGCAAATATGCAGGGTGTTTCAGAAAACGCAGGCCCAAATCGCTCCTGCTAAAACTACTTATCACAACAAAAAAAGGCTTGTGGCGGTTTGGTCCTGGGCCAGGGGCCCATTTAAGAAAATTATTGAAGTCCCGGATAATTGAATTGCTAATTATTTTCGCATAATTAACTTTTTTAATATTGCGTTTAAGGGCACAAGTTAAAATAGAAAATTGCTCAGCATCATCGAAAACCCCTAAATCAACAAATTGCAGAACGATAGAAGGCACGCGAAACATTTTACGGCTTTCTGAAAAACCGCACAAATTCCACGCGTGTTTAAGTGTGGGTTTGCTATCGGAGCACATCTCCGCCCCGACGGCACCGCGCCCCGCGACGAGATAGTGGAACCAACCTTTGCTGCGCTGTGATCGCTCGACGCAGCAGAGTCTGGTTGCACTACATCTCCACGGCGGCACGGTGCTGCCGGGGACGAGATGCGCTCCCATAACAAACCGAAACTCAAAAACCCGTCGAATTCGCGCGGTGTTTTAGAAGACCATAAAATGCTTCGCGTGCCTTCTATCGTTCTGCACTTTGTTAGTTTAGTGGTTTTCCATGATGCTGACCAATTTTCTAACTTAAACCATGCCCTTAAACACAATAATAAAAAAGTAATTAGGCAAAAATAATTAACAAGTTATTTATCCCGGACTTTAACAATTTTCTTAAATGGGCCCCTTACCTAACCACAACGCCACAAGCCTTTTTTCGTTGCGATGAGTAGTTTTCGCAGGAGCGATTTGGCCTGCGTTCTCTGAAACACCCTGTATATACTTATTAGTCTTAAAGTGTTACATGTTTCGTTAAAGTGTCGTATTTGTGAGATGCGACACTCTTGACTTCGAGATTGGGATCAAAAACAAACAAAACGAAACTGCATTTGATTTCTAGCTTGATGCACATATAGATAACGGCTCAGAATCTTGGCACGTGTGTGAGGTTTATAGCTCTGCGTATATTGACACTTATTGTTAATTAGTGTAATTTTATTTTAATAAAATATATCATATAGTTGCGAAAACTATTATTCGTTAAAATGCAACGTAGCAATTATCTGGGTAAATAAAAAAAACAGAATAAACGTTCAAATAAAAATGTAGCGCGCTTCTTTTTGTATTTATAAAAGTGGACTTCTACATAAAAAAATAAGACAGAAAGGCACGGAGACACACAATAGAATGTCGGCAACTGAATACCACAATCCGAAGGTTTTTTTTGATTGACGTGTTAACAAACTTGTTCTCCGTCCGCGTTTTATAACTGTCATAACACATCCTTGAGGCGATTTCCTTTCTTAAGCTGGAGCTTCTGTGTGTGTGTGTTCTTTTTTTTTTACTTATCTGAAGTAACTACATTTTTAAAATACCCAGAATTTAGACTTTATGGCATACTATATATTATCTCGAAATTCCAATTTGCTATTAAGAAAACAGCAAATGAAGATTATGCCAAAACCAGCATCAAAATCTTCCCACATTTTCAAGTATAGGTGACATACCGTGTGAAACCTGAAGGTTCAGCAGGAACTCCAGAAAACACGGTACGTCGCGCATTCAACTGTTTTCCTTCTCTTGAAGGAACCTGCCTCAGCATTCATTTCACAAAATCAACATTTTTTTATAGCGGCAGCTGTTAGTTATTTCCAAGTCGTCTTGATCCATATCGCACCGGTGCTGCGCGGTTCGTGGTACACGGAAGGGGAGAGGGGAGCTTTCTTCTTTCCCCACTAGCCTTTCGTGTACTGAAGTGGAAAGAGTTTACTGCACTGGACAGGTGCGGTGTGATCCAGACGAATAGGCCATTAGAATATCTTAGGAAAATGGCATGGTCGTCCTTCGAGAAAGGCACCGGTTACGTCATTATTCACACGCTCGCTCCGCTGATTTTATACGAAAACGAAAATTTCGGACTCTCGGGACGAATTCGAACCAGCGACCTATAAATTACAGCTATTGTTTAACATCAAGGGGAGCACACCTTATAGCCCCATAGAGCAGGGGTTGCAACCCTACTGCCCGAGAACCGCACGCCGCACGCGACTCTCTGGGTAGCGGCCCGCAAGCATCCCGCCGCTGCGATCCCCCATTCCCAAGCCTAGAGCGCTCCATGCGCCAAATGTATTAGTTTCATATCGTCGATTTATTTCCGCACTAAATGGAACTCTTCTCAGATAACCTGTTCATGTATTTTGCACTATTCTCCTTTTCTTTTGGATGGTGTATTGCTTCGCCTAAATATTGCCTTATTATTTTCACATATAAGTATACGAAATGACAATACCACTGCTAAACTACAAGCGCGAGCTCTTTGTACAAGGAAACACCTCGCCTGCTCGAACTCTTGCTCACCAGGAGAAACTGCCAAAAATAAAGCTATATGAGCTCGGGCTTCTAGCTGTGAGACAGCACATTTAAAATAAAGCATTTTATTATTACTGCTGTTACGATAAAAAATATTGTCAGTAATGACATTTTGATAGAGGGGGGAGGGGGTATAACTGAGGGAGTTGGGCGTTTGGTAGGGCGAACTTGTGCCCGAAAGAAAAAAAAAAAAAAAGATTTTCTCACGCGGTACGCCGACACCAATCCCTGCCTTCAACACTACTGTGGAAGTCTCATCGAGTCCATCGTCCTCCGGCACGGTGCTCCTAAAGTTTTTATTACAGATCGCGGATCATCGTTCATGGCGCAAATGACCCGACAAATCCTCCGGCTCAGTTCCACCAGCCATCGTCGTACCACTGCGTACCACCCGCAGACCAACGGTCTGACGGAGCGACTCAACAAGAAAATCACCAACATGATCTCTATGTACGTCGACGTAGAGCACAAGACGTGGAACGAGGTGTTGCCCTACGTCACGTTCGCCTACAATACGGCGGTTCAAGAGACCACTGGATTCACACCTTTCCAGCTAGTACATGGTTGGAAGGTAATGACCATGCTGGACGCCATGCCGCCCCATGAGCCATCTGACAATGAGAACGACGACGCCCAGGTGGTTGCTCAACGGGCCGAAGAAGTCCGCCAGCTCGCCGGACCCCTGATTCAAGACCAGCAATGTGTCGACGCGGGGCCGCTACAACGTTCGTCGTCTGGACGTCCACTTCCAGCCCGGAGACAGGGTGTGGGTCTGGACACCGATTCGCCACCGGGGTCTCAGCGAGAATCTCGTGAAGCGCTACTTTGGACCCTACATAGTGCTTCGTTGACTCGGGGATCTGAACTACGAGTTGATGCCCGACGGAAAACGGACTTCATCACGCCGCCCTTAACGACCGGAAGTCGTCCACGTCGTGCACCTCAAGTCGTACTACGATCGATAGGACTGTGAATTGTGTTTTGTAATACGCTCGATAGGATTGTGTTGCAGAAGTCTACTTAGTTTGCCATTATATTTTTGTTTTGTTTTGCTGTTTTTGTTTTCCGGCACGTCGTATCAAGATTATGCGCTTTTAAAGGGGGGGAGTAATGCCACACGCGATGGCGGGCAAGCGCGTGAGTGGCCGAGTGGTTAATGCGCTTGACTGCCCCGCGGAAGGTGTATAGGTTCGATTTCAGTAAGCGGGCTGTCCTTTTATTTATTATTTCAACTTGGCCTTCTCGAAAGTTCGAGAACATTCTCGTCTGATCGAGTTCCGAATGTCCTACGTGCCGAAAGTTCTACGCTAAACGATCCAGAAACCCACGAGGGTACATAGAGGATTCAGCAAGGCGGGAGGAGTCAGTCTCGCCCCAGCGTTCGAGTCTGCTCTTACGCCGACTTTGACGCTCTCGACACTCTACTGTTATCTTCTGTCTCCTTTTTTTATTTTATTTTGGGCGCGGGTTCGCTCCATTGAGCGCTCGGTTTGCTCAGTTATTTGCCGCCTCATCACTTGTCATTCGTGACAATATGGTTTATAGCTCGCCGCAACAGCAGCACTTCCAAGCCCCTCGTAGCCCCGTCGTCCTTCTTTTCGCTCTACACCAGCTAGTCCGTTCACGTGCGGCTACCACCCTGTCACCCGCAGCCCCCTTGTTACAACTGTCACAGCTGCCATGAAACACTGTCAGGAACTGAACGTCTGCCGTATGAAGGTGCATTTTTATATACGTCTTGATTCTCGTGATTTATGCGACAGGGCAAAGTCAGTCTGCTTGCTCTTGTTTTATTGAAAACTGCCAGTACTGTATTGTACTAGTTCATTTATTTACACCTTAAGGGCCCGTCAAGGGCATTACTCAAGGGGCAGCTCCTCTCAATTCCGAAAAATTTAGGCTTAGATGTGATTCCATTTCACAAAGCACTACTAAACAGCTCTACGTCTTCAGATTCGCGAAATGTCGAATATTATTTGTGTAATCCTAATTTAAACATTAGCTGATGCCGAAACCGAAACTTCGGTTGCGTCAGGCAACATTGGTCTCATGTCGTCAGAGCCATGGCAACGTCACGTCGAACCACGTGGTCTTGTGACGTTGGGGGGGGGGGGGGGAGGGACAGGACACGCGACGCGGGCAGGTCGCTTTGCATGGCGTGGACGGTGATGGCCCGGCGGAGAGGGGGAAGGGGAGAAGACGAAAGAGTGGAAGGGGAGCGGTAGGTAGCGCATCCACGTTACGGTGATCACGTGGACGCCATTCAGCCAAAACCGGGAGGAGAAACTCATGATGTGATCGTTCAATTTTGCTCTGAGAAGTAAAAACAAACAAAACGTGACAATGACGTAGTCATGCCTCTGACATAGTGGCTCAACGTTGGCCGCTCCAACTCAGTCGCATTGACTGCGCTGACGATTGTGCCTCACATCGCACGCTAGAGTTGGCAGATTTCGGCGACTTGGCTCACTTGAAGGTTTGCTGGCCAGTTTATTAGATATATAGACGGAATTAGATCGTAATATTTGGCACGAGGTCTTCCTATATGATACTGAAGTAGTTTTCTAAATGTTAAAAATGAAGCGGAGTTTCCCTTTAAGGGGGTGCGGGGGAGGGGGGGGGGGTGGGCGGGGGGAGGCGGGGAGGGGAGGGGGAATTCAAGATTAATGCAATAAAAAAACGCAGACACATGAAAATACACAAAAGGAAACCAAAAAGACATAATACAACACACGCAGGACTGCTCATAATTACACAAATCATAAAACTAGTAAGACAGAAAATGAAGCTAAATGCAAGCTAAAACCTTATTCGAGTCCACAGCGGTGACAATGAATGACAGGAGATTGTTCCATTTGCTGATGGTCTGAGGAACGAATAATCGATTGAAGGTGTTCGTAAAGTCTGAAATACGTTTGATGGCACGCGCGTTGTGAAGGCGCGAAGATGTTCCATGGTGGTTTAAATGTTCCTAAAACGTCAAGTGTGGACCAAAAATAAAGACGTGATCGCAAATGAAAGCTAACGGTGGCAAAAAGGTGAGCTTACAAAACACACAAATGTCAAAGTTCCTTGCATATACTTTGTTCACCCTTAAGGTGCAACCCCACAAATGGTTATTGTGATTCTAAATTAAAATGTTGATTCTAATGATTCTAAATGGCGGTGGGATCACCTTCCAGGCCTGTACATCAATACGAAAAATCGTGTGTTGTGGCGCTTCGATAGAGCGGGGTATTTTTCTATGTCCATAATTCGACATCCCTGGTCCTTCGCTTGTCTGCTTGTTCCCAGTGGTACGAAAAAGAGGAGGAGGGGTATACCCTCCCTTCAGCACCCTTCCATCCTCCTCCTCAAGAGCTGCGCTCTAATTCGGCGTTACAGGGAATTGTAAACGGCTTTCACTTTTTTTTAAATCTGAAAGTTTGCAACTGTTGCGGATTCTGAGGCTGACGCGCTCGATATATTTGATGGAAATTTACGAAACAAGGCTTAACTTGTCAATGTCGATTAGTGGGTTTTCGCTAATTAGATCTTAAAATTAGAATATCGCACTTGACTTTGAAGTCCGCCGTGGCTGTCAATTTTTTTTTAATTCAGAAATACTGAATTCCCAAGTTTTGAATTTTGAGGGTAATGTCTCAACATCGTTTTCAATCATTTCGAATATTAACAAAAATATATGATTTTGATGTGTCAGTGCCCCTTTAAGGCAGACAGATATACAGGTAAGACATGTTCACCAAAAAAATGTATTATTTTTTATACCGCAATACTAATCTACGCGTCGTCGAACGCTACTTCTCAGCCCAAATATTCGCCTCGCAAGTGGGCTCTTTTTCGGTTTTGCCGCATGGGAAAGGAGGCTCGAAAGCGAATGGATGGATAGATGGATGTTAATGGCTATACCCTTTGTAACAGGTGCCAGCTTGCGCCACCTATAGCCTCTGCCTAAAAGGACAAACATATGATTCCTCTCATCTTTCTAAGCCAAATTTCTCCCCCATTAATCACCAGGCAGTGCGGGATACCCAGGAAAGACCTTTAAAAAATCGAGAAAAAAAAATGACCTCCCGTCTCTTTACCCTGGTGGGAGAGGAAGTTGATGAAGATTCCAAATACCCTCGCTCATGTCGGGAGGGATGTTTGGGTAGAGTGCACTAGAAAGCACAAGTGGGACGATGTACTCGCTTCGCTCATGCTTTCAGTTGCACCTCAAAATGTGGAAAGCGACCTGGTGAAACCAAGCCCCTTCGATCGCAGCGCCACCTTCGCTGCGTGCGAACGAGCAACGACACAGGTCAAGGTCATATGGACAATATAGCCCCTCAGGGGCCATATTGCATTTTTTATGATTTTGACGTCAGAGGTAACGTATAGCACCACGACACGGCAACGTGACGTTACGCGACGCCAAGATTATGTCGTAAGGCTGTCGTGACATCCCGTCGCGTCGAGGACGACGCCGGTTTGCGACATCAAGTCGCCGTTGAAACGTAGTCGTCACATCGCGTCGCGTTGAGGACGACGCCGTTACGCGACATCAAGTCGCCGTTTCAACGCAGTCATGACGTCGGGCGCCGCGTCGAGGACGACATCGACGTCGTCGTCGATTCCAACGTTGACGTCGACAACCCACGAAAGGTCAAACATCGCTATGACGTCACGTTAACGTCGTCCTTACGTCATCGTTAACGTCAACGTCACATCGAAACCGTGACGGCGTGTAACATCGCCGCCTTCACCAGCATCAACGTCGACGCGCACTCACGACGAAGTCTTGACGTCTTGTAACGTCGTTGATGATGACGTCAACATCGACGTCCTGAAGTTGTCGTGACGTCTTCGTGACGTCGAGTTTGCTTTATGTAGACAACGACGTCGACCAACTGACACCACGCGTCCTTATGACGTCGCATTGACAAGGACGGCGTCATCTTGACGTCCCGTGACATTGTCGTCGTCGTCATCAACGTCGACGTTGACATCGTTGTCGTTGTCAACGCAATATGACGTCAATACGCAGTCTTGATGTCGTGTAACGCACGTTGTCAACGTCGATGACGACGTTGACGTCAAGGCGTCTTCCTTATGTCGAATGGTGTTGTGACAACAATTCAGGTCGCGGTGAGTTTATGTACATGACGACTGACGTCTAGGTGGTATTAAAAATATAGTCCGGTGTTCTATTGCTTTTATGACCTTGACCAGTCTCCCGGTCGAGCTTGGGTTTGGCACGGAACGCGTTTTTCATAAATAACGGCTAATCCAAACCACTTCGCTTGTAGCGCCCGAGAAGACGCTACGAGCAAAGTGGCTTGGATTAGCCGGTTTCTTCCACATGCGGAGATACCTAAATATTGCCGCCCGCAGAGCCGAGAAAGCAACGCTTGGTCACGGTCTTCTAGAAGATTCCCGGTCATTCTCGCAGCAGACGTAACTTTCCCTCTGCTTTGTTATTCTCGAAAGTGCCAGTTCATCCTCGCCCCGAGCGCGCGACGCTGGAACCTTCTTTGCCGAACTTTTGAGATAGTGACGCACGGTAGGTAAGCAGCTGCCCGCGACCTTGTCGAGTCACTCTCAGTCTCGCTCTCTTATTCGCCGCCGAATCGCCGCCTCCTGTCTCGACGCTCTTTCGTTACTTATTTTTGGTTGGCACAAGTTCACCCATTAAACCTTTAAAGTTTCAGTTAACTGTTCGCCTTCTCGTCGCCTTAATTCGTGACAATATCACTCCGGTACCCCCAGGCGTCCCTTCTATACCTTGTCTCCTCCTACGATGGTCTAAAGGCCAAAGTCACGGGCTGCTAGGTCCAATCGCGTTCCACTCTATACAATGACACGCTTAACATTGATTAAAAGTGGACGAAAAATGCTGGAAACCAAAAACGTCGCATCATAAGTATAGTTTCGACGCTGCAAAGAGCCTATATATCGTGACTTTTTTTGCGATGTAAAATTGTAGAGTCACTCGGTGCTCTTCGACTTGAACCACTGCCCACCCGTCGCCTTATCAGTGATCCGAGACGCGGGCACCGATTCGTGCCTACAAACGAAATACCGGACAATTTGTAAGTGGCTCGTGATTGGATCTGGCGGTCCGTAGCTCTTGCCTTTAGTCCATCGTATGGTGAGACGAAGTATATTACACTCTAGCTTCGGGTAAACAAACGTCGGCGCCGGTAATACACATCGGCGCCGGTAACAAACATCGGCGCCGCTTCGGCGCCGTGCCGAAGCGGCAACCGTGAGTCTTTGTTTATTGTTGCCCTGTGACAACTTGTCGAGTTTGAGAAGATCAAGCAGCTTTGTGGTTCTTACAATTCCTCCGACGTCTCCTCAAGGCATTTCGAAGGTTCTAACATAAAGACGAAGAAGGTAATAAAAAGAAGGCACTTGTCCAGCCTCGCGATCCAAACGCTGGTTGAGCCTGTCACTACGAGACCGCCGTTCGATTGTGCCCGTAAGTTTATTTTATCTTGTGCTTTCTTTGCATACACAACGCGTTTTGCCTTGTAGCAGCCCCTGTTAAATCTTGCGTCGCGGAGTCGATAGGCTATTATTTGAAAAACAGCTCTGAAGTAAGCATTTTCGAGATTCTCCTATCCCCATCTCCGCAGGGGATATCTAGGAATAGCATACGCAAGGTGCATTTGAGTCCAGATACCGTTTCGAAAAAATCGGATGAAGTAACGAAAGAATGCTACCACTTTAAAATTTAAAAACCTCGCGCCTATGTCACGATCGTCCTCCGAGAGGCTACCGTCTGCGAGGCGGACATTTGGGGCGCGCGCGCAAAGGCCCGTCCTCACCGGAACGTCCGGCACGGAGGCGACGGGGCACCTCTGGGCAGGGTGTCGAACCGGAACGGAACCGAACCGAACCGAACCGAAAACCGGAACCGAACCGTTATTTTAGCCAAACCGGAACTGGGCCGAACCGAAATCTTTGCCACCATCTTGGAACTGAACCGGAACCGAACAACCCAAAAAATATAACGGTAACCGGTTCAAAACGGTTCAAGGTATTTTTTTTCTTCTCTTTCGTTAGTATCACAAAATGAATATATGGGAATAAAAAATTGGCAGCTGTATTTCTATTTATTTATCAAATCGTCAGAGTCAGAATTCCAATGTATGTTAAATTGTGGGGTTTTGTGGCACACTTGTTTTGCCACTATGATTAACCACGTGCCACGTTGTCATGTCACGTCATGTTGTCAATACATGCTTTGAAGTAATGTCACGTGACCCCGTAACATCACGTGGCTCACTGCGTCAAGTCGGAATAATCTTAAAAATTCACTACATGTATTAACCTTGTTAACAGCGTGACGTAATTTGACATCACAATTTCGCGCCGGTATTCACGTGACATCCTGGCGTAAGCGATTTTCATAACCTCGAGTCCAGTGCTCGGGTTCATGACAATCAGCATCGTTAAATATTCGGGTAATGGCTCGTGTTCAATTAATTTGAAAGTAAAGAAATTCGGCAAAAATCTGCCTGGATGGGTAAGAGTTCAAGTCCGAAAATGTAGCTGTTCATGCTCATGTTGATGTTCAACTAAATATAATAATAACATAAACATGTTTATGTTTAAATAAATATGATAATATCCCAACTCTAACAATACCTGAAGCTCAGCCAAAGCTTTAGGTTTCCAACCCCTACCGCATGACTATGATAAACCCTGACGCTATATAATCAGCGTCAAATCACGTGACCCCTTTTTCAAATTGCGAGCTGAGGAGCGATCGACAGCTGTCTCTTTTCTTTTCTTTTTTTCTGCATCTGCTATCGCGCGAAAGAGAAAACTTATAGATGTTTTTGCAAACTATCAACGTGAGGGGTTACTTCTTGACAGTATTTATTGGAAGTACAAAAACATTTTCACGACCAATTTTACATCAGTGAGGCACCCAAACATTTTTTCATTGTTGCTGAACTGCCCGGGAAAGATATCCCCGAGAACAGAAGTATTGAAATGAGTAAATGCGACTTATTAATATGATGTAACATAGTACTACATGTGTGTACGAAAGAGATACTTGAAGAAGCCAAAAATATTCTATAGTAGCCTCAGAGGAACAGCAGAACGTTGGCAGTTGCTCTAAGTCTCATACGAGCGTCGCTCTCAAGTTATTTCCCAAGTTTTCGACCACCCCCGTGTTTTTTTTTTTTTCTGCTTGTTTTCTTTTTTTTCTTTTTTTTTTTAAGGAGCCATATAACGATTTGTATACATTCACTAAATACTACTTCGAACCACTTCCTAACGCTAATAACTACATAAACTGGACTTAGCTCTTATTTCTAGGCAATGGCAGTCGCCAAAAAATTAAAGAAATATGACCACAGTTCATCCCCCCAACTCAGAGCAGAAGTGGCCACGTGGCCTGGTGCCTATCCGATCCCGCCAACGTTAATCATACCCCCCGCGCTGGTGTTGTAAAGAACGAAAACGCGTGCTGAGCTTCAGAAATTGTTAGAGTTCGGCTATTCTCATCACCGCAGTCGTTGGACACGAGACACTACCCAAGTGTCCGCCGAGGCATTGATTGTTACGAGCCAATGTCCAGTGCTTGCGAAGTTCTCGTGTCCAAACCATGAGCCGCGCTCGACTTTCGTCAGGTGGGTGGTTTTTATCCCACAATTACGTCATCAATCTTTGCGAAGGCAAGACTAAAATAAGTAGTATAATTTTAGCCTCGAAATTTCAACGCGGCAAAGAAGCTTCTGAACCAGTGGCGGCCTATCGGAGCCAACTTGGGCCAGACTAGGACGAGTACGCCTCTGAACAATCATGAAGATTCCAACCCAATATCGTTTTATGATCCCTTCAAACTTCGCGGGGTGCGAAAATTAAAAGCAATGGAGGGTGGCTGTCAACAAGTGACAAATATAGTTGTCGAATTAAAACACCCAAACGGAGGAGGCAATTCCTCAGGAATGCAAAATATTCTCTGGAAAAGCAACACAAATAAAAAAGAAGTGTGTGAGTGTTTGTCTGTGTGTGTGGGGGGGGGGGGGGGGGCGAAGAGAGGGTTGGTTTTAAAAGCATACTGTGTTGTAGAGGTTCCTCTTTCCCGCATCTTGCGCGCAGACCAAAAAGCATGCATGGGGAAACTCCTTCGTTTGCAGAAACGCTCTTGCCAAAAAGCACGTTTTAGTTGTGCCAGACGCTCGCGCCATTCCTCACGACGATTCAATAAGAATAATAATACGTGCCTTTAAAAATATTTGGCTTTCACTGAGCACGAACCTCGTGCAGCGTGTATTTTCCACCATTAAATTTAATTTTCTCAGCAAAAAAAAAAAAAAAAATCGCAACGACCGTTATTATACATAATGTGATGACGTCACCTGCATAGCATTGTTAACCAACACCTCCTAGACAGCAAAGCCTGCGTGTTACGTCACATGACTTCACGTTCGGGGGTCCCGCACGGACGCTGATTGGATAAGAGTGCCGCGTCAGCGTTCGTGTGGGGCTCGTTTTCTATCATAGTCCCACGCGAAAGCTGACGCGGCACTGGCATCCAATCAGCGCCCGTGCAGGACCTCCGGACGTGACGTCATGTGACGTAACGCGCAGGCTTTAAAGCTGTCTACGAGGTGTTGGTTAAACAGTTCATTTTTTTGATGAAATGCGATGTTCAGAAGACTAACAATAGATGTGCTAATTGTGAAGTTGAGCAGTATTTATAGCAGTCTCGCGATGATATACGGCAGTCTAGAGAAATGTTAGAGCGCACGACTGTTGAAGCATACATAGTATTGTAAAGTGAGGGCCCAAAACAAGCGCAGGTAAAATAGAGTATAACATTATCCTCCCGATGCAGTATTTCGCGAATTTTCGACTTCACGCAAGTTGACGAAACGTGATTTATATTACAATTTTAAGAATCTTTGTCTGTCCTTCGCGCTAATTATATATATTTAGGAATTTCATTGCATGCATCTTTATACATCTGCTTGTGCAGTAAGGCGTTCTGTAAGAGATTGTTTAGAAAAATAAAATTATTATCTCTCTCTTTTCGCACATTTCGTGTATTTGCCTTCCGATCTATCATGTGAGCACAGAGTTCTTTTTGGCCTACCCTGCAACCCGATGTTTCACATTGCCAATCAGCGATCAAAAACGACGTTTACGCAGACTGAACAGTTCGCGTAGTTTCGAGTATTGTCCTTCCCTGTTGGTCTCAAGTGGTTATCTGAACTTTATAAAATAAAATATAATAATCGTTTTAAAAATATATTTAATTACTATAATTTAAGATTTGACAACAAAAATAAACGGCCGACCACCCTAAAGGAATGCATCGCACCCCCCCAATTATCTGAAAGGTGTTCTGCAAAACCTTTTCCGGCATTTTTATTCTCGACAGTCACGTTGTAAGTGGTTTGAGTCTGCCTTGGGGGGGGGGGGGGGGGGGGGCATATATTTCTGATTTTGAAGCTAATTTAAATAACTATTTCTCAAACGTATTGAAGTCTGTTATTTCCTCCTTTATGTGGTGAACATTTCTTTTATGTGTCTGTGGAATGATAAAAAAAGCTCAGGGGCGTGCTGCGGAACTATGACGATTACGCACGCAAACCATCAGAAAGTGTCCAAAGAAGTAACTGTTATGTTGAGTAGAACATGAAATACTTCTTCGATTTTCTTAACAAAAAAAAATCTTGGAGGACGTTTAAGTTTTGTATTTAAAATTGGAACGCGATAGCGTTAACGGTTCCGGTTCGCATCGCCTTCTCATTCGCCGTCCAAGCGTGCCTCGCGTGGCCTAGTCAGGAGCGTGTCTGACCAACACCACCTAGACAGAAGGCATTTAAATGCCTTTTGTCTAGGCCTCCACATGGCCTCCTCTCCCTCAATGAAACGTCATCGGAGTCGGATCGCGCTACCTCGCCTATTGGGCCCGAGCCCGACCTTCGACGCGCTGATTGGACACGAGCCCCAGCCGAACACTGACACAGCACTCGTGCCCAATCTCACGCCTCGATCGATCTGACTGGGATGACGCGTGCGGAGGCCTTCTGTCTAGGGGGTGTTGGTCTGACTCGCAACCGAAGGCTCGTGGGTTCGAGTGCCGAATAAAACTCTTAATTTTTTCTTCTTCAAGACAAAGGAATTACTTTGTAAAATGAAATCATTTGAGAAATACGGCGACCTTTTGTTCAGATTACATGTCATGTTTTAATCACTTTCATTCTACGCGTGATGTCACGTTTCACGTGAGCATTGTCGGTTGTTTGAAATTCCTGCGCGGGGGCATGTAGCTGTGACGTCATGACCTTACTGACCAATCTCGATTTTCCAGTCACGCCATTGACATTGGCTTTTCTGCGACATGTGCTCCTTAACCCTATTGCGTTAAAATCATCAATTAGTAAGGGTGATGTTGATTTGTAAATTGACCGGCATTTTGTCGAGAACAAACATCAACAGTCAGGCTATGCCACTTTATCTTAAATAAGAAATCACTTAAGCACGCGCTATTTAAGGACAGGTTCGATCTGAGTGCGAAGATGCGTAAAGATTAAAGTTAACAATTTCGATTACTCCTTTCTGCATGATTAGTCGCATGCATCGCGCTGCTGAGTGTAAACAATGTTTGGTTAAAGAAAAAAAAAAACATTGTGATTGCCACTTGGTGTTTCGAAAAAAATAGACTTCAAGGGATTGTCCCAGAAATTACGGGACATTTTGAAAATTTCATTGTTTTTAGCTCAGTTGTGTTGTCTTTATGTATGTATATTGATACGTACATCGTAAAACATATTTCATAATAAATATGGCCACGAGGTGCCCATTTCATGATTTTATGTGCAGTCATTCATTCCTTAGTTCGAGGACGCAATCACGATTTTACTTTTAATACTGCGACGCAAAGTTGTGCAAAACATGGATATTTTATCCGATCTACCGCACTTCGCGACAACATTTTATAACGTGTAAAGAGATCAGCTTGAACTTTAGAATTTTGCTTAAACACTAAGCAAGAAAGAAGAATATAGTTCTAAATTTCAAGCTTATCTATTTACAGGCATCTACCAAAAAGCTCAACTCTTTACTGCTGTACTCAAACATTTTGATTCAGGTAAAATGCATGTGACTGGTCAACAAACGGATGTTGAGACGTATGAACACAACGCTATGTACGTTAATGTAGATTTTTTTTTTTTACAGTTGCGTTGAAAAATAAATAACTGAATTTCATATTTTTGGTACCTAAAAACAAAGGTGAATTGCACGGATGACAGAAGAAACTATATAGTTAATCGTTCACACGGAAAATATATTCTCAGTTTAGCGGTTCAAACCGGTTTGAACCGTTATTTTTTTCTCATTGGACCTGAACCAGAACCGAACCGAAAACCGTGAACCCGAACCCGAAACGAACCGATAAAAATTTCGGTTCGACACTCCGCCTCTTGGTCGCCTTCCGGCTGGTCACGAAATCGCTGCTCCGCGAAACCTCGGAAAGACGTTCTGAGAAGACGGCGGTGGCGATCGCGAAGATCCGCAATGTACGGCGTCCTGCCACGCTACAAAATGCGTGTGCGGCGAGGAACAATAGGGAGTTTTCGTAGATCGTTTTCGCCGTCCCGCAAGGCCCTCCGCAATCCGCTACGATAGCGGGAACTCCACAGTCAAGGCTATCGGCGCGCAGGCGCAGTAGCGACTTCTTCGTTGCGGAAGGCTTAGCGGAGGGGGTAGCGCGGTCTACGAAAACTCCCTATTATTAGGGAATAGTAGTAGACCGTTTCCGCAGCCCGCTAAGCACCCGGATAGCGCTCTGTAATCCGCCACGAGACCTTGAACTATGCAGACAAGGCTGTCGGCGCGCATGCGCAGCTGCGGCGTTTTCTTCGGGGATACCGTAGCGGAGGAGAAAAGCGATCTACTACAACTCCCTATTGAGGGCCTCTGACGCCCGACGCCTAACGTCTTCCAAGCTGCCGTCATGAAGAACCGGCATTCTGACCTAATCACGTCCCACTGGATTGGTGACGAAGGAGCTGCCGTCAGCGAGGCATGCATAGATTGGCTGAAGCTAGAAAGTGACATCTCATTCTCAGTATCAAGATGTCCAATCACCAAGTGTCCCCGCGAAGATAAAAACAAAATGATACATTAAAAACCGTAGAAAGTGGGCGGCGATCCGAAACATAGCCAGCAACTGCTGGAAACAAAACGACCTATAGCAGCGGAGGAAACGTGATGTAAAGTGTTGCTGAAGATAAACACGGTTCAGCTGGCTTGATGACGCGCCCCACGACCACGTGGGCTTGTACGTGGCGCGTGGAGCAGTGTGCTTCATAACTCAGGTCGGGAAGTTCGACAAGCTGAACCAGCTCCCGGGGGTTAGAAGTACGCCTTCCAGAATCAGGCCCGCGAACGTCTCGTGAGGAATCTGTAACGCAATTAAAATCCCCACAAAGAAGAAAAAAAAGCATTATCGGGTACATACTGCAGCAGGCATTTGAACAATTAAAAAAGCGCCAGACGACGCGAAACGAGCTGAACATAAACGCTTATCGCTCGTGTATGTGAGGTTAAAAGCGCTAAAAACAACGGACAAGTGAAAGAAACGTACAACACAGAGTGCTTGTGAAAGAAACGTACAACACAGAGCGCTTATCGCTCAGAACTTAGCTTGACCAACAAAAACGCTGCACACGTACAAGGTAATCGAGGACAAATAATTTGACTACTGGTGTACCGTACAAATCTTAGTGAGGCTGTCGGTTGGTGTGGTATAGGGTATATTAAAGCGATAGCTAAAATTGGCTCTTCTGACGTCCATTGTTGATGTTGACGTTGTTTATGTTGTAGTTGACTTAGTAAGGTGTAGAGTGCCCGTCGTCGATGTTTTCAAATCCTTGAAAAATAACGCTTTCCGCCCGCAGAAATCGAACATGGGTCCGGTGCGCGCGAAGTGGAGATGTTTGCACAGAGCTAGGCCACAGATTTTGTATAACTTTATTAGAGAGCTACGCGAAAGCGTTAATAGCCCGTTTTATCCTACGGGTTTTTGAAGTACCCGATGGCCACTGCACGCGCTCTTTGAAGAAATGCAAAGAAACAGGCGATAACAAAATACCGTCGCAGCTCTTTCAATGCCAATAGCTCGGACCGGGAGACGCGCATTCACGTGCTACGGAACAAAGAATAAAAAAGCGGTCTGGAGAAAATGATTATATGCCTATTTTCTTCGGAACGCCTAAGGAAAAAGCAAATCACCAAACACAGGTAGGCGACTGGTGCGTGCTGAAAAAATCCTGCTTCTCATATCGAACCGGGGACCTTCCCATTTCCAGTAAAGTGCTCTACCAAGTGAGCTAACCAGGAGTTATTTTTTTTCTTTGTTGCATGAGCTAATCAGGAGTTAGACGTCAATAAAACAAACAAGATCTATCAGCTGCCACCACTCAAATACCAGGAAGGGTGAACCGCCAGCATTTAAAGGCTACGTTATTAGTGCAATTAATTAAAAGTTGCAGGCGGGCTGTAGAGAATGAATGATCGTTTATTTTGTCCAGCTCACCTGAAACTTGGCAATAATTGCATTAACACGTCACCTGACACCTGGCATCAGCTGACACCATAAAGTGACATTGTCGTGTCAAGTCTCGTTTCGCAGTGATGTCACGCGGCTTAATGACGTCAGGTGACACTGTGTGTCACGTGATGTCATGACGCCACGTGACACTATGACGTCACGTACAATTCAAACGTCATGTGACATTACATCGACACGTGCCATTTTGACGGCACGCTGAAACAGGCATAAGACTGCTGGGCTGGTAATGGTAACAATAAACACAAAGCTTTTTTGCTAATTCTGCCAGAAAGCTTCTCGGGCGATAAGTGAAATTAGGTGAAACTAGACGTTTTTAAACTCAAGAGTGCGATGTTGGAAATGTTATTCAGTGGACAACAAGGGAATGTTGATTTGTGTCCAATAACATCACGGAAGACGTTTAGGCAGCCCCACCAATTCGACAGGGAGCGGTTCATGCATACACATGCAGTTTCGTCGTTACCTAGATTTCAAACCATCATCACAATATTTTTTTTTATTTTTTATAATCATCTGTACAATACCATTTTATTATCATTAGACACGGCGCTGCAGATCTTCACAGTATGAGCGTCTCGCCTTTCTGCGGCGCCTCGGCTCTCATGAGGTCAAATAATTATCAAAATCAGTGTCAAACTTGGCCGCGGGATTTTAAAGTATCCTTCAATTAGCACAAGGCAGTCCTAGTTTGTGTCCAATAAAATTGTTTAACAGGTTCACAAAATGCTCTGTACCTTGCACACCCTCAATGGTTCCAAAACGCAATGCAATTTTCGTCCGCTGTGTTTTACTCGGTTTAATACGATACGGCTCTGCGAACTTTACGGTGCGCGCTCGGACTTTTGCCGTTCATTCAGTCCATCTATTATGCTTACAAGTTATGCTTATGCTATGCTTACGAGTTATTCTTATGCTATGCTTACAAGCCTTATTCTTAGAAGCATGAGTTATGCTTAAAAGCGAGATAAGGTGGAACCACCACACAGACTATATTACCAAGAAAGCATTTAAGAAACTGTGATACTTAAGGCGATTTCTTAGGGACTGTCTATCTTCAGAAGACTTCTCACGTTTAAAACGTACGCACGGCCCCTCCTTGAGTAAGCGGCAATAGTCTGGAACCCTTACACTGGAACAGCGAAAGCTAAACAAGAGCGCATTCAGCGAAAGGCAGCACGATTTGTGTACAGTGCGTATAGTTGGTCGATGTCACCAAACGCCATAATGGCAGCTGGCAATCTTAAAAGCCTCAGTTAGAGACGTCAACAGGAACGACTTAAAATTATTTTCCTACATTAAAGAGCCAGTTAAAAATAAAGAACAGTGACAGTCATTTCGTTTTTTCAACCGCGTGTTACGAGACGTTCTCACCCGCCTTCATTGAATAAACATTCCAGCTATAACGACGTCTCCGTACAATCACACTTTTCTAGTACAATTCTTGAATGGAACTGCCTCGGCCCAGAATTTGTAGACGGTAATCCTCTGGCGACCTTCCTATCACAACTTAAAAAAACAAAAACAGATTAAGAATAAAAGATAACCATCCCATTTATCTCCCCGAGCTGACAATAAAGCAAATAAGGCTTTTGAAGTTTTGTCTGCTAATGACGATCGAATTCTTACTTTCCGTCTTCCCTCATTTTGGACATTGATAGGCGATCACGTCACCAAGGGCACGGATGAATAATGCGTTTATACCTATTTATTTTTCCTTTTTGTTAGTTTGATGAAAATACATATTTTTCAACTACTGCACGGCGTTTCGAAATGTTTTCTATGAGTTTATCACAGTGACTTGTGCTAACCGGCTTGGTGATAGAGACATAGTTTGCAGCGTGTCTTTATAGTGTCATGTACTTTTCGTGTGTTTTATTTTACCACAGTGTGCACCCTGCAAAAGCCTGAATCAGGTTGGAGTTTTGTATAAATATATAAATAAATAAATCTATACTCCGAGATGGCACCTTAGCGGCATCAACTGGTAGTGTAATATTTTTAGTTTTTTTATGTATTCATTGTAAAACATTAAGATAGCATGCTTGGACTGCCGTCGCATGTTGGGCCTTGGGGACATAAATTTCGATAGAAATCAAATGTTGATAACTGGTTTAACAGCCAGATCAGCAGTGTGGTGTACTGCGCTAACAACTGAGATCCTGGGGACGTTTTTAGGTTTTATTGTGTATTATAAGATTTTTTTTAGCATTACTATAACAGTCCCCTGTACAATATTCTAGAACTTTCCTGTTAGTGGGTTCCAAAACGTGCTCCTAGGAAAGTTTCTTTCTGCTCATGCCGTTTACTCACCTGGCTAAAGCTTTTACCGATAGCCCAAGAATTCTTAATCAACATTTTTGCAGGAGTTATCTGAGAGTAAAACAATACAAAAAACACGTCTCGTTCCTGTCTTTTTTTTTTTTTTTAGAAAGTTAGACGTATTTAAATCAGATCTGAAAAAAGAAAAACTTATTTCTTTTTACATCTTTTTTTTTTTGACGAATACTGTTTAAGTGACAATAAAGAGTTCATATTGCAATTTGCGTTCATAGTGGTAACGTAATCTTTTATATATTTCTACAAAATTAGAATAGTTCTGCAGAGAGATCGCGGAAGTGGACATAGGCTTTGAATGTTGGGATTGATAGCCCCTCAAAAAAATTACATTTTATTTTCGAAACCCAACCAGTCGGGGTAGTTATATTTTCGAGCTAAATACAGTCCATTGTTTAAAACAGTTCCCTCGCGTGCATGCGTTTATTCAGCTCTCAAAATCGGAAATTAGGTGTTCGGGAGACTAGATATTGCCCCGGACGTGATACCTTGGAACAGATTGTGAAGTCCGCCTCCAGTAAACTCCAATGTGAATAATATTTACAGCTCTAATCTAATTCACATTGTCCCATTGCAGCCAACGCTACTATCCGATGTCGCAAGCAGCGCTCTGCAGCGCATCATTATAACATATCTAGTCTTTGCGTTTAAAAAAGAAGCTCACTCTCACGGCGCATTTTTCATGCGTAAATGTTTTTGCCGGTAAAAGCGCAAAGACGACTATCACCGTGACGATACACTTTTGGTGCTGCTTAATAGGCTTGGACGGATCATAGCGTTGAGCGTGGTTTGACATAATAAAGAACAGAGAATAACTTAAATGCCAATGGACGCCAAGCTATAGCTAGATGTCATGCTTTTTCTGATCGTAAACTTTAAAAAAAAGAATGAAGTAAACGTTCTTTATAATGTGCGATAATGTATTTTTTGTATCTAGTCTCATGTCACCCTCTTCCGTACACGTAATGGTTCTTTTACTCCTCACTTAAATCTCTGAGTATCAATACTATTTTTTCCAAAATTTATTTTAGAAAGACATTTACGCGCTAGAGTAATATTTTCATCCTGACCACTCGTGTTTTAAGCACAGAAATGTAGAAAAATAAGCGGTCAATACATTATCTCAAACACAGTCGGTTTATTACACGACAAATGACAAACAATGTACGCTCGCACGAGAACGAAAATTAAAAAGAAAAAGATGCCCTTGCCATGACCGTTCGGTGAACCTTGCCTCACGGCTGCAACAAAATGCGAAATACAATGCGGCGTTGCGTTTGTTGACGTGTTTGTTGACGTGTTTCTTGACGTAATTGTTTACGTGTTTCTTGACGTGCGAACGCCAGCAACAATACGTTCTTACAAGAATGGAATGCGCGATGTCCTAGGAGCGACGGAGCGCATTCTGAAAACCTCAAACAAAGTACGTGTAGAATTTATTTTGTAATTTCTACACGACAACTCTTGGACATATCTTTTTTGAAATTTTGATGATGATGATGATCGAGGGTTTTGTGGCGCAAAAAGCAACTTGGGCCAAAGTGCGCAGCACTACGTAATATATTATATTATATTAGTATGCCGTGACCTGACAGATATGTGCGGTAATAGATCCGGTGTAAATGGCCAGTGCTAGCAATAAAACTAAGTACACGATCAATTGAAATGAGAGGGTTGTTTTCCAGTAAGAGAATAGGGTAAACGAGTATACGATATAGGAACGGCAGGAAAATAATACCGTCGTTTTTACTCAAGAACAGAGCAAGCCCCTAATTTCTCTAGGATGGACACAAATCTTCCGCAGTCTGCACAGCGTGGTGGATGTTCCCACTAGAGGAGGCGTTGGTGGGCGATATGCGAATGGCCTATGCGAAGACAATATATTAAGACTTTGTGGAACCAATTCCGGAATCAGGTACTCTCCCAGAATTTAGAAGAGGTCTTCGGGAAGTTAACATTACTATAAAATACTCTGTCCCAATTTGTCAGCCATCCTTTCAAAAATTGAAGGCCTCAAGACTCGTCTGATGTCCTGGTAAGGTATCGAGCAGCTAATAGACCGATCTCACCACGCGTTCGGCGCATGCGTGTCGCCGCCATAACTTTAGTTCACGGGAGGCAAACGGCAGTACACGAGAGTGCTCGTGGTGTCTTGTGCTGCGCACGTGCAGAGCTACAGCGAAATTGTCGCACGTGCAGAAAGACTAAAGTTCCCTCGATGCATAGCGGCAGCGGTGGCGTAGTCAAACTGGTCGAATGCCGAAGATGCTTGGAGGATGAGACGAACCCATCTGCTTTCTTGTTGCCTAATATACTCACGTGACTTGGAACCCAAAAAAATGCGATGTAGCATCCGTTCCGCAATGTTCTATTATTCTTGACATGCGCAAGCGCTATGAGCATATTTTTGGTGTCGCTCAGGGAGATAATTGCAGTAAGTACACTTTGCAAATCTACAAATATATTCTACCTTTTAATTCTCTTCAGTCTAATGCAATCGTCTGCTAACGATGCTGCATACAACTCTCCAGTAGAGATACTGGCAATTAAATTAATGCGTTCACTATGAAAACAATTTTGGCGAGCATGGCGCGTTAATGGCCACACGGTGCTGGATTAACGTTTGAAAAGGCGGAAGAAACTGGTATGCATTACGGCAAAATATATTGGACGATGAAAGATAGCTAAAACCAATAGAAAATTTCTCAGAGTACATGAAACATCCGATAAATTATAGATCTTAACACCCTTAATATAAAACTGGAAATTATCAGCATAATTCACTTTTACTTTTTTAGAATTCGTGAACGATGACCATAGGAGCGTCAGTGTACTCACTACATTATGTAAGGTATCTGTCGCAACAGACTGATTGTCTTTCCCAGCGAATAAAACTGTGAACTGGCTGAATGAATGTCAATCCCTACAAATTGGGTGCCTTTGCGCATAAGATCAAGTGTTTCGTTGTGGCCTAGGAGGTTTTGGTTAATTTTACCCGATTTCAAGTTATATCAATATCAGTTCGCTTTGTGTAGGGTTCCTCACCGCTTGGTTTTTGCGTCCTTCTTTTTCTGGAGTTCCGATTTTCGCCAGAAAAGTGTATGTTTTGATTGATCCTTGGTACATCTCTCTTTTTAGTTGTTTTGGGGGCACTGCCGGTGTAAACAGTGTTGAAAAGTGTTTGTCTTTTTTGTGTGTTGTATAATAGAGGTCACTGCTTCTCAGTTTTGTTGTAAAGGTTGTTTTTCTGTACTGCATTTGGCACATGATTGCCCAGTTCTCTCTATATCGCTCTCTCTCCTCTCTAGTGTTTTGTGCAGGACTTGATGCCAATATAACCCCTTTCGTTGTCAAATAAATTTCAGCTGTGTTGGAGACCTTGTGTTTGTCCGTCCCATTTTGTCCCAGGCTCGGGGTTTTAGTCAGATAATTCAATCAGAAGCTTGTTTTAGCTCACACATTGCAAAGGGCGCATTATACGGCACCGAGCTAGTACCCAACATTGGAATAGAGCTACTTCCTGTGCGAAATTTAATTGGTAGACATACACTATAATTATTAGAGCTGAATTCACCGTGGAAACGCTGAACAAGAACGTTTGCAACATCTTTGACAGACCCCAAGGCAAGTTTTATACAGGAATGGTAAAACATCGGTAGTCGCCTTTGATGTTTGCGTAGGCAATTTCAAGCATCTTTAAGCGTACAAAAAAAAGTACTTACATAGGAGAGATATCAAATCCAAGATGTCGTCTTTGCCAGCTTTCTTCTCTAGCGCGGGCTTTCGCTTTGCACCTTTTAAAGTTAATCTTCGTCTTCACAGCTGTCTACCACCGAAAAACTTTCCAAACTCAATTTTGTTTCGTAGTAATGGTTGAACAGTCTTCGTTCCACCACGGCTTGCGTTTTTTTGGTAAATTACCGGAGGTATGGGGGATAGGCTACTCGGCGGCATTAATTATTTGTTTAATACCACATGTCGTAGCCTCCTCAGGGGAAAGGATGACAGATAGTGAAGCCCTGAATGCAGGAACTTGGCTATAACTTTCCCAGACCACTTTGTCTAGTTTCCAAGTTGGCATACGTTTCTGGACTCAGGGGAGGTCAACAAAGCTCTCTAAAATATATGGGAAGTTGTCTTTTTTAAATGGATTATCTGAAACCTTCTAATAAAAACAAAAAAGCCATGATGCTGACGAAATGGAAAAATAATGAGACTGAAAGAGCTGTGTGCAGCATAAAGAAATGTTGGGGATTTGTTACTTAAAGAAAAATTTGAAAACAATAGCCATCGCTCAATAACCCCTCTACGGGAATCAATTCGTGCATTCTCCCACATGGTGTAATCAGCATGAGATTTACCTAAAATTATAAACGGCTGCGAAAGTTGAGTTAAAATGTTCTGTATGTCATGCACGTGTTTGGGAATGTGTGCTGTGAGATACAGAAAAACAACCATAATGAGGCGGTCAGTAAGAATTTTTGCGTAGCCACAGCCTTGAAAGGAGAGTCAAGAGGGACTCCGGTACACGCCACTCCAACCTGCACTACAATTACAACACCGCCAGATGATTGTGAGGATGGGCGGCCCTTGCGGAAAATATGATGCTTTCTCAAAACCTCCGTATGATTGGACATGAAGTGAGTCTCCCATTATCCTAGAGCTATTCGGGCGTAGATCGCTAAGAAGAAAGTGAATATCGAAGTTGTTGTGAGGAGACCCTGACAGTTTTAATGCAGGAAGCTAAGATGGGCCATACAAAAAAATTCAGTTAAAAATGTATAGAAAAATATATTTTGAGATTTTGTTAAACTCTAGGAGGACGTCGCTTTGGACGCCATTTTCTGCCGCCATGTCACCAGATTATAGTTTTTCTGAATTGGATGTGTTTGCCTATAAGGATTTCAAAAGTCTTGGAGACTAGGAACGGTGAAGGTTTTCCTAGAGCTTTAACATCGCGTTCAGAGTGCATCCCTAGAAAACGAGTGACGCCTTTATGAGCTGGGGACGTTGAGTATAGTATAATTGCTTCGGTGTGCCCCCTTTTCAGAGGCGGATTAGGTATTTTGGTTTGCTTGGGACTTCAGTGGCTCTGGTGCGCCAACTACCGTTTCGCCCCACAAAGGAAGAGGCATCACCTCATAACAAAAAAAAAAAAGCCTTTGCTAAGAATGCTACTATACCAGCGCTTGCCCAAACACCATGCCTAAGAGTGGTTCTAAATAAGGAAATACTTCCCCACCCATATTTTGACCTTGCTTCAAAGGAAAGTAAAAATTGAAAGAAGCGAAGAGGAGGAGGGGATATCACAAGAAAGGCGACTGACTGGATCACCGTGGTCGGGCCTTACCAGGACACCAGTCCGCAAAAAGCGGAGGCCCAGGTAGTGTATTGCCTTGCCGGGGGGGGGGGGGGGGGGGGGTGGTGCTTGATGGGTTCAAACCTTCCCTGAGCCCAGCACAACCATCTGGATGTCCTCTTTCCCGGACGTGGGTAGGCCACGCAGGGCCACACAATAGTGGGTGCACCTACAGTCGCTGAATGTTCCCAGAGTACTGAAACTCCCAAGATTCAGTTCTGGCTTGTCCTTGTCGTACGTGTGTCTTTTGTCGTCCTCTTTTAGTTCGTGCCTTCTAACAATTTAATTTGTTTCAGAACCGAGTCTCGGCGCACCAGTGGCGCTCCAACCCATCGCCAATATGGCGCTGCCATGTGCGGTCGAAGCGTACAGTGTGGCGTTCGTTCTCGTGCAATCTCTTCAATCGACTTTCCTCGACTGTAGCCAGACTGGATTTTCTTCCTTTTTTTTAAGTTATTTTCTTCAAGTGTTGCGCGTGTTGCTTCTCGCTGTCTCGCCTCGTCTCTCTCGTTCTCTCTCTTTATCTCTCCCCTTGAAACACATCGATGTCAAATCTTAGGCTTAGCTCCTGAAGTGTAGAATTTGAAACACAGCACCAGTGCAACCGCAGCGAGCAAACGAGCAGGCAATCTTCTTTGGCGAACCAGATTAACGGCTACATGATATGCAGCAGGAAAACCAGACGAAATCAAAGCATCTTCAGTTCGGTTCTAACTCATCGCTGCTCAGAGCTCACACCCGTGCTTACCCGCGATACCCGTGGTAACGCGAAATGTTTATATACACTTTTTGCTATTTTGGGCAAATCCTCATAATGGCCGACTGATAACTTCCGGCAAGGGCTAAACCAGCCAATCAGATCTGGATTCTGCAGAATTGACTTCCTACAAGCGGACTGAATGCAACTGGGTACTCTGGGAACATTCAGTGACTATAGGTGAACCCACGATGCTCGGGGTCCGTTGTGACGACATTCAAAAGAAGGTGCCCCATGCAGGTTATGAGTTTGTTTTACTTTAATCACGTTGACAAGTTATTGAGAAATTGAACTGTACAAGTACATATCTAAAATATTTTTCTTATATTTACGTAATTTTGAAATTGGTCGAAACAGATTGCCTTTGACACTTGCGTTTGGAAACAACTTACAAAGTTCACTTAAAGGGTAACTGCGAAGAAAAAGTTTTTTTTCTTTAACAGCCTACTTGGCTGTTAGTCTGGTGGCAGCTTAGAAAACCTGTTTTCTCTACTGACGTCTAGCCCCTGGTTAGCTCAGTTGGTTGAACGCTCCAGTGTAAATAGAGAGAGGTCCCGGGTTCGATACCTGGGCCAGGCAGATTTTTTTCGGTCGCGCACCAGTCACCTACCTGTGTTTGGAGATTTGTGTTTGTTCTTTGTCCGTCTTGTTCCCCCTCTCCAGGGATTATTTTCGTCATTCTTGTCCAGCTCGCTTGCACCTTTGCATGTAATTGCATTATAAGCACAACGTAATAGTTCCCGATAAGCAAATTTGGTCCGTTCCTGACTCGGACTTCAATCCAAACGCATTAATTTATCTCAAGGTCAAACCGCCGAAAGTATACGATAATGATTTCCGTACAGCCATAAGTACGCCTCCCCCGAGGGCGGTGGAGGAACCTGTCTAATCCGGTCACATCTAAAAACCTGGTAATTGGAACTGAGGTACTCAAGACTAGATATAGAACTGGTTAGCCAAGTTTCAGTGGTACATAAAATGTCAAAATTCGAGGCCAAAACCGATGTAAAAAAGATATCAGACTTCGTCCGCAAATCACTCACATTCTGAAAATAAATTTGTGTGCTATTCATTGTGCTATGGCGCGTTATCTCAAGTCTCGGAAGATCCAGAATCTACGAGCGGACCCCGAAAAGGCCTAATCAAGCAGCCCTCGGGCCACACGCAAGCATCGCTGTTAAGACTAAAGTCATCAACGGTAGTGCGTATATGAAGCGAAGCAAACGTGTCATATTTGCTACGAAGCTTCTTGCAAGTGAAAGAGCCCAGCTCCAAAGTGTTGGACACAAGTATAATCCACTAATTGCAAAGTAAATTTGCCTATGTCAGGACGATTGATGTAATTTTATCAAAGCCATGCCGCTTCTATCGAAAAATCTTTTAGGATCCAGGAGTAGGCCTAGAGCGTATACCTCGCTAACTTTATTCTTTTTGTTTACTTCGTGTGGAACATACAATTCGCCAATTGTTAAGCAGGAATTTTCATAAACTTCGGCTCTCAGGGCATCTAACAATACAGAAAACAGAACAAAAGAAAACATTGATCTATGACGGTTGTGAGTGGGCGACCTCCGCCCACAGGAGAAGCAGTTTCTTTACCTATTAAAAATTCTCGGTGAATGTGCCCAATAAAAATGCAACAAACCTTTCGAGCATGCAGTTTTTGTGTGCTTGTTTCCGTCACCACTATATAAATCTTCTCAAAAACCTAAAGGCTCATAATCAAAGTCTTACACATCTGGCACCTGCAGACCCCGGAGCTTCGAAGATAATATTTCATTCGTAGGTTACCGTACAGGCCATTTCGTTCAAACTTTATGAACCAAGCTGGATATGAAAATGCTTGATTTATCTTTATTTATACAGAGAACGTCGGTATACACAGAACGTGTTACCGAGCCATTCATTGGGGTTTACAAAAATCATCGCAGGTTGTGTTTTTTTTTTTTTTTGTAGCATGTGATTTTATCTTAAGCTCTGTTATTTTTATATATAATGGTGGGCACGTACTGTGTTCTTGGTTCTTCTCACAAAACTGTTCGAACGCAAACTCCGAACGCCGTAACGCCTGCGATCGGCGTTGGTATTTGTAGAGCTAGTAAAGTTCACCGCAGTAAAGACAAGCCGAGCTAGCTTTGCGTCTACCCGCAAGCGGGTGCAACAGTGAAGGTTACGATATGTACATGGCACGGTGGTAGAATGTCGAGCCCACAATCGTAAGGTTGTGGTGCGATTCCCGATAAAGCGCGTTTAAAATTTTGATATTTCTTTCAATTTACCACATTTTTGTGCAGGTTGTCCTTTGAGTAGGCTCTTAAACACTTCGTAACAGTTTTTGTGGCGTTCCGTCACCCTTTCCTTTATGATCCCAGACATGGACATAGGTATGAGGGGAGGCGACATACCGGCTCAAGTCAGCCTAGAGAAAAAAAATCAAGTGAAGCCGAAATTAAAGGTTGCGGTCGGCGGAACGCCCACAAGGGTTACGAAAACACAACCAAATCAACTTTAGGCGCCAAATCAGCTCTCTTTTTCGCCTAAGTCTTCCAATACCACCTCTTGGTTTGGGTCCTCGTTGAAGGAGTGTCCCTCCAAGCTAAACGTCTCCCCCGGCTTAACCGCTGGCGGCGTTCTGTCGCCTACAGAAGCCTCCCACCTCCATGACCCCAGCACATCCACCAAGAGCTAACATGTATTTATATGTATATATATATGACAACGGAATGCAATTTTTAAACGTTATAGTGATTAACCTTCGTTCTTTATTAATGTGGTGTTAGTTTTGATATACAATGTGTTCAGCGGCAAACAAAAACAAACATAAACAAAGTTCCGGAAGAGTATATTGCTTCCGGTTGGCCATGGTTTTTGCATATTTTTGAGGACCCGCAATGAGTATCGCGTACTTTAAAGGTTTCAATGACAAGGAAACACTTTGACACGTTCTGAATTTTACTAACACTGGATTTACACGGCTTCCGGATCCCCTTGATAAAAATAATTACAAATCACTCCTTAAAGAAATAACGAATCTCCCCAGGCCTCGTGGGCGCATCTTCTCTACTACCTATTCTAGTCGCCTGGCCCATAAACATGTAAACGACTTAAGACATAAAAGTCGTTCAACTACTTCGTGAACGGCGAGCCTCGTCAATCGGCACTTACCTCCCTGACGCGCTGAAGATACGCACCAAGCTGCCCTACGGGGGCGACGAGTCGGGTCTTGGCTCTAGCAAACAGTCTAACGAAAGTGCTAATTACGCTTTCCTTAACGCGACACATGTTTCTGTAATGTAATATATTGTGATGCTGTGACTTGCTTGCTTTAATATTTAAGTTTTCTTTCAAAGCGTTTTGTGTTACCTTGCTTTCTACGTGTTCCAAAGGCCAGGTTGCCACCTGTTGCTATACGGGGATATAGTCGGTCGAGTTGCATCAGCCTATCGTTTCTCACGTAGCGCCATCTGTCGGTAGCGTATCGAAGTAGTCGAGCACCGTCTGCTTAGCTGCGATATTCTAAGCTCGGCGACGCTGGTGGCGTCACTCTTTTAAGGAAATGATATAACTTCACTTTTGATCTTTTTTTTTTTTTATCGTGATGGTGCGTATCGGCCACTCAAAAGCAAGGTACTGGCATTATTAGAGCGCAGCTCTCAAATAATTGCTTGCCAGCGATCCAAAAGCCGTATATTGCGGATCGCATGACTGGTGCTTGTTGGACCAGTCCTACGCCCCTCTTTCGCCACGTCAACACGCTCCCGCCCATACATACGCGGAGAGAGAGCCGGGGCGTGTGACTAAAGGGACGTGGCTGATTGGTCCGGCGGTCACGTAGCTTCCACCGTAGTCTCAGCTTATTGGTGATCAGAGTGTAGGTCAGCCAATGAGTGTGTGCTGCCACCCGTCGTAGCCGGAACATTCGATTATAGTTTTTATTCAACCGTAATATTTTTGCATCTCGATTTTGCGCAGAATGTTTTACGTTTTACGTCAACCCCCAAAATACTGCTCCATCCCGAAAATTGTGTTCCACTCCCGAAATTGCGTTCTAAGTTAATAATAAGATAATCGGGTTTCACGACGCAATGAAAGTATTCCCACACTATACAGGTACTCACCTCAAGAACTATAGTGAAGAAAGTGCTGCTCTCCGGGGAACGTTACTGTTTTACCCCTTTCTGTGTTGAATTAGGATGCATTATGTGCATCTTGGAGTGACGTTATTTTACCCAGACGTGCGCGTTTCAAAAGGCAAAGTCATCTCATCTTCCTTCGAAAACAAAATCTTGTAAGAGCTACTTAGCGAAGCTCAAGAATAATGCGCAAAGTATTGAGGAGTCTGAAAAAAAGGTGACTGCGGTAGGCACGGCGATTTGAACTGAAAATACCATTTGTGAAGATTGTAATGTAAGCACATTAACCGACCAAAAACGCATTTTTTATTGATGAAAGATTAGGGTTTTTCATGCGGATGTCTTTCCTAAGAAATTTGACAAAACTGGTTGGAAAGGCTGAAAGTACGAACCAAAGCCTCGCTCATCAGATGCAACAAAGTGTAACTTTGATCATCACTTCATTATAAAGTGCGGTGCGAACTTGCCTTGATTTTTTTATGGACATTTTTATTAAGTTTCAATCCGTTGGGCATGGGCGTTTTTGTGTTAAAACGCTTCCAGTTTTATTTCCCACTCTCCTAACAAAGTGAGGGAACGAGTATGAAAGTCGCCTGCTTTGGCAGAAGTATCTTGGGGAAAGGGGGAAGGATTACGTAAATTAAGGTAAAAAATATATTTTTGTTATATTCCTGTAAAAGGTATCTTCACGTCCGATTTGTTCTGGAGCATTTACTACGCTGATTTTGTCCCTAGCCTCGATTTCGATCGTTCTCTTGTTCTTTTTTAAGAGCTCTGGAATTTAAATTTTTAACCTGGCGTCCCGAACGTCCTCGATTACACGAGAATAGTAAATATACTAACGCAGATTGTGTTATCTTTTGTTTATAGGAAATATCCTGTGAATACAAGGCTCACTCTTACCTTTAAAAAAAATGGCTCGTCTCATTTGGGTTTGTTTGGTCATTCTGCTGGCATATCAGTGTGGTAAATATTTTACAAATAATTTCTCGCATTCTACGCACATTTATTAGTGCCGCAGTACGGCTTGTTTGCTTGATTTATTGATTCTCGCATTTCCTATGTGTTTTAATTAGCAAGTCAGTGCAAACATTTTCTTAAATGTTTACAAATTACACGCGCATTGAAACTACAAACCGAAACACTCAAGTTGTTTTCATATGTAAGTGGATTGTAGGCCTGAAGCTGAGCAGGTTGGTTATTCATACTTGTAGGATATGCCTGCTGAACGAAGGAAGAAATATAAAAGAGAGAGAGAGGCACAAGGAACAAACAGACACACTCCGCCACATGAAAAACAACAAAAAAAAAGAAGTATTTGCAGAAAACATTCCTGTTTAAAATAGCCGGCACAAGCCCACACGAGACGTTATCTTTGGATATGCAAGGTTTTTCAAACTGTTCTGATGAAGACGAGGGACAAATATTTCGTCTAAGCAATAATTAAAATCGACGAAGACAAATAAGTTTTCCATTAAATTTAAGTCAACGAAGAAAAAGATGTTATTCAGTAAATGGTTGTTAGTCTAGCGGAGTGCGCGTGTTTGTTCCTTGTGACCCTCTCTGTCTTGCATATTTCTTCCTTCGCTCAACTGCCACATCCTACAAGTATGGATTGTAGGTTATCTGCTGCTGTTGAAATATATATATATTTTTTTAAGTTTTAAGAATTCTTCCGGCAGTGTATCAATAGTTAAATAGCTACCCCGCATTCAAAATATTTTACATAAACGAATTCGTTACATAGTACCTGCCCTGCTCTGTAGAACAGTTATTTAGTACTTTACTTAAACGCTCCGCGGTCGTGTGTACTCACGGTTATGACCAGTCGCAGTGTACTGGCTAACTTAGAGAGTGCAGGCAACAGATGCCATTTTAAGCCCTACTACCTCTCCGCGGTGCAAACCTTCACGCAAAAAAAGAAAAATTACTATACAGAGTGTTTTAGCGAAATCTGTTGGTAACTCCTGTCAATAAGGTGGCCTAAAAAAAAAACGAAAGGAATCTTATCGGGGAATTCCTACCAACCGCGGCAGATGTCATGGATTGCAAAATGTTACATACACCATTTTAGAAGGTAGAAGCCTAGCCAATCAATATTTTACTAGAGCGTCGCGTCTATTTATAACAGCCAAAAAACGCAACTGCTCGAAGCCGAGACCGGACTAGGGAGGAAGAAGAAGTACAGAGGAGGAAAGTGTTGCCAAAAGTCACGTGGACGTGCAACGTTTTGTTTTTCTATCAACGTATTCAAAGTATTTTAGAACTCACAAAAATGCGTATCAGATTTTGTTTGAATATTTTAATATTGAGGGTATAGCTTCGATGACCAACGACTTTGATTATCTTTGGTGGTTATGTCTAAGCCATAGAACACTGCACATGACCACGGAGAAGAGAGTGAGCGCGACTCAAACCGGTCAATCCTCGATGGGCGGTTTTCAGGCGGCAAGAAAGTGAATTTCGAGCGGATAATTGTATTCTGGGCACCTGGGCTCTCATATGTCATGTAAAAATAAAAATCTTGACCACCATAAATACCCTGTCAGTGTACTGTAACAAATATGTAATGATATATTTAATCTGCAGACATTAAAATGTCGATATTGAAATAGACATATTCTAAGAAGGTGAATGTGAGTATATACAAAGCAAGCGAACACGATTCATTTGCAACTGTAGAAGCAAAAAAGACTCGAGATACACCTAAGCACTTCTTACGAGTTGTGAATGCGAAAGCATGCACGCCGCTCTTCTGCTCTCTTCTTTAGTCTGCGGCGCACTTGCATCGACGGTCGAGCGCGCGCGCTGTCCCAGCATCTCCTTGACAGCTTTAAAGCCTGCGCGTTACGTCACATGACGTTACGTCCGGGAGGCCCGCACGGGCGCTGATTGGATGCAAGTGCCGTGTCAGCGTTCGCGCGGGGCTATTATAGGAAACGAGCCCCACGCGAACGATGACGCGGCACTCGCATCATATCAGCGCCCATGTCGGCCTCCCGAACGTGACGTTATGTGACGTAACGCTCAGGCTTTGCTGTGGAGCCGCGACCTCGCCGACACGCAGCGCTATGGGGCGGCGGTCGGGAAACTGACGCGCAGCGGCCAATGGGAGCCCCGTCGAAGCACGCCAGGCAATGGGACTGAATCCGAAATTCATCAGCTCAACTCCACTCCTTTGGGATTGGGGAAACTAGCCCTCTAATGCCCACAACGTTACTAAACATGCAAAAAGTTACTGGAAGATGGTTTCATGCTTAAGACACTTCTAGAAGTTGAACGAAACAAAGTTAATTTTTCCAAACATTATTTGCATATAATACAGATCGTATCATGTGTGATATACTGGGCAATACTGCCTAAAATTTCAGCTGTGGTATGCGATAAAACAATTTCGATCTTTGTTGTAACAAAGGTGAACATTGCACTTATAGCGGTGTGTATATGAAAATATTGTTCAGTCCTGGTGTGCAGGATTTGCATCGGAGCCTGTTCGCACCCCACATCGGCATGTGGCCGACTCCATCGCACCGCACATCATCTAGAGGCTTACTGGCAGAGAGCTTGCGTTTTTTAGCACCTGGTATAATGAACGATGGTGGCCTCCCAACAGGTCTTTTTGCTACTACAATCAGGCGCTCCGCGACGTAAGCTTGGAATCGCCTCAGGTTGACGTGTCTCTGATCCAGTTGGGAGCAGTTCCGTGTGTACAAAAGCCATGTGTTGACAGTGGCGGCCATGAGTGTGTGGTAAAACAAGTAGATATACCATCTTCGGGATTTTATAGGAAACTTATAAAGTTCAGACAGGTAGTTGAGCAGGTCTACTCCTCCCATGAAGGAGTTGTAGGTTGCGACAACTCCTGGTTGTTCTACTTGAGTAAACATTGTTTCCTTTTTGTCCCATCGTCGAACTGTGCAGACAAGCTATGTGGATGCATAGTTGGAAACCAGTGTTACTGCTCTGTTGTCGAACCACTTTATTACCGCTACACTTCTCATGTTGTCCACAACATAGTCAAAAGCACCACGACCCAGTCCCTTCAGATAACTTTCGGTCTTAAGGCGGCAGTCTTTAAGCCTGTTATTCCTCAGCGTTCCTACAAATCCAAGACCCTTCTTGTGAAATTCCGCCGCCAATGCTAAAGTAGCGAAGAAATTGTCGGCGGCTACATTATAGCCCTTCTGCTGCGGAAGATGTTCACACATCTTCATTGCCACGTCACCACCCAGCCCAAACTTGTATTGACTTTTTACCTGCCCTCGATAAACATAAAATTGGTAGAGGAAGCCTGAAGACCTTGCCCGCCCCCCAGGCACGTAGCCAGGATGTTGTTGCGGGGGGGGGGGGGGGGGGGGGGAGGGGGGCACATATGAAAAAATGCTGTATGAGGGGGAGGGGGAGACGAGGTTCCAGCAAAATGGAAGATTTCGGGGGAGGGGGGGGCCCAAGCCCCATGGGCCCCCCCCTGGCTCCGTACCTTGCCGCCCCCAATTTGATACCCCATGGGTTAGGTTTTGCTGGTATATACTGTCTTATGGGGCACCTCCCTGTAAACGAAACCATTATTTCATCAACACTGTTGTGCTCTTCAGGCTCAATCGATAGTAAGCTTTCTTGAAGTGCACTTAGCCAGCTGCATATCGTCCATGCCATGTCACATTTGTTTGGTCCGTGACTTGACTATTGTTTGTAAAGTGCAAGAGCCTCATAATCGTTTCAAAGCGATTTTTCGGCATCACATCATGTGATTCCGAGAAAGAAAAAAAATATGGCACTAGGTTTTCAGCGATTGCTGATGTGATTCACATCAGCAATCTTTGAAAACCTAGTGCCATTTTCCCAGTAGGAGCGCACACTCGGCATTTGTACGAGGCCCATCAACAGGTACTATCGCGGACAATGTGAGCTGAAACAGCGCTCCGGCCTGTGCAAGGTACTACCTGCGCCGCCTGTCGCATCGCTCCCTAAACACGGCGCACCCTGAGGCTGAGATAAATTCTCACTTGCACTCACTGCGGCGCTGCGCTCTTCCGGCCGCCTGCTAGCGAAAATATTGATCGACTGAACCACCATCACGATGCTTGTGCCGTGTAGCCTAATGTTCACGTTTTCAGCTAACATGCATTTAGTGCAATTTAAGAGAGCGCCAAAGTGGAAAATGCGTTGTCACGCTCGTATCTCCTCGAGGAGCGCTGCCTGACAAAGCTGGCTTGGCCCCCAAAAGGAGCCGAGGCGCATCAAGGTAGCCATGTCACGGCGTCCCCCTCCAAAACGCCACTGCCCATAAACTGTGGAAAGCAATGAGGTGAATGGGAGTGGCTTCGGGCTGAGCCAGACTTCGTGGCCGCGCTCTATGATTTCTTACCAGACAGGATGGAAGCCGTGGTTGCGGGTCAGGGGAGAATGACGCGGTATTGAATTATTCTGTAAGTTATACTGCGCCTCAGGACCCCCTGAACCGGACTTCTCCGGATTGGAACAAAGCTTGATGCTACGGTTTCGACACACTGTTTGACGCCGTTAACCACGCATACTTTTGTGTGGTGCCTCCTCGATCCCGATCTTCTTGTATAGTGAAGTTGAAATACCACGTCGACAATTAATATTTTGTGTCTGACATTGTCCTCTGCAAATATTCTTTCGGTTAAGTTTCAATCTCCTTCTTCTGGCAAATACATGACTGTTTGTCCCACTTTATTAATACTAGTAATTTGTAAACAAAAAAAAAACAAAAAAAATCTGGTGTCTTGTGAGCAACTTGTTTTGTTTAAAACAAACACGTGGGCCCAGTAATAAAGAAATAATACTTTTGACCCTTTTCATACCAATCAAGCTTACAAAACCTTCGCAGTAACATGTATACGCTTACCGTTTTTTTTTATTTTAAACATCTGTGGTCAATGAAAAAGAAAAAAAAATATCTTGGAGCCGTGTTAAATCCGGCATACAGATTTTGACCAATATTTTGCGATGTCCTACTTTGTGAACGCACCTATAATAAAAAAAAAACCTGCAACGTCTTTTGATGCGACTTTAAAAACAATAATCGCAGCTGAAATTTAAGACACTTCAATATTTTTTTTTCACCAGTCAGCGATTTTTCTATACGGGATTCTGCGCGATAGAGTAAAGTAAATCTATTCCAAACGGGGGACGACAAGTGTAATATTTTGTTCCCCCCGCCGCCCTACCACACACATGCCCGCTGTCGCACCCGCCGTCTCGCTTGCGGACGGCCGGAAGAGCGTAGTGGCGCAACGAGCGCAAGTGAGAATTTATCTCGTACTCAGGGTGCGCCATGTGTGCGGAGCAGGGCGACAGGCGGCGCAGGTAGTACCGTGCGGCGGCCGGAGCGCTGTTTCAGCTCATATTGTCCGCGATAGTACATGCCCCCCCAATGGGTCCATATCACATGAGCGAATGACATTTTAGCGAACAGCGACATTTGAGCGAATCGACGTTTTAGCGAATAACGGGGGCGCGCGTTAACCCATCCACCGCGCTGCGCTTTACGCCGCTTCGCGGCGACAGTCTGCGGCGGCTCATTACAAAAAAGTGAACCCATTTGGCCCACCCGAAAACGCCGCTTCGCGGCGTCCGATTATTCGCTAAAGTGTCATTCGGTGAAACGTGGTCGTTCGCTAAAACGTCATTCGATCAAGTGAGTGCCTCCCCCCCCCAATATACTGTTCTCCTTCACTTTCCGTCACGTTTAGTGAAGTTCCCGTAGTTTGCACACTGTAGTGGTTCGTCTCAGCAGCCAGAGATGCGATCATAGCCGGGCTTACGAACTTCCGAAAATACGAAAGCGGGGACGCAATGGCGAGCGGCGCTGTAAATTCATCACTGAACGTAGGAAGGGACAAGTCCAGAAGCCGCTTTCTCCAGTGGCCCCTGTCAACAGAACCGGTACAAGCTGGAGAGTGGCTGCCATCGTCGCTTTCATACTAGGATGAATCGTCGCTGCTGCTCGAAGCAGACTGAAGACGATTGCTTGCGCTGTTCGGAATGTGCTCATTCTCGCCTTCATCGCTCAAGTCACCGAAGTCACTGTCGTCCCAAGTAGGCATATAGCTGAGAATATTCCGGGGCTTGTGGGCTGCAAAAAACGCATTAAAATAGCATGTATTTCCGTGGAAATGTGATACGTAGCATATCTGATCCAGATGTCGCCAACTACAATGAATGCCCACCTTAACAAATTCTATACGGTAGAAATTTGCTTGTCTATGAGGGGTCACACGTAAGCAGAATTCGAATCAAAGCTGTCTAGCGGTGTCACCAATAACTTCGCTTACAAGTAGCACAAAAAAGCAATGCACTCACCTTCAGTTTTAGAAGAATGACCGTAAAATGTACGCGTCCTGATCGCACTGCCGCTTTTGTTCGGCTCCGCCATTTTCAATTGTGCCGGTCAACCCCCTGCTGGGAAAAACGTAAACCAACAAGAAGCGAAAACCTTTGTGACTTTCTCTACAACTGGTAGATGGCGCTTTTGTCGCACGAAATCGAAACCGAAACTGATTTCACTTTGGGATCTTGCATAGCATATATGATATCTGATGCGCTGGGCATTGCAGGGCTAGGAGCCATTTGTCTAGACTTTTCGCGTGGTTCCATAGCTGGGAGCTGGCTTCCCTTGGAGAAAGGATTTAAGGTGCCGTTCGGCGCGGCTTCAAACTTGATAACGTCTTCTGGCTCAGTGAAACAGTTTATACTGTCGATATATATATATATATAACGAAAGTGGAGGAGATCCAGGAAAGGCGTTTCTTTACTGCACCGACGTTTCAAGCGGGGACCGCTTTTCTTCAGGGTGAATGGTTGTGAAATGTCCTCTTCTTCTTGTTGATGTTCGTGTGGAAGAGGAAGAGTTACTATGAAGGGTATTCAAAATATTCAGAACAGGAGCAAAAAAAATATCGTAAATCTTTGAAATTAGTAATTATAAACAATGTTAATCCAAATCAATAAAACGAAATAAATTGATTTGTAGTATTTGGCACAGTCTTTGTTACAGCGCCTAAGCACAATCACCCCCGAGCAACCGGAGCGCACACAAAAGTAGCAATGAGGATGTGTTCGGGATTAACACCGCTTCGAGATCCGAGATCTAGACAGCGCAAGGGTGCCGTGGCGGTTTTTTATGAAGTATTTATGTCATATTTGAATGATGTTTACGCGCCCAAGAATTTAACACAGCGGAAGGATTACCACGGGACGCACGCTCACGAGGATGTTCACGAGAGGCGTGGAACGAGCTCACGATGGCAGGCGCCTTTGGTGCAACAATGTCATCGACGCGCTCGGCTAGTACAGTCCGTGCAAAACCAAAATAATTCTGTGGCCTCGGCCCTACACACAGCGTGGCAGCCAAGTGAGCACGCCTGGACTTGCATTAATACCACTAGCAACCGAATTGAATTTGTGAATGGAAAAAGCCTCCTTCAACTCTCTGTCGTGATCAGAGCTAAATCCAGATTCCAGAAGGATGACACGTATTTTTTCAATGCTATGCTCTTTAAGATGCATGTGTTTTGAGAAGGGGAGCGTGGGTAAGGACTTGATATGAGACTTGTGATTGTTGAAGCGCAACCGAAATGAAGTACTGGTTTGTCGTATATAATCCATGTTACATAGTTTACAGCGTAAAAGATAAATAACGTTACGCGTACCGCAGTTGAGGTTTCCAGTGATTTTGAAAGAGAAGCCAGAGTTCGCGCTAGTGACAAGATTGGTGGTTTCGACATATTCACAAATTTCACACCTGGGCGTCTGGCAAGGTCTACAACCAGAAACGTCAGAAGTTCTATTTTTCGAGTGCACCAATATGTCCTTAAGGTTTCTACCTCGTCGATACACCACGCGTGGTGTTACCGGAAAAAGGGTGCGTAGTTTATCGCTTTGCTGCAAAATACTGTGATGTTTCCTGAGAATATTGTTTAAATTTGGAAGGCGGGCTGAATATGTAACCACCAGGTTTGCGTGCTCGTTTTGTGACATTTTGGGTTGGGGTTGATTGATAATTTGCTCTCGGTCGAGAGCACGTGCTTTTCCAATGGCCTTATCGGCAATGGCTGGTGGATAATTCTGCTTGGATAGCACGAGTTTCAGATTGCTGGCGTTGCGTTCGAATTCATCTAAACTGGAGCATATTCTCCGGAATCTATGAGCTTGAGAAAAGGGAATGCTTGTTTTGCAATGTTTAGGGTGTCAGCTCTTGAAGTGCAGGTATTGTTGACGGTCCGTCGACTTCCTGAAGAGTTTTGTCGTAAGAGCATTCCCACTGATTTCGACTGTCACGTCAAGAAAGTCAATGCTCGTTTTAGAATAACTTTGCGAAAACGTAATACTGGGGTGGAGACCGTTGATGTCCCGAATGAAGTCTGTGAGTGCTGGCTCCCCGTGTGCCCATACCATAAATATATCATCGATGTATCGCTTATAAACCAGAGGCTGCAGAGAGCGACTAGACAAGATGCGTGACTCTAAATCGGTCATAAAAAGATTTGCATAGTTAGGGGCCATCTTTGTGCCCATTGCAGTTGCCCGAGTCTGTAAAAAGTGTCGTCCTTCGAATTCAAAGTTGTTGTGTTCTAAAACTAACCTGGGAAGTGTTGCGAGGACGTCGTTGTTGACACGAATTGTTGGAGGGTCATTGTTATACGCCTTGATTACTGCTTCGATGCCATCCTGGTGAGGGATGTTTGTATATAAGGACGCAACATCCATGGTGACCAGGATTGCGTCAGTAGGAATTACAAGTTCTTTTATTTCTCGTTGAAAGTGATTTGTGTCCTTTATGTATGATGGCATCGTAGGAGGAAGGTTCCTAATAAGGAAATTGACAAAGCTAGAAATTCTCTCTGTCACCGTGTCTATTGCGGATACAATTGGTCGTCCTGGATTTCCTTGTTTGTGAATTTTAGGTAATGTGTAAAAGCGGCCAGCCTTTGGATAGGCCGGCTTCATTGCTTTATGCATCTCCTCCGAAATGTCTCCTTTATCCAGCATTAAGTCCAAAGTGTCCGTTATTAGTTTAGTGAATTTCTTGGTCGGATCTGCTTGAAGTTCTTTGTAAAATTGTTGGTTCATTAGCTGGCGAAATCCTTCATCTAGATAGTCTTGTTTATTCATAAAAACTATGGCTCCTCCTTTGTCAGCAGGTTTAATAATAATATCATCTCTTGAGCTGAGTTCACGCATAGCGATGCGTTCAGCAGGAGTGAGATTGTGACGTAGACATTTTCGTTGTTGATAGTTTCTGATCACATCACGCTGTACCGATTCGATGTACAAATCAAGGTACTTGTCGCGTTGCTCTTTTGGAGTCCATGACTTATTCGAAGTATTAGGAATGCGCTCTCTGGTGTCTTGCGGATGATCGTGGAAATACTCTCCGAGTCTCAGGTTTCTTGCGAAGTTATCGAGGTCCTTATATATTTGAAATTCAGTGTATTCTCCTGACGTGGGGCAGAAGCTGAGGTTTCTGGAACACAATGAGAGTTCTGTGGCGGATAGAATAACACTGGACAAGTTTATAATATTCAGCGATTGGATGCTCATTCCTCCGGTAGATGAGCACTCAGTAGGTGCAACTTGTGTGCATCGTTGTGGTTGGTTTGAGGTAGTGAATTGTGAACGGGGTTGAATGTTAGTATGGTCATCTGAGATATGGATCATGTCCGTACGGCGAGTGACAGTGTCGTAGCCCTGAGTCTTTAGACACAGGGCCCTCAACTTTACTATAGCTGGCTGTAGCTGTATCTATAAGTTTCTAAGGCCGACCATGCAAAGCTACGGGGGTGATAGCCTGCCATTGAATTTTCCATAGACGACCATAGGCCATTTTTGTATGGGATGTCTCGGACTGGTTTATTATGGGATTTGCCTCTTTATGTGTGTGAGTTTTTGGGCATGTCACCATATTCTCAAATGAATATGTTACTCAGGTTGACATGGTCATGTGAGGTTCTAGCAGCATGTCATTAATATTTGTCAAACATTTTCACTATATTTTGATTTCATGTTGCCAGATATAAACTCGAGACTAACTGATTTTTTTACTGTACACTTCCATCAATAAATATATGTAAAAAATGCTAGTATAGAGCATTTCACCCTACTTTCCGATTTCCGAGCATGGAGTGATTTGAAAGAAAATGAAATACGAACTCATACATAAAATTTTGTTTGCAAAGATAAAAATTGTATGCAAAAGAGGCACTTTATTATCAGCTATTTGCATGAATTACAACTGACATTATAAAAAACTAGACTGCTAACAACTGTTGCTTTTCAAGCAGAAATCTTACCTGTACATTATGGATAGAGCCATATATAAGCTTTCCAAAACCATTTCACATTATTTATTTAGCACCCTTTTCTACACCCTTCTCACATTCTTCACTAAATGTAGGTGTAACACGAAAGAGCACCCTTTTCGTTAAAATTATGAGGTTGTATTCCTAGTTTGTAGGGTGTTAAAAGGGTGTAGCCGAGGGTGTAAGTTGCTACAACACCACTTTTTCACCCTTAAAGGTGTAAAAACCTTTACTGTGTAGTACGGCCGAGCATCACTGGCGTCAATCACCACGATACCGTCAATAGCGTCACGGCGTTGTCCACCACCCGCCAACAACCACGTTGTTAACAACAAAACCAGCGTTCTGCACATCTAGGTCGAGATGTTCATTTTCTTTTTCTTTTACGTGTGGTTCGATTTTGAGCGTTTCCGTTGCGGTTTTAACCGAAGCTGTTAGCTTTCGTTGGCTCAGGAAATCAGCATCCTAGCACCTATATAAAACATTACTGAGACTAGCTTAAATTTAATCAATACACGAGAAACGTCTTGTTTAGGCTCTTCCAAAACACAAAGCCTGAAATATCCAATCTTATCCGATTCAAGCACAAGCTGATCGGGAAGCGTGGCTAGCGTGGCGGTTTACTAAGCTGAGTGCAGTGATACATCTATAGGTTTTTAAGGTAGAGAAGGGGGCTTATGGTCGGTGTACAAGTATACACTGGCTGGCTAACGGGGGGCGCGTCTTCCAGGAAAGGGGAGCATGTGCGCCCGATGCACCCGACTACAACTTTTTTTTCTTCGAGTGCAGTTGGGAAGTAAATATGTGGAGCACTAACCGAAAAATCGCGGATGTGGTATTCGCGCTAAGGGTGCTGCGCAGCGACAGAGCAGTATTGTTAGCGCGAAGATGACGTGGGCGCTGTTTTCGTATTTTATTTTCATAGAACAACGACGGGCACAATATTTTCCCACTTCTGGTAATGTTCCAAATTAACATATCACACGAGAGTGCTAGTAAAGACAATAGCCCTTCAAGTCTAACGAAAAAAAACTGAATAAAACGGTGATCGTTTGCTTGCGCTAACGGTGTTCGCGCGATGCACGCACTAATATCCTGCCAACCACTCGCTCATGATGCTTCTCTCGCTGCCCGTCGTTATGCCGAAGTTTCATCAACGCGATGAAAGTTTAGATTATGGGTGTCCCCGCGGCGAAACTTAAAATCAGCACTTTTGGCCGAACACTTGCTGGCCGTGTTTATGTCCCCGGCCGCCAAGTTGAAAATCAGCACTTCTGGCCGAACACTTGCCGGCCATGTTTATGTCCACGGCGGCCAAGCTGAAAATCAGCACTTCTGGCCAAACACTCGCCGGCCGTGTTTATGTTTCCGGCGGCCAAGCTGAAAATCAGCACTGCTGGCCAAACACTTGCCGGCCGTGTTTGTGTCTCCGGCGGCCAAACTGAAAATCAGCACTGCTGGCCAAACACTCGCCGGCCATGTTTATGTTTCCAGCGGCCAAGCTGAAAATCAGCACTACTGGCCAAACACTTGCCGGCCGTATTCATGTCTCCGGCGGCCAAACTGAAAATCAGTACTTCTGGCCAAACATTTGCCGGCCGTGTTTATGTCCCCGGCGGCCGCGCTGAAAATCAGCACTGCTGGCCAAACACTTGCCGGCCGTGTTTATGTCTCCGGCGGCCAAGCTGAAAATCAGCACTTCTGGCCAGGCGCTTGCCGGCAGTGTTTATGTCTCCGGCGGACAAGTTAAAAACGACTAGTTTGTAGCCGGACTCTTGCCGGCCTTGTTTATGTCTCCGGTGGCCAAGCACTTAAAGTGGCCAAGCTGCCCAGACACTGGCCAACCGTCGGCCGATCGAAATTCACTTTCTGGTGCTGCTTGGGTACTGCATGTCCTGAACTTTATTTGCAAGCTGCGACAAGTTATTCTATTTACTCTTACCTCATTGTTGTCGTTTCAGCGGACGTGGTAAATGGCGCTGCAGAAGCAAATAGTCTTCCAGATTTCGTAAAGAATAAAGAGAGACTTTTTAAAGAACTACAGTATCTTTGTTTGAAACATCTTGGAACGAGGGTTATTGTAAGTAAATCGTGCAACCACAACTAATCAACATTGCATGATTTTTTTCCTGTTCGGTGGCGTTGCAAAACGGCAGTCGTCTTTTTTTTTCAGGATCACGTAGACTTGCATAGTTGCAGAGTTACATGTGCTAATGGTGCAGTCTCACTGAATAACCACGAGCAATGTGAACGTAGTTCGGTGAGTTTTTCTGCGAAATTAAATATGTATCGCGACTTGTTATATGAATTAGGAATGTTATCACCCTTCATAAACTTCTTCCGCCTCATTAGGACAAGTGACAAATTGGGGTAAAGTAGGACCCCATTATAGTTGGGTAAATTAATTTAAAAAGTAATTGAATTACAATTACCACTACTTCGGACCAAATCTATTTACATTAACTTTATATTTATTAGTGCTCAACAATATTTAATTCCAAATCCGAAATAATTTGACACAGTAATTCAGTTACTTCGCCATTAATTTCCGCACTGAAATATATGTGTGCTTACTTGTTACCCTCCGATTTAGGACACAGTAAACTATGACGTTTTAAATCCATTACCCTGTTTATTTTTGCATCCCAGATTTCATGTTAAAACATATGGGAGCCGAGTTCTGAATACGATACGAATCAGTTGTTTTTCAAATCTTGCACCTAGATTATTAGTGTTACTTATCATCGTAGTTACTTTATCAGAGAGCTTGGTGTTTGTATTAACAACTCACTTTAATTTAGTAACCATGCTTTTTGGCTGTAAATGGAGCATTCGGAACACTGGGCGAAATTTAACAGCAGTCGCCAATATTCAACACCTTTCTGCCTACTGGACCTGTATAAATCTTCAGTTCGGTCACGGCTGTAATTTGACATTTTCATTTGGGATTCCTTGACAGTATCACATATCTCTGCACTAGAAAATGCACAAAAGCGAACGATTAGAACAGTGTATTATAGTTTCATTAGAAGGAGAGGTTTCTACCATAATGAAACTTTACTACGCTGATTTTTGTTAACTGAGTTAGTTTTAAGGGGGAACTTCAGATTCTTTTTTTTTTTTCACAAAGTTATGTGCGGTAACGTGAAATTAGGTTATTTATTACAGTCGATTGGTTTTTATACCTCGTCTCGGGTCGATCGGAGCGTTTTAATATTGCCATTTTACACCCTCAGGGATGGGCAAAATACATGCAAATATGTATCGAAATACAAATACAAAATACTTCGTCGTAAATGTATTTAATTACAAATCTCATTACATTTCCAAAAAAGCATTTAAATACAAGATACAAATAGAACCAAATGTATTTGGTCTCCTCCAAATACTTTTCTAAATACATTCCTCAAAATTTGCGTCGGCGACTTCAGGGCGCCTGCAACGGGTTTCTGGGTATCTCATTTTAATTTTGCATCGCACACTAGGGAGTTAGTGTGCGTGGCTTTAGTAACGTAATAAAAATATAATCATAAAAAAATGTAATCAGCTTGGACGTAGTAGGTGAAAAATGTACAGAGCTTCAAGCAGCTTTTTTGTCGATTACATTTTGGTATAGACCAACAAAGAACCGAGACGACCAAGACGCGCAGCACTAGCTAGAGAATTTTTATTGTTGCAACTCGCACCAGTCAAGAAAATCTGGACGACCCGCGCATTTAGAATGTTCCAGGCAAAAATATGGATGGAAATCAGGCTGGAAAGCATCACAAGTTATCACAGGCACTTATTTAGCCAGTCTGCCGGTGAACGTCGATTTCGTCACTATTCTTGCCCTGGACTAGCACCGTAATCACAAAGTCACTAAACGCTTGTGCTTGATTGAGAGACACTGCATTTGGTGCAGAGCGTAGTTTTCTTACTGCTCTGGACAGTGACAATAAATTTGAGGAATATATTTTCGCCCTCAAAATTGTATTTAATTACAATTGTATTTCAAATACCCACAATTTAGTATTTAAATACACACGTCAAATACATGACCCAATTTGTAATTAAATACAAATGCAAAATACACAAAGTATTTGAAATATTGCTTATCCCTGTGGATCCTTAACGATAATTTAAAATATAACAATGTACATCAAGACATGTTTACCTTTTCTCAATATTTTAATCCTGATACGGTGGAAATATATGCTTTCTTTTTGAGTATCCCAATCACTGTCTTGCATCGTTTTTACCTGTGTTTCTCTAGCATTTCTGGTTTCGGTGTTAGTACTGGATTTCTGTTTCATGTCAACGCACCACTTAGAAGGCCGATGGTGTTGGTTATGGGCACAGGCAATGCAACAAATTATTATTATTATTATTATTATTATTATTATTATTATTAAGTAATTAATATTATAAGTGCATTCAAAAAATCGTAAATAGAAAATCGAGAAAAATGAAAAAGAATTGTTTATGATTATATTGGCACAAAGTATTTCTACCATTATTCTTCATTTCTTCGCTTTTTTTTGTTGCATAAGCTGTTTGTGACGAGACAGTACACTTTTTTAATGTTTGCTAAATGTAGCTTGTGGAAATGGGAATTCGATTAATTCAGTCTATTTATTTTATATATTGGCTCATTTCATTTCACTTATGATACCTTAAGGGCCCCTGGGGGGCATTACATAACGGGGGAAACATAAAACACATTTAAAGACTTCAAGGCTTGAATTCAAATGTAGGGACAAATAGGTGGAAAAAACATCCGTTATTTTACAGTGCAATATCTTCATTAAACAATCATATGCTTAGTAAGTTCTGCTAAAAACAAGCATGATCAGTAATTGTTACAATGGGCTCAGGTAGCGCATTCCCATCCCGTACACACAAAAAAGGTGAGAGTTTTTTAAAATAATTCTGGCAAAGGGCATTTTTCTACCTTCTAGTAGGGAGACATGACTGGCTGAAGAGAATAATTCATGGTTAGTCCAGGGCTTGTAAAACAGGTTATGAAAAAAGGATAATCTATCTACGGTGCGTCTAGTGTTAAGGAGAGGTAGAGTAAAGAAGCCTTAAGGGCAGAGATGCTCGTGGGTGAGTAGTCAGCAAGAATTAATCTAGTTGCGCGGTTTTGGATTGATTCTAACATGTCGGATGGGTAAGCCTAATGGAATTTCCAAATGCTAGAAGCGTATACCATCTTGGATCTAACAGGGGTACAGTTTGACAGCTGTTTAATTTTCGGTGAAGCTTGACTAAGATAGCATCTTAGAAAACCTAAAGTTTTATTAGCACTGGAAGTTATGTGTTCAATATGAGTTCTCCATGAGAGGTCAGAGCTTTGCGCACGCCAAGGTATTTAAAAGATGAAACATTTTCAATGGGCTGAGATGTAAGTTGATAGGTGTAATTTGCTGGATTCCGGGATTTGGAAAACTTCTCAGGCAATAACCGATATCATTTATATAAATCAGGAAGAGCAATAGGCCCAGTACAGTACCCTGTGGTACGCCTGAAATAACTGGTAATGATTGTGAAGATGTTTCACCTAGACGTACGGATTGGGTTCTACTCGTAAGAAATGTTTTTATCCAATTAACTGCAGTTGCATTAATTTTTAAGTTTTGTAATTTTACGATAAGTCTGTAGTGTGGCACACGGTCGAAAGCTTTCGAAAAGTCTATAAAAAGAGCGTCTATTTGTTTTTGTGAGTTAAGCTTACTGTGGATATCGGTTACCAACTCGAAAAGTTGTGTTGTGCATTATCGATTCCTTCGAAATCCGTGCTGGTTAGAAAATAATACATTATTTGTATCCAGAAACTGCATTATGGCTGTAAAAATAATATGTTCGAGGAGCTTACGACATACAGTTGTTAAAGAAAACGGCCTGTACTTTCTCAGATCGTCAAATGACCCAGACTTAAAAATTGGAATGACGTCTGCATGTCTCCAGTCATTGGGAAGCATACCAGTAATAAGTGATTGGTTGAAAATTTTACGCAGGTAGCGGGACAAGATGTGCTTAGTAATTTTTAAAATCTTACTGTTTATCCCGTCGCGATCAGGAGCATTGCTGACTGGAAGTTGCTCTATTAATTTTGATATTCCTTCAGAAGAAATACTTATTGACCCCACTTCGCCGAGTCCGTCCCGAGAAGCTAACTGCGACATGGGGAACGTTTCGCGAGTGAAGACGCTACTGAAATATTCTTTAAGTCTGTCACATACTTTATTTTCAGTCAGCTGCTTTCCAGTGGGATCTGAGATAATCGGACTTTTCTTTGAAGAAGCCAGGAAGAGATAAACATTTTACCCAGCTTGTTTGTCCTATGCATCACGTCTAAGAGGATACACATATTTTATATTGTTATTTGTGGACGTCACATTGATATTTTATTTTGGTGCACCGAAGTAAAATCACACAAAAACGAGAAAAAAAAAGCAGAAACTAGCTCATGCACATATTCAAACTTAATACTTCAAGAAAAGAATGAACAATTAAAATATAAACGTTTATCAGGGAACCACAAGACCCTTAATATTACACTCCCCGTTAGCCTAAAAAACGAAGGGCGCGGCGAGTCACGGCCCAGAGAACGCCAACAGATCTCACCGATCACTTTTTGAGTTTTCTGGTACTAAAAATTCCTGTATGATAAAGCGCACCGAGCTCTGTCCACAATTATACTCGAAACAGGGACGTATACGTTTCTGGCAATTCGTCACTATATCTGCAGTGTCGCCTTCCGCGCATCCCGCAAGGACTCGCCGCCGCGATAGTGATGACGTGACTAAAACCACTACATCACTCTTCAAAGCATCCCTGCGATAAGGACTTCCTGGCCTCTTTCTGCGCCTTTTGTAATCGGGTTACGAAAACACGATCGCCTATTAATATCCCGAAACCGCTTGTCTTTCGAAAATTATTTACATGTATTTAAACTTTGATATTCTAAAACAATCGGAACATGACCAATCTAACCATTTTTTTAGTTAAAAAAACACTTGAGTTCATTGTTAAACTTATCTCAACAATTAGCCTCTCGTCTAAGGTTCGCCCAGCTCCAAAACGCTAAGAGAAAACTGCTCCCATCTAGCGATACCTATTTTTATTGTAAATCTGTTCCAATTAAAACACCCTGTAAAACTATGCATATAATTAAACAGAATCTAAGTTAGTCACAGGTGTAATGATAAACGCATAATAATATTTATATTCAGAAACATCTTGTCCAACTTATTACAACAACAATAGGCAATACAAACATAAATAATAAGTTGCTTAAGAGTAGGAAGTTCTTCACGGACTTTTAGCAACCACAAATAGTGCCGGAAATACGAAGACAAACTATCGATAAGAACAACGCTTCACCCTCGGGATTCGCATTCGGAATATTTCAATTTAAACTGCAATAAACATTATTATTGTTTATAATCACCCGTTTATACTTTTTTTCACCTTAAGTCAAAGCGCAGCCAAGCTGGGATCAATCAGAGAGCGTCAAAAGCGCACCATTCTGGTGTTCGCCATGTTTCTCTACGTGTCCTATCATCGCCGTACCATTCATGAACAGACCCAGTGATTTGCGCTTTTGACGCAGTTCGATTGGTCTCCTTGGCTCGTAGCGTCGGCTGAGTAGGGACTTGCTGAAACGAAGTAGCGTAAATAAAAAAAAAAAAACATTTCTTCTAATTTATTCAGCAAGTTAACATTGTAATATTTCTCGTGTAACTTTTTTTTGCTTTCAGTATTGCCGACACGATGGATATTGTATGGACCTTGGGTATAATATTGGATGACAGAAAAACAAGCTCTTTACAATTATAATAAAGTAGAAAAAGAAGCCTGTACTAGTTAAAAATGTTTTCGTGTGATCAATCCAGTTATATTTCTTTAGTTTACTGAGTTACCTCACAATACAATATCATTTACAGCAAATTTCCCAATCATAAAAACTTCACTTTTATAATATTGGTGTGATAAAGTTTCACGTAAAAATAATACATATATATATATATACCGGGTGTTTTTGCGAAGAATTTCAAAAATCCTAAACATTAAGGCGTTTGAAAAACAAAGAAATTGTCTTCGGGAACAAACTACCAGCCACGGCGGACGTCAGGGATTGTCAAAAACATATTAATTAGCCAGCTAATTAATTTAAATTCGTTAATTAACTTTTTATTTAGTGGAAATAGACTTATGGTTCCAATTGGAAAGTTGCTGAGCGTTATCGAAAACCACTAAATCAGTCATTTTCAGAAAGACTTTGAGCGCGTGAGAAGAGTAGTAGCGCACTAAATTTACCACTCCTGGAGCAGGTACAAGGCTAGCGGTTGCGGTAAGGCGCCCGCATGATTTTTCCGCCTCTTATCTAGCCCCAGCCTTGTACCTGTATACATATATATATATATATATATTCCTAGATGTTATCCCGTGACCCGCGAGTGGTTAAAGTAGTCACAGCAGTAACATCGGGCTTGTGTTGTAAATGATTACAAGTAATGAAATTACTTGTAATTAGTTACGTTATAGAGTAATTTTGTATTTATTCAATCACTTTTATTACGTAGTAATCACAGCAGTAATCTCAATTTTTTTGCGAGTACTAAAACACCTTACGGTTCCTAAAGGCGTCCTTTATTCGTAAATATTTTCTGCCAAGAAATTATCGAAACAAATCTCCTACAGGAGGATGATATATCAAATTCGGTGGATTAAAATGACAAGGATTTAATAATTCGGTCATTTTAGTCCAATATCAAACAACAAGAACCACCCGTTTTCAAACGGGCAGAAGACTGTGGTTAAAAAAATTTAAGTGAACGGAGAAGGCACAGTTACTTTTTCAAGTAAAGACAAATTATTTTTAGTCTCGGGTGATAACGTAATCTAATTGGATAATTTTAACAAGAATAATTGTAACTGTAATCGATTACTTCTTTTGTATTGCAACGTGTACAACACTGAATAGCACGAAGAAAGCAAGAATCGACGAGCAGAGCAAGCACGTTGCCTGCTACAAAGCAGACTTGGACGTAGTTCAACTACTCTACTCAAACTACTGTAGTTTAACTACTTTTTCGAGTAACTTGGTAACTTTCAATTACAACTTGATTTGGGTAATTAGTAGTTTAATTTAACTACTTTTTTCAGGTAACTTCTACTCAAATTACTAACTACTTTCGAAATTATATAGTGCTAATTTTGCCCATCACGAAAGTTTGAGCGCAGAAATGAATAAGACGCCGGCAGATAAAGTGGCATTCCCGAACAAGGGGCCCCCTTGTTCGGGAAGGCGTCCTTGGGCCAAGGTGGCAACGAGCAGCCAAAACATAACACCGGCACGCACGAACGCAGGAAGAGATGCTTAACAAGCCTTGGTAGGGTATTGACCTAATCCGGTAATGCTCGCAGGCGCCGCGTTTCCAGCTGCAACCATGAAAGACGGGGACACTCCGAGAGTTGTTACTGTTTTCGTGTTGTCTGTCTTTAGTGAGTTCTGACTCAAGCGGCAGGTTCCACGGGAGGCGCCACTGGAATGACCTCGCAGCTGGGCTCCTGTTCCCATGGTCGCCTTGTCGTCAGCGCATAAGGCCCTGTCACATTGAGGCAACACGACGGCAACAGCAACACAACACGTTGTCCAACAGTCGGGCAACTTGTTGCTCGCTCCCCGTGTTGTCCGACAAAGCTGTCACACCGCGGCAACAGCACGACAACATAGACGACAAATAAAATGTTGCCTCGGTATGACAGCTATCGGCAACAAAAACAGCAGCAACTTGTGTTGGACAACGAGTGTTGCCCTGATCGCTGGCTGAGCGAATTTCGGGCCGGCAACACAACAACATAGATAGGTTCGATGGTAGAGTTCGTCCCCTATCAATAAAGCCTTACTCAAACAAAGGCTTGGAAAACGTTATTTAACAATAATTAGGGCTGGCGTGCAGCTAAAATATTTTTAATTAATGTTTTTGCTGCGTAGTGACGGAAAGCAATTTTCGAAATGGTCACAGCTGCGGTCGTGAACGTTCAGACTGGTTTTGAAATTAGAACTCCCGAGAGACCAGCGCACATTACGGAAAGTGAAATAAAATGGCATGCCTACTCACCCACTAATAAAGTATAATAAAAATAATCCAGAAAACCTAAGATGAAAAAATCGAAGCATAAAACGACCACTCTGATCATGATTGTTGATGCTTGGAACTTGGAAACAGTCGCTACCAGACACCTGATTGGTTTTAAAAATACCCAGGACGTTTTGGGGGAATGAAGCGATCACGTAGCAGCGGTAGGCCAGTAGACAGCGTTGAAAAGTATTTATTTCACCGATTGTTATCAAGGCCGATGGTGTCGGTATCGCAGTTTTAAAGCACTGTCAGTTCAGCTCAACACCACGTTACAAAGATGCTTTGGGGTACTGCCGGTGCTAACGCAATTATACAGTAGAAATAGGAACTGCATGAAAGAACCGGACAGAATCACTTCATACGGTGGCGTAAATCCCGAACATACATCAGCGATGTCACATTCCTCGGTTAGGGCTATCTGCTTTGTCAGCGAATGAAGAACATTTCGATAAAATAAAGAGCGAAAAATACTCCCTGTGTCAAATTTTCTAATCACATTCACTGGTTGATGTCGTACCGCGGTAATTCCCGGCCCTTCGAACGCACTAGCACTTCGTAGAGTCACATTTCCAGCGATTCCGCGCCGCACACGAACGAAGGTAAACAATCAAGATGGCGGAGTATTCCCCGTGTTGTCGTCGCCGTCAGCGCGGTGTGACAGGGTTGTCGGACAACAAATCGGGCAACACGGTTGCCGGGCGGCAGCAACGTGTTGCCCGACTGTTGTTGTTGCCTTGATGTGACAGGGTCGCCGGCAACACGACTTCCCCGTGTTGCCGGGCAGAGTTGTCCAACTGTTGCCTCAGTGTGACAGGGCCTATACGCCTTTGCAAAGCCGGACTCCCCCGCGCACAAACCCTGGCATGGATATCCGTTCATGGGAGCACGTTGCCGCTTCCAGCTGCAAGTGTATACGAGCAACGATGCTTGTTCACGTAATCCTTCGCGTCCTTCCGACCATCCATGCCTGGGAGACCTTTAAAAACGATTTACTTGTCAGGCGTGCCAGCCGCATCAGAATATTGTAGTCGCCGGGGAGGATTGCGAGTTACCCTTGGGAGATCATTTTGTTGGACCCGGCGTCAGCGGTGAAGTATACTTCGGTTCATCATCTGTTAAAGGGACCATGAAGGCAGTTTCGAAGTTTTATTCGATGATTGAAATGGATGTCAGGCACGTCTCAGATACTGTTGACCAAGTTCTAGACCGAACAGAAGTTTGGGTGCCGCACCAATCGAGCAAACAGGCGCGGTAATAGTGGCGCCGGGAACGATGCCTGAGTCCCCACCGAGGCGGCGGCAGAAAGGTGAACTAAAGTGCGCAGTCGAAGCGTGAGGACAACGGGCTCCTCGTCTGGCGATTGGTTCAAACGATAGACGCACTCTTGGTTTCGATTTCGGTGGTGAGATGTGATGAAAAAATGTTATTTGAACGTTGGATAATCTTTTGAAGTTGTAGTTGGGAATTAATAGGTTACATACCGTGTATAAAAGCATAATCTGAAGCGATCCCTCCGTTTCTCACTGGTTGAAGGCATCCCGAATTGCTACCTCGGGAGCGTAACAAGCATCGAGCAACCATGGACAAAAAAAAAAGGAAAAGGTACGAGCGCCGGGGGCGGCGGACTTTTGGTTTTGGTTTCGTGCGTCGTCTCGTGTTCGCTTTGCGAACTGCTGTCTCACCAATCATGCCGCGTTTCTGTGCAGTAGTAGGTTGCGCGAAAGGTCGGCTAAAGACGTGCGGTCGATCGGGCGACGTTAGTTTGCATAAACTGCCGACCGATGCAGCAATGCGCAGCATTTGGTTGCGCGCCGTCGTCTTGCGTAGAGCTGTGGACAGCGGTGTCAGGATTTGTTCGTTGCATTTCCGACCAGAAGACTTTGAGCAGCACCTTCACGTCAGCCGGAGTCTGGGTAAAAACATGAAGTTCCCGCATCTGAGGAAAGACGCTATTCCCTCACTCTCCTTGCGCAAGGAGCCCACACCACAGCGGCAGCGTCCTTAGCAGCATCTCCCGTTCAGTCGGCGTGAGGTCGCCGAACGGGAGCTCAAACTCGATTGCGAGCGTGGCGTTGTCGTCCATTTCTTTCAGGTTTTCTTCACAGACCGCCGTGCACTAGAGCGAACCACGGGAACCACACTGAGTGTGCACTAAATCCTACCAATGCCGACAGTGCTCCCTGACGTCACTTCTCTCTCCAGAGGCGAAAAAGGGAAGAAATCGGAATGTTTGTTTCGGTTTCGCAAATTTATTTGCAGGTACAGAAATAAGAGTCACAACGTTCTAGAAAAAAATTGTGTGGCATGCCAGGACCCCAATGCTCCCGAAAACACCTTCTCTTTTTTAAAAAAAATTAAATGGCCTTCATGGTCCCTTTAAAACAATTTTTTTTTTCAGTAGCGTTGCACTAGCACTACAACGGGACGCGCAGTCATCCGGATGATCTCATCGTCGTGGCGCGAGACTTGAATCCTTGACGGTCTGGTGCACTCGCTCAGCGTACTCTCAGAACGACGTCGGAATAAAGAGGGGCCAGTCATAACAATCTCAACTTGACGAAGAAAAAAGAAAAAAAGGAGGAAAGTTTGTTATAAAAGATCCTCCTGCCCGAGGCAAACCTCACATGTTTAGTCATGGACACCTAAGATGCAGACAATCGCTTACCCGACCCTGCACAGCCTGTTTCTCAAATTCAACGCTGCCGTTCCATCCAGCCCGTCGGTGGAACGTCTATTTAGCTTGGCTGGGGACGTCCTTAGAAGAAAAGGGGAAAACTCTCCTATCAAGAACTTTGAAAGTCAATTGCTTCTGCGAGCGAATAAACTATTTTGGCGAAAACGCAAGCCATAGATAATCTGCATTTATTTTAAGCTCGCAGGGTTTTTCATTGATCAAAACTGCTGTTCATTTTGCTACCAAAAATATAAAAAAGTAACTTCGAAAGTAACTTCAAAGTAACTCGCTACTTTTTACAGTAGTTAGTAGTTTACTAAATTACTATTACAAACACGTAATTTCTACTCTACTCCAATTACTTTTGGCGTCGATACTCAGTAACTTAACTTAACTACCTTTTTTGAGTAATTTGTACATGTCTGCTACAAAGTCAATATTCGTCCGTTTCCACACTGTAAATCTGAACACATATAAAGCTGAAGGTGCTCTGCATTTCTTCCAGCAATACATGGGTCCTGGCATTAAATAAAATCAAGCCAAACTGTACGATGCAAAAGGATATGTAATTTATGACAGTCGTTTTACTTGTAGTACAGGAAATTGGACCAGTTGTATAACTTAACAAAGCAGAGTAGCGCAGATCTTTACGCTGTAAAGACATTAGACAAGCAGTTTTACTCTGTAAATATGGAGAGTCTACTCACCCGCAAAACACATGACAGAGCCAATTGCTCCGATCTATTTATTTATTTGAAATACCTCAAGGCCATTGGCATTACAGAGGGGAGTTGAGTTAGTGGCAGTAGTACACTTCGCAGCTCAATCTGAGCAGTATAGATTATGTACGGCAGTCCTAAATAAATGGTCAGGAACAATTGTTGTGATAGGTCCGGGAAGGTGGTTCCAATCCACTGAAATTTTCGGAATGAACGACTCTTGGAATGCATTAGTGTTGCATTTTAGAATGTGTACTTTATACATACGATCATCCGAGGTGAAATATAAGACGGTTGATTCAGCAGTCGGTTGTGAAGTAATGAGTTAAGTATGGTATATCTTATGAAAAAGACATAAGCGAGATATTTTACGACGTAAATTTAGGTTAGGCAACAATAGGCTAGTTTTCATGGAGCTCACGCTTGCGGTGCGATGAAAGTTATTAAAAATAAAATGAGCAGAGCGATTCTGAACTGATTCCAGGGAGTTAGTTTGTTTTGAATGACGGGGTCCCAGATAGAAGAAGCGTATTGTAATTTAGAGCGTACAAGCGTTTTGTACAGGGTTAGTTTCAGGGATGAAGGGGCAAGTTGAAAGTTTCGTTTTAGATAACTCAGCATTCGATTGGAGTTATAAATAACATACTCAACATGCATTTGCCAGGAAATATCTGAGGTTATATACACGCCTAAGTATTTATAAGAAGAGACAGAATGTAAGGGGACATCTTTGAGGAAATAAGAAGGAAAATTACATTTACGCGATACTGTCATGGCCTTGCATTTAGTCGTGTTAAGTTCCATCCCCCATAATTCACACCAGTTTGAAACATGGTTGATGTCACCTTGTAAATTCAGAACATCCGAGGCGTTAGTAACTTCTCCGTAAATAACACAATCATCAGCGAATAAACTAATTGAAGAAGAGATCGAATTCGGCAAATCGTTAATATAGATAAGGAATAATAGCGGACCTAATACAGAACATTGCGGTACTCCAGAATTGACGGAGGCGAGTGGGGATGTTTCATCGTTAGCGGTTACAAACTGAGAACGATTAGTGAGAAAACAAGTTATTCAGGACAGAACATTTGCGTCAATGTTATGACTGTTAAGTTTCAATAGCAGCAGCTTTTGTGAAACTTTATCGAATGCTTTGGAAAAGTCCAGAAAAATGCAGTCTACCTGGGACCCTCGGTCAAGCGCTAGGTGCAAATCATGGGTGACTGACAAAAGTTGCGTTTCGCAAGAGAAGGATTTACGAAAACCATGCTGAGCGGTGCTGAAGAAAAGGTTAGATTCTAAAAATTGAACTAGTTGTGAGTAGATATGTTCTAGTATCTTGCATGGAATGCTAGTAAGCGAAATTGGTCGATAGTTATCCGGGCAATATTTATCACCTCCTTTGTGGAGTGGCACCACCTTCCCTATCTTCCAATCAGCAGGCAACTCTCCAAGTGAAAGCGACTGGGAAAACATTTGAGGTAATATCAAAGCAATACATTTTTGTGTTTTTGAGGAACTTTGAGTTAATGCTGTTGGTGCCAGCAGAGGAAGAAAGTTTTAAGTTATCGATTATTTTAACAATACCAAATGGGTCGACAAGAACGGGTCCCATAGGCAAAAAAGCACTCGCGTCAAATCTACAAATAGGCGTGTTAATAACAGTCTGAAAGGTCTTAATAAAAAGATCATTCAAAACGCGAGCACATTCATCACTAGCAATTACGTCTCCATTCGCGACCTTGAGTGAAATTATGAATTTTTCTTTTTTACTAACAACATTCCAAAACTGCTTTGGGTTAGTGGCTAACATAGACGGTAGCTTAACGTTAAAATACTCGTTTTTTGCATCTTAAATAGTACTTTTGTAAACTGCATTGGCGTTGTGATATAAGATTCCCACCGGTTACAAGTACTGGAAGATTTAGCGGCACGAAAAAATCTTTTTTTTATTGTTCGATAGCCTCCTCAGTGATGGGTTATACCATGGTGATTGATGGTGAGACGTTACAGATCGCAGTGGAATGTACTTGTCGTTGAGAACGGCGACTTGACGCTTAAACATATTCAAGCTCTGCTCAACGGAACGCTCGGAGCAGTTAACAAAATAGTGATCAACGAACTGAATCAGGGCATCGTTTATAGCGTCAAAATTAGCTTTTCGATAGTCTCGAATAAGTTTTATCTGTTTTCTACTATTACACTTTGGTATGCTAAGAGAGTAACGAGCAGTGATCACTTAGTCCTGGTAGGTGAGATATTAGGGATACAAGGTCAGGTGTGGAGGACAAGGTCAAGAACATTTGCTGACGTGGCAGCAATTCTTGTGGGTTCTGTAACTAGCTGTGACATGTTAAAATCAGAACACATGTTGAAGAAATAAAAACACTCCGACAAAAATGGATTAGGAAACGGGCTCTCAAGTGACCAACAGATGTTTGGGTAATTAAAATCACATAGAAGAAATAATGGACTATTTGGAAACCCTGTTACAACCATATTGATAGCATCATGAAGTTCGTTTACAAAACTAGAGGTAAATTTTGGCGGAAGATAGCAAGCACAAAGAATAACTTTTGTATAATTCACCTCAAGACAAACGCAGAGAAACTTAATATTTAACGCCAAGTTTACACAATAGGAAACAATACAGTCGGCTACTGCAATTAGTACACCACCTCCAGATCCAAACTGCCTATCGGAACGATACACGTTAAACCGCTTTTGACCATCGAATATTTCACTATACCGTACAGTAGGGGAAAGCCACGTCTCGGTGAATACCACAAGGTCAGCCGATGACGAGTCAAGCACAACGCATAACTCATCTCGCTTTTTTAGCACGCTCCTTATGTTAGTAAAAAAGATAGACGTATTTTCGGAAGAATGACAATGATCGTTTCTCGGTTGCTATGACGGAGGGAGTTCACTCGCTGACTCAGCAAGGGCGCCAGCGGCTGTATCGGCGAGACTCAACTCAGAAGGAGCCCCGAGCTCGCGCACACTATCGGTTTCGGAGCAGTAAATCAACTTTCTTGTCAAAATGAAGCTTGTTGTACCGTAATCTAGAGTTAATATTAGGATTTAATGCCTTCGCAAATTCGATTAATTTCTTTTGAGCCTGACGTGTAGCTGGTGGAAATTCCTCATTAATAGAAACGCCACTGCCTTTTGCCTTCGTTCTTAACGACAAGATGCTCTCTCTAGATTTCGAATTCGCAAACTTTACAATAATTGGTCGGCACTTGTTCCCGAGAAATGGGCCTATCCTGTGCGCTCGAGCTATGGCGTCATATGTGACCTCCATATTCATTACCCGCAAAAGCACCGCTCTAACCTTCTCCTCAGACTGACTCAACGTTTCTGACGGAGCGTCCTCGATTCCGTGGAAAATTAAATTATCACGTCTAGACCGGTCCTTTATCTCGTCCATGCGCTCACGCAGGACAGAATTATCTTTCCTGGCGTCCTCAGCAATGCACTGTGCAGCATGTAGTTGCTTCTGCCATTCGTTAAACTTTGCCGTCTCTTTCTCTACGCTTGTGAGCCTACTGTCGACTGAGGTAAGTCTACTTTCCATCAGTTGTTGGTTTTTCTTAATTTCACTTACGGAACTCGTTAGCTTTTCCTGCCCAGATTCAAAGCGTACAGTGTGCTCGTTGACATCCTGCAGAAGCTTCAACATTTCATTAAAATGTTTGATCTGTGCATCTGACATAGGTCCCGGATTAAGTTCTATATCGCCGCCCAGAATTAGTATTAACGTACACAGTGTATCTAAGCAGTCAGTTACATAACAACACACTGCACCTGGGCCAGGCTGCACTACCAGGCAACGATAATCGCTTTTAAAATCAGAATAAGAATGCCGTTTACAAACCTGAAGAGCACGGGATTAGACGGCTGCCACATCGTTGCGTAGCTGCCTCGCCCACTGACGAAACACGCGCCAAACAGGGGGCTGTCTTGCGAAGATTTGAGTGTTGCCGATGACGATTCGGTGCCGCCGAAAAGAGGAGAGCACTCACACGAAACGTCTTGATAATCGAGAGGCTAACAATCCTGGTCAACCGCGACTGGCATTCCTGATGACCGGGAAAGGCGCTTCCAGGAGAGTCTGGTATTTTGGTAGCACTGTAGAGTCGTCGTAGTCCACAGGTAGGGCATGCCAAGCGACAATCTGTAGTAGGAAGAGCACGGGATTAGATGGCTGCCACATGGTTGCGTAGCTGCCTCGCCATGGAGGGAGCTCGGTGCGTGACGGAACTTGAAGAAGTTTAGACCTAACAAAACAGTATATGGTGTTAGACTGAGTAATTTTAATACGTCATGCTCAGTGAAACAGAGCGAACTGGTTTTTTTCTTTGGTTAAAAACACATTTTAACCTTGTTACTCGCTAAGCTCCCATTGCAGATTGCAGCGATTGGCTCTGCCAAGTTCATTGCGCGAAATTAACCAGCTTGCCCATAGACCGAAGCGCGCCCTTTCCATGAATTAGTAAAAGCACAAAACAGCTGTAATGAAATTACTTCAATTAATCCAAAGGTACAAGCGAGCTGGGCAATTAGTCATTTTGTGCCGTTCTTCCCCTTCTCAATGGAATATTTCCGTCAAACAATCGCAATAGACCGTTTGCTATATCCCCCAAGTGCCCCGGCCCGCGCTAAAAGAATCATGGGAACGTTGTTCCTTCAGCGCCTTAGTGATCGGTAATTTTAACCCTATTCTACACTGGTAGAATAGGGTTAAAATTAACCCTATTGTACCTATTCTACCGCTACATAGGTGTTGAGCGTAATTCGGAGTCACCCTGAACAAGCACCTCATATACCCCAATGACCTGCCAGATCGCTTTTAAAATTTCTCCTCAATGTCAGCGTTTTTGATACTCTGCTTGCTGTCCAGCCTTCAACCTGGTTGGGCTGCAGAAATCTCTTACATTATTATCATGCTAATAATAAGTTAGAAACGCTAAAAATGCTACACACAGCCCCACGGACTCCAAGCTAAAGACTGGTTTTTGTTGTTGCGAATTATGGGCTTTTTAAGAAATTCCTGCTCAAAGAACTATCACGAAAATGATAATATTGTAGGAGATTTTTGCAGCCCAGGCCAGGTTAAAAGGCAGACCGCAAGCGCAGTATCAAAAATGCTGACGTTGACGAGCAATTTTAAAAGTTATATGACAGGTCCTTTGGGTATATAAGGTGCTTGTTCAGGGTGACCTCGAATTACGCTCAAAAACTGTGTAACCATGGAGTTGTTCCAAAATTAATGATCACTATGGAGCTGATAGAACACTGTTCCCATGATTCCTTGAGTGCGGGCCGGGGCGCTTGGGAATCCTGCAAATTTAAAGATGTGATGCCCATCATTTTCATCAATAAATAGTTTAAACAATAAACTCACATGAAATAAAGGTTTGTAAAGTGAATCGACTGCTTACGTTCTGATACCAGTATTCCGTGTGAAGAGTAGCCTGCAGTGACAAGGACCAGGGTAGACGAAGACTCATAAGTTAGCATGGTGTACAAGGTATATGTACGGATGGTAGCGAAACTTGGGCCAAAACACGGTACAAAACAAATTGCCAGCGACATTAACCAGGAGGGTCACGTGATAACGGTGCGTTTGAAGCGCGACTCGGAGAGGTTATGGCAAACTATATACAAATAAAATAACTTTGATTTAAATTATACTAAATGGTATTTTTAAATTTTGTATGTTGTTATTAGTGGTCTTAAATAAGGTTTATCGTGTTTGAGAAAGCTGAAATAGCTTTTATTACTACTAATATTCTAACTTGCTCTTAGCGCCCTCTGTACTGCACAAGCAACAAGGTTGGCTTTTAATAGCGATAAAGTGCAGAGGCATCGTGCTGCGCGAAGAGGCCGGTTCTTGTCCATCTGATTGCTTCTTTTAGGTTTCCACGAACTTTTTGAATCGTTCTACCGTCACTTTAAATAGTTTGAAAACTTTCGTTTGCTCAGCGTGATTACGCAAATTACGTGCGCATGGGCGTAATATCAGCGTGATATAGGAACAGTCACCTTCGTGCGGTTGGACGCGGCTGCGTCCGACGTGCTCAACGTCCTTCGTGACAAGGATAGATAACTGGGCGAGTTGGTGAGAGTTCATGTTGAAAAAACAGCGCGACTAAGACGAGGACACAGAGACGAAGAGAACACAAGACAAAGCGCTGACTATCAACTGGTTTGTATTACACACTAAGGAAGAATGAAAATGATATGAAAAACATGGAGTCAAATGTTCGCGCGCTTGCTTGGCGCCTCGTGAAATATGTCCCTTTCTTCTTTTTTCCCCCCGATCGTAGATTGGTTTTCTTCTTTCTTTCCTCGGGAGCTTTTGTCACCCTGAATCCAAAAACTTCATCTCGCTGGGAGTTAGAGTCACCGATGGTTGGCTCACACACGAACTGTTGTTCTTCGTGATGTGGTAGGCTTCTATCATTTCTCGACATGTTTGGTCGCGGTGTTGAAAAAATATACTGGTGTTTTCGAAGCGTGGTTCGCAACCGCAATCTCTGCAATGTATCGCTAGATGCGAATTAGCGGTGCCCTTCAAGGAGCTATGGTGCTCTCTTAGTCTGATGTTTAAGCACCGGCCAGTCTGCCCGATATACCAGTGCCCGCAAGAGAAGGGAATGCGGTAAACCACGCCTTTTACACACGACACGAACTGCATCCCATGCTTTACCTTACATGTGTTATATTCTGATCTTGCTTTTCCCTCCTTGCGTGCACGTACAGCAGAACATAATCTACTTTGTTTTGAGCTGAAAAAACAACGTTCACTTCGTATCTGGACGCGACTTTTTTAAGTCCGTGTGAAATGCGGTGAAGATAAGGAATGACTGAAACTTTCTTTTTTTCTTTTTTAACTGGTTCTTCTAGCATGGAATTGGAACTATTCTTTACGATTTTTATTAAACTATCGCATGCTGATGAAATAATCGAGTCTGGGTATCCTGAATCTCTAATCCTTTGAATTTGGGAAGTGAAGCTAACGCCCATTGTGTGAACACATGATTTTGTTAAGGCGGATTTCAAACAGGAATACACTATCCCTCTTTTGACGAGTTTCGAATGTGCTGACTGGTAGTTTAGCAAACTCTTTGATGTTCTAGGATGATACAACCAACAAATGTGTTCTATTTTACATTCAACGAGGAGATCTAAAAATTGAATTCGACTCTCTTTTGGGGTCTCATAAGTGAACCTAAGGCCTTGGCCAAGCTCGTGGAATACTTTAAGGACGTATTCTAGTGTTTTTTCACAATTGGAGTCTTCAACAAATACCAAAAAATCATCAACATACCTAAAGATCTTAATGGTGTGATTTTTCAATTTTTGAACTAGAGCTCTGCCTATCTTCCCGAGGAAAATATCGCTCAGTACAGGCGCTACTCTCGACCCTATACAAACACCTGACTTTTGAATGAACACTTTCTCCTCCCACCCTATAAAAGTAGATTTTAAATACATGAATAATAGTTCAAGGAAATGTTCAACTGTTATTCCGCATTGCGTTCTAAACTTAGTTTCGTTGTTATACTCCAAAATGCACCCTTGAACGCTTACCATGAGGTCATCATGAGGCAAAGAGTAGTATAAGTCCTCTACATCAATGCTGAATGCTGTGCACCCCTCTAGATTGCTGTCTCTTAGAAATTCGATAACAACCTTGGAGTTGGGGATGCGTAAAGGGTCAACGATTGAAAGGGAATTTAGTTGTTTTTGTAAATATCCCGAGATGGCGTGTTGCCAAGTGTTGCGTTCCGATACTATGGTGCGGAAAGGGATTCCCGGTTTATGGGTTTTAGCGGAGAAAAACACCATTAACGTTAGGTTTTCTCCTTTCTTGGCTGCTGACGCGACTTTCTCTAAGTTGAGTTGAGTGAGAAACTTAATGGTTCTTCTTTTTATCTCAGCTGGACGTTCCGATGCCTCTCTAAAATTCTTTTGGATAGCTAAATGAGCTTTCTCGGAGAATGAACCATTAGATATGACTACAAAACAGCCTTCTTTGTCGGATAGCATAACATTCAAGTTGTTGGATGAGAGAAAGTTAATCGTAGGATCTAAACTGCGGGATCTTTTGGGGCTGCCTTCACTTTTCAGTAAGACATCTACACATTCGGTGATGCACCTAGGTTTGTCCTCCTCTGGTACAATCCGTGAAAGGAACCTGGGCAAAACCAGTTTGTCTACGCGTTTAAGGGTGGGCTCGAAGCAAAACTTCGGTCCTTTTTTCAGGATGTTCTGGTGTGGTTCTGGGACAGGTATATCGCCCAAGACGACAACGTTACCTTCCCTTGGATGAGATTTCTTCTTGGCTGGTAATGTAAGACGAACCTGGTTCCAAAGGAACTCAGTGGCCTGTGCTGTGGTCCTTGACCATCCTGCTAAAAGACGAGAGGCTTGGTGTTGATTCCTTCCTCTAGAGCAGGCGATCCGAAGGCATTCCTTGAAATGGCGGACTTGTTGCCACCACTCAGAGCACAAAACTCGACACAGTCTTCTCGAGTGACCCGGAGATGGTACCAACCATCCGCAGAGGATTTGTAGGTCCGGTGGGCAGGAGGAAGATCTTGCATACCAGGAGGCCGTCCTTGCCTTGCACACATAAGTAGCAATGAGCGATGATAACATGGAAGGGTTGGAAAGACAGTCATGAGAACATACAAAAGAGCCCTTTGTAGAAGAAATGAAATTGATAAGAATAGATAACTGGGCGAGTTGGTGAGAGTTCATGTTGAAAAAACAGCGCGACTAAGACGAGGACACAGAGACGAAGAGAACACAAGACAAAGCGCTGACTATCAACTGGTTTGTATTACACACTAAGGAAGAATGACAATGATATGAAAAACATGGAGTCAAATGTTCGCGCGCTTGCTTGGCGCCTCGTGAAATATGTCCCTTTCTTCTTTTTTCCCCCCGATCGTAGATTGGTTTTCTTCTTTCTTTCCTTGGGAGCTTTTGTCACCCTGAATCCAAAAACTTCATCTCGCTGGGAGTTAGAGTCACCGATGGTTGGCTCACACACGAACTGTTGTTCTTCGTGATGTGGTAGGCTTCTATCATTTCTCGACATGTTTGGTCGCGGTGTTGAAACAATATACTGGTGTTTTCGAAGCGTGGTTCGCAACCGCAATCTCTGCAATGTATCGCTAGATGCGAATTAGCGGTGCCCTTCAAGGAGCTATGGTGCTCTATTAGTCTGATGTTTAAGCACCGGCCAGTCTGCCCGATATACCAGTGCCCGCAAGAGAAGGGAATGCGGTAAACCACGCCTTTTACACACGACACGAACTGCATCCCATGCTTTACCTTACATGTGTTATATTCTGATCTTGCTTTTCCCTCCTTGCGTGCACGTACAGCAGAACATAATCTACTTAGTTTGTTTTGAGCTGAAAAAACAACGTTCACTTCGTATCTGGACGCGACTTTTTTAAGTCCGTGTGAAATGCGGTGAAGATAAGGAATGACTGAAACATCCAACAACTTGAATGTTATGCTATCAGACAAAGAAGGCTGTTTTGTAGTCATACCTAATGGTTCATTCTCCGAGAAAGCTCATTTAGCTATCCAAAAGAATTTTAGAGAGGTATCGGAACGTCCAGCTGAGATAAAAAGAAGAACCATTAAGTTTCTCACTCAACTCAACTTAGAGAAAGTCGCGTCAGCAGCCAAGAAAGGAGAAAACCTAACGTTAATGGTGTTTTTCTCCGCTAAAACCCATAAACCGGGAATCCCTTTCCGCACCATAGTATCGGAACGCAACACTTGGCAACACGCCATCTCGGGATATTTACAAAAACAACTAAATTCCCTTTCAATCGTTGACCCTTTACGCATCCCCAACTCCAAGGTTGTTATCGAATTTCTAAGAGACAGCAATCTAGAGGGGTGCACAGCATTCAGCATTGATGTAGAGGACTTATACTACTCTTTGCCTCATGATGACCTCATGGTAAGCGTTCAAGAGTGCATTTTGGAGTATAACAACGAAACTAAGTTTAGAACGCAATGCGGAATAACAGTTGAACATTTCCTTGAACTATTATCCATGTATTTAAAATCTACTTTTATAGGGTGGGAGGAGAAAGTGTTCATTCAAAAGTCAGGTGTTTGTATAGGGTCGAGAGTAGCGCCTGTACTGAGCGATATTTTCCTCGGGAAGATAGGCAGAGCTCTAGTTCAAAAATTGAAAAATCACACCATTAAGATCTTTAGGTATGTTGATGATTTTTTGGTATTTGTTGAAGACTCCAATTGTGAAAAAACACTAGAATACGTCCTTAAAGTATTCCACGAGCTTGGCCAAGGCCTTAGGTTCACTTATGAGACCCCAAAAGAGAGTCGAATTCAATTTTTAGATCTCCTCGTTGAATGTAAAATAGAACACATTTGTTGGTTGTATCATCCTAGAACATCAAAGAGTTTGCTAAACTACCAGTCAGCACATTCGAAACTCGTCAAAAGAGGGATAGTGTATTCCTGTTTGAAATCCGCCTTAACAAAATCATGTGTTCACACAATGGGCGTTAGCTTCACTTCCCAAATTCAAAGGATTAGAGATTCAGGATACCCAGACTCGATTATTTCATCAGCATGCGATAGTTTAATAAAAATCGTAAAGAATAGTTCCAATTCCATGCTAGAAGAACCAGTTAAAAAAGAAAAAAAGAAAGTTTCAGTCATTCCTTATCTTCACCGCATTTCACACGGACTTAAAAAAGTCGCGTCCAGATACGAAGTGAACGTTGTTTTTTCAGCTCAAAACAAACTAAGTAGATTATGTTCTGCTGTACGTGCACGCAAGGAGGGAAAAGCAAGATCAGAATATAACACATGTAAGGTAAAGCATGGGATGCAGTTCGTGTCGTGTGTAAAAGGCGTGGTTTACCGCATTCCCTTCTCTTGCGGGCACTGGTATATCGGGCAGACTGGCCGGTGCTTAAACATCAGACTAAGAGAGCACCATAGCTCCTTGAAGGGCACCGCTAATTCGCATCTAGCGATACATTGCAGAGATTGCGGTTGCGAACCACGCTTCGAAAACACCAGTATATTGTTTCAACACCGCGACCAAACATGTCGAGAAATGATAGAAGCCTACCACATCACGAAGAACAACAGTTCGTGTGTGAGCCAACCATCGGTGACTCTAACTCCCAGCGAGATGAAGTTTTTGGATTCAGGGTGACAAAAGCTCCCGAGGAAAGAAAGAAGAAAACCAATCTACGATCGGGGGGAAAAAAGAAGAAAGGGACATATTTCACGAGGCGCCAAGCAAGCGCGCGAACATTTGACTCCATGTTTTTCATATCATTGTCATTTTTCCTTAGTGTGTAATACAAACCAGTTGATAGTCAGCGCTTTGTCTTGTGTTCTCTTCGTCTCTGTGTCCTCGTCTTAGTCGCGCTGTTTTTTCAACATGAACGTCCTTCGTGACAATGAGCTCAACACGTTATGCAACGAGGCGTTGCTCCGTGGAAGAATGCCGAAGTGACAACCGCACGGCTGGCGTCTCGCTGCACCAGTTTCCTGTCGACAGTCGAAGGTGAGATTTTGTACCTGTCAGTGAGGTGCCTGCTGTGTTGTGTTAAGTGATGCCACGCCCCCCTTGTAAAATGTTTCCTTAACTGCTGTTAGTTTTCGCTGACTTTGCAGCGTTGTTTGCGCTCATTACAAAAGCGCCCGGGATATTTGAATTTACTTGAACCGGTTTGGCCCTCAGGAGTGTGGGGTCACACTCATCGACGCTCTAATCAAGAATGCAACACGACATAGATAGATTTAAATGCCTCTGCACTAAAGACTCATGTTTTTTTTTGTGGTTCATACAGAGAGTTTTGCTCACTAATCTGTGAATGTCCTCGCTCCAATTTGTTTGGTGTGTGCACATATTGGCTACATTTGTTCTTTGCAAGTACGCAAGACACTTAGATAGCACTGCGCTTTATCCGCAGGCTTGAAGCATGGTTTCGGTTCTCCAACAACCGGGGCCTACAGGGGAAGACTCCATGGCAGCTACGAAACATGGTTCTTTGCTCCTTACATTTCAAGGAGTCAGCTTTCCTGCGGCCTGGATACCTACGCCACAATGCAGCGCCGACTGTGCTTACCCTTGAAGGTGACCAGACCACTAGACCTTCCGACGCGCTTTGAGAATAACCATGTCAAGGCCCACTGATTAGGGAAATAGTTAGCACATGGGGCCAAAAATTTGCTTTTGTGGACTTATAAAATTTTTATACAATTTCACAGAAACGACACGTGGCGAAGTTTCAAGCAAGAGCTGTACACTTTCTGCAGTGGCAAATGGTGGGCTTTTTCGCTGCACCTATCATAAAGAGGCAGCAAATACCATCACCACTGTGTTAGTTCATGTTCTTCATCACTTGAGCATTTTGCTATAGAATAAAGTGTGCTTGGACAAACGTGGGAAATCAGGTAGGAGTTATTGATTGAGTTTCATTTCAGGCCCCATTTACTACATTTTTAACCTCAGGCGAGTAAGCGACTCCAATATGGGTCCACAGACCTGGAGTGTCCACGTTGATAAGCAGCTTTCGGAAATGAAGCTGTCCTTGAAAGAAGGTTATTTCCCTTGTCCGATGTTAAATATAAGCGTATTGGGGAGACATTCAACCGCTAGTGTTTCACTAATTTCATATTAAATTTGCAGGAAGAAGTTCTCCAGCCTCACCGACCTACCGATACCCGGCCGCTCGGACTCCCGGAGTTTCTGTGGCATTCCTGACGATCAGTCTTCCAAAATGAAACTGTCCTTAGAAGAAGGTGATTTTTATTTTCAAATGTTAAAATAGGAGAATCAACCAAGAATTCAACCGCTACTCCTTCAATAACTTTGTGTTAAATATGCAGGGAGGAGTTCTCCATGTTCATCGAGCTGCACATCCTCCAGCCGCCCAGACTCGCGGAGTTCCTGCGGCATTCCTGACGTGCGGTCTTCCGAAATCGAGCTATCACTGGAAGAAGGTGATTTTTTTAAAATAGGAGAATCAACTAGGAATTTAACCGCTATGCTTCAATACCTTCATGTTAAATTTTCAGGAAGGAGTTCTCCAACTTCATCGACCTGCACATACTCCAGCCGCCCAGACTCGCGGAGTTCCTGTGGCATTCCTGACAACCAGTCTCCCGAAATCGGGCTGTTCCTGGAAGAAGGCAGTTTATTTTTCATTTTGAGATGTTAAAAAAGTAGAATGAATCTAAAATTCAGCACTAATTCGCTGTTTTCCCATTACCTTCGCAGAGAGATGTTCGTCAGCTTCATGGGACCACACATATTCATGTCTCCCACTAGCGAACAGCCCACTGGAGGACAATGGTAAGTGATGGGAGAGCAGGGCGTTTCTGCGTGCCTTGTTGCTCTGACTTTTTTTGTGCTTTTTGCTCTTACTAGAGTTATTGTAACAGCACTTTCTATTTCGCTATTTATTTTAAAGTTGATCATAGCTACGCCCTTCCTCAAAATGCTCTTCCTGCTCACGAGTCCAGCGGAGACATGGCTGACATGCCGCCGTCGATTTATGGACCGTCACCTGAGGACTCTCTCTGTAGCAGTGCCGGTGTACTTTCTCACGGAGGTAAGTGATCTTTCATGATGCAAAAAATTTACCTCTTGCGCCTCTTTCGTTTTGTATTGTTAAAGTGTACAAATTAGTCACAGATCATAAACAACCAAGGCTAGTTATAGGTATCAGGTAACATGAAGATACTAAAATTTATTCTGAGAGTTGGCGGTACATACAAGGGTACACATAGCACTATGTCACAGAACACAATGTCAGATGGCAGCCAGCTACAAACCGGAGTCCGTTGAAAATCCACCATTTATGTGTGCTTCAGATTATTATATTTAAAGTAATGTATACAAAATGTTCATAAAGTTTCACAGACGAACCACCAAAACACCTGGATGGGTTTCACTGAATGGTAACGCAATAATCTTTTCGCAAAGTCTCATGTAAGGCAGCATTTTTTATAGCTAGCTAGAAACTGCCTGGGCCATACGTGCATGATGCTCACCTTATTTAAATTTGATTCGCATGTATGTATACGTTATCAAACTTTTTACTGTACCTGGTTTTAAAAAAAATTGTGCAACTTGACAAGGAATGCAAGTTTTTATTGGCCACAATTTACATATATATGAACAATTTCAGAGTTTACTGATCTGGGTGATTTGTCACCTTGCAGCATCAAGCAAGGCCCGCAGCACTGACAAGAGAAAGATGGACGCACTGAGGGCCAAGGTACGACAGGTCCGAAAACAAAACAAGAGGCTGCAAAGAAGGCTGCAACGACAGCGTCAGATGAGGACTGTTGCTGAAGTTGTTGAGAGTGTCCACATTCATGTTTCTCCAGCTGTCGCTGCACTCGTTGAGGCCCAGCTTAGGGTGAGGAATGTGAGCCGGTTTGGTCGACGGTGGTGCAGCCAGAACAAGGCTTTGGTTTTGGGCCTCTTCTTTCATAGCCCAAAAGGCTATAAGTATTGTAGGCGACTGCTTCGGTTACCATCAGTCCAATCGCTGCAGCTGTGGCTTCAGCGTGTTCCACTGAGAGTTGAATTTTACCCCGAAATTTTGGAGCTGGTAAAGAGGCGAGCGACTTCTTTTTCACGCGCCGATCGAGCCTGCTGCATAGTGTTTGATGGTATGCACATTAAGAAAGAGCTCTCATACAACGCCTCATATGACAGGTTTGAAGGACTTGAAGAGCATAGTAATGATGTGCAAGGTGCGAACCTATCAAACAAGGCTCTCGTGTTCATGGCAAAAGGAATTCAAACACAATGGAGGCAGCCACTTGGCTACTTTTTTGCTCATAAAGGCACACCTACCAATGTCCTACAGGATCTTCTTTTCCAGTGCTACAGCCTCCTTGTGGATGCTAGCCTGGAGCCAGTAGTTGTGGTATGCGATCAGGGGAGCCAAACGTCTCCCTCTTTTTCAAGCCTTATAACCCCCGAGAAGCCTTAGATAGATGTCAACGGCAAACCGCTTTTTTTTTCTTTTTGATGCTCCGCAGCTGCTGAAGTGCCTCAGAAACATGCTATTTAAGTATGACTTCAAGGTTTGTGATCAAGTAGTAAAAAGCTCGTCCATAAAGGAAGCTTATGAAAAGGACCGGAAACTTGAGATCCGTTCGATGCCCAAGCTGAACGCAAATCACATTGACTTGACGTTCTGCTTATAGATGTCGGTGAAACTAGCGGCCCAAGTTTTTAGCAACCATTCTGCTGCTGCAATGTATGCCTTCGTAACGTTCCAGCAATTGCCAGCTGCAGCTATTCACACAGCGAGATTCCTTGAAAGAATCGACCGTCTCTTGACAGCCTAAATAGCTCCCACAAATTGGCCAAAACGCCCTTCGCCTCTGCGATGCATAATGGCTGTGTCCATGAAAAGTTTTTCAAAGAGTGCATTAAAGTTTTTGAAACCCTACAAGTACTCGGATGAAGACGGCAGCCAAACTGCATTCGGGGCTTTTGCTTGACAATGAGGTCTCGGATGATGCTCTGCAATCACCTCACAGTTAATTTTGATTTCACCTACATTTTAAGCCACCACTTAAACCAGGATACGCTTGAAAACACCTTTGCTATTATACGTTCGAGATCTGGAGCAAACGCAAACTCAACTTCTCGTCAGTTTCAAGCAACGTTCAGACATCTTTTGGTAAGCAACTTGTTCAAGCTGACTGAAAAATCAAACTGTGCTGAGGACATGATGTCCCTCCTTGCTACTCTTCCGGTAGGCCTATCGGCACCCCCTGCTTCTCTACCCTTGGGAAGCTCAGTTTTCCTTAGCGCAGTAGACGATTCTCCCTTAAACTACCCTTCGTCCATGGTAGCAAACAACATGGTTTATTATGCTGGGTGGCTTGCTGCAAGATTTTTGAAGGGTAGTTTAAGGGCGAAATTTCTTGTTTCGGGACATCTCAGAGATGTGAGCTGAAGAAAAAAAATTCATGTTTTTCTGAAGGAAACCAATTGCTACTTTACTTGAGTGTAAAAGGCACTGCTGACTCGGACTTTGGAAACCTGTCAGTTCCCTCCCCTTCTTTCACATCATTCGTTGAGGTATGTGAGCGTGTTTTCGAGGCGAGGATCAACAACCTCATTTCAAAGGAGGACATAGGGCACACTCTTTGTGTACTTTTTCATCAGGAGGTCCAAAAGTCCCTTGTTGTCTGTAACCACGATGTGTATGACGACTTGTTTTCTCTGCAAGAGTCAGGCTACACTGGTTTGCACGAAAAAAAAAACACACTGAACTTGTTGATGCATCCGGAAGGTGTAAAACTAGGCAGCATGTGCAAAGGCTAAGCTCTTGAGACTACACAGCGTCCATTTTAAAAGTAGTATATGTGCTTTCCTAGCATTTCGTATGGTATAAAAGACTATTTTCGTTTGCTCGATATTTTGCAACATGTCTCGAAAAAATCTGACGGGCGCACAATTTCGCGATCTAGAACGATATTTATTGCTTTCATATCCATGGACTGAGTCATTTTTCGCAATGTTTATCCAATTGTGAAATTATCAAAAATTAGGTCATCTCGAAAGTCAAGGTGCTTACTGTGCTTTGGGTTACTGAATGCTCATGTCGGTTTGTCACTGAATCAAACCTGTGGTTTTAAGGTCCGACGAAACCCTGGCCTATTACCTGCAGCGTACTGGAAGGCACCAAAACTATTTACGCGTACAAGGGAGGTTACAGAGTACGCAGCACCATCATACTCAAGTTAGGAAGTTTTCTGGATTATGGTACCTTGCCAAAGAACGGCAAAATCAGCTGTTATTTTTGTTGAACACAGATTTCCTCGAAACACTTTGAATTTTTTATATTAATGGCTGTCTATAGACTGACAATGCCCACACAACAGGCGGCCAATTGTACAGTGTGTTACGTGTTACCGGTCATTATGAGCCTTGTGTCTTGATCTAGTTTTCTTCCACCTTAAAACTAGATACTGATTGTATGCTTCTGACGAGCGTTCTGGTTGAGTAATTGTAAGCAGTTTTAAGTGAATAAAATGTTAGTGCGACATTTGACTTGCATTAGAGTTACTGTTTATGTATCTTCAACGCTAACACACTCGAGAAATGTTATTGTTATTCACATTGTTTGTGAGGTCAATCACCTTAAAGCCGCTCCCACATTTCTGAAAAGCTGAAGAAAAAAGCAAAAGTAGTTCTGTGGGATGAAAAAACATTATTCTCGTAGTGAGCTGCCTAAAAAATGCGGCCACATACAAAAATTAAATGTTTTTCGCGCATATTTAAGAGTCCAAACGGGGTGGTGTAAATTCAACATAAAAAAAAACCGAGACTGCAGGCAAGAAGGACAACACACTAAAAGAAGTCAAACATATCTTGGCACAGCTTTGTTTGAGATTTTTTAGTACCAGAAAGCTTTGTTTGAGACTTTTCTTTAGAAATCGGGATTGCAGGCAAAAAGGACGATCATCCTTTTTGCCTGCAGTCTCGGTTTCTTGTTATATTTAATTTTCGCACCAAACAATACATCAAAGTGACGTCACGTTTTTTTTTTTTTTCGGACGCGACGTCACTTTCTGGTTATTTTTTGTTCCGCCGGAAATGCTATCACGACACATAGATGGCGCTAGCGAAGCCCCATGAGCCGCCTTTTTTTCGACACGTGGGCTTCTATGGAAGCTTCGCTACCATATGTACATATACCTTGTGGTGTATGGGCAGTGCAGAAATGCTGGCTAAGAGTACCGTCCAAGCTTCGTCGTAACGCCCTTAGAGTAGGTTAGCATCACCTCCCTCCAAAGGTTTCAATATATTGGAGGGAAGGAAGGGGGGGGGGGGGGGGAAGGGCTCCACCCTTCCCCATTGCTTTTTATGACACCACTGGAAAATCTCGTTGTCGGCGGCAGCACACTGCTGCAGAAACACAAGAAGTCCTGTCACCGGAACCAATAGAGAAGCTCTTGTGTAGGAGCCTTCTAGGGTCGCTTCAGGTAGTTACGTTCACACTAGACACAAACTTGTTTGTTTGTTTACAGAGTACCTACATCGCTTCAAGGGCATTATTGTAGGAGGGGCGGGAAATAACACACATATATAAAAACACAGAGTGATCACTTGTCCGCACATATTAGATATAGAGCCGAGAAACAAATACACTGTTGTCCAAGGTGCTCACCACATCATCAGGCAGCAAGTTCCACTCTCTAATTGTCTTTACAAAAAAAGAATGACAGAAGCTGTTTGTTTTATAGGAATATTCAAACACTTTTCTAGAGTTATCACACTTTGCTGAAACATACGTTGGCCCCAAAAGATAATCATTCTTATTAATACCAGTATTATTATAATAAATGCGATGGAAAAACTTCAATCTTAATTTTTGCCTCCGAATGCTCAAGGGCTCCCATCCCAGCATGGTTTTAACCTCTGTCATACTAGCCTATGGATCGTAGTTGTTACTGACAAATCGCGCTGCTTGATTTTGAAGTTTCTCTAATCTATCGATGAGATACTGCTGGTATGAATCCCATATAACGCACGCATAATCAAGCATTGACCTTACGTGCAAGAAGTAAAGAGTTTCTTTTACGTCTCGGGACGCGTGTTTGAAATTTCTACGGATAAAAAACAACATTTTACTGGCCTTTTTAATTGTGTAGTCAATATGTTTATTCCATTTAAATGATTGGTGAAAATAAACGCCAAGATATTTACACTCAGAGACATTGCCGATTTTCAGGTTTTTGATAGTCTAACTTGTAAAAAATTTAGAGACGTTTCTAGCAAAATTAACGAGGTTACATTTTCCAATATTTAGGCTCATGTTCATTGGTTACACCAGTATTCAACCTTATCTAGATCGCTCTGCAGGATCTCGATGTCTCTCGTCGAATTTATTTCCCTGTAAATAACGGAATCATCAGCAGAAAGTTTTATTGTCGACTGAATATTTTGTACAAAGTCGTTAACGTAAATCAAAAACAGTAACGGTCCAAGAACACTACCCTGGGGGACCCCTGAAGTCACGGAAACGACTGAGGATTTACTTCCATTTAAGACAACACATTGCTCACGGTCACTTAAGTAATTTCGTATACAATTTAGTACCTTACTATTAATATTTATAGAGGCTAGTTTTATCAGTAGAAGGTTGTGTGGTACCGTGTCGAAAGCTTTGCTGAAATCTAGAAAGACTGCGTCTACTTGTGTATTTTTGTCATTTGCTTTTAATAGGTAATGCTGGAACTCTGCTAACTGCGTGTTGCATGAAAATCCACTCCGAAAGCCATGCTGGGATGGAGTAAAAACGTTAAAGCTATCAAGATATTTGAACATTGCGCTATATAAAATATGCTCAAAAAGCTTAGAGCAAACTGACGGTAATGATATAGGCCTATAATTTTCTACAATTTTCTTATCTCCGGATTTAAAAACAGCAATCACATTCGCCGTTTTCCAATCTATTGGGACCAACCCTGTCTCAAGTATCGTTTTAAATATAATAGACAAGTACTGTGATACAATCTCGGAACACTTAATGAGAATAACAGGTGATATACCATCAGGGTCAGTAGCCTTTGACTGATCTAGGCCGCGCAAAAGAGAGGCAATACCATGAACATCAATATCAATATCCGCCATCATGCCAGTAAAACAACTATTCGGTGACTCCACCACATACCCAGAGAGTCCCGGAGAAAATACTGATTTAAAGTAGGAATTGATGCATTCTGCCTTCTCCACATTTTCCTTTAACATTTGGCCGTCAACATTAAGAACTGGGATAGAAATATCGTCTTTCCTGCATGTCTTCACATATTTCCAGAATATCTTAGGGTTTCGTTTAAGATCGCAGTTTAGCCTGGTAAAAAATGACTGCTTAGCTAACTTTATTGTTACTTTTGATTATTAATATATTTAACCCTTTCAAATTAAAGACAGAGTTATCTTTACAACGTTTTTTGTAAGCCCGCCTTGCTTTCCCCAGTAGTTTCCGTATATCGGCATTAAACCAAGGTTTTTGTTTACGCCTTTGCCGCAAAGTTCTTGAAGGTACGAAAGCCTCAACTAATTCCAATATTTTATTGCGAAACAAAATCCAAATCTCTTCTGTTGTACATGACTCAGATAAACATGAAAAAGTTAGAAAATACGTCTGTAATGCATTGTTGTTTGCGGCAAAATTACCCTTTTCGTAGATAAGTACTCTGCGTGGCTCTTGTTTCTGTTCAGGTACGCCTGATACATTCAACTCGGTAACAACAACATCGTGATCACTTATTCCAGGATATACCTGGGCGCTAGAAACAATATTTGGGTCATTGCATAAGACGAGATCTAAAACTGCCGTCGGTTGAGTCGGCTCCATGACATACTGAATCAGACCAAATGTATCTATCAACTCTGTGAACATAGAATAAACATGCGATTTGCTTCTTGCCGTCGTCCCGGTTAACCACGAAAAGTCTGGCAAATTAAAGTCGCCTCCCAGAAAGACGGTGTCTGGTATCACTGATAACATACTTGAGAGTAAAGAAATGCTTGTTTCATTTCCGTCTGGCGGACGGTAGATAGTTACAAACACCACAGAGTTCCCTTTGGGAAAACGAACGCGACACCACACCGATTCAGAGTCATTCTCAAATTTAACTGCACAGCTACTCCACCAAGATGAAACCAGCAAAAAGACTCCTCCTCCGTGTCGATGTCTGTCTTTACATATACCGTAAATCCCGGCGGAAAAACCTCAGTGTCAGAGACCGTATCGTCCAACCAAGATTCGGTCCCCATAACAATCTGTGGATTCAAAGTCATTATTAAAGATGCAAGCTCATCAACTTTATTCATGATGCTACGGCAGTTCACAACCAGAACCGTAGGTTTCTCTGGCATATCAACAATGTCATCTTTGCTTGGTCTGTTGATAGGAGGTAGGTGTCGTCATTCTGCTACGATCTCGGAATTAGTCGGACGATGCAGGACTGGTTGACAGGTGTCGCTGCCCCAGATAAACGTCTGCCCATTTATTACTATCTTATCATAGTTCAAATAGACCCGGTTTTCTTTATTTTGCCTTTTCTATTTTGCGTAGTTCCAGAGTTGCCGCCGTTTTTCTTGAACTAGGGGACTGAAGTCTTCCGAGACGCTGATCGGGGTATTTTTAAACCTAAATGCATTTCGCCTCACATTTTCTCTGGCTTTCCAGCCAGCAAAATGCGCAACGATAGGCCGATTTTTTCCATCTTTAAATGCTCCCACGCGGTGGGCTCTTTCGATCTCAACATTGTCGATAGATAACGTTTCTTTACAGAAGTCCCTTATTAGTTTCTCAGATTCTTCGCATGTCTCTTTTCTGGAGTTGTCGGGAACACCAAAAAATACTAAGTTTGATCGTCGACTTCTATTTTCAAGGTCGTCTAATTTGGCTTCAAGTTTAAACTCACTTTCTTCAACATGTGCAACGCGTCTTTCTAGTACCTTTGTCTTTGAAATTACGCCATCAATCTTATTCTCAAGATCAGCTTGCCTTTTTTCTACGCCTGTTAGCTTTGCCAAAACAGTTGCTTGTCCAGACTGCAATTCTAAAAATATGCTTTCAATTTTCGCCAACTGTTCAGTTTCAGCCTTTCAGTTTGCCCAAAATAACCCTTAGTAACCTACGTACACCCTAAAATAAGTATGTGAGTTCCCTATCCTGCAGAACACGGAGATAGCCGATCACAGCGAACATTAGAAAGACCACGGATATTGTCAAATCTGATTACACAATTAGGCCTAAAAATTGCAATGTGCGGAAAAAAATTAACGAGTTAAATGTATTGCTCGCTGTTCGTGCGCACCTAGTATCTTTTTACCCTTTTTTCGTATTCTTAGCTGCATGATTTTCTGGGATTCCTCAACAGTTCGCCGGGATTTTTTGTCTCGTGTTTCAAAAAAAAAAAGAAAAAAAAAAAGAAACCCAAATATCTTTTTTTAAGAGCATTTATTCTCAATGACCTTGACTGAAATTTCGACGTCTCAGGTTCTTGTCCCACCTCAGCCAACAATCTACGACCTTTGATCGCAGAATTCACACCTTCACTTTTTCACAGCAATTCAACACTTTGGTCTTTTCAAACGATCACAGGCGTAAGATGTTCTCATCTTCGTGAAGAAAGGTGGATTAAAAATTGATTACTTAAAGCAGCTCTTTGTGCGTCTCACACAGTCGGCCATAACAGTGTTCCTCTTAAAGAAGTTTTGCTCCTTTACGTCGAATTTTAAGGTAACCGAACTTAAGAAACGAAGTAGATGCGAGGGAGCTCTTCTTCAGGTTCAATTTGCTGCGACACAGTTCAGCGTCACCCGAAGCCAACCGCCAGAATTACAATCCCGAGAAGCGCGATAGCTACTGGTACTCCTACAAAAGGACCCGAGTTCTTCGAAGCCGGCGGCTTCCGCTTCTCGCCAGGGGAGGGATGCTCGAATATACCAAGGGCAATGTTGGAAGCTTCGGAATCGAGGCCATTTGTGTTCAGCGCACGAGCAGAAAAGTAGAAGTTTGTACGGCTTTCGCTCTTCCCCTTCGAGAGCACATCTTCTGCAATCTTGATGGTGACGTTCTGCTTAATTCGTGCCGGAAACGGTGACAACTGACTATCCACGACGTCCCTTTCGGGGATCGGAACACCATCCTCAGAACGCTTCAGAAAGCTCGCCATCTTGGTGCTTACTCTGATCTCAACATGAGAGGCTGAAAAAAAATTGTATTTATTTATTGATACATTAATTGATGTATTCATTTAATTAGTTATCTACAAAGACATGTAGCGGCGAAGCAAAAAGCTGATACCGCTTAGTATTACTGTAGAAAAAACTTGTTTGTAGAGCCTGAACAGCTATCGAATCAGTAGAGGCTGATAACTATACAAAACTACCTTAAATGCAGCCAGCTTAAAACTTACGATAACTTCCTGAATAGGGCGAACGCATGTTAATATTTTATAAGGCAGACTCAGGCAATACATTCCACTTTGTTTCTATGCTACGAAATAAATGGAGTGATTTACTTGACCTGAGACATAACTTGCTACTTCTGAATTGAGATTCTTGCTACTACCTGTCCGGTTATTAAAGGTGCCACGCCAAAAACTTAGAGCATCAGTAGCTGTACATTTAGAGGTTCCCATCCAATTATGTGCATAATGTTTGTTACACCGGCATATTTCTTCTATATTTTCCTGATACGAACCTTGCGCCACTTATATCAAGTTTTCCAGCTTATCTGTGTGCGTATATTATCCCAATTCCCAAAACAAAAGTGTCAAAACAATAAACAAAATACTTTTTTTTTTTGGGGGGGGGGGGGGGGGGGGGGAGGGGATTATGGTTTTTGCCAGATTCGTGCTTGTTACTCGAAAAATGCAATGACTTACAATTACAAATTGTGCATCAAATGTAATGGACTACCGTTATAAATTACTTTCGCTGAAAAGTAACGGATTAGTTTACTCGTAACGTTACAAATTACTTTCACGTTACTTTTTGCGTACACTTATCCTGAAAACAATACGAACAATTTTTTATATTTTTTCAAAATGTTCTGCAACACCACCTTTCATTTTTTATACACCCGTATAATGGTAGCGCTTCTAAAGATAAAATATTGTATTCAAGAGAAAGAGTGTAGGTGCACTCTGTTCACCTGTAAACTGACAAAACACCGGAAGTTTGTTTTGCCCGGTAGAGAACGAAAAACTGAACGGAAGGCGACCTAAAGTCTAATCGGGGTTGTCATACTTAATCCTTGTCTTTCCTACATTTGTACATGCCTTGCCCGTTTTTCTTGTTCTAGTGGCCAGTCATCCAAAAAATCGTGTTTTCTTTTCGGCTATTCTCTACTTCCTGGTGTTCTCTATTTTGTTGAACTTGCTCTCTTTATGCTGCTGAAGATTCTGCTCGTATTGCTCCAGTTACTGTATTATTCTCATATGTAAAAAAGTAACCAGTAATTAAAGTAATTTGTTACCAATATTTTGTAGCAAAAGTACATTACAAATTACTCCCCGAGGAAAGTAGCGTGGCAATTACAAAAAAGTTCTTGAAAAAGTAACGAATTACAAGTAATCCGTTAGTTGTAACGAATTACTTCCTAAGTCTGGTTTTCGCCTTGACATCCGCAACCACGTTCTTATTACCCAGACATGTACAAATTACTCAAAAAAGGTAGTTAAGTTAAGTTACTGAGTATCGACGCCAAAAGTAATTGGAGTAGAGTAGAAATTACGTATTTGTAATAGTAATTGAGTAAACTACTAACTACTGTAAAACGTAGCGAGTTACTTTGAAATTACTTTCGAAGTTACTTTTTTATATTTTTGTGATTGCAAAATGAACAGCAGTTTTGATCGATGAAAAACCCTGCGAGCCTAAAATTAATGCAGTTTATTTATGGCTTGCGTTTTCGCCAACACAGTTTATTCGCTCGCAGAAGCAATTGACTTTCAAAGTTTTTGATAGGAGAATTTTCCCTTTTTCCTTTTAAAGACGTCCCCAGCCAAGCTAAATAGACGTTCCACCGACGGGCTGGATGGAACGGCAGCGTTGAATTTTAGAAACAGGCTGTGCAGGGTCGGGTAAGCAGGTGTCCGCATCTTAGGTGTCCATGACGAAACATGGGAGGTTTGCCTCGGGTAGAGGGTCTTTTATAACAAACTCTCCTGCTTTTTTTTTTTTCTTTTTTCTTCGTCAAGTTGAGATTGTTATGACTGGCCCCTCTTTATTCCAACGTCGTTCTGAGAGTACGCTGAGCGAGTGCACCAGACCGTCAAGGGTTCAAGTCTCGCGCCACGACGATGAGATCATCCGGTCGACTGCGCGTCCCGTTGTAGTGCTAGTGCTACGCTACTGAAAAAAAAAATTGTTTTGGTTTAACAGAAGATGAAAAGAAGTATACTTCGCCGCTGACGCCGGGTCCAACAAAAGGATCTCCCAAGGGTAACTCGCAATCCTTCCCAGCGACTACAATATTCTGATGCGCCTGACACAGGTTTTCTATTTATCGTTAGCAGTTACCTAATATCCAACCATAAACATTAAAAAACAGTTTTCAGTAGTGCTCTTAAAAAAAAGTTACTTAGAAGTCCGTATTCACAAGTGCGAGCGCATCTTTTTCTCCCAATACGGGAGAATGCAGATCGTTAGAGAAATCCTCTGAGGCCTTTTGCTTTCGGCTCCGAAATTTTACAGATGCCACCCCAGTCAGCCGGCGTGTATAGAATACTTTATCTTGAACATCACGGGGCTACTGCCTCTATCTTCGTCGGGGTCCTGGAGCCTCTAAGGATTATGCCTTTGGATGCGACCGACACGGAAACCCTGATTGTCGGGAGAACAGGCGCTTCGAGGTTAGAGTTTACGTCGCAAGCCCCCCTCTGTCTCTCCAAGCTCCCCTCCTCGTCCTTCTAACACAACCGTGCCACAAATCCGCGGGCACTAAAAGAGACGCCGCTGCTGCGTGGCACTCAGATCGCGAAGCGAAGAGCGAACGTTTAAGTATGGATCGACGGGAAGATTGGGGACCCAAAGGAAGCCGAATCTTCGCACGTCGTCTAACTGATAATAGCCTTCTCGGTCCCTTTCTGGCTCTTTACTTGAATTCCTAAGCCACGGCGGAAAGCTGGTACTCATTCTACCTCCGTGCTGTCTGAGCTGGATGAACTTAAAACTGCTCCTGCTTTCAGAAGGCCAGAAGTGTTCGTTACTGCCATGGCTAATAAATTATTCAGTTCAGACCGGAAAGTGTGCGCCGACTATTTAAGGAGACACAAGAGAATTGTGTTTTACGGACGCCATTTTCGTCAAGTCTCGGAGCTAAACCTAAGTTTTCTGAAGCAAGTTCTACCGGCTGAGGACGCCCAGCGCGTAAGCCCTGGAGATGTTCTGTGCAATAACTGCTACACAGTGATCTTGGGTCAGATTGAAGAACATAAGCAAGGACAGGAAATGTTGTCATCAAGCTCATCGTCATCATCCGTGAAACCAGCGGACAGATCATTCGTGGACGAGGAAGCCCTGGTCCAAGGAGTGTCTGAAGCAATTGATGCTGCCGAAGTAAGTGTGACACCACTTAAACTCCCTTCTAGCGTGACCCCACGAAGTCGTCCCGGCTATGTTAAGCGAAAAAAATCCGAGATAACCGCGGACTTCAAAAAGAAAATTGGTCGTAAACTAAGTGACGTGTACGGAGAACCTACGGGCACAGACAAAGAAGATCCATGCTCCTCGTGCTCCCACTTGGCCAGCAATTTATGAGCAGCCTACATCAAGAGCGCGTCGCAGCTAGAACGCTACCGCCTCTTAACTCTCTTTCCATCTAACCTCAAAAAGAAAGATATCCTGAAAGCAATTCCTGAAGTGAGAACGCATGCTTTGGACCAATCAAGAAAGCTGAAAAAACAAATGGGGGTCTGGGCGTCACCACACCCAAACCAAGGACATGCTCTCAACGAAAACGATGTCGCTTTTGCGTTGACTTACTACACATCAGACGCGAAAGACTGCTTAAGACAAAGCCCGAACAAGAAGGATGGCGTAAGGCTTTTCATTGATGGTCCGGAAGTCTTCGTCACGAAGCGATTTATGACGAGATCTATTAGGGAAACTTACAAAGAATTCAAGGCGGCCAATCCCGAGTCAGAAATAGGCCTAACAAAATTTTATTCTCTTCGGCCCAAGTGGGTTAAGAAACACCCTGTACATGAAGAGTGTGTGTGTGTATGCTGCGCCAACTTCATACTCTGTCTGGCATCTCTATCAAATGCGGCGGGGAAGACCATGACCTTTGAAGACGTCGAGAAAATTTTTCTTTGTGAAACTCCTTCCCAAAACTGCTTCTTGCTAAGGTGTGAAGCCTGTTCGAACCGGAAGGACATATCCCTCGAGATGCTAGGGATGAGCGCTGAAGATGAACTGGAGTTGGCACTGTGGGAATCTGGTGGCGAGTTGGTGAAAAAACATTTGGAGTCCTGTGCTTTTCTTAACGAACTCAAGAAGTGGACGAAGAAATACATACCCCACTATTATATTCGGCGCGCACAACAGAGAGCAATATGGCTTGAAAAAGCAAATGTGAAGCCACGTGTCGTAGTCCTCCACTTTGATTTCGCCGAAAACTGGAGTATTGTGCTCCAACGTGCAGTACAGAGATACCACTGGAAAACTAAGATGGTCACAATCTTCACCTGCGTTGCGACGACCACGAATTAAGGAAACACTAAGTTTCGGCGTCGTGAGTGACGATACCTGTCATGATTCTGCTCACGCGCTTTTTGCGCTCACAATGATTGAAGACAGGCTCGAGGAACTCTTGCCCGTTTTTTTGGAGCTAATCTATGCTTCGGACGGCGCTTCAAGCCATTTCATAATTCAGCACCAATTCCACAAATTTCAGAAGAAGTTTGTTGTCAGCAGGTGGATATACTCGGCGTCAGGCCACGGCAAAAGCGCGTGCGATGGAGTGGGTGGTGTGCTGAAGCATCATGAGTCACTGCATAACTTGAAAACAACTGAGCTGAGCACCATAACTAACGCACGAACGTTCGTTGAAGCTCTCGGCCAGAAAATCAAGGGGATAACGCTTCTCTTCATCAACCAAGAGGAGCTGTTCCGTTATCGGGAGCTTAAAAGGAAGGGGTGGGAGAAGGTAACCCCATCGAAAGGCATCCAATCTTCTCATGTGTGGAGCAAAGGAATCGGGGAAGGGGAGGTGATGTGGTCCTAGAAAGAGTTTACCAAAGTCCAGAATAGACAGAGCTAAATGGTGGGACCGTGAAAATGCCGGACCGTTTCAGCAATGCGTTCATCCTTCTCCCCCTGTGAGTGCGCGCTGTGTGATCAGACGACGCGCCATAGACTTTGACACTGATCTGACTGCAATTTGGGCAAAGCGAAAACTGGCTCAGAATCGCATCAACCTATTGTCTCGAAATGTGCTATGTCGAAAGATGACTATCCCTATCCCAGGTGTTTATCACTGTTTTTGTGTGAGCAGCGCCGTGTAGTATTGAAAAGGTACTGCGTCGTCTATCCGTAAACCAGACGGAATTTGGCGGTGTTCAATTCGTTTTAAAGTTTATATTTGTATTAACTTTGAGCGTATTTTATGTTGATTAGGAGTATATGATACATTTGGTCAACACATTTTGATATGTTTTATGAAATGAACATGTTTAGGCTACAGCATGAAATATTACTTCCCTTCTCTGGTTACGTGTCGCATCTTGAGTTTAAAATTCCGAACTTTATATGTAATTGTCATATTTTCTTATTTTAAACAGATATGCAGTGCATATACATATGTGCGATTTAGTATCTGACGCTTAGGAAGTACGGTCTATTTTGTGCACATATTGGCTCTTTCGTAAAATAACGAGCATTTCGTGGCGTGTAAGGACGAGCATTTCGTGGCGTGTAAGGACGAGCATTTCGTGGCACGTAAGGCTTAAAATGCGTGAGTCATGTGTTTAGGTTTCATTTCTATTTGCAGTGATTCATGCCAGGTTACTTAGACTTTTCCCTCGTGACTTAAGTTTGTGCGTGAGTTTAGATGTTACGTACTTCTCCGTCAATACATAAGGCGAAGCTCACACACCTTTCAAATCACCCCAGTGCCAAGTAAATAAATATTGTAAGGATAAATATTGTTACTTCACTTGCTTTTACGCTCAGATATTGTGGTAAGTTCTAACATTAAATAGAAAACTTTACATTGGCCAAAATTCTGCTCTGCGAAGCGCCTGTGCGAAGTCCCGTTCAAAACGCTCATAGCACGAGATTTGAGTCTTAATAGCGGCCATACAAACAATATATTACAATTTCTGTTGGTAGTTTCTGATAGACTACTATATTAACTAACTGTGAATAAAAAATGAAAAAATAAAACGTGAGGTTTTTAGAAAATCGACTTCAAACTTGCTAGTTTTTCGAAATATTCGTTTTTCAGGCAAATGTACCGCATTATATACTTGTGGAAAAATATTGAAATTATACTCAAAAGAAAGAGCATAATTGGTGCTTTAAGGTGATATAAAGATCGCAAAACATATGTTGATTAGGTCACACAGCACAGCTTGCTGAACTTCGTCAAATATCGTCACAGAGAGGCGGTTTGACAAATAAAAACAAAATCACTAAGAATATTCTAACCTAGACGCTTAATCAGCATGAAAAAGCATTGGTCTAGAGTTTTCCCAAAAAGTTATATTGATGCAGCGTAAAAAGTAGGGAAAAGAGATGGAGTGAAATATGTCACCTCGGATAGGCTGGAAAAACATCAATTTCCACCTTGACCGCTTCAACGGTCCATAACTTGAGAACAAAAAATCCGACGAAATAACCCTTTGCGTCTTCTTTTATTATAGGAATTGCCCCAAAACATATATTTTTTTCGTCAAAATTAAAAATTCGACCCTAAATCCGTGCCTGACTTGAGATGAAATCACCCATATATATATATATATATATATATATATATATATATATATATATATATATATATATATATATATATATATATATATATATATTTAAATACTAAAAAAGGCAAAAAAGAAAAAAAATGTTTCCACGTGGGCTGGCACCCAGAGCTCCACGGCCCTTGCATTCAGTTCCCTAAAGCCCGCTTCAGACGGAACAATTTCGCCCAGCAACTTCATGTCGCAACACCAGCAACACGGGCCGCCCGCGTTCACATGCAGCAACCGAATTGCTACGACTTGCCATCATCATCATGAAATTTTATTTTTCTTACAGTATTCAGACGCAAAAGTTATATGCTAAAAACATGTTTTTATATCCTTAAATTGCGCTGAGAATACTAACTCATCTTTTTGAAACAGTTTATTTTCAAAAATGATTCATTTCAAACCAGAACTAAGTCCTCAGTTCTCATCATCACGACCACAGGGGTGTCACGTGAAAATATCGCATTCCTGATTGGCTGCTGCCGCTTCAAACATCTCCGAGTAGTCAGAGTTGCTCGTCTGCTTCGAGCCGGACCTGATCTCAGCAATTCGTGTCGATCTAGGGAAAACTAGGAAACAACCCGCCAGCAGCCCCAAAATTGCTGGAAAGGTTGCCCCGTCTGAAGCGATCCTATACTCTGTTTCATACATAGAGTGCAACGCAGTCAAAGCTAGCGCACCGGTTTGCATTGCTGACCGTGCCTATGTTCGCCCCATAAGAGAGTGCGTCCCCTGCAAAAATGTTTTTAAAAAGTCGGAAAATGTGCCTCCTCGGGGCTAGTAACTGATAATGGCGTTATGATTTCAACGGAGCACAAATGTTTTTTAAGAAAAAGGAAAAGATAATGTAAACCACCTTAAATTGTTTTCGTGTTCATCCGTGTGGCAGCCGCCCTGGGTTTTCGGGTTGTGTGGCACTGGCTGGTTTTGAGTAGATGGCGTCTTACGCAGCAAGCTCAAGTACCTCTCCTGCTCGGATGTTTTCGAAGATTCGTTGTGCGAAAATCTGGAAAGAGTGCAAGCAGATGATCGCCAATGTGTACGGGAGTATAAGAACACATTCTCCGGAGAATTCGGTCGTGAGGTCCTGGAGACGGCCAGTAACGACACTGGAGTGTGCCCTGTACTGTCACGAAGTGCAAGGCGCAGTGCCTATCTGGCAAGGTGGCGTCCCCGAAGCAAAGATCTCGCAACAAGAAAGTTTCGAGCACGGGGACCGTCAAGCATGACGAGTTCACACAGAACGCCATTCGCCTGAAGGTGCATCGCAAGTGCTCCGAGAGGGAGATTCCTACCCTTGTCAGCTATTTCAAAATAAACTGTACAGGCCACAACTATTGTCGATTAACGTCTTATTATAAATTTTGGGACAAGGCCGCTATCAGGGCGATTCCTCATTCCACGCTGCACGAAGGAAAAATATAACTCGGTGCTGGAGGCAAATAACACTTGCAAAGCGGCAGGCCAGATGGTAGAAATCTGGCCTCTCGGCGACTTATAAATAAGAATCAAGGAGGAGGAACTGAAATATGCACTTCGTCAATGCGCACAATCTTGCACAAAAAGTATGTCTAAAAAAAAAAAAAAAAAAACTTTGCGCGTAAAATGGGTTCGAACCACGGCCACCGAGACGTCAATATCGCCAGAGCAGCGCCTTCTACCACTCGTCCACGAAACGCGCGGAGTAACACTTTTTCTATTTTTTCATGCGCACCACTTTAGTACCTTTGACAGCGTTGCACGCTAAGTATGAAACAGAGTATAAGACACCCTATTGTCTGGTACAGAGACCATTTATGAACGCTTGGATGTTTAAACGATGTACTACACACATTTTACAAAAAGAAAAAAAAAACATTGTGTGTTTAAACGTTGTACTACCCTTTTTTCAATAGAAAAAAGCAACAATAAAAAAAAAACATTTCAGAAGAAAAAGTTAGGGAAACGGAATGTACCATTATGTTCAGTGAAGTTTGGTGACAAGACTCGGGACTCGAGGAGGAATGCAGTTATCCTCGGTGTGACCCCATGAGACTGTCTTGCTGCCTTTGCTCGGGTTTATCTAACTGAAGTAGCTGTACGAAAAGTAGAACACATGTGCATAACACTCATTATTCACAAGAAAATTTGTCAATGTCCAAAATGATCCATGAAGAAAATTATGCGAGGAATTTTCAGGCTGCGTTGGCCGAGTCACCTCTTGTGGCCAATGTTTCATAGCAACTTTAATTGTAGTGAACGGTTTGTGGGATATTGCTAGCTACCAACACATTTACCGATAGAGTAAGCAAAGGGCTGTCTCAACAGCGGCGATATCTCAAAGGAGACGTCAAACCTAGTAGCCCGCGGTCCCCACATCTCCGCGGCAATGTAGACGACGTTTAGGGCTACATTACCGCGGGTCGGTTCGATTAATTACCTCCGTCGGTGCCAATGATCGTCTACCTTGTCTCACTCTCTCGAATATAGCGGAAGAGAAGACACACGTACCAGAGTAAGGACAGAGTCCAAGAGCATTTATTAGAACCCTCTTAAGATGAACTACTATGTCCCCATCTAAAATGCCCCCCGCGCCGGCAAGGTAAGAAAAGGTCCTTACCTGCCAGACGCGGGGTTCCGGAGAGCCAAGACCGCGGAAGCATCGGAGAAGTCGCCGACACACGTCCTATCTCTTTCGCGGTCACCCGGACGAGTCCCTTTCCCGAAAGCGGGAAAACAAGAGGCGAAACCTCCTCGCCTGTCGGCAGTGATTCGCATCCGAGCGGGGGGACGGAAAGAGGTCCCCCCGGGAGAGAGTGAGAGGAGGGCCCCCCAAGCCAGGCGGCCCTCCGCCTCACGAACAGGTCGGAGCTCACGGCGAAGAAGGCCGAGCGTTCCGACCCGCGGCCGTTATCACAGCCATCGGGGAAGGTAGACCAGAGGAATCCCCACATCCCCCCTCCCTAAAACGGTAGGTGGGTCTCAAGAAAGAATAAAGGAGGCCCACCTGCTCTCATAAAATAATATATCTCTCTGCACACCCCCAACAAATACACGCGACACCCAGCGCGCGTCTTCACAGTGTCCGTCGTCAACAGCTCACGCACCAGGCCGAAGAAAAGGAAAGTTCCAGTTCCAAGCACTTGACAGCCGCCGCCACAGCACGGCAGAGCATCACAGGCACCGCGCTGACGCCGCTGGACCCAGGTGTCGCGGTACGAGCTGGCCTGCAGTGGGGGGCAGCCAGGCCGTCGTGAATGCGGCAGCACCAAAAAAGACCGACGACCGCCGCCCACCGGCGGAGACCAGCTGGGGAAGTCCCAGACACGCTGCCCGGGGGGTTCGGCGCCATCTCGGCCGCAGTGGGCTGGTGAAGGGGGGTGGACGACCTCGGAGCAGACCTGCGAAGTCGTTTTGCGCCAGCAGCCAACACGCCCAGAGCCGGCCGTAGACCTCCCGAAAGGGAAGAAAGGGCGCCACCGCCTCCAAACGTGGGGACGCGCAACCGACGCTCGCTTGCCTCAGGCCGCAAAGGCGGCAAAACGGGCAGGGGCAAACGACAAACAAAAACCACAGAAAAGGTGGCCAGTTTGTCAACGGTGACAGGAACATGCTAGAGTGACCCGATTCGACACCGGAAGAAGAAGCCATAAAAAGAGGGCCCCTCCGTTCGAAACGCGTCCACATACCAAGCAAACTAAATGAGTTCGCTTAATGTGGGCCTCGGGGAGCGAGCTTCTAGGAAAAACGCCGAGTCCTCAATCCTTTGCGCAGGCAGCTAACACAGAGGCTGCCCACACTACCCGGTTTTATAGTTACCGGAAGAGTCCGTTGACTATAAGTGGCCAAAAGCAGATAACAGTCTGCAGATGGGGACTTCAAAGGGGCGGATAGAAAGAAATCGTTATGCATGCGCGTCTGCGAGCGGGGAAGATGCAAGTTCCCGCGCAAAATAGCCGCCATCTTGCTCCCCAGGGAGGAAGACAAAAGGGGCCGCAGCTCACACGCTCAAACGTGCTAGTTTCGCCAACTACTTGAGCTAGCTAGCTTACCGAGGCTAGAAAAAGATGTCTTGCACTCGATACGGCTTGATCAAGGGCTCACAACGGTGTGGACCCTTCTTTTGAGGCAAGGCCAGGTTTCAGAGCAACGTAACTGCTAAGAGTCTTAGAGTCGCTCTTCCACCTGGATCACGCGAGTCTGACAGATATCGCCAAAGGGCGCTCTGGCTACATGGCGCCTGGGTTTCAGAGCAACATAACCTCCGAAAGTCTTAGAGTCACTCGTCCACCCAGACACTGTTGCAGTGCGCCTCAAACCGCGTAGCGCCACCACCACGAACGCAAAACTAGTGTTGTTCTTGAAAAACTACAACAGGCTGCAGGAGTACGTTGGCATAGAGCAGATGCAAATCTTTCCCGAAGAAAACCCTCCGCGCCCACTGCAATACCAGCAGTGAATACAGCGCGCGCGTCAACAGTGTGCAAACTGCTTCTCGACGCCGACGGTTACGCGGCCCGGCTCCCGGAGCCCGTCAGTAGCAGTACCAGCTACTTATCGACGTTATTGGCAGGCGTACCGTCCGACTCTGAATGAGTGTCCGCGACTACTCCGAGTCAAAGAAAACGCGAATATTTACATTCCCAGATTGCACTGCTGATCCTTCGCTACTCGTTTCTGCCAAGCCTCGCTACTCGCCGGACATAGAAGTCCACCCGGTTCTCGAAAACATCATCAAAACTTCTATATACAATTTCCTTTCAGGACAAGTTGTTGGTGGCGCGCAAGGAACCCAAATACACACAGGTGAAGGGTTCGCCTCAAGCACGGAGAACAAAGGGCCTCCCGCAACAACGAATATTGCTTGACGAACGTAAATTCAAAACAAGAACCCACGTACGAATCACACTGCGCTCGCTCAAAGGAGTGGCACTGCGGGTTGGCGACTCGGCATTAATCACTCAACCAGAAGTGGCGAGATCAGGACGCTCGTGGTACGGGGCGATCAAAGGCAAGGATGGTCGGCAAATAGGCCGGACAAAGGGACGGAGGCCAGGAGCCACGACCACGATAAAGGAAGCCGTGGCCCCACGTTGGGCGCCATTTTATCTGGGATTTTGCTAGCTACCAACACAGGTACCGATAGAGTAACCAAAGGGCTGTCTCAACAGCGGCGATATCTCAAAGGAGACGTCAAACCTAGTAGCCCGCGGTCCCCACATCTCCGCGGCAATGTAGACGACGTTTAGGGCTACATTACCGCGGGTCGGTTCGATTAATTACCTCCGTCGGTGCCAATGATCGTCTACCTTGTCTCACTCTCTCGAATATAGCGGAAGAGAAGACACACCTACCAGAGTAAGGACAGAGTCCAAGAGCATTTATTAGAACCCTCTTAAGATGAACTACTATGTCCCCATCCAAAATGCCCCCCGCGCCGGCAAGGTGAGAAAAGGTCCTTACCTGCCAGACGCGGGGTTCCGGAGAGCCAAGACCGGGGAAGCATCGGAGAAGTCGCCGACACACGTCCTATCTCCTTCGCGGTCACCCGGACGAGTCCCTTTCCCGAAAGCGGGAAAACAAGAGGCGAAACCTCCTCGTCTGTCGGCAGTGATTCGCATCCGAGCGGGGGGACGGAAAGAGGTCCCCCCGGGAGAGAGTGAGAGGAGGGCCCCCCAAGCCAGGCGGCCCTCCGCCTCACGAACAGGTCGGAGCTCACGGCGAAGAAGGCCGAGCGTTCCGACCCGCGGCCGTTATCACAGCCATCGGGAAGGGAGACCAGAGGAATCCCCACAAGTTATAGGGTATATTACGAACAAAGTGCAATTTGGTTTTGTAGGAAACTATAACACACAAAACGACACTTGAATACAGTATGTTGAGGTACCTCTAAACAAACTCCAGGGTTTCATGGCGCCTCCTTCAGATACCTGATGTTGAACATGAAATATGTGCACCAAGGAGTGAGCAGACAGCGACTTCAAATTTGTCTCTAACACCAGCGACATGTCGACAAAGAGTGCAACGTGTAGAAGGTCGTCTAGAAGTGTGCCAAGATGAAAAAGCAAGATGTAACGATATCAGAATAAGCTCACACCAACGAGGCACCATTGTGGTGAGACAATCTACGATGCAGAGACAGTAATCGGGAGTCGACCGACGTACGGCCGAGATTTACTTTGCGGCGAGTGAAATGAAACATGGCAAAAAAAAAATTGAAAATTAAAAACCACGTTTTTTTTTGTTTGTTTTTTTACATTATTCGTTGAGCGTTGCCGGTAGCAGAGCATTTGGGCGGCGTCACGAAAATCTGACAGACTCGCTAGCTTTTCTCAACTTCGTACGGCGCCAGTCGGCACCACAGATGCATGGTCGGCCCTCTTAGTCTACCAGAGAAGAAAAAAGTACGAGCTCAGAGCCCAGCGTCGATCGCGACTTTCGTAAAGAGAAGCTACGGTAACACTTCGGCGACTCGTGAGCGTTAAACAACGCCTCTTCGCACGAGCCCACGAATCCAACACGTCGAACGGTTTGCGCCGGTAAGCACGCTGGGAGCCAGGGGGCTGGAGGTTGAATATCCGAAAGAGACGAGGCGCTAGTTTCTACGTCTATTTCGCACATGAGATAACAAGATAGCGAAGCTGGCTGAGTGTAAACACTGACTGACGTTACATCAGAGTACACGCAGTCGAAATGGCGTCTGCAACAGAGCACAGCCAGATGCTTTCAGCAGGGGACGCACGCGTTCAAATAAGCTGCGATTTCAAAGCATCATGTCTCCCTTCTGTCCTTCAGTGTTCACTTTGATCTGTGTATACCAAAGCACTCAATGCTGCAAGTAATAAAGTCGTCTATACGTACCTTTCGAAGCGATTGAAAGTGCGTTGGTTTCACTTGGAACCCACAAGCAAAGTGCGCGACGAACTTGACGAGTTGTCATCCGTCGGTCCCGCCATCGCCGCCGTCTCGCCAGGTTGGCGCGGTCGCGGTCGCTGCGCAATGGCGCAATCGCGCAATCTCGGCGGCTCGGCTAGGCTTGGCTGGATCGGCGGATTCGGCCACTCGGCGGCTCGCTCAGCCACTCGTCTGGCTCGATGGGCTACTCGCGGCTCGCTCCGCTCGCCTCCCTTCGGAGTTCGAACTGCCTCCGAAGCTCGAGCGCTCGAGCTTTCGCGCGCGCGGGTTGACGATGGAAACTTTTCTCATAAAACGAGTCTGTAACGTATCGTTTGATGGCGCAAATGCACGTATTTTTCCCGTCGTTTTTTTACAGTGTGTGAATCTTGCGAAACAGGCGACGAAGAGTGGTGGGGTTAAATGTGCTCGTGTGTGGTTGTGGATTTTGTGTACGACGTAGGATTACCCAGAAAGGTGGGTCAATATCGATAAATGTGCGGGTAAGAAGCACGTGACCTGTCAAGCCCATTAATCCTCATTATTTTATCGTGCTAACTGACATTGTCACGTACCGCGTTCGATTTGGGTTCCAACATCGGTAACCTAACTTTTGTTGCATTAAAACTGCAATAAACATTTGTTTAAAACGATCACGCGAATGAGCACGTCGTTATTGGGCTTTCTCATTGAAAGGTAGGTCGCGGGTGTCCCAGCTAGTTATTCTGAATGGTTTGGTGGTTGTCTGGCATTTCAAGCGCTCGAGGCTGTGTGTACTGTGTGCCGTACGTACACTTGCGCTTTCGATCAATGTGAATGTGTTCGCAACGCGCAACGTTTTTGTTCTATGTGTATCCACCTCCAATATCGTTCTCTCTCGTATTGCCGTATGGTAACTCCTGCTATTCTACGATATCTTTCACGCGATGTCGTATATGTGGGCGTACCGATATCCACATGTTGCTTCACGGGCGATCAATACTGTGTTACGTATCCTCTTAGTCCGCGGTATATGCCGACGTAATTCATGTTGGTAACTTGGAATTCGTTCTGAGATTTATCCACGCGATATTGTATTCTCCTTTGGGCCCGTGATCGACGACCGATATTTATATATCGTGTGGCCGCACAGTATGTCCATGTCGGTCACCAATATGCACGCGGTGTCGTATTCTATTCCAATAACCGTAAGTTCTGTCGGGATATTGTGCTTCGATATCGTGTTGTATACCAATCACCGCAAGTTATATCGGGATATTGTGCTCCAATATCCTGTTGTATACCAATAACCGTGTACTATATCGCGATATTGTGCTCCGATATGAATTCCCGTCGTGCGTATTGGGTTAATCGGATAACAATAAGTTTTTATTGGTTCCCATCAACTTCACTGGAATACAATATTTCCAATAAGCCGAGTTCATATTGGCCTTTTTCAATAGGGAAGTGTCTCACAGAGGTTCTCGACCGCTTAAAGAAAGCAGGTCTGACTCTGAACAGGTCCAAGTGCAAGTTTGGCGTCACCAGTGTAAAGTTCCTTGGCGTGGTCGTCAGCCAGAATGGCATTATGCCAGACCCTGAGAAGGTGGAGGCTGTACAGCACATGGAGCCACCGGTCGACGTCGGAGGTGTCCGTAGACTGTTAGGCATGGTCAACCACGTAGGTAGGTTTTTGCCACCTCTGTCTGCCGTCACGGCACCTATTCGAGAATTGCTGAGCAAGAGGAGTGCGTGGGTCTGGGGAACAAACCAGCAGGCTGCCTTCCTCAAGTTGAAGACTATGCTCTCTTCAGACATTTGTATGGCTTGTTACAATCCGGAGCACCCGACCATAGTGTCTGCTGACTCCAGCTCTTTCGGTCTTGGTGCAGTCCTGCTCCAGGATCAACCGTCTGGCGAGCGTCGGGCGGTGGCTTTTGCTTCACGGTCACTTAGTGCGACCGAGCAGAGGTACAGCCAGACTGAAAAGTAGACTTTGGCTGTCACATGGGCCGTGTGTCGCTTCGATGAGTACGTCCGGGGACTGCGGTTTACAGTGGAAACCGATCACCAGCCCTTGACTGCGTTGCTTGGCGACATGGACGTAGACCTTCTTCCTCCACGAGTTCAGCGACTGAGGATAAAGTTGATGCGGTATCAGTACCAGATTTTATACGTTCCTGGGAAGCTCCTGGCAACGGCCGACACCCTGTCCCGAGCGCCGTTGAGGCGAACAGCTCCATCAACCTGCGGCAGCCTAGAGCTGTACATCCAGAGCGTGGTTCACGCAATCCAAGAAGGTGCGCCCATCAGCCTCGAGGTGGTCCGTCGACAACAGTCAACAGATGGCGAGTGCACAGCACTGGCAAAGTTTTGTGACCAAGGTTGGCCTCAGAAGACCAAGGTTCCGTGTCACCTAATGAAGTACTGGAACTACCGCGGGGAACTAACCGTTTGTGACGGTGTGCTTCTCAAAGGAGGACGCCTCGTTATTCCTGCATTGCTGCGACCTGAGGTCCTGCAGGCCATTCACGAGGGACACCAAGGAGTCAACCGATGCAAGGCACGGGCTCGAGACTCGGTGTGGTGGCCCAGTATCGGCGATCAAATCAAAACCATGGTCGAGAAGTGCGAGCGCTGCGCATCGACGAGGGTACAGCGGGCTGAACCTCTCATGACGTCGCCTCCAACAGAGCTACCTTGGCAACAGGTGGGAGTCGATTTATTCCCCTTAAACGGCCAAGATCTTCTACTGATGGCGGACTATCACTCACAATATCCTGAAGTAATGACACGCAAACCACGTCAAGTCAAGCCGTGATTTCTGCAGTAAAAGGTGTCATGGCGCGTTTCGGGATCCCTGAGGTACTTCGAAGCGACAACGGACCACAGTTTGCCAACCACGACTTCGCCAGATTCGCGGAAGACTACGGATTTAAGCAGGTCACTAGCAGTCCTAGATTTCCGCAGTCAAACGGAGAAGTGGAGCGTACAGTCCGGACAGTGAAGGACCTTTTGGTTAAAGGCGACGATCCGTTCTTGTCACTTCTCGTCTATAGAGATAGTCCTGGCGTCTTGGGTTTTAGCCCTGCTCAGCTGCTGATGGGTCGACAGCTCCGGACTCAAGTACCCAAGGCTGCCGAGAAACTCCAGCCGGCATGGCCGAAGTCACAGGTCTTTCTGGAGCGGGACAGCGCGGCGAAGCGACGCCAAGCTTCCGACTTCGACCGTCGTCATGGAGTGCGCGAGCTCAGGGAACTTTCACCTGGCGAAGATGTGTGGGTGACCGACGCACAGTGCCCTGCTCAAGTGCTTAGCCAAGCGCAACGCCCACGCTCTTATGTCGTCGAAACTCCGCGGGGTGTATTGGAGAGAAATCGGCGACACCTGGTTCCTTTCGGAAGCCAACCTACGGAGCCTGTTCCCGGCCTGCCAGCTCCGGTTCTGCCGGTTCCTGCGGCCGATGGAGCCAATGGCCTCCAACCCCAAGGTTCTGAACAACGAAGCCTGGTTACAACTCCCTCTCCGCAGCCTTCTGCCGAGGAAGCTCCCGCAGAGCCAAGGGCAAGTCTGAGAGCTGACGCAAGTCAGGCACCAGCGAATGTGTGGATCCACACTCCTCGACGCACGAGATCTGGCCGTCGAGTAGTAGCTCCAAAGAGACTGAACTTGTAGTGAGGTGAACCCAGGGATCCTGGGTTCGAGCCCCACCCCTGTCCGTTTCGATCTGGATGAGCATCGTGCCGGCGTGCGGTCGTGTATCACTACTGCGTGGTGCACGTTAAAGACCCCAGGCTAGCGGTTGTGCCGCACTGGCTAAATTTCTCATCTACAGCTGGGAGACTCGTCGCCCCTGTGAGGCAGACCAAGTTCTAGGCTGTATAAACACACACACAACCCAATTTTTAGTATGTCCTGATGTGTTCATCCACGAGTGATGTTTCTCAGAAAGGGGGATGGTGTGGTAGGGGTCGCTACTATTAGGTTGTATATATATGAGAGAGTAAAGAGGCAGACAAAGTTACTTGTTTCGTTCCACCCGGACCAGTCGCGTGTATGTGTTCGTTCCTCTCTGGCCTCGACGGTCGCCGGTCTCTACAGAAGTAATCCGTTAAAAGTAACGGGAGTACTTGTAATTATTTCTTTTCTTGTAATTTAGTAATTAATTCGTTACTTTTCTGAAAATGTAAGTTGTAATGTAATCTCATTAGGTTTTCAGTAAAAAAATACTGAAATTGCTCGTTACAGTTCTTCCGCCCCGTCAAAGGGAGAAATAGAGCGGAAGAAGGGCGATGCAACAGCCTTTGCACTTTTATCATGGTAACACAAGACGGGGGTTCGCTTGCTAAGAGAATGCGGGTGAGCGAAAGGAAAGGAATTCATGGAAAGAACGAAAACCCAGCCAGAACCCGTTTCTCGGCTCGTTCGTAGGTCAGCCAGGCTGGGGGGATTCGGCTATGCACAGAAAGGCAACAGCCTTCCACTTCTTGGAAAACGAACGGACTGCTTCTAGCCTACAAAATAGCAGAAAACTAACGGGCCATAAAACCGTCGCGTTGGGTTCGTGTCGAGCAGGGCCTTGGACACAGTGACCGTGGTGCATATGTCGGCTTTCCCGCCCCCTCCCACTCTTTCCTTCTTCCCTCTACACCCTTCCGCGCCTTGTCCCCCAAAAACATTATTTTTCACGCAAAACCGTCATTTGTTTGTCAATGTTCCTGCCTGCACACGCTCACCCAGCAAACAGAGAAGAAACTCTAATGAGACCTCGATCCTGCTCATCCTTGAGAGCGCTGTGAATGCTGCATAGTGGCTGGACCAACCAGCTAGGTGACTTTTCTCACTTGACTTCGCACTAGCGGAGGCGTAGGGCAAAAGCATGGCAGCAGTTCACTGCAACAAAAAAAAATTAACATCATTCCTGCTGTCAGGTTAAAAAGTAGCTTTCGACAGCAGGCAATAAAGTAGTCGGGGAGCTCAACAAAAGGGCTCGGAAGTAGCGAGCTGAACCACTATTGTTAGAAAGAGGAATGCTAGGGTTCTCGCCAATGAATTGCGCCTGCGGGAACCTAAACCGAAATTTATGGAAAGGAAACACAGCCCGAGTTTTCTGAGAATGAACAGGGACTCACTTAGACACTGGAGTTGAGAAGCAGCCTATAAACGAGTGAAAGACACGGAAGCGTGCTGTTCCCTGAAAATTGTGCTTTTTTTTTCGTAATTTCTAAATGCCAAAATTAGTTCCGCTGAAAGATTGTGCATTACTATCTCGTGTGACACCTTGGTTCTGATAAGCTTGGTGATGAAGAAAGAAGACCAAGTGGGTCATTCGGTCGGATAACAAACTTCGTCAAGCGGGGTACTTTGATATGTACCCAGACATCACAGCCAGTCCGTTTAAGTAGGTAAACGAGCCCCTATATTGGCAGCATTCAGCATACATAGAAATACATATCTTCAGAGGAATAGTGTATTGAAGCTCGCCGATGCCAAACTGGGATTATTTCGATTGGTGTGCCTGCCTCCACCACCCGATTGCATTCGTGGCATCTTCATGGGATTTATATCTGTCCCGGTTGGAGAACGCAAGACTCGTTTATCTTGAGCACCTGTTTAAGCCCTTTAAAACTTTATATATTTGTTCTCCTAAAATACTAACCTAAAATGATGCGTAAATAGTACTTAATGTTTTGTATCGAACACACAGTTTGTATAGTGTCTTTTTCGTGTTTCTTTAGAGTAACGCAAAAGTAGTATTTTAAATTAATGAAGCGGCTAATTAACTACTTTTTACGGGGAGTAATTTGTAACGGCAGTCCATTACTTTTTAGGCCAAGTAATTGTTAGTGCAATAATTACTTTTTTCAAGTAACGGGCGCAAATCTGGTTTGTATCGCCCTGGCTAACATCGGCGGTGCGCAATGAAAAAACTACCGCAAACCACACGCAGAGTTTAAGGCTGCGGTACCACGGCGGCCATCTTGAACAAAACATTAGTTGAACCACCAGGGCGGCGTTGGCTGTCCGTATGAGCAAATGCTGCAAAACCTGCGCGCCAATTTCGAAACCCTTTTTCCCGTCGCTTGCGACCTTGAGTTTCCTTCTCCACTCTTACGCCCCTCCTTTCACGTGTTCACCCTCTGGCGCGTCGCGCCCACGTTCATTGTTGGGAGGACAATGTACCGGATAATCCCCAACTTGAGGCCCCCTGCCAAAATTGTCCGGCTGCCAAGTGATTTGAGCGAGATGGGGTTTTGAAGCGGTAGGGAAAAGTGGGACCGTCAATTTTGAACTATGCCTTTTCGATACTGCATAAGTTGTGTACGGGGCTGGCCAAGGCACGGGCGCGAGGACGTAACTGTATACAATGCTTGGGTTGCAGGAGCACTCGCGCGTAGAAATGGTAGGACGCGCTTTCTGAAATCACACGCCTACATTCCGCAGCGTTGCAATCCTACGAGTAAAACAGAGTACATCTTCGGACAGTGCGTGAGTTGATGCCGGCCGTACGAAAGACACACCTCGCGCTTCCTGTCACTACTGCCTCTGCTTGCACGCGCTGCCGATTGGCGGTCCTTTCTTTATTTTGTTTCGTCGCTCTTTTGAAAATACTGAAACTAATATTTTCTCAGACCCTGCTCATCGTACCTCTGCACTACAGTTGTGTAAACACGTTGTGATGTAATTTGAGATATGGGACGGAGTGTCTACATTCTTATTTCGTGTGTAATGCCGGCATAATATTCCTTTGCTGCCAGAGGGTCAAAATAATGGTAGGATCGGCAGCAAAAACGATTTCAATGACCGAATTATGATCAAACACCAGTAAGAACATAAAAAAGAAATCACATGGGGACAATAAAAATATTGCTGCAAGAGGATGGTGCGTGGGGCACAAACAATATTCGGAGTGACGTTGAGGGAACGCGACAAGCCAGATCTTTCCTGATGGCAGCCGTAAAAGTTGATCTGGTGCCTCGTTTTGATCGGCTTTGCACGGAAACTCGTAAACTACCGACTATCTTGTCAGTGGTGAACATAGTGAGCATGAACTGGATGATTTTTTTGTTGTTGTTTTTGTTTCTGTAGTTAAATGAGAGTATGGAAATATGAGACGTCCGCTGACGCTTGCGTCGGCTAACGGAACCTCAATCGCCGATCGCGGCCGATGTCATGGGCGTATACAAATACATCAAGTCGTCTGGGCGGGAGCAGTTGAAGCGCCGCACTTTTTTGGCCGGTCAGTAGAGACTCCGCGAATTCTGACTCGAGGCTACTCTGTGCGGAGGGAGCCGCTACTGAGCGCGACCAATCGGAAACCAAGGATGGCTGAAATTTCCTAATTGCCATGAGATTTGCAAATTCGTTCTTCCCGCCGTAGTAAATTCGTCCGAATCGCTATTCGATTTACTAATCGATTATTTGTATGAAAAGATATATTTCAAAATTCGTACGTGGCTCACCAAATGGCAATAAAATTGGTATAGGATTTCAAACCTATATAGTGTCGCCCTAATTTACAAACTTGTTTCACTTGAAATTAGAGTTCACGCGCAAACGAGCTGGTGGAAGCCTATACTAAAAAGGCCAGAAACAAGAGAAACAAAAAATAAATAAATAAGAGCGGGATAAGCGCAACACAGTCTCAAACCACAGCTGAAAATGGTTACTTGGTAAGTGTAAATGTCCAGACATTGTATTAGTAAAATGTATATATATATTATATATATATATATATATATATATATATATATATATATATATATATATATATATATAAAGTCAAAAATGCGTACTGTCGGAGTTATTAATTCGAAGTTTATTCCGACGTTTCGAGCGGGGACCGTTCTTCATTAGGTGATGAAGAGTGGTCCCCGCTCGAAACGTCGTAGTAAACTTCGAATTAGTAACTCTGACAGTACGCATTTTTGCCTTTGTATATATATATATATATATATATATATATATATATATATATATATATATATATAGAGAGAGAGAGAGAGAGATAGGTAGATAGATATTTTTCACTATTTGCTGACGGCCGAAACTAACTATGCAACACAACAAGTAAAACCACAGAGCTGCCCCGCCGCATATCACCCTCAGTTGGAGCTCGACTGACACATTGCGCCGATCAAGCATCACCAACAGCTCAACACCTAAACGCCACGGCGTTCACTATCTTTGTTTGGGTGATTCCACCCACTAATATAACAACTCATACAATGCGCCGTGATAAAGTGCTTTTTGTCTTTGTGTATGTGTTTTCGTGACATCTAACCTCTGTTTGCGCTCTGACTAAGAATGAAACCATGTATACTAAAACATCGATAGTGGTCTCTATTTTTAGCGACGCTCGCACACGTCTTGCCTTTGACGCAGTGGCATTCTCATCTCCCATACACGGACATTTGGACAAAATAGGTTGGTCGGCCTTCACTCATTAGCTGCGGAACGTTTTGACCGTGACGTATGTATAATTCAAAGAAGCACCGACAGGGGGGTGCCCCTTTGAAAACAAATCATGTTCGCGTAGAGATATTTAGCGGCTTTAGTATAGTCCGTGGGTATTTATTTCTAGGCCAACTCGTCGGCGTCAGTCGGTACAGGCGCTGGAGGCGTGATGAAAATGCTGGCAGATGTCGGCTTGACGAGCCCCACACTCTCCCCTTACAGCAGATGGCAAATAAACCAACAACAATATTTGTCGACGGGCAATTGATTGAAGAGGCCAATCGGTAGTAGGATGACTCGACAAAGGGTAATTCATCAAAAATTCCAACTCGTTGACAATTGTTTGTGAGGCCATTCAGTTTCCACATTGCACTCATCTTCTGTATTAGAACACATACACATGTTAGACATTTTAATATAAGCAAGTTTCGGGCACCGGATATTTTTTTGAAAAGCTGTTTCACCGAATTTCGCATCTCCCGGTTCGTCGAATTTTGATATGAAATCATAATATAATTATTATACTTGTCACTTCTTCAATTAGAAATGGTTACAGATAATTACAAAAAAAAAATTAGGCTTTCGCAAAAATTATGTCGATTATAGGCTATGCCAACGTAGCCGAACAGTAAAAAAAAATGTTATGAGGGTGTTTTTGTTAGGGTTCAAAAAAGACAAAGGCGATTCTTCAAATGAGCACTGGTCACACAGGCCGACTGGTAACATAATTAAAATAAAAGCACCGACTTCACAGAACAGGAAAAAACAATTTCACTAGACGTTTCGCCTCCATGAATAAACGCCTCCATGAATCATGAATAACCAACTCGCCCAAGCTGAAGTTCTGACCAGTTTCGCCTCCCTTGCGGGAGGCATCTTCAGTAGTCACACAACAATGCCTGTGTAAGCTTCATGGAGAGGGCCGCGTTTTTTGTTACACACGGATGTGTGTGTCCCTGCGAACAAACCACGATTCTAGGATTTTCGGGACCCCCATCTGTCCTCCCTCGCCAAGGTCGTCGCGGCCGGGAAGTCAAAATAATGCCCTATTGTCCACACATAGTACACCAGTTCAGACTTCAGTCGGGTCGCGTGGGATGCGCACGTGACGTCACGCTTGTGTTTACAAAGCAAATGAAAAGTTCGACCTCAAGTCAACGCTATTTATCAAATATGTCCGTACTTCGTGGAGAGGGCCGCGGTTTTTCTTACACACGGATGTGTCTCTGAGAACAAACACGATTTTAGGAGATTTTCGGGACCCCCATCTTTGTCATAGGGTGACTCGTTTATCGGACTGTTCGTCGCAGCGAGAGTACAGGGAAGGATAATAATTCATACCCTATATCGTGCAGAAGAGAAGAATATAAAAAAAAAAAGAAAACGAAGCGAAAATTTCGATTTCCTTTCTTGTGGACAGGGCATTGTAGGTGAACGTGGCTTCCTTGTTTGATTCGCCAAAGTAGCAACAAAGCGACATTTTACGATCGAGCGAGCACCGTCGGAAACACTGCCCAAAATAATTTTATAGGGAGTTTCACGGCTTTCCACTGCGACATAAGCACGTGGATAGAAAAACAAATATTGACAACAATAATTGTCGAATATTTTTGGCACGTTCACACCTGGTTTTTCTTCATAATTTGATGACTCATATGTTGATTTTGTTTGCGGAACCGTACTTCTGACCGGCAATTTTATTGCGTACGCGAAGCTTTTGCGTGCGATCCACTACAGTTAATTATTTTGGGGTGTCCAAGTTGAAGCGGTGCGTGTTATTTTTCGATCTCTGTCCGAATGATACAAAGTTTCACGTTTTCACCCTGTGAGTGAAGTGAGTTGGTCAGTGCTAGCATCGAAGGCTAACTTCGAACTCTAATTTGGAAATAATGTCTCTGTTGCCGCATCGCGGACAAAGATATATATGCTCTTATCACTGTAGCAAAATAACGTGGCAGGATTTGTGCTCTTGTTATGATCGTGTACCATTGTAGTCGACGTCATCCCAGCACGGCGTATCGTTTTTGTATTCGGTTCAGCCCTGCAAACCACACTAAGGAAAAAAATGAAAGTTTGCACCTTGTTTGTTAAATTTTTTGTTATACTGCAGAAACATATTGCGCCCCGTGTTTTTGAAGGCACGGTAGACGGTGGTGACGGTGAGGTGACCGACCCCCATGTCAGCCGGCGTCTCGCTCGACCTCCTCGGAGGACAGGTCGTTTTTACTGGTGACTGGTGCATACGTGGAGCAACTCCGCGCGCATTGCGTTCTTCATCTCAGAGAACGCAATACATGACTCAGCTCTATCTCGTCATCGCTCCAAAAAGACAAGTGGAATTCGCAACTGTAGTCGGTGACAGGTCAAGAACGAAGTGGGAGCTCCTCCCACCCTGTTCCACTTCAGCGGAGCGAACGGGGGAGAGGAGGTCGCCCCCTCTCCAGCGTTCGCAAATGGCAAATATTAGTTTATTAGGCCACTAACTGTCAATTTACGCTCGTTCCTTTACGTCCGCCGCAGCCGATAATGTTATCCCCGGGAATACCAAAAGTATAATTTCTTTCAGCAAAAACAAAACAAAACAAAACAAAACAGAATAATAAAACGCCCGGTATATCACAGCTTTGACAACGCTTCACGTGTGTGAGGTTCGATGACCGACAGAGAACCACCGCTGGCCGTGCTCCCGAAGCGGGGAAGTGCAATTTATGGAGACCGATCATATTATCAGAAAGGCGCAGACTAGGGAGCCTTCATGTGCGCGAAGCGCACATGGAGGCACTCTAATGCAGACAATCTAGGAAAAGTATTCTTGCAACTATGAGGTTCCAGTTGTACTTACACATGCATTATCGTCAAATTTGACGGAGTTCCTTCCAACACTAAAGAGTTGTCAAGAGTGAAGATTATAAAGGAGAATATCAGCAGGAATCTATTGTCTGTTTACTGAAAACAAAACAAGTATCAGAAAAACGCATTTGGGCGGCCGGGGAGGCCAGAAGCACGGACTGCGCGCACCCAGCGTGGAACCAGCGAATGAGAGGGCACTCCTAGCAATCTGTTTTCAGAGCCACGGTATGCCGGCTGCCGGCCCTATTATGGCTTTCGAAACGTAAATACACGCTCGAGAATTTTCAACAATATCACGCGAGCGCCGACCGGCCTGTAGATCAGCGCATCGTCACGGCGCGAAGTAGCGATATCAATGACAGTACGCGCGTGCGCAGAAGAAACGCGCCGAAGTCGGCGTCGGCTGCTAAGCTGTTTCCCCAATCACGACCCACCCCTGGCGCGACGCCCACCGCTTGCTCCACCCCATAAGCAGGGGACCTAGTAATCAAAGCGACACACACGGTACGCAAACACGAACAGCAGCCAGTAGGAAGGACACCGACACGAGCTTAGTCAGCGAACGAAAAGACAGACACAAACTTCACTCTAGGCAAACAGAGCAGGGGTAGTTACAAGGATGAGATGCGTGCGCAGACGGAGGTAAGCAGTGCACAATAAATACGCGAAAACTCGCAGCAACCGAAGAACTACGCAGCAAACACGTACGTGCACACGCACCAGAAGCACGTGCGTCACGCTGCGTATCTACGCAGAACTGGCGATTTTGGCATTTCGGTAATTTGAAACTTCGATATCGATTCCGTGAACAATTTATTCAGCAAACTGAACTGGTGGAGCCTCGCATAAAAAAAAAATCGTTTAACAATATGAAAGCGACTGAAATTCTTCCTAAAAGCTATATTAGCAGAAAGTACCGTGTTATAAAGGACCTCACGAGTTTCGACCAAGTTTTCCAGCACGTTATTTTGCAAGAAACGGAAGAAGCCAAGTGTACAACCAGTTTCCGGAGCTGGCAACCACAGCTGGAATCAGCGCCATCCTCGGCAGTTTCCTGAACCTCGCGTAGTCACATTTCAGCCACCGCCACATAGAGGGCGCAACCAGACATCCAATTTGTGTTTTCTGTGAGTTTTATGATTCTTTTTAATAAATAGGCTCGATTAGTGAAAATGTGGGCTAATAATCAGGACCTGGAACAGTAATCTCCATTTAATACTAAAAATATCGGCCTAAATGTCTGCCAAAAGGGGTCAAAATACTCGTTTTTGACTATCAACAAATACGTGATTTCACCTATATTCAAACTTTTTTTATGGAAAATCAAAAGTGAAATTTAGAAAAAGGGCGTCGCTTTGCAAAGCAGAATATGTTTTTCTTTGCGGGCCTACAATTTTATTCATGTGTGCCAATCCCTAAGCGCTGTACCACTGTACTACCAAATGAAGTTTGCCAAAATTAACGGTTTTTGTCACTTTTCACGGGAGCATTCCGAAAAAAGTTTAAGCCATATTACAATGAAATTTAGCGTAACTCTTTCGACCATAATTACAAACTGATGTAAAAAGTTTCAAATAAAATGACCGAGTAGGCGCCCAAAACTTCGCGACTGAAGTGCTTCCGCAAAGTCAATTTTTCTAAAGTAAATATCTGTCAAAATAAAATAAAAAACGAAAAAAGGGCCTCCGTTGACAATGAACGCACTCTTCTTCTATAACATTCTAAAATTAGAAAGAAATTGCTCCAATAGTGCACCCTGTACCACTGTACTACGAAACCATGTTTTGCCGAAAAGGTCAATGTTCGCGGGTGCCCTCTGAATTAGCTTTTTGCACTAGGAAAACAAATCCTACATCAGATAAAAGATAATGTTGTACACTACAAGATGATATATAACACATAATTTTAGCAAGCTTGAACACGCCACGATCGCATTTCGAAAACGTGCTGAAAGCGTCATATGTCATGGCCGCCGTGGGACCGCAGCCTTAACTTGTGCTAGCGTCGTATGGGAGGCACGGGACTCGTTTTGACCTCCTTGTATGGTCTTTGTCGCATGACCAAGCGAAATAGATTCTATTGTTCTATTGTGATCTTCCTGTTACTTGAATTAGAACACTTCTGTAAGTTCGAATATTGTAGTTTATCTCAGATTACTATATATAATATCTATGTATATTTCGCCTTTTCTGCGTTTTTCTGCCTGTAGTGTCCCCCCCCCTCCCCCTATCCCGGAAGGATTACTTAATCGACCTTAACGGATTTTAAGAAACCAGAAGTGTTGATCTACAACTGGTAGGCCTTGCGTTGTAACTAGCATTCCTGTTACCTACTCCAGTTTAGTCACAAGTTGCTTCTGTCCAGTTTCATCAATGGCCGCTGTTCGCCCTTCAAAGCGCTGATGCGATGAGGAATGCTAACATACTCTGACATACGCAACGACACATGTACCAGCCATAATTTTGTTTCGTGTTTGGTTAAAACGGCGGGATGTTGGCTCCGCTGAAAATCTGGTGTATCTGCTCTAGAGGAAAAATTTATCTAGTGCAGCACCATTGCTGGCCTGGGGTCTCTACGCAGTACATCAAGCAGTAGTGACTCCACGACCGCACGTCGGTACAATGCTCATCCAGAACGGAACGGGCGGGGGTGGTGAATGAACACAGGATTGCTGGATTCTGCAGACGAGCCTTCGCTGCAATGTGTTGCAAGCTGCAGTTAGTGACTGGCCGTTACAAGAAACATTTTTATAATATGGGAATCAGAAGAGCCAGAACCTCGCCAGGCAGATAGAGTTGGGGTTACGTAAGCTGAGGGAGGTCTCTGAAACGGTGCATGTGAAATATGCACCGTCCCAGAGGTCTGGGGACAGCCTTTGCAGATAGAGAAGCGGGTGGTGGAAGCAAACCGGGTGATAAGGGGGATGAGCCGACAATTTGAGTACGGAGTAATGGAAGTAAACAGGGTGGTGTACGAGGCTCGCTTCGACCCTTTTACATGGGGCATCCACAACAGTGGAATAACTGGTAGCACAAGGATTGGACGTCACCTTGTAAATTTTTGGTGGGTCCCGCAGCCCTGAGGGCGCCGGTGTAAATGAAGGCCAAAATGTAGATACAGGGGGAGGGATTGGGAAGGCGGGAGTAAGCCTCGCAGGACTACGAAAAAGAAAGAGCTTAGCATAGTGTTCATAAACATGCACTGGGGCAGGAACAGAATAAAGTGGGTGGCGATTGAGGAGCGGTTAGAAAGCGAAAACTTTGCAGTGTATGGATTAGCAGAAACAGATCTGAGGGATATGGAAAAGCCACCATACATACCGGGTTATCATTAAATGGGATGCAACCGGGCCCATGGGGAACGCAAAGGAGGGGGATTAGGAGTGTTAGTGAAGGGTCAGGAATGGGAAGGGGAACGAGAGGGCTGCACGGAACACATGTGAGTAAATGGCAATATTAGGGGTTTACACACAATACTGGGTTTTATGTATCTAAAAACAGGAAGTGATGCAGGCGAGGAAAATGCACAACGCTTGACATGTATATCAGGGGACGTTAGGGAAATCGGCAATAACAAGGAAATAATTATCTTGGGAGACATGAATGCGCATTTGGAAGACCTTGTTGGAAATACGGATACAAGAGAAAGGATGTTAAAGGAGTTCTTCAAAGCTCTTGATCTGATATTGGTTAACGCTCAGGTGAAATGTGATGGAAAAATAACATGGGAAAGAAAAACTCGCACGCGACTGTTGACTACTGTTTAATGTCGCCTAAGATGTACAACAGATTAGAAGGCACGGAAATAGATAACGAAGGCACAAAAAGTCTGGGGAGCGACCATAAAAGAATCAAGGTCAGATTTGGCGCAGTAAAACCTCAAATGCAAATGAGAAACAAGAGGGTAGGAATAACTTAAATGATAAACAAACACAGGAGGTATCTAAGCGAATCGAGAACATAGTATCGAAGCAACCGGAAGGAGAATGGACATATGAAGACTTAGTTAGTGTTTTCAATAGAGAGTTAGAGACATATTGAATCAAACAAGGTGGAAGAAAAGTAAAACGCAAGCTGACAAGCTGGTGGGAGAAAGAGGTTAATGCAGCAATATCGAAACGCCAAGCAGCATCTAAAGGACACAGATGAGCAAAGAAAAAGGGGGCCACACTATCCGAAGTAGAATCAAAATTGGAGGAATTTAAGGTAAGAAAGCGGGAAGCATCAGCACTAATACAGACAAAAATTGGGAGGGCAAGGGTCCAGTGCATGAGAGAAATAAACCAGAAGGGTAGGAATGCGGCAAAAAGGTTCTGGGAACACACCAGTGCACAGAGAACAAAGACCGAGGGGTACCAGCACACACTAACCACACAAGAAGGGACAAAGGTAGAGAGGGAAGAAGCAAGAGAATACATTAGAAATACAATCGAAGCAGCATTTTCAGTGCAAGAACCAGATCAGTCCGTTGGGAATGGTAGCGTCTACACAACACCAGTCGAGTATCATAGTGAAGAAGAGGAAATGACCACTGGGGAATGGAAAAAGCAGAAGGAAAGGTTCAGGCTGGAACTGCGGCTGGTCCAGAGATTGATAAGTGAGGTTGATAAAAGTTCTAGGCAAAACAAGCAAATTGAAACTAATGCAGGTGATTGACCAGATACTTATGGCAAGGGACGTACCCAGTGAATGGAAATTGAGCAGGATGTGGTTATTATAATGGCAAGGGAGACAAAGACAGAATCAAATCATACCGACTAATCACAGTAACTTCAGTAATATACAAACTAGCTACGCAAATTGTAAAAAGAAGAATGGAAGAATGGCCAGAGAGAAAGCAGATTCTGGGGGAGCTTCAAAACGGTTTCAGGAGGGATAAAAGATTTGATTATAACTTATTTGTAATCACTCAGTGCACAGAGATAGCAATGACAAGTCAAAAGCCATTAGGGTAGCATTTTTAGACATCAAAGGGGCATATGACATTGTGAATCAGGATAAACTCTGGAACGAACTGAAGGAATATGGGCTAGGGGAAACCAGGGTTAAGCTTCTAGAGCGGGTTTATATGGAGATTAGGGTGGTTATAACATGGGAAGCCGAAACTACCAGACTAGCAGCAATAAAAACGGGACTTAGACAGTGTTACCAATTGTCTCCCCTGCTCTTTATGATATACCTCAGTGACAGGGAAAAAAGATTACAGCAGTGCAACGTAGGTTTCGACCCGACTAAAATGGGGGAAGGATATAAAGTAAATCAATTATTCCCAGGGTTAATGTATGCAGATGACGTTGTACACGTATCAGAAAGTCGTGAGACAATACAAGAACTGATTAGGACTTGCAGCAGTGAAGAGGACAGTTTAGGACTAAACTTTAGTAGAGACAAGTCGGGTCTCATAGTTTTCAACGACGAGAAGGGGGAACCCCTGCAGATACATGACACATTGATAGAACACGTAGAAAAGTACAAGTATCTGGGAGTATGGTTAAGTGAAGGAAGACGGTACCTAAAGGACCATAAAGATATTGTAATAAAGAAGGGGCTACGAGATTCCGCTATCATGAAACACAGGGCACTATGGAACTATAATAGATATGAAGTCGCTAGTTGTGTATGGAAGGGAGCCATGGTGCCAGGTCTGTCATTTGTGATTGCGGTATTCTGTCTGAGGTCAGAAATCCAGGCAGGTTTAGAGACACAGCGAAAGCGTGCAAGTATCTATATATGAAAAGTCTATACATTAAGTGGACAAACCAAACCCGCAAGCTGAGATTTAAATACATTCAACGAAATGGAGCCGATCAGAGCATATCAGTAGAAAAGGGAGTAAAGAGGAGATTGTGGGAGAGAGAATGCAGGGGAAATCAGGTTTGACAATATACAGGGCACAAAAACAAGAAATAAAGAAGGAACAGGTGTATGGTAAATTAGTGGGGAGCTCTTTGCTGTTTGAAGCTAGAAGGGGGGTGCTAAGAACGAAAACGTATAGGGCTAAATTCCAGGAAGTTGACACTCTATGCGACGTATGCAACCGCGAAAGGGAAACTATAGAACATGTTATTTTAAGGTGCACGGGGCTTCGTTCCATTCTCTTGGGGGGGGGGGGGGGGGATTACAACGGATTTGGAGGGGGCACTGGGTTTTCCGGACATGGAGGGACGATAGGATAGGGAAATAATTGCGGTAACTAAGAGGAGATTGGAAGATTGCTGGAAAAGATCTAGGGAAGGATAAAAAATACAGATGAAAGTAAGCAATGGAATCACTTTAAACAGGGGGGGGGGGGGGAAGGGACGAAAAAAAGTTTTTTTTGTTATAACAAAATGTATACAAATAAAAAAAAGGAAAAAAAGAAGGGGTGACGAAATCTTAGGCTAGGTGGCGCAAGCTAGCGCCCGTTACAAAGGGTATAGCCATTGCCATCTATCCATTCATTCAACACGTGCGGCATGCACGCCAAGATAGTTTTTGCAGGTTCGTGGTCCTATTTTTGCATTACCTCATACCAGCGTGCCACGGACGGGCACTCGACCCGTTGTATTTTTGGTTTGCCCGCTGATGTAGGGTATGCAACCGGCAAGGGTATGGCCAAAGAGGCTTATAGACAGACGTCGTGCGTGAGATAGTTTCGGATGTTTCCTTTTACCGTGTTACAATATATGAGCCTCTATGGCGTTCTGGCTATCATTGCGTCGTCGTCGGGTCCACAAATAATTTTAATAAGTATAAGATGAATCACGGATGTATGCTATGAGCACATGTTTACACGTTTCGCAAGGATTCTATTTGTGAAGCCAGACGATTATGAGCGTGAATCACAAGAGCTTTCTATCATACTCATCGTCGCGTTTATGCTAACGACTCAGCTGACTCTACTTCATCCAAGGCAGGCAGACCGGCTCCAACCGGGTGCTGGCATTCCGATTAGGGTATCGCTTCAAGGTATTCTATTACTTTCATGGCATGTAAAGTCTACTAAAACGTATAAATGTCACAACTAATGATGCAACTATTACAGTGGCTTAAAGTGGTAGTGTAACGAACGAAACTGGAGAAGCGGCACAGCGTTCGAAGACGGCCGCGGGTGGCGCTGGCGCTTGCAGCACCGTCGTTCCGGCTATGGCTCCGGCTTGGGCGCTTGGCCAGCCTGGCTCCGGCCAGCTCCGGCCGATTCGGAGCTGTCGACTACACTGTCGTCTGCTAGTTTTACATTTTTATTCTCCCCAGAACATGAAGGATGTCCTTGGAAGTTCACTGGAAACAAATAATTGTTTTTTGAGGTATTTATATTAGTTATGAAGCGTGTTAAGGTGCCTCTGTCTGCCGGCCGTTGGGGGCACTCTAACGGAGCTGTGGATGAACCGCCACCTACACTGTCTTTCAAGGAGCAGCTATCCCCGATGCATGGTGGAGGCTACGCGGTAACTACACTACCCCCTTTACGCAACGGCACAACTATCAAATGCCGAGAGCTCACTTGCGTAGACTACATTATTGAACTGCTCAGATATTCCTTCGTAGTGGAAACCCAGAAAAAGCAAACAACTCGACTTCAGTCGTGTTTTAAAGTTTACTGCTTCTCTCTCTCACTCTCAATCAAAGCATCCCATAATCTTCATCATCATGCTATCAAGGAGGCAAGGTGAATGCCCGTTATTAGCCAGCCAAAGCTAGCTCGAGAGAACCGGCCAAGATATTGTACACTGCAAGACTAAAATGGAGGAAAAAGATAGCAACGGCGCGTTTTCCTCCCTTCTAGTGTCGCGCCCCCAAGCGGACACGAGAAGAAGGGGGTAACAAAACTTTTTTTCTATTACTCCACGCAGACGGGAGAAAGCTTCCGCCCTCCCGCTTCATGTTGTTTAGTTTTCGTTTTCCGAGCATGTCGATCACGTTGTTTAATCAATGTTGTTGAGTTTATTGAGCTTCAGTGGCAGCGAAGGCCGCCTGTAATTTCGTATCCAAGTCGAAACGTGCAGAACATTTCGGTTGCATTGCCGTTTTTACCGCTAATTTATCAAACGCGCAAACGAAGCCTCTAAAAACAGGGAAGTTCCGGAGCAGTGACGGCAGCGCTATGTACACTGGAATGAGATTGCCCTACACGTGGGACCACGCGGACGACACGGAATGATCTGTCGACGTTGAGGACGTTATGGAAATCGCGGAAACTGCGTCCAAGAGAGGAAAATTTTGCTGCCGGGTGCCTGTGTGCCTTCTGCGCTGAGTTTGGTTATGTTTTCCGGTGCCGAGTGCACACCGAAAATCCCCCGTTTTTTCGTATTTCTGCTTGTCAGCAACATAGCAGCAACATCGCGATTGCAGTGTTGTGCGTTGTGAACGGAAGACGGGAATTATCGCAGGGTGTGGCCGAGTGTTTGCGTATTAGTGGTGTAACAACAAGATGAGATGACATAAACTGTCGGGCATTAATTGATGCCGCCGGTCGGGCCGTGATCAGGGGGAGGGGTGTCCCAGGTTGACATTCCGGTTTGCATTCGAGAGTTTGAGGTCGCTTGAGCGATTACGATGGAATTGATCGACGTGCAAATAGTTATGTTGTAACGCTGGTCTGAACCTCAGCTCCTATTGTACAGTGGCCAATACGACTGTCGTCTGCTATGTCCTGTTTTCTCCTTCCTGAGAGCGTTTGCGCTCTGGGGATAGGACTGAGCAGTATGGAAATCTGACAGAAAGTATGTGTATTTACAGTTTGGACTTTTATTATTAAAAAAAAATGGTACTTATTTGGCAAAAAAATATTTTTTTTAGATATATACATTACAGTTTCTGGAGAAATTGCCCTCCAAGTGGCGCGCTGGTGTAAACGCTAGAGGTTTTCCGGCTCGCCACTGTGTAGCTCCGTACACTGAACACCTGCCGCAAGTCGCGGCTTTGACGGCATCCAAGTTGATCAAAAAGCGCCTTTCTGTCCGTATAGCTTCCTTTCCAAGTGAGTGAATAGTTCCTCTACACGGATTAATCCAAGACAACAATTGCAGCCGCACGTGATCAGCAAAAATAGAAAAACAAACACAGCAACAGAAATACTGGCTACGATGTGCAGTGCGAGGAAGCAAACACCTGGCTTGAAACCGCATTGGAGCAGCTTGATTTATTAGCTTTCAAATAATTGCAGCATGAGCGTTTATTTTCTACTAAAATATTCATACACTGAGCCTCTGAAAATACTGCCAGAGGTGTGATATTGGTGGAAAAAAATCAACGTGCTAGGAACATTTTTTATTGCTTATTCGGTCACCGAGAAAATCCGTACCTTCAAAACGACTAGTATAAAAGGCGGAAACGCAACGCGCAGATCTAGTGATGGAGTTAGTGTGCTGTTGTATTGATGTTTGTATGTGCGCTTAAATGTATATATTCAGCTGATGCTAGTGGTATGCGTAATATATGTGGGTGATTTCATCTCAACTCAGGCACGGATTTAGGGTCGAATTTTTAATTTTGACGAAAAAAATATATGTTTTGGGGCAATTCCTATAATAGAAGAAGACGCAAACGGTTATTTCGTCGGATTGTTTGTTCTCAAGTTATGGACAGTTGAAGCGGTCAAGGTGGAAATTGATGTTTTTCCAGCCTATTGGAGGTGCCATATTTCAGTCCATCCCTTTTCCCTACTTTTTACACTACATCAATAAAACTTTTTGGGAACACTCTAAACATAGGCTTTTTCATGCTAATTAAGCGTCTAGGTCATAACATTCTTAATGATTTTTTTTTATTTGTCACACCGCCTCTCTGTGACGATATTTGACGAAGTTCAGCAAGCTGTGCGGTGTGACCTAATCAACATATTTTTATGATCTTTATATCACCGTAAAGCTCCAATTATGCTCTTTCTTTTGAAGATAATTGCAATATTTTGCCACAAGTATATATTGCGCTACATGTGCCTGAAAAACGAATATTTCGAAAAACTAGCAAGTTTGGAATCAATTTTCTAAAAAAAACACTTTTTATTTTTTTCATTTTTTATTTACAGTTAGTTAATATAGTAGCCTATCAGAAACTACCAAAAGAAATTGTAATATATTGTTTGTACGGCCGCTATTAAGACTCGAATCTCGTGCTATGAGCGTTTTGAACGGGACTTCGCACAGGTGCTTTGCTGAGCAGAATTTTGGCCAATGTAAAGTTTTCTATTTAATGTTAGTACTTACCACAATATCTGAGCTTAAAAGCAAGTGAAGTAACAATATTTATCCTTACAATATTTATTTACTTGGCACTGGGGTGATTTCATTGAGCTTCGCCTTATGTATTGACGGAGAAGTACGTAACATCTAAACTCACGGACAAACTTAAGTCACGAGGGAAAAGTCTAAGTAACCTGGCATGAATCACTGATAATAGAAATGAAACCTAAACACATGACTAACGCATCTGAAGCCTTACATGCCACGAAATGCTCGTTATTTTACGAAAGAGCCCGGATGTGCACAAAATAGACTGTACTTCCTAAGCGTCACATACTAAATCGCACATATGTATATGCACTGCATATCTGTTTGACATAAGAAAATATGACAATTACATATAAAGTTCGGAATTTTAAACTCAAGATGCGACACGTAACCAGAGAAGGGAAGTAATATTTCATGCTGTAGCCTAAACATGTACGTTGCATAAAATATATCAAAATGTGTTGACCAAATGTCTCATATACTCCTAATTAACATAAAATACACTCAAAGTTAATGCAAATATAAACTTTAAAACGAATTGAACACCGCCAAATTCCGTCTGGTTTACGGATAGACGACGCAGTACGTTTTCAATACTACACGGCGCTGCTCACACAAAAACAGTGATAAACACCTGGGATAGGGATAGTCAACTTTCGACGTAGCACATTTCGAGACAATAGGTTGATGCGATACTGAGGCAGTTTTCGCTTTGTCCAAATTGCAGTCAGTTCAGTGTCAAAGTCTGTGAGGCGTCGTCTGATCACACAGCGCGCACTCTCAGGGGGACAAGGACAAACGCACTGTTGAAACGGTCCGGCCTTTTCACGGTCCCACCATCTAGCTCTGTCTATTCTGGGGTTTGGTAAACTCTTTCTAGGACCACATCACCACCCCCTTCTCCCATTGCTTTGCTCCACACATGAGAAGATTGGATGCCTTTCGATGAGGTTACCTTCTCCCACTCCTTCCTTTTAAGCTCCCGATAACGGGACAGCTCCTCTTGGTCGATGAAGAGAAGCGTTATCCCCTTGAGTTTTTGGCCGAGAGCTTCAACGAACGTACGCGCGTTAGTTATGGAGCTCAGCTCAGTTGTTCTCAAGTTATGCAGTGACGCATGATGCTTCAGCACACCACCCACTCCAACGCACGCGCTTTTGCCGTGCCCTGACGCCGAGTATATCCACCTGCTGACAACAAACTTCTTCTGAAATTAGTGTAATTGGTGCCGATTTTTAAAATCGCTTGGAGCGCCGTCCGAAACATAGATTAGCTCCAAAAAAATGGGCAAGAGTTCCTCGAGCCTGTCTTCAATCATTGTGAGCGCAAAGAGCGCGTGTGCAGAATCATGACAGGTATCGTCACTCACGACGCCGAAACTTAGTGTTCCCTTCGTGGTCGTCGCAACGCAGGTGAAGATTGTCACCATCTTGGTTTTCCAGTGGTATCCCTGCACTGCACGTTGGAGCACAATACTCCAGTTTTCGGCGAAATCAAAGTGGAGGACTACGACACGTGGCTTCACATTTGCTTTTTCAAGCCATATTGCTCTCTGTTGTGCGCGCCGAATATAATAGTGGGGTATGTATTTCTTCGTCCACTTGTTGAGTTCGTTAAGAAAAGCAGTGGCCTCCAAATGTTTTTTCAACCAACTCGCCACCAGATTCCCACAGTGCCAACTCCAGTTCATCTTCAGCGCTCATCCCTAGCATCTCGAGAGATATGTCCTTCCGGTTCGAACAGGCTTCACATCTCAGCAAGAAGCAGTTTTGGTAAGGATTTGCACAAAGAAAAATTTTCTGGACGTCTTCAAAGGTCATGGTCTTCCCCGCCGCATTTGACAGAGATGTCAGACAGACTATGAAGTCGGCGCAGCATACACACACACACTCTTCATGTACAGGCTGTTTCTTAACCCACTTGGGCCGAAGAGAATAAAATTTTGTTAGGCCCATTTTTGACTCGGGATTGGCCGCCTTGAATTCTTTGTAGGTTTCCCTAATAGATCTCGTCATAAATCGCTTCGAGACGAAGACTTCCTGACCATCAATAAAAAGCCTTACGACATCCTTTTTGTTCTGGCTTTGTCTTGAGCAGTCTTTCGCATCCGATGTGTAGTAAGTCAACGCAAGAGCGACATCGTTTTCGTTGAGACCATGTCCTTGGTATGGGTCAGGTGACGCCCAGACCCCCATTTTCTTTTCAGCTTTCTTGATTGGTACAAAGCATGCTTCGTCACTTCAGGAATTGCTTTCAGGATATCTTTCTTTTAGAGGTTAGATGGAAAGAGAGTTAAGAGGCGGTAGCGTTCTAGCTGCGACGCGCTCTTGATGTAGGCTGCTCATAAATTGCTGGCCAAGTGGGAGCACGAGGAGCATGGATCTTCTTTGTCTGTGCCCGTAGGTTCTCCGTACACGTCACTTAGTTTACGACCAATTTTCTTTTTGAAGTCCGCGGTTATCTCGGATTTTTTTCGCTTAACATAGCCGGGACGACTTCGTGGGGTCACGCTAGAAGGGAGTTTAAGTGGTGTCACACTTACTTCGGCAGCATCAATTGCTTCAGACACTCCTTGGACCAGGGCTTCCTCGTCCACGAATGATCTGTCCGCTGGTTTCAGGGATGATGACGATGAGCTTGATGACAACATTTCCTGTCCTTGCTTATGTTCTTCAATCTGACCCAAGAACATTGTGTAGCAGTTATTGCACAGAACATCTCCAGGGCTTACGCTCTGGGCGTCCTCAGCCGGTAGAACTTGCTTAAGAAAACTTACGTTTAGCTCCGAGACTTGACGAAAATGGCGTCCGTAAAACACTCTTCTCTTGTGTCTTCTTGAATAGTCGGCGCACACTTTTCGGTCTGAACTGAATAATGTATTAGCCATGGCAGTAACGAACACTTCTGGGTTTCTGAAAGCAGGAACAGTTTTAAAGGGATACTGAACCGAAATTTCGAACTCACAAAACAAGGCTGGACAGATAGGCGGGACGATGCAAAACCCAAAAACGTCACTCATACAGCGATATCTCAAACGGATCGCCATATTTTTAGAAAAGAAGCGCCCGACTGAACCCGGCCGACGAGGCCGACAAGGCAAGGCGCGTCACGATTCTTATTCCCTCTCATCCTCACTACGTCCCGTGTCGAGCTGGTGAACCGAAGCGAGGAGGAGAGAAGCGAAGCCGCTCCCCCTCATTCTCAAATTCTCCCGGAGGACAGTGATGTCAGAGGCCTCGCTTGATCGCGCCCTTCTTTTCGAAAAGTGCGGCCATCCGTTTGAGATATCGATGTACGAGCAATGTTTCGGAGTTCGTAGATTCCCGTTCAACGCTTCTAGAGCCTCATTTTGCGAAATTCAAATTTCGGTTCAGTATCCCTTTAAGTTCATCCAGCTCAGACAGCACGGAGGTAGAATGAGTACCAGCTTTCCGCCGTGGCTTAGGAATTCAAGTAAAGAGCCAGAAAGGGACCGAGAAGGCAATTATCAGTTAGACGACGTGCGAAGATTCGACTTCCTTTGGGTCCCCAATCTTCCCGTCGATCCATACTTAAACATTCGCTCTCCGCCTCGCGCGTAATCTGAGTGCCACGCAGCAGCGGCGTCTCTTTTAGTGCCCGCGGATTAGTGACACCGTTGTGTTAGAAGGACGAGGAGGGGAGCTTGGAGAGACAGAGGGGGGCTTGCGACGTAAACTCTAACCTCGAAACGCCTGTTCTCCCGACAATCAGGGTTTCCGCGTCGGTCGCATCCAAAGGCATAATCCTTAGAGGCTCCAGGACCCCGACGAAGATAGAGGCGGTAGCCCCGTGATGTTCAAGATAAAGTATTCTTTCTATACACGCCGCCTGACTGTGGTGGCATCTGTAAAATTTCGGAGCCGAAAGCAAAAGGCCTCAGAGGACTTCTCTAACGATCTGCATTCCCCCGTATTGGGAGAAAAAGATGCGCTCGCACTTGTGAATACGGACTTCTAAGTAACTTTTTTTTAAGAGCACTACTCAACATTTTTTTTGATGTTTATGGTTGGATATTAGGTAACTGCTAACGATAAATAGAAAACCTTATATAAGCCAAAATTCTGCTCAGCAGAGCGCCTGTGCGAAGTCCCGTTCAAAACGCTCATAGCACGAGATTCGAGTCTTAATAGCGGCCACACAAACAATATATTACAATTTCTGTTGGTAGTTCCTGATAGACTACTATATTAACTAACTGTGAATAAAAAATGAAAAAAATAAAAAGTGGGTTTTTTAGAAAATCGACTCCAAACTCGTCTGGCCCAACCAGCCGATATTTTAGGTTTGAAGCCGCTAGACGGCGTCGTCGCCGCCGCAGCAATTATCAAGAGGGTGGCGCCCTAAAAAAAGTAAAGGGTCTATAGGCCTCGAGATCGACCTAGAGGAGGCGCTACTGTCGCGCTATCATCATTATCAAGGCGGGGATTGCCGCCCCATAGGCTCTCCACGTTCGCACGCGAGGCAGTGGAAATTTTTGCGTTTATTTTGTCTCATATTATCGGGGGGAAAGCAATTTTAGCGGAAAATGGTGCAGTACCGTTCGGTGCTTCAGTGAAGATCGAATCGTGTTACCTGTGTACGGACTAAATTTAAATAGTCGCTCGTGTGGACGCGTCGTCTGCTATAGGAAGACGTTGGGAAGCATGCGTCATATTTTTTCTAAACTTTTAGCTTTGGAAGTAATATAAATATTTTGCATGAAGAGAGTTAGTTCTGTATTAGAAATCACCGCGCTACTGAGTGTCCCTGCGGCCGATGTTTCGCTTTACTGTTCCATGGTATGGTTATGTTTTTCGGAGTCGGAACAATTCCCCTACTTTGCGATGAAGAGAGAAATCTTCTAGTTACGATCCGCCAGCTGTTCGGTGGCAGGACAACTGAAACAAACTATTCTAATATAACTGCCGCGAGTGGAACGAACGAGTGTTCCTTTCAGTCCAAGCCAATCAGAACTCGGCGTCGTTCTGACGTCATCGCAACTCTTCCGGAAGAAGCAGACGACTTGTCCTCCGCATAGACTCTGCAACTCCAACAAACGACCCGCACCCCGACACAGACGGCATCGGGCGCAATGCCTCTTTTTAACTCATGATGGCTTTTGTCTCTCAGGAGGCTGTCCGATCACCCTCCACCCTCACCTAACGCTTATGAGGACTAGGCAGTTAATCGATTAACTTTCAGATTCTTCGAGTGATGCTTAATCGAGATTTTCTTTTGCCGTTTAATCGGAATATTGCGCTGGAGAAAGTCAGAAAAAAGTAAAAAAGACCAGCTGCTTTAATGTTTCTAACGTCTTTATTTCATTTAGGACGCAGACTTGCACGATAAACCACTTCAGCATGCTTCTGATTGTCATCGAGGGTTTAAACAATAAATTAAAAATCACTTCACTTTAAAATGCTTCCCGTGTTGATATTTCTGTAGGTATCACAACGTGAAGTTTCAAATTCGAATGCAATATGCCATTTATTACATACTAAAAATAGTAAAAAAGCAGTGTAGTTCTAACGTATTTTATTTAATATAAGTGGAGAATAACCAATTACCAGATTTATCGATTGATTAGTCATGAAAGGGTGGCGATCAGTCGGGTTAATTTATTAATGAACGATCAGCGCCAGTCCAGACTCAGCGTTTTATGAAAGCTACGAATTATGCGAGATAAAACTATGTTGGACCAAAACTTCTACAAACCACAGCACTAAGATCACGGAAGAATCCGACTTAATATTTATCGCCTTGATGAATTTCCACGCGTGTGAAGCGATACAACACAGGAACAATAACAAGGACATGAAACATTTAATACGGAGGGTCCAGCTCAGTCGGAGACGGGCTCGCGTCGTCGAGATCCATGCTTCTGAACGTGCGCCCGTAGCAGACGACGCACGGCGGTATCCCCGCTTTCGCATGTTTCCAATTTCGTCTGCACGGTGGCGACAGATTTCGATCTCGAGGCGAACAGTGCTTACTTGCTGAGCGTCGAGAGAATTGAGAACCGCCAAAGTGCCATCGCGTGCATTCTGAGCGTGCTTGAGGCTTGTCGGTGTCTGTTGTTTCTGTGTGTCGCACTAGTAGGACTTGGGCATTAAAGTCACTAAATATGCAACGCTTCAAAGTAACGGCACTTTATCCATTTTGTTGCTTGAAATTACTGCTACCAGTTATCGGAAGTTTTCTCTAAAATCACAGGAAACGATTCTTTGTTCAAGGGAAAATGTTAAATCAGTCTCGGAGATAGCAACATAAGATCTCCTGAGCTTGCCGACCCCGTGTTTGGGGCTCAGGAAGTAGATAACCTAAGATTAACTTGTTTTGTTCGGTCAAGCGGCACCTTTACGCCATCCTTGATTTACCTGAGTCGGCAAAGCTATAGGAAGGATTTCCTTTTTTTTTAGTTTACTTCTAGCGAAGGTGAAAGGGTTTTTTCTTCGGATTTATTTGTCGCTGAAAATTCCCGGCATATGGGAGTTTATTTTTGTTATGGTGAATTCCATGGCAGATTCGGATCGGCTCCCAAAATCCGCGAGGGAGCAGAAAATCCGCTCTACGGCACACGCTCCGAATCTACCAGCGGCAGATGCCCTCGCATTTTTGGAGCGCCCCGAGCGTAGGCCGGAAACGGAAAGCCTGTCCTTACCGGGAGCCTCCCTCCCCACGCCTGCCAACCCCCTACCGGCCGTCGCAGCAGTCGCAGTCCCAACGTCCTCCCTATAGCTTGAAAAATGGCGGAAGGAACTGATGCGATCATGGCAAGCGCTGGAGATCCCATGGAGCAACAACTGTCGGATCCGGCTGTCCGGCAACTGTTGCTGTGTTTGCTTGGACGCCAAGCATCTGGATTGTCTCTAGGTGAGTTATTCCGTATTTCCGCATGCGTTTTAACGCCTTTAGTAGAAACGCCTGCTCATAACCGAAACTCTAATATAACTTTCTGTTGTCCGTCCCGTTGTCCCCCCCCCCCCCCCCCCCCAATCCTCGGTTACCATGTCAACTTAAATTAGGCTGTAATTTTTCTACCAACCCAAGATCGACCATTAAGAAATTTAATTAGCGCGCGCAGAGCTGCAGAATCTTTTTGTGTGTATGTGTGTGATTGTGCGCGCGCGCACGGTCTTATTTGATATCAAAACTAATCAGCGTCACGGCTTCGCGCGTTTTAGAACATTGTAATCGGCTTGTGCTACGAATTATTGATATCAAATTTATTAATTCCGGCGTCATTCGGGCTAAGGCATTATATTCTCCTCTTGTCTCCCTGTGTTCGCCGACTCTGTGCACACTGCGACCCCCTTTGATTGAATTAATTGGGCTATTCGTCTCCTACACTTTTCAGATGGTGCTACATTTGCCTCCCCGGATGTTCGAAGCGAGGGCGGTACGTTGCTTGACACAAACACTGGCAATATAGCATGTACAGTGTGCACCGTTTTTTTCGAAATATTGGTGGGGGATCTTTTCATTAGACTATAATAAAACAATGGTGAATTCAACAATGGTCTGGATCATTTTACAGGTCAGCAGCATTCCCCTCTGGAAGGAACATCAAAGGAAAAAGGTCAGGCAGTCCAGCAGCCTAAAAAAAACAAGACGGGTCCCTGTAAGTCTGCATTTCCATCACAATTTTTTTTCAACAATGTATACGAGTGAAACGTTCAGCATGTTAATATTGATCATGTTGGAACCCACTTTTCTTGTGAGGCCTGTAACTTTATCTAAGGATATATGCTTTTCCTATCATGCTTGTCACAACGCAAAGGGAGTAGAAAACCAGCTCATCATTTTGTTTGAATTACAAAACTCTGTTCATTCCTGTTGAAAAAAAAAAGCATGAATAACATTTTGTTTGAATTTCAACTATGTTCACTCCTGTTGAAAAAAAAGTGCATGAATATTGTCAAGGCTGCCGAACCTTCCAAGGCATTCCTTTATTTTCTCTCTTTACTTTGCATGACACAGAGTTGTATTATCCCCCAAGCTGCCACAACCCTTCATCTTTTGTTAGCATACCTGCAAATTTTTGAAAGAAAAAAAAAAAAAAGACACTGCTATCAACTGTTTGATGGACTGCAAAGTTTAGGTCCCATTCTTTGGAATTGTGACAAATTGAGATATGATGGAGCTTGTGAGAGAACACAGATACAAACACACACACAAAAAAGAAGTGACCGGATATTCCGTGACAAATACAGTGTGCGGCAAACCGTGTTTGCCCAGCAGCATGTCAGCTGGGCCGGCAGAGAAGCCATCCAGGGAGGCCGCAAACAAGATGAAATGGGCTGCCACATTTCTATTGTTGCAATATAAGACATAGTTTTTTTCAATTGAAGACAGAAAGTAAACCTGCAAGTCGGTTCTCTAGAAATCAGAAAAGACCACAGAAAAGTAAGATAAAAAAGCCTTTCAATATGAAGCAAATAAATAAAGTTTCATTGGAAGAAAGTTTTTGTCTACAGCTTCATTTTGTATTGACCCAGAACCCAGCTCCTGATGAACTGTCAGTGAGTCATCTTATTGTGTTCAATATAAGCCCAAATTTTTCACCAGACATAAAAATATTTAAGTAAAAAATGATAAAACCTAAAAAAATACATTAAAAAATCAATGAGAAATACACTTTGAAAGCACATAACCCTATTAATAGCTTAGCAAGCTGAAGGCACCTTAAGCGCCGTTCACAATCCCGCGACCGAGTAAGACCGAGAAAGATCAGACCGGTTTTTAAGCCTTTTGCAACTTCTTAGGACCGGATGCACTACAGCAGAGCTGGTCCTAAGAGGTCGCAAGAGGCTTAAAAACCGGTCTGGTCTCTCTCGGTCTTACTCGGTCGCAAGAGTGTGAACGGGCCTTTATGCAAAACATTTTACCCCTTTCAATTAGCATGAACTGGGTGAGCTAATGTTGCTGGTGTGTGTACAAACTAAACATTGAATAGCCAGTTAATTACTCAAATTTGATCATTTTTAGAATTCGAGTGGACCAGTGGCGAGACAAAGCTGCTCCTGGACTACTATGAGCGCTACTTTCCACAAATTGGACCTCTAAAACAATTCAAAAATAAGAAAGCCGTATTTGCTCGCATATCGGAGGATCTCCTGACCACAATCGGTTCAATTAAAACACCGGATCAGTGCAACACCCGTCTAAAAACCATTCAAAAACGCAAACGGCAAGCAGTATGCCACAACGGTCGATCTGGAGCTGGACCCGTCGACGTCCCATACGAAGACGAGCTTGACCGCATCCGAATGATGGATGACAGCGTCGAGCCCGAGTTGATCAGAGACATTAATGGGGCCACCTACAAGGTGCCTTCTGGCAGCCAGACAGGGGCAGCAGCAGCAGCTGGCAGCCAGACAGGGGCAGCAGCAGCAGCAGGAGCAGCGGTCGACACAACCACAAGTACAGCTTCGAGCTCTCCCGAGGAAACTCCCGAGACATGACCCAGCGGAAGCACCCGTCCAGGCCGGCTAAACTCAACACGGCTACAGCACATGAAAGAATTTTTCGCTGAAATCACAAAACTGGAGGAGGAAAGGGAAGCACGCAGGGTGCACCGGGAAGCTGCAAAGGAAGAGAGGCGCCAAGCGAGAAGGAGCTGAAAGAAGAGATGCGCTGGGAGCGGAAGAAAACGCATGAAGAAGAAATGAGGCTTCTTGCAATGATCCTCGCCCAGCCGAAGTCCTAGACAGGAGACCAGTGGGAGAAAGTGACAAGCATTTATTAACATTGATACCCAAGAACAGTAATTTATACCCACGATCGAACAGTAAAGGATATGGGGTTTTGTTAAAAGGGCACTAAACCACTTTCTGAAATAGTCTATATATGGTTATAACCCAATCCATGGGCTGTAAACATTTTCAAAAGCCATACATTTCATTTATGCGTGGCCCATTTTTCTATTAAAATCGGGATAAAAAAACTGACAACAGATGGTGCCATCCGACGAGAATGGCAGAGCCCTGTCCTTGTGCAACGGTGCCATCTGGTGTTGGCGGTAGTTCCGAGGTAATCAATCTTTTCATGTAGACTTTAATAGAAAAATCGACCGCGTATGAATGTAATGTTTTGATTTTTGGGATGCTTAGAGCCCATGGATTCATTTTTTACCGTAGATAGACTATCCTAGAAAGTGATTTAATGCCACTTAAGAGTGTAATAAATAAACCAAGTTCAAAGTATGGTATCTTTTACGGTGAAATAAATACACTACTATCAAAGAACAGTAAGGAATGGTATTGTCTACAGTGTCATATAGGTACACCAAAACCAAAAAAAGAAAACTAGCAGAAGAAAAAGGGCATTGCCTTGCACTGCAAACAAACCATATGTTGCAAAAATCTTTTCTAGAGTATACTTCAAAATGCTTGTTGAATCTGCAAGGTTGAATTATGCCACTTTTGTTGTACTTCGTTTCACCTCAAGATAGACCGCAGCGACACAATGCGGTGCAAGTGTCGTGCAACAATTGAGGAAAGGTGCATGCAGCAGCATACGAGAAATGCAGTCATCTGATATGTTCACAGTAATCGATTGGCTGAGATGGCTAGTAGTGTCACCTGCACTCCACCAGAAGGTGAAACATAGTATGGTGCTATAGTTTGTTTCACTAGTCCCGTGCAGTGGTGTCATCCTGACCGCATCATCATAATATTGCTGTACCATCACTGACTGTCATTCACTATCTGACCTGCGTACGTGACTCGCCTCGCTCTCCGCTTATCAGTGATAGGGCGGTTGGCGATATATACCCGCGCGGAATAAAGGCTGGGGGTTGTTCTGCTGGGAACTACTTGGTTGGCTGTCACTTCCTTCATCGTGCCGCGAGACACACGACATGGTGTCAGAAGTGGGATGATGCTTCTCGCCCGTGTTGTTTTGGCGGCCCTCGTCTTGCACTCGGTTTGCAAGATGGAAGTACCTACAGCGGCCCCTCCTCTGGCAGTTCCTCCGCCCAAACAATTCAACTTCGATCGAACTTCAGAATGGCCGGAGTGGATTCAAGAATTCGACGATTTCCGCTACGCCGTGGGTCTCAACGAGAGGTCGGAGGAAGCCCAGGTGCGGACGCTGCTGTATACCATGGGAAGGCAGGCCAGGAAACTTTTCCAGACGTTTGGCCTCTCGGAAACGCAGTCTCAAAGTTACGATACAGTGAGGAAGAAGTTCGACGGCCACTTCGTAGCCACAAAGAACGTGGTTTACAAAAGTGCCTGTTTCCATCGTCGCAAGCAAGAGAGCGGGGAGAGTGTCGACCAGTTCGTTACCGACCTCCATGTGCTCGCTGACCGCTGCGACTTCGCACAGTTCAGAGACCGTATGATCCGTGACCGGTTCGTCGTGGGACTTGCCGATGCAAAGTTATCCGAAACCCTCCAAATGGATGCCAGCCTCACTCTCGAGACGGCACTAGCCAAGGCCCGCCTCAAGGAGACTGTTTTTGCCAGCAGCAGGAGCTGCGTCCTCACTCAGATGCAGCGACCTCGGGGGAAGTTGACGCCGTGGGCCAGCGGAGTGGACGCAGTGGAGCACCCGGCAACATGCACAGTCGGCTGCCTTCACTTCAGCAGCAGCAGCAGTGGCGGCTCTCCGAGCAGCACCACCAGCTCTGCACGTATTGCGGACGTCCGAACCACCTCAGAACTCAGTGCCCGGCGCGCTCCACGCGTTGCCACCACTGCAACGCCAGAGGACATTTTGCTGCGGTGTGCCGTAACAAGGTTGAGAAGCCGAAGGTAGGCGTTTCTTCGCTCAAATGGGACCAACCTACCCATTTTGTAGGATCAGTTGGCGCTTCGAAAGCTAGGTTTGTTCAAGTGTCCATTAATGGCGTGCCGGTCTCCGCAAAAGTAGACTCTGGGGCAGAAGTGTCAGTTGTTCCGCCCAGCTTCCCAGGAGCACCGCCTAAGTTAACGCCCTCGTCGGCACAGCTGACTGGCGCAGGAAATGAGCGCCTTCGCTTGAAAGGCACGTTTGAATCTGACATTTTTTGGAAGGGCAAAACCACACGACAGGCTCTGTATGTCGTAGAATCGGCACATGCAGATTTGTTAGGTCTTCCCGCCATAGAGGCGCTCGGTGTGGTGAAATTTGTAGATGTGCTGGAAGATAAAAATTATGAGCAGAGGTACCCCCAGCTTTTCTCTGGTCTTGGGGCATTGTCTGGCGAGTACACCATTCGGTTGAAGGCCAACGCGATACCTTTCGCTATTTTCACGCCCAGGCGCATTCCCATTCCTTTAAAGGAGGCTGTTAGAACGGAGTTATCTAAGATGGAAGCCAATGCGGCGATACGGAAGGTAGATGGTCCAACAGAATGGTGTGCAGGCATAGTGCCTGTACTGAAACCCTCTGGCGAAGTTCGCCTCTGTGTGGACCTGACGCAGCTGAATAAGAGTGTACTGCGCGAACGCGTTGTCTTGCCAACAGTGGACGATACTTTGGGCCAGTTGGCGGGAGCTACGTATTTTTCGAAGCTGGGCGCTAGCTCTGGGTTTCACCAGATAAAGTAGGCAAGGGAAAGCCAGACATTAACAACATTCATCACCCCGTATGGCCGCTATTACTTCCGGCGATTACCGTTTGGAATCAGCTCAGCACCAGAACATTTTCAAAAGCGAATGGCCGAAGTCTTGGACGGGCTTCCGGGAGTAGCAAACATGATGATGCGGTCAGGATGACACCACAGTGTCGTGCAACATTGAGGAAAGGTGCATGCAGCAACATACGAGACATGCAGTCATCTGATATGTTGACAGTAATCGATTGGCTGAGATGGCTAGTAGTGTCACCTGCACTCGACCAGAAGGTGAAACAAAGTATGGTGCTATAGTTTGTTTCACTTGTCCCGTGCAGTACAGGCAAAGACAATGCCAGGCGAGGGAGAAATGGCAAGCACCGGGAGGGCTGAAGAGAAAGAGAAAAAACATCCTCCTCTCTAACGTGCTTAGTGCTCTTTCTTTCTCGCCTTGCCCTCCATTGCCCTCCTCTCCCATTCTGCCTTCCTAGAGTTCGCACTTTCTTTCTTCGCCTGGCAATGTCTTCACCTGCACTGCACACAACTATAGTCTGTGACAGGTCAAAAACGAAGTGGAAGCTCGTCCCACCCCTTTCCACTTCAGCGGAGCGAAAAGAGGAAAGGAGATCACCTTCTCTCCAGCGTTCACTCTATTAAAGTGGCAAGAGGTGGGAGGAGCTTCCACTTCGTTCTTGACTTGTCACAGACTATAGTGACGCGGAGTATAGAGCCACAAAATGTTTTCAAGGTGCCACTTTCCAGAGCACTGCAACGCGGTTCCAAAAAAAGGTTTGAAGTTCAAGGTACTTCCAAGGATATTCGGTTGTTCTGACAGTGCTATAGGTTAAGATGTGCATGTTGTCCTGACCAGCTATAAAAAAAAGAAGAGCAATGCCTTCTTCACTTTCCCCCTTTCTGTGCAATGGCCCCTTAGCGACAACTCATTAGCATCCTTAGCCTCGTGCAGCAGCTCCTTAACACACTTCCGACCAGACTTGTACGTAATCCGTTACAAGTAACGAAATTACTTGTAATCCCTTACATTTATCAGTAATTTAGTAAAGGATTAATTACATATTTTCTAGAGTAATTTTAATGTAATTCCGTTACATTTTTTGCGTAACGGATTCCTTGTAATCCGTTGCATTTTTTTTGTCAGAACCAACCCCCCCCCCCCCCCCCAAATTCTAAATAAAGTTTTTTTTTTTTTTTTTCATTTTTGTAAAGTCGAGCGCAGTGACACTGTCACGCGAATCGACCAGCGCAAGGAGAGGCTTGGCACTCTTCGGTTCCGCAAACCCTTTTTTTGCAACACCAAGCCCCTGAATCTATCTTTTTTTTTTTTAGACCCTAACATCAAAGTAAAAAAATCCAAATGAACAATTCTACAAAAAAAAAGGGGGGGGGGGGGTAAGTTATTTCCGCTTTTTTTTAGTTCCTTTTTTTTTCTTTGCGATCAAAGTCGGGGAGAGGAGGACACCAAGTGATTGTGCGCCTCTTTGAGAAGCTCGAGGCGGTAAGTGCACTGAAAAGAATGAACAATGACTAGGACCATTTTCATAATGTCACAACACCAGACAATGCTCCGTCTATGCTACCCTTTTTGTGAGTCAGCTTTTTGCGAGCACTTATAAAATGGCAATAGTCTTCCTTTCTTCTTCGTCCTGTTTTACCCCAGCAGGACGCATCTTATCTCAAGCAGATATTTTTACAAATAAAACATAATGGTGGCTGACGTAGACTTGATATTCTGGGCTTGAGGAGAGAGTGAAATTCGTGAGTGGGGCCATAGCGCGGCTTACTTAGTACTCTGCCCTTTGCTGCCCGTGGCATCAGCGGACGTCTATCTGCAGAACGCCGGAGTAAACTGCAGTCGGTCCGTGCTCCGTGCGTTTTTGAACGACACTAAGAAAAGTACACACGGCAAACGTGCATTTACATTTCCTTGTTTTAACCGACGCTCTAATTAACTGTTGTTATGAGTGTCCTTCTTTTTCTTTTATTACTTATATTTATATACTGGAAACTTTTTTTACTCACCAACGTCTCAAGTGAGGCTCGAACTGTTCAGAACCAAAGGAAGAAGAATATCGAGCCAAACCTTATTTATTATTTATTTATCCCTTTACTGTTACAACAATGTTTTGCTGTTGATGACTTCTGCAGCTTCGCGATTTAGACAATGGAGAATTTTATTAGATCGGTCCGATGACTCCGATAATGATATCCGATACTTTGCCGCCGTCTTTGCATATGCATCATATCGTTATCGGGTACCGTTATCGCGGGTATCGGAGGTATCGGAAGGATGTACTAAATCTCTCGAATAGCATGGCAACGGCTGCAACGACGAAGCTTTGCTCTACATTCGGGTTAAATAGTACTTCCCTTGCTTCGCTGAAAAAGCTCAATGCAGAGCATGAAGCATTCGTGAGGAACAATATGGCACTCCCATCCAGTGCCTCAGCTCAAATGGTGTTCAGCGTAGCAGTCGACACATTGAGTAAGAAATAACGCAAAATGTCTGACGAGGCTTTCGAGAGCCCGTTGTTGCTCAAAATACTTAAGGTCATTAAATGGAACAGGTGGCAACAATAAGAACTTGAATAACCCTCTTCCCTTTGTTTCTTACTTGAGGACAATAATGTTAAAAGTAACGCCACGAAAGTAACGGATTACTTTTTGGAGTAACGGTCAGTTACTTTCCTGGGAGGGTAATTGTAATTGTAATAAATTACAATTTAGCCTCGAGTAATTGTAAATGTAATTCGTTACTATTTTTCAGTAACTTGTACAAGTCTGCTTCCGGCCGACTGAGATAAGACCAGTTTTTAAGCCCCTTGTGACTGTTTACGACCGGATGCGCTACCGCGGAGCCGGTCGTAAGCCGTTGCAAGAGGCTTCAAAACTGGTCTTGTCTCAGTCAGTGTTAAGTGTGCGAACATGCCTTTAGTTTTCGTGCTAATGAAGTGAAATTCAGTTCTGGTGCAATGTTGCTGCAAATTCCTCACATTTTGGTGAAAAGTTGCAAGGTGTAGAAGTGCAGCACTTTGGCATAGTTTGGTGGAAATGAGGCAGTAAACATATGACTGCTCTAGTGGTCACCAGGGCCGGCTTGCTGGAAACATCTCAGTTGAGTCCCAGCTGGTGCACTGTCAAAGCCAGCGCACCAGCTGGTTGGGACTCAAGCCGCTTCTCAAGATGCTCACGTGCCCTGCCTTTGCAGTGCTTTCTTTCACCCAGTCTCAGCCAAGACGCTGTTCTAGCAAGCCGGCCCAGGGCTCATCTCGGAAAATGGGGCTTATCTCAGCCCCATTTGGGCAATCACCCTGTCCCTCTTTTCTTCCCCCAGTCTGCGGAGAACAGAATCCGAAGCCGTCAGTGGCCCAAACTCCTCCAGCGAGTCATTTTCTGGGACGCTGCTAGCCTCGTTGTCTGGCTCTTGAACAACATGCGCTTCTCCAGCCTCAATGCAGAGGTTATGGAGGATGCAACGTGCAATAATGAACTTTGTTGCATGATCAACAGTAAAGCACTCCAACAGCTTCAGCTGCCTGAATCGTTTCTTCAGGTCAGCAAACGCGTTCTCGATGAGCACACGTGTGCCTGAGAACTTCACATTGAAGTCCCTCTGTTTTTTAGCGAGGGACCCATAGTCCCTGAAAGGAGTCATCAGGTACTCCCTCAAGGGGTAGGCCGTATCACCCAGGATGTGGTACTGGCCCCTGCGGCAGTTCTGCGAGAGCTTGCCTGCGATGCTGGAAGTCCTAAATACCCTAGCATCATGGACCTTACTCGGATGTCCCGCGGTTACATCCAGAAACCGCTTGTTGCAGTCACAGATGGCTTGAAGTGTAAGAGAAGGATAATGAGGCCGGTTGACATAGATCGACCGGATCTTGTTGGCCGGGCATTTGATGGCAATATAGGATCCGTCGATGCATCCAATTGTGCCGGGTACACCAGTCACCTGCGGTATGAATGCTAGTTGGAAGTTTCTCAGAGAAGATACAAGACCAATGAGTAGAGTAAATGACATAAACAATACAAACATTTATTACAGAAATGCACACACCAACTCGACACTGTTACGTCACGCCGCGGCGGTGGTGCATCGGGCACACTGTTGGTCGGGTGTGGGTGGAAGTCGCTAAGGGGGACGGGCATTCTCGTGTTGTGTTGGTAGGAAACAGACTAAAATCTTCCTTTGCGTCAAAAGACACACCGGAAGAGCCGGGAAAGGTGTCAAGGTAGTTTTTCATGTTTTCTGCCTGCCCGGCTCGTCAAAGAGCACGGATAGGTGCCGTGGAAAAAAATCCAGACGCCGTCAGAACATAATTGTTTGTGCGGGAAACACTTACGGGTTGAATTCACAGACTTGTGGCCGTCCAATTTATTTGTTTTGTTCTAAAATGATTGCAGCAAAACTGTCAAGTTGTCCTGAATACCTGCAGATCATGTTCGGTGCATCTTCACTTTCAAATGGGCGTCTTATTGTTTGAACTGTCTTCTGCTCGTTCAAACGACAGCGGCCCTTTAGACGAAACATTGAACCAGTAATTGTGATAAGAACTAAGTGCAGGCCTGAAAAGACTTAAGTTTGATGGTTGTTTGAGGTAAGTAATCTCGGTGTAAACAGTAGATACAAGGAGATGATCAATTAACTTGGTTCAATTCTGCGAGCGGTTTTCAGTACCGGTACATGCTTTTGCAAACCTGATCGAAATACGTCGCTTGGGGTGAAAAAGCGTGTACGGCAGCTCGGTGCACTACAATGCAATGCAACGCAAAAGTGTGTACGGTTTACACGGTGGACTATCCCAGAAATGCTCCAATTCTTACGTATGGACACATCAGAATAGACTTCTTCCAAAACTTGAAGTGCCCCATCACGGTTAAATGCCACGCAGTGTGTTCTGGGAAAAAGTTGGCCACTCAGTTTCGGTTTTGATTGATTAGCTTGAATTCATGCTACCATGCCGTGACCGAATGCGGTGCTTGCGTTTCCGATTGTTCGACTTCTTACGAATGTACAGTACTCTAAGCATTCTCGAGCGATATAGAAGGAAGATAGGGGCACTTTTCTTGGTTCCCGTCATGCCAGATATTATGCCTGTGTATGCAAACGTAGTAAGACGTGACTTGGTCCTCTCACCCCACGATTGTATCTTTGAGCTCACTATCAATAATACTGTCTAGTACCAGTGAAACACAATTGAAATTTGGTCACTTTGAGCCCTACACATTTTGTTTGCCAAACGTCCGCTTCGTGTTACTTCATTGAGCGAAGAACAAGCCACATCTTCACAGGATACTCACAGTTGAGCCCAACGTTGGCGCATGAACTTTTAAGGAGACGCAATAAATTCGCACTCACTGCTGCGCAAACATTGCTATGAAGTTCTCCTCGTGTCATCATATATCTGCTACGAAAAGTTTATGCCAACTGGGGTTTAAGTTTTCGCAAACGCCGAGATCGGCTAGCTACGACTGAGTCCCTAACAAGCGTCCCCTACTCCTCGCAAAGCCTTTTTGGACGAGCCTTTACCAACACCCAAGATCTGTGTCTGCATGGTAGTTCTGAAATTATCTCTGCATACTCAGTCAGGAAGTAGGCAAACATATCAGAAACCGTATGGCGATTAGCAACCGCCAAATGCGCTTTAGTTCATTTGGCGCACCGCCTAAGGGTTCACAACGTATACGTGCTGTTCTCCGAACTGTGCGGCATTCTTCACGCAAGTGCTCGACTGTTGCTTCCTTCAAAATGGTTTGTATCTGTGGATGTGCCCATATGATTGGAGGATAACTTCATGCGATATTGAATTACTCGAATCCAAGCCTGTAGGGACTTCACTTTGTGCAGTGCTGCGAGTCAGTACAGCTATAAAAGGATAAGAAGTGTCTGATTTTAGCTTCAACAGCGTCTCCGAATTTTACCTCGCATACTCGGGCGCATTAAGAAAAACAGTAATTGAAAAAATGTAATTTCGTCAATGGACGCATAAAACAAGTAACAAACCTGCTGACCAGCAACACCAATGCAAAGTTTCGAGCTCGGTGCACACAAACTTATTGGTTGTTACAGCGTGTTGACTCGTACACAAGCAAGATCCCTGAGCTTCGCAGTTTCGAGATTCCCAGCACTGGCCCGTCCACATACTTCGAAACGCTAACAAAAAGGCTCGAGAACAAAAATACAACAAGCACGTGTCAAGACAAGCTTATGTATGGTTCAGGCTACTGCTGAAGCTTTGAGGTCCAGCCATTTAGGTTAGTTTAGAGACCCAAAACGATGCACTTGGGACCAGGAAACATGAGATAACGGCAGTGTTGGGTATTTGGTAAAGTACATCTGCAAGGTACTACGAGTAAAGTACAAAGTAAATGAGACGTGATATGTTTCATGTAAAGTAGTAAGTACACTGGGTGCAATGTACTTCAAGTAAAGTACTATAAATACAATGTACTTTTAAAGTGAAGTACAAGTATTTTAACACAACCTTTCATGATGCCCTTTCATTCCCCTAAAGAGTGATTTTTTTTTAACTGGTATCCATTGCCCAGCGGTAATCAGGGGTGCATGACCTATTTTCAAAAACAGTGGCGACTATTTGACAAAGTCAAGTGGCCACAGAGTAGTTATTTTCAGGAATAGAGCCAAATTCAGAAGTCCCTCTTCTGAATTTGGCGCTTCTTGCACTGGACTGTTGCACCCAAGCCAGTTAAATGTACTAGGAGAGAGCATGACGTCAACCTCGTAGCATCCGTAAGCAATCCTTTCATAAAGGAGTGTCCTCTTTTTAATGAAAAAAAAATGAGTGTGAAGGCGAGCTGATGATAATTAATCATAATGTGACATCCGAGATTGGGGCGCGAAAATATTAAAGGGATGCTGAACTAAAATCTGGATTCCCCAAAACACACGGCAAAAGCATGCAACGGGATGCTACAAACACCAAAACATCGCTCATACAGCGATATCTCAAACGGATGACCATATTTTTTTAAAAAAAGGCGCATTTGGCAGGAATGTTGACGTCATGTTTTTCCGAGAAAGAGACGGACCGGCCTCGCGTCTTCTCCGCCTCGCGGCCTTGAGGGAGCGAAGCGAAGAGAGGAGGAAACTAGGTATCCTGACGTCACGCGCCTCATCGGCCTCTTTCAATCTCAACTTCTCTTTCCAAAAATACGGCCGTCCATTTGAGATATCGCCTTACTAGTAGTGTTGTAGGGATTGTTGCGTCCCGCCTACATCTCCAGCCTTGTTTTTTTGAAATCCAAATTTCGGTTCACCATCCCTTTAAGGTACTTTCAAGTCGAAGGAAAAGACAAGAGAATGTGTATAAAACATTGTGACAATCTCCTATGTTGTCTTTTTTTTCGACTTGAAAGTTTAATTTTTCCGCACCGCCGTCTCAAGTGCTACAGTAAGATTAATTTTGTTCTCCGAATATTTTGAACCTCCTTCCTTGCGCTGAACGGCCGAGAAGTAACGAGAGTTCAAAAAGCTACGCAAAAGCCGCACCCCGGAACAAACGGAGCGATGAGTTGTCTGCTCACGTTTCTGGTGACAGCAGAATATCCCTTCCGGTATTTTTTTGGAGTTGACAAAGCATCATTTAGTGGTACGAATTTAACAAAACAATATATGGGGAATGTACTTTAAAGTCGGGAATTGTACTTTCTTCGGAAAATACCAGAAAAAAATACTTCAAGTAAAGTACAAGTACATACTCAGAGAATGTACTTCAAGTAAGGTAGAAATTTCCTAAACCTACCTGAAGTAGTACTTTAAGTACAATGTACAGTCGGGAGCAAAAGTTTGCGGGGCATGGGAGCGCGTGCCGAAATGCATCGCCGCGCCGTCCGACGGCCCGCCGCCGCATTATGGAGACACGGTTTGCGCAAGCGCGCCCTTCGTGCTCGCAACCATGTCTCTTTCGCTCGTTTCTTTTCGACGCGCTCCTGATAACAGGAGCCAGCGCCAGGGGCGTGAGTTAGCTCTTCGCTGGCTGTCTATTGCGCGTCTGCTTCAGCCACCTCAGCCACCGCGCTTTGTCACGGAGCTCGCGCGTGTGTGTGTGTGTGTGTGAGGGGGGGGGGGGGGGAAGGGGGGTAGCCAGGCGCCTCGTCACCCAGCGCGGCTGCTGAGGCAGCTGAAGAGGACGCGGGGCATGACAGCCAGCGAAACGGCAACTTGCGCCCCTGGCGCCGACTCCGGTTATCAGGAGTGAGTCGAACAGAAACGAGCGAAAAAGACATGACTGCCAGCACGAAGGGCGCGCATGCGCAAAGCGCGTCTTTTTAATGCGGTGGTGCGCCGTGGCACGGCGCGGCGATGCATTTCGGCACGCGCTCCCGTGCCCCGCAAACTTTTGCTCCCGATTGTACTCTTAATACTTCCCAACACTGGATAACGGCTGTTTATAATCCACGCTCTGTGTATGATCTCTTCTCGACGTGTCAATCGAAACCGAAACCATGCCGCTTTCCTCCCTGGCCAACTAGTTCCCAGAGTGCAACACGTGGAGTGTTGCTCGCAGGAATTTATGGAAGTAGTCTATTGGAGAATTTGTGGGATAGTCCCCCTCAAAATGGCAATCAATTTTTTATGCAACTTGATTTGAAAATAACCTCCTGTAACCATTACTATTACGACCAGACTGTTTCCTCGCAGTTCGACCCGATGCAAAACCCAAAAAGTAACACGACAACTGGCGACCTTACAGGGCACTCAACAACATTAAGCGGCGGAAAACTAAGGTTCCACATCGCCCTTTAACTGAAGTGTCAGATAATCAGGGTATGCAAGACATAACCCTGATGACATGAGAGTAGCTTAAAAATGTTAAAATTGTCAAGCAGAACTAGAAAATAAAAGAAATAAAGCTTGACATTTCTCCGAAAAACTGCATTAGTACATACTGCTCAATTGCCTTCTTTGAGAAGACCAAAATAACAGGCAGTTGTGCCTGAGTGGTCTGTAATATAATTAAAGTGACCGAATGTGGTACAAACCGCTTCAAAGTCCCTGGACAGGCGCTCCAGGTCCTCGGGAAACTTCACGATCCGTGGCCCAATGATGAGAAGAAAATCAAGCACCCGCTCCATCATCCGATGAAGGGTGCTCTCCTCGAGACCAAAGCGACAGCCACGTCTCGAATGCATGCCTTGTTGGCTGCATACCTGTATTGTGTAAATGCAGGAGGTTATAATGGGGGGCAGGAGGTGGCATCCGAATTCCTCATATATAGAGCAGAGTGTAATGGAAGTAAGAATGGCAATGGAATGTCTACTCAATTTTTTAACCGATAGGAGGGCTCAGTCGATGAGTTCCACCATGGTCTTAAGGGTCACCAACTGTGTTGTCATGGCACTGCCGTGGCAACACGGTTGTACGCCCCATAAAGTGTGGCAGCACACATGGTTAACCGAAACAGCGAAAGGGCGAGCACCCACAAAGGCTTGAGCTATTTCAAGGTGATACGCAACAGTATGTTTTTTTTGTCACAACTCGACACTCTCATGTAGTGTAAACTGTGAAGTTGTTTGCAAGCAGTGCCATGGAAGATTGTGGTACTGTGTCTTCTACTCTAATGATTTAGGCTTGATATACAAGGACGTACTGCTGCCGCAAGCCGCGTCTACATGAATGCGACTTAAACGCATTGACTCCAATAGACCTGTGGCAAAACATACAGTGCCATGACGGCAGGAAAGTTTGGGAACCTTCGGTACAGATCACGTGCTTTCCCGTTGCACCTCTGTGACTGCTCGCGTGTCCCGGCAGCTACCGCCAGCTGCCATTGCAGCCGTCCGCGATCCTGCCCAACCCCCGAGTCGTACGTCGTTGGCAGCGTATCGTATCTGTGGCAGCGTAAAGGCATCACGACAGGGGAACTTATTTGAATACGTCTTTCATGGTAATTTACCTTCATGTATTGAAGCGTCACCGGATTCATTTAGTTTCCGCCGCAACCGTGGCAGGTTTCGCCAAAGCGCTGGTGCAGCAGACGACAGAGCAGGTACAAAGGAGAGGGATAAGAAAGGGGCAGCCGTTGGCTCGTCCGACTCAGCTGCTCAAAAGTTGTTGTTGTGGTAACCTGTGCCTGCTCGCATATGCCACGTGGTTGCATGGTAGCGGGAGGAGGGGCGTACTGAGGATTCCCATCATTCGGCGCGTGGCACGTGCGGACTTTTGGAATTTTTGCAAAGGGTCTATTATCCCTAGAAGGAAGCCGACGCATCAATATTTACATGGGGGCAGGCGCGTAGCCAGGATATTGATTCGGGGGGGGGGGGGGGGCAACCATGACAAAATGCTGTATGAAGGGAAGGAGGAAAAGGAGGCCCCAGAAAAAAAAAAGATTTCTGGGGGGAGGGGGGGCTGGGTCCCATGGGCTCTCCCCCTGGCTACGTGCCTGCAAGGGGACACATCAGGTACAACGCGAAGGTGGCACCACGCCTGGTCAGACGTCAAAGGTAAAGCTGCGTTCCCAGTAATGGCCGCACCACATGACCACCTTTTCTAATTTTACGCGCACGAATGACCTTTTGACGCGAGGAAAGATTGTGCCCACCGTCTTCGATGCTGTACGAGAAGTTACGAGACACAGGAAACATCAAAACCCAAGTGCTTTAAGCTCTGGGCGCTGCTGCTTTTTAGAAAGCGCAAAAATGGTATTAGATTGATTTTTCTATTTTCAATATTGAGTGTGTGCCTTCGATGACCCACGGCTTTGGTTACGGTTATATTTGGTGGTTGTGCCCAAAGCATAGAAAACGGCACATGACCACAAAGAAGAGAGTGAGCAGGACGAAAACTGGCACCTGCCTGTCCGACCAATATAAGAAGAGTACTGCACCCTGTGCATCTTGTGCAGTGCCTGGTTTTGAAATGATCTGTAGAATCACTGGGACTGTTGATCCTACAGCACAACCGACGCAGCTTATTGGGTGCAGTAAAAACCACGGGTACATCATACCAAGTGGCCAGTTTTTTAATATTATGCACGAAGGCATAATCTGAACTTTATTGGCATACAAGTATTCTTTCTTGTTATGGGGGTTACACCGGAATTAGCTCTGGCTGTTTCTTCTGGCACAGCTATATATACGATTCGTTTTTTTAGTTAGCTGTGAGTGGACCCTTGTCAATCTACTTTCTTGTCCGAGTGTTTTTTTTTTCGCTTACCAACGTGATATAATACATGAAATGGTTCTTCAAACTATGAATATAGTAAAGGTTTGCAGTTTTACTGATTACTCCAGCAACACTGACGTTACCTGAGCCTAGAGTTCTAAAGATGAAAGCCTGAAAGTATGTTAAAACACATGTAATGAAAATAGCCAATAGAGTAGACCTTTAAGTAGACCAACAAAATCACAATGCAATGGATTCAACCAGGCGTTTCACTGTAGCGGTGGTTATCAGTACATGCAGAATGCAATCAAAATGCAGTATTGTGTTTATATAAAAAACAGTCCTTGGGTTTAGCACTACAATTTCATTATTAGCAGACATGACAGACATGATCATCCAAGGATAAAAAAAAACTTACTGCGTGCTACGAATCCGCACTACTAACCCGAGCTTTCTGTGTATATAATTTTAGTGCTACAAGCTCAACATTGTTTTTTTGAGGACCCCAAATGCCAGTCAGTTCCACACACACGCAGTTCCTATTTGCTACCTAGAGAATCGTGTCACTAGATCGAATGTCACACTGATTATGCCACGAAGGGCAAGAATTTTCGATCGTGAGGGCTAAGCTGGCTGAAGACGAGCAGCGAGTCGACCGAGCCAGCCGGTGCAGCCAGAGAGCAGACGACGCGGTAGCGCTCGCTGGCGTTGCTCAGCGGGATGCCAAGTCGCGGGGTGCTTAAACGTCTTTAACGTAAATCAACGCGAACAAGCAGATCAAAACACTTACCAGAGAAAGGACAGCAAGTGCTGCTCCGCACTCTTCGCTGGCGGTCCTCCGTGGTCGGCCGCGGGATACATAGGCGACGCCTTAAACTCTTCGACCAGAGAGTAGGTCACTCGTCTCGACATACGGAAGTTCCTACGAAACTTAAGCAAAAGTTATTGACACATTCGTACCCATTGAACTGATTGCAGAAAACACGAGGTTCTAATGGCTTTACATATTTATTGCTTACCTCCTCGTCTGAATACCGGTGAACCGTGTCTTCGATATACCGTTCTATTTTGGGCCTCTTTACAGGTGGCCCGAAAAGCTGCGAGAATTCGCGTTGATAAAGTGCTCGATCACCAGAGCTGCTGTCGTAGCTGCTGTCGGAGCTCGATGTTGATGGCCTGCTCTCCGAATCACTACCTTCGCTGTCAAGCACCAGAACCAGCTTCCGACGCAGGTCAGGAGGGAAACCAGAAGTTTCGCCGGACGCCATTTCCAACAAGCCTTCACGCGCGCACCGCGCAGGCGAAGAGCTAGCCAGCGGAATTGACGTGTAGCGCGCTACCGCCAGTGCTCGATCACCAGAGCTGCTGTCGGAGCTGCTGTCGGAGCTGCTGTCGGAGCTGCTGTCGGAGCTCGATGTTGATGAGCTGCTCTCCGAATCACTACCTTCGCTGTCAAGCACCAGAACCAGCTTCCGACGCAGGTCAGGAGGGAAACCAGAAGTTTCGCCGGACGCCATTTCCAACAAGCCTTCACGCGCGCACCGCGCAGGCGCAGAGCTAGCCAGCGGAACTGACGTGTAGCGCGCTACCGCCAGTGCTCGATCACCAGAGCTGCTGTCGGAGCTGCTGTCGGAGCTCGATGTTGATGAGCTGCTCTCCGAATCACTACCTTCGCTGTCAAGCACCAGAACCAGCTTCCGACGCAGGTCAGGAGGGAAACCAGAAGTTTCGCCGGACGCCATTTCCAACAAGCCTTCACGCGCGCACCGCGCAGGCGCAGAGCTAGCCAGCGGAACTGACGTGTAGCGCGCTACCGCCAGCGCTCGATCACCAGAGCTGCTGTCGGAGCTGCTGTCGGAGCTCGATGTTGATGAGCTGCTCTCCGAATCACTACCTTCGCTGTCAAGCACCAGAACCAGCTTCCGACGCAGGTCAGGAGGGAAACCAGAAGTTTCGCCGGACGCCATTTCCAACAAGCCTTCACGCGCGCACCGCGCAGGCGCAGAGCTAGCCAGCGGAACTGAGGTGTAGCGCGCTACCGCCAGTGCTCGATCACCAGAGCTGCTGTCGGAGCTGCTGTCGGAGCTCGATGTTGATGAGCTGCTCTCCGAATCACTACCTTCGCTGTCAAGCACCAGAACCAGCTTCCGACGCAGGTCAGGAGGGAAACCAGAAGTTTCGCCAGACGCCATTTCCAACAAGCCTTCACGCGCGCACCGCGCAGGCGCAGAGCTAGCCAGCGGAATTGACGTGTAGCGCGCTACCGCCAGTGCTCGATCACCAGAGCTGCTGTCGGAGCTCCTGTCGGAGCTGCTGTCGGAGCTCGATGTTGATGAGCTGCTCTCCGAATCACTACCTTCGCTGTCAAGCACCAGAACCAGCTTCCAACGCAAGTCAGGAGGGAAACCAGAAGTTTCGCCGGACGCCATTTCCAACAAGCCTTCACGCGCGCACCGCGCAGGCGCAGAGCTAGCCAGCGGAACTGACGTGTAGCGCGCTACCGCCAGTGCTCGATCACCAGAGCTGCTGTCGGAGCTGCTGTCGGAGCTGCTGTCGGAGCTCGATGTTGATGAGCTGCTCTCCGAATCACTACCTTCGCTGTCAAGCACCAGAACGAGCTTCCGACGGAGGTCATGAGGGAAACCAGAAGTTTCGCCGGACGCCATTTCCAACAAGCCCTCACGCGCGCACCGCGCAGGCGCAGAGCTAGCCAGCGGAACTGACGTGTAGCGCGCTACCGCCAGTGCTCGATCACCAGAGCTGCTGTCGGAGCTGCTGTCGGAGCTCGATGTTGATGAGCTGCTCTCCAAATCACTACCTTCGCTGTCAAGCACCAGAACGAGCTTCCGACGCAGGTCAGGAGGGAAACCAGAAGTTTCGCCGGACGCCATTTCCAACAAGCCCTCACGCGCGCACCGCGCAGGCGCAGAGCTAGCCAGCGGAACTGACGTGTAGCGCGCTACCGCCAGTGCTCGATCACCAGAGCTGCTGTCGGAGCTGCTGTCGGAGCTCGATGTTGATGAGCTGCTCTCCAAATCACTACCTTCGCTGTCAAGCACCAGAACGAGCTTCCGACGGAGGTCAGGAGGGAAACCAGAAGTTTCGCCGGACGCCCTTTTCAACAAGCCTTCACGCGCGCACCGCGCAGGCGCAGAGCTAGCCAGCGCAACTGACGTGTAGCGCGCTACCGCCAGTGCTCGATCACCAGAGCTGCTGTCGGAGCTGCTGTCGGAGCTCGATGTTGATGAGCTGCTCTCCAAATCACAACCTTCGCTGTCAAGCACCAGAACGAGCTTCCGACGGAGGTCAGGAGGGAAACCAGAAGTTTCGCCGGACGCCATTTCCAACAAGCCTTCACGCGCGCACCGCGCAGGCGCAGAGCTAGCCAGCGGAACTGACGTGTAGCGCGCTACCGCCAGTGCTCGATCACCAGAGCTGCTGTCGGAGCTGCTGTCGGAGCTCGATGTTGATGAGCTGCTCTCCAAATCACTACCTTCGCTGTCAAGCACCAGAACGAGCTTCCGACGGAGGTCAGGAGGGAAACCAGAAGTTTCGCCGGACGCCATTTCCAACAAGCCTTCACGCGCGCACCGCGCAGGCGCAGAGCTAGCCAGCGGAACTGACGTGTAGCGCGCTACCGCCAGTGCTCGATCACCAGAGCTGCTGTCGGAGCTGCTGTCGGAGCTCGATGTTGATGAGCTGCTCTCCAAATCACTACCTTCGCTGTCAAGCACCAGAACGAGCTTCCGACGGAGGTTAGGAGGGAAACCAGAAGTTTCGCCGGACGAAATTTCCAACAAGCCTTCACGCGCGCACCGCGCAGGCGCAGAGCTAGCCAGCGGAATTGACGTGTAGCGCGCTACCGCCAGTGCTCGATCACCAGAGCTGCTGTCGGAGCTGCTGACGGAGCTCGATGTTGATGAGCTGCTCTCCAAATCACTACCTTCGCTGTCAAGCACCAGAACGAGCTTCCGACGGAGGTCAGGAGGGAAACCAGAAGTTTCGCCGGACGCCATTTCCAACAAGCCTTCACGCGCGCACCGCGCAGGCGCAGAGCTAGCCAGCGGAACTGACGTGTAGCGCGCTACCGCCAGTGCTCGATCACCAGAGCTGCTGTCGGAGCTGCTGTCGGAGCTCGATGTTGATGAGCTGCTCTCCAAATCACTACCTTCGCTGTCAAGCACCAGAACGAGCTTCCGACGCAGGTCAGGAGGGAAACCAGAAGTTTCGCCAGACGCCATTTCCAACAAGCCTTCACGCGCGCACCGCGCAGGCGCAGAGCTAGCCAGCGGAACTGACGTGTAGCGCGCTACCGCCAGTGCTCGATCACCAGAGCTGCTGTCGGAGCTGCTGTCGGAGCTCGATGTTGATGAGCTGCTCTCCGAATCACTACCTTCGCTGTCAAGCACCAGAACCAGCTTCCGACGCAGGTCAGGAAGGAAACCAGAAGTTTCGCCGGACGCCATTTCCAACAAGCCTTCACGCGCGCACCGCGCAGGCGCAGAGCTAGCCAGCGGAACTGACGTGTAGCGCGCTACCGCCAGTGCTCGATCACCAGAGCTGCTGTCGGAGCTGCTGTCGGAGCTCGATGTTGATGAGCTGCTCTCCAAATCACTACCTTCGCTGTCAAGCACCAGAACGAGCTTCCGACGGAGGTTAGGAGGGAAACCAGAAGTTTCGCCGGACGAAATTTCCAACAAGCCTTCACGCGCGCACCGCGCAGGCGCAGAGCTAGCCAGCGGAATTGACGTGTAGCGCGCTACCGCCAGTGCTCGATCACCAGAGCTGCTGTCGGAGCTGCTGTCGGAGCTCGATGTTGATGAGCTGCTCTCGAAATCACCACCTTCGCTGTCAAGCACCAGAACGAGCTTCCGACGGAGGTCAGGAGGGAAACCAGAAGTTTCGCCGGACGCCATTTCCAACAAGCCTTCACGCGCGCACCGCGCAGGCGCAGAGCTAGCCAGCGGAACTGACGTGTAGCGCGCTACCGCCAGTGCTCGATCACCAGAGCTGCTGTCGGAGCTGCTGTCGGAGCTCGATGTTGATGAGCTGCTCTCCAAATCACTACCTTCGCTGTCAAGCACCAGAACGAGCTTCCGACGCAGGTCAGGAGGGAAACCAGAAGATTCGCCAGACGCCATTTCCAACAAGCCTTCACGCGCGCACCGCGCAGGCGCAGAGCTAGCCAGCGGAACTGACGTGTAGCGCGCTACCGCCAGTGCTCGATCACCAGAGCTGCTGTCGGAGCTGCTGTCGGAGCTCGATGTTGATGAGCTGCTCTCCGAATCACTACCTTCGCTGTCAAGCACCAGAACCAGCTTCCGACGCAGGTCAGGAAGGAAACCAGAAGTTTCGCCGGACGCCATTTCCAACAAGCCTTCACGCGCGCACCGCGCAGGCGCAGAGCTAGCCAGCGGAACTGACGTGTAGCGCGCTACCGCCAGTGCTCGATCACCAGAGCTGCTGTCGGAGCTGCTGTCGGAGCTCGATGTTGATGAGCTGCTCTCCAAATCACTACCTTCGCTGTCAAGCACCAGAACGAGCTTCCGACGCAGGTCAGGAGGGAAACCAGAAGTTTCGCCGGACGCCATTTCCAACAAGCCCTCACGCGCGCACCGCGCAGGCGTAGAGCTAGCCAGCGGAACTGACGTGTAGCGCGCTACCGCCAGTGCTCGATCACCAGAGCTGCTGTCGGAGCTGCTGTCGGAGCTCGATGTTGATGAGCTGCTCTCCGAATCACTACCTTCGCTGTCAAGCACCAGAACGAGCTTCCGACGCAGGTCAGGAGGAAAACCAGAAGTTTCGCCGGACGCCATTTCCAACAAGACCTCACGCGCGCACCGCGCAGGCGCAGAGCTAGCCAGCGGAACTGACGTGTAGCGCGCTACCGCCAGTGCTCGATCACCAGAGCTGCTGTCGGAGCTGCTGTCGGAGCTCGATGTTGATGAGCTGCTCTCCGAATCACTACCTTCGCTGTCAAGCACCAGAACGAGCTTCCGACGCAGGTCAGGAGGGAAACCACAAGTTTCGCCGGACGCTATTTCCAACAAGCCTTCACGCGCGCACCGCGCAGGCGCAGAGCTAGCCAGCGGAACTGACGTGTAGCGCGCTACCGCCAGTGCTCGATCACCAGAGCTGCTGGCGGAGCTGCTGTCGGAGCTCGATGTTGATGAGCTGCTCTCCAAATCACTACCTTCGCTGTCAAGCACCAGAACCAGCTTCCGACGGAGGTCAGGAGGGAAACCACAAGTTTCGCCGGACGCCATTTCCAACAAGCCTTCACGCGCGCACCGCGCGGGCGCAGAGCTAGCCAGCGGAACTGACGTGTAGCGCGCTACCGCCAGTGCTCGATCACCAGAGCTGCTGTCGGAGCTGCTGTCGGAGCTCGATGTTGATGAGCTGCTCTCCAAATCACTACCTTCGCTGTCAAGCACCAGAACCAGCTTCCGACGGAGGTCAGGAGGGAAACTACAAGTTTCGCCGGACGCCATTTCCTACAAGCCTTCACGCGCGCACCGCGCAGGCGCAGAGCTAGCCAGCGGAACTGACGTGTAGCGCGCTACCGCCAGTGCTCGATCACCAGAGCTGCTGTCGGAGCTGCTGTCGGAGCTGCTGTCGGAGCTGCTGTCGGAGCTGCTGTCGGAGCTGCTGTCGGAGCTCGATGTTGATGAGCTGCTCTCCGAATCACTGCCTTCGCTGTCAAGCACCAGAACGAGCTTCCGACGCAGGTCAGGAGGGAAACCAGAAGTTTCGCCGGACGCCATTTCCAACAAGCCCTCACGCGCGCACCGCGCAGGCGCAGAGCTAGCCAGCGGAACTGACGTGTAGCGCGCTACCACCAGTGCTCGATCACCAGAGCTGCTGTCGGAGCTGCTGTCGGAGCTCGATGTTGATGAGCTGCTCTCCAAATCACTACCTTCGCTGTCAAGCACCAGAACGAGCTTCCGACGCAGGTCAGGAGGGAAACCAGAAGTTTCGCCGGACGCCATTTCCAACAAGCCCTCACGCGCGCACCGCGCAGGCGCAGAGCTAGCCAGCGGAACTGACGTGTAGCGCGCTACCGCCAGTGCTCGATCACCAGAGCTGCTGTCGGAGCTGCTGTCGGAGCTGGATGTTGATGAGCTGCTCTCCAAATCACTACCTTCGCTGTCAAGCACCAGAACCAGCTTCCGACGGAGGTCAGGAGGGAAACCAGAAGTTTCGCCGGGCGCCATTTCCAACAAGCCCCCACGCGCGCACCGCGCAAGCGCAGAGCTAGCCAGCGGAACTGACGTGTAGCGCGCTACCGCCAGTGCTCGATCACCAGAGCTGCTGTCGGAACTGCTGTCGAAGCTCGATGTTGATGAGCTGCTCTCCAAATCACTACCTTCGCTGTCAAGCACCAGAACGAGCTTCCGACGCAGGTCAGGAGGGAAACCAGAAGTTTCGCCGGACGCCATTTCCAACAAGCCCTCACGCGCGCACCGCGCAGGCGCAGAGCTAGCCAGCGGAACTGACGTGTAGCGCGCTACCGCCAGTGCTCGATCACCAGAGCTGCTGTCGGAGCTGCTGTCGGAGCTCGATGTTGATGAGCTGCTCTCCATATCACTACCTTCGCTGTCAAGCACCAGAACCAGCTTCCGACGGAGGTCAGGAGGGAAACCACAAGTTTCGCCGGACGCCATTTCCAACAAGCCTTCACGCGCGCACCGCGCAGGCGCAGAGCTAGCCAGCGGAACTGACGTGTAGCGCGCTACCGCCAGTGCTCGATCACCAGAGCTGCTGTCGGAGCTGCTGTCGGAGCTCGATGTTGATGAGCTGCTCTCCAAATCACTACCTTCGCTGTCAAGCACCAGAACGAGCTTCCGACGGAGGTCAGGAGGGAAACCAGAAGTTTCGCCGGACGCCATTTCCAACAAGCCTTCACGCGCGCACCGCGCAGGCGCAGAGCTAGCCAGCGGAACTGACGTGTAGCGCGCTACCGCCAGTGCTCGATCACCAGAGCTGCTGTCGGAGCTGCTGCCGGAGCTCGATGTTGATGAGCTGCTCTCCAAATCACTACCTTCGCTGTCAAGCACCAGAACGAGCTTCCGACGCAGGTCAGGAGGGAAACCACAAGTTTCGCCGGACGCTATTTCCAAGAAGCCTTCACGCGCGCACCGCGCAGGCGCAGAGCTAGCCAGCGGAACTGACGTGTAGCGCGCTACCGCCAGTGCTCGATCACCAGAGCTGCTGTCGGAGCTGCTGTCGGAGCTGCTGTCGGAGCTGCTGTCGGAGCTCGATGTTGATGAGCTGCTCTCCGAATCACTACCTTCGCTGTCAAGCACCAGAACGAGCTTCCGACGCAGGTCAGGAGGGAAACCAGAAGTTTCGCCGGACACCATTTCCAACAAGCCCTCACGCGCGCACCGCGCAGGCGCAGAGCTAGCCAGCGGAACTGACGTGTAGCGCGCTACCGCCAGTGCTTGATCACCAGAGCTGCTGTCGGAGCTGCTGTCGGAGCTCGATGTTGATCAGCTGCTCTCCAAATCACTACCGTCGCTGTCAAGCACCAGAACGAGCTTCCGACGCAGGTCAGGAGGGAAACCAGAAGTTTCGCCGGACGCCATTTCCAACAAGCCCTCACGCGCGCACCGCGCAGGCGCAGAGCTAGCCAGCGGAACTGACGTGTAGCGCGCTACCGCCAGTGCTCGATCACCAGAGCTGCTGTCGGAGCTGCTGTCGGAGCTCGATGTTGATGAGCTGCTCTCCAAATCACTACCTTCGCTGTCAAGCACCAGAACCAGCTTCCGACGGAGGTCAGGAGGGAAACCACAAGTTTCGCCGGACGCCATTTCCAACAAGCCTTCACGCGCGCACCGCGCAGGCGCAGAGCTAGCCAGCGGAACTGACGTGTAGCGCGCTACCGCCAGTGCTCGATCACCAGAGCTGCTGTCGGAGCTGCTGTCGGAGCTCGATGTTGATGAGCTGCTCTCCAAATCACTACCTTCGCTGTCAAGCACCAGAACCAGCTTCCGACGGAGGTCAGGAGGGAAACCACAAGTTTCGCCGGACGCCATTTCCAACAGGCCTTCACGCGCGCACCGCGCAGGCGCAGAGCTAGCCAGCGGAAATGACGTGTAGCGCACTACCGCCAGTGCTCGATCACCAGAGCTGCTGTCGGAGCTGCTGTCGGAGCTGCTGTCGGAGCTCGATGTTGATGAGCTGCTCTCCGAATCACTACCTTCGCAGTCAAGCACCAGAACCAGCTTCCGACGCAGGTCAGGAAGGAAACCAGAAGTTTCGCCGGACGCCATTTCCAACAAGCCTTCACGCGCGCACCGCGCAGGCGCAGAGCTAGCTATCGGAACTGACGTGTAGCGCGCTACCGCCAGTGCTCGATCACCAGAGCTGCTGTCGGAGCTGCTGTCGGAGCTCGATTTTGATGAGCTGCTCTCCGAATCACTACCTTCGCTGTCAAGCACCAGAACGAGCTTCCGACGCAGGTCAGGAGGGAAACCAGAAGTTTCGCCGGACGCCATTTCCAACAAGCCCTCACGCGCGCACCGCGCAGGCGCAGACTAGCCAGCGGAACTGACGTGTAGCGCGCTACCGCCAGTGCTCGATCACCAGAGCTGCCGTCGGAGCTGCTGTCGGAGCTCGATGTTGATGAGCTGCTCTCCAAATCACTACCTTCGCTGTCAAGCACCAGAACGAGCTTCCGACGCAGGTCAGGAGGGAAACCAGAAGTTTCGCCGGACGCCATTTCCAACAAGCCCTCACGCGCGCACCGCGCAGGCGCAGAGCTAGCCAGCGGAACTGACGTGTAGCGCGCTACCGCCAGTGCTCGATCACCAGAGCTGCTGTCGGAACTGCTTTCGGAGCTCGATGTTGATGAGCTGCTCTCCAAATCACTACCTTCGCTGTCAAGCACCAGAACGAGCTTCCGACGCAGGTCAGGAGGGAAACCAGAAGTTTCGCCGGACGCCATTTCCAACAAGCCCTCACGCGCGCACCGCGCAGGCGCAGAGCTAGCCAGCGGAACTGACGTGTAGCGCGCTACCGCCAGTGCTCGATCACCAGAGCTGCTGTCGGAGCTGCTGTCGGAGCTCGATGTTGATAAGGTGCTCTCCAAATCACTACCCTCGCTGTCAAGCACCAGAACCAGCTTCCGACGGAGGTCAGGAGGGAAACCAGAAGTTTCGCCGGACGCCATTTCCAACAAGCCTTCACGCGCGCACCGCGCAGGCGCAGAGCTAGCCAGCGGAACTGACGTGTAGCGCGCTACCGCCAGTGCTCGATCACCAGAGCTGCTGTCGGAGCTGCTGTCGGAGCTGCTGTCGGAGCTGCTGTCGGAGCTCGATGTTGATGAGCTGCTCTCCGAATCACTACCTTCGCTGCCAAGCACCAGAACGAGCTTCCGACGCAGGTCAGGGGGGAAACCAGAAGTTTCGCCGGACGCCATTTCCAACAAGCCCTCACGCGCGCACCGCGCAGGCGCAGAGCTAGCCAGCGGAACTGACGTGTAGCGCGCTACCGCCCGTGCTCGATCACCAGAGCTGCTGTCGGAGCTGCTGTCGGAGCTCGATGTTGATGAGCTGCTCTCCAAATCACTACCGTCGCTGTCAAGCACCAGAACGAGCTTCCGACGCAGGTCAGGAGGGAAACCAGAAGTTTCGCCGGACGCCATTTCCAACAAGCCCTCACGCGCGCACCGCGCAGGCGCAGAGCTAGCCAGCGGAACTGACGTGTAGCGCGCTACCGCCAGTGCTCGATCACCAGAGCTGCTGTCGGAGCTGCTGTCGGAGCTCGATGTTGATGAGCTGCTCTCCAAATCACTACCTTCGCTGTCAAGCACCAGAACCAGCTTCCGACGGAGGTCAGGAGGGAAACCACAAGTTTCGCCGGACGCCATTTCCAACAAGCCTTCACGCGCGCACCGCGCAGGCGCAGAGCTAGCCAGCGGAACTGACGTGTAGCGCGCTACCGCCAGTGCTCGATCACCAGAGCTGCTGTCGGAGCTGCTGTCGGAGCTCGATGTTGATGAGCTGCTCTCCAAATCACTACCTTCGCTGTCAAGCACCAGAACGAGCTTCCGACGGAGGTCAGGAGGGAAACCACAAGTTTCGCCGGACGCCATTTCCAACAGGCCTTCACGCGCGCACCGCGTAGGCGCAGAGCTAGCCAGCGGAACTGACGTGTAGCGCGCTACCGCCAGTGCTCGATCACCAGAGCTGCTGTCGGAGCTGCTGTCGAAGCTGCTGTCGGAGCTCGATGTTGATGAGCTGCTCTCCGAATCACTACCTTCGCTGTCAAGCACCAGAACGAGCTTCCAACGCAGGTCAGGAGGGAAACCAGAAGTTTCGCCGGACGCCATTTCCAACAAGCCTTCACGCGCGCACTGCGCAGGCGCAGAGCTAGCCAGCGGAACTGACGTGTAGCGCGCTACCGCCAGTGCTCGATCACCAGAGCTGCTGTCGGAGCTGCTGTCGGAGCTCGATGTTGATGAGCTGCTCTCCAAATCACTACCTTCGCTGTCAAGCACCAGAACCAGCTTCCGACGGAGGTCAGGAGGGAAACCACAAGTTTCGCCGGACGCCATTTCCAACAGGCCTTCACGCGCGCACCGCGTAGGCGCAGAGCTAGCCAGCGGAAATGACGTGTAGCGCACTACCGCCAGTGCTCGATCACCAGAGCTGCTGTCGGAGCTGCTGTCGAAGCTGCTGTCGGAGCTCGATGTTGATGAGCTGCTCTCCGAATCACTACCTTCGCTGTCAAGCACCAGAACGAGCTTCCAACGCAGGTCAGGAGGGAAACCAGAAGTTTCGCCGGACGCCATTTCCAACAAGCCCTCACGCGCGCACCGCGCAGGCGCAGAGCTAGCCAGCTGAACTGACGTGTAGCGCGCTACCGCCAGTGCTCGATCACCAGAGCTGCTGTCGGAGCTGCTGTCGGAGCTCGATGTTGATGAGCTGCTCTCCAAATCACTACCGTCGCTGTCAAGCACCAGAACGAGCTTCCGACGCAGGTCAGGAGGGAAACCAGAAGTTTCGCCGGACGCCATTTCCAACAAGCCCTCACGCGCGCACCGCGCAGGCGCAGAGCTAGCCAGCGGAACTGACGTGTACCGCGCTACCGCCAGTGCTCGATCACCAGAGCTGCTGTCGGAGCTGCTGTCGGAGCTCGATGTTGATGAGCTGCTCTCCAAATCACTACCTTCGCTGTCAAGCACCAGAACCAGCTTCCGACGGAGGTCAGGAGGGAAACCACAAGTTTCGCCGGACGCCATTTCCAACAAGCCTTCACGCGCGCACCGCGCAGGCGCAGAGCTAGCCAGCGGAACTGACGTGTAGCGCGCTACCGCCAGTGCTCGATCACCAGAGCTGCTGTCGGAGCTGCTGTCGGAGCTCGATGTTGATGAGCTGCTCTCCAAATCACTACCTTCGCTGTCAAGCACCAGAACCAGCTTCCGACGGAGGTCAGGAGGGAAACCACAAGTTTCGCCGGACGCCATTTCCAACAGGCCTTCACGCGCGCACCGCGCAGGCGCAGAGCTAGCCAGCGGAAATGACGTGTAGCGCACTACCGCCAGTGCTCGATCACCAGAGCTGCTGTCGGAGCTGCTGTCGGAGCTGCTGTCGGAGCTCGATGTTGATGAGCTGCTCTCCGAATCACTACCTTCGCTGTCAAGCACCAGAACCAGCTTCCGACGCAGGTCAGGAAGGAAACCAGAAGTTTCGCCGGACGCCATTTCCAACAAGCCTTCACGCGCGCACCGCGCAGGCGCAGAGCTAGCTAGCGGAACTGACGTGTAGCGCGCTACCGCCAGTGCTCGATCACCAGAGCTGCTGTCGGAGCTGCTGTCGGAGCTGCTGTCGGAGCTGCTGTCGGAGCTCGATTTTGATGAGCTGCTCTCCGAATCACTACCTTCGCTGTCAAGCACCAGAACGAGCTTCCGACGCAGGTCAGGAGGGAAACCAGAAGTTTCGCCGGACGCCATTTCCAACAAGCCCTCACGCGCGCACCGCGCAGGCGCAGAGCTAGCCGGCGGAACTGACGTGTAGCGCGCTACCGCCAGTGCTCGATCACCAGAGCTGCTGTCGGAGCTGCTGTCGGAGCTCGATGTTGATGAGCTGCTCTCCAAATCACTACCTTCGCTGTCAAGCACCAGAACGAGCTTCCGACGCAGGTCAGGAGGAAAACCAGAAGTTTCGCCGGACGCCATTTCCAACAAGCCCTCACGCGCGCACCGCGCAGGCGCAGAGCTAGCCAGCGGAACTGACGTGTAGCGCGCTACCGCCAGTGCTCGATCACCAGAGCTGCTGTCGGAGCTGCTGTACGAGCTCGATGTTGATGAGCTGCTCTCCAAATCACTACCTTCGCTGTCAAGCACCAGAACCAGCTTCCGACGGAGGTCAGGAGGGAAACCACAAGTTTCGCCGGACGCCATTTCCAACAAGCCTTCAACGCGCGCACCGCGCAGGCGCAGAGCTAGCGAGCGGAACTGACATGTAGCGCGCTACCGCCAGTGCTCGATCACCAGAGCTGCTGTCGGAGCTGCTGTCGGAGCTGCTGTCGGAGCTCGATTTTGATGAGCTGCTCTCCGAATCACTACCTTCGCTGTCAAGCACCAGAACCAGCTTCCGACGGAGGTCAGGAGGGAAACCACAAGTTTCGCCGGACGCATTTTCCAACAAGCCTTCACGCGCGCACCGTGCAGGCGCAGAGCTAGCCAGCGGAACTGACGTGTAGCGCGCTACCGCCAGTGCTCGATCACCAGAGCTGCTGTCGGAGCTCGATGTTGATGAGCTGCTCTCCGAATCACTACCTTCGCTGTCAAGCACCAGAACCAGCTTCCGACGCAGGTCAGGAGGGAAACCAGAAGTTTCGCCGGACGCCATTTCCAACAAGCCTTCACGCGCGCACCGCGCTGGCGCAGAGCTAGCCAGCGGAACTGACGTGTAGCGCGCTACCGCCAGTGCTCGATCACCAGAGCTGCTGTCGGAGCTGCTGTCGGAGCTCGATGTTGATGAGCTGCTCTCGGAATCACTACCTTCGCTGTCAAGCACCAGAACCAGCTTCCGACGGAGGTCAGGAGGGAAACCAGAAGTTTCGCCGGACGCCATTTCCAACAAGCCTTCACGCGCACCGCGCAGGCGCAGAGCTAGCCAGCGGAACTGACGTGTAGCGCGCTACCGCCAGTGCTCGATCACCAGAGCTGCTGTCGGAGCTGCTGTCGGAGCTCGATGTTGATGAGCTGCTCTCACAATCACTACCTTCGCTGTCAAGCACCAGAACGAGCTTCCGACGGAGGTCAGGAGGGAAACCAGAAGTTTCGCCGGACGCCATTTCCAACAAGCCTTCACGCGCGCACCGCGCAGGCGCAGAGCTAGCCAGCGGAACTGACGTGTAGCGCGCTACCGCCAGTGCTCGATCACCAGAGCTGCTGTCGGAGCTGCTGTCGGAGCTCGATGTTGATGAGCTGCTCTCCGAATCACTACCTTCGCTGTCAAGCACCAGAACCAGCTTCCGACGCAGGTCAGGAGGGAAACCAGAAGTTTCGACGGACGCCATTTCCAACAAGCCTTCACGCGCGCACCGCGCAGGCGCAGAGCTAGCCAGCGGAACTGACGTGTAGCGCGCTACCGCCAGTGCTCGATCACCAGAGCTCCTGTCGGAGCTGCTGTCGGAGCTCGATGTTGATGAGCTGCTCTCCGAATCACTACCTTCGCTGTCAAGCACCAGAACCAGCTTCCGACGCAGGTCAGGAGGGAAACCAGAAGTTTCGCCGGACGCCATTTCCAACAAGCCTTCACGCGCGCACCGCGCAGGCGCAGAGCTATCCAGCGGAATTGACGTGTAGCGCGCTACCGCCAGTGCTCGATCACCAGAGCTGCTGTCGGAGCTGCTGTCGGAGCTGCTGTCGGAGCTCGATGTTGATGAGCTGCCCTCCGAATCACTACCTTCGCTGTCAAGCACCAGAACCAGCTTCCGACGCAAGTCAGGAGGGAAACCAGAAGTTTCGCCGGACGCCATTTCCAGCAAGCCTTCACGCGCGCACCGCGCAGGCGCAGAGCTAGCCAGCGGAACTGACGTGTAGCGCGCTACCGCCAGTGCTCGATCACCAGAGCTGCTGCGGAGCTGCTGTCGGAGCTGCTGTCAGAGCTCGATGTTGATGAGCTGCTCTCCGAATCACTACCTTCGCTGTCAAGCACCAGAACCAGCTTCCGACGCAGGTCAGGAAGGAAACCAGAAGTTTCGCCGGACGCCATTTCCAACAAGCCTTCACGCGCGCACCGCGCAGGCGCAGAGCTAGCCAGCGGAACTGACGTGTAGCGCGCTACCGCCAGTGCTCGATCACCAGAGCTGCTGTCGGAGCTGCTGTCGGAGCTCGATGTTGATGAGCTGCTCTCCAAATCACTACCTTCGCTGTCAAGCACCAGAACGAGCTTCCGACGGAGGTCAGGAGGGAAACCAGAAGTTTCGCCGGACGCCATTTCCAACAAGCCCTCACGCGCGCACCGCGCAGGCGCAGAGCTAGCCAGCGGAACTGACGTGTAGCGCGCTACCGCCAGTGCTCGATCACCAGAGCTGCTGTCGGAGCTGCTGTCGGAGCTCGATGTTGATGAGCTGCTCTCCAAATCACTACCTTCGCTGTCAAGCACCAGAACGAGCTTCCGACGGAGGTCAGGAGGGAAACCAGAAGTTTCGCCGGACGCCATTTCCAACAAGCCTTCACGCGCGCACCGCGCAGGCGCAGAGCTAGCCAGCGGAACTGACGTGTAGCGCGCTACCGCCAGTGCTCGATCACCAGAGCTGCTGTCGGAGCTGCTGTCGGAGCTCGATGTTGATGAGCTGCTCTCCAAATCACTACCTTCGCTGTCAAGCACCAGAACGAGCTTCCGACGGAGGTCAGGAGGGAAACCAGAAGTTTCGCCGGACGCCATTTCCAACAAGCCTTCACGCGCGCACCGCGCAGGCGCAGAGCTAGCCAGCGGAATTGACGTGTAGCGCGCTACCGCCAGTGCTCGATCACCAGAGCTGCTGTCGGAGCTGCTGTCGGAGCTCGATGTTGATGAGCTGCTCTCCAAATCACTACCTTCGCTGTCAAGCACCAGAACGAGCTTCCGACGGAGGTCAGGAGGGAAACCAGAAGTTTCGCCGGACGCCATTTCCAACAAGCCTTCACGCGCGCACCGCGCAGGCGCAGAGCTAGGCAGCGGAACTGACGTGTAGCGCGCTACCGCCAGTGCTCGATCACCAGAGCTGCTGTCGGAGCTGCTGTCGGAGCTCGATGTTGATGAGCTGCTCTCCAAATCACTACCTTCGCTGTCAAGCACCAGAACGAGCTTCCGACGCAGGTCAGGAGGGAAACCAGAAGTTTCGCCGGACACCATTTCCAACAAGCCTTCACGCGCGCACCGCGCAGGCGCAGAGCTAGCCAGCGGAACTGACGTGTAGCGCGCTACCGCCAGTGCTCGATCACCAGAGCTGCTGTCGGAGCTGCTGTCGGAGCTGCTGTCGGAGCTCGATGTTGATGAGCTGCTCTCCGAATCACTACCTTCGCTGTCAAGCACCGGAACCAGCTACCGACGCAGGTCAGGAAGGAAACCAGAAGTTCCAACAAGCCTTCACGCGCGCACCGCGCAGGCGCAGAGCTAGCCAGCGGAACTGACGTGTAGCGCACTACCGCCAGTGCTCGATCACCAGAGCTGCTGTCGGAGCTGCTGTCGGAGCTGCTGTCGGAGCTCGATTTTGATGAGCTGCTCTCCGAATCACTACCTTCGCTGTCAAGCACCAGAACGAGCTTCCGACGCAGGTCAGGAGGGAAACCAGAAGTTTCGCCAGACGCCATTTCCAACAAGCCCTCACACGCGCACCGCGCAGGCGCAGAGCTAGCCAGCGGAACTGACGTGTAGCGCGCTACCGCCAGTGCTCGATCACCAGAGCTGCTGTCGGAGCTGCTGTCGGAGCTCGATGTTGATGAGCTGCTCTCCGAATCACTACCTTCGCTGTCAAACGCCAGAACGAGCTTCCGACGCAGGTCAGGAGGGAAACCAGAAGTTTCGCCGGACGCCATTTCCAACAAGCCCTCACGCGCGCACCGCGCAGGCGCAGAGCTAGCCAGCGGAACTGACGTGTAGCGCGCTACCGCCAGTGCTCGATCACCAGAGCTGCTGTCGGAGCTGCTGTCGGAGCTCGATGTTGATGAGCTGTTCTCCGAATCACTACCTTCGCTGTCAAGCACCAGAACGAGCTTCCCACGCAGGTCAGGAGGGAAACCACAAGTTTCGCCGGACGCCATTTCCAACAAGCCTTCACGCGCGCACCGCGCAGGCGCAGAGCTAGCCAGCGGAACTGACGTGTAGCGCGCTACCGCCAGTGCTCGATCACCAGAGCTGCTGTCGGAGCTGCTGTCGGAGCTCGATGTTGATGAGCTGCTCTCCAAATCACTACCTTCGCTGTCAAGCACCAGAACGAGCTTCCGACGCAGGTCAGGAGGGAAACCAGAAGTTTCGCCGGACGCCATTTCCAACAAGCCCTCACGCGCGCACCGCGCAGGCGCAGAGCTAGCCAGCGGAACTGACGTGTAGCGCGCTACCGCCAGTGCTCGATCACCAGAGCTGCTGTCGGAGCTGCTGTCGGAGCTCGATGTTGATGAGCTGCTCTCCCAATCACTACCTTCGCTGTCAAGCACCAGAGCGAGCTTCCGACGGAGGTCAGGAGGGAAACCAGAAGTTTCGCCGGACGCCATTTCCAACAAGCCTTCACGCGCGCACCGCGCAGGCGCAGAGCTAGCCAGCGGAACTGATGTGTAGCGCGCTACCGCCAGTGCTCGATCACCAGAGCTGCTGTCGGAGCTGCTGTCGGAGCTCGATGTTGATGAGCTGCTCTCCAAATCACTACCTTCGCTGTCAAGCACCAGAACGAGCTTCCGACGCAGGTCAGGAGGGAAACCAGAAGTTTCGCCGGACGCCATTTCCAACAAGCCTTCACGCGCGCACCGCGCAGGCGCAGAGCTAGCCAGCGGAACTGACGTGTAGCGCGCTACCGCCAGTGCTCGATCACCAGAGCTGCTGTCGGAGCTGCTTTCGGAGCTGCTGTCGGAGCTCGATGTTGATGAGCTGCTCTCCGAATCACTACCTTCGCTGTCAAGCACCAGAACCAGCTTCCGACGCAGGTCAGGAAGGAAACCAGAAGTTTCGCCGGACGCCATTTCCAACAAGCCTTCACGCGCGCACCGCGCAGGCGCAGAGCTAGCCAGCGGAACTGACGTGTAGCGCGCTACCGCCTGTGCTCGATCACCAGAGCTGCTGTCGGAGCTGCTGTCGAAGCTCGATGTTGATGAGCTGCTCTCCCAATCACTACCTTCGCTGTCAAGCACCAGAACGAGCTTCCGACGGAGGTCAGGAGGGAAACCAGAAGTTTCGCCGGACGCCATTTCCAACAAGCCTTCACGCGCGCACCGCGCAGGCGCAGAGCTAGCCAGCGGAACTGACGTGTAGCGCGCTACCGCCGGTGCTCGATCACCAGAGCTGCTGTCGGAGCTGCTGTCGGAGCTCGATGTTGATGAGCTGCTCTCCGAATCACTACCTTCGCTGTCAAGCACCAGAACGAGCTTCCGACGCAGGTCAGGAGGGAAACCACAAGTTTCGCCGGACGCCATTTCCAACAAGCCTTCACGCGCGCACCGCGCAGGCGCAGAGCTAGCCAGCGGAACTGACGTGTAGCGCGCTACCGCCAGTGCTCGATCACCAGAGCTGCTGTCGGAGCTGCTGTCGGAGTTCGATGTTGATGAGCTGCTCTCCAAATCACTACCTTCGCTGTCAAGCACCAGAACCAGCTTCCGACGGAGGTCAGGAGGGAAACCACAAGTTTCGCCGGACGCCATTTCCAACAAGCCTTCACGAGCGCACCGCGCAGGCGCAGAGCTAGCCAGCGGAACTGACGTGTAGCGCGCTACCGCCAGTGCTCGATCACCAGAGCTGCTGTCGGAGCTGCTGTCGGAGCTCGATGTTGATGAGCTGCTCTCCAAATCACTACCTTCGCTGTCAAGCACCAGAACCAGCTTCCGACGGAGGTCAGGAGGGAAATCACAAGTTTCGCCGGACGCCATTTCCTACAAGCCTTCATGCGCGCACCGCGCAGGCGCAGAGCTAGCCAGCGGAACTGACGTGTAGCGCGCTACCGCCAGTGCTCGATCACCAGAGCTGCTGTCGGAGCTGCTGTCGGAGCTGCTGTCGGAGCTCGATGTTGATGAGCTGCTCTCCGAATCACTACCTTCGCTGTCAAGCACCAGAACCAGCTTCCGACGCAGGTCAGGAAGGAAACCAGAAGTTTCGCCGGACGCCATTTCCTACAAGCCTTCATGCGCGCAAAGCGCAGGCGCAGAGCTAGCCAGCGGAACTGACGTGTAGCGCGCTACCGCCAGTGCTCGATCACCAGAGCTGCTGTCGGAGCTGCTGTCGGAGCTCGATGTTGATGAGCTGCTCTCCAAATCACTACCTTCGCTGTCAAGCACCAGAACCAGCTTCCGACGGAGGTCAGGAGGGAAATCACAAGTTTCGCTGGACGCCATTTCCTACAAGCCTTCATGCGCGCACCGCGCAGGCGCAGAGCTAGCCAGCGGAACTGACGTGTAGCGCGCTACCGCCAGTGCTCGATCACCAGAGCTGCTGTCGGAGCTGCTGTCGGAGCTGCTGTCGGAGCTCGATGTTGATGAGCTGCTCTCCGAATCACTACCTTCGCTGTCAAGCACCAGAACCAGCTTCCGACGCAGGTCAGGAAGGAAACCAGAAGTTTCGCCGGACGCCATTTCCAACAAGCCTTCACGCGCGCACCGCGCAGGCGCAGAGCTAGCCAGCGGAACTGACGTGTAGCGCGCTACCGCCAGTGCTCGATCACCAGAGCTGCTGTCGGAGCTGCTGTCGGAGCTGCTGTCGGAGCTCGATTTTGATGAGCTGCTCTCCGAATCACTACCTTCGCTGTCAAGCACCAGAACGAGCTTCCGACGCAGGTCAGGAGGGAAACCAGAAGTTTTGCCGGACGCCATTTCCAACAAGCCCTCACGCGCGCACCGCGCAGGCGCAGAGCTAGCCAGCGGAACTGACGTGTAGCGCGCGACCGCCAGTGCTCGATCACCAGAGCTGCTGTCGGAGCTGCTGTCGGAGCTCGATGTTGATGAGCTGCTCTCCAAATCACTACCTTCGCTGTCAAGCACCAGAACGAGCTTCCGACGCAGGTCAGGAGGGAAACCAGAAGTTTCGCCGGACCCCATTTCCAACAAGCCCTCACGCGCGCACCGCGCAGGCGCAGAGCTAGCCAGCGGAACTGACGTGTAGCGCGCTACCGCCAGTGCTCGATCACCAGAGCTGCTGTCGGAGCTGCTGTCGGAGCTCGATGTTGATGAGCTGCTCTCCAAATCACTACCTTCGCTGTCAAGCACTAGAGCCAGCTTCCGACGGAGGTCAGGAGGGAAACCACAAGTTTCGCCGGACGCCATTTCCAACAAGCCTTCACGCGCGCACCGCGCAGGCGCAGAGCTATCCAGCGGAACTGACGTGTAGCGCGCTATCGCCAGTGCTCGATCACCAGAGCTGCTGTCGGAGCTGCTGTCGGAGCTGCTATCGGAGCTCGATTTTGATGAGCTGCTCTCCGAATCACTACCTTCGCTGTCAAGCACCAGAACCAGCTTCCGACGGAGGTCAGGAGGGAAACCACAAGTTTCGCCGGACGCCATTTCCAACAAGCCTTCACGCGCGCACCGCGCAGGCGCAGAGCTAGCCAGCGGAACTGACGTGTAGCGCGCTACGGCCAGTGCTCGATCACCAGAGCTGCTGTCGGAGCTCGATGTTGATGAGCTGCTCTCCGAATCACTACCTTCGCTGTCAAGCACCAGAACCAGCTTCCGACGCAGGTCAGGAGGGAAACCAGAAGTTTCGCCGGACGCCATTTCCAACAAGCCTTCACGCGCGCACCGCGCAGGCGCAGAGCTAGCCAGCGGAACTGACGTGTAGCGCGCTACCGCCAGTGCTCGATCACCAGAGCTGCTGTCGGAGCTGCTTTCGGAGCTGCTGTCGGAGCTCGATGTTGATGAGCTGTTCTCCGAATCACTACCTTCGCTGTCAAGCACCAGAACCAGCTTCCGACGGAGGTCAGGAGGAAAACCAGAAGTTTCGCCGGACGCCATTTCCAACAAGCCTTCACGCGCGCACCGCGCAGGCGCAGAGCTATCCAGCGGAACTGACGTGTAGCGCGCTACCGCCAGTACTCGATCACCAGAGCTGCTGTCGGAGCTGCTGTCGGAGCTCGATGTTGATGAGCTGCTCTCACAATCACTACCTTCGCTGTCAAGCACCAGAACGAGCTTCCGACGGAGGTCAAGAGGGCAACCAGAAGTTTCGCCGGACGCCATTTCCAACAAGCCTTCACGCGCGCACCGTGCAGGCGCAGAGCTAGCCAGCGGAACTGACGTATAGCGCGCTACCGCAAGTGCTCGATCACCAGAGCTGCTGTCGGAGCTGCTGTCGGAGCTCGATGTTGATGAGCTGCTCTCCGAATCACTACCTTCGCTGTCAAGCACCAGAACCAGCTTCCGACGGAGGTCAGGAGGGAAACCAGAAGTTTCGCCGGACGCCATTTCCAACAAGCCTTCACGCGCGCACCGCGCAGGCGCAGAGCTAGCCAGCGGAACTGACGTGTAGCGCGCTACCGCCAGTGCTCGATCACCAGAGCTGCTGTCGGAGCTGCTGTCGGAGCTCGATGTTGATGAGCTGCTCTCACAATCACTACCTTCGCTGTCAAGCACCACAACGAGCTTCCGACGGAGGTCAGGAGGGAAACCAGAAGTTTCGCCGGACGCCATTTCCAACAAGCCTTCACGCGCGCACCGCGCAGGCGCAGAGCTAGCCAGCGGAACTGACGTGTAGCGCGCTACCGCCAGTGCTCGATCACCAGAGCTGCTGTCGGAGCTGCTGTCGGAGCTCGATGTTGATGAGCTGCTCTCCGAATCACTACCTTCGCTGTCAAGCACCAGAACCAGCTTCCGACGGAGGTCAGGAGGGAAACCAGAAGTTTCGCCGGACGCCATTTCCAACAAGCCTTCACGCGCGCACCGCGCAGGCGCAGAGCTAGCCAGCGGAACTGACGTGTAGCGCGCTACCACCAGTGCTCGATCACCAGAGCTGCTGTCGGAGCTGCTGTCGGAGCTCGATGTTGATGAGCTGCTCTCACAATCACTACCTTCGCTGTCAAGCACTAGAACGAGCTTCCGACGGAGGTCAGGAGGGAAACCAGAAGTTTCGCCGGACGCCATTTCCAACAAGCCTTCACGCGCGCACCGCGCAGGCGCAGAGCTAGCCAGCGGAACTGACGTGTAGCGCGCTACCGCCAGTGCTCGATCACCAGAGCTGCTGTCGGAGCTGCTGTCGGAGCTCGATGTTGATGAGCTGCTCTCCAAATCACTACCTTCGCTGTCAAGCACCAGAACGAGCTTCCGACGCAGGTCAGGAGGGAAACCAGAAGTTTCGCCGGACGCCATTTCCAACAAGCCTTCACGCGCGCACCGCGCAGGCGCAGAGCTAGCCAGCGGAACTGACGTGTAGCGCGCTTCCGCCAGTGCTCGATCACCAGAGCTGCTGTCGGAGCTGCTGTCGGAGCTCGATGTTGATGAGCTGCTCTCCGAACCACTCGCTGTCAAGCACCAGAACCAGCTTCCGACGCAGGTCAGGAAGGAAACCAGAAGTTTCGCCGGACGCCATTTCCAACAAGCCTTCACGCGCGCACCGCGCAGGCGCAGAGCTAGCCAGCGGAACTGACGTGTAGCGCGCTTCCGCCAGTGCTCGATCACCAGAGCTGCTGTCGGAGCTGTTGTCGGAGCTCGATGTTGATGAGCTGCTCTCCGAATCACTCGCTGTCAAGCACCAGAACCAGCTTCCGACCGAGGTCAGGAAGGAAACCAGAAGTTTCGCCGGACGCCATTTCCAACAAGCCTTCACGCGCGCACCGCGCAGGCGCAGAGCTAGCCAGCGGAACTGACGTGTAGCGCGCTACCGCCAGTGCTCGATCACCAGAGCTGCTGTCGGAGCTGCTGTCGGAGCTCGATGTTGATGAGCTGCTCTCCGAATCACTACCTTCGCTGTCAAGCACCAGAACCAGCTTCCGACGGAGGTCAGGAAGGAAACCACAAGTTTCGCCGGACGCCATTTCCAACAAGCCTTCACGCGCGCACCGCGCAGGCGCAGAGCTAGCCAGCGGAACTGACGTGTAGCGCGCTACCGCCAGTGCTCGATCACCAGAGCTGCTGTCGGAGCTCAATGTTGATGAGCTGCTCTCCGAATCACTACCTTCGCTGTCAAGCACCAGAACCAGCTTCCGACGGAGGTCAGGAGGGAAACCACAAGTTTCGCCGGACGCCATTTCCAACAAGCCTTCACGCGCGCACCGCGCAGGCGCAGAGCTCGCCAGCGGAACTGACGTGTAGCGCGCTACCGCCAGTGCTCGATCACCAGAGCTGCTGTCGGAGCTGCTGTCGGAGCTGCTCGATCACCAGAGCTGTCGGAGCTCGATGTTGATGAGCTGCTCTCCGAATTACTACCTTTGCTGTCAAGCACCAGAACCAGCTTCCGACGCAGGTCAGGAGGGAAACCAGAAGTTTCTCCGGACGCCATTTCCAACAAGCCTTCACGCGCGCACCGCGCAGGCGCAGAGCTAGCCAGCGGAATTGACGTGTAGCGCGCTACCGCCAGTGCTCGATCACCAGAGCTGCTGTCGGAGCTGCTGTCGGAGCTGCTGTCAGAGCTCGATGTTGATGAGCTGCTCTCCGAATCACTACCTTCGCTGTCAAGCACCAGAACCAGCTTCCGACGCAGGTCAGGAGGGAAACCAGAAGTTTCGCCGGACGCCATTTCCAACAAGCCTTCACGCGCGCACCGCGCAGGCGCAGAGCTAGCCAGCGGAATTGACGTGTAGCGCGCTACCGCCAGTGCTCGATCACCAGAGCTGCTGTCGGAGCTGCTGTCGGAGCTGCTGTCGGAGCTCGATGTTGATGAGCTGCTCTCCGAATCACTACCTTCGCTGTCAAGCACCAGAACCAGCTTCCGACGCAGGTCAGGAGGGAAACCAGAAGTTTCGCCGGACGCCATTTCCAACAAGCCTCCACGCGCGCACCGCGCAGGCGCAGAGCTAGCTAGCGGAACTGACGTGTAGCGCGCTACAGCCGATATCCGGCAAGATCTGTGGAAGTCCGCAGAGCGGTCGTGGCACGATTTGCAGCGCTCCACGGGACCGGCGCCGCCAGAGATCTACGAGCGGAAGATGACCAACTCGAGGCAGACCTGCGAGCCGAATATGCGCGCTCCAAATGGAGCGGTTTTGGGGCGCTAGATATCTGCGAGCGGAATTCACCATTAGATATCCAAGTCTTTGAAGTTCGAAGATTATGTTATGGACATCCCAATTAAAAAAACCATGAATGGAGAAACTAGGATAACCCGTTGTCCTGGGGGAGCATTGACGAGCTAAAAGGTAATCGCCTTTTGTCAGTAGTTCGAGATTTCAAAGAAAACTGAAGTTGCATATCTTCACGCCCTTGTGCTTCTACAAATCTTATTTGGAAAACACGGCCTTTTTCGCTTTTTGTTTTGTCCTTGTCACCTCGAAATCGATTTTTATGAATAAATCCGAATTTGCGAAGATCGACGGCCAAGTGTTACTTATATTTATCTGAAAACACAAAACCGTAGCCATAGGTAATAAGAACGTGGTTGAGGAGTAACTGGAGCAATACTAACAGAATGTTCAGCAGCATAAAAAGAGGAAGTTCAGCAAAATAGAGAACACCACGAAGGAGAGAATAGCCGAAAAGAAAAACACGATTTTTTGGATGACCGGTCACTAAAACAATGAGGAAAACGGACAATTGGCATGTACAAATATACGAAAGACAAAGATCAAGTATCACAACGCCGATTAGGCTTTCCGTCGCCTTCCGTCCCCTTCCATCGTGTTTTTCTTCTTCTCCCGGGCAAAACAAAGCTCTTCGTGTTCAGTTGGTTGCAGCTTTGGGTGCCTTGTCAGCTTACAGGTGAACGGAGGGCACCTACGCTCTTTCTCTTGAATAGAATATTTTACTTTTAGAAGCACTACCATTATACTGGCGTATAAGAAATGAAAAGTGTTGCAAAACAATTTCAAAAAATATAAAAATTGTTTCTACTGTTTTCAGGATAAATGTACGCAAAAAGTAACGTGAAAGTAATTTGTAGCGTAACGAGTAAAGTAATCCGTTACTTTTCACCGAAAGTAATTTATAACGGTAGTCTATTACATTTGAGGCACGGTAATTTGTCATTCTAAGTCATTACATTTTTCGAGTAACGAGCACAAATCTGGCAAAAACCAAAATACCCTCACCCCCCCCCCCCCCCCCCCCTAAAAAAAAAAAATGTATTTTTTAATTTTTTTGGTAGTTTTGTTTTGGATATTGGGACAATATACGTATACAGATAAGCTGGAAAACTTGATATAGGTGGCGCAAGGTTCGTATCAGGAAACTATAGAAGAAATACGCCAGTGTAACAAATATTATACATATAATCGGATGGGAACCTCTCACTGTAGGGCTACTGGTGCTTGAAGTTTTTGCGTGGCTCCTTTAGTAACCTGACAGGTAGTAGCAAGAATGTCGATTCAGAAGTAGCAAGTTATGTCTCAGGTCAAATAAATCACACAATTTATTTCCTCGTATAGTAACAAAGTGCAATGTAATGCCTGAGACTGCCATAGAAACTATTAACATGCGTTCGCCCTATTCAGGAAGTTATTGTAAGTTTTAAGCTGGCTGTATTGAAAATAGTTTTTGTGTTTAGTTATCAGTCTTTACTGATTCATTAGCTGTTCAGGCTTCATAAACAAGTTTTCCCACAGTAATACCTTAGCGGTATCAGCTTTTTGCTTCGCCGCTACATGTCTTTGTAAATTACTAATTGAATGAATACATCAATTACTGTATCAATAAGTAAATAAAATATTTTTTCAGCCTCTCAAGTTGTGATCAGAGTAAGCACCAAGAAAGCGAGCTTTCTGAAGCATTCTGAGGATGGTATTGCCGCGCGCCAAGTAGGCAGCGCGGCCGTGGCCTAACATTCTTCTTTCGGCAGCGACAGCAATCGGACGCAGAATCATGAGCTTCTCCGGAGCGGCGATACTGGCTCCCGCCGGCCGTGGTGACTCGGCTTTTTCCGGCTCCGAAGATTACAGGGTTGTTCTGCCCCAGCTGCCTTCATGGGAGGCGATGAAGCGTGCCGTCGTACTGCACGGCGACATGGCTTGTCGCCCATATCGCATCGAGGACTTCCGTCAACCCCTCGCTGAAGCAGGCGTGATCGGTGAGGTTGCCAAGATTGGGGCGTTCCAGATGTCCCATGTCTGGCTCCTCGACCTCAGGACCGACGCGGCCAAGACGAAGCTCCTCGAGGCGGGGCGCCTTGTCGTCAAGGGCCGCACGTGCCTCGTCGTCGACCCTTTCCGGCAGGAGGTGCGGCTGAAGCTGCACTGGGTGGCAGTCGGCGTTTCACACGACGTCATCCACCGGGCCTTCTCCGAGTTCGGGGAAGTGAAGGAGGTGGCGCACGAGCGTTGGAGGGTGCCGGAGTTTGAAGGCGCCGAGTCGACGACGAGGATCGTGCGCCTTGTTCTGCGAGAGGGCGTCAGCCTCGACCGCCTGCCTCACCAGCTTCGACTCGGCGGTGGTTCGGTGCTCGTGGTCGTGCCAGGGAGGGTCCCCATCTGCCTGCGGTGCCGCATGACGGGCCACATACGTCGTGACTGCCGACCCCCCAGGTGCACCGAGTGCCGGGCCTATGGCCACGAGCGAGCCGACTGCGTCCGTTCGTACGCGCAGGCCGCAGGACGTGGTGCGCACGACGAAACCGACGACCACCTCATGGATGAGGAGGAGGCCGAGACAGCGGCAACCTCTGCGATACCCCCGACGGAGAAGCCCAAGAAGGACGAGGTGCCCGATACCGTAACCGAGGGGGCGAACGCCCCACCGCCGGAGAAGCTTTCGACCGAGGCTCCAGCCACTCACTGGCGGGTGAGCACGCGACAGCGTCATCACCCTGCAACGTCGAGGCAGGTGCAGCTCCGGTTCCTGACGGGGACTTAACCGGACAAAAGATGGACGTCGAGGTGGGTGCTACGAAGCGCCCGATCGAAGACGTCACGGGTGCCACTCAAGAGCGTCGGCTGCGCCAGGTGGAGAAGAAGTGGAGGGTGGTGGCGGGATAAACGGGAGCGGAAGGCCAGCAGCGGCCTTCCGCGCCGAAGGGACGTGACAAACTGTCACAGTGAACTGGTGTGCCAGCTGACTGTCTCAAGCGACAGCAGCATATGGAGGTGAGCGCCGTACGTTTGGTCTGGTCCCGCTAGCTCATGGTCTCCTTAGAAAGGTCCGTTCGTTTTGCGACCCTAAACGTGCGAGGGCTCAACGAACGCAGGAGACAGAGGCAACTGTATCGTCTGGTCGTCGAACAGGACCTAGATATCGTTGCGGTGCAAGAGACCAAAGTAGAGAGCGAGGGCCGGACCGAATTTATGGTGCGTCCTTTCACGACACTTTATAATGTATGTGTCAGCCACGCGATAGGAACCTCGGCGGGGTGTTTGCTGCTCGTGCGCCAGAGCTTGGGCGCGACAGTTCAGCCCGTAACGACGTGTGATTTGGGACGTTTTGTTGTCTGTGATTTATCCTTTTCTGCTCTCGAATGGCGAATAATTTGCGTTTATGCAGCAACGAGGGTGGAAGAGCGGCGGGCTTTTTTCGATTTTATACAACAATATTGTAACTGCGAGCGCCTGCTTGTTTTGCTTGGGGACTTTAACTAGAGTATGTTCCTCGCATGTCAAAGCAAGTACGACGCCGCATAGTGATGCGAGTACTGTAAATCTTACTAGAATAATTAGTGAGAACGGCCTAGACGACGTCGGGGAATGTTTTAGGAAAGGGAGGGATGTATTATTTACCCACTTCCAAGGGGCAAGCCACGCGCGTTTGGATCGAGTATATGTTTCCTTATAGCTTTTGCCTTTTTGTTTCGAATACCGCGTTCGACCTGTTTCATTTAGTGACCATTGTTTGGTTTCTTGTTGTCTGCGGAGCCAAAAAGAAAAAAGAAAACGTTCTAGCTGGGAGCTATGGAAGCTTAATTCCTAACTGTTAGGGGATGACGTTTTTAAAGCCAGCGTTCAGGCTTATTTACAGGAAGTGGAAAACTGGAAAAGTTCAAAGTATGGGGCGCAGTGGGATCTGTTTAAGCAGAGAATTAAAATTTTAGCCTTGGAAAGGGCGAGTGCGATTAAAAACGAAGAAAGACGTAATAAAACGTTACTGCGCAACACCTTACAAATTGTAATATAAGAAAAGGGCAGAACGCCGGCTTATTTCAAAGACGACATTTGTTCGTTGAAGGCCAAACTTGAGCTTATCGATAAAGAACGATATCGCGGTGCGCTAGTCAGAGCGAGGGCAGGAAAGATGATAGCCGGGGAGACACCCACAAAACGAGCACCCGGCCTTGAGAAACGTAACGCGCGTCGGAATGACATCGCCGAAATAGACTGTGGCCGGACGGTCTCTGGTGATCAGTCTGATATCGAGCGGGCCTTTTACCAGTATTACAGCGCGCTTTGCGCGTACCATAGAGTAATAAACACAAGGTAAAGAGCGGACAGTACCGTAGGCCCCAGCGGCCCAGATAGACCAGTGACAGGTAGCGCTCTTACCGGGCGGTATTAAGTATAATCTAATTCCGTTTCCGGTCAAGTTACTTTCGGTTTCGGTTTGGGCGTTTTTGCTCCGGTTCTCTAATACACTTCTCTCTCTCTTTCCTCCCCGCCTCGCTCATCTCTCGGGAGCACCTTGACTCCCGAAGCCGCTGTTTTTTTTTTTTGTTTTTTTTTAATACTGACACACTTTTGCATTATTTTTTACGATAGAGTCCGTGCAAAATGTGTCAAACAATATTTCAACTTACTTCACAAAGCAGAAGTATATATATTTCTTGTTCTTTTTATATTGTAAAGCATTGAAGTTACACAATCGCCGCATTGACTCCTGGCTGGTGGAGCATTTTGGGGTCAACAACAGTAAGTGGTTCGACCACATTTTATTGGACCACATTCATGTACACATGATTGACTTCAGAAGCTCTGTATGTTTTATACGAAAAAGATCGATACTCCCAAAAATAAATGAATATGAAGGACTTCGGCATTCGTACACTTCGTAATAGATTCTTAGCGGAACCAAGTTAACAAAACCCTTCCACGGAGAACATGCTGTATGATACATTCACTTTCACGCCGACTCGGGTACGGGAAGTAAGTGCAAAAATAAACAAGACATCGCTATCATTACCAGTCATAAGAGTATAATAACAGTGGGAAGCACACGCCGCAAGGTACAAATTCCCGATTTCCGGCAAATATAAAAAAAAACACCAATTTGCATCGCCTCAAACTCACTGCGGGCGAGCCATTACCAAACAATGAGAACTCTATTCGAAATCTGACAAAATTCAACGTCCCTAAATACTCCCCGAAATTATTCAGAAAAGAAATATGGCTTCAGAAAAAAGCGACTAAAAAACTATGGACAGTGGATACAGAAGTGGATACATTTTCTTTCAGATATTGTGAGCCTCTATACGCTATTTTCTATCGAATTCTTTTAGAAAGTGGACAAATATTTTTGTTAGGGAGCCGTGATACACATTCGCTGGAAAAAGGGGAAAACAATATTTGGAGAGCAAGCTGCACCGCCCACTTAATCACTTTTTGTTTTTGGTTTGGCAACCGTCTTTGTTAATACGCTATTAACAGTTAAACCTGTCTCGTTCTTACTAGCCACTGAAGAGTGCAACCGAACTTTGTCCGAATTCAGGTTAAGAAATCAAACATGTCAACACAAGCGTATTCTGCAAAACAATTTTAAAATCCCTTTGTGGTACTCCTCTGGGCAAAGGCGAAAACCACTCAGACCTCAAAGTGTGCTATACAAGGCGGCACACACTCCTCGAACATCTGTCACACTCTCTATTATGGGAAGAAAGTGATTTTCTAGTTTCTGAATGAAATGAAAGGCAGCCTGTGATGGTACTACTAAGTTCCCGAAGAATTTTCCAGGCACGTGGTATGCTTTAGGAACAAGACAGTACTGGTGAGGCCTGGTCAAGTTATTAGACTCATCCGGTAGCAGCTGAGAACAGCCACAGCTGTAAGTTGTCTGTTCAAGCAAAAGCGTGATCAAATAGCCCCAAATATAATAAAAACGTGGACGAGTCATCAATTATGTTAGACCTGATGTCTGATGCCAGCTCAGAAATATCCTCTAGTGGCGGGAAGTTATCAATTGGAAGACATTCCACAATGTCTGAAATTAAACTTTCATGGTGCGAAGATATTTGCAACTCCTTTAGGAGGTCAGCCTTGTCATCTTTTACGTTTTCATTGTCCGACAGTTTGAACAGTTTCTTTATCCAGAGGTGTTTTAGTCCTGAGGTGAACTGATGCACATTTGGGTTTGTGTTGCAGCCCAGCATTTGTCGTATATAGCTCCAAAAATGTTCTCAAGTGTGTCTTGCTGCAGGCGTCGTGTAAGTAAGAACTTAAAGTCATGGCTGCTTGAAAGCTCATCCCAGAGCATGAGACACTTTTTATAGTAACTTGCCACCCAATGACGGCTTATGGCTGCCTCCTACTTTGGAACTGCCATGCTGAAATCCATCCGAGTTACTGGTGGAGAAAATCAAGTATTTGAGGTTCTCTCTTCAGAATGGCATAACGCAACTTCTGCCCTGTCTTCTTGAAGTTTTGAGCTATTTAGACAATTAAAAAGTATGCACATCCTATCACAGAAATAGGCTGTAGCCATGGCTGCCTCAGGAAGTTCCTTTGCATAAACAAGAGATATGATTACAAGAAAGATTGAGGCACTCAGTACCTGTGGGGCACAATTTTCTTCCATGTTACAGAAAGGTTTTTCAATAAATGTGTCTCTCAGTAAGTTTCGGAGTCAATTGCAAGCTAATCTCATGGATAGGACAATGAAGTTCAACAATAGAAGACCGCTCAATGACCTCATTTCCAATGCAAAGTTTGTGGGCTTGGAGATGGCTCTTGGTTGTTTTGGGAAGGTGCGGAACATCAAAGACAAAGTAAACGTGTTCGTTGTCAACTTAAAAAAATGGCTTATCACCACACACACCAAGCTTACGTTTGAAGCCCCCTAACCGCAGACCACAGGCTTTACTGTGAAGCCAACAGTCTTAAAGAAGCGATGCACTGATATTTGTATTTTGCGCAAATACCGCCTAGAACGAATCTCTGACGTTAATGATCCGTAAAATATACCCGTTCGTTTTCACCACACGCAATCGAAGTCGCAGAAAAAAATAAATGAAAACGAGCAGAGTTCACCCCCTCAACTCACAGCTAGAACAAGCGGCCCCGTGATCTGGAGCCAATTATATGCCGCCAATGTTGATCATAGTCATGCGCTTGGGTTGGCAAGGCACAGGATACGCGCTGAGTTCCAGACATTGTTATGGTTCGGCTGTTGTCGTCATTGCAGCGATTTGACACAGGACACTACCCGAATGTTTCTCGAGCTATCGATTATCACGAGCCCAAATCGAGTGTCCACGCCATGCTCGGGTCCAATCTATGAGCCGTATTCAAATATCGTCACTGGGCGGTACTGCTACCGTCCAGCTATGTCATCAGGTTTTTCGAAGGAAAGATTGAATAAAAACACTGGGTTTTGTCCTCGAAATTACAGCGCAACAGAGGAGTTTCTTGGTCAGTGGCGTTGCGAGCGAGTATCCTTGAGTCCCACTAGTGCCAGTAAGCTCGTGTAAAGTGAAAAACATTCCAATTGAATATCATTGCACCGCCCCTTTAAGCTCCCGAATGAGAGAAATGAGGAGACTGCGTTAAACAGAAGACGTTGCTGGAGTGTGCACAACAGTGTGTGCAAACGCACCTCCTGGAAATTTCAGACAGCATAACAACCAAGGCTCCATCTGCAATGTTAGATGTTCGTTCAACACCGTCATCTGTTAACCCATGGACAATGTCGTGTGCAAGGTCGTAAGTTAAATTCATTTTTTTTTTTAACAATCTCATCGAAAATCAACATGCACACACGTTCCAGTGCAGCCAGACAGCCCGGCAGAAACAACAGCGCGAGAAGCTCGAACCGATCGGCTCCACGAATTCACGCCGAGCATGCGAGCACGCGGGCGGTCATGCGTCACCTTGATTGATGCAAAGTCGACCGAACATGATGCAGCAGAAAGCACAGATGGACGGCACGCACGGCACAGACGAACGACGCAGGGACGAGCAGGGGCCGTGCAGAATGATGCAGAGGCGATGGCGTGCAGGCAGGCAGGCCATGGCAGGCGCCATTCATCACGTGGTTTTTGTGACGTATTTGATTTAATCTATTTAGTCGTTTTAAGTACTTTAAACAATTGTAAAGCATTGCCATTTAAGAAATAAATACTTTTCACAAAAAGAGTTTTAATTAATTTTAACCAAATTGTAGAAAAGCGCCACGTAGCGGAGGGTATGAAACGCACTATCTGGGCTGCAAATCGGCTCCTGTGTCCTCTCTTTACGTTTACTATATTACTCTCTGCTCGTACAGTCGACACGGAATGAAACGCGAACATGGAGCGCATGGTTTTCGACCCACGCTCAGTCACCCAGAGACGCAACACCGAAGGTTTGGATGCACTGAGCAAGAGTCTAACACATCGAAGGAGTAGCCATCTTCTTGCAGCTCCCATCTGGTTCCGGTGGTGCAGCATCTAGCGAGAACCATGCACCCACTGTTCGCGTTTCATTCCGTGCCGACAGTACATCCCAGTTTCAGTTGAGCAATTTAAAATTGAATTTCTGTCTGTTATGATTCGTCTCGACGACGAAACGAAAGAGTGGTTGGAAGCCCCCATTTCGGTGGAGGATGATAAAATATTAATCGAGACTTTAAACCCGGGCAAGTCCCCGGGTCCCGACGGGCTTAGTGCAGCCTTCTATAAGGCGGTCAAGAATGAGATTGCCCCTGTTCTTTGCAGTGTGTTTAACGAAGCTTAGAAACTTAACGTTCTTCCGCCATCTTTTTTGACGTCGCACACTGTACTTATTCCTAAGACAGAGGACACCGCTAAATTACGTCAGGTTACATCGTACCGTCCCATTAGCCTTACAAACGTCGATTATAAAATATTTATGAAAATATTGGCTAGACGGCTGCAATTCGTCATAACGGAACTGGTAGGACCCCACCAAACGTGTGGGATAAAGGGGAGAACCCTTGTCACAAACATTCAAAAAGCCCGTAGCGTGCTGGAGTTCTGCGATGTAATGAATTGGGGAGTGGCAATGCTTCAAACCGATCTTGAAAAAGCTTTCGATCGGGTGCCCCATGATGTTCTTTTAGCTGTTTTAAATCACGTGATGGTCGGCTCCGTTATACGCGAAGGCGTGCGGATGGCTTATAGCGGCTGTACGACTAGTTTCGTAGTTAATAAGTTGGTAGGAAGCCGTATCAAAGTGCAACGCTCTGTCCGACAAGGATGCCCCCTTTCCCCCTTTTCTTTTTTGCATTTACATTGAGTCATTTTGTCTTACCATCATCAGAAACAAGGCCATCTCTGGGTTCAAACTTAATTCATCCGAAGTGCGCATATTAGCTTACGCGGACGACATTGCTACCTTTTGTGTAAACCAAGAAAGCATAGTTGAAGTAGAGAGCACTGTCGAACATTTTTGTTTTGTATCTGATAGCGCTGTGAATTGGAGTAAATGATTGGGTTTTTGGCATGGCGATTGGCCTTCCACCCCTACGTTTTTGAAAATGTCAAGTGGTTAACCAGTCCTGTTAAGTATTTGGGTATTCCACTCGAAAAGTGCCGGGACAGCGAGCCTTACTGTCGTGGACAGGTCGCAGAGCTCCAGCAGAGGGCAGAGCAGTTCAGAGGTTGGGATTTTTCAATTTTTGCTAGTGCCACAGTTTGCAATTAGGTTTTTGTTAGCAAACTGTGGTACGTGCTACAAGTTTTACACTGTTCAAGAGTTAATTTTCAAAAATTGCACCGCGTTTTTGCCGTCTTTATTTGGGGCTCGACATGGGAACGTACGAGTCGTATGAACCTGTTCCGGCGCGTACGCGACGGCGGACTAGGACTGACACATTTGTTTTTGCGGCAAATTGTTAATCGTTTCCTCTTCTTTCGCGATGTCAGTGACCCCTTTTTACGCACCGTTTGTCAAGTCAGACTGAGTAGTTCCCTACCCGAGTTTATTGTTTCTGCGTCAAGTGAGCCAGGTGGTGTTTATGGTTACCTTAAAAAGTTGTTGGTTCATGTCGATTTTTGGCAGCGCGTTTTTCTTTAGATTACTTAAGCGAAGTGTCGCGTAAAAGGTTGTACAAAGACCTTTGGGATGTTGTACTTCCAGTTCCTCTGTACAGAGTTGTGTATTGTGCAGGCCCAGGACAAGACGTCTTAAAACGTGTTAAGAGAATGATGGTTCCGCCGGGTGCAAAGACTTTCTTTTTTAAATCGCACACCGGCACGCTAACTGTAAAGACATGGATGGCGATGAAAGGAATCTTTGTCCCCTGGGGTGACCATTGTTTGCTCTGTAAAAAGCCTGAAACAATCGAGCACGTCTTTCTGGAGTGCTGGGACGGCGTCTTCCTATGGGACGTCCTCCAACGCACTCTGAAGAAAGACTTTCCGTTAGACGCACACAGCATCAGGTATCTTTCCATAGAAAATGAGTACGGGGTGCCCTTTGATATGCTGATGTTATTGGGCCTGCACAGCATTTGGAGGTGTCGCATGGCTACGCGCCATGCCGATATTGACGCGCGCGAGGCGGGGCACTATTTTCGCGAAATTATTACTTCTTTGGTTGAAACGCATAAAGCACAAGTTTGCGTGCCAGACTGGATTCCACTCGTAGAATCCTTAATGACCATAAAAAGATTTTAGGCGGTCGTGCCTTGCCCTGGGCGGACTGGACTTTTCATCAGTCACTGTCTTTTCTGTTTGTGTTTTTGTGTATTTTTTTTTGCATTGTCAATCTCCTGTATATATGGTCATCTACGCAACGGTAATAAAAAAATTTAAAAAAAGCGGCCGTGGCCTAACGGTTATCGCGCTTGCCTCCTACGAGAAAAGCTGGGGTTCGATTCCCGGGATTCACGCGTCCTTTTGTTTATTACTGCAATTTAGTTTTCTGGTAAATCCGAGAATCGCGTTGGCTTGTTCGAGGTCCGAATAATTCTACGCGTCGAACATTCTACGCCGATAATTCCAGGAGCTCTTACGCATGTACATCAGGAGCCTCGCGTGGCGAGCCGGAGTCAGTTTTCGCCTCAGCGTTCAATCGTGCTGCTTCGCCGCCTTCGACGCCCGCGACGCCTTGTTATTATCTTCCTTTTTCCTTTTATTTTCGGGCACAAGTTCGCCCCATTAAACGTTCACTTTACTCGGTCCTTCACCGCCTCGTCACTTGTCATCCGTGACATTCTGGTGGAGGTGCGGGGTACCGCATGTTCGTGCAGCGCAGCCCTCCGAGTTCCCGCAGCACAAGTCCGAACCCAAACTCCCGAGGACCCAACGAAGACTCAGATCGAGGCTCGATCAAGTCGCCGCACCCAAGGGCTACACCCGGAATACGAACCTCTACCACCCAGGACCAGGCAGCCGACGATGGCCAACCAGTCGCAGACCCCCGCCGCTCCTGCCGTCGTCTACCTACCCGTCGCTCCTCGGACACCGGCCCCGTTCCACGGCGAACTCCACGAAGACGTTGAAGATTGAATCGACCAATTCGAACGCGTCACCCGCCACAATAGCTGGACCAACGAGTAACGGCTGCAAAACATGTATTTCTCGTTTTCGAGAAATACACGAAAATCACGAGTCTTCATTGACATCCTGGGACATTTTCAAGAGCCAACTGAAGGCGACATTTGTCAACCAGCACCGCCGAGAGAGAGCCGAAGACTTACTGCGTACCAGGACTCAAGGCCCCAACGAGAGCATCACCGGCTTCGTGGAAGACGTTCCGCGCCTGAGCGCCCGCGCCGACCCTCAGGCTACAGAAGAAAAGAAGGTTAGAATCTTCATGCGGGGCGTGAAAGAAAACATCTTCGGCGGCCTTGTTCGTAGCCCTCCGACAACTGTCGACGGATTTGTCACCAAGGCGACTAACATCGAGCGTGCCCTGCAAGCCCGAGCCAGTCACTACCATCGACCACCCGGCCTCGCTGCCATTGCGCCGGCTAGCTTCGACCTCGGCTCCAGTATCCCAGACATTAGCGAGGTATTTCGAGACGTCGTCCGAGAAAAGCTCAGGAAGCTCCTGCCTGCTGCCAACCAACCGGCTTCGCTGTCAATAGCCGAAGCTGTCCGCGAAGAAGTTCAGCGGGCAATCCAACCGGAGGCTCCTGCAACCGTAGCAGCACCAGAGGAGCCCGCTGTGAGCTACGCCGCAATGCTCCGCCGAGCACCACCAACACCGCGTCCGTAAATGCCGCCTCCCCGACGTGTGCCTCCAGAGCCGCAGCATTCCCGACGCCAGGAAGATCGGGCGCACATTCGTCCAGAATAAGTTGCGCCAAGGAAGACCGACGTGTGGAGGACGGCTGATCGACGCCCGTTGTGCTACCACTGCGGGGAAGCCGACCCTATCTACCGACGATGCCCCTACCGCCAGCTGGGTCTACGAGGGTTCGCGCCCAACGACCCTCGACCATGTCTTCGAGAGCGACCTTGAGACATCGAGGACTACCTCCACCGCTCTTCATCTCCTGAGTCGTCTCCCCGCCGAGTGTTCCGTTCGCCATCTCCCCGACGCTGGCCATCGCCCTTCTACCTGTCTCGCCGAGACAGCCTGTCACCCATCGCGTCCCGTCGGGAAAGCTAGGCGCGGCAACGCTGGGAGGTGGTGTTGCCGAAGACAAACGATGCCAAGATCCTCCAAGATCGTCGGAGCTCTCCCACTCTAACGCCGCAACGCCCCGAAACGACGTTTCTGCAACAGTGTCGAATAACCTCAACGTTATCATCGACGGCCACGACGCGACGGCGCTCGTCGACACCGGAGCAGACCACTCCGTTTTCAGTGGGAGACTCTCTCGTCATCTTCGGAAAGTTATGACGCCGTGGGATGAACCGCAGATACGAACCGCAGCCGGACGTCTTATCTCACCTGTCGGCAGGTGCACTGCTCGCGTTGAGATCCATGGTGAGACGTGCCCTATCAATTTCGTCATTCTGCAAGACTGTGCGAGGGACAACATACTTGGAATGGACTTTCTCTGCGAGTACGGCGCCGTTATCGACCTCGGAGCAATCCGGCTAACGCTACGAAAACCTGCTCCACCACTGAAAGAACCCAAAGCGACGTCATCCGCGGTACGAGTTCTTGGCGAACCACGTGAACTTACCGCCGCGGTCGAGTGTTTTCGTACCTTTCGGGGTCGATGAGGCTTTCTGCGGCGACGTTCTGCTCGAAGGAAGCCTCCAGTTGCTTCTAGGAAGAGGGATAGGCGTCGCAAGAGGCATCGCGGAGCTCCGAGACGAACAGTTTGTCGCACTCGTAACGAACTTCCGACAAGAGGCTCAGCACCTTATGAAAGACACCGCCGTGGGTCACGCCGAGGAACTCCCGGACTCAGCCGCAATCGCCGGAATATCAGAAGACCTCTCTTCGTGGCGCCCAAGATAACGCCGCCTTCGCAGTTCGACATTGACCCAACCCTGCCTGCCCCACAACGACGACAACTCAGCGACCTTCTCGCCGAGTTCATTGAGTGCTTCTCCACGTCGTCAAAGGTGCGCCAAACGAACGCTGCGAAACATCGAATTGTTACTGAAGACGATGCGCTTCCTGTTCATCGGTCACCGTACCGTGTCTCTGTGAAAGAGAGAGAAGTCATCCAGAAGCAGGTTCAAGAAATGCTCGACGACGACATTGTTCAACCTTCAAGCAGTCCGTGGGCTTCACCGGTAGTCCTGGTGAAAAAGAAAGACGGGACTCTTCGGTTCTGCGTGGACTATCGCCGACTGAACACCGTAACAAAAAAGGACGTATACCCGCTGCCACGCATTGACGACACCCTGGACTGGCTGCACCACGCCCGATACTTTTCGTCGATGGACCTGAAGAGTGGGTACTGGCAGATCGAGGTCGACGAACGGGATCGTGAAAAGGCTGCCTTTGTCACGCCGGACGGGCTGTACGAATTTAAAGTGATGCCGTTCGGACTGTGCACAGCCCCGGCGACGTTTCAGCGGGTAATGGACACCGTTCTTTCCGGCCTGAAATGGCAAAGCTGTCTCGTCTATCTCGACGACGTCGTGGTATTCGCAAGTGACTTCGACGAGCACCTGAGACGTTCGCGAGCCGTGCTACAGGCTATCCAGAATGCTGGACTGACACTAAAGCCGTCAACATGTCGGTTCGCTCACGGCAAGCTCAAATTCTTGGGCCATGTCTTCAGGACTCAAGGTGTAAGTCCTGACCCTGCAAAGACATCCGCTGTCGCCGAATTTCCGAAGCCATCAGACAAGAAAGCCGTGCGGAGATTCCTTGGGCTGTGCGCTTACTACAGACGTTTCGTTCGAGATTTTGCCAAGATTTCTGCACCGCTCACGCATCTGACAAAAGACGACGTGAACTTCCAGTGGGGGAAGGAGCAAGAAAAAGCGTCGTCCAACGAACTGAAGGAAAGACTCCAGTCGCACCCTATTTCGGACACTTCGATCCATCAACGGAAACAGAAGTTCACACAGACGCCAGCACCGCCGGACTCGGCGCTGTGCTCGTCCAAAGACAAGACGGAGCAGAGAGGGTGATCGCTTATGCAAGCTGGGCACTGTCCAAGGCAGAGAAAAATTATTCAACGACCGACAAGGAATGTCTCGCCGTCGTCTGGGCGTTAACCAAGTTCCGCCCGCACCTGTACGGCATCCCGTTCCGCGTCGTCACGGACCACCACGCTCTCTGTTGCCTCGCCAACCGCAAGGACCCGTCAGGACGCGTCGCTCGCTGGAGCCTTCGACTGCAAGAACTCGACGTGACCATTGTGCACAAGTCTGGCCGTAAGCATAATGACGCCGATTGTTTGTCTAGGACCCCAGTCGAATCGCCTCCCGACATCACCGACGATGACGATGACGGCCGTTTTCTTGGAGCGATTACAGATACCGACATTAGAGCACTTCAGCGAGACGACATCGAACTTCGCGCCGTGATCGACCACCTCGAAGGTCAAGGAAGTTCCGTTCCGCGATTCCTGGCCCGAGACTTGTCAAGCTTCGTTCTGCGGCGAGGCGTGCTGTTCAAGAACTTCGGAAGCAGCAACCCTGCCTGGCTACTGGTTGTTCCTGCCAGCCTGGGAGTAGAAATATTTCAAGCATGCCACGACGACCCAACGGCTGGACACCTTGGCTACAGCAGGACGCTTGCCCGGATTCGTGAGAAGTACTATTGGCCGAGACTTCCGAAAACCGTCCATTTGTATACACGGTCGTGCCATGAGTGCCAATGACGTAAGAAGCCTCCGACGAAACCAGCAGGACTCCTGCAGCCCATATCTGCCCCGACTACGCCCTTCCAGCAGGTTAGGATGGATTTACCTGGTCCGTTCTCAACATCGGCGCAAGAAAACCGTTGGATCATCGTCGCGACCGATTATCTTACACGATACGCCGAGAAGAAAGCCCTTTCTTCAGGAACAGCGGTGGAAGTCGCGAAGTTTTTCGTTGAATCTATACTCCTTCGACATGGCGCCCCAAAGTCGTGATAACCGATCGAGGGTCATCGTTCTTGGCTCAGCTAACGCAAGAGATCCTTCGCTCAGCCACACCAGCCATCGTCGTACCACCACGTACCATCCCCAGACCAACGGGCTAACGGAGCGGCTCAACACAACGATCGCCGACATGATCTTCATCTACGTCGACGTAGAGCACAAGACGTAGGAAGAGGTATTACCATACGTCACGTTCGCCTACAACACCGAAGCTCAAGAAACAACCGGGTTTACACCATTCGAGCTGGTGCATGGCAGAAAAGTGACGACCATGCTGGACGCGATGCTGCCTCATGAGCCAGTGGATGACGGATGCGACGATGCCCATGAGGTCAGTCAGAGAGCAGAAGAGGCACGCCAACTAGCCCGCCTTCGAATCCACGATCAACAGCGTGTCGACGCTCGCCGGTACAACCTTCGTCGCCGGGACGTCCGCTTCCAGCCCGGAGACAGAGTATGGGTCTGGGCTCCGATTCGCCGCCGTGGCTTCAGCGAGAAACTCCGAAAACGGTATTTCGGACCCTACGAAATCTAAACTACGAGGTGATGCCCAACGGAACAAGAACATCATCACGCCACCCACCACGACCGGAAGCCGTCCACGTCGTACGCCTGAAGCCGTAGTACGCTCGATAGGACTGTGGACCTTACCTGTTTCAAATGACTCTTTAGTTTCCCGTTCTTTTTATGTGCTTTGTTTTGTTTTGTGTTGCATCGGGGCGATGCACTTTTTAAGGGGGAGAGTAATGCCGCGCGCCAAGAAGGCAGCGCGGCCGTGGCCTAACGGTTATCGCGCTTGCCAGGGTTCGATTCCCGGGAGTCACGCGTCCTTTTGTTTATTGCTGCAATTTAGTTTTCTGGTAAATTCGAGAATCGTGTTGGGGGGGGCTTGCTCGAGGTCCGAATATTCTACGCGTCGAACATTCTACGCCGATAATTCCAGAAGCTCTCACGCATGTACATAAGGAACCCCGCGTGGCTAGCCGGAGTCAGTTTTCGCCTCAGCGTTCGATCGTGTTGCTTCGCCGCCTTCGACGCCCGCGACGCCCTACTATTATCTTTCGTTTTGCTGTTTTTTTGGGGTACAAGTTCGACCCATTAAACGTGCTGTTTACTCGGTCATTCACCGCCTCGTCACTTGTCATCCGTGACAGTATTCCGATCCCCGAAAGGGTCGTCGTAGATGGTCAGTTATCACCGTTTCCGGCACCAATTAAGCAGGACCTCACCATCAAGATTCCAGAAGATGTGCTCTCTAAGGGGAAGATCGAAAGCCGTACAAACTTCTACTTTTCTGCTCATTCGCTGAAAGAAAATGGCCTTGATTGGGAAGTTTCCAACATCGCCCTTGGTAGATTCGGGCATCCCTCCCCTGGCGAGAAGCGGAAGCCGCCTGCTTCGAAGAACTCGGGTCTCTGTATTGGAGTACCAGTAACTATCGCGCTTCTCGGGATTGTAATTCTGGCGGTTGGCTTCGGGTGACGCAGAACAGCCTCGCAGCAAATCGAACCTGAAGCAGAGCTCCCTCGGATCCACTACGTCTCTTAGGTTCGGTTACTTTAAAATTCGACGCAAAGGAGCGAAACTTCTTTAAAAGGAACACTCGTTATGGCCGACTGTGTATGGCGCACAAAGAGCTGCTTTAAGTAAGCAAATGTTATTCCACCTTTCTTCACCAAGATGAGAAGAACATCCTACGATTGTCATCGTTTAAGAAGACTAAAGCCTGTAATTGCTGTAAAAAAGTGAAGGTGCGAATTCTGCGATCAAAGGTTGTCAATTGATGATTGAGGTGCGACAAGAACCAGAGAAGTCGAAATTTCAGCCAAGGTCATTGAGAATAAATACTCTTAGAAAAAAGGTATTTGAGATCTTTTTTTTTCTTGAAACACGAGACAACAAATTACGGCAAACTGTTGAGGGATTCCAGATAAGCATGAAGCTAAGAATACGAAAAAAAGGGTAAAACGATACTATGTGCGCAGGAACAGCGAGCAATACATTTAACTCGTTAAATTTTTCTGTGCACATTGCAATTTTTAGGTTTAATCGTGTAATCAGATTTGACATTCTCCAAGGTCTTTGTAATATTCGCTGTGATCGGCTCTCTCCGTGTTCTGCAGGATAGAGAACTCACATACTTATTTTAAGGCGTACGTAGGTTCCCAAGGGTTATTTTTGGCAACAAGTGTGTGTCTAGTGTGAACCTAACTGCCTGAAGCGACCCTAGAAGGAACGTACACAAGAGCTTCTCCTATGGTTCCGGTGACGGGAATTTTGTTTTTCTGCAGCAGTGTGCTGCCGCCGACATCGAGTTTTTTTTCAGTGGTGTCAAAAAAAGCAATGGGGAAGGGGTGGGGCGCCCTCCCCCCCTCCAATATATTGAAACCTTCCGAGGGAGGTGATACCAACCTACTCTATGGGCATTACGACGAAGCTTGGACGGTACTTTCACCCAGCATTTCTGCACTGCACATACACCATGCTAACTTATCTGTCTTCGTCTACCCTGGTCCTTGTCACTCCGGGCTACTCCTCGCACGGAATACTGGTATCAGAACGTAAGCAGTCGATTCACTTTACGAACCTTTATTTCATGAGAGTTTATTGTTTAAACTATTTATTGTTGAAAATGATGGGTATCGCATCTTTGAAACAATAGACCATTTACAGGATTCCCAAGCTCCCCGGCCCGCACTCAAGAAATCACGGGAACAGTTTTCCTTCAGCTGTTCATAAAATTTTATTCCACAAAGTGCACGCTCGCCTCACGCAACAAACATATTCAAGGGTCTCCCGGGGGACTGATCTGTAGTATCAACTAGAGTTTAAGGCGCATTAAACAGTAAAAAGTTGATCATGACGCGACCCATCACCGCGCAGAGGTAGCGGCAAGACCACCGGCAGAGGAACTCTTGTTCGCCAACGGAGAACCGCTGGTCGTCCAGGTAGGCGGTGAGTTGTTTTCGGATGTCCCACAACAGCGGCCACAACGCGCGGCGCTGTTGTCGCTGAGCCGTCGCGACACAACGGTTTCGCCACAGCACCCACTCACATATTGTCACTAGTAGCAGCGCAAAGGCGCCCCGCGGGCAACGGCCTTGTGTGACGGATACGTCCACCCCAAGACCTCGAAACGAGCGCTGTATTATGCGCCATAGGTCCCTCGCTGGTACACACTCTCTCACGACGTGCGCGTTTGTTTCTATTGCACCACAATTGACGCACTGTGCGTCCCGTACCACACCCCAGCGGAGAAGCCTGTTTTTTGTTGGGCGGACACCCCAACCATTTAACCATTCAAAGTCGCGCACGTGGTCCGGATGCGTGGACGACGTCAGTGCCAGCCACAGGTACGGCTGCATTGCGCCCGGCGGCGGGGGGGTTGTTGGTCTGCCACCACTAGGCGTTCAACAAGCCTAGACGTCGGGGCCTCGAGTATCTCCTCTCGTGACACGTGGAGGCTGAGTTTGTCGAAGAGATCCGCGGTAGACCTGTAAAATGCAGGGGTCGTCTCCGCGCGGGGTTGAAGAGGGCTAGTAAGAGAGTCTTCCAAAAGACGGTTATTGGCGCCGAGGAAGTAGAGCGTGAGCGGCCGTGCTGGCTTTTCGTGGTTGTCAAGGATTGCCAGGGTTGTTTTCAGGGCTAGTATGGGCGCTGCCAGCTCGATGCACGGAAAGCTCCACCCTCCTTCACAGCGGGGGAGGCATAAGTGAGAGCGCCTCACGAGTTCTGTGTGGTTGTTCCAGAAGAAAGTAAACAACGCCGAGCGCACTTGGAGGATGAAGAGGCGCGGCGGAGTGCTACGCGGGCCACATGCCACAGCCTTCCGCAGAAAACCGTCTGAACAAGGTACCGCCGCACAGCCATGGGGAAGTCGTATACGCCAGCGTCAGCGGCCTTCTCGATGATCTCTTGACGCAGGTTGGCCCAGGTCTCCGGAGCCACGCCGGAGGAGTCGTAAAAGACCCCAAGAATGGTAACGGACTGGGCTCGCGGCAGAGATGGCGGGAACGTGGGGGGAGCCCCGATACAGAGAGATTTGCTTTTTTCAGGGTTCAACCGTGCGCCGGAAAGGCACGCGTACTCGTCAAAGAGCCGGAGGGCCTTCACCAGGCTGTCTTCGTCGAGCAGGTAGAGGGTCACGTCGTCCGCATACGCCGAGGCGCGAAGCTCACCGGACCCAGGTAGAGCAAGTCCGCTTATGTTGGGGTGCCTGTAGACTCCAACCAGGAAGGGCTCTAAGCTGAGGACGAAAAGTACCGCGGACAGCGGGCACCACTGCCGAACTCCTCGCGTTACTGGAAAGCGTGCCACTAAGGAGCCATTCAGGAACAAGTAACTCCGCAAGTCAATGTACAAGGCTGCGAACAGCTGAGCACTCTCGGAGGAGAAGCCAAACCCGTCGAGAACACCGAGCAGGTATTGGTGCTCGACGCGGTCGAACGCCTTGACTTGGTCCTGCGACACGAGAAGCCCATTCGCCCGTCGGGAGCGTGTGAACTCCAGGATGTCGCGTGTGAGAGTCGTCAAAGTATGTATGCTGCGGCCCGACACCGAGCACGTCTGTCGGGGGTTCACCAGCTCCGGTAGGAAAGCTTGCAGACGCGAGGCTAGGGTCGCCGCGAGGAGCTTGTAGTCACTGTTTAACAACGTTATCAGGCGCCCTGCCCCGGGGTCAGCATGGTCACCACCGTCCTTGGGGATGAGTACGATCCGTCCCAGCCGAAAGGATGGCGGTAGGAGGAGGTCTTCAAGGTAGACTCGCACGACAGTTGTAAATAGTTCCCGAGAATGTGCCAGAACGTGCGGTAGAACTCCGCTGGGAGACCGTCCGGTCCTGGTGCGGAGCCGTTCTTCATCCGCTTCAAAACGTTCCACAGCTCGGTCGCGGAGGGGGGCCGCCGCTGGCCCGCGTCATCCTCGGCGGGGATCTTGGGGAGGCCGTTGAGCAGAGGGTGCGAGGACACCGAATTGCGATCAACCGGCGCGACCGACTGGGTCAGCGACCGGAAGTGGGCTGCGAAGCGACCATTGTCAAGGTGGCCGGGCGACCCCGACGCGGAGGGCGTTTGCTGTCTTTCGAAGGCTTGTAGGCTTGTGCGATGGGTGTAGCGCAGTACCTCCGGGTGGACCGACGGGCTCTCCTGAGCCTGCAAGACGAGACGGTAGCCGCGGTGGAGTCCCACCGAAGGTATCGTTCGTAGCGTCTCTGCAGCTGGTCGAGGTACGCCCTCATGAAGGGGGTCAAGGCGCCCCTTCGGCGGACGATACGGATTCAGAGTATAGTGTCTTGCAGAAGCCCTCGATGCCGTTCGTGAAAGTACCGTCTCATCAGAGTGCTGACGCTTTGCCATTAACCTTTCAGGCGGTCCCAAGACGCCGGCTCTGGGCGCACGCCCACTAGCAACTCCTTGACCAGGTTGCCTAACGTGCGGCGCGTGGTCTCGTCGTGTAAGATCCTGAAATCCAGACGCCACCGACGCGAGGAGCGTGCGACCGCAGAGTCAAAGCAGAACTTGATAAGTAGTGGACGGTGATCGGAAATCTCTTCTGGGCACGACGGGAAGTCCATCGCAGCACACGTGTGTAGCGCGGCAGATAGCGTCCGAGGCAAGTACAGCCGGTCTATGCGACTTCCCGAAGCCCCTTTGTTCCACGTCGACTGGTGGGTGGATCCATGCAATAAGGACCATTCGTCCACGAGGTCGAAGTGCCTCAAAAGCCGCCGAAGTTCACGGGCGGACCATGTTGAGCGACCCTGACCAGGACCCCGAATGTCGGCGCTAGAGTACAGGACGCAATTGAAGTCGCCGACCAAGAAGCACGGGCCCGCGTCGAGAAGGTGCACGTCAAGGCTACGGAAGTAGTCGTGCTGGAAGGTCGATACAGTTGGCGCGTAGACGGTGACGAGGTGAAATTTCGGTTCGCCAAAGAAAAAGTTAAAACGAACAGTCCTTCCCTCCGTATCAAAAAGATAATTGGCGTTGCGCAGCAGACTGCGATTGCAGACAACCACACTCTAAGAAAAAATGGAGGAAAAAAGTAGCAACGGCGCGTCTTCCTCCCTTCTACTGACGCGCCCCCAAGCGGACACGAGAAAAGGGTAGGAACGAAACGTTTTTCTCCTTCTCCAGGCAGACGGGAGCAAGCTTTCGCCCTCCCGACTCACCTCTTTCGGTTTCGTTTTTCGAGTAGGCAGCGAGGGCCGCCTGTAATTCCGTCTTCTAGTCTAAACGAGCAGAACATTTCGGTTGCATTGACGTTTTTATCACTAATTTTATTAAAGGAGCAAACGAAGCCGTTAGAAACAGCGGAGTTCCGAAGCAGTGCCAGCAGCGCCACGTACACTGGGTAGGATGGCCGTCTCCGGATTGCGGGACTCACGCGGCACGAAACTTCAGTAGCGAAACCACGCGGAACTGTGTCAACGTTCTCGACGTTATGGAAACCGCAGGAACTGCGTCCAATACAGGCAGGTTTTGCTGCCGGCTGCCTGGGTGCCTTCCGTGCTGAGTTCGGTTCTGCTTTCCGATGCCGAGTGCAACCGGCTTTCAACGTGGTTCTGTATTTGTGCGTGTCAGCAACATCAATCAATCAATCAATCAATTTTATTTACATCATCATCAAATAGTGATGTGGGCTGCAGAGGCAAAAAGTCAAAACAGTTTTGACTTGACAAGGCCTCTGCAGCCTTACAATTGGCATACGGTAACAAACAACAGCAACCGGGGAAAACAAGCAGACAGCGACATGGGGGAAAAATAAATAAAACACTTATATACTCTATTTACTGTTTGAGGAAGGATTTGACCTCTTACACAAAGAACGAAAAGAAACGACAGCATCTAGGGACTGGGTGTATACAGGAAACAAAAATATATAAACCGGATGCATTTACAGCTCACAAAGACAATTTATTTTTTATTTGTGAAAACAAAGTTCTCGAATTTCATTGAGATGTAGGTTTTCAATGTTTGACAAATTTTGTTTTTCAACTTTATTTAAGACAAGTGGAAGATTATAGCTTAACATTTGAAACCCGTAGTTCGTGCGATTAAATGGAATTTTCCAGCGCTCCCTTTCCCTAACGTCATAAGGTTTAGAAATGGGAGTTAAATTTGAAATACAAGTAAAAAATGGTTCATTACATCGGAGGGTGGATCTATATCGTGTGAGGAGAGTAAATTCATATGAATCAAGAATAGATGTTAGATGCAGCTCTTTAAACAGAGGACGAGTGTGTGTGTCAAAAGACACGTTTCGTATAATGCGGACAGCCTTTTTTTGAAGAATATGTAATTTATTTAGGTTGGACTGGCTTGTAGTGCTCCACACCAAGCTACAGTAATTTAAAATAGGTTCAAAAAGAGCTTTATATATGAGCAATTTTAAACGACAAGGCAGTATATTTTTAAACTGGTACAATTTTCCCAGCACTTTTGAAAGTTTTTTAGCTATATTGATAATATGATCATTCCAAGACAGGTGGTTGTTAAAATAAACTCCAAGCGTTTTCACATTTTGAACGAGTTCAATTTGAGAGAGGCCAAGAACAATATTAAAATTGGAACTAACATTTCTATTCTTAGGTCTGAAAAGGACCGCCTTGCTTTTGCTCATATTAATTACTAACGAGTTTACTACACTCCATTCATATAGCTTCTGTAGTGTGGTGTTAGTTTCATACACCAGTTCCTGTATTTCAGTGCCTGAAAAAAATAAGCTAGTATCATCAGCGTAAATGATGAAAGAGGGGGTTCTACTGATGTTAACAATATCATTTATATACAAGTTAAATAAAAGAGGACCCAAGATGCTACCTTGTGGTACTCCTGATCTGATAGGTTGAACGGTAGAACTTTGACCATTTATTACAACACATTGCCGCCGAAAATTAAGATATGATTTTATAATATCGAGTGTTACACCACGGACTCCATAACATTCGAGTTTTTTTATGAGAGTAATATGATCGATACGATCAAACGCTTTAGAATAATCTATAAAAATACCCAAAATTAATTTTTTTTCTTCGAAAGACTTCAAAATTAGCTCCTTCTGTTGTAACAATGCCAATTCCGTTGATCGGCCTTTGCGAAAACCGAACTGAGAGTCTGTAATTATTGCAAATTTTTTACAGAAACTTGTTAATCTATTATGAATGATTTTTTCAAGGCATTTAGAAAACACAGGCAATATTGATATAGGTCTATAATTTGAAAAATCGTTTTTGTTTCCACCTTTAAACAAAACAATAACTTTTGCAATCTGCATTTTTGTAGGAAATACACTACTATACAATGAGGCATTCACAATATGTGTTAAAACAGGTGCCAAGACATCTAATACATACTTAATTGGTTTGATCTGGAAATCATCTATATCAGAGGAGTTACTGTTTTTAAATGATAACATTGTGGAAAATACTTCTTGTTCGTCTGTTGGAAAGAAAAGGCATTGTGTTGATTTCTAGGTTTCATAAAGGCCATTGATAACGGACTATGTATGCTACTTACAAGATTTATTAGATACGTATTAAAAGCTTCTGCGAGAGCTTTTCCTTGTAATGTTACACCTTCTTTAGTTACTTCTTGTAGAGCTGACTCAAAGGGGCTATGTTTTAACACTTGGTTTAGCTGTTTCCATACAAGATCTGTTCTCTTCATACATGTCTCATTAAATAAATTATGAAAATATGTATGTTTAGACTGGCGAAGAACCTTATTTACTGTATTTCTGCATTTTTTGAAAAGAGCAAGATCTTCTGGAGTTCTTGTTTTAAGAAACGTACTATACAGTTTATTTTTTTTATTAATCAATTTTAGGCATTTTCTAGTTACCCATGGCTTGCGGTTCTTTTTAGCTTGTTTCAATTGCCTATAAGGAAAAGAGTTTTCATATATATTCTTAAAAATAGCTAAAAATTCATTATACGCTTCATCAGCAGATGTAGCGGAAAAAACCGGGTCCCAATTTGTATTTGAAATAGTTTCACGAAATTTTTCTAAAGTGGCGGAATTTATGCTTCGGATCCTAATAGTCCTTCTGTTTTCATTCTCGCTCTCAATTTTTTGGTTTGTTATATTATTTATCAACATGAATATGGGTAGATGATCACTTAAACTATATTCCAGAACGCCAGCACTAACCGAGCTTACTTCTTGATTAGTCACAAAAACATCAAGCAATGTGGACGATGAGGATGTGACACGAGTGGGAGAATTTATAAAATTACAAAAGTTATTTGATGTAAGTAGAATAAGAAAGTCGTCTTTGACACGCGATTCTTCGAGTATGTTTATATTTAGGTCTCCGCCAAGAAAAAGTTTACATCTCTCCTCATTTGCAAAACAAAAAAGTTATTCTAAAAAGTTAAAAAAGATTGAAACATTTCCACCTGGTGGACGATAAAAAACCGAGTAAATGCAGTTTTTTCTTCTAACACAGAGTATCTCATAGTCGCGAGTCATGATGGTGTAATTCGGAACAACCTCAAGGTCAGAAAAATTACTTTGTAACGAGACACCTCCACCACGTCCGTAATCTCGATTTAAATAAAAATGATTATATCCAGGTAGTACAAAAAAATCACAGTCATCAATATTGTCACGGGTGGTGACCAAAAAAACAGGAAATAAACAGAAAGAAATAAACGTTTAATGTGGCGAACTTGTGCCAAAAATAAAGAAGGAAACAGAAGAAAGCAGAGCGTAGCGGGCGTCGAAGTCGGCGTGTCAGCAGAGTCGAACGCTGGGGCGAAACTGACTCGACAAGGTCGCGAGCGGCGTCTTATCTAGAGTAGGTCACTATCTCGAAGATTCGGCGGAGAAGGTTCGAGCGTAGCGCACTCGGGGCGAGAATGAACACGCACTTTCTAGAACAACATAAGCGGGGATAAACTATAGAAATTATGTCCGGAGCAAGAATAAACGAGAAAGTTCTAGAAGTCCGTGACCCTGCGCGCGGCATTACTCCCCCCTTTAAAAGTGCATCGCCCCGATGCAACACAAAACAAAACAACGCACATAAAAAGAACGGCAAACTAAAGAGTCATTTGAAACACATAAGATCCACAGTCCTATCGAGCGTAGTACGGCTTCAGGCGCACGACGTGGACGACCTCAGGTCGTGGTGGGCGGCGTGACGATGTTCGTGTTCCGTCGGGCATCACCTCGTAGTTCAGATCCCCGAGTCGACGAAGCACTTTGTAGGGTCCAAAGTAGCGCTTCAGGAGTTTCTCGCTGAGACCACGGCGACGGATCGGTGTCCACACCCACACCCTGTCTCCAGGCTGGAAGTGGACGTCCCGGCGACGAAGGTTGTAGCGGCCAGTGTCGATACGTTGTTGGACTTGAATCCGGAGTCTGGCGAGCTGACGGACTTCTTCTGCCCGTTGGGCAACCACCTGGGCGTCGTCGCTTCCGTCGACAGCCGGTTCGTGGGGTAACATTGCGTCCAGCATTGTCGTCACTTTGCGACCATGAACCAGTTGAAAGGGTGTAACCCCGGTGGTTTCTTGCACGGCCGTATTGTAGGCAAAGGTGACGTACGGCAACACCTCGTCCCACGTCTTGTGCTCCACGTCGACGTACATGGAAATCATGTCGGCGATGGTCTTGTTGAGTCTTTCCGTCAGCCCGTTGGTCTGAGGGTGGTACGCCGTGGTGCGACGGTGGCTGGTGTGGCTGAGACGAAGGACTTCTTGTGTTAGCTGGGCCATGAACGAGGATCCACGGTCGGAGATCAGGATTTCAGGAGCGCCGTGCCGGAGGACGATGGATTCAATGAAAAACTTGGCAACTTCCACAGCAGTTCCGGAAGGAAGAGCTTTCGTTTCGGCGTACCGTGTGAGATAATCTGTGGCGACGATGATCCAGCGGTTCCCCGACGTCGAAGGCGGAAAAGGACCAAGTAGATCCATCCCGATCTGCTGGAAGAGTGCAGTTGGAGGAGAAATAGGCTGCAGGAGTCCGGCCGGCCTCGTCGGCGGTTTCTTGCGTCGCTGGCACTCGTGGCATGATCGTGTGTATAGGTGGACGGTCTTGGGGAGCTTCGGCCAGTAATACTTTTCACGAATACGGGCCAGTGTCCGGCTGTAACCAAGGTGTCCGGATGTCGGGTCGTCGTGGCAGGCTTGGAAGATCTCCTCTCGAAGGTCATTCGGGATTACCAGCAACCACGGTGTGTTGTTGTCGCCGAAGTTCTCTTTGTAGAGTACACCTTGTCGGATGACGAAGGTCGGCAGTACTCGTGAGAAGACACGTGGCACGGTGCTCCTGCCCCCTTCCAGGTGCTCGATTAATGCGCGCAGCTCAGGATCGTCCCGTTGACGTCGTGCCATATCGTCGGTGTTCACTGCTCCTAGGAAGCACTCGTCGTCATTGTCGTCGCTGCAGCCGGAAGGTGTTTCGACGGGGGCTCTGGACAGGCAGTCGGCGTCGCTGTGCTTGCGGCCTGACTTATAGACCACTGTCATGTTGAACTCTTGTAGTCGGAGACTCCATCGCGCAAGGCGTCCTGACGGGTCCTTGATGTTCGCAAGCCAGCAGAGCGAATGGTGGTCCGTGACTACGCGGAACGGGCTTCCGTATAAGTACGGACGAAACTTCGTGATCGCCCAGACGACCGCAAGGCATTCTTTTTCAGTCGTGGAGTAATTTCGTTCCGCCTTGGACAATGTCCGACTTGCGTAGGCGATGACTCGCTCGGTGCCTTCTTGTACTTGAACCAGTACCGCGCCAAGTCCTGCGTTACTTGCGTCCGTGTGAATCTCGGTTTCCGCATCCTGGTCGAAATGTCCAAGAACAGGAGGCGCCTGCAGTCGTCGCTTCAGCTCGTCGAATGACCTCTGGTGTTCTTCTGTCCACTCGAACTTTACGGCGTCCTTCGTGAGGTGTGTTAGCGGTGCCGATAGCTTGGCGAAGTCTCGAACAAAGCGCCTGTAGTAGGCACAGAGTCCGAGAAATCTTCTCACGGCTTTCTTGTCAGACGGCGGCGTAAATGCAGCTACGGCGCGGGTCTTCTCGGGGTCAGGTAGAACACCCTTGTTGTTCACGACGTGGCCAAGGAACTTCAGTTCGTCATAGGCAAACCGACACTTTGACGGCTTGAGGGTGAGTCCGGCGGTCCGTATGGCTTGGAGAACAGCTCGGAGTCGTCGCAAGTGCTCGTCGAAGTCACCGGAAAACACTACGACGTCGTCGAGGTAGACGAGACAGCTCTGCCACTTCAGTCCTGCCAGTACGGTGTCCATGACACGCTGGAAAGTTGCTGGCGCCGTGCATAGTCCGAAGGGCATCACCTTAAACTCGTACAGTCCATCCGGTGTGACGAAGGCTGTCTTCTCTCGGTCCCGTTCGTCGACTTCGATCTGCCAGTAGCCGCTCTTCAGGTCCATCGATGAAAAATATCGCGAGTGGCGCAACCGGTCTAGAGTGTCGTCGATGCGGGGAAGCGGGTAGACGTCTTTCTTCGTCACGGCGTTCAGCTGCCGGTAGTCCACGCAGAACCTAAGCGTTCCGTCCTTCTTCTTAACCAGCACGACTGGAGAGGCCCACGGACTATTTGAAGGTTGGATTATGTCGTCTCTCAGCATCTCTTGAACTTGCTCCTGGATTACCTCCCTTTCTTTAACGGAGACTCTGTACGGCGATCGATGCACAGGGCGCGCGTCGTCCTCGGTAACGATGCGGTGCTTCGCAACGGCGGTTTGGCGTACCTTCGACGATGTCGCAAAGCAGTCACGGTATTCGGCGAGGAGGTTAATCAACTGACGTCGTTTCGGGCCCGGAAGCTTAGGGTCAATGTCGAGCTGTGCTGGCGACGTACTGTCTTGCTGAGGTGGCGAGGATTCGTCAGCAATGGCGGCAATTTCCGCGGAGTTTCGGAGTTCCTCGACGTGGCCAACGGCTGCCCCTTTCGTGAGGTGTTGCGCTTCGTTTCGGAAGTTCGTCATGAGGACCACAGTGCGGCCACCCTGAAGTTCAGCTACCCCTCTTGCGACGCCTATTCCTCTTCCCAGAAGCAACTGGAGGCTCCCCTCGAGCAGAACTTGGCCGCATAAAGCTTCGGTGATCCCGACAGGTACGAAAACACTCGACCGCGGCGGTAAGTTTACGTGATTTGCGAGGACTCGGACCGCGGATGACGTCGCTTCGGGTTCCTCCGGTGGTGAAACAGGTTTTCGCAGAGTTAGCCGGTTCGCTCTGAGGTCGATGACGGCGCCATACTCGCAGAGGAAGTCCATTCCGAGGATAACGTCCCTCGAACAGTCCTGCAGAACGACGAACTTCACAGGGCACGTCTCACCGTGGATGTCGACGCGAGCAGTGCATCGCCCGACTGGTGTGATGAGGTGCCCACCGGCGGTTCGTATTTGAGGGCCTTCCCACGGCGTTGTCACTTTTCGCAGGCGACGAGAGAGCCTCCCACTCAAAACTGAGTAGTCTGCTCCGGTGTCTACAAGTGCCGATACGTCGTGGCCGTCGATTATAACGTTTAGGTTGTTGGACACCGATGCAGGGACGTTGTTATGATCCGTAGCGTCGAGAGAGTGGGAGCGCTCCGTCGTTCTTGGAGGCTCTTTACTACGGTCGTCTTCGGCAACGCCACCTCCAGGCGTTGCCGCACTTAGTTTTCCCGGCGACGCAAGGGCGACAGGCTCTCTCGGCGGGGTCGTGGCGCTGGAGACGCTGAACGTCTGGGCGACGGTGAGCGGGACTCACGACGGAGCGGCGTTGAAGATGGCGAACGTCGGAGATACTCCTCGATGTCACGAGGACGTTCGTCGTACCTTGGGCGCGGGTCGTTCGGGTGGAACCCGCGCAGCCCCAGTTGTCGGTAGGGGCATCGACGGTAAATGTGGCCGGCTTCACCGCAGTGGTAACACAACGGGCGTCGATCGGCCGTCCTCCACACGTCGGTCTTTCGTGGCGCAGCTTGTTCTGGGCGGACGTACGCCCGATCTTCATGGCGTCGGGAATACTGCGGCGCTGGAGGTTCACGTCGAGGTGGCGCCGCATACGGGTGAGCAGGGGGTGGTCGTCGGGTAGCTGCGGCGTAGCTCAGCTTCGGTGGTTCAGGAGCGGCGCTGGCGAAAACTTCTGGCTGTAGCGCCTGCTGCAGTTCTTCCCGGACAATCTCGGCGACTGAGGGCGTAGCCGGGCTTGTGGCAGCAGGTAGCAGCTTCCTGATTTCCTCCCGCACGACGTCCCGGATTATCTCGCGGATGTCCGTGGGGTTGAAGCCGGAAGATGAGAAGTCAGCGACGCCGGGAACTCGGTGATAGTGGGCGGCGCGTGCTAGGAGGGCACGTTCGATGTTGGTGGCCTCTGTGATGAAACCTTCGACGGTGGTAGGCGGGCTCCGAACAAGGCCTCCGAAAATGTTTTCCTTGACGCCGCGCATCAAGACCCGGAGCTTTTTCTCTTCGGGAGCGTTTGGGTCAGCCCGATTCATCATGTAGAGAACGTCTTCGACGAAGCTCGTGACGCTTTCGGTCGGCCCTTGGGTCCTCGCTCGCAGGAGTTCTTCGGCACGCTGTCGTCGGTGCTGGTTGGCAAAGGTGCGTCGCAGCTCGGCCTGGAATTCTTCCCACGACGAAATCGACGCTTCGTGGTTCTCGAACCAGGTGCGTGCCGTGCCTTCCAGAGCGAAGTAGACGTTCTGAAGGCACTGCTCCGGAGTCCATGTGTTATGGCGAGCAACTCGTTCGTAATGTTGCAGCCAATCTTCAACGTCCTCGTGGACCTCCCCGTGGAATGGCGTCGGAGTCCGAGGTGCGACGGGAAGGTATACGACGGCGGCGGCGGACGGGTTCTGCGACGACTGGTTGTCCATCGTCGGCCTCGTTGGCTGCCTGGTTCGGGGCGGCAGAAGTCCGTATTCCGGGTGTAGACCCTGGGTGCGGCGACTGGTCCGAGTTTCAGGTTCCGCGTTGAGTGGTGTTCTCACCGGGCTTGGAATCGGGCTTGCACTGCGGACCCTGGGTGGGGAACGCTGCACGGGCATGCGCTACCCCGCACCTCCACCAAAATGTCACGGGTGGTGACCAAAAAAACAGGAAATAAACAGAAAGAAATAAACGTTTAATGTGGCGAACTTGTGCCAAAAATAAAGAAGGAAACAGAAGAAAGCAGAGCGTCGCGGGCGTCGAAGTCGGCGTGTCAGCAGAGTCGAACGCTGGGGCGAAACTGACTCGACAAGGTCGCGAGCGGCGTCTTATCTAGAGTAGGTCACTATCTCGAAGATTCGGCGGAGAAGGTTCGAGCGTAGCGCACTCGGGGCGAGAATGAACACGCACTTTCTAGAACAACATAAGCGGGGATAAACTATAGAAATTATGTCCGGAGCAAGAATAAACGAGAAAGTTCTAGAAGTCCGTGACCCTGCGCGCGGCAATATACCATGTTTCCGTTAGCATAATAATATTAAATGAAGTTTGAAAAGAATCAAAAAGCAACATTAGGCTGTCTCCTTTATTCCTAGCAGATTGCACGTTTAGATGAAAGAAACTTATCTTAGTTTTGTGACCCTCACTCAAAAAAAGATTCAACTGATCAAGCGTTACAGCACCAAGGTCTTCTGCCATGACAAGGCATACACAGAAAAAAAAAAACAGAAAAACAACGATGTTTAACAAATCAGCCTCAAGTCATCCTCATGTGATACTGAAATAACAGGAGTGTCAACAGATTTTTTCGCCAGTATCTTGCCGTTTCGGACCCACACAAACCGCCAAAGGTGTTCACGTTTCTTAGACACCGCCATTCCGAGCAGTTTTTTCAAATACGGGCACAAGTGCTCGTTCACAAATACTGGAGCATCCGACGGCTGATCTAGGTCGCGACACGAAATTCGCTTTTTCTTAGCCTTATCAAGGACACTGTCTCGCTTATTTCGGTGCATGAAACGGACAATGATGTTGCTTTTGTCGCTATCTTTAGTCGGCACCCAGTGGCATGCTTCGACGTCTGCTTTGGTTATCGGTTCACCGATGACATCTCCGAGTTTCATTATCAACTGTTCTGCATTTACGGTTTCGTCTTTCAGAATACCTTTAACCTCGATGTTGTTGTTTCGCGAGTACTGCTCGCAGTTCACTAGCCTATTTTCAGCTTCCTTTAATGCCTTGTTTAGCACAACCATTTCCGCTCTCATTTCGGTGTTTTCCTTTTTCAGGACAGAGTTTTCGGTTACAAGTACAGTCATTTTCACTTTGAAAGTCTCAAATTCCTTATTTATAAAGTTCATGCTGTCCTTTATTTCACTTATTTCTTTTAAACCGTTACGTATTTCCCGTAACTCTGTCCTGAGATCTCTCTCAAAAGTGTCCCTGAAACCCTTCAGCTCCTGTCTAATGTCTTCCTTGAAGTCACTTAACAACTTGGCTATATCCTTCGTCATATCGAAGAGCAGTATTCAGAGAAAACAAAAGAACCGACAGGAAAAAAGACACGAGAAAGCAGGTAAACACTTGGCAGCAGCGACGACAAAGCAACAGCAACACAATTTCAAGTCAACAAGGGAGGTTAAAACCAACCTGCAAATTTACGAGGATTCAGTACGTTGTTCCGTTGCCGCCGCCGCCGCCAAGAGAGATCCTGATGAAGCGTGTTGTCTTTTAAAGACGAGTTTGCGCACGGCCCTGGCAGCAGATGACCAATCCAGAGCAGGCAGCAACTGACGCGTGGACAGGACGTATTCCACCGAAGAAATGGCAGCTCCCGCCGTCAGGGTCGATCCTTGTACTTAGAGAAAGCGACGAGTCTTTTTTCGCTGCCTCAGCCTGCAAATTTACGAGGATTCAGTACGTTGTTCCGTTGCCGCCGCCGCCGCCAAGAGAGATCCTGATGAAGCGTGTTGTCTTTTAAAGACGAGTTTGCGCACGGCCCTGGCAGCAGATGACCAATCCAGAGCAGGCAGCAACTGACGCGTGGACAGGACGTATTCCACCGAAGAAATGGCAGCTCCCGCCGTCAGGGTCGATCCTTGTACTTAGATAAAGCGACGAGTCTTTTTTCGCTGCCTCAGCCTGCAAATTTACGAGGATTCAGTACGTTGTTCCGTTGCCGCCGCCGCCGCCAAGAGAGATCCTGATGAAGCGTGTTGTCTTTTAAAGACGAGTTTGCGCACGGCCCTGGCAGCAGATGACCAATCCAGAGCAGGCAGCAACTGACGCGTGGACAGGACGTATTCCACCGAAGAAATGGCAGCTCCCGCCGTCAGGGTCGATCCTTGTACTTAGATAAAGCGACGAGTCTTTTTTCGCTGCCTCAGCCTGCAAATTTACGAGGATTCAGTACGTTGTTCCGTTGCCGCCGCCGCCGCCAACTGCAACTGCAACATCGTGATGGCAGTGTTGTGGGTTATGAACAGAAGACTGGAATTATCGCCGATGTGACCGTGTGTTCGTGTATCAGTGGTGTAACAACAAGATGAGATCGTAAACTGTCAGGCATTGATGCCGCTGGTCGGGCCGTGATCGGAGGGGGCGGGGTGTTGCAGGTTGACATTCCGCTTTACATTAAAAAGTTTAACACCGCTTGAGGGATTACGTGCAATCGATCAACGTGCGGATAGTGATGTTGGAACGGTGGTCTGAGCAGTATAAGCTCCTATCGTACAGTGGCCAATGTCACTGTTGGTTGTCTCGTCCCCGAGAGCGATTGCGCTCTGGGGCAAGGACAACAGATACGAAATCGTGACAGAAAGTACGTATATTTACAGTGTGGAATTTTAGCATTAAAAACAATAGTAGGTAAAATAAAATAAAAAAGCTGCCCTTTGTTTTGCTGTTTAAATATATACTACGGTTCCTAGAGAAACTGCCCTCCAAGTGGCACGCTAGGATGAGTGCTAGAAGTTTTCGGGCTCGCCACGGCGTAGCTCCGTACACTTAACACCTGCCGCAAGTCGCGGCTTTGACTGCATTCAAGTTGATCGAAAAGCGATATCTCAGCCCGTGAAGCATCACTTCCAGCTGAGTGAATATCCGCTCTAGAGAGATTAATTCACGACGGCAATTGCAGCTTTGCGCGAACAGCACAAATAAAAAAACAAACTCTACAATAGAAATACAGGCTACGACGTGCCGTGCGGGGAAACAAACTCATGGCTTCGAACCTCATTGGAGCGGCTTGATTTATTGGATTTCAAATAATTACGGCACGATCGAGAGTTTGCTTTTTAATAAGAGATTCATCCCCTGAGCCATTCAAAATACTCTCAGAGGTATCACATTGCTGGGAAAAAATCAACATGCTGGGAATATTTTTTATTGCTTATTCAGTCACCGAAAAATTCCGTCCGTTCAAAACTATCAGTATAAAAGACGGAAACGCAGTGCATGGGTGTAGTGTTCGGGTTAGTGTGGTGTTCCGTTGTATTGATATGTGTGTGTGCCGTGTATGTGCTCAATGTATGTTCACCTGATGCCTCTCATAAGCGTAAAGTTTGTATACTAGAGCATCCCCAAGCGCAAATAGTGGTCTGAGATAATCAAATTATTTTTGTAGAGCATAAATTGGGCAGTACCTAGCGCCACCTAGCCTAACTGCTTGCAAATACTCTGCTTGACCCCGCCATCTGGTGGCTAGCGATTTAACCTTCTTTTACGCTACGCGATAAACAGTGGCTTCGACTTTGTTCTTTCGAGAGGGGCTTTTGGTTCCGCGGATTGAGTTTGCCCTTCTCCGTGATGTGCGGTTGACGAAGGAATTGTGACTCGAGGAACACCAAAGGTAAGACGCAAAGTGCGCGAAGTAACTGGGTGTCGGTTGTCTCCGTTTAACATCGCAGTGCTGCCGGCGAGAAGACTCTCGCCGACAGTCGCCGAAGACTCTCGAAACTCAAGTTTCTGTACCTGTGGGGGAAATCTGGCTTCGGAAATAAACACAGTTCGCGGAAAGCTCGTGTTACGCTTTTATTTGCTGCTCCTCTCGTCCCTTACAAGAGACGTAGCGTCCTTGTCAACCCTTATTGGGCTCAATTTGCTCGATTCGGGGCCGCCATATTGAGATGCAGGCGACGGAGGAACTAGTTGCTCCCCTGCTTCAGGGACGAAGGCTTCTCCCTTTCTAAAGGAACATAGGTTACAAGACCGTTCCTCCCTTAAGGGAGGACTATCCATACCCTTTTATCTAAGAGTGCACGCCCACGCCCGTCGCGCGGCGCGCCGCGTAAGAAAAGAAAGCAGTCACAGAAAACCGGGCTTCCAAATCCGCAACGTCACGGAAGCGGGCAAAGTTGGTGTCTTGTAAGCACAGAAGATCGCAGTTCTGCATCCTCGCGAAGTGCATCACTTGAGTTTGCTTCACTGGGTTTCGAAAGCCTCGCACATTCAGGGATAATATGCGAAGAGTGGCCAGAATAAAATAAAGAAAAGGGATAGGGACGCCGGGTGTGTTGCTTAGAAAGTGGAGCTGTCGGACGATGCTGGAGAGGGGTCGCGACGCGGGGGGAGGACTTTGGCGGTTTCTTGAGCCACGTGGCTCGTGGGCCCCCACTGTCAGGTGAGCGGGAACCGGTGCTCGTGAGTGGACGCTTGTAAAAAACGCGAGAGAGAGAAAAAAATAGGGGGGGGGGGGGGGGAGAGAGTAACACGCTCGCAGCTTTCCGACACTTTTTCTTTTTTTTTCCGGGGGGGGGGGGGGGGGGGGGGGTGGGAGTCCTCGTGCGGTGGTCGGCTCGAGTCGGAGTCCGGTGTGTCAGTGCTGGTCGTGTCCATACTGTCGGTCGGTGTCGCTGCGGGGCATCCTGGAGCGGGGTTCTTGCCGATGACTAGGTGGTCGCTGTCGCTGGAGCCCTCGCCATCACCCGACGCTGGGCCCCACGCTGCATAGGCGGTGTCGCCGACAACAACCGCGGCGGCTCAGACAGAGTCCGTCACCTCGGCTGAAGTCGCCCCCTTGCCGGTCGGGCTTGGCTCAGGTGGGGCGGATGGGGGCGGCGATGGAGGAGGCGGGGGTGGGGCTGCGGCTGCGGCTGCGGCGTCAGGTGGTGACGGAGGGTCGACGGTGGAGACGGGTGGTACGGCCGGAGCCTCGGGGGCGATGGGAGAGGTCGCGTTTCCTGGGTCCAGGGCTGGGAAATCGGTAGCGTAGTTTCCGACGACCATGGAGGATTAGCTTCTCTTGGCCGTGCAGTCCACGGTCGCGTGGGTTCCACCACAGCGTCTGCAGTTGGCAGTGCAGCCCTCAGTGGGGTGTCCGAAGACACCGCAGCGGTCGCAGTAGCCTGTCGCACACTGTGACCGGACGTGGCCCTCCTGCCTGCAGCGTCGGCATACGCGCTTCAGGCCGGGGTAGTCAAAGATGGCAGGATGACCGGCGACGCACAATAAGTTGGGCAGGGGGTTAGCCTCCTTAATCTCCATGCGGATGAAGCGGGTTCCTGTTTTCACAGTCGCCGTTCGGTGGTAGGTCGCGTAGGAGACGTCGATGACTTTGCCGTACGCGGCCAGGGCTGGGACGAGCTGGTGGTTGCGCACAAACGTCGGCAGGAAGAGGCAAGTCACATTCGTCACCTGCGGACCCGTAGGCACGATTGGGACTGTCTGGTTGGCGATGGAGACGCTGCCGGCCTCACGAAGCTTGAGGGTGGCGGCACGGGTGTTGACGACGACTTGGAAGTTTGTAACTCCTAGGTGCTGCACCGAGAAAATTTCGGGCAGCCCCACAATGGCGGGTATCCCATCAATGAGGTCGTCCGCCGATGTGCATACTGGTACGACAACGTCGAAAGCGTGCGCTTTCGGCGGGGGAGGAGCTTGCGTCGATGCGGCCGCCATGCCGGGCGGCACACTCTTTGGGGAGCTCGACGACACGTAGCCAGGGACCGCAGAACGCAGGCCCCGGACGAGATGAGAGTCAGGAAACCGGAAACTCGGGGACAGCGACGAGACTTACTCAGCTCCCTAGTGACCGCTAATTTTGGACCAACTCCATGGTTACACAGTTTTTGAGCGTAATTGGAGGTCATCCGGAACAAGCACCTGATATACCCCAAGGACCTGTCATATCACTTTTAAAATTGCTGGTCAACGTCAGCATTTTTGATACTGCGCATGCGGTCCACCTTTCAACCTGTCCTGAGCTGCAGAAATCTCTTACAATATTATCATTCTTGTTATTGTTGTTTGAGCAAGAATATATTAAAAAGCCGGTAATTCGCCACAACAAATAAGAGGCTTTAGCTCGGAGTTCGCGGGGCTGTTTATAGCATTTTCAGCGTTTCTAACTTATTATCAGCTTGATAATAATGTAAGAGATTTCTGCAGCCCACCCAGGTTGAAGGATGGACAGCATGCACAGTATCAAAAACGCTGACTTCAAGGAGAAATTTTAAAAGCGATATGGCAGGTCATTGGGGTAAATCAGGCGCTTGTTCAGGGTGACTCCGAATTGCGTTAAAAACCAATGTAACCAAGAATAGGGTTAAAATAACGGACCGCTACGAGGCTGAGGGAACACCGTTCCCATGATTCTTTTAGCGCGGGCCGGGGCACTTGGGGGATATAGCAAATGGTCTATTGCGATTGTTTGACGGGAATAATCCATTGATAAGGGGATGAAGGGGACAAAATGACTAATTGCCCAGCTCGCTTGCACCTCTGGATTATTGAAGTAATTTCATTACAGTTGTTTTGTGTTTTTGCTTATTCATGGACAGGGCGCACCTTGGTCTGCCGGACAAGCTGGTTACTTCCGAGCCATGAAGTTGGCAGAGCCAATCGCTGTGATTTGCAAAGGGAGCTTAGCGAGTAACAAGGTTGAAATATGTTTTACAGTTCGCTCCGTCTCACTCAGCATGACGTATTACAATTACTCAAACTAACACCGCATACTGCTTTGTCAGGTCTAAACTCTTCAAGTTCCGCCACGCACCGACCTCCCTTTATAGATTGAAGCAATTGGCTCTGTGATGTGTTTTGCGGGTGAGTAGACCCTCCATATTCTTAGAGTACAACTGCTTGTCTAATGTCTTTACCACGTAAAGATCAGCGCTACTCTGCTTTGTTAAGTTATACAACTGGTTCAATTTCCTGCACTACAAATGAAACGACTGTCATATATTACATATCCTTTTGCATCGTACAGTTTAGCTTGCTTTTATTTAATGCCAGGACCCATGTATTGCTGGAAGAGATGCACAGCACCTTCAGCTTTATTTGTGTTCAGAATTATAGTGTGGAAACGGACAAATATTGACTTTGTAGCTGGCACCGTGCTTGCTCTGCTCGTCGATTCTTGCTTTCTTCGTGCTATTAAGTGTTGTACACGTTACAATTATTCTTGTTAAAAATTATTCAATTAGATTACTTGATCATTCGAGACTAAAAGTATTTTTTCGTCACTTGAAAATGTAACTTTGCCTTCTCCGATCACTTCAATTTTTTTAACCACAGTTTTCTACCCGTTTGAAAACGGATCGTTCTTGTTGTTTAATGTTGGACTAAAATCACCTAATGATTAACTCTTTAACTTTTTATTATATCAAATTTGATAAATCATGCTCCTGTGAGAGATTTGTTTCTATAATTTCATGGAAGAAAATGTTTACGAATAAAGGGCGCCTTTAGGAACCGTGGGGATTTTTAGTACTCGCAAAAATAATGAAATTACCGCTGTGATTACTACTTAATAAAAGTGATTGAATAAATACAAAATTACTCCAAAACGTAACTTATTACAAGTAATTTCATTACTTAATGTGATTGCAACTCAAGCCTGGTGTAACTGCTGTGACTACTTTAACCACTCGCGTTTCACCGAATAACATTTAGAAATATATATATGTATATATATTTACGCCAAATTTTATCACACCAATATGATAAAAGCGCAGTTTCTGTGATTGAGCAATTTGCTGTAAATAATAATGTATCGTGGGGTTACTCAGTAAACTAAAAAAGTAAAATAACTGGACTGATCACACGAAAACATTTTTAATTAGTACAAGCTTCTTTTTCTACCTCATTATAATTGTAAGGCGCTTGTTTTTTCCGTAATCAACCTTTGCTCACTAATCCAATGGAGGGTAAAAACATTCTCCTCCTTCTAGGCAAATCTGAAAGCAAAGAAAAGTTAAAACGAAAAATATTACAATGTTAACTAGCTGAATAAATTAGAAGGGTTTTTATTCACTGTCCGTCGCTTCAGAAAGTCCATACGCAACCGACGCTACGAGCCAAGGAGACCAATCGAACGGCGTCAAAAGCGCAAATCACTGGGTCTGTTTATGAATGGTACGGCGATGATAGGACACGTAGAGAAACATAGCGAACACCAGAATGGTGCGCTTTTGACGCTCTCTGATTGATCTCAGCTTGGCTGCGTCTTGACTTAAGGTGAAACAAAGTATAAACAGGCGATTAGAAACAATAATAATGTTTATTGCACTTTAAATGAAATATTGCGAATGCGAATCCCGAGGGTGAAACGTTGTTCTTATCGATGTTTTGTCTCTGTATTTCCGCAACTATTTGTGCTTGCCAAAAGTCCGTGGAGAACTTCCTAGTCTTAAGCAACTTATTATTTCTCTTTTTATTGCCTATTGTTGTTGTAATAAGTTGGACAACATGTTTCTGAGTATAAATATTATTATGAGTTTACTTACACCTGTGACTAACTTAGATTTTGTTTAATTATATGTGTAGTTTTAGACTGTGTTTTAACTGGGACGGATTTACAATAAAAACAGGAAATCGCTAGATGGGAGCAGTTTTCTCTTAGTTTTTTGGAGCTGGGCGAACCTTAGGCGAGAGGCTAATTGTTGAGATAAGTTTAACAATGAACTCAAGTGTTTTTTAACTAAACAAATGGTTAGATTGGTCATGTTGCGATTGTTCTTTTAAAATATCAAAGTTTAAATTCATGTAAACAATTTTCGAATGGCAAACGGCTTCGGGATCGTGTTTTCGTGACCCGATTACACAAGAAGGCGCAGAATGGGCGCAGGAAGTCCTGCTGGCTGTGATGCTTTGAAGAGGGATGCTGTGGTTTTAGTCACGTCATCACCATCACGGCAGCGAGACTTTGCGGGATGCGCTGAAGGCGAAACTGCAGATATAGTGACGAATTCCCAGAGACGCATACGTCACTCTCTTGAGTAGAATTGTGGACAGAGCTCGGTGCGCTTTATCTACATGAATTTTTAGTATCATGGAAACTCAAAAAGTGATCGGTGAAATCCGTTGGCATTTTCTGGACCGTGACTCGCCGCGCCCTTCGGTTTTTGGGCAAACGGGGAGTGCAATATCAAGGATCTTGTGCTTCCCAGATAATATTTTATATTTTAATTGTTCATTCTTTCTTTGAAGTAGTAACTTTGAATATGTTCATGAGCTACATTCTGATTTTTTTTTTCTCGTGTTTGTGTGATTTTATTTTGGTGCACTAAAGTAAAATGTCAAAGTGACGTCCACAAATAACAATAAAAATTATTTGTATCCTCTCTAGATGTGATGCATAGGACAAACAAGCTGGGTAAAATGTTTATCTCTTCCTGGCTGACATGGGTCAATATATGAAATAAATAGACTGAATTAATCGAATTCACATTTTCACAAGCTACATTTAGCAAACATAAAAAAGTATTCTGTCTCGTCACAAACAGCTTATGCAACAAAAAACAGCGAAGAAATGAATGATATTGGTAGAAATATTTTGTGCCAACATAATCATAAACAATTCTTTTTAAGTTTCTCAGTTTTTGATTTCCAATTTTTTTAATGCTTACCAGCACTTATAATATTGATTGCTTTAATAATCAAGAATCAAGAATCAAGAATAATTTTCATTAGGTGTCCAGGAACGACCATGCGGTCTTGGTGCTGGCACACCGAAACTTACACACTACAAAAAAGTAGAAAAAAACATAAAAAACTCAAAACATTGAGTAAAAGATATGATACATATAACGCATGCTGACACAAAGATACGATATACACAACAAGGAAAGAACGGAACACAGGGTCCGAACGCAGAGTAGGAAGACTCTCACAACAACGAATATATAGTAACATCACAATCACCGACAGGTTCAGAGAGACCCACACAAGAATCTGAGAGATCTGACAAATTCAGTCACACAAAAAATATCAAGATCACTTCCAATGCCATTATATGCCCGACACATACGAAACATCGGGTCCAAGATATTTAACGTTCGAGGAGAGTAAAAAGACGTTGTCAAACGGGTCGCTGTCCGAGGAACTCGCAAAGATATCTGTGAGAGCAGTTCTGAACAGTCGGCCATACCATGAAGGACTTTGAAAAAGAAAGCCAGATCTGCCTTTTCTCGACGGTGATATAAGCTGTTCATTTGTAGGACGTCCAATACATTGTTACCCTTTGATAGAGATGTTTCATCTCGCAGATATCGATATCGATAAATAGACAAAAATTTGTTTTGCACTCGCTCCAGCCTTAGGAGGGTAGTTTTACAACTGCCATTCCATACAGGAGATGCATATTCGAGTTGAGACCTTGTCAAAGAGCGGTACAGGGTTACAAACGTTGTGGGGTTTTTAAATACTCTAGTCGTTCGACAAACACCGAGCGCGCGCAAGGCGCAGGTACTTAAACGAGCCACGTGGCTATCAAATCTCAAGGAGGAGTCAAAAAGCACTCCCAAGTCCCGCACTTCACTAGAACGGCACAATAGGTCTGAGCGAACACTGTAAGGGAAACACGTCGTTTGCGTTTTGCGACTATAGGACATGACCTTGGTTTTCGAGCTGTTTAGTAGGAGACCGTTCAGTGAACACCATTTGCTAAATGAGTTTATGTCCTCTTGTAGAAAGTTGCAATCTGAGATAGTTCTAATCTCCTTAAATATCTTAATATCATCAGCATACTGCAAAAAAGACGAGTTTACAATCTGCTTACACACATCGTTCACAAAAATAGAAAAAAGAAGCGGGCCCAGAACTGATCCCTGAGGTACCCCAGACGTGGCCGTATACGTAAAAGAATACGCGCCGTTCGCACGAGCAACACATGTTCTATTAGACAAATAATTCTGAAACCAGTTGTGTAGCTTTCCACAGACACCAATACCACAAAGTTTTGATAAAAGAATGTCATGGTCAACCACATCAAACGCCTTACTCAGATCAAAGTAGACCTCGTCGAGCTGGCCTCTTTGGCACACAACTTTGGATGCAATGGACATAAATGAAATCAAATTTGTTGTTGTCGAGCGTCCTGCTACAAATCCGTGTTGGTTGGAACTTAATACATTTTTTAAACGAAAGGACGATGTTTTGTGGAGCACCATTTCGAAAAGCTTCGAAAGTGTACACAGCAGAGACACTGGCCTGTAGTTTGATGCAGTGGTACGACTTCCAGACTTGTAGACTGGGACTACGACTGACTTCCTCCACATATCAGGGAACACTCCTGCTCTTAAGGAGTTCTTGAAAATATCATAAAGGATGGGCGTAAAAATTTCGTGAAATGCTTTTACAAGTGTTGCTGGAATACCATCGTGACCTGTGGACATGGTAGGCCTCAGTTTTTTTATGCATTCCCGAATCATTCCCTCATCCACAGGCAGGGAGGAAATGGATTCGTTCACGCTAGGGGATGGCGGCTGTTGGTACCCACTCCTATTGTGTTTATATACAGAACTGAAATGACGCGCGAATATATCGCATACACTGGACGTGGTCACATTCTCCTCATTAAGTATAATATCAGGATGTATCAATTTTCCTCCTCGAGAACAAACATGTCGGTAGAGTTTTCTTGGGTTTCTCCTCAATTCGGACTCCACTGACTCCACATATATCTTATGATCAATCCTCTGATGTTGCTTACATAGGCGTCTATAATGAACGAACTCAGCCTCCCACCTGAGACTGCCAGTCTTTTCAAATTTGCGATGGGAGAAGCTTTTTTTCTTCAGCAACTTTTTTTAAATACGGAGAAAACCACGAGGGAAATTTTGAATTGGTATGCTTCTTTAGAGGAATGTAATGATCCATTCCCTGCTGCACCGCCGTGGTGAATTGAAGAACCTGATAATTGACGTCAGATGATTGCAGGATAGGGGACCAGTCGAGCGTAGAAAAGTGGTTATATAATCCCACATAGTCACCAGCAGCGAAGTTATGCAGTTTGTCTAGGTAAGTGAGACTAGCAGCCGGTATACGGCTGACAGGTACATTTAAGGTTATAGCCACCTCAAGTGCAGAGTGATATTTGTCTGTCGGTACTAAAGGAAATTCACTCTTAGTTACAGAAACGTTATCAATGTTTGAGAAACAAAGGTCAAGCATAGCGCCTTTACTATTTTTAACCCTGCTGAACTCATTCAGGGCCATGAAAGAGGCAAAGTCAACAAGATGACCGGCCTTCTTTGCACCGTAATAATTACTTGAAACAGCACTGTGAGTTTCCCAGCACACACCTGGTACATTAAAATCGCCAATTACTAATAGTTTGCATTCACCCAGTCTGTCTGCTATATCCTCAATTCCAAGGAGACAATCATTAAACTCCTCGGGTTCAATGTATGGAGGAACATAAAAAGTACCTATCAGAACGCGTTCTCGATTATCACACTCCAGCTCTACCCACACAGATTCCGAATAAGTCTCATAATAATAATAATAATAATAATAATAATAATAATAATAATAATAATAATAATAATATTAATAATAATTCTACTAATAATAATAATTTGTTGCATTGCTTGTTCCCATAACCAACACCATCGGTCTTCTGAATGGTGCGGTAACATCAAACAGAAATCCAATACTAAAACTAAACGCAGAAATGCTAGAGAAACAGAAGTAAAAACGATGCAAGACAATGATTGGGATACTCAGAGAGAAAACATACATTTCCACCTATCATGGTGAAAATCATGAAAAAAGGTAAACATATCAGAGTTGTCTTGATGTACATTGTTATATTTAAATTATTGTTAAGGGGGCATAATGGAAATATATGACACATAAAAAGTTTAAAATGGTCCGATCGACCCAAGACGAGGTATGAAACTTATCGACTGTAATAAATTTCACGCTACCATAAACAACTTTGTGAAATGAAAAAAAAAAAGAATATAAAGTTCTCCCCTAAAACTAACTCAGACAACGAAAATCAGCGTAGTAAAGTTTCGTCATGGTAGAAGCCTCTCCTTCTAATGAAACTGTCATACACTGTTCTAATCGTTCGCATTTGTGCATTTTTAGTGCAGTGATATGTGATACTGTCAAGGAATTCCAAATGATAAAGACAAATTACAGCCGTGATCGAACTGAAGATTTATATAGGTCCAGTAGGCAGAAAGGTGTTGAATATTGGCGACTGCTGTTAAATTTCGACCAGTGTTCCGAATGCTCCATTTACAGCCAAAAAACACGGTTATCAATTTAAAGCGAGTTGTTAATACAAACGCCAAGCTCCCTGATAAAGTAACTACGATGATAAGTAACACTATTAATCTAGGTGTAAAATTAAAGAAACAACTTATTCTTATTGTACTCAGAACTCGGCTCCCATATTAATTAATATAGCATCTGGCATACAAAAATACACAGGGTAATGGATTTAAAATGTCATAGTGTACTGTGTCCTAAATCGTAGGGTAACAAGTAAGCACACATCTTTCAGTGCGGAAATTAATGGCGAAGTAACGAAATTACTGTGTCAAATTAATTCGGATTTGGAATTAAATAGTATTGTGCAGTAATAATTATAAATTTAATTTAAATACATTTGGGCGGAAGTAGTAGTAATTGAAAATCAATTGCATTTTAAAATAATTTTCCCAACTATAATGTGGTCCTACTTTACCCCAATTTGTCAGTTGTCCTAATGAGGCGGAAGATGTTTATGAAGGGTGACGAACATTCCTAATTCATTTAACATTTCGCAATACATATTTAATTTTGCAGAAAAACTCACCGCACCATAGTCACATCGTTCACCGCTTTCCAGCTTGAGTGTAAAAGTACGTCCCGGTTTAACACATGTAAATCTGCAATTATATAAGTCTGCGCGCTACAGAAAAAGAAGACGACTGTTGTTTTGCTAGGCCACCGAACAGGAAAAGATTCATGCAATGTTTATTAATTGTGGTTGCTTGAATTACTTACAATAAATATCGCTTCATCATGTTCAAAGCACAGATCGTCTAGTTTTTTATGAAGTATCGTTTTATTCTGTACGAAATCTGGAAAACTATTCGCGTCCACAGCGCCATTTACGACGTTCGCTGAAACGACAACAATGAGGTAAGAGTAAATAGAATAACTTGTCGCAGCTTGCAAATAGAGTTCAGGACATGCGGTAGTTACCAAGTATTCACGAGAAAGCAGCCGATCACAGGGTTGTGAACATGACCAGTAAAACTCAGTGTCATGCCGAGCTTGTGTCCGAACCAAGCACGTAGTCATTGAGAGCTTAAGAAACACAGAGCGTGGCCGGTACCAGTCATCTAATTATCGCTACGCAGGTAGTGAGACTGTGGAATTAGCCGATAACAATGCTTAAGAACGGTCCGTGAAACAGGAGGCATGAATGAGTCACGCTTTGCGTTTCTTAAGCGTTCAGTGGCTACCCATATATATATATATATATGTATATATTTTTTATATCGAAAGTATAAACTGTTTCACTGAGCCAGCCGACGTTTTCAAGTTTGAAGCCGCGCCGAACGGCACCTTAAATCCTTTCTCCAAGGGAAGCCAGCTCCCAGCTATGGGACCACGCGAAAAGTCTAGCCAAACGGCACCTAACCCTCTAATGCCCAGCGTATCAGATATTATATATGCTACGCAAGATCCCAGAGTGAAAAGCAGTTTCGGTTTCGGTTTTGTGGGGCAAAAGCGCCATCTCCAAGTTGTAGAGGAAGTCAAAAAGGTTTTCGCTTCTTGTTGGTACACGTACGTTTTGCCTGCCAGGGGGTTGACCGGCACAATTGAAAATGGCTGAGCCGAACAGAAGTGGCAGTGCGATCAGGACGCGTACATTTTACGGTCGTTCTTCTAAAACTGAAGGTGAGTGCTTTGATTTTTTGTGCTACTTGTAAGCTCCATTGTTGGTGATACCGCTAGACAGCTTTTATTCTAATTCTGCTTACGTCTGACCGCTCATAGACAAGCAAATCTCTAGCGTATCAAATATGCTACAGGGGGCATTCCTTGTAGTTCGCGACATCTGTATGAGATATGCTACGTATCACATTTCCACGTAAATACATGCTATTTTAATGCGTTTTTTGCAGCCCACAAGCCCCGGAATATTCTCAGCCATATGCCTACGGGGGACGACAGTGATTTCGGTGATTTTAGCGATGAAGGCGAGAATAAGTACATTCCGAAAAGCGCAAGCAATCGTCTTGAGTCTGCTTCGAGCAGCAGCGACGATTCATCCGAGGATGAAAGCGACGATGCCAGCCACTCTCCAGCTTGTACCGGTTCTGTTGACAGGGGCCACTGGAGAAAGCGGCTTCTGGACTTGTCCCTTCCTACGTTCAGTGATGAATTTACAGCGACGCTCGCCATTGCGTCCCCGCTTTCGTATTTTCGGAAGTTCGTAAGCCCGGCTATGATCGCATCTGTGGCTGCTGAGACGAACCTCTACAGTGTGGAAACTACGGGAACTTCACTAAACCCGGCGGAAAGTGAAGGAGAACAGTATATAGGCATATACCTGTTAATGGGCCTCGTACAAATACCGAGTGTGCGCTAATACTGGGAAAATGGCACTAGGTTTTCAGCGATTGCTGATGTGATCATAGGCGTAGAAAACGGGGCGGGGGGGCATCGGAGCATGTGCCCCCCCCCCCCCCCCGCTCTGGTGACATCCGGGGGAGGGGGGGGGCAGAGCTCCCCCCCGGGCCATGATCCTTACCGAGACGCTGTTTACGTGCCTTGTAACGAGCTTCTAGTAGCGGCATGGAAACAAAATAACGCACACAGCAATGGAGCTATGGCGATATACTTAGGCTGTAAAATGTACCCCGTAAAATAAGCTAATAAACTACTGATAATTGTCGGTGTATAAATAAATTGCGCTAAAAAGCTCTCCCCCCGGAGAACTTCTCAGCCTGCCCCCTCGGGGGAAATGGAAAGTCTGCGCCGCTGGATGTGATTCCGAGCAATAGCTTCGAAGAGATTATGAGGCTCCTGCGGTTTACAAACACAAGTCAAGTCACAGACCAAACAAATGATGATAAAACATGGAAAATATGCCGCTGGCGAGGTGCACCTCAAGAAAACTTGCTATTGATTGAGCCTGAACAGCACAACAGTGTTGATGAAATAATGGTTTCGTTTACAGAGAGGTGCCCACTAAAACAGTATATGCCAGGAAAACCAAACCCATGGGGTATCAAATTGTGGGGGCGGGCAGGGTCTTCAGGCTTCCTCAATCAATTTTTATGTTTATCAAGGCCAAATCAAAAGCCAAGTTTGGGCTGGGTGGTGCACTCTTAGAAAAAAAGGTATGGATAGTCCTCCCTTAGGGGAGGAACGGTCTTGTAACCTATGTTCCTTTAGAAAGGGAGAAACGTTCGTCCCTGAAGCAAGGGAGCAAGGTTCCTCCGTCGCTTGCATCTCAATATGGCGGCCCCGAATCGAGCAAATCGAGCCCAATAAGGCTTGACGAGGACGCTACGTCTCTTGTACGGGACGAGAGCAGCAGGAAATAAAAGCGTAACACGAGCTTTCCGCAAACGGTGTTTATTTCCGAAGTCAGATTCCCCCCACAGGTACAGCAACTTGAGTTTCGAAAGCAGTTACTCAGTCTTCTCGTCGACAGCACTGCGATGTTAAACGGAGACAGCCGATACCCAGTTACTTCGCGCACTTTGCGTCTTACCTTTGGTGTTCCTCGAGTCACAATTCCTTCGTCAACCGCATATCACAGAGAAGGGCAAACTCAATCCGCGAAACCAAAAGCCGCTCTCGAAAGAACAAACCCGAAGCCGCTGTTTATCGCGTGGAGTGAAAAGTTAAATCGCTAGCCACCAGACGGCGGGGTCAAGCAGAGTAATTGCAAGTAGCTAGGCTAGGTGGCGCTAGGTACCGCCCAATTCATGTTCTACAAAAAATATTCTGCTCTTCTTCCGCCACCACTGCGCTTGATATGCTCTACTATACACAGTATACACACATTATGCTTATTAGGCTTATTACATGCATCAGGTGAACATACATGGAGCACATACACGGCACACACAAATGTCAATACAACGGAACACCACACTAACCCGAACACTAACCCGTGCTCTGCGTTTCCTTCTTTTATACTGGTCGTTTTGAACGTACGGAACTTTTCGGTGACTCCCTAAGCAATAAAAAATATTCCCAGCCTGTTGATTTTTGCCCAGCAATCTCATACCTCTGAGAGTATTTTGAATGGCTCAGGGGATTAATCTCTTATTAAAAAGTAAACGCTCGATGATGCCGTAAGTATCTGAAAGCCAATAAATCAAGCCGCTCCAATGCGGTTCGAAGCCATGAGTTTGTTTCCCCACACGGCACGCCGTAGCCTGTATTTCTATTGGTTTTTCTATTTGTGATGTTCGCGCAAAGCTGCAATTGCCGTCTTGAATTAATCTCTGTAGAGCGGATATTCACTCAGCTGGAAGTGATGCTTCACGGGCTAAGAAATCGCTTTTTGATCAACTTCAATGCAGTCAGAGCCGCGACTTGCGGCAGGTGTTAAGTGTACGGAGCTACGCCGTGGCGAGCCCGAAAACTTCTAGCGCTCATCCCAGCGCGCCACTTGAAGGGCAGTTTCTCCAGGAACCGTAGTATATTTAAACAGCAAAATAAAGGGTAGTTTTTTTTACTTTTTTCGATTTTACCTACTATTATTTTTAATGCCGAAATTCCATACAGTAGATATACGTGCTTTCCGTCACGATTTCTTACTGTTCAGTCCTTGCCCCAGAGAGCAATCGCTCTCGGGGCCGAGACGATTCCCACAGTCACATTGGTCACTGTACGATAGCGATAGGAGCTTCTACAATTCAGACCAGCGTTCCAACATGACCATCCGCACGTTGATCGATTGCACGTAATCCCTCAAGTGGTATCAAACTTTTTAATGTAAAGCGGAATGTCAACCTGCGACACACCGCCACCTCCGATCACGGCCCGACCAACGGCATCATGCAATGTCCGACAGTTTACGATCTCATCTTGTTACACCACTGATACGCGAACACACGGTCACATCGGTGATAATTCCAGTCTTCTGTTCACAACCCACAACACTGCCATCACGATGTTGCAGCTCTGTTGCTGACACGCACAAATACAGAACCACGTTGAACGCCGGTTGCACTCAGCATCGGAAAACAGAACCGAACTCGGGACGGAAGGCACCCAGGCAGCCGGCAGCAAAACCTGCCTGTCTTGGACGCAGTTCCTGCGGTTCCCATAACGTCGAAAACGTCGACACAGTTCCGCGTGGCTTCGCTTCCGTAGTTCTGCGCCGCGCGAGTACCGCAATCCGGAGACGGCCATCCCCCAGTGTACGTGGCGCTGCTCCGGAACTTCGCTGTTTCTAGCGGCTTTGTTTGCTCGTTTGATAAAATTAGTGGTAAAAACGTCAATGCAACCGAAATGTTCTGCACGTTTGGACTAGAAGACGGAATTACAGGCGGCCTTCGCTGCCACTGAATTTTAATCAACTCACCATTAATTTATTAAACAACGTGCGCGACCTGCTCGAAAAACGAAACCGAAAGAAGATGAGTCGGGAGGGCGAAAGCTTTCTCCCGTCTGCCTGGAGAAGGAGGAAAACGTCTCGTTCCTCCCTTCCTCTCGTGTCCGCTTGGGGGCGCGTCAGTAGAAGGGAGGAAGACGCGCCGTTGCTACTTTTTTCCTCCATTTTTTCTTAGAGTGTGACATGGTAATGAAAAGGTGTGAACATCTTCCGCAGCAGAGAGGCTATAAAGTAGCCGCCGACACATTCTTCGCATCTATAGCTTCGGCGGCGGAATTTCACGAGAAGGGTCTTGGATTTGTAGGAACGCTTAGAAATAACAGGCTTAAAGACTGCCGCCTCAAGACCGAAAGTTATCTGAAGGGATTGGGTCGTGGCGTCTTTGACTATGCTGTGGACAACACGAGAAGTGTTGCGGTGATAAGGAGGTTCGACAACAGAGCAGTAACACTGGTTTCCAACTATGCATCCACGGAGCCTGTCTGCACAGTTCGACGATGGGAAAAAAAGGAAACAATGTTTCCTCAAGTAGAACAACGAGGAGTTGTCGCAACCTACAACTCCTTCATTGGAGGAGTAGACCTGCTGAACTACCTGTCTGAACTTTATAAGTTTCCTATAATATCCCGAAGACGGTATATCTACTTGTTTTACCACACACTCATGGTCGCCACTGTCAACCCATGGCTTTTGTACACACGGAACTGTGCCCAACTGGATGAGAGACACGTCAACCTGAGGCGATTCCAAGCTGACGTCGCGGAGTGCCTGATTGCAGTAGCAAAAAGACCTGTTGGGTGCCCACACCATCATCAATTATCCCAGCTGCTAAAAAACGCAAGCTCTCTGCCAGCAAGCCTCAAGATGATGTGCGGTGCGATGGAGCCTGCTACATGCCGATGTGGGGTGCCAGCAGGCTCCGATGCAAATCCTGCCCACCAGGATTGAACAATTTTTCATAAAGACACTGCTATAAGTGAAATGTTAACCTTCGTTACAACAAATAAGAAAATGTTTCATCGCATACCACTGCTGAAATTTTTGGGTGTAATGCCCAGTGTATCGCATATGATAAGATCTGTATTACATGCGAATAATGTTTGAAAATATAAAACTTCGTTTTGTTCAACTTCTGGAAGTGTCTTAAGCATGAAACCATCTTCCAGTAACGTTTTGCATGTTTACTCACGTTGTGGGCATTGTAGGACTAGTTTCCCCAATCCCAAAGGAGTGGAGTAGAGCTGATGGATTTCGGCTTCAGTCGCATTGGCTGGCACGCTTCGACGAGACTTCCATTGGCCGCTGCGCTTCTGTTTCCCGACCACCGCCCCATGGCGCTGCGTGTCCGCGAGGCAGCGGCTCCACAGCAAAGCGTGAGCGTTACGTCACATGACGTCACGTCCGGGAGGCCGACATGGGCACTGATTGGATGCGAGTGCCGCGTCATCGTTCGCGTGGGGCTCGTTTCGCATAATAGCCCCACGCGAACGCTAACACGGCACTTGCTTCCAATCAGCGCCCGTGCGGGCCTCCCGGACGTAACGTTTGTGACGTAACGCGCAGACTTTAAAGCTGTCTAGGAGGTGCTGGGACAGCGCGCGCGCTCGGCCGTCGACGCAAGTACGCCGCAGACGAAAGAAGAGGGCAGAAGGGCGGCGTGCATGCTTTCGCATTAAAAACTCCTAAGTGCTTATATACCTCGAGCCTTTTTTGCTACTGCAGTCGCAAATGAATCGTATTCGCTTGCTTTGTATATACTCAAATTCACTTTCTTAGAATATGTCTATTTCAATATCGACATTTTAATGTCTGCAGATTAAATATATCATTACAGATTTGTTAAACGGACACTGACAAGGTATTTATGCTCTTCAAAACTTTTAATTTTACTTGACGTATGAGAGCCCTGCTACCCAGAATACAATTTGCCGCTCGAAATTAATTCTCTTTCCGCCCGAAAACCGCCCATCGAGAATTGGCCGGTTCTAGTCGCGCTCACTTCCTTTTTCTTGGTCACGTTCCGTGTTCTATGGCTTAGACATAACCACTAAAGATAATCAAAGTCGTTGTTCATCGAAGGTATACACTCAATATTAAATATTGAAACAAAATATGATACGTATTTTTGTGACTTCCAAAAAACTTCAAATACGTTGATGGAAAAACAAAAATGTTGCACGGCCACGTGACTTTTGGCAACACTCTCCTCCTCTATACTTCTTCCCTAGTCCGGTTTCGGTTTCGAGCAGTTGCGTTTTTTGGCTATGAAAAATAGACTTGCCGCTGTAGCAAAATGTTGATTGGGTGGGCTTCTGACACGGTAATATATCCCTAAAACATAATAAAAAAAAATGGGAAGGGGGGTCAGTGTTTTTTTAATTAACTTGTAAAATAGTGTATGTAACATTTTGCAATCCCTGACATCTGCCGCGGTTGGCTAAAATTCCCCAAAAAAATTCCCCTTTTTTTTTTTTTTTTCACCACCTTATTGAAGGAGTTACCAAAATATTTCGCTAAAACACTCGGTGTAGTAATTTATTTTTTTTTTTTTTTGCGTGAAGATTTGTTTTTGGAGATGGAGTAGGGCTTAAAATGGCATCTGTTGCCTCCACTCTCTAAGTTAGCCCGTACATTACGACTGGTCATAACTGTGAGTGCACGCGACCGCTGAGCGTTTAAGTAAAGTACTAAATAACTGTTCTACAGGGCAGGGCAGGTACTATATAACGAATTTGTTTACATAAAATAATTTGTCTGCGGTGTAGCTCTTTAATTATTGATACACTGCGGGAAGCATTCTTAAAACATAAAAAATGATATTTCAACAGCAGCATATAACTTACATTCCACTTACACATAAAAGCAAATTGAGTGTTTCGGTTTGTAGTTTCAGTGCGCGCGTACTTTGTAAACGTTTAAGAAAATGTTTGCACTGACTTGCTAATTAAAACGCATAAGAAATGCGAGAATCAACAAAGCAAGCAAACAAGGCCTACTGCGCCACTAATAAATGTGCATAGAATGCAAGAAAATATTTGTAAAATATTTACCACACTGATATGCCAGCAGAATGACCAAACAAACCCAAATGAGACGAGCCATTTTTTTAAAGGTAAAAGTGAGCCTTGTATTCACAGGATATTTCCTATAAACAAAAGATAACACAATCTGCGTTAGTATATTTAATATTTCGGGTAATCATCGAAGGCATTCGTGTCGCCAGGTTACGAATTTAAATTCCTTGTGTTTCGCCGATTGGTCTTAGGCGTCGATCAGATTTACGTTGACGACGAGCGATTCGCTGAATAAAACTGCGTGTGTAGCCGTTATTTAGCAGGTCGGAGATGATGGTTTCTTCTTCCATCATCTCCGACCGGATAAATAACGGCTACACACCAAGTTTTATTCAGCGAATCGCTCGTCGTCAACGTAAATCTGATCGACGCCTAAGACGAATCGGCGAAACACAAGGAATCGCACATCCCCGCTCAACCACGCGCATCTGCGTCCCTTACATAAAGAAGACCAGAGAAGCGCGCGGGCGTGTGCTGGCAAAAGAAGACATCCAGATGTCCCACAAACCAGTGTCAACGCTTGGACACCTGATGCCCCGGCCAAAAGATCGTACCCCCAAGGAAAGAGCGCAAGGCGTTATTTACCAGATTGCTTGTGCGGATTGCCCTGCCACATACATCGGCGAAACCAAAAACTTTAAAGAAAGGCTTCGCCAGCACAAAACCGACGTGAGAAAATTCGATCATGAGCGCAGCGCGGTTGCGGAGCACAGTGACTCGAATGACCACCGCATTAACTTCGACCACACACGCATTCTCGACATTGAGACAAATTCCCGGCAAAGGCTCCTCGTCGAGTCATGGCACATCCAAACCACACCGCAAAACATCAATCGGTCGCTTGGCGCTTTACCGTCCGCCTACGTCAGCGGGCTCAGCACCATTACGATCGCGAAAACATCACGTCCACTGCCGTAAAAGAAGACCACTTGCTCCTTGCGCACACAGTCGCCCCTGAAGAAGAAACCAAGCAGGTTTTGAAACGTTGGGCTCCTTTTTATTTTTGGTTGGCGTTCCTTCCTCCTGTTCTAATTGTTCTTACCCAACCGGGCAGATTTCTGCCAAATGTTTACTTTCAACACCTGTATAGTGTGGGAATACTTTCATTCTGTGGTGAAACCGGATAATCTTATTGTTAACTTAGAACGCAATTTTGGGAGTGAAACGCAATTTTTGGGGTAGAACATAAATTTGGGGGAGGACGTAAAACGTAAAACATTCGATGCAAAATCAAAATGCAAAAATATTACGGTTGAATAAAAAATATAATCGAACGTTCCAGCTGAAGCAGGGCTCCCTCACTGGTGGCAGCACCCACTCATTGTTTGCCCTACACTCTGTTCACCAATACGCTGAGACTACGGTGGAAGCTACGTGACCGCCGGACCAATCAGCTACCTGCCTTTAGTCACATGCCCCGGCTCTCTCTCCGCGTGGGTATGGGCGGGAGCGTGTTGACGTGGCGAAAGAGGGGCGCATGACTGGTCCAACAAGAACCGGTCATGCGACCCGCAATATATAATTGCTCGACGGCTTTTGGACCCGCAATATATAATTGCTCGACGGCTTTTGGATCGGTACTGGAATTATTAGAGCTTCGCTCTAATAGTGCCAGTACCTTGCTTTTGAGTGGCCGATGCCCACCAGCGCGAAAAGAAAAAAGATCCAAAGTAAAGTTATATCATTTCCTTGAAAAGAGTGACGCACACAGCATCGCCGCGCTTAGATGATCGCAGCTAAGAAGACGGTGCTCGACTACTTCGATATGCTACCGACAGATGGCGCTACGTGAGAAACGAGAGGCTGATGCAACTCGACCGACTATCTCCCCGTATAGCGACAGGTGGCAACCTGGTCATTGGAGCACGTAGAAAGCAAGGTAACACAAAGCGCTTGAAAAAAAAACTTAAATATTAAAGCAAGGAAGTGAAAGCATCAGAAAATATTACATTACAGAAACTCGCGTCGCGTTGAGGAAAGCGTAATAAACACTTTCGTTAGACTGTTTGCTAGGGCCGAGACCCGACTCGTCGGCCCCGTAGGGCAGCTTGGTGCGTATCTTCAGCGCTGGGGGGAAGTAAGTGCCCATTGATGAGGCTTTCCGGTCACGAAGCAGTTGAACGACTTTTATGTCCTAAGTCGTTTACATGTTTATGGGCCAGGCGATTCGAATAGGTAGTAGTGAAGATGCGCCCACGATGCCTGGGGAGATTCGTTATTTCTTTAAGGAGTAATTGGTAATTATTTTCATCAAGGGGATCAGGAAGCCGCGTAAATCCAGTGTAAGAAAACTTCTGAACGTGTCAAGGTATTTCCTCGTCATTGAAACTTTTAAAGTACGCGCTACTCATTGCGGGTCCTCAAAAATATGTGGAAACCATGGCCAACCGGAAGCAATATACTCTTCCGGAACTTTGTCTATGTTTGTTTTTGTTTGCCGCTGTACACCTTGTATGTCAACACTAACACCACATTAATAAAGAACGAAGGCTAATCACTATAACGTATACAAATTGCATTCAGTTATCATATATATATATATATATATATATATATGATAACTGAATGCAATTTTGGCATTCGATGGATGGAACGCCGCCAGCGGTTAAGCCGGGGGAGACGTTTAGCTTGGAGGGTCACTCCTTCAACGAGCACCCAAACCAAAAGGTGCTATTAAACGAATTAGGCGAAAAAGAGAGCTGATTTGGCGCCTAAAGCTGATTTGGTTGTGTTTTGGTAACCCTTGGGGGTGTTCCGCCGACTGCAACCTTTAATTTCGGCTTCACTTAGATTTTTCTCTCTAGGCTCACTTGAGCCGCTATCTTGCCTCCCCTTATTCCTATGTCCATGGCTGGGATTCTCAAGGAAAGTGTGAGGGAACGCCACAGAAACAGTTACGAAGTGTTTAAGATCCTTCTCAAAGAACGAACTGTACAGAAAAGTGGTAAATTGAAAGAAATATCAAAATTTTAAACGCGCTGCAACGGGGATCGCACCACCATCTTACGATTGTGAGCTCGACATTCTACCACCGTGCCATGTACATATCGTAACCTTCACTGTCGCACCCGGTTGCGGGTAGACGCAAAGCTAGCTCGGCTTTTCTTTACTGCGGTGAACTTTACTAACTGTACAAATACCGACGCCGATCGCAGGCGTTACGGCGTTCGGCATTTGCGTTCGAACAGTTTTGTGAGAAGAACCAAGAAACACAGTTCGTGCCCACCATTCTATAAAAAAATAACAGAGCTTAAAATAAAATCACATGCTACAAAAAAACACAACCTGCAATGATTTGCGTAAACCCCAATGAATGGCTCGGTAACACCCTCTGTGTACACCGACGTTCTCTGTATAAATAAAAATAAATCAAGCATTTTCTTATCCAGGTTAGTTTATAAAATTTGAACGAAATAGAGTGTACAGAAACTTACCAATAAAAAAATATCTTCGAAGCTCTTTGGTCTGCATGTGCCAGACGTTTTAGACCTTGATAATGAGCCTGAAGGTTTTTGTGAAGATTTATATAGTGGTGACGGAAACAAGCACACACAAACTGCATGCTCGAAGGTTCGGTGCACTTTTTATTGTGCACATTCATCGAGAATTTTTAAGAAGTAAAGTGCATGCGGCTCCTGTGGGCGGAGGTCCGCCCACTCACAACCGTCATAGATCAATGTTTTTCTTTTTTTTTTTTTGTATTGTTAGTTGCCGTGAGAGCCGAAGTTTCTGAAAATTCCTGCTTAACAATTGGCAAATTGTATGTTCGACAGTAAGTAAAATATAAAAATAAAGTAAGCGAGATATACGCATTAGGCCTATTCTTGGATTCTAAAAGATTGTTCGATAGAAGCAGCATGGCTTTGATAAAATTACAGCTATCGTCCTGATGTAGGTAAATTTACTTTGCAATTAGTGGAATATACTTGTGTCCTACACTTTGGAGCTGGGCTCTTACACATGCAAGAAGATTCATAGCAAATATGACACGGATGCTTCGTTTCATATAGGCACTACCGTTGATAACTTTAGTTTTATCAACGAGGCTTGCGTGTGGCCCGAGGGGTGCTTGTTTGGGCCTTTTTGGGGTCCGCTCGTAGATTCTGCATCTGCCGAGGCTTGAGATAACGCGCCATAACACAATGAATAACACACGAATTTATTATCAGAATGTGCGTGGTTGGCGGACGAAGTATGATGTCTTTTTTACATCGGTTTTGGCCTCGAATTTTGAGATTTTATGTATCACTGAAACTTGGCTAACCAGTTCTATATCTAGTTCTGAGTACTTTATTTCCGATTACCAGGTTTTTATATGTGACCGGGAATCGACAGGTCCCTCTCCACCCTCAGGGGAGGCGTACTTACGGCTGTAGGGAAATCATTATCGTACTTTTGGCGGTTTGAACTTGAGACAAATGAATGCGTTTGAATTAAAGTTCGAGTCATGAACGGACCAAATCCGCTTATCGAGAACTATTACTTTGTGCTTATAATGCAATTAAATGCAAAGGTGCAAGGGAGCTGGACAAGAATGACGAAAATAATCCCTGGAGAAGGGAACAAGAGGGACAAAGAACAAACACAAATGTCCAAACACAGCGAGGTGACTGGTGCGCGACCGAAAAAATCTGCCTGGTCCGGGTATCGAACCTGGGACATCTCTCCATTTCCACTGGAGCGTTCTACCAACTGAGCTAACCAGGGGTTAGACGTCACTAGAGAAAACAGGTTTTCTCAGCTGCCACCGGTCTAACAGCCAAGTGGGCTGTTAAAGCAAAAATATTTTTTTCTTCGCAGTTACTCTTTAAGAGAACATTGTAAGTTGTTTCCAAACGCAAGTGTCAATGAAAGTCTGTTTTTAGCAACTTCAAAATTATGTAAATATAAGAAAAAATATTGTAGATATATACTTGTACAGTTCAATTTCTCTATAACTTGTCAACGTGATTAAAGTAAAAAAAAATTCTAAAGCAGCAGGGGGTGTTATGGAGTCGCCAACACGCCGACGCCAGCGAGCTCCAAAGTCCAAAGCGACCGAGCGAGAGCAACCTTTCGCGCGCGGAGCCCGAGATATAAACATCTGTCCCGCCGCTTCGCGCGTAACCTGAGCGCTCCGTATCACAGGCGCCTTTCTTTTGTTTTGTTTTACGTTCTTTTGCGAAGGGCACACATAGACAACCTTTCGCGCCGGAGTCAGGCTGAAGACTGACGTCTCGTTTATTAAATATAAAACGAAATAAAAGAAAGGCGCCTCTGGTACGGGGCGCTCAGGTTACGCGCGAAGCGGCGGGACAATGAAATCTCGGAATTTTTCGCATGCCCACGTGAGTGCCAAACCTTCTTTTTCGATTTGGGCGTACCTCTTCTCTGTTTCGGTGAGTGTTCTGGACGCATAGGCGATGGCGCAATATGATCCATCTTCCTGCTCTTGACGCAGCACTGCACACAGGCCGTAGGATGACGCATCTGCCGATACAATCGATCACTTGTTTGCGTCGTAAATTCCGAGAACGGGGCAGGTTGAGAGGATTTCATTCCACTTGGTGAAGGCTTTCTGCTGAGGATGATCCCACACGAAGTCCACTTTGGAACTGAGCAGTGACGATAATGGATGCAGTAGTTCGGACAGGTGTGGCACGATTCGTCCTAGGTATGTCGCCATACCCATGATGCGCTTGACTTCTTGCTTTGAAGTCGGTATGGGCATCTGTTTCACTGCGTTGACGATTGTCTCGTCTCGACGGACACCATCGCTGTCTACTTGATGACCTAGGAACTTGATACTTGTCACTCGAAAGACGCATTTATCCTCGTTGAGCGTGAGTCCTGCTGATGAGAGTCGCCTGAGGACTTCTCGCAGACTTTGCTCGTGCTGCTCGGACGATGACGCCCATATCAAGATATCGTCCATGTGGCAAAGTACTCCTTCCATTCCTTGGAGAAGTTGTGTGATACGTCTCTGGAAGTGTTCCGGTGCTGACGTGATTCCGAATGGTAGGCGATTAAAACAAAGTCTTCCAATCGGAGTGACGAATGTCGTCAAGAGTCGTGACTTCTCTTCTAGAGAGATCTGCCAGAACCCAGAATTCGCGTCCAGCTTTGAGAAGATCTTGGCTCCCGCTAGCCTTCCCAATGTGTGCTCCACTGATGGGATAGGGTGATATTCGCGCTAAATGTGTTTGTTCAGTTGTGTGAGATCAACAGAAATGCGAATTTTGCCAGACGGTTTGGGGACGATGACCATCGGCGCGCACCATTCAGTAGGTTCTTCTACTGGAGAGATGACACCTTGCGACTGCATGCTTTCTAGCTCTTTTTGCGTTTCTCGATACAGCGAAGGCGGTACTCTTCTCGGTGATGCGATAGCAAACGGCGTCGCGTTAGGTTTCAGCTTCAGAACGTGAGCACCTTCGAGAGATCCCAGTCCTTGAAACAGGTGAGAGAACTCTTTCTTCGGTTCGCAAGTTTTGTTCGCAGTCGTGCAGATTTGAGGGCAAAGCCGAAATTTTTCGATAGCTGGCTTACCCAAGAGAGGTTTGCGAAGTCCTTTCACGATGTAAACTTCTTCGAGTGCTTGTTGCCCACGGCAGTTGAGCTTCATCCAAGCTGATCCCATGACTTTAAGGGATCGTCCGTCTGGACCATGAAGTCGGCGTTGGGGCTCGGAGAGCTTGTGGCACTTTGCGGAGACCTTTTGAAAGATAGCAGCTGGTAACACCGTTTCGTCTGCTCCAGTGTCTATTCGGAAAACAACAGGAGTTTCGTCGACGAATATCTCGATGTCCCATTTTGCTGTTTGAGGAGAAGCTGCAGCTCCTACGAATCCTTGTTCGTGTACGAGGGAGTTCGCGGTAGTTGAAGATTTGCAGACTGTGGCAAAATGTCCCTTTTTCTTACACCTATTGCAGCCTGCGTTCTTCGCCGGACACACGCTCCTTGGGTGAGCTTCTCGACCACACCAACGGCACGGTTTGCCTTTTGGTTTGGGTGTCGCGGTCTTCTTAGTAGGAGTTCGCACATTTGAGCGTTCAATTCCTCGCTGAGCAGGTCTTGCTGCTGCTGTCCCATTTTTGGCTGCTATACGGTCAACGTTGGCATCCTTTTCTTTTGTCGGTCGGAGTTCCACTTGTTGCTTCTTAGTCACTTCCCATTGTCGCGCAGCAGCGATGGCCTTCTGCAGGTCCAGGTCAGGATCCAGTTGAAGTGTTTCTGAAGTCCTGCTGTCCCGAAGACCAACAATCAGCCTGTCGAGGATCAATTCTTCCTTCAGTGGTCCATAGTTGCACGCAGTGGCTAATCCGTGGAGAGCAGTGACGTACTCCTCGACGGTTTCCGTCTCCAGTTGCGATCTTGTGTTGAACATGGCTCTCTCATACACCACGTTTCGACGAGGAATGAAGTAACGTTCGAAGTTCTCCATCACCTTCTCGAAATCTTGAGCCTCGGTGTCGGACAGCTTGAAGGTCTGTAAGCCGTCTTCAGCTTGCAAAGCACGGGCAAATGTATCGGTGTGGTGGCCGAGGATAAACGATCATATCGAGCGCCTGGTCAAGAACTGCGAAAAATGCATTAAAACTGGCCAGAACCGAAAGCTCCCCCTCATCCCGTCAGAGTTTCCTAAACGACCGTGGGAGAGAGTGGCGATGGACCTCTTCTTAATTCACGGGAAATGGTGGCTGGTCGTCGTCGACTACTACTCTCGCTACCCCGAAATCGCCCGACTGGAAAGCCTCACAGCAGCGTGCGTAATAATGCACTGCAAATCGATATTTGCGAGGCATGGCTTCCCAGAAGTAGTGGTGTCTGATAATGGTCCTCAGTTTGCGGGAACCGCAGGTTCAGCATTCACAAAGTTCTCACAGACCTACGGATTTAAGCACATCACATCAAGCCCTCGCTACGCGCAGAGCAATGGGATGGCGGAGGCTGCAGTGAAGATCATAAAGAGATCACTCAAGAAAACGGAAGATCCGTACGAGCCACTCATGATCTACCGTTCAACGCCTCTGCCTAACGGATACAGTCCGACAGAACTTCTCATGGCGAGAAGGATGCGTACAACCGTACCGATCGCCACTCAGCTCCTGGAACCAAAGCTACCTGACCAAAAAGAACTCCGTCGCTATGAGCAAGAAAACAGGATCCGACAAAAGCAATACTTCGACCGGCGACACGGAGTGCGTCAATCCGATCCACTCGGCTCTCGACAGCGAGTTTGGATCATTGACCTAAAGCGAACCGGAGTTGTTCAGAACAAGGCCCATACACCACGAGCTTACTGGATAACGTCCAAGGGTCAAGAGATCCGAAGAAATCGCACGCATTTAATTCCTTTCCCCGATCAACAAGATAAACAAGGCATCGAAGAGTTCCCCAAAACAACCACGAGGCCCGAAGAAATGTGTGCCGACACCTCCCACAAACATTCTCGGCACGGCCGGTGCGTAAAAGAGCCAGACCGTTTCGGCACTTCTTCGAAGCTCCTTTAGAAAAAGGGATGTTATGGAGTCGCCGACGCGCCGATGCCAGCGAGCTCCAAAGTCCAAAGCGACCGAGCGAGAGCAACCGTTCGCGTGCGGAGCCCGAGATATAAACATCTGTCCCGCCGCTTCGCGCGTAACCTGAGCGCCCCGTACCAGAGGCGCCTTTCTTTTATTTCGTTTTATATTTAATAAACGAGACGTCACTCTTCAGCCTGACTCCGGCACGAAAGGTTGTCTATGTGTGCCCTTCGCAAAAGAACGTAAAAGGAAACAGGGGGCACCTTCTTTAGCGGGTGTTTGGTGAGTGTCGTCACTACGACCCCGAGCATCGTGGGTTCACCAATAGTCACTGAATGTTCCCAGAGTACCCAGTGGCATTCAGTCCGCTTACAGGAAGTCCATTCTGCAGAATCCAGATCTGATTGTCTGGTTTAGCCCGTGGGGGAAGTTGTCAGTCGGGCATTATGAGGATTTGCCCAAAATAACAAAAACCGTATATAAACATTTCGCGTTACCACGGGTATCGCGGGTAAGCACGAGTGTGAGCTCTAAGCACCGATGAGTTAAAACCGAACGGAAGGCGCTTTGAATTCCTCTGGTTTTTCTGCTTTATATCACCTAGCCGTTAACCTGGTTCGCCAAACAAGATTGTCGGCTTGTTTGCTCGCTGCGGTTGCGCTGGTGCTGTGTTTAAAATTCTACGCTTCAGGCAATAAGCCTAAGATTTGACTTCGATGTGATTCAAGCTAAGAGATAGAGAGAGACAAAAAGAGACGTGACGAGACAGCCAGGAGCAACACGCGCAACACTTGAAGGAAACAACTTAAGAAAAGAAAGAAAATCCAGTCTCGCTTCAGTCGAGGAAAGTCGATTGAAGAGATCGCACGAGAACGTACCCTACACTGTACCCTTCTGCACACGGCAACGCCATATAGGCGATGGGTTTGAGAGACACGGCTGCGCCGAGACTCGGTTCTCAAACAAATTAAAAAGTTAAAAGCGCGAACTAACAGAGGACGACAAAAGACACACGTACGGCAAGGACAAGCGCCAGAAGTGAAGCTTGGGAGTTTCAGTCCTCGGGGAACATTCAGCCACTGTAGGTGCACCCACCCTTGTCTGGCTCTGCGTGGCCTACCCATATCCGGGAAAAAGGACATCCTGATGGTTGCGGTGGGCCCAAGCAAGGTTCGAACACTTCGCCCCCCCCCCCCCTCCCGCAACCGGCAAGGCAATACACCACCTTGGCCTCCGCTTCTTGCGGAATCGTGTCCTGGTAAGAACCGACCACGATGATCCAGTCAGTCGCCTTTCTTCTGATATCCCCTGTTGTCTTTCACTTTCCTCCTCTTCGCTTCTCTTAATTTTTGCCTTCCTTTGGGGCAAGGACCAAACTTAGCTGGGTTTGGATTCCCTTATTCCCAACCACACTTGGGCATGGTGTCTGGGCAAGCGCAGGTAAAGTAGCATTCTTAGCAAAGGCTTTTTTTTTGTTATGGGGTGTTACCTCTTCCTTTGTGGGGCGGAATGGTGGGTGGTGCATCAGACCCACTGAAGTCCCCAGCAAACGAAAACACCTAATTCGCCTCTGAAAGGGGTCACACCGAAGCAATTATACTATCTTCAACATCCTCAGCTCATAAAGGCGTTACTCGTTTTCTAGGGATGCACTCTGAACACGATGCTAAATCTCAAGGAAACCCGTCACCGTTCCTAGTCTCCAAGACTTTTGAAATCCTTATAGGCAAAAACATCAAAGCCGGAAAAACTATAATCTGGTGACTTGGGGGCAGAACATAGCGTCCAAAGCGATGTCCTCCTAGAGTTTAACAATATCTAAAACTATATTTTTCTATACACGTTTAACTAAATTTTCTTATGGCTCATCTTAGCCTCCTGCATTGAAACTGTCAGGGTCTCCTCAAAACATTGACGATATTCACTTTCTTCTAGCGAGCTACGCCTAAATAGCTCTAGCATAATGGAAGACTTATATCATGTCCAATCATATGGAAGTTTTGATAAACTATCATACTTTCCGCAAGGGCCGCCCATCTTCACATTCATCTGGCGGTGTTGTAATTGTAGTGCAGGTTGAAGTGGGATGTACCGGTGTCCCCCTTGTCACTCCTTTCGAGGCTCTGGCTACGCAAAAATTCTTACTGACCGCCTCATTATGGTTGTTTTTCTGTATCTCCCAGCACACATTCCCAAACACGTGGATGACATACAAAACAATTTAACTCAACTTTTCACAGCCGTCTTTAGTTTTAGGTAAATCTAATGCTGATTACTTCATGTAGGACAATGCACGAATTGATTCCCGTAGAGGCGTTATTGAGCTATCGCTATTGTTTTCAAATTTTTCTTTAAATAACAAATCACCAACATTCCTTAGTGCTGCACACAGCTCTTTCACCTGCATTAATTTTTTCATTTCATCACCATCATGGCTTCTTTGTTTTTATTAGAAGGTTTCAGATAATCCATTTGAGAGTAATAACTTCCTATATATTTTAGAGAGCTTTGTTGACCTCCCTTGAGTTCAGAAACGTATGCCTACTTGGAAACTAGACAAAGCGGTTTGGCAAAGTTTTAGCCAAGTTGCTATATTCAGTGCTTCACTATCTGCCATTCTGTCCCCTGAGGAGGCTACGACGTGTGGTATTAAACAGTTAATTAATGCCGCCGATCAGTCTATCTCCCATACCTCCGGTAATTTACCAAAGAAACGCAAGCCGTGGTGGAACGAAGACTGTTCAACCACCACTACTAAACAAAATCGAGCATGGAAAGTTTTCCGGTGGTAGACAAATCTGAAGACCAAGATTAACTTTAAAAGGCGCAAAGCGCAAGCCCGCTAGACAGGAAAGCTGGCAAACAAGACATCTTGGATTTGATATCTCTCCTCTGTAAGTACTTTTTTTGTACGGTTAAAGATGCTTGGGATTGCCTACGCAAACATCAAAGGCGACTACCGATGTTTTACCATTCCTGTATAAAACTTCCCCTGGGGTTTGTCAAAGATGTTGCCAATGTTCTCGTTCAGCGTTTCCAAGGTGAATTCAGCGATAGTATTCATAGTGCATATTTCTAACAATTTAAATTTCGCACAGGAAGTAGCTCTATTCTAATGTTGGCTACAAACTCGGTGCGATATAATGCGCCTTTTGGGAAGTGCGAGCTAAAACAAGCTTATGATTGAATTATATAACTAAACCCTCAAGCCTGGGACAAAATGGGACGGACAAACACAAGGTGTCCAACACAGCTGAAATTTATTTGACAACAAAAGGGCTTAAATAGGAATCATATCCTACAAAAAACACTAGTGAGGAGAGAGAGCGAGAGAGAGAGAGAGAACTAGGGAATCTTGTGCTAAATGCAGTACAGAAAACTAACCTTTACAACAAAACTGAGAAGCAGATACGTCTATTATGCAACACACAAAAAGACAAACATTTTTCAACGCTGTTTACACCGGCAGTGCCTCCAAAACAACTAAAAAGATAGATGTTTCAAGGATCATTTAAAACGTAAACGTTTCTGGCGAAAGCCGGAACTCTAGAAAAGGAAGGACGCGAAAACCAAACGACGAGGAACACAAAACAAAGCGAACTGATATTGATAAAACTTGAAATCGGGTAAAATCAACCAAAACCTCCTAGGCCACAACGAAATGCTTGTTCTTATGCGGAAAGGCACCAAATTTGTAGGAATTAACGCTCCTTTAGCCACTTCACTGTTTTGTTCGCTGAGAGAGACAATCAGTCTGTTGCGACAGATATCTTAAAAAATGTGGTGAGGACACTGACGCTCCTATGGTCATCGTTCACGCATTTTAAGAACTAAAGGTGAAGGATGCTGATAATTTCCAGTTTTATATTTAGGGTGCTAAGTATCTATAATTTACCGGATGTTTAATGCACTCCGAGAAATTTTCTATTGGTTTTAGCTAACATTCATCGTTCAATATATTTTGCCAGAATACATCCAAGTTTCTTCAGGCTTTCCTAATCCAGCACCGTGTGGCCATTAACCCGCCATGTTCTCCCAATTTTTTTCCATAGTGAACGCATTATGTTAATTGCAAGTATCTTTACTGGAGAGTTGTTTGCAGCATCGTTAGCACACGATTGCTATAGACTGAAGAAAATGAAAAGGTACAGTATATTTGTGGACTTGCAAAGTGTAATTACTGCAATTATCTCCCTGAAGGACACCAAAAATATGCTCATAGCGTTTGTGCATGTCAAGATTAATAGAACGTTTCGGAACGGATGCTACATTGCATTTTGTTGGGTTCCAAGTCACGTGAGTATATTAAGTCACAAAAAATCTGATGGGCTCGTGTCATACTCCAGGGCCGGTTTGCTGATCTTGTGGCCGCGGCTGCGGCTGCGGCCAAGAGGGGTTTTTCTGTCACGTGACCAGCTCCATGGGGACAAGGAAGTGCTGCGTCCCTGCCTAATGGCGGACAAATCCGTATCGCTTCAAGCACAAAAGCCTAATTTCGCTCGCAGAAACTGACTGCCGGGACTTTCAACTGGAGTCCAATTGACCGCCCCCTTATACTGTAGGAGCGGCAGATAAAGTTACGGCCAGGAAGGGTGAGAATGAGCCCAAATAAAGAAAAAACCACTCGAGATGAAAGTGGTGGCAGAATATTTATATACCTCCGCCAGCGCCGGCGTCTCGCGCCTTGTACAGTGGTCGAGAGGTTAGAGCGCCGGTACTTTCCGTCGCGGCGTGAAAGTCCCTGGTTCAAATCGCGTCAGTAACCCTCTTTTTTTTCTATTTGACTGCACTCCCACCAAGAAGGTAGACAAGGCCATATGAGCTCTATAAAATCATTGGGCGGGTAGTTCTGACTCACCAGTTCGTTGTTCATGACCTCGGAAGAGCGCATACATGTCCCTGGCTTCCTTTATCAACTTCCGAATCGCCTCCAGCACTTGCCGTACACTCCGCGGAAAGTTTACAATATCTTCCCATGCCCGTCTCTTCGTTCGCCAGGTAACTGTGCTGCTGAATTTCTCTAGAATTTGTTGGTTCCGTTTTCCAACTTCTCTAATTATTTCCATTTGTTGATCCAAAGTCATTTTAGGTGTTTGCGTTAGAGAGAGGGTTTGCGATGTCGACGCCTGATTCATTTTTGCATTCGGTTGCGATCGTCTGCTATTCTAACTAAAATTCAACAAGTAATGCGCTAATATTACAAAACGATTGCAACAACAAAATGTAAAGGGTAAAATATACCTTTTATCACATTCCATGCAAGTAAAAGTTTGATTTCTTTTATTTTGGTTTTACTACTTTCTCAGACGTTTGACTTGCTGCCTTGCCTGTGGGATTTCGCTCAATCAATGCATCCACAGCTGCTAATCCTTTTTTTTTGTCCTTTTGCTTATTTTGTGAAAGTTTTTTTTTAATTGTCACAACTGCAGTTTTTATTAGTACTAAACGGACGTCCCCTGTTATTAAAAGGAGTCGTAGCAAGAGCGTTGTATATTTAAGAACACATAAAATTGTAGTTGCTGGGGAGAGGATGCTTGTTTCGACTCCGCTTGTATGAAAGCCATACCGATGTTGTTACCTTGGTTTCCTTTTAATGAACATTATGAAATGATTGTATTAGCGCGTTAACTTGCCTCGATCTTTTTTTTCTTTTTCTTACCGATGTTTCGATTGAACAGGTGGGAATAACAGTAAACACCGTGTAAGGCGGAGTAGTGCAAATGGATGATTCGTAAAAAGGATCACAGTTAAAAAGTAAGACACGCGCAAAATACAAAAAAAGAGGTTCCTGGCGCGATTTGAACCCTAAACTTTCACGCGGTGACCATAAGTACCGGCGCCCTAACCTCTCGACCACAGTAGAGCCGTGAGACGTTGACGCTGGCGGAGGTATATAAATATTCTGCCACCGCTTTCATCTCGAGTGGTTTTTTCTTTGTTTTGGCTCATTTTCACCCTTCCTGGCCGTAATTTTATCTGTCGCTCCTACAGTATAAGGAGGCGGTCAATTGGACTCCAGTTGAAAGTCCCTGCAGTCAGTTTCTGCGAGCGAAATTAGGCTTTTGTGCTTGAAGCTATGGCATTGATGAAATAGTACTAAGGGAGGTAAGCGACTTCAAATATTTAGGTATTATTTTTACTTTTAACCTTAAATGGGATAGGCACGTCGACTACATTTGCTGCCGCGCCCTCAGAAAATTGGGCTATGTTAAACGCACGTTAAAAAATTCGTCTAAAGAGGTAAAATTAACCGCTTTTAAAACTCCCGTGAGGCCGATTTTGGAGTACGGTTCAGTGGTCTGGGACGTTAATTTAAAAAAGGACATTAATCTCATTGACTCTGTTCAGGCTAAGGCTATCCGATTTATTTCCAGTCGATATGATCGACACTTTTCACCTTCATCCGCTTTGCCAACATTAGGGCTAGAATCTTTATCGTTAAGGCGAACTATCGAGCGATTGAAGTTGTTATATAGAATTGTTAATAATGAAAGTGGCATTGAATGTATGAAGTATATTTCCTTCTCATATATTTCGCGCACTAGGCGCTACCATCCCTTAAATATTGTACCCTTTTCGTTCTCACGTAAACTGATTCAAAAATTCCTTTTTTTTCCGTGCACTCTTGAGCTGTGGAATAGTATTGACGGTTCTACGCGTATGCTCCAGTACGACGACTTTGTCATAAAACTCGCGAAAGTTGACTTCCTTTGATGTTTGGTGTTTCTGGCGAATCATTATGTCGTTGAATATGTTCTCGTTTATTGTTCTCTCTACTCATGTTTTTAGTTGTGTAATCCACTCCTGCAATGACCTCAACTGAGGTCGCAGTATACATAAATAAAATAATGAAGCGATCCGAGATTTCTCCGCCATTAGGCAGGGACGCTAGGTACTTCCTTGCCCCCATGGAGCTGGTCACGTGACAGAAAAATCCATCTTGGCCGCAGCCGCAGCCGCAACATCAGCAGACCGGCCCAGGAATTTTCGGCAATAGACCTATCTCACGAGCCAATTTAACTACGCCACCGCTGCCGCTATGCATCGAGGGAACTTTAGTCTTTCTGAACGTGCGACAATTTCGCTGGAGCTCTGCGCGTGTGGAGCACAACACACCGCGACCCCTCTCGTGTACTGCCGTTTGCCTCCCGTGAACTAAAGTTAAGGCGGCGACACGCATGCCCCGAACGCGTGGTGAGATCGGTCTATTAGCTGCTCGATAGCTTAACAGGACGTCAAACGAGTCTTGAGGCCTCCAATTTTCGAAGGATGGCTGAGAAAGTGGGACAGAGTATCTTATGGTAAGCTTCACTTCCATAAGCCCATTTCTGAATTCTGGGAGAGTACCTCATTCGGGGATTGGTTCCACAGGGTCTTAATATGTTGTCTTCGCATAGACCATTCGCATATCGCCCACCAACGCCCGCTCTGGTGGGAACATGCACCACCCTGTGCAGCCTGCGGACGTGCTGTGTCCATCCTACAGAAATCAGGGGCTTGCTATGGTCTTGAAGAAGAACGAAGGTGTTATTTTCCTGCCTTTTTCATATCGTATACTCGTTTTCCATATTATTTTACTGGAAAACAACCCTCTCATCTTAATTAATCGTGTACTTAGTTTTATTCTGATAGCAATAAAACTAAGCACTGGCAATTTACACCGCATCTATTACCACACATATCTGTCAGGTCGCGGCATACTAAAATAATCTAATATATTACGTAGTGACTTTGGCCTAAGTTGCTTTCTCCGCCATAAACCGTCGATCATTATCATCATCAAAATTTCAAAAAAATATTTTTCCAACAGTTGTCGCGTAGGAATCACAAAATAAATGCTACATGTACTTTGTTTGAGGTTTTCAGAATGCGCTCCGTCGCTCCTAAGACATTGCGCATTCCATTCTTGTAAGAACGTATTGTTGCTGGCATTCGCACGTCAAGAAACACGTCAACAAACACGTCATCAAACGCAGCGGCGCATTGTACTTTGCATTTTGTTACAGAAGTGAAGCAAGATTTACCGAACGGTCATGGCAAGGACATTTTTTTTTTCTTTTTCATTTTCGTACTCTTGCGAGCATACATTGTTTGTCATCCTGTTGTGCAATAAAGCGACTGTGTGTGAGATGATGCACTGGCCGTTTATTTTTCTACATTTCTGTGCTTAAAACACGGGAGGTCAGGATTAAAATATTACACTAGGGCGTAAATGTCTTTCTAAAATAAATTTGAGAAAAAACAGTATTGGTACTCAGAGATTTAAATGAGGCGTGAAGTAACCATTACGTGTAGGGAAGAGTGTGGCATGAGACTAGATACAGAAAATACACTATCACACACTAACAAAAGCGTTTATTTAATTCGTTTTTTTTTTAAGTTGACGATCAGCTAAAGCATGACTCCTATAGCTGGGCGTCCATTGGCATTTATGTTATTTTCTGTTCCTTATCATGTCAAACCACGCTCAGCGCTATGATCCGCCCAAGCCTATTAAGCAGCACCAGAAGTGAATCGTCACGGAGGTGGTCGTCTTTGCGCTTTTATCGGCAAAAACAACTACGCATAAAAATGCGCCGTGAGACTGAGCTTCTTTTTTAAACGCAAAGACTAGAGATATTATAATGCTGCGCTTCAGGGCGCTGCTTGCCACATCGAATTGTAGCCTTGGCTGCAATGACACAATGTGAATTGGAATACAGCCGTAAATATCACTCGCATTGTAGTTTACTGAAGGCGGACTTTGCAATCTGTTGCAAGCTATCATGGCCGGGGCAATATCTAGTCTCCCGAACATCTAATTTCCGGTTTTGAGAGCTGAATAAACGCATGCACGCGAGGGAACTGTTTTGAATAATGGACTGTATTCAGCTCGAACATATAACTACCCCGACTGGTTGGGTTTCCAAAATAAAATATAATTTTTTTTTTGTGGGGCTATCAATTACAACATTTACGGCCTATGTCTAATTGCGCGATCTCTCTGTAGTACTCCAGAAAATAAAATAAAATAATTTTTATTTTTTTAGTAATAAATAAAAGATTACGTTACCGCTATGAAAGCGAATTCCAATATGAACTCTTTATGGTCACTTAAACAGTATTCGTGCAAGAAAAGGAAGTAAAAAGAAAGAAGTTTTTCTTTTTTCAGATCCGATTTGAATCCGTCTAATGGTGAATTCCGCTCGCAGGTCTAGAGCGCTCCAAAAGCGCTCCATTGTGAGCGCGCACATTCCGCTCGCAGATCTGGCACGAGCTGGTCATCTTCCGCTCGTAGATCTCTGGCAGCGCCAGCTCCACGGAGCGCCCCAAACTCCGCCGAGCTTGCTCTGTGGGATTTCACAGATCTCTCCGGAAGTTGACAGAGCGGCCCACGTGATTTCCGTCTAAATCGGCGGTGCGCATGCGCGGCGAGGTTGGAGAGATCGGCGGGCCGGTCGGGCCACGCGGTCGGGTCGTGAAGTTGGATCTGTTCGGGTGCGTCGGTTGTTTACTCTGGACTGTGACGGCTCGAACGCCTCTACCTCGCGTAGATCAGGGATAAAAAGCCGGGAATGTGGAGCGTGGCAAATCGTAAGCAATGACATCTGTGATCGCCGAGGAAGAACGAGAAAAAGAACGACAGAAAAGCCGGAGGCAGACGCAAGGTTAGGCCTATTCATTCTGCAGCCAGTGATTGTTTACCTTTTTACACTGCATTCCGTCGGCGTTTTCCCGTGAAATAAAGCAAGAAGTTGTTAGGCAACGACCGCGCAAGTGATGGTTTGTTACCTCTGTGTTTATTAAAGTCTTACTAGAAATCTGAACTCCACCGCTGGCAATCGCTGTCCGTGCCCCGCCGCTTCGAGGCAGCCGAAAGGTATATGACGGTGCCGAACGCGGACGTCTTCGTTATTTGTGACGTGGGCGCCGTGGTACGTATAATTCCGCCCGGCCTGTGTCGCGTGTTACTTCTGCAGCTAAGCAGTGACAGTCGTCACTGGTCGTCGGAAAGATCAGCCGGCTGAGGCGTTGCTGGGCTGATCAAGTTCGAGCAGCGGCCATTTTGAACGGCGGAGGGAGAACGGGTGGGGTGGGGGTGTGGGGAAGGTCGCTCCAAAAATGCAAGTTTATCTTCACCTCGTCGATTCGGAGCGGGTCCCACGGAGCGGAATTTCGCATCCCTCTCGGATTTTGGAAAGCGTTCCAGATCTACGAGTGGAATTCACCATAAGTATCTAAAAGAAAAGACAGGAACGAGGCGTGCTTTTTTGTCTTGTTTTACTCTCAGATAACTCCTGGAAAAATGTAAGTGTTGATTAAGAATTCCTGGGCTATAGGTGAGATATTTAGTCAGGTGAGTAAACGGCATCAGTTGAAAGAACCTTTCCTAGGAGCAAGTTTTGTAACACACTAACACGAAAGGTTCTAAGAGATTGTGCACGGGCCTGTTATTGTAGTCTTGCTGAGCAATGCTGAAAAAAACCTTATAATGCACAATAAAACCTAAAAACGTCCCCAGCAGCGCAGTCGTTAGCGCAGGACACCACGCTGCTGATCTGGCTGTTAAACCAGTTTTTAAATTATTTTACTCTAGTTTAGCTAGAGCGGCAAGGGAGAAATATACAAAAGCAATACTCTTACACTATACACTAAACAATCTAAATATGTGACAAAGCGCAAGAAAAAACGAGCACTAGAAAGGGAGCCTAGGAGATTAATTTCTAGGCTGCTTTTGCATATATTGATTTGAGTTGTCTCTGGTAGCCTTGTATAAGTGCTGAGTTTTGATCTCCAGTTGCAATTTTATCACGATGCCTTCTAATATCACATTAAGAGCGTCCCTCCGCCAATGTCAGTCGCTCGCGCGCCATCCCAAAGGATAAAAAGCACCGTACTGTAGCAGATAACGAAACTACATCAGCCACTCCATGATTTTTCGGCATACATTTCAATATTTGAAAAAAGTTTTTACCCCAACTATGACTGGAATGGGAAGATGGGAGATCATTTTTTGAACTCTTGGATAGTTCGAAAAATATTGAAGCTTGTGGGAACTGCAGTTGTAGCAAGCGTCCACATTTGCCAATACCAGAAGGTGTTGGCAAATTAACAGCACAAAATTTAAGAATAGGTAGTTTTAGAGTATTGGCTCCTACGCTAGGGGGCACCTAAGTCATAGAGGGACACGAGGTCAGCGACACTCGCGCTGTCGGCCCAGCATGACATGCTTGCTTTTCTGGCTTGCAGCGCCAATATGGTTAACACGCGAAATCAATAAACTGAAAAATATAGACATCTATTATATTTGCGCTTGACAAACACTTACGCATAGGTCAGAGATATAATTTGTAATTTAAAACCACATTTACCTATTGATGAGCAATCAATAATTGTTTTAATAAAAGTCCAAATCAATACAATTTCGTCTTTATCTTTTTCACGAGAGACTTTTCTCCGTCTCTCTTGTAGCTCCCTTTTTGTACAGCAGACCCATTGTAGAATGCACAAACATTCAGACGTGCGGTATTCGAGCACGAGCCTCGAGTCAAATATTTTCCCTGTAATCTTTTGAGAGAATTGCTATACACCTTTTCAACAAGGGCGCAGCCATCTTGAATGTCCTCCCTTCTGGTATAGGGTAAAACATTGTTTTGATCTCTCCACACCGCTGGAAAGTCTTTACGAAAAATGCGTGATTGTCACACATTCCTGTTTTGCTTCACGTATATATTCTAGCATATTCCAGGTTGAAAGGTGTTATTATTTTTTTTTTTTTTGTCCAGTTTACCAGATACGGAACGCACGTGAGTGAGAACGACAGGAAACAGAAAACGTCTTTGTTCATCCTTAAGCTGAGCCTGCAGCCAATGCCGCAAACACAAGCACAAGAGCTCGGGGTCATTGATTTTAACAGTTCTTCCGCAGGTCGAGCGCTCGTGCTAGAAATGCACGTTTCAAAGCCGGGAGCGCGGGCTAGATCGCTCTTGTAGGTTTGGGTGTGGTCTCAGCTTAAGGGTGAAGAGAGTATAGACGCTTTGCAGCAGCTGTGCATGGACGCCGCCATAACTGACCTTCAGTTTTTGTTTCCTCCTATTTCGTTTATTTCAATTCATCATTACCATAGCAGGCCACTTTATTGCCATATTAGATTCAACTGGGTCCTTTTCTAAAGCATCGGCCTTTGTAGAGGATCGACAACTACCGTTTCAGTTGCTCGGCATCTTGGTAAGACAAGAGAAGGTCAGCAATGGTTGAAGCCGCTAAGGCGTCTTTCGGAGTATAGAATTATTTATTTATTTATTTATTCAATACTTCAACCTCATTGCAGGGTGGACACTGTGGCACAATAAAATACACCAATAGTAGATGACACTAGAATGACACGCTGCAAACTATATCCCGATCACTAAGCCGGTTAGCACAAGTCGCTGTGATACACTTTTAGAAAACATTTCGAAACGCCGTTGAATAGTTGACAAATGCGTATTTTCATCACACTAACAAAAAATGAAAATAAATAGGTATAAACGCAATATTTATCTGTGCCCTTAGTGACGTGATCGCCTATCAATGTCTAAAAAGAAGAAAGACAGAAAGTAAGAATTCGATCGTCATCAACACACGGAACTTCAAAACCCTTATTTGCTTTATTGTCAGCTCGGGAAGATAAATGTGATGGTTATCTTTTTATTGTTGGTCTGCTTTTTTTTTTTAAGTTGTGATAGGAAGGTTGCCAGAGGATTACTGCCTACAAATTCTTGACCGAGGCAGTTCCATTCCCTAATTGTACTAGGAAAGTATGCTTTCGCGAAGACGTCGTTATGTCTGGAATGTTCATTCAATGAAAGCGAGTGAGAACGTCTTGTAACGCGCGGTTGAAAAAAATTAAATGTAGTCACTTTATTTATTTTTAACTGGTTATTTACTTGTAAGAAAACAAATTTAAGTCAAAAGACGGTGAGAGTGCAAGCGAGCTGGTGGTAGCTAATCATGTCGTATTACACCTGAGACTGCGGTGGAAGAAATCGGAAGAACTTTCAGTAGAAGGAACAGACGTTCTCTGAGACGTTCTCTGTGTCTGTTCCTTCTACTGAAAGTTCTTCCGATTTCTTCCACCGCAGCCTCAGGTGTAAAATTTAAGTCGTTCCCGTTGATGTCTCAAACTGGGGATTTTAAGATTGGCCGCTGCCATTATGGCGGTTGGTGATATCGACCAGCTATACGCACTGTACACAGTCGTGCTGCCTTTCGCTAAATACGCTCAAGTTTAGCTTTGGCTGTTGCAGTGTAAGGGTCCCAGACTATTGCCGCGTACTCAAGGAGGGGCCGTATGTACGTTTTAAACGTGAGAAGTCTTCTAAAACTGGACAGTCCCTAAGAAATCGCCTTTAGTATCCCAATTTCTTAGTTAAATGCTTTCTTGGTAATTTAATCTGTGTGGTGGTTCCACCTCATCTCGCTTTTAAGCATAACTCATGCTTGTAAGCATAGCGCTTGTAAGCATAGCATAATCATATCTTATAAGCACAATAGATGGACTGAATGAACGGCAGAAGTGCGAGCGCGCACCGTAGAGTTCGCATAGCCGTTTCGTATTAAACCGAGTAAAACTCAGCGGACGAAAATTCCATGGCGTTTTGGAACCAATGAGGGTGTGCAAGGTACAGAGCCTTTTGTGTACCTGTTAAACAATCTTATTGGACACAAACTAGGACTGCCTTGTGCTAATTGAAGTATACTTTAAAATCACGCGCCCAAGTTTGATTCTGCTTTTCATATTTATTTCAACTCATGAGAGCCTAGGTGCCGCAGAAAGCCGAGACGCTCATACCGTGAACGTCTGCTGCGCCGTGTCTAACGATAAAAAATGGTATTGTATAGATGATTATAAAAAATAAAAAAATAAATGTTGTGATGATGGTTTGAAATCCAGGTAACGACGAAACTGGATGTGTATGCATGGACCGCTCCCCGTCGTTGGTGGGGCTGCCTAAACCTCTTCTGCAATATTATTGGACACAAATCAGCATGGCCTTGTGGTCACTGAATAACATTTCCAACATCGCACTCTAGAGTTTAAAACGTGTAGCTTCACCTAATTTCACTTATCGCCCGAGAAGCTTTCTGGCAGAATTAGCAAAAACGCTTTGTGTTTATTGTTTTACCAGCCCAGCAGTCTTATGCTTGTTTCAGCGTGCCGTCAAAATGGCACATGACGAAGTAATGTCACGTGACGACGTATTGTCACGTGACGTTTAAATTGTACGTGACGTCATAGTGTCACGTGGCGTCATGACATCACGTGACACACGGTGTCACCTGACGTCATTAAGCCGCGTGACATCACTGCGAAACAAGACTTGACATGACACTGTGACATGCATGATGTCAGCTGACGCCAGGTGTCAGGTGACGTGTTAATGCAATTATTGCCGAGTTCCAGGCGAGCTGGACAAAATAAACGATCATTCATTCTCTACAGCTCGCCTGCAACATTGAATTAATTGCATTAATAACGTAGCCTTTAAATGCTGGCGGTTCACCCTTGCTGGTATTCGACTGGTGGCAGCTGGTAGATCTTGTTTGGTCTATTGACGTCTAACTCCTGGTCAGCTCATGCAACAAAGAAAAAAAACTCCTGGTTGGCTCACTTGGTAGAGCACTTCACTGAAAATGGGAAGGTCCCCGGTTCGATACCAGAAGCAGGATTTTTTCAGCACGCACCAGTCGCCTACCTGTGTTTGGTGATTTGTTTTTTTTCCTTCGGCATTCCGAAGAAAATAGACATATAATCATTTTCTCCAGACCGCTTTTTTTTTATTCTCTGTTCCGCAGCACGTGAATGCGCGTCTCCCGGTCCGAGCTATTGGCATTGAGAGAGCTGCGACGGTATTTTGTTATCGCCTGTTTCTTTGCATTTCTTCAAAGAGCGCGTGCAGTGGCCATCGGGTACTTCAAGAACCCGTAGCATAAAGCGGGCTATTAACGCTTTCCCGAAGCTCTCTAACAAATTTATACAAAATCTGTGGCCTAGCTCTGTGCAAACGTCTCCACTTTGCACGCACCGGACCCATGTTCGAACTGCTCAGATTGAGGAGCTCCGGCCCCTTCACCTCCGCAGTGTGCAGCACGTGGTGTTCTTTCTTTCGTTCCTCTTGCACCTCTGGGATGCTGTCGTAGAATACCTGATCCTTAGGCCAGTTGCAAGGTTCCGCTGAAAGCCACTCAGGCCCTTGCCACCACTGTTCGCTTTCGATCAATGTCTCGGCGCTAATTCCCCTCGTCAGCAAGTCCGCTGGGTTCTGACTTCCAGGACAGTGGTTCCAGCTTGCGGGGTCGCTTGCGGACTGAATCTCATTCACTTTGTTTCCTACAAACGGCTTCCACTTTGAGGCTCGTCCTCTAATCCAGTGTAGTGCAATAGTCGAATCCATCCAATAGAACGTCTTCATCTGGAGGTTCATTGTGTCGTTCAGATACCGGGCAAGACGTGTCCCAAAGACCGTTCCCATTAGTTCTAGACGAGGGAGAGTCAGTCGCTTGAGCGGCGCCACTCGTGACTTCGCGAGCACGAGGCATGTAGACGTGTCTCCGTCTTTGTTCTCCACTCGAAGGTAGGCGCACGACCCGTAGGCGAGTAAGCTTGCGTCGCAAAACACGTGAAGTTGAACCGACCTGGCGCCTTCTGCTGGGCACCGCATGGTGCAGCGGCCGACGGCCAGAGCCTTCAAGAGTGGCAGTTCCACGCACCACCGCTGCCACAGCTCGGAAAGGTCGTCAGGCAGCTCCGCATCCCAGCCGATTTCACGTTCCCACTGCTGCTGGAATATGATCTTGACCCGAATCATGTACGGAGCGATAAGGCCCAGGGGGTCAAAAACTCGAGCCGATGCCTGTAGCACAAAACGCTTGGTGTTTGCTGCAGTGCTGACGAAATGTAATACTCCTTCCATGGGAATCAGCAATTTGTCTTGGTAGTGCTGCCACACGAGTCCGAGAACCTTCCTTGGTTCTTGGGATGCTTGTGGTTCCTCGGTCTCATCAAATCGACACTGTAGTTCCGCAGCATTGGACGTCCACTTGCGGAGTCGGATTCCGGTTTCAGCCATAATTGCGTTGGCCTCATCGTGAATCTGTCTGGCTTCACCAACGTCGGAGGCTCCGATAAGTAGGTCGTCCACGTAAAACGCATTCCGCAAACGATCAGCTATCTCCCTGTATTGGTCCTTCACGTTATCCAGGTGGTGCATTAGAGTTGCGGTCAATAGAAAGGGGCTTGAGGTGGTCCCGAACGGCACTCTGGTCATTCTCCATTCTTCGATGTTTGCTGCTGCTCCTGATGTTGGCTTCGTTTCGAACCACAAGAATCGGAAAGCATGTCTGTCCTCTGTGCGAACGCCTATCTGCAGGAACGCCTACTCAATGTCAGCTGTGATGGCGACCTGAAATAGCCTGAATCGCACCAAGATTCCCACCAGGTCGTCGTTAAGCTTGGGGCTTTTTTCCAGATGTTCATTCAGTGGGCTGCATCCCGGCATATGTGATGACGCATCGAACACGATCCGGAGTCTCGTGATGCTGGAGCAGCTGCGTACTACTCCCTGGTGCGGCATGTAGTAAACTCGTTGATTGTCAGCTTGAGGTGCCCGCTTGGGCACCTTTTCCGCATGCCCTGCCGTCATGTAGTTTCTGATGGATCGGTCGTACTCATCAAGAAGCTGCTCGTTGCGGGATAGTCGTTTGAGGAGCCCCTCCAGTCGTTTGTGAACCATGACTCGATTGTTTTGGAAGTCTTGTCCAGTCTCCTTCCACGGCAATGCAACTTCATAACGTCCGTCTACCTTCGTGATTGTGCGTTCAAACTGGCTTTTTACAGCCTCCAGTTACTCTCTGTCGGTTTTCGGCTCGTCCGTAATTCCGAGGCTATCGAACTCCCAAAAGCGACGGAGTGTCGCCTCATTTTCGTCGTGCGGCCGCGTGCTGATTTTAAGAATGCAAACCATCGTGTTTGTACTACCCGACAGGGTGCTGTGCAAGAAAATCGGACCCTGGAAGGTCCAACCGAAAATTGTGTCGATTGCAACCATGCTCTCATTCTCTTTGAACCGACGAACCTCACCTTAGGTGACCTTCCAAAGCTGGTCCGATCCAAGAAGAAAACTGATGCCACGTCGGGGCTCCGTACCTTGGGTCAGTGTCATGTCCGCGATGAGTCCTCCGTCAGCCTCGATGCTTCTCACGAAGTCGTGGTCCACCGGCCCTTCCAGGATGTCGTTGCAAATGAAAGGTACTTCGATAGCCTCGAGGACACACTCTTTTCCGTCATGCTGACTACGAAGGCGCACCTCAACCAGCCTGCGTCGTTGGGCGAGTGTCGATGTTTCCCCGAAGGTGTTCAACTGAAGGTTCGTAGTACCGATCACTCGGAGATTTAGCTTTCTTGAGACGTCCGTGTGTATGAATGTCCGCTGGCTTCCTCCGCCGATGACGCCCCGATAGTGACTGGTTGCACGATCTCCTACGGCGGAAGCTCGGAAAGTCTACAGAAGCACCCCCGAGTCCATCGTAACGTTGGAGTTAACGACGCCTGTGGTGTTGAGATTGGTGTTAACGCTTTTCGGTGGGGTCCAGTTGGGGTCACACATCGAGCTTGCATGCCTTCCTCCACATGACGCACACTTCACCTTCCGTCGGCAGTCTTTGGCGCGGTGTCCTCTGGTTGTGCATCGGAAGCACCTCATGTCTTCTGCCAACCTCCTTTTCTTCTGGTCAAGTACGAGGTCGCCGGAGCAGGACTCAGTTTGATGTTTTGCAGATCGGCAGAAAAAGCAGCCGACTGCGTTTGTGTTCAATACAGCTGCGGTTGGCCACGTCGTGTGTCCCCGCCGTTCGATGTAGCCCTCACGCGCTGGGGTCTGCCTCGGGTGGCGAGTCTCTGCGGCAATTCCGGCTCTCTCCCTGCTCTCTACCTCGACACGAAGGAACCCAAGAATCTCGGCGAGCTCACCTTCGGCATCTTCGGATTGCAGCGGCGAGGGACAGATCTGTGCAGAGGAGAGCGAGTCGATCGAGCGGCCGGCGTCTTGTCCTGTTGCATTCGGCGACGTTGGATCTCTCTCCGACGTCCCGGACGCGCTGTAGGCGGTGTTGCCCGACTGCCGCCTGTGGTAGTCCAGCACCATCTCCTTCGGCATGGCCCTGAGAAGAATATCCGACACCATTGTACAGTAAGTCGAGGTTCCCACGCCGAAACCTCTTAGCCCTCGGATGTTGGTCTGCACATGGTCGTAGATTCTCCTCAGTCCCCTTGTGTCATTCGCGGACGCCACCGGCGGCAGAGATCGGAGCTTCGCCAGGTGGTCTTGTTCAATTCTTCGCCTGTCGCCGAACCGCTGCGTCAGGATGTGGATGGCATTGTCGTAGCAGGCCTCCGTGGCCTGTAGTCCTGCGATTGCGGCAGCAGCTGGTCCGGTGACGAGTGTGCGAAGGTAGTGGAACTTTTCCGATCGTGTGATGCTGTCGTTGTTGTGAACAGCACCACTGAATCGTTCCCAAAAGCTCTGCCAACCGCTGACATCTCCGTTGAATGTCAGGAGTCGCAACTTCGGGAGCTTCACTCCGCTTGTCCTGTTGGTAGGAGGTACTGAAGCTGTCGCCGATGTGGTCTCGTTCAAGGGCGCCGGCGTTGACAGTTCCTTTTGTCGTAGCGATGTAATCTTGCTGCCCAGCAGCGCTAGAACCAGTCTTGTACACGTTACTAAAAAAAAGTAATCGATTACAATTACTATTACTCTTGGCTAAAAAGTATTCGATTAGATTACTTGATTACTCGATGGCAAAAGTAATTGGACATTACTTAAAGAAGTAATCGTTACTTTTCCCATTACTTTATTGTGTGAAGACACATCTTTAGCGCTCATAACAATGAAGTACTTCCAACCTATATTTCACATTTGCACAAGTATTGAAGAAGAAAAACTGGCTCCCTCTTCGTGGTCACCTTCACATTGCGGACACAAGCATAGAATTCGTTTGAAGACGTTTAATGATTTGGGCGTCCGCCAGTGTGTGTGTGTGTGTGTGTGTGTCACACACACACACACACTGGGGGGGGGGGGGAGCGGAGGGGGCTCTAGATCTTGTTAAGCTTGAGCAAGGGTTGTCGCTCAAAGTTTGCGTCGCTCATTTTATTATTCACACGTGGATGAGCTCGCACGTTATACAAAAGAGCAGCAGCTCCAGGATTTGAAACGGATCATGTGTAGTATCCATTAGCGGAAGAGATCGCCTCGACCACTTCTCGACTCGAAACATTGCTTATCACAAAGACCACGTAGGGGAAATGGGGAAATATATCAACTGCCTTTGCTATATTTTGCATCCGCTTTAGGCATTCTTCAGTTCTGGATCTCCTACGGGCTGCGAGTAGGTACCCTAAGCAGGATTTTTTATTTTTTTTTATTTCCGTGTGTGTGTGCGTGAGGGGGCTAGTTTAAACGAAGGACTTACAAAGCAATATTCTGCTTCCTCAAACTTCGCCCTGAATGGCCTTTGTCACGCACTGTGGCTTCCCTTGGGCTTCCCACTCCCAGTCCCAGCTCAAAAAATAAATAAATAAACAACGGACATTCTAGAGAAACTGTACATAGAAAGAGATTGACCTCGTTTCCTACAGCTCCGCAAAAATCTTTTTTTCCGTTAAGAAAAAAAGCAAATTTTATTTTTGGCATTTTATAAAAAAAAGGTGTGTGCCGGGGGGGGGGGGGGGGGGGGGGGTTGTCCCGTGGACAAATTGTAACGGTTACAAGTAATTTTATTACTTCAAAAAGTAATCAGATTACTCTCGTGATTACTGCCTAATAAAAGTAATCAACTGATTGCAAAATTACTCCAAAAAGTAATGGATTACAAGTAATTTGATTACTTGTAATGCGTACGGTACAAGTCTGGCTAGAACTCGGGTGGCGTCGTCGTCTTATTCGGATACAGTCGCGTATTTCGCGACAAGCTCCTCTAGTGGCACTTGGTCCTCGATCTCCGAATTTAGAGACCGAAGCGACTGGTTGCATGCGCTGATTCGTTCTCGCCAGGCAGTCACCGTTGCCAGATCCGCTGTCTCCAGCCCCGCCGACGCCTCGCTGATGAGCCTTGTGGTTTGCTCCGGTTTGACTCCACGTTTTTCTTTAAGCAGCTCCATCGTTTGCCGTTCACGAACACACTCAGCTCTTTCACAGCGTTCCAGTGAGGCGGTTACAAAGATCAAATCCGCTCACCTTATTCGATGTTCTGTCCCGGGTTTCGGCACCATAGATTCTGTGGCAGAAGCTGCGCGCGGTTCTATACTAATTAAAGGCATTCAGAAATAAACAAAATAACTATATTACATCAACTCGATTACAGAAATATGCACTACGCAGTCATTGTTCAGGTCGGCGTCGCCGCGATCTTGTTCGTTCAAGTTCTTTCGTTCGACTGACTCGCACTCATCTCCCCCGCTTCTCCGAATTGTTCTCGCTCGTTCTCCGGTCTCGACTCTTCGCGCGTCCGGCGCTTTCCTCCTCCCGTCTTGCCCTCACCCCAGCCCCCATCGCCGCGCTCGGGCTGCTGGAGATGTCGGCTCGGGTTTCACCCGGTGCGTGCTTTGGAGGACGACAGCCGGGAAGGAAATGGGGTTCTGGAATCCGCAGCAAATGCTAAGAAAGCACCAGGGTGATTTCAGATAAGATCGACCAAAGGGTGGCTGGTCGACATTTCTAAATCAACTGATGTTTTTATATGACATTGTCTAGTGTCTGGTATAAACGAATCCACACTTAGTTTTGACCAGAAAAAAAATTTGGAGACAAGAAAAATCGTAAGGCAGGGAGGGGTGGACAGTTGCAATAACGCGCACTGATGGAGGGGGCAAGTTTGAAAGTGAATAATTAAAACAATAAAATTAGGAGAATTTTAATACTTTTTACAAACAAACTATGGGTACAACTTGCTTGTAATATAAAGTAATATATTTATTAAAAATTTATTTAGTTTTCTAAAAATTGCCAAACATGTCTGCTCGAACGACAAATGGCAAAATTTGGAAATCTGTATCTCATGAAATAATTTAATCATTATTACATAACTTGCAGACATTATTTTACTAATATATGGCTATTATTGAAAAAATAAATAAGGTATCTGAGTGACACAATAGTTACAATATATTTAGGCAAACAAGAGAAAAAAATCAAACAAAGAAAAATTCCAATGCGAATAAAAAAAAAACACCACCTTCGATTTTTTTTAAATTTGGGTACCCTGTTATACTCTATTTCGGCATTCATTTCTATTAAAAACATGTTGCATCATTGCACTGTGAAAGAAGAAACAACTCCCCAAAATAGGGTCCTTTTTCAAAGCCTACACTTAGCAGTGTCCTATACAAGAAGCATACTTGGGTAGTAATTCAATTACAGTAATTAAATTACTGTAATTTAATTACTTTTCCTGGTAATTTGTAATTGTAATAATTACTTTTGGCTAAAAGTAATTGTAATTGTAATTTAATTACTTTCTAGCGTCAGTAATTGCTAGATTTCAGGCACAATTACAATTACTTTTGCAAGATTTTGTGGCGGCGGCGCTTTTCCCCCCTGGCCACGGAGACGACAGCACAGCCAAAGCGACAGGGGAGAGAGCGTCTCCCAACCTGCTAAAAAAAATGGAAAAGAGGGGTGGGAAAGAGAGGCTGGGATAGAACGGAATGAAGGATTTTGTAGACTGTAAAACGATTTAATGAAGAATTTGAAAAATAATTTGATAAATGAGGGCTACATTCGCGTCCGTTTTCGTTTCTGTCGTAGTTAAATCTGACTCTTCGTCTCGTTTGTTTCCTGTTGCTCCTGCTTCTAGGGGTCTTTCTTATTTCTCATTCCCACACGGGGGCATCAGAGGTCGAAGTCGAGCTGGTTGGCTCCGATCACATCATCCGGTCGAGGCGGGGAGGTTCGAGGTTCTCCTTACGCGTCTTCGCCGCTAGCATATTCGCTTACATATTTCAGTCAAGTTTGGAACTTTTTTGTTCATGAAATTATTCTCTTTTCTTTATGAGTTTTTCACGTCCTTCTCCTCTATCTCGTATGTTGGTACCACTAACAGTAAGTCGTGCTACTCTAACATCGAGGCGAAGAAGCAAAGAAGCAGCAGGTCTCATTAATACGACTCACCCTGCATTACTTCCAACTGTTGTTGCTACACTGCTCTTCCTTCTCCCAATCCTCGTCTACCTTTTTGTATAAATCTTCATTATTTAGTGTTCGCTCTACCTAACCCTTTCAACCGTTTGTCAGCCTGATTGGACGAGATTCCAAAACCTACAAACCGCGGCTTTAGCTGTAGGGAGCTTGTTTTTACATTTGTTGTTCGTTGAAGGCTTCTTTTTTTATAGAGGGCTTGGCTTGCACTTTGTTTTTACACCTCTATCGTGACCCTCCACGCGTTGTCCTCTAGTCTTGGCCTGTGGAACCGTCTTGAGGCGCGCAGTGCTGCTTTGCATTGAGAAGCTGCAACAGTGTTATCTACAATGGAAAAGGAAAGGCTGCCGGGGCCTTGTTGCGAAAAATTCTCTAAACAGATTAGCACCAATGTAAAAATCTATAATCGTGAGGAGCAAACTCTTCGCACCGTTTCTGAAAAAAAATTCAATAAACCGAAAGGCGACCTCCAATTTGCGGAAACACTTGCAGGTAGGCAACTTTCTTGTTACTTTGAATAATACTTACAGTTATAAAAAGAAATAATAATATTAGCTCGTCTTTATCTTCCAGCTGAAACACGCCCAAGTAAATCGTGAAATCGAGGCGTCCAAGGATTCCGCAGTTTTGGAATAATTCGCGGATTCAAACTTTCGCGACGCGGTGCGGTCGCGATATAGATTCCAATGTGTTGACTTTTTTTTTTTCGCGAATTGTAGGCGATTCGCGAAATTCGCGAAAATCAAGTCGTTTGCAGTGTATCATTAATTTTTCGAGGTTGTTCTTGCCATGCTAAATTCAAATCGATCTTCTTTATGAGACGCATAACATCGATACAATCATTGCTATCCTAATGATTAGCTACATGACGATCCTAAATTTATTATTTATCTCGGGAGCTTTTTGGGTGTTACCGTGCACTGAATTAACCCAGAATCCCTGGCAATAGAGTTGCTGCTATTGTGACACTAGTTTTGTGAAAACGACCACAGTTCGTGTGCTACGGTTACCGAAATCCGGCATGTTTCAAGTGCACAGACAGGGAGAGGAAGCGAATCATCGTGGCTGAAATGTTTTCGTAAGTTGTCGTATCCTTTAAATGTTTGACGTTGTTTACAAGTTTCTCTTATTAGCCATTTTTACGTGAGTTTTATGATACCAGTACTGTTGCATATTTGTTTCCTTGTATTATTTTTAAGTTTATTTTTTCTAGGTTTGACTTGGATACCATTTGCATAAGCTCTAAGGAGATTCGCCTCGCACCTGTGAATTTTGTCGCCATTTTTTATGTTTTGAGAATATATGAACGCAGGAGTTCATTACTCCAAACTATTAAGTTCTATAATCCATTTAACAAATTTCATAAAAGGAAAGTACAATGCGTGACATTTATACAGCGGCCATATAAGTCGTTTACAGATATATGGCACAATGTGGGGGGTAACTCTCAGAAATAAGTAATTGTAAAGTAATTGCATTACTTTTGAAAAGTAATTTGTAATTGCAATGAACTACTTTCGCGTAGTAGTAATTGTAATTGTAGTTAAACTACTTTTGGAGCTAAGTAATTGTAATTGTAATTAAATTGCATTTTGAAAGTAATTTACCCATGTATGACAAGAAGTGACTCTGAGTTCCAGTTTCATGAAACTTGCACAAATCTTTTATATACATTTATTCGGATGAGGTCATTGATAAAAAGAGCGATCGGTCACACAGTAAAAGGGAGGAGAAACTATATACAGCATTTTACATAAGCGTACAAAGTGGTATCATATTAGAGACTAATGATTTGAGAAAAGATGATGCAGTGTGAAGTTGTACCTTCCGGTATATTTTACATCTAGAGTAAAATAAATAACTTTACTTACACACACAAAAACAAAGATATAATAGTAAGATATTTAGGTTGGCTGTGTATTTACGATTACAAACAATTTCAGGTGACGGATGCCATAGTGCCTAACTGGAGCAGCTTCGATGGTCTCGGTGTATGAATGAATCGTGGCAAGCCGATATATTTTATCCTGCTCGAGGATAACATTTTGAGATTTTTTTTACAGTGATCAGATAGAAATTATTAGTAACCACCAGCAAAAACAGTAGGTTAAATACCCCGTGATGAAAAATGTGATAAATAAGATGTCCCTGCATTCAAAATGAGCAGTCCTTGGGAAATTGAATTCGGCACTTTACGCTAAGGTTTTCCTCGCTGTACCCATTTAATAAAGTTGCTTCCAAGCAGATCCGACTGTCCGTGCTACATATACGTCACAGGTCCCTTCTGTTGATGACTTGCTGAGCCGCCACGCGTGCCAAGACTGAATGCCAGGGAAGGCGCGCACCGTCAGCCACTCTTCTTTTTTTTGTTCACGATACCGAACAACCTCATTTTCGTCCAGATATACAAGATGCACGCCTTTCAGTGTCTTTGATAGAACGCTCACCATTGTCCTGGCCGTCTGAATTGCGCTTACTGAACGTTCTCTCAGGTTGTTCAGCGTGGCCTGGTGCTTCACGAGTCCGCCAACTCCGTCACATGCATTTTTCCCATGTCCAGATGCAGAAAATAACCACTGGGCTTGTGGGCAATCGTCCTTTGCAAATTCGTGAAGCTGGTAGCGATTCTTGAAATGACTGGCGGCGCCGTCACTTACGTACGTCACGTACGAGTATACCGCAACGTTGTCTTCAACCCACTCCTTCACTTTTTCTAGAGCCAAGCAAGCGTGAGCGGCGTCGTGACACAGGTCCTCACTGATGATGGCAAAGCTGTTTGTAGATTTTCTTGTCGTCACTACACATGTAAATATCGAAACTTGTTTTTTTTTCCAGTGATATGCTTGCACTTCGTCAGGAAGCACGATGGTCCCGTTTTCAGCAAAGTCAAAATGAAAGACAATGCTCCCGCGTTGCATGCACTGTTTTTCATCGTAGATCGCTTTACCTTGCGTTTGACGGATATGGTTGTGAAGTACCCAACTTCCAACCGTCACTTGGATGACTTTTAGGTAAGTCTCAGGTTCCAAAGTTTTTTTCACAAGGTCGCCGGACTCCCATGTTGCAAGCACAATCTCTTCATCCTCCGGGATATCAAGTTCCTGGAGTGTAAGAAACTGGCCTTTTGGGCAGTGATCACAGTCTCCTTGAAGGCACAGTTCTGTTGCTGGGTCGCACAGAAATGCCGAGTTCATTTCACCAGTGTTGAATGTTGAGCCTGTAACGTTCTCTAGAGCGGCAATACAAAGATAATAATTGGCGCAGCGCACACAAACGCACACTTCCTGGTGTGGAATACATTGGACCCATCTAGGGCGCAACGAATAAAATTTCGTTAGCCCAACGCCGGAATCGGGATGCTTGTCTTTGTATATACGGAAGGCCTCTCGTATTGAGCGCGTCATGAAGCGCTTTGGCACGAACGTTTTCTCTCCGTTGAGCATGACAGAGATGACGTCCTTCTGGTTGGGACTTTGGCGCGAACATTGTAGCTCGTCTTTCGTCAAGTACTCTAGGGCAGCAGACAGGTTCTCAGGGCTCACCTTGCACCTCGTGTAAGGATCCGGCTCATACCACACGCCATGCTTTTCCTTGAGTTTTCGGGATTTACTGATGAGGTACATTGAGGCCTGTGGAATCATCTTTTGAACCTCATTCTTCGTCAGTGTTGACGGCAGGAGTGTAAGCAGTTGACAACGTTCCCGGAGAGAGGTGGCGGTTTCAAAGGCCTGCCAAAAGTTCTCCACCCACTCAGTGCATGTGGAGCATGTTGGTTTGGACGACCCCGATGGTGCGTCCCTGTCGTACGCAATACGTAGCCTTGAGCGTATATTCTTGACAGCAACCTGCTCCAGTTCTGTCTGCTTTCTCTTGACATAGGCAGGCCTGTCCCGACTTCTTACGACGCTTGGTTGTCTCAGCGGCGACACATCTGTAGGTAGTATGCTGCGATTTAGATCTTTAATTGCTTCTTCAGCTGGCACAAATATGTCAGGGCACTGCTCTGAGCTTCGCATCGAGATCTCCTTAGTGATGTGCATGAAGCAATGGTAGCACAGGTAGTCCGTCGCACTCACTTTGGTGGAACAGTCAGGCGGAAGAATTTGCTTAACCGAGTTTAGGTCCAACTCGCCAACACTTCGAAAATTCCGCTGCTTTGGTATAGTCTTTTTGTGCTTGCAAAAGTAATCTGCACAAAACACTCGTTCGGAGCTCCAGGACGTCTTCATAATGTATACATAAATAATAGAAATTAAACCCCAACTGATGGCATATAATTGCCAAGTGAAAGAACTACTGGGTGCACAAGTGACAAGTCCGAGGCTGAGGAGCTCACTCACTGCAAACGTACATTGGAAAAGAGAGGTCACAACTGAGGCTGTCGGCAAAGCTTGATCCACCTCAAAGGAAGAAAGAGGGAAAGTCTCCAGACAAAAAATTGTGGTCAGCGGCCTTCGAAAAAGACTTTCCGGAATGGCACTGTCGTCCCTCCACGCGCTGATATGAAAGCACCCGAGCTTCTACCACGTGGTTCATGACACAGCCTGAGCTATGTCGGCGACCGGTTCGCGAGGGGTTGGCGGTGGGGTTACGTTGATGGTCACTCGGATTAGCCCTTGCTGTAATGAGCTACCGCCTGCAGTGCCTTATCGCCGGCTGGTGTCAACAACGAGAACACACACACCCTGTCTACACCAAAACTACAAGCGTTCACCGCACACGCGTCGCCGCCGCTTTTAAGCTTTTGTGAAATTGCTTTCTTTTGCCGCGGAGAACCGCCTTATCTTAACTACGCGCCTGAAATCCTTCCAGGCGGGCGTACACAATATCAAGCGTTTCGAGAAATGCCCGTGGAGTAGAACTATGGGTAAATTCGGAGCCCGCGATGTCGATATCGTCGCCGTTGTGTTATTATGCCGTCGCGTACTGCAGTCCCCCGTTGGGGGAGGGGGGGGGGGGGGGGGCGGTCTTACTACGATAACATGGCGACAGCGTTTACACTCTATGTATTTACGCGAGGCTCGAGTATTTGGGTATAATGCTGCCGGTTGGTGTGCCCCTTTGTGCCTGATATTATCGCCCGTGACGCCAGCGAGTGAGATGGCGACAGGCATGACTGCTCAGTAAACAGGCGTCGGCGGCCATGTTTTGCTGGTTGAAGCGAACCTCCTTGTCCTTGACAGCGAGCGGGGAAATGCGAAAAAAAGATTCTATCGGCCGTTTTGCCAGAACTAGCGACGAGTGTCGTCTGCGGTTTCCGGCAACTATTTTGCCATAATCGTGAGCTTAGCGAGGAAATGATTTTTGCTAGCCACAGATCACTACCACGCAGAAAGGGAATGCTTGAACATGTTTTTGTTCTGGATATATATCAGGGATATATATGAGAGAGAGAGAGAGAGATGAAGGTAGAGCGGAAGAGGGAATAGCATATAGTGTCGCAGGAGAATAAAGTAAACAAAGTTCTTAGTGGCCGTTGGCTGCATGATCTTTTCTCGGATCACTAGTCCGTAATATGATACCTCTTTGTACACAGTAGTTTCTCCTTAATTTAAGTGTGTGAACGATTTCTTTAGTTATCATTGGCCTCATCTGAATAAAAATATATAAAAGATGTGTGTTGGTTTCATGAAACTGGAACTCAGAGTCAGTTCTTGTATAAAACACTGCTAAGTGTAGGCTTTGAAGAAGGACCCTACTTTGGGGAGTTGTATCTTCTTTCTCAATAAAATGATGCAACATGTTTTTAATGGAAATGAATGCCGAAATAGAGTATAACAGGTTACCTAAATTTAAAAAAAAATCGAGGGTGGTGTTTTTTTTTTTTATTCGCATCGGAATTTTTCTTTGTTTGATTTTTGTTTCATGTTTGACTAAATATATCCTAACTATTGTATCACACAGATACCTTAGTTATTTTTTAAATATTAGCTATATATTAGTAGAATAATATCTGCAAATTATATCATAATGATTAAATTATTTCATGAGATACAGACCTCCAAATTTGCCATTTGTCGTTCGAGCAGGCATGTTTGTCAATTTTTAGAAAAATAAATAAATTTTAAATAAATATGATTACTTAATATTACAAGCAAGCTATACCCATAGTTTGCGCCTAAAACGTATTAGAGTTCTCCTAATGTTATCGCGTTAGTTATTCACTCTCAAACGGGGACCCTCCATCAGTGCGCGTTAATGCAACTGTCCACCACCTCATGCCTTACGATTTTTCCTGTCCCCAGGTATTTTTTCTAGTCAAAACTAAGTTTGGATTCGTTCATACCAGACACTAGACAATAACATATAAAAACATCAGTTGATTTTAAAATGTCGACTAGCCATCCTTTGGTCGATCTTATCTGAAATCACCCACCACTGTTATCGAAGTAAACAAACACGACGGCAGGGGCGTTGCTGCTGTCTTGAGAGTGCCGCCACGAGATCGCCGCACGGGTAGGTGGATCTTCCCTTCAAGTACGTGGTGGGTTATCATAGCGACACACGACGAGAATTCACAGTCAAGGATAGCGCTTTTACGGGGAACGATGAGAAGTTTCCCCCACGCCGTCCACGCCGACGATCACCACCGACGCCGTGTTTGCAGAGTGAAAGCCGGTACGACCGGCAATGCAGCGCGCGCGACCCAGCTCTTCTCGACCTGTGATTGGTCTGTCGCTCTCGTCGTTCCCAAATGCAAGAAAAAGTTCAGCCCGGCTCAACTCCTTGCGTTGCGAACGAACCCGAACGAAACAACCGTTTTGCGCTTCCTTGCGCTTCCGGTTGCATTCGTTCGTAAGCGTAGTGGTCGATCCGAACGCAACTGTGTGAACGGGCCTTTAGAGCAACTGCCAACGTTCGGCTGTTCCTCTGAGGCCAGTATGGGATACTCTTTGCTTCTTCAAGTATCCCTTTGGTACACAAATGCGGTACTATGTAACGTCATATTAATAAGTCGCATTTACTCATTTCAATACTTCTATTCTCGGGGACATCATTCCGGGGCAGTTCAGCAACAACGAAAAAATGTTTGGGTGCCTCACTGATGTAAAATTGGTCGTGAAAATGTTCTTGTACTTCCAGTAAATACTGTCAAGAAGTAACCCCCGACGTTGATAGTTTGCAAAAACATCCATTAGTTTTCTTTTTCGCGCGATAGAAGATGCTGAAAAAAAATAAAGAAAAGAGACAGCTGTCGATCCCTCCTCAGCTCGCAATTTGAACAAGGGGTCACGTGATTTGACGCTGATTATATAGCGTCAGTGTTCATCATAGTCATGCGCAAGGGTTTGGAAACCAAAAGTTTTGGCTGAGCTTCAGATATTGTTAGAGTTGGGCTATTATATTTATTTGAACATGAACATGTTCATGTTATTATCATATTTAGTTGAACATGAACAGGTGCATGAACAGCTACATTTTCGAACTTTAACTCTTACCCATCCAGGCAGATTTCTGCCGAATATGTTTCCTCTCAAACTAATTGAACATGAGCCATTACCCGAATGTTTGACGATGTTGATTGTCATGAACCCGAGCACTGGACTCTGGGTTATGAAAATCGCTTACGTTTGGGTGACACGTGACTCCCGGTGCGAAATCGTGATGTCATGTTACGTCACGCTGTTAACAAGGTTAATACATGTAGTGAATTTTTCAAGTTAAATCGACTTGACGCAGTGAGCCACGTGATGTCACGGGGTCACGTGACATTACTTGACCGCATGTATTGACACCATGACGTCGCGTGACAACGTGGCACATGGTTAATCATAGTGGCAAAACAAGTGTGCCACAAAAACCCACAATTTAACATACATTGGAATTCTGACTGACGATTTGATCAATAAATCGAAATCCAGCTGCCGATTTTTCATTGCCATATATTCATTTTGTGATGCTAACGAAAGAGAAGAAAAAAAATGCCTTGAACCGTTTTGAACCGGTTACCGTTATTTTTTTTTTCGGTTCGGTTCCGGTTCAGTTCCAAGATGGCGGCAAAGATTTCGGTTCGGTGCAGTTCCGGTTCGGCTAAAATAACGGTTCGGTTCCGGTTTTCGGTTCGCTTCGGTTCCGGTTCGACACCCTGCCTAGAGGTGCCCTGCCGCCTCCGCGCAGCACGTTCCGGTGAGGACGGGCCTTGTCCGCCTCGCAGACGGTAGCCTCTTGGAGGGCCCTCGTGACAAAGGCGCGAGGCTCCGAAATTTTAAAGCGGCAGCATTCTTTAGCTACTTCACCTGATTTTCTCGAAGCGGTATCTGGCATCAAATGCACACCTTCCGGATGCCATTCTTAGATATCACTTGCGAAGATGGGGATTGGAGGATAGCGAAAATGCTTCCTTCACTGCTGTTTTTCAAATAATAGCCTATCGACTCCGCGACGCAAGATTTAACAGGGCCTGCTGCAACGCAAAACGCGCTGTGTATGTAAAGGTAGCACAAGATAAAATCAACTTACCGGCACAATCAAACGGCGTTCTCGTAGTAACAGGCTCAACCAGCGTTTGGATCGCGAGGATGGGAAAGTGCCTTCTTTTTATTACCTTCTTCGTTTTTATGTTAGAACCTTCGAAATGCCTTGAGGAGACGACGGAGGAATCGTAAAATGTGCACAGCTGCTTGATCTCTTCAAACTGGACAAGTTGCAGCAGGGCAACAATAAACAAAGACTCACGGTCGTCGCTTCGGCACGGCGCCGAAGCGGCGCCGATATTTGTTACCGGCGCCGATGTGTATTACCAGTGCCGATGTTTACCCTAAGCTAGAGTGTAATATACTTCGTCTCACCATACGATGGACTAAAGGCAATAGCTACGGACCGCCAGATCCAATCACGAGCTACTAACAAATTGTGCGCTATTTCGCTTCTATGCACGTATCGGTGCCCGCGTCTGGGATCACTGATAAGGCGACGGGTGGGCAGTGGTTCGAATCGAAGAGCACTGAATGACTCAACAATTGTACATCGCAAAGAAATCCACGATATATAGGCTCTTTGCAGTGTCGAAAGTATACTTATGATGCGGCGTTTTTGGATTCCAGCATTTTTCGTCCACTGCTAATCAATGTTAAGCGTGTCATATAGTATAGAGTGGAACGCGATTGGACGTGGCAGCCAGTGACTTTGGCCTTTAGTCCATCATAGGAAGAGACAAGGTATACAAGGGACGAGTGCGGCCACCGGAGTGATATTTAGGTATCTCCGCATGTGGAAGAAACCGGCTAATCCAAGCCACTTTGCTCGTAGCGTCCTCTCGGGCGCTACAAGCGAAGTGGTTTGGATTAGCCGTTATTTATGAAAAACGCGTTTCGTACCAAACCCAAGCTCGACCGGCAGACTGGTCAAGGTCATACAAGCAATAGAACACCATACTACATTTTTTATACAACCTAGACGTCGGTCGTCATGTACATAAAGTCACGGCGACCTGAATTGTTGTCACAACACCATGCGACATCAGGACGACGTCTCGACTTCAACGTCGTCATCGACGTTAACAACGTGCGTTACACGACATCAAGACTGCGTATTGACGTCATATTGCGTTGACAACGACGACGATGTTGACGTTGATGACGACGACGACAATGTCACGGGACGTCAAGATGACGGCGTCCTTGTCGATGCGATGTCATAAGGACGCTTGGTGTCAGTTGGTCGACGTCGTTGTCTACATGAAGCAAACTCGACGTCACGAAGACGTCACAACAAGTTCAGGACGTCGATGTTGACTTCATCGTCGACGACGTTACACGACGTCAAGACTTCGTCGTGACTGCGCGTCGACTTTGATGCTGTCGAAGGCGACGATGTTACACGCCGTCAAGGCTTCGTAGTGACGTTGACGTTAACGATGACGTCAGGACGACGTTAACGTGACGTCAGAGCGATGTCTGGCGTTGCGTGGGGCGTCAACGTCAACGTCGGAATCGATGACCACGTCCATGTCGTCCTCGACGCGGCGCCCGACGTCACGACCGCGTTCAAACGGCGGCTTGATGTCGCGTAAAGGTGTCGTCCTCAACGCGACGTAATGTCACGACCGCTTCACAACGGCGACTTGATGTCGCGAACCGGCGTCGTCCTGGACGCGACGGGATGTTACGACAGCCCTGCGACAGCATCCTGGCGTCGCGTAACGTCACGTCGTCGTGTCGCGGTGCTTTGACGTTACCTCTGACTTCAAAATCATAAAAAATGCAATATAGCCCCTGAGGGGCTAAATTGTCCATTAGACCTTGACCTGTGTCGTTGCTCGATCGCACGCAGCGAAGGTGACGCTGCGATCGAAGGGGCTTGGTTTTACCTGGTCGCTTTTCACATTTTGAGGTGCAACTGAAAGCATGAGCGAAGCGAGTAGAACGTCCCACTTGTGCTTTCTAGTACACTCTACCCAAACATCCCTCCCGACATGAGCGAGGGTGGAGCTTAGTCGGAATCGACATCAACCTTTTTTTCCCCGATTTTTCCCCCATTTTTTTAAAGGTCTTCCCTGGGTATCCCGCACTGCCTGGTAATAGATGGGGGAGAAAATTGGCATAGAAAGACGAGAGGAATAGTATGTTTGTCCTTTTAGACAGAGGCTAAGGGGCGCAAGCTGGCACCTGTTACAAAGGCTATAGCCATTAACATCCATCTATCCATCCATTCGCCTTCGCGCCTCCTTTCCCAGGCGCTGAACACGAAAAGGAGCCCACTTGCCAAGCGAATATTTTGGGCTGCAAATTAGCGTCCGACGACACGTAGATTAGAATTGCGGTGAAAAAAAAAGTGAAAGCCGTTTACAAATCCCTGTAACGCCGAATTGGAGCGCAGCTCTTGAGGAGGAGGAGTGAAGGGTACTGAGGGGAGGGTAGACCCCTCCTCCTCCCCTCATTCTTTAATATGCTCCGGGGGGGCGGTCACGTGACCTCGGGGGGGGGGTGTCACGTGACTTCGGGGAGGGGGTCACGTGACCTCAAGGGGGTCACGTGATTTGGGGGTCACGTGGGGGTCACCTTGGGGTCACGTGACCTTGAGATGACCTTGGGAGGGGTCACGTGACCTTGGGGGTCACGTGACCTTGGGGAGGAGACCACGTGACCTCGGGGGTCACGTGACCTCAGAGGGGTCACGTGACCTTCAAAGGGTCACGTGGGGTCTTGGGGTCACGTGACCTTGAGATGACCTTAGGAGGGGTCACGTGACCTCGAGGGTCACGTGACCTTGGGAGTCACGTGGGGTCACGTGACCTTGAGATGACCCTGGGAGGGGTCACGTGACCTTGGGGGTCACGTGACCTTGGGATGACCTTGGTTACGCCGACGGCGACGGCGACGCCGCTCAAGCCGGGAACGGGCCCCTAAGAGCTGCGCTCTAAAAAAGTACTACATTTCTTTGGTGAACATGTTGTACCTGCATATCTGTCTACCTTAAACCAGGACGCCGGTACTTCCTCTTCAGTTTCAAGCATTTAGGCTTCGTGACACGCGGCGCTAAACACCTCGCCGACATGCTGCGGGCCGCACACATTTTGCACCTAGAGTATAGAAGAGGTTAAGTTTAACTTTAAATCTCTCCATGTGGGAACACGAGGTATCATCTTAAATTGTTCGTCATTTTCTTCTGAAGACACACGTATCAATGGACATCGTAATGTGACCACTGTAAAACAAGAGGCGCCTTTTCTTCGAGATAGAATTTACATTAAGGGAGTTAACCGTTGCAATAATTGGTAATATAACATTGACAACCACGGCGGACTTTAAGGTAAAGTGCGATATTCTAATTATAAGATCTAATTAGCGAAAAGCCACTAATCGACTTTGATAAGTTAAGCCTTGTTTCGTAAATTTCGGTCAAATATATCGAGCGCGGCAACCTCAGAATCCGCAACAGTTGCAAACTTTCAGATTTAAAAAAAGTAAAAGCCGTTTACAACTCTCTGTAACGCCGAATTAGAGCGCAGCTCTTGAGAAGAAGGATGGAAGCGTACTGAAGGGAGGGTGTACCCCTCCTCCTCCTCTTCGTACCACCGCGATCAAGCAAACAAGCGAAGGACCAGGGATGTCGAATTCAGGACTTAGAAAAATACCCCACTGTATCGAAGCGCAACAACACACGATTTTTCGTATTGATGTACAGGCCTGGAAGGTGATCCCACCGCCATTTGTTAATTTAGAGAATTACACTAATTATGGGTGGGGTTGCACTTTAAGGGTGAACAAAGTATATACAAGGAACTTTGACATTCGTGTGTTTTGGAAGCTCATCATTTTGCCACCTCTAACTTTCATTTGCGTTCACGTATCTACTTTTGGTCCACACTTGACGTTTTAAGAACATTTAAACCACCACGGAACATCTTCGCGTCTTCACAAAGCACGTGCCATCAAACGTATTTCATGCTTTACGAATGCCTTCAATCGATCATTCCTTCCTCGGACCATCAGCAAATGGAACAACCTCCTATCATCCATTGTCACCGCTGTGGACTCGAATAAATGTTTAGCTTGCACTAAGCTTCATTTTGTGTCTTACTAGTTTTATGATTTATGTAATTATGAGCAGTCCTGTGTGTGTTGTATACTGTTTTAGTTTTCTTTTGTGCATTTTTATGTATTTGCGTTTTTTTATAGTATAAATTTTGAATACCCCCTCCCCTCCCCGCCCCCCCCCCCGCCCCCCCCCCTTATGTAATGCCCTTGACGGGCCCTTAAGGTGTAAATAAATGAACTAGTACAATACAATACTGGCAGTTTTTAATAAAACAAGAGCAAGCAGACTGACTTTGCCCTGTCGCATAAATCAGTAGAATCAAGAACTATATAAAAATACACCTTCATATGGCAGATGTTCAGTTCCTGACAATGTTTCATGGCAGCTGTGACAGTTGTAACAAGGGGGCTGCGGGTGACAGGGCGGTAGCCGCACGTGAAAGGACTAGCTGGTGTAGAGCGAAAAGAAGGACGACGGGGCTACGAGGGGCTTGGAAGTGCTGCTGTTGCGGCGAGCTATAAACCATATTATCACGAATGACAAGTGATGAGGCGGCGAATAACTGAGCAAACCGAACGCTCAATGGGGCGAACCCGCGCCCAAAAGAAAATAAAAAAAAGGAAACAGAAGATAACAGTAGAGCGTCGCGAGCGTCGAAATCGGCGTAAGAACAGACTCGAAGGCTGGGGCGAGACTGACTCCGCTCGCCTTGCGGAATCCCTCATGTACCCTTGTGGGTTTCTGGATCGTTCGGCGTAGAACTTTCGGTGCGTAGAACATTCGGAACTCGATCAGACGAAAATGTTCTCGAACTTACGAGAAGGCCAAGCTGAAATAAGAAATAAAAGGACAGCCCGCTTACTGGAATCGAACCTATACACCTTCCGCACGACAGTCAAGCGCGGTAACCACTCGGGCCCGCACGCGCTTGCTCGCCAACGCGTGTGGCATTACTTGCCCCCCCCCCCCCCCCCCCCCCTTTAAAAGCGCATCGTCTTGATGCGACGTGCCGGAAAACAAAAAAAATGATGGCAAACTACGTAGACTTTTGGAACATAATCCTATCGAGCGTATTACAAGACACAATTCACAGTCCTATCGAGCGTATTACAAGACACAATTCACAGTCCTATCGATCGTAGTACGGCTTGAGGCGCAAGACGTGAACGACTTCCTATCGTTAAGGGCGGCGTAATGAAGTCCGTTTTCCGTCGGGCATCAACTCGTGGTTCAGATTCCCGAGTCAACTAAGCACTTTGTAGGGTCCAGAGTAGCACTTCACGAGTTTCTCGCTGAGACCCCGGCGGCGAATCGGTGTGCAGACCCACACCCTGTCTCCGGGCTGGAAGTGGACGTCCAGACGACGAAGGTTGTAGCGGCCCGCGTCGACGCGTTGCTGGTCTTGAATCAGGGGTCCGGCAAGCTGGCGGACTTCTTCGGCCCGTTGAGAAAGCACCTGGGCGTCGTCGCTCTCATTGTCAGATGGCTCATGGGGCGGCATGGCGTCCAGCATGGTCATTACCACTCCGATCATGTACTAGCTGGAAAGGTGTGAATCCAGTGGTCTCTTGAACCGCCGTATTGTAGGCGAACGTGACGTAGGGCAACACCTCGTCCCACGTCGTGTGCTCTACGTCGACGTACACAGAGATCATGTTGGTGATTGTCTTGTTGAGTCGCTCCGTCAGACCGTTGGTCTGCGGGTAGTACGCAGTGGTACGATGATGTCTGGTTTGACTGAGCCGGAGGATTTCTTGGGTCATCTGTGCCATGAACGATGATCCGCGATCTGTAATCAGAACTTCGGGAGCGTCGTGCCGGAGGACGATGGACTCGATGAGACTTCCACAGCAGTCCATGAAGGCAGGGCTTTGGTTTCGGCGTACCGCGTGAGATAATCTTTTTTTTTTTTTTAATTTTCTTTCGGGCACAAGTTCGCCCCACCAAACGCCCAACTCACTCAGTTATACCCCCCCCTCCACCAAAATGTTTTTCCTGACAATATTTTGTTATCGTAACAGCAGTAATAAGAAAATACTTTATTTTAAATGTGTTGTCTCACAGCTAGAAGCCCGAGCTCATATAGCTTTGTCTTTGGCAGTTTCTCCTGCTGAGCAAGAGTTCGAGCAGGCGAGGTGTCTCATTGTACAAAGAGCTCGCGCTTGTAGTTTAGCAGTGGTATTGTCATTTCGTATATTTATATGCGAAAATAATAAGAAGGCAATATTTAGGCGAAGCAATACTCCATCCAAAGGAAAATTATAATAGTGCAAAATGCATGAACAGGTTATATGAGAAGAGTTCCATTTGGTGCGGAAATATATCGATGATATGAAACTAAAAAAAAACAACTAAATGCGAAACGATATGAAACTGACACGCCCTACAGCGCGTGCGGGGAACGGACGCGCCCTTCCGTCTTCCCCGGGACAGGAGCGATGTTCGACAGAGCGGCTGCCCTCGCCACGGCGGCCGACCAGGCCTCCGCGGACTACCGTATGATCATGCTTATGCTATCGAGTGGAAAGGGGCTGGCGGAGACGGTGTTTCCACACGGGGACCCTCAAGGTAGGCCTTATCGCACGCAGGACTTCGCCGAAGCGCTTGAGGAAACTGTCGGCATGAAGCACGTGGTTGGACTGGGAGCTTTCCAGTTCAACCACGTGTGGGTCTGCACGCAGGACTCTACTGACAATAAGGAACGCCTCGTCGCTCTGAAGGAGATTACGGTGAAAGGAAAACGATGCATTGTCATTGACCCCTACTTAAAAGAAGCCGTGGTACGAGTCAACTGGCTCCCCACGTTCGTAACCGATGAAGAGGTGTGCAAGGCCCTGGTGGAATATGAAAACGTGACGAAAATTTGCAGGGAAAAATGAAAGTCTCCAAGTGGAAAATACGAAGTCGAAACGTCGACAAGGTTTGTCACAGTCACGATGAATGAGGGAAAAGGAAAGGAAGACCTACCACATCAGTGGAAAGTGGCTGGGTATCCTGTCCTTTTATATGTCCCAGGCCGACCGCCGATGTGTCTCCGCTGCGGCCAACTGGGGCACATGCGAAGGCAATGCCGGGCGTCCTGGTGCCGTCATTGCAGAAGTTACGGCCACTTGGAATCGGAGTGTGTGCCCACGTACGCCGCCAAGAACAAGTGCCAGGCGAGCATGCCGCTAGAAAGCGACCTCCTGGATGACGGGGAATGTACTGGAAGCGGATCGAACGACACGGACGAGGCGGGTCAGGCGGATGCACCCGTCTCTAACCAAACGGAGGCGGCAACACCCAAAAGAAAGCAGTGAAGAGGGATCGGAGCCCGTAGAGGAAGAACAGGCCATGGACGTTGCACGCGCCCCAAAGGACGCAGCCCCACCGCAGCGGCTGACCAACCCGCCAGCGCTGGCAGCCGCTCCGGGGAAAACACGCCCACCAGAACAAGGGGCAAGCTCCAAGGGGACAAGCAAGGTCACACGCCAAAGTGCGCGGCAAAAGCCGAAAGCGGCCGAGCAGTTTCCCCCGCTAGATGCACATCCCGGGGGAAGGGCTGAATCATCGGAGAACGCCGTCCCCCTGCACGGGGATTAGGAGAGCATCCCGGGAGCCGTTTCAGCGCGCCCTTGACTGATTAGCGCCGCCGTTTTTTTGAGGTAGTAATCTTCTCTCAATGCGACCTCTCAAACCTTTCAGGTGTGCAACGCTTTTTTTTTTTGAGGGGGGGGGGGGGTGGTAGGGGGGAGAAAACGCAAGTACGCTGCAGATGAACTTTTTATGAAATAATGTGCCATGAACGACGATCGGTGCTATTATTTGCAAAGTGACGTTGACCAGCTTGTGTCTGGGCTCCCACCTGCTTTTCTCAAATGTATTCATTTAAATACGAGGTCTGTAACGAACAAGGTAATTTGTTTGGAAGAATTCTTTACTGAATTTCCATTTAAACTTTCTGCCATTATGTTAACTGAGACTTGGAGCACGAGTGAACATGATGTGCTCGGATTACCAAACTATACGACTTACTACTTAAACCGATCCAATGGACGAGGTGGTGGAATTGCGTTACTGCTCTGCGAGAATGCTGAATGTCAGTTACTTGATTGTTACAATTTGATTACGCCCGACTATGAGATACTCTCTTTGTTTTCAAATAAGACAGAATACTCTGTTTGTTACCGGCCACCAAATGGAGACATCTCGATATTTTTAAAATTCTACGATAAATTTCTGGCCTTCGTTGGTGAAAACAAAAAAGACTTTAATTGCTGGAGGAGATTTTAACATCGACATGAGTGACAATAGCCAATCTGCCAGGAATTTTAACACTGCAATTACATCTAATGGTTTTGTTAACATGATTAATGTTTCGACTAGAGTCACAGCCGAATGTCAATCCGTCCTTGATCTGTTTATTACAAATTCATTGCACTCGTACGCTAAGGCTGGAGTTATAACCTGCAGCGTTAGTGACCATCTCCCTGTGTTCCTTTGTCTGAAAAGAACTCAACTAGCAGCTAACAAAGGCCCTAAAATTCTATACCAATCAATTACGTAGAAAGCCCTTGATTCTTTCCGCGTTGCATTGCTGCGGGAAAATTGGAACAGAAGAGATACATTCAGTGAGGCGAATGATGCTTACGATAAGTTTATTGACATTTTCAAAAAGCTATATACCAACCACTTCCCTATTAAAGATCGTAAACACAGTCCAAAAATAAGGAAGCCGTGGATTACGCCAGAGCTGCGTAAGGAAATGAAAATTAGAGACAAGCTAAACAGATGCTTCCTGAATACTCGTGCACCTGATGATTTGAAGGCGTTTAAACAGTACCGAAATAAATTGACAAAGAAGCTGCGATCTGCGCGGACAGATTACCACTCCTCTGCTTTAAGCGATAAAAACGATCGCCCCATTACGTGTTATGGTCCTGACTAAACGAACTATTAAATCGTGGTTCTCCGCATGCTCCTATCTCGAAACTACGAGTGAATGGAAGGGAATTGTGGAGCCGAATTAGCTGACGCTTTTAATGATTTCTTCGCAAACCTGACTACACGTGGTAACTCGTCGGCTGCTCTCGAATATGTGAGCATTCGAAATGACAAATCAATGACAAATCAACCGGTCACCGCGCGTGAGGTGATATCAGCAATCAAAAGTCTAAATAATAGCAGTAGCTGTGATATTGATGGACTCCAGACACGGCCTGTAAAGCATGTAGCTGATATAATCGCGCCTATCCTCACTGATATATTTAACACCTGTTTAGAGACAGCTGTCTTCCCATCAAATATGCAAAAAGCAAAGATTACAGTACTTTACAAAAAGGGAGATAGAAATGATCTGGGAAATTATATAGGCCAATTTCCATCCTGTCAGTTTTTTCAAAGGTGTTTTTGAAAAACTTTTGCACTCGAGACTTTCGGCATTTATTGATAAGTATAACTTGTTGACGCCACACCAATTCGGCTTTTGTAAAAACAAATCAAGTGAACTAGCATTACTTGAACAAAAATAATATATACTCACACAATTTGAAAACAAAGCCATCGTTTTTGGTGTATTTCTAGATTTTTCAAAGGCTTTTGACTTAGTAAATCATGACATTTTGCTTGAAAAGCTGAACTGCTACAGTATCCGAGGACGGGTTTTATTGCTTCTAAAATCTTATTTATCTAATCGAAAACAGGTTGTCCAGATAAACAATATGCGCTCAAAGGCGCAACCAGTACTTTGTGGTGTGCCACAGGGCAGCATATTAGGGCCACTACTCTTCAACGTTTATCTTAACGATATTGTAAATATTAGCCCCACAGCCAAATTTATAGTATATGCGGATGACATCAGCATATTTTTCTCTGGCCACGACATTCATGAACTTAAAGATCGATGTAATAATACAATGAAAACACCCGAAAACTGGTCGGCAGCTGATGATATGCAAGTAAATGAAAGAAAAACAAAGGCGCTTATATTCAGACCCAAAAACAAGCCCGATCCTACACATCCAGAAATCTTCCTTAATTCACGTCGTATAGAAGAGGTAGATAATTTCAGGTGTCTCGGTATCGTATTTTCCACCGACATGCTATAGGACGCTCATGTAAACTACTTGCTAAAAAAATAGCGCAAATTACTGGCAGAATTGGACGCATTCCATAGCTACTTCCCGCACAAGTTAAATTGCTTCTTTATAATTCACTGTTTTACTCACACTTAAACTATTGTCAACTAGTGTGGGGGACAACTACAACTTCAAACCTACAGTGTATTCATTTATTACAAAAAAAAAAATATGTTCGCCACATCTATAACGCTCCTTATGGAACACCAAGTTCAATTTTCTTTCGTCGTTCTCGCGTTATCAGTGCACACAACCTATACAGATATCGTTTGAGTGCTCGCTATAAAATAGAAAGACAGAGAAATATAAGTAATATACGCAATCTTTCCCAACTGCAAATAAAAACCTCTAGTTACTGTACAAGACACAAAGAGAGCTGGGAAGTCCCTACAACTCGACTAAACTCCGGAAAAGAATGTCTCCGTTATCTTTTCTCATACCTTTTAAACAACTATCACCACGTTCATTTTGATCTGTACACTTGCAGATATAGTGAACTTCGCGCAATGTACGAAACATAAAAACACACATATGTATGTCTATGTGTATGTGTGTATATATGTGCGCCTATGGTTATGTGTATGTACGTGTGTATAATATGTGTGTGTGTTTTTATGTATATGCATGTGTATGCGCATATATATATATATCTGTGTTTATATATGTGTATGTATGCATGTATGTGTATGTATGTATATGTGTGTGTATGTGTATGTGTATATGTATATATTAATATATATATAAATATATATATATATATATTGCGTTGAACCATCTTAGATTATTTTGGATAGTTTTCTCTTTCTTGTGTACAACTTCTCGATTTCTTTTATAGGCCAGTGGTATTCTCTTTTGATATATTGCTGATAGTTGTCTGTTGTTCATTGTTATGATGAAAGTACCTTGTAGTATTATATAATTTCTTGTGTTCTTTTAAATGTCTTTCTCGCCACTGTATGTACCTGAAGGGGGCTGAGGACCAGTCAAGCTGCTTGGACAGCTTTTTAGAGCGCAGCTCTTAGGCGCCCGTTTCCGGCTTGAGCGGCGTCGCCGTCGCCGTCGGCGTAACCAAGGTCACCCCAAGGTCACGTGACCTTCAAGGTCACCCTAAGGTCACGTGATCCCCCAGGTCACGTGACCCCTGATGTCACGTGACCCCCCCCAAGGTCATGTGATCCCCGAGGTCACGTGACCCCCCAAGGTCACCCCAAGATCACGTGACCCCTCCCAAGGTCACCTCAAGGTCACGCGACCCCCAAGGTGACTACCACATGACCCCGGTCACGTGATTCTCCAGGTCACGTGACCCCCTCCCCGAGGTCACGTGACCCCTCACAAGGTCACCTCAAGGTCACGTGACCTCTAAGGTGACCGCCACGTGATCCCCCAAGGTCACCCCAAGGTCACGTGATCCCCAGGTCACGTGACCCCCTCCCCGAGGTCACGTGACCCCCCCCCCCGAAGTCACGTGAGCACCCCCCGAGGTCACGTGACCTTCTCCCCCGAGGTCAGGTGACCCCCCGGAGCATATTAAAGAATGAGGGGAGGAGGAGGAGAAGGAGTAGGAGGAGGGGTCTACCCTCCCCTCAGTACCCTTCCCTGCTCCTCCTCAAGAGCTGCGCTCCAATTCGGCGTTGCAGGGAGTTGTAAACGGCTTTCACTTTTTTTCCTCAGCCCCGACCATGCTTATACATAGTAAATAAACCTATTATTATTATTATTATTAATTTTTATGGCGCATGGAGCGCTCGAGGCTTGGGAATGGGGGATCGCAGCAGCGGGATGCTTGCGGGCCGCTATCCAAAGAGTCGCGAGCCGCGCGCGCTTCTCGGGCAGTGGGGTTGAGACCCCTGCTCTATGGGGATTCAAGGTTCGCTCCCCTTGATGTCAAACAATAGCTGTAATTTATAGGTCGCTGGTTCAAATTCGTCCCGAGAGTCCGAAATTTTTGTTTTCGTATAAGATCAGCGGAGCGAGCGTGTGAATAATGATGCAACATGGGCATTTCTCGAAGGACTACCATGCCATTTTCCTAAGATATTCTAATGGCCTACTGGTCTGCGGCACACCGCACCCGTCCAGTGCAGTAGACACTTTCCACTTTAGTACACGAAAGGCTGGCGGAGAGAGAAGGAAGCTTCCTTCTCCCCTCTAGACTTCCGTGTACCACGAACCGCACTGCACCGGTGCGATGTGGGCCGAGACGAATTAGCCATAACTAAAAGCTGTCGCTGTAAAAAAATGTTGATTTTGTGAAATGAATGCTGAGGCAGGTTCCTTCAGCAGAACGAAAACAGTCGAATGCGCGACGTACTGTTTTCTGGAGTGCCTGCTGAACCTTCAGGTTTCATAGGGGACGTCACCTATACTTGAAAAAGCGGGAAGATTTTGATGTTGGTTTTGGCATAATCTTCATTTGCTGTTTTCTTAATAGCTAATTGAAATTTTGAGATAATATATAGTATGCCCGAAAGAGTAAATTCTGGGTATTTTAAAAATGTAGTTATTTCAGATAACTAAAAAAAGCACACACAGGAGCTCCAGTTAAGAAATTAAATCGCCACAAAGATGTGTTATGACAGTTATAAAACGCAGACGGAGAACAAGTTTGTAAACACGTCAATACAAAAAAAACCTTCGGAGTGTGGTATTCAGTTGCTGCCATTCTATTGTGTGTCTCCGTGGACTGCTCTGTTATTTTTTTTTTTTTATATAGAAGTCACCTTTCTAAATACACAAAGAAGCGCTCTACATTTTTATTTGAACGTTTTATTTTGTTTTGTGTTTTACCCAGATAATAGCTACGTTACATGTTAACGAATATTAGTTTTCGCAACTATATGATATATTTTAATAAAACAAAATTGCACTAATTAAAAATAAGTGACAATATACGCAGTGCTATAAACCTCACACACGTGCCAACATTCTGAGCCGTTATCTATATGCACATCAAGCTAGAAATCAAATGCAGTTTCGTTTCGTTTGTTTTTCATCCCTATCTCGAAGTCAAGAGTGTTGCATCTCACAAATATGACACCTTAATGTAACATGTGACACTTTAAGACTATTGAGTATATATATTTGCAGGGCTTGAAAGCAGTATTATATTTTATTTGCCCTTCAAGAATGCTGCTTAATAATCTATGTTAGGAAACAAAGCTCAATCGACTTGGCATTGATTTGTGCACAAATAGACACACGAAACCATTTTAAATTACAATATACGTAGAAAATCGTGTAACAGTAAAAAAAAAGCCCACCCATTTTGCGTGTTCAACGCAAGATGGATGTTTTTTCGGATGAAATCTAGTATTCTAAACCAAAAGGCACACGTTATTTTTCTTGGCTATTCTACTCCATTTCTTAGCACATGACATAGTAAACACAGATGCGTAATGAAAAAGATAAATTCAATGTGTCAAGACATGCAGGCTGTTGGGAAGACGCCAAAATCAATCTGATCTTTCTTATCCCTTCAGGGGTATGTATTTGATTGGCAGAACGTGTTACTTATTTCTACCAAACTGTGATTGAAGCCCCTGGTGTCCTTTGTCACTGTATAGCGTTCGATGTTGAGGACGGAAGCTATGGTGCGACCCACTCCGAGCTTAGGGAGAACGTTCTGTTTGTTCTCTATTGCCGCCGCGCTCGTATAAACGAGTACCGTGACCGTCGTCTTTTATTGGCGGCGCGGCAGGTCGGTGGATCGCCCCAGTCACCACCGACACCAAACGTGTGCTGTTTGCACTATTTAGTTGCGAGGCGGTCGTGGATCTCAGTGAAGCAGATATTTCAGAATGTGTCAGATATTAGCTCATGAATAGCGAGAAAAGGGTATAAACGAATTAAACACTTGTTGTACATCGTCTTAAAAGATTGTTCAGAAAAGGATAGTCAAAGGGGTGTCATGTCGATTTTCTTGTTTCCAATTAAATTGTTATAAAGGAAGCAAAACGTGCCCACACAACGGGACGAACCTTTTTTTTTTTAGATACTTTTTTTGTTTTGGGGAGACAAAATCGCGTTTGAGAGGAAGCTGACCAACGACTTCCTTAAATGCGCCAACTTTGATGCAATACGAATAAAAATACATTTTTGTACGCCGTAGACATTTTTATGTATAAAGCACGCAAAGTTGGGTTCTAGAATTAGCTAAATTACTTTTATTGAAGCATATGTTTCAAGAAAAATAAAATGACAAACTTGGCTTTTTGCGCAACTCTTTTATATGAGCGCATTATCTGCAAATTTTTAACGCATTTTAATATCACGTTTTCAGTTTAAACATTTTAGCAGAGAATGAAACGCTCTCTCCACTTTACAAAAAATAGGGTTCTGCTATTGTTCGTATTTCTGGCATTGAACCAAAAATATTTCCATAAAAATTGAAAATCGTAAAATCTTTGAACAGCAAAAAGAAAAAAAAAATCATCATAGGTTTTTTTTTTTAATTTGTTAAATGAGCACTTGAAAATCGGTAGTTGATGCCCTGCCCACCATGACGCTTAGAAAACTGAAGTAGGTGCTTCAATAATCTAGTCAGTATCTCAACAGCGTGTCTCTGGTGCGTACGTAGACAAGACAAGTGACAGTAAGATTGGAACGACCATACGTCACTTGCCTAAGCGTCATTGTGGGCAGGGGTTGCGGAGGGCTTTTCGCACGCAATTTTTAAATCGGTCAAGAAAACGAGATAATTTAGCAAAGAATGTTTCAAAAACCTATACACTATAGCGAATTTCTTCGATTCGTCTGGTTTTTAAATTTATGTGCCATCAATACTGCAATGGCAACATGACTCCAGCGCCAATCATCAAAACGTTAATTAACAAGTTTTAGTTAATTAGTCAAAGTACCATAACAATTATTCCCACATCTAATGTCCGCCGAGCCTGATAAATATGAGGTGAAAACGGCACTCGTCTAACTTTCACCTCCTTTAGAAATAACATTTCGAAGGAAAATAACACAGCCGGTATGCATAAAAATAAAAGACGTTTACAATTATCTGTAATGCAAAATTAAAGCAGAGCCCTTGAGGAGCAGGGGGGAAGGGGTTGGTGGAAAGGGATGGATGGTCAGTTTAGGCACGACGTCGCCAGACGAACAGCTGATGCAAAACCTCTCCCTTCTTCAGGTTGGTTACCTTCCGAATGCAGTTTGTTCTCGAAGTAGAAATCCGAATTTTATTGCGATGTCGTGCCCCAACGACCTTTTCTGGCGAAAGTGGCTGTGTTTTTACTGCTTGCAGTACTCGTACATTTGTTATGTTTCTCGGCTCCTTTCGTTAATGTCTGGAGACGTGGCGGCAAACCGGGGACCACTAACCGATAGTGAGCAAATCACAAGTATTCTTGCAGCTGTCCAGAGTATAGAGGCTGCTCAGACAAATTTGCTGGCAACAGTCTCGTCATTAGAGAGCGGACAAAAGGCACCGAGATATCTGTCCAACAATTGTTTTCAAAGATGAGTGCTGTTGAAACGAAGTTGGCTTATAGGAACTTTGCATCTCTAACCCCCCATGATGAAAATCTTCCTGATGACCTAGCGAATATTCAGAAGCAGTGCGATGACAATGAAAATAGGCTTCGGAGGTCAAATCTGTTGTTCTTTGGCTGCCTAGATAACAGCACCGAAACATGGGGGCAATCGGAACAAAAAATTATCGAGTTTTGTTCGAGCAAGCTGGGAATCCAGCTTGATCCCGCAAATCTAGAAAGATCCCACCGCCTAGGGAAATTCGAGCCCCAGAAGGCTAGGCCAATAATAGTCAAGTTTGCCCGATTTAAAGACAAAGAGAGCATCCTGGCCTCTGGGTTCAAACTGAAAGGCACCCATTACGTTGTACGCGAAGATTTTTCTGCGTCTGTGCTAGTTGCCTGTGCCAAACTTTTTGAGTACGGTAGGAGTATGAACGTACCGTTTAAAGTGCGTTTTAACAAACTGCACCCGGAAAACAAGCGTTTTATTTTTAACTCGGAATCTCAAACAGTTGTTGAATTTTCATAGCTACATGCTTCTGGCAAAAATAAAGCGTTACCGTCATCCCCTTATGCCGCCTTGCGCGATAAAAACAAAAGCCTTTCTCTTGTTTTCACTAATAGTCGCAGCTTTATGCCAAAACGCGACGAGTTTCACAGTGTACTGGAGGACAGCTCATCAGATTCAGTCATTTTGACAGAAACTTGGTTAAACCCTGAAATCGAAGATAAGAAGCTTTTTTCGCGAAACTTAGATTACAAAGTCTTCCGCCACGACCGGCATGGCCAGAGGGGTGGCGGTGTGGTTATCGCAATAAAAAGTTATATATCTTCTTTTGATATATAACTTTTTCCAACCATGACTTGGAATTTACTTGCATATGTGTTTGAACGCCATCAAATAAGGCCATTGTGGGCGTATGTTATAGGCCACCAAATTGTGCTTCATCATTTCATACTGATCTATGCTCTCTCTTACTTGATATACGAGATCGGTTTCCAAAGGCTGATATGTTGTTATTTGGTGATTTAAATTTTTCACAAATCGATTGGTCAAACCTATCATCCCTAGGCTCGGCCACATCCGCACATTTTCTAGACATGTGTCTTACTTTGAACATTACACAGCTTGTTCATAAACCAACTTGTTCGGGAAATATTCTCGATTTAATACCAACTACGTCACCGGATCTTGTCAAGTGTATCCAGTACTGCGACGGGCTCAGTGATCACAGGCTGCTGCATGTTGATTTGTCACTCCCCACTCTCACCAAGCATCCCATTTCCAAAACTATTCACGATTATAACAGAGCTGATTATATCTCGATAAACCTAGATTTGGCACTCTTCTTTGACAACTACGTCGTTCATTTCCATCTTTGATCTGTAGAAGAAAACTGGACATTATTTGAAACTAAAATGAATGATCTAGTAAAACTGTTTGTTCCTATAGTTCGTGTACGCACCGATTTAGGTAATCCGTGTTTTACAAAAACCTTGCTCTCTTTGCGAAACAAGAAAAAAAAAAAACTTTTTGCAAATGCCAAACGGTTAGATACCAGCCGGTCTTGGGAAGTCTACAATTCTGCACTAAAAAACTACACCAGGAGCATAAAACAAGCCAAGAATAAATTATTTTTAAATGACTTACTGTCCATTTTGAGGAGTAACCCGAGGAAGTTTTGGAATCTGGTTTCACCAAAGAACAACAACTCCGCCATCCAACTACGTACCGACAACGGCGATCCCATTCCAGAAAGAGACATTCCTACAGTGTTTAACGAATATTTTTCTTCCATTTTCACTAACGAGTGTTTGAACACTGTTCCCAGCCTCCCCGAGCAACCTTACGAAACCATTCCTCTAATCAGTGTAAGCGCAGTCGGTATTCAAGATCTCATTGACAAATTAAAACTCTCATCGTCCGCCGGTTCTGACAGCATTAATTCAAAAATTCTAAAAAATATTACCAGTATCTCGAGTGAGTTCTCAAAATTAATATTTGACCAATCGCTATCTGAAAGCTCCCTCCCTTCTGACTGGAAGGTTGGCAGGATCGTCCCAGTCTTCAAGCTGGGAAGTTGCTGTTTGCTTTCAAACTATCGTTCAATATCTTTAACTTCAATCGCATCTAAACTTCTTGAGCATATACTATAGTATATGCTCAAGTATATGCCAGTATAGCTAGTAGGTGCGGTGTGTCCGTAGTACTATCACCCCCTAAAAATTACGACAAATTTGCTCTAAGGTTCGCGCCAAAGCGAGAAAAATATTTAAAAAAAAACATGTGCCTCAAAAAAACTGCGGCCTTTTGTTCCCTGTTCGTTGGGCGCTGTATATATCCGGTTACGTCCCAATCCGGCTGAAGCCTCAATTCGGCTATTGCCTCAATTCGGCTAGAAGTTTCAATTCGGTTGGACGTTCCAGTTCGGCTACATCTCCAATTCGGCTAGAAGTTTCAATTCGGCTGGACGCTTCAGTTTGGCTAAATCTTCAGTTCGGCTACAAGTTTCAATTCGGCTGCATGCTTCAATTCGGCTAGATCCTTGTTTCAATTCGGCTGGACGTTCCATGTTGATCAAGCTAGACATCCAAGCATAAGGTGCCCCCAATTTTTTTAGAGAGACGTTAACTATATCTGCATCTTGCCTTAACATTGCAACATGCAAGCTCAGATCAATAAGTTCAAGCAGCTACGAAGGCTTTGGGCACAGAAACATTTGTGTTTGTGTTGTTTGTTCTGTGGAGTTGCTGTGCAAACACCAGGTCTCTGCTTCAAAGAAATTTATTCACTTGCCCAAAGAATGGATTACAGCAGTCCAAAGGTTGCTTCTTCCAGTGCTGGCCACTGCTCACGTGAAAGGGACAGGACGCCTTGGCTGCTCCTACGTCGAACTGAGTTGAAGAAAAAAAGAAGATACCTGCATCAGTTATGAGACAAAACAATATGGTAGGGGCTCAATCCAGTGATTTACATCTTCAGGAGGCTAAGGAGAATGTAACAGTATACCTGTAATTTTTTTCAAGGTCACAAATTTGACTCAAAATTGGCTAAACACACCAGTAGCTATGACTGACCTCGTAACCAAAACCTTACGTCCGCAAAAAATTGTTTGGCGACATTGAATTTTCAAATTCGGTCCTCATCATATTTTCAAAGTGAAAGTTTCTACTGGCAGTATTAAAAATATGGAGGCTCGGGCAAGCTGCTGTTGCATACTTTTCCACAGCGCGAAAAATTCGCAACCAAGCACAGGCACACACAAAAGGAAAAGACATTCATGAAGCTCTGACTTGCAACTCAGACTTGTATTATTTCTTCTCTGCCTACGCCTGTCTTTTTAAACAATAAGATTTTTTTTTTGTTATTTTTGGTTTAATGTGGATGCAAGATGATTTAATTATTTTTTGTAATAAATCTGGACAAGGTTTAGTGACACAGTTTTCTTCTAACCTTGAAATCTTTTCAGCTTCAATAACTTCCCTAATTAGTTGATTATTATTTTTACTTATTACGGGGCAATGATTTTAGTTCTGCTTGACATCTGCAATCTTGGCAATGTATGCCTTAGTGTCGAGAAGTGATTCTGTTTATGTTGTAGTCGTGTTCCCCTTGTCTATGTGACATCAGTATTTGTGACGTCGAGGTGGGGAGGGGTTGGGTTTTGGCAGCAGAACTTGTTTCCAACTGATTAGAAGAATTTCGATGGCAACAAATAAAGCCTGCGCAACCCCAACAATAGCTCAGCAGCACGAAAGAAATATGTTCCATTCTGTTCTCTGATGTGGTTGTGCTAGCCATGCTCCAAACAAACAAGAGTTTCGAACAAACCATTTGGGCTTCGTAACGTGAAGAGGGGTACAGTTTCTATCATGAAGGAAGCCATTAGCCGGCAGATTTTATGGGACGAGCGAAGGCGGCGGAACTAGATTTCACACTTCACCCCGCACAGCCATGCAGCGCGGCACGTTCCCGTGGCACCTACGGCTGTTAGTAGCAAGTATGTCAGGGAGCCTTTAAAAAGGTGGGTAAAACAAAGTTTTTCAGTGACCGAATCGAGGAGACTGATAGCTTAATGTACCGACACCTGGATAAGTAACCCAGTTGTTGTTGTTGTTTACGGGTTTTATGGTGCAAGAGCTCCGACGGCCATACTGCGCCAAACTAGGTAGGATAAGTAACCCTGGTTTGCAAGTTTTGTCGTGGGAGAGTTGGTATTAACTGGGGTGCACTGCGAGTTGTAGAGGATCTAGAGTCACACCGCCATATTCAGCTCAAGAAACCTCGTCTAGGCACAGGCAACTCCTTCCGCAATCATTGAGACTATAAATTAATTAATACACTTGTGTCTGGTTATTTTTTGTTTCTTTTGACTTTCTGAGAATCGGGAAACTCAGCAAGCAAATTTAATATCTAAATTATTCTGAAAAACTGAGAATTTAATCAAAACAAGCTTCGAGAAACATCAAATTTTCCACAAAGGTAAACTCCAGAAAACACCCTCGAATGCCACAAAGGATTACATTCTTTTCCCCTGTCTTTCTTCTCCGACATTGTTTCCCTGCTTTTATCAGTCTCGGGTTTTCTACATTATGACCGACAAAGGATTAATTCTGGAAACACGGAATGCCGCTTATAGTGATGCTGCTATATGTCACGCTAGGGGTAGCCAGGCAGGCTCTGGTGCAGCTTGGTTATGACCTTCCTCGCAAAGGGAAGTTTTGGCATTGCATATGAGGCGATACTTGCCCAAGTCTAGAGGTTACCTTGGCAAGGTTGTGGAAGCACCCATGCTCACACGTACGGTAACTGCCCAGGTCACCTTGGAAGGTCTCAACACACGGCAGGCACCATCGTCTGTCGTAGGTATGATGCGCTGCAATGTCTGATGACACAAACTGCAGCAAAACAAAACATACTTTCCTGTGAAACAGTATCCATAGCTGCAATCTCCGTACCAGCACACTGCATGAGTAGCTAATCTCATTGTGCACTTCTTTCTACATTAGAAGCACAGTTTAGCCTGAAGGCGTCGGCATATTTCGGTTCCACGTATAAAGTCACTCATACAGATTTACGTCAAACAAACATATTTCGCCACGTCTGTGGCTGTGGCAGAAAATACTAAGAAACGCGAGATAAATCGACGATTGCATGCTTCAAATGGTCAGAAATGGGAGGAAAAAGCCCCGAGACACTTTCCTCCCATTTCTCCTCCTGTGAACAGCAAGGTCGAGGGAGCCCACCAGTGGTGCAATCGGTGGTTTGTACGCGGTGCTCGAACATGATTAATTTACGATGTTTGGATACCATCATTTCAGCCATGTTGCGATTACATTGATACCTTAAGAACTGTCAAATGCTGATTGAAAAAAAATTGTACCGGCTCATTCACGGCTTTCTTAGCTTTGGTTGCTCCCATTACGGAATAAAGGGTTTGTTCACCAAATAAACAACACACTCCCGAGCTTCATCCAGTTTGTCACTGAAGGCTTTGTTCGTGTTCGAAGCTAGATCTTTGCTCAAAAAGCACTTGGAAATTACAAACAAATCTACAACGACTCTAAGCAACCCTCGTCTCATTGAACCGCAGCGCAGTTTTCGCCCAAAGGAGCCACAAGTAACGACTCTTGAGAGCAAAATAATTATCTATAAAAGCTAGACACAATGCATGGTTCCGGCATTTGAGCACAAGGTATTTGACGTCTTTCGGAGAACGCTACAAAAGCTTCGTATTCCAGCAAGAGCTTAAACGTAAAAAAATTTTAGTTTTCTTCGTATCTGCCTGAACTGGGCGGAGCCACCCGAACGACCCGACGTATGCAAGATCCAAACCATGTGTCGCAAACTGCTGTGTGCAGCACGCCGGAGCAGCCATCTTTCCGACTGTTTGCACGCTGGCTGACATTGTTTCGATGCACATGTGTCTTGCGTTTAACGTTTCGATGGCAGCCTTTCATTTTTAAGAACAAAGCGTCAAGTGCTAGCCTGGCTGTCACTAACACTGTTCACACACACAGTTGCTCAATGCGAAGTGCAAACAAGTACGCCCATGACATGCTGGAAAGGACAGCCTGGCGCCTAGGCAGTACGGCCATGCAGGTCCAATCAAAGCTCGCAGGATGCTGTACATAGACTGCGCGACACTGTTAAGCACTAGACACAACAAAGAAATAAATGCACCTTGATCCTACGAGAAAACTCTGATGACACAGCGTATAGTAAGACTTGCGAAGCTTGTAACTGGGTTCATGAGCTTTTAATCACTCCTGCGACACACACCTGCACACAATGTGTCATCCGAATTTACCCATTGGATCAAGGTACATTAAATTTTTTTCCGCTGCCAAATGGAAGGGAAGGTGCGACAACATTATCCTTTTGTCTTACCCTAGCATGAACTAGCTGGTAATGGTACAATTACAAGCGAGTTGCTTTCACTGGTGTCCCTCGAGCTCTCGTACAACCAAACCGCAATTAAACGCAGGGCACTTGCCCGCACTTGTAGCCACTCCGGCTAGTCCATGCTAAGACGCGACAAAGCATGGCAGGAAGCCTGCCACTACAGCACGTCAGCCGCCGGGCATGACTGGCGAGTGCAAGCGCCACGTGAGTCACATGAATGTTCCGCAATAGCTGCGTGACTTAAAAGAACCCAGATGAAACGCCGTTCGTTGTGCCATTTAGTGGTGCAGGGGTAGAACATCGGGCTCCTAATCAAAAGGCTGTGGGCTCAGTCCCCCTATAGGGGAGACATATCATTGATTTTCTTTCATTAAGTGAACCCTATCTTTGCTTTTATTCTCTGTTCTTCTCATTCGACGTGCTTCCGTGACCGACTGGGTAATCCATGTTGATCTACAACAACTGGATCGGTCGTTGCATGCTCTCAACCCTAGATATATAACACACCGTATAATAGATAAAACAAGCGTCCCGCAATGCTTACCATAGGAACCGTCACTGGCATCACTAACAGTGACAAGGTGCAACGCAACATCGCATCGCTCGGATGTAGCCCATCAAGAAAAGATTGCGCAATCTGTCGGCTGCAATCCATTGAGAAGCAAAATGGCCTCCCTGTATGTTTCGATTGAATCGGTGCTGTGGGCGGACTCACTGTTCTATGTGCGAGCCTAGCATCTGTGTATATCGTTGCTGAGTGAGTACTCTGGGCTGCACCGGAAATTACTTTCTCGCGTCCATTGTTCTCATCAAGAAGAGCGTCACACTATCACCGTGCTCCTAAATAGCATGGATGCAGCACAGCGTTTAATGTGAACTCTTTCGCACGCTACAAAAATATTACCCTCTACTCGTGCAAAAAGAGAAAACACCTTCGGAATTTCACTAAAACATATTCTGAAAACATGGAACCCTAGCTATAGCCACTCCAGTGTATTATATACTTGGGCAGGATTGGCCAGGCTGACGCGGCCTAAGAGCTGCAAACAAAATCACAAAATTTTCAAGAGCCGCAGAGGAGGGAGGAGGGAGGGGGGGGGGGGGGCCGCGGCAGGTTTTTTGTTTAGAGCAACAAACGAAACTCAAACTAATTTCGGTCTATCTTATACGAGTCAAAAGCAGTCCAATTGTGCGTAAGGCAGCAGTAGCACATTTAAAACGTGTTTTATTTCTCTGTTTGGGGAAGTGCTCTGCGAGAGAGGGAGGGGGAGAGAGAGGGGAGGGATAAGGGAGGGAGCGGAGAGCCGCAGCTTGGCCACCCCTCTACTAGGGCATCGCCATGCAGGTTCTCAAGGAGCTTGGGAACGGCCTTTCCCTCTAAATTAATTCCTGGCATTGTATACTAGGCGATACCTGCTGTAGTCTATGGGTTACCTTTGCAGGGAGATGGAGGCAGCGATGATCACACGTACGGCAATTGCCCATGTCGCACATCATCATGGAAGGTCTTCATGAAGCAGGCAACTTGTCCTGTCGATGGAGACCCCAACATATCCTGCATATGTGGGTAAAGTGCCTAAAATTTAATTTAATTACAACTACAACTACTTCTCTCCAAAAGCATCATGACATCAAAGCTTGCCGCTTTCCATAGATGGACTCACTAACACAGCCTGGCCTTTTTCGGTCGGCCAGGGCGTCGAGAGTGTTTTGTAGCGACCCGCCACACGCCCTCAAAGTTGAACTTGCGTCGTATTCAAATTTCGGAAGAGAAGCCTACTACCAAGTATGATGGAATTGTAGCAGGGGGTCATGATGTTAGCTCCGTAGCCCCGCAACCCAACCTCCATTATCGCCAGCCCCTTTGCCGTCTACTTCCTCGCCCATCATGACTACCCGTCATCCCTTGCGGTTGACGCTTGTTCGTAGGGAAGGACTGGCTGGCACTGCTGGGCTCTGCGCCGCTACTCATCCCAATTCCCAAATGGAGACTGCGGCTGACCGGTGACATCCGTTGTCTGCTTCCTTTCTTCGGTACTTTGCTTCGGTTAAGGAACTGTTTTTTGCAGATAGTATAACGTGTTGAAATCGCTTACCTACTAATTTCAACGGCAATTCATCTTGGAAGTGCCCGCGCAAAGCTGGTGTTGCGATGTGTGGTGATATCAAACGCAGAGAGTGCCTGAAGAATTTTGAGGTTGCTCAAACGATTTGTGGATTTGTTTGGACGCACTTTATGACGAACAAATCAGCGGCAAGCGGCTCATAGTCAGATCTTCTAAATTGCCGATTGCGACACTTCCCTGATGACTTGCTAAGTGCTTGGATATGGTCAAAAAACTTCGAGTGAAACCTATTCCTTCAGACTACGGATACGGAAGGCTCCGCTTCTCGGGGCGCGATGACCCAGGTCCCCTCTACAGCCCATCGAGCCTTCGGACGGCGCTCGAATGCGTGCTCAGAGTGCAGTCAAGTGTTACTTTAGTGCCATCGGACGGCACTCAGATACAACCTGGATTAAAAGAGTTCGCTTTTATTGTTATTGCGGTCACTGTGTAGGTCACTTACTGAGGTGAAGAGGAGGTGAGACGGGGTCCAGTCACCGCCGCGATCAACGACCGAAATCCAACGGTTCCGCAGCCCGCTGTCCCTTGTAAAACCAGGAGAACTGCCCACAAATTCATTTTACTGCGAATTGTATTATGCTCTGGGACTTAACGGTGAAATGTAATGCCTGCGGAAGAATAACCTCAACGGTCCTTCTAGTCGCGCACACTGCAAAGCCCCATCCTGGCCCCTCCGACGCGCGATGCCACATACTTTCGATTCCTAGAGCTCGCCTGTTCATCGCAGTTCGCCCAGTCTGCCGCTCACGGCTGCACTCGCTATATCCCTTCCGTTCTGATAAAACCCACTTGACAGAACGAGTGAACGGGTGTGGTTTCACAAAACATAGTGTCTAGAAAACTGTCCGACGGCACTCTTGCAGAGCGTTCAAATGCCGTCCGACGGTACTCCACTCGCGCGTTCAAGTGCCGTCCGAAAGTCTCGTATAAAACGAGTTCTCAAAACGACTTTTACGAAGGGGAGTGTGGCGTATTGGTAAGATGTGTCACATAAGCATGTGATCCCCAGTGATACACGCGCCGTCCGACTCCCGGACGGCACTTGTAGGCGCGATTGGAGTGCCGTCGGGCGGCACTGTAGACACAGCCTTCGGAAAGTGCTTTGTGGCCCCTTCCCGAACTTGTGCTACCATGCTTTCGTGGATACTCACCCTTGATGAACGAACTGTGAAGTGGGACCGGTCAGTGATTCGGTATTACTTTCGCTGCAATCGGAGGCGTTGATTTGAACCGCTCGTTCTCGAAATAGGAGCCTTGTGTTGAACAAAACCATCCAATAACTCAAAGGCCGCAACCACGTCGCACACAACGCTCTACCTGCCCCACATGCGTTGCGCCGTCTTGGGTACCAGTGTTGCCAGGCGAGGAAAACAAAAATCAGTGGATACTGTATAGAACTCAATCGAACTCCCTAAAATCAGTTAATAAAATTATGCACTTTTTTTACTCCCAGACTAATCTTTTAGCAAATATCATAAACTATAAAACAGCAGTTTAGATAAAATTGTATTCCCAAATTGAGCTATAATTAAGAAAAAAAAACTTTGCCATACTAAAATGGGTGTTATTTTTATTGCGTCACTCTGCTGCAATGTCCGGCAGAAATGTTTTAACGTCCAAAAGTCGGTTTGATTGTATCAACTATTCCGATGACTTGACTCAACGCTGCATTACAAAAACCCAAACTCTTCTGCGTGAAAACGGAACTACGTGGATGCGAGTTGCAAAACCTCTTCGTGGTCTGGAAACACTGTACGGGCGGCCGTCTTGAGTTTCGGTTTCTCCGCATTTCCTTCTAGGGCATGGACGCTCCGCCACTGAGTGCGATTCGGAAATTTTATTGTTTTCTGACTTCCGACCGATCACCCAACGTGGCCGAAGAGCTAGGCCGTCATGCGCTTCATCTCTGAGGACACTCTTTTTTCGATGCGAACACCGATGAAATCGTACTGTTTAGCGGTAGACTGCCTACGGTGTTACATGCGACTCAAAATCTTTTTTTTTTTTTTTTATTAACAAAAGTGTTTTATTGTTTTTTTTTTGGGGGGGAAGCTTTGTATTTCAATGGAAACTGTTCCCTGGGAAATATTTTTCAGACGTTGCAAGAGCTAAATTGGTTTCAGATAGGAAAAATTGGGTTGTGTGTGTGTTTATAGAGCCTGGAACTTGGTCTGTCTCACAGGGGCGACTAGTCTCCCAGCTGTAGATGAGCAATTTAGCCAGTGCAGTACAACCGCTATCCTGGGGTCTTTAACGTGCACCACGCAGTAGTGATACACGACCGCACGCCGGTACGATGCTCATCCAAAGGATAGCACTTACCTCAAGCACAGTTGACGGATGTTTCGCTAATATTGAAGATTTGTTCAACCCTGGCAGGATAACTGCATTGACTTTCTCAAGACTAAACAACTTTTTTTTTCACCTCGGCTGCGACAAAAAAAAAATAACAAAAAAAAAACGATGTGAAAAAATGAGTGTGAAATGAGGTTGGCACCACCCGTGTTGCTCCACTCGACGTCCGCCACGTAAGTTTTCGCCGCCGCGGCCGTCGAATTTGTAGCCACTGCGATAGCAAAATCCCTTCTCCATGAATGGTGAGCAAACAGACACGTAGTCTGTGTCTGTTATGTTTTCTATTCAAGAATATTTCAACAACAAACTTCTGTTTTGTTTTAGATGTGTTTTACAAACCTCGTTTACCGACGCCAGACAAAGTGTATGGAAATCGCTGCAAAGCAACGAGGTTGTTTTTTGGCTTTCCAAAACATTAAAGCAAGGCCTCTGTGGTGTAGAACATTTAAACTCTCGGTATTTTCCGCACACATTGAGCTACTTGCGCATCAAGAAAAACGACTCTACAATGCGCATAAAAAAAAATTCATAAAGAGGTTCGGTACAACTTCGTGAAAAGATTAGAGCCCAGTTCAACCGTTGTAAATGGCTTCACGCCGCGCGATAACGTGCGCATGTTTCTTCGCGTTGTCATTTATTGTTTTCCTAAAATTTTTCTCAAGATTTGTGAAACAAAATATCAATAATAAAAAAAGCTCGAAAAAACGCCCGTTCCTGCTTACATAAAATTGAAAGAATAAAACACAAAGGACAAGCACAGGACAACCACTTTCTTTCGTGAAAGAGAGTGGTTGTCCTGTGCTCGTCCTGTGTGTATCACTTTCAATTTTATGTATTCATGTTCAATCCGCTCGCCTTCGCCAGTCCTGCTTACGTCGAGAAGTTTGGGTTGGGAGTCGCTATCAGGTGGATCCTTTTCGCATCCCAAAACAAGATTGAATCGATGTTCTTTTTTTCCCCCTTTTTAAATGTATTTTTTTCACAGATAACGCAGGGCTATCTGGCTACGTTAGCACTGAATCAACATTAGAAACAGGGACATAGGTACTTCATGAAGCGCAGCAACAGGAGCAACCTAAATGAGTGACTCGCGGTTCTAACATGAAAGCTAGATCTGTGCTGTATGTGGGAACAAAAACATTAGTGCGTAATTAGCACGTGTAGCCGCCGCAGTGAGTAAAGCCCCTCTATCCTGGGAAAAGTGGCGCCATTCATTATTGTGGAAATGCTCGAGACACGTGCCGCGTCACATCTGGGTAGAGCAAGTATTCTAGTACACTGTAGCATAACGTCTGAAATCTAGATCAGTGCTGCGCTGTGCAGCCATGATCTTCCCAAGTGCGGCACGTGCCTCGTGGATCCACGCACCTCGCGCTACTTTTGAAACGTGAAGGGGCTTTAGAGTGAGGATCGCTGAAGCGCCCCTTACGTGCTTCTCGCCGGGAATACATTCGTGTTATCTTAGTGCGGACAAAGCCCCAAGGCTACGAGCGCGAGCTCCTAGTGTGACAGCGGCACGGCTAAACGAGCGCTCTAGCTGCAGGACCAACTGTAAAAATTATTGACACCAAGTATAGGATTTCGAACGGAGGCTGATGGCGCGTGTTCCATTTTTGTTTTCTTGGTTTAAATATTTTTATTCATTAGCGCGCGTGGATAGATGCTGTAGTGCCGCTTTATATTGGCACGCTCACGCCCTCGCCAGACAACACGGCCGTCGCTCCGCCATCACTCCCTCTGACCAGACAAAGGAGCCCCGCAAAAGATGGGACGTTTGCAGTATTGATCTCTATGAAAATATACCTAATACTAAATTACCCAAGCATCAAGAAGAATGCCGGGATTGGTGTTTCAGGCGCCGCACGCCTATGCCTTCCCCGTGTAAAAGATTCGAAGTAAATAACCAAAATAAAGCTTTGAAGAACGCGCGTGTAAGATGCAATTTGTTTTAGACATCTACTTTGGAAAGTTACTAATGTGAGACCAGCACGTGCAGCGCGTGGAACACCAGTCCCTGCATTCTCCTTGATGCTTGGGTAATTTGGCGATAGGTCTATTACTGATCGCGCATACCCGCTTGGTCGCTGAAGGGCTAGTGAAGTCACCGGGCGGCCATCTTGCAAATAAACAAATTGCGGTTTTGCTAGCGTTACAGAGGCAGCCGTCAGCGTGCTGGAGAAACGTTTTCTACTCGTTCGTCGTCATTCGTTAAAAGAGGTTTTCCAAGACCCTGTGTAAGCGTTGAGACTTACTGTTGAGAACACGTGGAAAATTTTACGAAAGTGCAGGGCCGCACGAAAAAGGCACAATTCGTCGAGAGCAAGTTTCATCGGTCTCGCGACGTAATCAAAATTTCCTTGTCACGCCGAAGTGCTACGTCTCTGTGCCTTCGTACGCTTGGATACCGATCAAGATTCGACGTCATGTGGATGTGTTTTACTAGTACAATGTGTGTGAAGGTGTGTGTGCCTCTACAGCAGCGTTTTACTTGACTCTGCCGACTGTATTTGTAACTTGCGGCACTCGCAATCCAGAAACGAGAGTGGCGACGGAAGAAGGGGGGGGGGGGGGGAGGTACGTTATTTTTACGGGTTACAGAATACCAAGGAACAGCAGCTCATCACTGATCAGTGGTCTGACCCGTGGGTCTGACTCATGATCAACAACTGCACGTGACATCAAATTTGAGCGCGGCTCGATTAATTATGATTGGTGAACGGATTGCACTCCGCTTCAAAGATTTTCAATCTCGCCGTCTTGTACTTTTGCCTTCTAAAACCATCCTTGCTCCGCAGCGTTGCTCTATTAGTTCTGCTATGTCATCGATTAGAGATCAGTGCTGCAATATTTTGCGGGGCGCCTTTGTCTGGCTAGAGGGAGCGCGAACCACCCCTCTATTAGGGTGCCTCAATGTGCGTTTGTCATAGGGCGAAGACACCCATTGTTGTATTGAAAACTGCCTGCGCATGCCGAATGACCTTAAAATGGCGCCAAAGCGCCGGGCAGGGCTAAGCGCTCGCTCCGAACGAGATCGAAGCGCGGGCATTCTGGGCATAGAAATGGCCGAGATGCCGCCACCCTAAGACAGACGTGGCGAAAGTGTATGAAGGCACCCTAGCCTCTATCCTTGGAAAAGTGGTGCCATTCAGTGTTGTGGAAATGCTCGAGACACGTGCCACGCGCCCCTTCTGTGAAGAACATGTCGTCTAAAATCTAGCTCAGTGCTGCGCTGTGCCGCCATGATCTTCCCAAGGGCTGCACGTTGCACGTGCCGCGTGTATCGACGCATCTTGCGCTACTTTTTTTTTTTTTTAACATGAAGGGTCTTTAGTAAGGATAGAAGCCCCTTCATATCTTAGAAGTAGCGCATAGCGCGTCGATGCACGAGGCAAGTGCAACGTGCAGGTCTTGGAAAGATCATGGCGGCACAGCGCAGCACTGAGCGAGATTTCAGACGCCATGTTCTTCCCAGAAGGGGCGCGTGTCACGTGTCTCGAGCATTTCAACAGCAATGAATGCCACCACTTTTCCCAGGATAGAGGGACTTTAGTAATGATGGCGGAGCGGCGATGGAACTTAAAGCGGCGCCGTGTCGCCTGGCGAGGACGCGAGCGTGCCTACATAAAGCGGCACAACAGCCTCTATACACGCGCGCTACTGGATAAAAATATTTCAACTAAGAAAACAAAAATAGAGCACTCGCCATTAGCCTCCGTCACCTTAGCCTGGACCAGTAAAACAACCTCGTTGCTTTGCAGCGATTCCATTACACTTTGTCTGGCGTCTGTAAACGAGGTTTGTAAAACACATCTAAAACAAAATTGTTGTTGAAATATTCTTGAATAGAAAACATAACAGACACAGACTACGTGTCTGTTTGCTCACCATTCATGGAGAAGGGATTTCGCTATCGCAGTGGCTAAAAATTCGACGGCCCCTGCGGCGAAAACTTACGTGGCGGACGTCGAGTGGAGCAACACGGGTGGTGCCAACCTCATTTCACACTCATTTCTTTTTTTTTTTTGTCGCAGCCGAGGTGGAAAAAAAGTTGTTTTGTCTTGAGAAAGTCAATGCAGTTATCCTGCCAGGGCTGGAACAAATCTTCAATATTAGCAAAACATCCGTCAACTGTGCTTGAGGTAAGTGCTATCTTTTGGATGAGCATCGTACCGGCGTGCGGTCGTGTATCACTACTGCGTGGTGCACGTTAAAGACCCCAGGCTAGCGATTGTTCTGCACTGGCTAAATTTCTCATCTACAGCTGGGAGACTCGTCGCCCCTGTGAGGCAGACCAAGTTCTAGGCTGTATAAACACACACACAACCCAATTTTCCTATATGAAACCAATTTAGCTCTTGAAACGTCTGAAAAATATTTCCCAGGGCACAGTTTCCATTGGAACATAAAGCTTTCTAACAAAAAAATAATAATAAAACATTTTTGTTAATAACAAAAAGAAAGAAAATTTTTTTTGAGTCGCATGTAACACCGTAGGCAGTCTACCGCTAAACAGTACGATTTCATCGGTGTTCGCATCGAAAAAAGAGTGTCCTCAGAGTTGAAGCGTATGACGGCCTAGCTCTTCGGCCACGTTGGGTGATCGGTCGGAAGTCAGAAAACAATAAAATTTCCGAATCGCACTCAGTGGCGGAGCGTCCATGCCCTAGAAGGAAATGCGGAGAAACCGAAACTCAAGACGGCCGCCCGTACAGTGTTTCCAGACCACGAAGAGGTTTTGCAACTCGCATCCACGTAGTTCCGTTTTCACGCAGAAGAGTTTGGGTTTTTGTATTGCACCGTTGAGTCAAGTCATCGGAATAGTTGATACCACTGTTCTCTATGTCTATTTGCTGGATCGCGTTTGACCAGCTCCTCCTATGGACCGGAATGCGGTCACTGGCGGCCATCTTTAGGTAGAGTTATATCATCTCTAGCAGGGGGGGGAAGGTGCCGCCGCTTCCAATGCACCCTCCTCAGAATTTACGGCGCTCCGTGGGGGCCGCCATGTTAAAACTTGAGACCAGTGTTGCTGCATCTGTAGGTCGTCTTTAAGTTAGAGCTGACGGAGAAAATCTGGCAACGGCGCAACGCCGATGTACGCTGGAAGCTAGAGCCGGTTTGCTTTCGTTGTTTTTGTTTGGTCGGAGAAAATCTAGCAACAACGCACGTTCAAGTTTCAACATGGCGCCGGTATTGCTTCGGCGCTTCGGTTTGACCACGTTTGACGCGGTTTGCCAGCACATTTAGCGAAGACGTGACGGGAGAAGTGCCCCTGTGATGGTCCCGAAAGACGGAAAGTATCATTCGTAATCGTCGTGCGTGCTTTGAAAGCGAAGGGAGTGACAGGGTCCACGAGTGCGCAACCACAAGCCAAGGTTCACGACAGCGCTCCGTTGACTTCGGTGATCTTGTTCTGTTTGGTGCATAGAGATAGGTTTGGTGCAACACGGCGATGCGACAAAGAGTTGAAACGTTCGTGGAGTGTCGTGCGGTGCTTGGAGGTAGAATCCCATACTAATACGAAGCGCAAATTGGTTATTGTGGCGTTGAAATTCAACGGGTTCAGTTCCGTCGTCGTCAGCTGATCCGGTCCAACTGGTCCGGCAGGACGCAGCGAGCGCTTTTAAAAGTAAATCTTCCTTCGTTTCGTTTCAAAATGTGGAAGATTCTCGACGCATACCGTAAGTAAAAAGCTGCGGGCGTTTTCAACAAAATTACGTCGTTTTAAATGAACAATGGACTACGGATTCTTGACCTAGACCTTCCGTTTTTATGCTTCGTGTTGTTGGCGTTTGCACAGCGACGCACACCGCCCGAGTAGATGATTCGGTCCTGCAAACGACCGGTCATACAGAATTTCAGAGAAACATAAGTCACCACTGATATTTTCTTGTAAATCTCGTGTGAATTTGTTGCGCTCGTCATGCGGTGTGAATAAATTAGGGCAACGTTTCCTACCTGCCTACGGATGCATGAACTGAGACCATTTTTTACGTAGTGAACATAGCGTTTTTTCTTTATTTTGGAAAGAGGTGTTGGTGAATTTATTATGGTACAATCACTTGAGAGTTCAGAAATTGGAGAGAGCGAGCATGCTTTCCCAACTTTGTCTCTTTTCTCTCTGGCATTGCCCCAAGTTTCAAGTTGCAGTTTCAGTAGACATGCCTACTAGCAGATACAAACTGCTCTAAAGCAGATAAAAGACTGGTAAGTCAGGGCGGTGCGGACTCCGTGTTTCGCGCTTTTCGCAAGGTGACTGGGTAAGTGCTTTTGCGAGGTATGCGGAGTCGCAAACGATTTTGTTATGCCCGTTGGTTGCGTCTCTCCAGCAAAATGAATAAGATGATCTACAAAGGCGCAATCACAAGCCAATATTTACGATAACCACGATAACAGTGCATTTGATTCGGTGGTACGTGTAGTTTTATTTTACCCTGGTTTCTGCAACAGCGTGTCATGACGAAGAGCTGGAACGTTCACGGTTTGTGCGGGGGGAGGCACTCACTTGATCGAATGACGTTTTAGCGAACGCCCACGTTTGACCCAGGGGCAGATCCAGAGCTCCGTTGTTTTTTTTTTTTTTTTGCGGGGGCGGGGGGGGCGAGGGGGGGAGGGAAAATCTAAACTCTAAAGCAAGATAAACAAGACTCCGGTTGCGCCTTTTGTTTTAACCACCGCAGAACCACACTGCGCCGACGGCCCCTAGATGTGCGCCGCTGCGCCGACTTTTGGTTCTAACTTCTAAGCCGTGCTTTGAAACCGCCGCCGCGGACTTCAGTCTAAGCGACGGAGTGGTTCTCCAAGTGTGTCGCCTGCTAGGGTGCGGCCTACCCTATTTCGAACCCTCGTCCTTGAGTACCGAGCTTCCTACCACCTGGCAGGACGGGAGTTGGTTTTATTTCGGGGGATCTACCCATGTCAAATCGCCTTTTAAGAAGGGGGCAGGGGGGGGGGGGGGGGGGGGTCGACTGTTTGGAGGGTAGGCGGCCGCCCCCGTCGCCTCCCGCCTCCCCCTTGGGTCTGCCCCTGAATTGACAGAAGCCCGCGTCGCCCGCATCGTGAGTGCACTTGGGCTGTTGTAGTGGCTCTAGGCTGTTGATGCTCAAGCCTTTCATCCGCGGCTTGCCGTCAGCTGATCCGGCTGCTCGACGGTGGGGAAGCGGCGAAAGTGACCTCTGAAGCAAATCTAAATCCTTGTTCATCCAGTTATCCGGTGTCAAAGTGTGGAAGGTGTCCAAAGTGTACTGAGGGAGGGAACTACGAGCGTTTTGCCTTGCTTTCGTAACCGAAACCAGAACAGCGAGATAACTGCCTTGCGTACTCCAAAATGATGGAAGCAATAAGTTGCCAAAACCTGTTTTTAGGGTTTCAAGCCGAGTAAACAAGACAAATATAATTAAACTTCTTTGTCTGTATGCAGGAGGACTTATATAACACAACAATACATTCTCTTTCCAAAACGGAAAGAGAGTAAAAATTAGTTCGCCGTATTTGGCAGCAACTTCTCCACTGCAAAACCTATGCTGGCAACGTAAGCGGTTTTAATATGGCAGCCTCCGCTTTGCGCCGCGTTCCCTTTCCCTCCTTCTCCCCCCCCCTGATCTCTAGCCATCATAGTAATATGGCGGACAGCACAATGGCGGCAGGCTGCCATAAAAATAGCCGTAGATCTACCGGGTGAAACAAGGAGACGGTAGGCTCTTTAAATTGACCGGAAAATTCGGTTTCTTAACCTATCGCGCTACGACTTTGTGCAGCGTTGCCCACACATGGTGCATTTTTTTCGTAAAATTTGCGAAGAGCGGACTTACCTGAGGAAAAAGTAAAGAAAGAAAAAGGCTTAGCTCCTATGGAAACGCAGCGACGCCACCGGTCTGCAATCAACACGGCGCCGTTTTGCACGGTAGACAAGAGATGGCGCAAGCGGTCGCGACGCCAACTGCCGCCAACGAACGAGCAGACGACGCCGAGAGCCGGCGTAATTAGCAGACAAGGAACTGCAGTTCCTTGTTGTTACCGCGCCTGTTTTTTTTGTTTCTGCGACTGTCGTCGCCTGCGGAACGCTCGCCGCTTTTGAGTCAAAAAGATCGTCTGCTAAAGAGCCTTTGAGGAATACCTCGGCCGGCTCTCGGCGCCCGTATGCTCGTTCGTTGGCGGCGTTCGTTGCGCCATCTCTTGTCTCCCGTGCAAAACGGCGCCGTGTTGATTGCAGACCGGTGGCGTCGCTGCGTTTTCATAGGAGCTAAGCCTTTTTCTTTCTTTACTTTTTCCTCAGGTAAGTTCGCTCTTTGCAAATTTTACAAAAAAAATGCACCATCTGTGGGCAACGCTGCACAAAGTCGTAGCGCGATAGGTTAAGAAACCGAATTTTCCGGTCGATTTAAATAGCCTACCGTCTCCTTGTTTCACCCGGTAGTACACTGTACCGTGGGTGACATTTCGTGCTTGATTGAAGTTGTTCTATGAAGCAGATTCTTGAAACCCGGCGTGAACGGTAGCCTCATCTTTGAGGACCCGGCTAAAGTTCTGCGAAAGCGCAGTACCGGGGGAAAGCAGCGCAGCTCGCATCAAAAGCAGACTCCGTACCGTCGTCTGCTTTCGATGCTCCTTTCGATGCGACTTTCGATACGTGCTGTGCTGCTTTTCTCCCGGTGCTGCGATTTCGTGAAACGTTTACCAGGTCCTCAAAAACCAGACTACTGTTCACGCCGGGTTTCAAAAACATGTTTCGTCAAATAATTTTAATCAAGCACGCAATATCACCCACGCTATTTCGACCGCAGCCTGCCAACCCACCTGCCAAAACGCTATCTGCCATGGATGGATGATAGCGGCTGCAGCAGCTTACATTGGCTAGAGGTGATATAACTCAACCTAAAGATGGCCGCCAGTGACCGTATTCGCGGAGCGGGCAAACGCGATCCAGCAATTGTCATAGAGATCAGTGGTTGATACAATCAAACCGACTTTTGGACGTTAAAACATTTCTGCCGGACATTGCAGCAGAGTGACGCAATAAAAATAACACTCATTTTAGTATAGCAAAGTTTTTTTTCTTAATTATAGCTCAATTTGGGAATACAATTTTATCTAAACTGCTGTTTTATAGTTTATGATATTTGCTAAAAGATTAGTCTGGGAGTAAAAAAAGTGCATAATTTTATTAACTGATTTTAGGGAGTTCGATTGAGTTCTATACAGTATCCACTGATTTTTGTTTTCCTCGCCTGGCAACACTGGTACCCAAGATGGCGCAACGTATGTGGGGCAGGTAAAGCGTTGTGTGCGACGTGGTTGCGGACTTTGAGTTATTGGATGGTTTTGTTCAACACAAGGCTCCTATTTCGAGAACGAGCGGTTCAAATCAACGCCTCCGATTGCAGCGTAAGTAATACCGAATCACTAACCGGTCCCACTTCACAGTTCGTTCATCAAGGGTGAGTATCCACGAAAGCATGGTAGCACAAGTTCGGGAAGGGGCCACAAAGCACTTTCCGAAGGCTGTGTCTACAGTGCCGCCCGACGGCACTCCAATCGCGCCTACAAGTGCCGTCCGGGAGTCGGACGGCGCGTGTATCACTGGGGAGCTCGTTAAAGGCACGACCACATTGGCGTCGCGGAGGCCTGCGGCGCGGCGGTCGGCGCTGCCGTTTGCCGACCCAAACCAGTTTTCGGCTTCAACGGCGCGACGTACGGCGCCGCAGAGTCAACCGCTCCGTGCGCGGTTCAAAGCCGGGCGCCGCACGCCGCAGAAGAGAGGAGCCAATGGGAAGTGGCGTAGATAGTGACGTCGCGATGCCATGGCAACGCTCAAGCCGGTCCTCGGCTCGTCTTTCACGTTCCGAAGGACGCGTTTCGCGTCGTCTGCTCTTCTTATTTTCCCCCGATGCCTTCCCCAACGGAGCGGTTCCTTGAAACTGTGCGACTGTTTCCCTTTTTATATGACAAGACGCAGCCAGACTACCTAGATAAGGACGCTAAGAACAACCGCTGGGAAATTATAGGAGAGGAATTCGGAATTACAAGTGAGTTTCTCCGTGGCACTTGTTGCATGTCGTCTGTGTTGTGACGGATGTCGTGTTGATTTGGTGGCACTTTCGAAAGTAGCCTTCATCTCTGGCGCGCCGCCGGGGCAGCAAAGCCCCGGCGGCGCGCCAGACCTGTCCTGTCCCGCGGTGTTTCGGTAGAACCAACTCGGCCGGACCCAAAACCTGCGCCTCCTTCCCTTCAGAGCGCGGCGACGTCGCAAGATCAACGAACAGGCTAGGATCATCACATTCACGCTGATCACCAGGTCATTATGGATTCCTACCATGTGTGGCAGCGGGTGCGGAACGGAAGAATGTAACGAAGAGCAGACGACGAAAGAGCGGGACATCCGACGGGAGGCGCGATCGCGGGAACCAGTGCTGTCACGTGACGCCTGCAAAACGGAGGCCAATGTGGACTCCTCGCGTTGGGACGCCGGACGGCGGTGCCGCCCGGCGGCGCCGCCCGGTGGCGCCGTTCACGCTAGTGTGGTCGGGCCTTAACACACACCCCCGCCTGCGTTCACGACGCTTCGCGGCGACAGTATGCGGCTGCTAATTACAAAACTATTGACCCATTTGGCCCTGTCGTACACGCCGCTTCGCGGCGTGTAGCCGGCAAACAAGCCCCGCTGTACCCGATGCACCTCCGGAAACGAAGTACCATACTATTTCGTTCAGCGAAATTTCGGCCACAACGTTCGTTTTTTTTCTGTGTTAATGGTAAAAAAAATAAATGTACATATCGCCAAATGCGTCGGCAAAATAAAATGTTCGAGAAAACAAAAACAAAAAGTAAGCCCGCACTGGGGATCGAACCCGGGATCACGTGCTTATGTGACACATCTTACCAATACGCCACACTCCCCTTCGTAAAAGTCGTTTTGAGAACTCGTTTTATACGAGACTTTCGGACGGCACTTGAACGCGCGAGTGGAGTACCGTCGGACGGCATTTGAACGCTCTGCAAGAGTGCCGTCGGACAGTTTTCTAGACACTATGTTTTGTGAAACCACACCCGTTCACTCGTTCTGTCTAGTGGGTTTTATCAGAACGGAAGGGATATAGCTAGCGCAGCCGTGAGCGGCAGACTGGGCGAACTGCGATGAACAGGCGAGCTCTAGGAATCGAACGTATGTGGCATCGCGTGTCGGAGGGGCCAGGATGGGGCTGCTGGATTTCGGTCGTTGATCGCGGCGGTGACTGGACCCCGTCTCACCTCCTCTTCACCTCAGTGAGTGACCTACACAGTGACCGCAATAACAATAAAAGCGAACTGTTTCAATCCAGGTTTTATCTGAGTGCCGTCCGATGGCACCAAAGTAACACTGAACTGCACTCTGAGCGCGCATCCGAGCGCCGTCCGAAAACTCGATGGGCTGTAGAGGGGACCTGGGTCATCGTGCCCCGGGAAGCGGAGCCTTCCATATACGTAGTCTAAAGAAATAGGTTTCACTCAAAGTTTTTGACCATATCCAAGCACTTAGCAAGTCATCAGGGAAGTGTCGCAATCGGCAATTTAGAAGATCTGACTATGAGCCGCTTGCCGCTGATTTGTTCGTCATAAAGTGCGTCCAAACAAATCCACAAATCGTTTGAGCAACCTCAAAATTCTTCAGGCACTCTCTGCGTTTGATATCACCACACATCGCGACACCAGCTTTGTGCGGGCACTTCCAAGATGAATTGCCGTTGAAATTAGGAGGGAAGTGATTTCAACACGTTATACTATCTGCAAAAAACAGTTCCTTAACCGAAGCAAGGTACCGAAGCAAGGAAGCAGACGACGGATGTCACCGGTCAGCCGCAGTCTCCATTTGGGAATTGGGATGAGTAGCGGCGCAGAGCCCAGCAGTGCCAGCCAGTCCTTCCCTTCGAACAAGCGTCAACCACAAGGGATGACGGGTAGTCATGATGGGCGAGGAAGTAGACGGCAAAGGGGCTGGCGATAATAGAGGTTGGGTTGCGGGGGCTACGGAGCTAACATCATGACCCCCTGCTACAATTCTATCATACTTGGTAGTAGGCTTCTCTTCCGAAATTTGAATACGACGCAAGTTCAACTTTGAGGGCGTGTGGCGGGTCGCTACAAAACACACTCGACGCCCTGGCCGACCAAAAAAGGCCAGGCTGTGCTAGTGAGCCCCATCTATGGAAAGCGGCAAGCTTTGATGTCATGATGCTTTTGGAGAGAAGTAGTTGTAGTTGTAATTAAATTAAATTTTAGGCACTTTACCCACATATGCAGGATATGTTGGGGTCTCCATCGACAGGACAAGTTGCCTGCTTCATGGAGACCTTCCATGATGATGTGCGACATGGGCAATTGCCGTACGTGAGATCATCGATGCCTCCATCTCCCTGCAAAGGTAACCGATAGACTACAGCAGGTATCGCCTAGTATACAATGCCAGGAGTTAATTTAGAGGGGAAGGCCGTTCCCAACCTCCTTGAGAACCTGCATGGCGATGCCCTAGTAGAGGGGTGGCCAAGCTGCGGCTCGCCGCTCCCTCCCTTATCCCTCCTCTCTCTCTCTCCCCCACCATCTCTCCCGGAGCACTTCCCCAAAGAGAGAAATGAAACACGTTTTAAATGTGCTACCGCTGCCTTACGCACAATTGGACTGCTTTTGACTCATATAAGATAGACCGAAATTAGTTTGAGTTTCCTGCTGCGCCCCCCCCCCCTCCCTCCCTCCCTCCCTCTGCGGCTCTTGAAAATTTTGTGATTTTGTTTGCAGCTCTTAGGCCGCGTCAGCCTGGCCAACCCTGCCCAAGTATATAATACACTGGAGTGGCTATAGTTAGGGTTCCATGTTTTCAGAATATGTTTTTTAGTGAAATTCCGAAGGTGTTTTCTCTTTTTGCATAAGTAGAGGGTAATATTTTTGTAGCGTGCGAAAGAGTTCACATTAAGCGCTGTGCTGCATCCATGCTATTTAGGAGCACGGTGATAGTGTGACGCTCTTCTTGATGAGAGCAATGGACGCGAGAAAATAATTTCTGGTGCAGCCCAGAGTACTCACTCAGCAAAGATATACACAGATGCTAGCCTCGCACATAGAACAGTGAGTCCACCCACTGCACCGATTCAATCGAAACATACAGGGAGGCCATTTTGCTTCCCGATTGATTGCAGCTGACAGATTGCGCAATCTTTTCTTGATGGGCTACATCCGAGCGATGCGATGTTGCGTTGCACCTTCTCACTGTTAGTGATGCCAGTGACGGTTCCTATGGTAAGCATTGCGGGACGCTTGTTTTATCTATTATACGGTGTGTTATATATCTAGGGTTGAGAGCATGCAACGACCGATCCAGTTGTTGTAGACCAACATGGATTACCCAGTCGGTCACGGAAGCACGTCGAATGAGAAGAACACGAGAATAAAAGCAAAGATAGGGTTCACTTAATGAAAGAAGATCAAGGATATGTCTCCCCTATAGGGGGATCGAGCCCACAGCCTTTTGATTAGGAGCCCGATGTTCTACCCCTGCACCACTGAATGGCACAACGAACGGCGTTTCATCTGGGTTCTTTTAAGTCACGCAGCTATTGCGGAACATTCATGTGACTCACGTGGCGCTTGCACTCGCCAGTCATGCCCGGCTTCCGACGTGCTGTAGTGGCAGGCTTCCTGCCATGCTTTGTCGCGTCTTAGCATGGACTAGCCGGAGTGGCTACAAGTGCGGGCAAGTGCCCTGCGTTTAATTGCGGTTTGGTTGTACGAGAGCTCGAGGGACACCAGTGAAAGCAACTCGCTTGTAATTGTACCATTACCAGCTAGTTCATGCTAGGGTAAGACAAAAGGATAATGTTGTCGCACCTTCCCTTCCATTTGGCAGCGGAAAAAAAATTAATGTGCCTTGATTCAATGGGTAAATTCGGGTGACACATTGTGTGCAGGTGTGTGTCGCGGGAGTGATTAAAAGCTCATGAACCAAGTTACAAGCCTCGCAAGTCTTACTATACGCTGTGTTGTCAGAGTTTTCTCGTAGGATCAAGGTGCATTTATTTCTTTGTTGTGTCTAGTGCTTAACAGTGTCGCGCAGTCTATGTACAGCATCCTGCGAGCTTTGATTGGACCTGCATGGCCGTACTGCCTAGGCGCCAGGCTGTCCTTTCCAGCATGTCATGGGCGTACTTGTTTACACTTCGAATTGAGCAACTGTGTGTGTGAACAGTGTTAGTGACAGCCAGGCTAGCACTTGACGCTTTGTTCTTAAAAATGAAAGGCTGCCATCGAAACGTTAAACGCAAGACACATGTGCATCGAAACAATGTCAGCCAGCGTGCAAACAGTCGGAAAGATGGCTGCTCCGGCATGCTGCACACAGCAGTTTGCGACACATGGTTTGGATCTTGCATACGTCGGGTCGTTCGGGTGGCTCCGCCCAGTTCAGGCAGATACGAAGAAAACTGAAATTTTTTTACGTTTAAGCTCTTGCTGGAATACGAAGCTTTTGTAGCGTTCTCCGAAAGACGTCAAATACCTTGTGCTCAAATGCCGGAACCATGCATTGTGTCTAGCTTTTATAGATAATTATTTTGCTCTCAAGAGTCGTTACTTGTGGCTCCTTTGGGCGAAAACTGCGCTGCGGTTCAATGAGACGAGGGTTGCTTAGAGTCGTTGTAGATTTGTTTGTAATTTCCAAGTGCTTTTTGAGCAAAGATCTAGCTTCGAACACGAACAAAGCCTTCAGTGACAAACTGGATGAAGCTCGGGAGTGCGTTGTTTATTTGGTGAACAAACCCTTTATTCCGTAATGGGAGCAACCAAAGCTAAGAAAGCCGTGAATGAGCCGGTACAATTTTTTTCAATCAGCATTTGACAGTTCTTAAGGTATCAATGTAATCGCAACATGGCTGAAATGATGGTATCCAAACATCGTAAATTAATCATGTTTGAGCACCGCGTACAAACCACCGATTGCACCGCTGGTGGGCTCCCTCGACCTTGCTGTTCACAGGAGGAGAAATGGGAGGAAAGTGTCTCGGGGCTTTTTCCTCCCATTTCTGACCATTTGAAGCATGCAATCGTCGATTTATCTCGCGTTTCTTAGTATTTTCTGCCACAGCCACAGACGTGGCGAAATATGTTTGTTTGACGTAAATCTGTATGAGTGACTTTATACGTGGAACCGAAATATGCCGACGCCTTCAGGCTAAACTGTGCTTCTAATGTAGAAAGAAGTGCACAATGAGATTAGCTACTCATGCAGTGTGCTGGTACGGAGATTGCAGCTATGGATACTGTTTCACAGGAAAATTTGTTTTGTTTTGCTGCAGTTTGTATCATCAGACATTGCAGCGCATCATACCTACGACAGACGATGGTGCCTGCCGTGTGTTGAGACCTTCCAAGGTGACCTGGGCAGTTACCGTACGTGTGAGCATGGGTGCTTCCACAACCTTGCCAAGGTAACCTCTAGACTTGGGCAAGTATCGCCTCATATGCAATGCCAAAACTTCCCTTTGCGAGGAAGGTCATAACCAAGCTGCACCAGAGCCTGCCTGGCTACCCCTAGCGTGACATATAGCAGCATCACTATAAGCGGCATTCAGTGTTTCCAGAATTAATCCTTTGTCGGTCATAATGTAGAAAACCCGAGACTGATAAAAGCAGGGAAACAATGTCGGAGAAGAAAGACAGGGGAAAAGAATGTAATCCTTTGTGGCATTGGAGGGTGTTTTCTGGATTTTACCCTTGTGGAAAATTTGATGTTTCTCAGAGCTTGTTTTGATTAAATTCTCAGTTTTTCAGAATAATTTAGATATTAAATTTGCTTGCTGAGTTTCCCGATTCTCAGAAAGTCAAAAGAAACAAAAAATAACCAGACACAAGTGTATTAATTAATTCATAGTCTGAATGATTGCGGAAGGAGTTGCCTGTGCCTAGACGAGGTTTCTTGGGCTGAATATGGCGGTGTGACTCTAGATCCTCTACAACTCGCAGTGCACCCCAGTTAATACCAACTCTCCCACGACAAAACTTGCAAACCAGGGTTACTTATCCTACCTAGTTTGGCGCAGTATGGCCGTCGGAGCTCTTGCACCATAAAACCCGTAAACAACAACAACAACTGGGTTACTTATCCAGGTGTCGGTACATTAAGCTATCAGTCTCCTCGATTCGGTCACTGAAAAACTTTGTTTTACCCACCTTTTTAAAGGCTCCCTGACATACTTGCTACTCACAGCCGTAGGTGCCACGGGAACGTGCCGCGCTGCATGGCTGTGCGGGGTGAAGTGTGAAATCTAGTTCCGCCGCCTTCGCTCGTCCCATAAAATCTGCCGGCTAATGGCTTCCTTCATGATAGAAACTGTACCCCTCTTCACGTTACGAAGCCCAAATGGTTTGTTCGAAACTCTTGTTTGTTTGGAGCATGGCTAGCACAACCACATCAGAGAACAGAATGGAACATATTTCTTTCGTGCTGCTGAGCTATTGTTGGGGTTGCGCAGGCTTTATTTGTTGCCATCGAAATTCTTCTAATCAGTTGGAAACAAGTTCTGCTGCCAAAACCCAACCCCTCCCCACCCCGACGTCACAAATACTGATGTCACATAGACAAGGGGAACACGACTACAACATAAACAGAATCACTTCTCGACACTAAGGCATACATTGCCAAGATTGCAGATGTCAAGCAGAACTAAAATCATTGCCCCGTAATAAGTAAAAATAATAATCAACTAATTAGGGAAGTTATTGAAGCTGAAAAGATTTCGAGGTTAGAAGAAAACTGTGTCACTAAACCTTGTCCAGATTTATTACAAAAAATAATTAAATCATCTTGCATCCACATGAAACCAAAAATAACAAAAAAAAAATCTTATTGTTTAAAAAGACAGGCGTAGGCAGAGAAGAAATAATACAAGTCTGAGTTGCAAGTCAGAGCTTCATGAATGTCTTTTCCTTTTGTGTGTGCCTGTGCTTGGTTGCGAATTTTTCGCGCTGTGGAAAAGTATGCAACAGCAGCTTGCCCGAGCCTCCATATTTTTAATACTGCCAGTAGAAACTTTCACTTTGAAAATATGATGAGGACCGAATTTGAAAATTCAATGTCGCCAAACAATTTTTTGCGGACGTAAGGTTTTGGTTACGAGGTCAGTCATAGCTACTGGTGTGTTTAGCCAATTCTGAGTCAAATTTGTGACCTTGAAAAAAATTACAGGTATACTGTTACATTCTCCTTAGCCTCCTGAAGATGTAAATCACTGGATTGAGCCCCTACCATATTGTTTTGTCTCATAACTGATGCAGGTATCTTCTTTTTTTCTTCAACTCAGTTCGACGTAGGAGCAGCCAAGGCGTCCTGTCCCTTTCACGTGAGCAGTGGCCAGCACTGGAAGAAGCAACCTTTGGACTGCTGTAATCCATTCTTTGGGCAAGTGAATAAATTTCTTTGAAGCAGAGACCTGGTGTTTGCACAGCAACTGCACAGAACAAACAACACAAACACAAATGTTTCTGTGCCCAAAGCCTTCGTAGCTGCTTGAACTTATTGATCTGAGCTTGCACGTTGCAATGTTAAGGCAAGATGCAGATATAGTTAACGTCTCTCTAAAAAAATTGGGGGCACCTTATGCTTGGATGTCTAGCTTGATCAACTTGGAACGTCCAGCCGAATTGAAACAAGGATCTAGCCGAACTGAAGCATGCAGCCGAATTGAAACTTGTAGCCGAACTGAAGATTTAGCCAAACTGAAGCGTCCAGCCGAATTGAAACTTCTAGCCGAATTGAGGATGTAGCCGAACTGGAACGTCCAGCCGAATTGAAACTTCTAGCCGAATTGAGGCAATAGCCGAATTGAGGCGTCAGCCGGATTGGGACGACACCATATATCCTTCCTCTTTCCCGTGAAAGGTGCTATGTCTGGCAGACTGGACTGTGTCTGAATGACCGCCTGCGAGAGTATACTTTGATTAACTTGGATACTATCCGTAGTGGCAATACATCAAATAGTTTACTCGACTGAGGAACCCGCAGTGTACACGTCATCATCTTGAAATTTTCGCACACGAATAGCTGTGTGTAATAGAGTAGAGTGCAGAATTGGCAAATTGTTCAGAGCGTAATGATTCGGCGTTGTGGCGATATTTGTATATCAACCACATGGGCTTCTATGGGAACGCTGCCGTAACCAGTCAAGAGATGGCGCAAAGTTCTGAAGATGTGACAGGAGGTTGTGTTCATTTTCATTCCACTACCGTAAATAATAGGATCAGGAATGAAATATTTGAAACAGAAAATTCTGAATGTAAATCAAAACCTCAAAATCAGATACAATAATTTATTCCTTGCACACGAGACACGAAGTGGAGCAGAATGATGACGATTATTCGCGTACAGATTCATAACGTGATTATGGGTATATGTAACAATAATAATAAGGATATATCGAAGCCATTTTCATTGCAGCGGGTTGCACAACGCTCAGTGTCAGAAATTCCATACATCCAATATTGTAGAACGATGGAACTAATTATTTATTTAAAAGGTATTTTTTGAATAAAGTGCTGTTGACTGGGCCCAGTTTGCACGGGCTCTTGTCATAAAACAATTGAATCCTCATCAACCCGGTTTAAAAACCTTCGTAAAATTTACAACAGTTTTCTTTGTTAAAAAACTGTCGTACTATCACTATCGCATAGACCAGCGTTTCTCAAATAGGGGTCCTCGGACCCTTTGGGGTCCAAGAGGGAATTCTAGAGGTCCGCCGAAGCCCTACCTCATTAGTCAAACCCGGCAAGAAAAGTTTTTTTTTTGTCAGATTGAGAAGTGACATTCCAACTTTCGGGTGAGTTGTCTCGTGTGTATGTCAATGACAGAAGTCTGCTTCATACCAGCCCTTTGTTCTATCCATTTTCTAAATAAATGTCGTAATTATTCTATACATTTCCCTTCACCTCACCACAAACGGGGTCCCTCACCATCTCCGTTGACTAACAAAGGGTCCGCGAAACATCAGTGGTTGAAAACCACTGGTATAGACCAATAAGCGTCACAAGCACAACTCTATTTCAGACTTGTACGTAATCCGTTACAAGTAACGAAATTACTTGTAATCCCTTACATTTATCGGTAATTTAGTAACGGAATAATTACTTATTTTCTGGAGTAATTTTAAAATAATTCCGTTACATTTTTTACATAACGGATTACTTGTAATCCGTTACATTTTTTTCCAGGACCGACCAACCCCCCCCCCCCCTTCTAAAGAAAGGGTTGTTTTTATTTGGGTAAAGTCAAGCGCAGTGACACTGTCACGCGAATTGACGAGCGCAAAGAAAGGCTTGGCACTCTTCAGTTCCGTAAAGCCTTTTCTTGCAACGCCAAGCTCCCGAATCTATTTGTTTAGACCTTAACAAGAAATTCAAATAAACATTTCTAAAAAAGGGGGGGGGGGGGGCAAGTTATATCCGTTTTTTTTTTTTTTTCGTCCCTTTGTTTTTTCTTCGCGATCGAAGACGGGGAGAGGAGGACACCAAGTGATTGTGTGCCTCTTCGAGAAGCTCAAGGCGGTAAGGGCACAGACAAGAATTAACAATGTCCTCGGTTATACTGACTGCGACTATTTTCATAATGTCACAACACGGGACAACGCTCCGTCTAACCTAAAATCTACAAAAAGAGATCTGGTTCTATGTGAAGGTGTTATTGCCATAAGCATCCTCGTTCGTTGCTGCACACTTATCACCTTCTCTTAGGAAATAGGATGTATTTTTTTCTGCATCTTTCACATTATTGGACCCTGTTTTAAAAGCTACTTACTTCTTTGTAGTCCAACTTCTAGGGTTGGCCCACTTTATTTGTGAATACCAGCCAGGGTATCTCCATCCCAGTCACCCTTTTTGTGAGTCAGCTTTTTGCGAGCACTTGGAAAATAATAATAGTCTTCCTTTCCTCTTCTTCCTGTTTTGCCCCAGCAGGACGCATCTTATCTCAAGCAGATATTTTCACAAATAAAACATAATGGTGGCTAACGTGGACTTGATATTCTGGGCTAGGGGGGAGAGTGAAATTCGTGAGTGGGGTCATAGCGCGGCTTACTTAGTACTCTGCCCTTCGCTGCGCGTGGCTTCAGCGGAGGTCTGTCTGGCGAACACCGGAGTAAACTGCAGTCGATTCGTGCTCCGTGCGTTTTTGAACGGCACCAAGAAAGGTACACATGGCAAACGTGCGTTTACATTTCCTTGTTTTAACCGACGTTCTAATTAATTTTTTCTCATCATTGTCCTTTTTTATTACTCATATTTATATACTGGAAACTTTTTTTTTTATTCACCAACGTCTCAACCGAGGCGCGACCTGTTCAGAACCAAAGGAAGAAGAATATCGAGCCAAACATTATTTATTATTTAATATTCCCTTAGTGTTACAACTATGTTTTGCTATTGTCTGGCAATATATGTCGGTACAGTAAGATGGACATAAATCAAATCTTATTCTGGTTTGATTGGTGTATGATGACTTCCACAGCTTCGCGATTTAGACAATAAAGAATTTTAGTAGATCGGTCCGATGACTCCGATAACGATACCCGATACCCCGCCGCCGCCTTTGCGCATGCATAACATCGTTATCGGGGGCATTGAAGGTATGGGAACCATCTACTACACAACTCTCATACATCAGGCAACGGCTGCAACGGCGAAGCCTTGTTCTATCTTCAAGGTAAATAGTACTTCCCTTGCTTCGCTGAAGAAGCTCAGTGCGGAGAATGAAGAATTCGTGAGGAACAATACGGTACTTTCATCCGGTGCCTCAGTTCAGAGAATGTTCAGCGTCGCAGTCGACATATTAAGTAAGAAATGACGCAAAATGTCTGACGAGACCTTCGAGAGTCAGCTGTTCCTCAAAATAATCAAATTCATTAAATGGAACACGTTGCAACAATAAGAGCCTGAATAACCCTCTTCCCTTTGTTTCTTACTTGCGGACAATAATGTAGAAAGTAACGCCACGAAAGTAACGGATTACTTTTTGGGGTAACGGTCTGTTACTTTTATGGGAGAGTAATTGTAATTGTAATAAATTACAATTTAGCCTTGAGTAATTGTAAATGTAATTCCTTACTATATTTCAGTAACGTGTACAAGTCTGCTCTATTTATCATACCGCGACGAGTTGTCCATCAGAAGTGGTTTAGTGTCTATTAGGTGACTGCTAAGGAAGCTATGGGATTAAAAACAACTCAAATGTGCTCCTAGAACGTCCTATTGGGTGGAAAAAGCGCTGTGCCGATACCCCGGACGTCGCGTTCGACCATTTACGATAAAAAAACGAACAAACAAACAAACAAACAAACGAACAAACAAACAAAGAAACATTCCTTCCTACTCTAATGTTCTTACCCGACCCCTAAAATACTTTCACCGATTTCTTTTCTAAGGCGTGAGCGTGGTTTTAATTCTTAAAATAAGCGTAAAACTAGGCATCATTCAATAATTTACTGAAAATTCAAGGATGTGAGAGCGGTGAAACAAGAGTTAGAAAGGAGTTCGTTAAAACTGTCGCAGACAGATAAAACAGGAAGGTTTGCAGTTTTGCCTGTACAGGCCTTTCAGAAGAAGTCGGAGGAAGCGTTGGGATCATTGTTTAATGAATGGAAGGGCAATATCGGGAAGCTGAGGAAGAGCATTTGCAAGGTTTTTCAGGAGGAAAGCATGGAAGAGGTAGCGAAAAGCGTTTTGAAACCGTTGCGTTCAACGCTCACCCTTAAATTCTTTTTGAAGGATCATAAGATTGAAATGCCCCTACGTACCGTTGTTAACGAGCATGGGACGTGGCAGAAGGTGGTCTCATGCTTCTTACAGCGGGGTTTGAAGTTAGCTCTTTTGGATAAGTCAATTGCCCTAAAGAACTCTAGTGAGTTGATTGAAGTAATGGAAAAGTTTCACGGAAGGAAGTGCGCGGTATTCTCCATGGACATCAAGGACCTATATTACTCTTTAGAGAAAAGCAGACTAATGAATAGAGTGAGGATCGCCTTGGAAGGGAACCTTATTAAGTTTCAATCAGGAACAGGAATAGCGGTGGATAGTTTTCTTTCGGTGCTAGACCTTTATTTAAAGTCAACGGTATTGGAATATGAAGGTCGCAATTTTGTGCAAAAAGAGGGAGTCTGTATAGGTTCGTCTGTAGCGCCTTTGTTAGCGGAAATTTACTTAAACACGGTGGACCAGCAAGTGTATGACAAGATAGAAGAGTTGTTTCCAAAGTGCTTTGTGAAAAGATTTGTGGATGATATCTTAGTTTGCTCTGTTCAGGAAGGATTGGACCAAGTTTTAGAACAAGTAGTAAGGTCAGCGGCGCCAGAGTTGAGATTCACGTTAGAGAGGCCAAGGGGCGAGGTCCTGCAATTTCTCGACCTGCGTTTACATTTGGAACGAGGTCTTTGTTGGGAGTATGGGAAGGAAAACCCAAAACCGGTTCTGTCAAAGAGTAGCTGTCACTCGAAAAATGTAAAAGCCGGGGTAGTCAGATCTTTGATTAGTAATGCTTTGGTGAGATCATGCATGCATTTCGGACCGGAGGCACTAAAAAACCAGTGGGAAAGACTGGTAATGGCAGGATATGGGGAAGAGTACATCAAAAGGCAGATTGCCCTAGAGTGCAGGGTGAAAAAGGGGAAGACGCAAGAAATCAGGAATAGGTACGCTGTGGTTCCGTATTTTCACGAGGTGTCCCACAATCTTAGAGCATATGCAAAACAAAATATGGCGTGGATGTAGTATTCAGCACGGATTTTAGGTTAGATAGATTGACACCTTTTGAAACGGTTCAGAGGGGCTGTCAGAAGGCGCATAGGGAAAAGTCGGTGCCGTGTAGCGTAGGCGTGGTGTATGAGGTTCCTTTGGCGTGTGGTTTTAAGTATGTAGGCCAAACCTCTCGGTGTTTAAACGATCGTTTAACAGAACACAAAAGGAATGTTAAAAATAATGCAGCAAATTCGGAGTTGGCTAAGCATCTGGAGGAGTGTAGAAACTGCACAACGGATTGGTCTGGAACGGATGTAGTTGTTAAGGAAAGCAACGATGTTAAAAGGATGGTAAGAGAAACAATTAGGATTAAATCGTTGGGAAATTGCATTAGTCAACCTTCCATGCAAATAGGGAACCGCTGCAAGCAATTTTTACGGTTTTAAGTTTTTTTTTTAGTTCGTCATTTTGAAAGTTTTCTTTGGTGTGTATTGTCTGTGGTGTGTACTGGTGTGTATTGTCTGTTTTCTACAATTTTGAAAGTGACCAGTTTTGAGTGGGATGTTGTTGTGGGCTGTTGTCCTGTTTATTGTGAGGACACAAAAGAGTTGCTTGAAGCTTTGTGAGGCATATCTTCTGCTAGAACCTTTTCACTTAGAAACGTTGGGAGTGTCCGCTTCTTTTGTGATAGAGTGGAACCTGTAAAGTCACGGTGCAAAGGACAAGTCGTATGTGATTGGTTGTTGACGACGAAAACGAACTATATAAGAGGAAGTTGTTGGAATAAACGTGTAGCTGAGTTTGAGACCTGTCTGTTTTTTCTGTTACTTCTGCTCTTCAAAAAAAAAACCCAGTCTCAGGGTTAACGACGAAATGGTTGAAAATTTAGATTTTCTCGAAACGTTTCAGAATGTATTTTATGAATTTTATGAATTTTTAACGGCTTTTATTTTTGCTATCTTGTGTTAATTATGCAATTTTTATAGTTAAATATGTTTTAAAACATGCAACGAAATAAAAAAGAGTACATTACTTTTTTGTTGTTGTTGTTCAAGTATCGCTTTGCACCAGGCAATCATATATTGTCTTCTATTGTAAGCCCTGTAGATGCAATACAGACGTCTATTCTACCCAGAGGAGGTCCAAGTAAAAATAGGAAAAATAACGACGCACGAAAAAGAGTTTATTGCTTTTAATTTCTAAAGCTTAACCAACATTATTTTTTTTTCCAAAGCGATAAAAAAATATTGAAAAATTGAGCACCCGCGTCGAAACCAGACATTTTTTCTTTGCGCCTCTTCGCCGCACAACACGCCACCTGACACCAGAAATGACGCGAGAGCTGAGTGTCTTTGCGCGCACGTTTGGGTTCCCAGCTCTTGTGGTCGGGAGAGTGATTTTCGCAGAGTGTTCTACGCAAGCGTGCTCTTGACTCGCAATAGCCTTGCGTATACAGTCACTGTTTACAGCTAAAGACGCGCCGCTCTTTGCCGTGGCCGCTTCCACTCGTCCCACTTTACGGCTGTAACGTAAACAACAGCGGGTACGGTGTAATAATCGTACGTAAATGTGGCGTGATCCAATAAAATGAAACGCAGTTGTGCTCGAATGACATTTCAATAATATGCTTGTCCTCCGTGATGCGAACCTGCGTGGAGGCGCACATTAGTTGAACTTTATAGCCGCAGAAGAGCAAATATTTAAGTTTCGATTTGAAAGGAAACTGAAACCTGAAAAAAAGTCCATATAGATCGTTCTTTTTTTTTTTGGGGGGGGGGGGGGGGGGCGGAGGAGGGGTTGGGGGGGGGTGGGTGGGGACACTGCAAAATGCATTACATTTTCGTTAATTCTGCTGATATAGCCGTTCTTGATGACGCACACAACCGTTTTAAATAAAGTCATTTCTTGAAGTTCGCCGTATAAATATGATTGTCGTATAATATTTTTAACTTAATCTCTTCGTTACAGATTATTTTGATAATAGGAAACACGTCGATACCATTTTTTCTTTTTTGCACAAAAGATATTGGCGCAATACGGCTCGGCAAAGGAAAAACACGAGGAAGCAAAGCAATTTGTTGCACGGTTTCCAAACTTTATCTGAGCGTCGAAACTGTACAGTATTTTTAGGACGTAATTTCATACTTTTACCCTTTTTGTTTTAACTTGAGGTAAAGTGATTTGTTAAAATGGGGGCCATGTGAAAACATTAAATTTCTATTCCTTTGAACAATTAGGTTTTTCCCAGTTGCTTGGAAAATCCCTTTATTTATTCTCAGTTAATTAACGGGCTTTCTCGCGCACCTTAAGCGTAGGTGATGTGTTCTTTTAGATTTTACTTCACATAAATGTATAGGGTGCCTTCTTTTCGTACTCTGAAAGTTGGGATGTTTTTTATTTAATTAGGATGTACGTAGTGGCAGGAACGTTTTTTTGGGAGACTGAAGGTTGGTTTAATAAAAGATTCTGCTAGTAAATATAAAGGTACATTTATTTTGGAACACTGTTCTTTACGAAGCGCAGCATTTTAACGTTCGTGAGGCTGCTCTCTGAAGACTCACAAACTCACATTTATATAAACAAGTCCTTGTAATTGCTTTAGAAATTATATTTTATGTTCAGGAGGACGTATTTCATATAAGACGTTGATATTTTTTTACTTATTTATTGAATACTCTTGTTCAATCTATCGAATCATTATCCTTTCAGTTACTCGTGCTCATCTGCCTGTATTTTCTACTTAAGAGGCTAAATTTGACAAGACAGGCTCACACGTATATTTCGAATGCAAGTAGTCAAAAATTTTTAACCTGTGGAAAGCATTTTACTTCATGGGCATAAAGCAGCAAAATTGAATGTAGTTGTTTATATTATCTGAGTCACCAGAAAAGTCTATATATTTACTATCGAATTTATGTGAACTGAGAATGCCAAATCTCACATATATGGCTTCCAGAATATTCAAAATATGGTATAATGTTCAAGGTCTATGTGTTACGTTTATTTTAACATTACATAACGTATGGACAAGCATACTCACACGTTTTTATAAAACAAATCTATCAGATTTGTTTACACTTGCTCGTGTCTTCAGACAATCTGTCATAGTGAACCCCATAAACATTTATATTTCATCTTTGCACTGTAAAGGTTCAATGCAACCTCATAAGATTTCTCGAAAACGAATTTATTCCTTTAGATGGCACCATAAAAATATTTTTGTTAGCTTGTGAAGTGCGACAGTTCATTGTATCTAATTTATGTTTATTTGAATTTTTGTACCTTAAGGGTTTAATTTCTTAATCAGGTATTAGCTTATTTTTCAGTGGCTGGAAACGTAAATGTTTGTGACATGTTCAGCACAAAGCTCACTTCGTCCAGTAAAAAATGTGAGACAATATTCAAAAATGAGTGTGGCTCTCAGTCACAAAAAGTATCCACTGAAGGTGGCTGTGCGAATGGCCCAAAGCCGAGCGCTCCTTGATGTCATAGCTCACTTTAAATGTCACTGAGCAGGTTTAATGGCAACGCGATTAAGAGAATGAGACGAAATGTGACGACAATAAACAATTCTTTGAAGACATAGCATCCTCTTTTGTGTTCCTCTTGCAAGATGTGAGCAGGCTTTGAATATCTCGTTTCCGGAGTGAGTTTTTACATTGACCGTTCCGGGTAACCGTATAACCTACACTGGCTGCAATCACCACTGAATCCATCACTACAGGATAACAATTTCATATGTCCGAGAGGTCGAAAGAAAAGTGCGTCCTCATTCAAATAATGGCAAAGAATCCACGTAGATACAGGTAGCGTTGTAAAGCTGATATAAAAAAAGGAATGATATTGCCGGAGGGGTGAAATTACTGTGCCATTACAACTGAACAACTGAGTCGTGATGCTCCTAACAGCTGCGACCCACTAGAGCGACGAACAGCAACCGCTGACAGCGACAAACCTGAACGAGCGACAAACTACACCGACAGAACGCCTGTTCCTCGCGGTTTGCCGGAGTCTGCCGTCCCCCTTGCCCCCCTGTTCGTACGCCCATGTTCAGAACTGTCGTTCACGGTACCGGCGAATTCTGTCTTCCAGAAAAATTTCGAACCGAACAAAAAATTGATATTCGACCCGTACGACATGCACAACCAGCAAGCCACTTGCACGAAGACGTCGCCGAGTCGTCGTCACTTCTCGTGGCTGAAGACATCGCTCGCTCAAACGTCAAGCACGAAGTGCGTACTTCGAGTTGAATACGCACGCGTACTGTTCCTTTACGAGGTCGGAATGTGGCCTATGCGTGGTGCTGCCCGACTTCAAGCCGGGAGTACATGTACTTGAGGGAAATCGACACCAAACTTCGGACATACAGTCGACCGGCTCTATTACTACGCATGGAAAAGTTCCTTCAGTAGCTCAGTGGAAAGACGTCCGCTTCACACCCAGCGGGCGCAGGTTCGATCTCTGGTGTGGGTGCACCATTTCTTTTTTCATTTTTTTTTTGGGGGGGGGGGGGGGGGGGGAGGGGTGTCAAGCATTTTGCGATGTTGACATTTCTTTTTTTTTTTTTTTTTTTTTTTACAATTATCGCTGAAAAAGACAATTGTTGTGGGTGATACGTCACTGAACTAAATGGTATGGGATTCCATTTTTGGTACCTGCGAACTCAATGTAGTCACTTTCCACAAAATGCAAAGATCATATGAATAGGGTAGTGTCCGCTTTCCAAGCTTCGCCTAACTGTTCTACAGGAATTGCAGCCAGCCATTGATCTCGACCCGTTGATCTTTCGGAACCTTGTGCACTCTGCCGCACAACGTGCCACTTTCAGATGCGTGACATGTGAGGCAGCTCTTCACGCAACATCTTGGGAGTATTTGTTTCGGAGCCGATCACGGGAATCCACCACGGGCACTCACTACTAATTGCCAACACTTAAATTTACAAGACAACTCATCTTGAAGTATAGAACAGCGAGCGGAACAAACCTAACTGCAAAGGGATCGCACGGCGAACGAACAAATTTCGTCTTCTACGTGGTGGGAAAAAAAAAGAAAAAAAAAAGCGCACGGTGGAGTGTATTCAGGTGACTTCCGACACTCACTCTCTCCTATCCACTACTATATGCAGTGCGGGAGTATCGGTTTCGGTTTCAAGCAGTTGTGTTGTTTGGCTTTATTAAAGAACAAATACGTGACTCTCTTGCAAAATATTACTTGGGTAGTATTCCGACACCATAATTAATCGCCTGGCAAAAAAGGAAAAAATTGGGGGGTGTCTGTGTCCCTTTAACAACAGAAAACTCTTTACGGCGGCCGATCGGTAAGGGGTCTCTTTTAGTTGGAGCGTCTGTAAGCACTCTATATCTTCTTTTTGCTTGCCTTTTCGCTTTTCGGGTAGCGGCAAGTTGGCAATCGCCTAATCCACGTTTTCTTTTCTTCTTTCAAATTACAACCAGACAAGGAAATTACAATCGCTCGACTTACAACTGCGAAAACGCGTGTCCCGATTGGTGCTCGTGAATGCGTAGTTTGTTTCTCTTAAAATTGTGTCTTTCGAAAAAGCATTGCGCGCAGCCTACCCCAGAGCACGGCCCTGCGTAGAGAGAACAAATATGGCAATCATTCTCAAGAGCCACTTGCTGCGTGGAACGTCTATGGTGGGAGGAGCCACAAACGAAGGGATTTCTGCGCATTGCCTTTTGATTGGTTCTGCTGGGTTGAAGGCGTGTACATACGCGCGGATAACGAAGTGACGTGGCGTGTTTTTTTTTTAGATTTGATTGGACTAGCAAATTTTCAGCCTTAGTTTGCTTCGCGTGCAAAGGAGAATACATAACGGCGAAAATAATTTTCGGTGAAGGGGTACAAGAGGGACAAAAGGACAAACACAAATCTCCAAGCACAGCTAGGTGACTGGTACGCAACCAAAAAATCCGCTTGGTCCGGGTATTTCGCGGATTTTTTTGGTCGCAGATTTATTCGGTCGCGGATTTCTTCGGTCGCGGATTTTTATGGTCGCGCACCAGTCACCTAGCTGTGTTAGCAGATTTGTGTTTGTCCTTTGTCCTTCTCCAAGGGTTATTTTCGCCATCCTTGTCCATCTCGCTTTCACCTTTGCATTTAATTGCATTATAATCATGAATAGAATATGTAAGAATCTAATCTGCATGATATTGATTGTAGATATTGAATAATCAGAAATTTCATTGTAAATATTGTTAGCAGAAAACGCTCCAACTTAGTACATTTCTAGGAATTCGAACCGGGACGTTTTAATAAAGTAGGCATTTTCTTTTACTCAAACTTTTCATTTTTGACTAGCATTACCATCATCATCATTTTCGTTGTCATTATTGTCATGTTCACTATCATCATCTCAAATTTCGGAGCCCTGGCCAGCATTAGCCCTGGGCCCCGAAATCTCTTAATCCGGCCCTGCTTGCCTGCACAACGGGTAGCTGGCATCTCCCCCCATCCTCCTCCTTCCCTCCACCTCTTTCCTACTCCTCTCTTTCTCCTCCCCTCCTTCTTTCCCTCCCTCCGCTCTCCCTCGTGACGTCACTCGTGACCCTAGTGACCCTTGTGACGTCACTTGTGAAGGCCTCGTAAGGGGCACTATGAAGATCGTGACCTTCATGAGTGACCTTCGTGACGTCACTTGTGACCCTAATGACCCTCGTTACGTCACACGTTACGTCACGTGTGACGTCATTGTGGGAGATGTCCCAGAATGCAACGCGCGGGTACGCCGACGGCGACGGCGACGGCGGCGCCCACGCCGACGCCGTTCAAGGCAGAAACTGGCGCCTAAGAGCTGCACTAAAAAAAAAAAAGGTTCGTCTTGTTTTGTGTACATGTGCTACCTCAATTCAATTCAATTTAAAACAAGAAGAGCTACATGTCACCACTTTGACTATCCTAATCCGAACGGCGCAATTATTTTACGATTAAAAGAAATCGCATCTCGTCATTTTTACGTTGTTTATCGTGTCCCGGAGAATAGAGAAAACACTTCCCTCATTAAAAACGTCGCGATTCCGCTCCATAATCGCAAAGCAAAAGACGAGCTTTTTCCCCCACCTGCAGCCCCAAGTGGCAGCCGAAGGAACTACGGCGAAAAGATTACGTGACCTCGCTCGGCCCTAAGCCGCAGCATAATGCCCGCTAATGTCAGTGAAGAGAGGGAGAGGAAGCGTCCTCCGAGATAGCACACGGGAACCTACACGGCACTCCGAATGACGTCACTGGGAGGGGGACCAGGTGTGACCCTGAAGGCTGGGAGTGAGTTCAGGGGTGCCCGAAATGTCAATATTTATTTATTTTTTTTTTTTTTACGAAACAACTAGGACACGCAGGCGAAATCGGCTTTCTGTTCTTTACTTCAGAAGTGTCAGAGGGCAACTTCCAGAAATCTTTGACCGAAGTTCGGAAATCGTTGCACCCCCCTTTAAAGGGACCATGAAATGATTTTAAAATCGAGTTTCATACACCGCACGTCGTAAAAGGTGTGAAAAGAAACACAAAAAAAGTGAAAGTCGTTTACCACTCCCTGTAACGCCGAATTGGAGCGCAGCTCTTGAGGAGGAGGAGGGGAGGGTACTGAGGGCCACGTGTTCTCGGGGGGGGGGTCACGTGAACCCCCCCGAGGGCACGTGACCTTGGTGGGGTCACGTGGGGGCAAACACGTGCCCCCTCAGAGGTCACGTGACCTCGGGAGGGGGTCACGTGACTCCCCAGGTCACGTGACCCCCCGGGTCACGTGACCAAAATTTTTCCGCTAGATTTAGCGGGGAAATTTTTTCCGCTAGATTTAGCGGGGAAAGTTTTCCGCTAGATTTAGCGGGGAAATTTTTTCCGCTAGATTTAGCGGGGAAATTTTTTCCGCTAGATTTAGCGGGGAAATTTTTTCCGCTAGATTTAGCGGGGAAATTTTTTCCGCTAGATTTAGCGGGGAAATTTTTTCCGCTAGATTTAGCGGGGAAAGTTTTCCGCTAGATTTAGCGGGAAAATTGTTTCCGCTAGATTTGACGGGGAAATTTTTCCGCTAGATTTAGCGGGGAAATTTTTTCCGCTAGATTTAGCGGGGAAATTTTTTCCGCTAGATTTAGCGGGGAAATGTTTCCGCTAGATTTAGCGGGGAAATTTTTTCCGCTAGATTTAGCGGGGAAATTTTTTCCGCTAGATTTAGCGGGGAAATTTACCCATAATGCACCGCGCGGTTACGCCGACGGCGACGGCGACGCCGCTCAAGCCGGGAACGGGCCCCTAAGAGCTGCGCTCTAAAACACAAAAATAGGGAGCCAAAAAAATTATTTGCTATAGAACTTTTAAAAGAAAACTGGACTCTTTTGCGCCTTCCTTCCTTCGCCTGTTCACTACGATGCATCCGCGGAAATGGAGCACGTCAGCCAAATCCAGGTCGCCTGTTGGGTAAGAGCCTACCTCACCAGCTCCGCGATCGTAAACAATAAATAGCCGGCGAATGTTTCCTAAAAGTTTTGTTAAATAATATAAAGATCCACATTTTGTAGCATAATTAGAGATGTGTGGCGAAAATTGCCAAATTTGATAATGCTGAGAGCCAAGCGCCATCTATCGTGTGGTAAACGAAGCAACTACTGCGCGTGCGCAGTAGGGCAGGGCCGACAGTTACTTGGGTGGTGGCGGCCGCCGACGAACCTTTATTTTCTTTGTTTTCCTTCCTCTCAAAACTCTGACTGACTGAACGTTTATTTTTCTACGTGTTCTTCCCGCGCGTGCCGACTTCAAGCAGCAAGAAAACAGTACTTAAAACAGATCACGACGAACAAGAACGCTGGATCCACCGACTCCGACGAAGCGTGGTGCTCAGAATATAGGCCTAGCAGGCATTCCGACTCGGCGCTGCGTTGCTTCGTCGCAAGACCGTCTGCCTACGACCGGCTGGCGTGCCAAATGGAATATGCCCGCGCGACTCTTGTGGACCCTTCCCGTATTATAGTTTGATCACTGACCTCAATTCTAGATTAAGAGGTGAGGTCAATCTCTTCCCCTTGTTTTCCGAGGCAGTGTTGACGAACACTCGTCGAAAAGGGACTCTCGTCGATTCTATCTTGTTTTGTGTGATATAGAGCTGAAATAAACGCCGTATGGATTACCTTCGTAACACGGTATGTACACTTTGTTATTAGTATGCCATTTTTATTCTGACAGACTGCACGTCACTGTCGAGCTATAACAGTTCCTGGGAGGTATACGTACAACCCCGGTCCAACCTTTCTTTGCCGAGTGTCGCGTCAGTATCGAGTTGCAATCGTAAAAGAACGGTCCCGAAGCGCTTACAAACAGCGCGAATACAGCACTTCCATCGAACGCGCGCGTCCGCTCCGAGTGTAAACAGGTAATTACGTGGCTCTTGCTGACACTCGTAGTTCAAACGTATCTTTTTTAACGTCGGCTCGCTCCTGCATCTCCGAGGCCGCGAAACACGCCATCTACGTCGCTTTGCAAACGACTGACACGGGTCGGCCCATCTGCCAACAATGACAGGGTGGTTGACTTCTGGAGTCTTCACCGGAAGACTCGCTGCACTTCCCAACAGGCATACCGGCGTATGTGACTAGTCCCATGCTGTCGCTGTAGCGCAACATATCTCATTGAATTTCGCTCAGCTGCGATGCGGCGATGAGAGGAAACGATTCAGGAAATACGTCGGTGACATCAGCGCAGTAAAACCTACCGGCGCACCCCAACTCGTTGCCGCTAACACCCCCATTCTCCTATTGCCGAGAGAACTTCCGGTTCCGGAAACGGTTTACGTCACGGCTTGTTTTGCGGTCAGTTGGAGAGAATGAAAAAGTGGATATTTCAATAATTTTTTGTGTAGAAGTTAATAAACCGAGACGAAAACGGATGCCTGTTCGGCATTCAGTGAACATTGACGGTTTAATGTAAAAGTTCTTTGGAAAAAGTAAAAAGGTCATTTCATGGTCCCTTTAAGGCAATGTGCAAGTGTTTATTTCGTTTATACCCCTTTCTAACTATTCATGGGCTAAGATCTCCTATATTCGGAAATATATGTTTGATTGAGATGCACGACCGATTCACGAATGGATAGTACATAAAGTATACGTTTGGTGCCGGTGAACATTGGGCTGTCCGCCGGCCTACCGCGCCACCGATGAAAGACGACGCTACTCGCGGCAATAAGCGCGACGGCACGAGAGAATAAAGAGAACGTTTTCGCAAAGCTCTGAGTCGGTCCCATCTTATCTTCCGCCCTCAACATGGAACGTGCTACAGTTGCCGATGACATCAAAAACAGAAAGAAAAGTTTGGTAGAAAAGGTAAAAAGTGCTGATAATCAAATACCATAAGGAGATCAGAAGGATTAGATTCATTTTGACGTCTTCCGAAGATTCAGTATGACTTGACACGTTAAATTCATCATGTACAGTCAGCACGGAGTGAAACCCGAACGCCGGAACGCGTGGCCATCGACACCGGTTGCTCCGCCTAGAGGGCCCCTCAGAACTATTGAAAATGTGCCGAGGTGCGAGGGTACGGGTCCTGCTAATGTCACATTCAATTGGGGAGCACGCAGCGCCGAGAAAATGCTGCCCCCAAGGCCGCGCCACCGCGCGGGTACAGCGCATGACGCACTACCAAGTGAACACGAAGCATTCCGCCGTGCAACGCGCTTGGCGCGATCACTTCAAGGGCAAAACATAAACGGGTGGACCATTGAAAAAAATCCGCCACAAGTGGGGCGGCGTCGCGCGCCATCTAGCGAGAGTCTCCCGAGCCGCCATGTTTACCGAGACGAGGAAGACGAAGCGAGGGAAAGAAGGGGCCGAAGGAGGCTGAGAGCAAAAGTATTTGCTGAGAGCGTTAACTCAAGGCCGCACCTGCCCGCAGTGCGCGAAGCGTCCGTCGGTGCAGCTGGTGCAGCAACGCGCCAGTGTCGTGCGCCGCACGAGTCCCAAATGAACGTAGTGCAGCCGTACCGACACGACCATCTGAACGTGAAGCGTCCGTCGGTGCAGCGTGGTGCTGTGTGGTGCGCACCAATTGAATGTGACATATGCGCTTGGCCCCCGGCGCGATGCGTCCGGGATTTCCGCGTTTCGCCGGTGGCGCGCTGTAAGCGCCGTCACTCGGGGTGCTTTTGTGGCGCCACACTATCGTCTGGTCGACACGGGATTGCCGCTTAACATGGCTATGGCTCTTTGCGATAGGCCCCGCTCAGTCTGGGTAATAAATATATTTCGCTCCGGAGTCGATGCGCCTGGCATATCGGTGGTTACCAAAGAGGGCGTGAGCGAGCAATTCCTCGCTTTTCATAAGAATCGACTGATAACCTCGCACGAAAACATGCGCATTGCTTAATAAAACTGAGGGATCCGCGTCGGTCTGTCGCAGCATCTTTTTTAAAATAAAGCTATACGCACTCCGGAGTGCACTTCGGACAGAAATGGCTATACTCACTCAGCGGAGAGCTCATGCCGCTCGGGCCACCCTTTTCGAACGGCGCGTGTATCACTGAGGAGCTCGTTAACACAGCCCCCCGCCTGCGTTCACGCCGCTTCGCGGCGACAGTATGCGGCTGCTAATTACAAAACTTAACCAGTATACGCCGCTTCGCGGCGTCCAGCCGGCAACCCGAGCCCCGCTGTCCCCGATCGCACCTCCGGAAAGGGAGTCGTCTACCATTTAGTTCTGCGAAGTTTCGTCGACAACATTCGGTTTTTTTTTTTCTAGTGTTACTTGCAAAAAAGAAATGTAAATACCGCCAAATGCCTGGACAAAACAAAATGTTCGAGAAAAAAAAATAAAAAAGTTGGCCCACCGCGGATCGAACCTGTGTCCACTTGCGTATGAAGCGGACACCTTAACTGCTATGCCATCGCTCTTTTTTTTTTCTTTTTTTTTTTATCCAGCGCGTATTTACATGTTTACACTAAAACCCACTACACGATGCTTTCGGGCAGCTGTACATTTAAAATTCTTTTATCTTGCACAAACTCTCCAACGTATCTGCCCACTCGGGCAGTGTCTGGATGTACTCATATACGCTCTTGACTTGTGTAATCATCTCAATGAAAAACAGGCGTGCAGATTTCGGGGGCTGTTCAGCATGCCTCACAGACAAACGAGATTTCCACAAGCTGAAGAGCGCTAGAACCATAATCATGTCATATGGAACATCACAATAAGGCTCAACAGGAAGGAATCGTATTGTATACGACGTTATGCATAATTCCTTTTTTTAAGTTTCTTTTCAAAACATCCCCAAAAACAAATGGCGTCCAAATAGTACAAGAAGGCATGCTCATTCGTTTCGGGTTCCTTACACAGTGGGCAGTTGACTCCGCCAGGAACGTTAAACCCCTTTCTCCAAGCCACAGCTTCACAGGCAAGGTCTCGCTATGCAAGCGAAAAAAAGACGACTTTGCTGCTGGAAGTATGGCCATTTTCTTAACGAGAACCAAGACGTCCTGTCCTGGTTTATCTTCGAAATACTTCCGATACATCGGTACGGGAAAAAGGTTGTCAAGCAAGTCGCGATACAACTTTCTTCGGGTGACCGAAGCCAAGTATTTGTAAGAATACCTTACACTTAAAAACTTAAAAGCTTCAATAACCTATTTGACAAATCTAATCATTTTTGTAGGGGGTCCGATCTCCGAAAATACGACGAAAGACGGTATGAAGCTTGATAGCCTTGTTTGAAACATAACCCGCAGCAGCGGGTGCCTCTGTTCTCGTAAATAAAGAAAACGCGAAACGAGTTGTCGAATAAACAAGTGGTGATAACCCAAGTCCTGGATCAGAAGGACGCATAAAATATTATCTCTTCCAATCGGCTCCCCATCACTCATTTAAATAAACAAGGCAAACACCCTATGCATCTTTTAAATACAGCTGCGCGTGCAGTATAATACCTGTAAAACGTACCAAAGTTTTGCAATAAAAAAAATATTACACACTGTAGCTCTTGTAAAAATTGACATTGCGCCCTATTGAAAAAACCAGCTTAAGCTGGTCCCAGCTTCAAGCTGGGTTATTGCCCCAGCATGCCCAGCTTGGCATGCTGGTCATGCTGGTTGATCTGGTCCCAGCTTCAAGCTGGGTTATTGCCCCAGCATGCCCAGTTTGGCATGCTGGTCATTCTGGTTGATCTGGACCCAGCTTCAAGCTGGGTTATTGCCCCAGCATGCCCAGTTTGGCATGCTGGTCATGTTTGTTATACTGGTCATGCTGGTGGACTTCCCAACCAGTTTAACCTGTTTAAATTAATATACAGGATAAACAAGCCAAGCTCTTCATAAAAGCCAACTCGGCATCCAATTTATTATTTTCGTACTTGCGGCCACCTCACATGAACTCAGATGCTACATATCCTCGGCGCTGACGCAGTACTAACCGGCGCACAGACAGTGGTTCTCGGTGCAAAGCCAACAATGTTAATAAAACCATATTGTTTATCTTTCAACACGAAAAATACTAGACACACGCCAAAAACAGGCAATGCCTAAAGAAAAAACTACACGAATGAGAGAAGCGAACCTGAGTCCCGGCAGTGATGGAGGCGAAGCGGCAATTTGCGTGGTCGGCAGAGGCGAGGAAATCCGTGTGGCTTGGATGGCATTGGCGATACTCCTCGGCACCACCGTCCTTCACGAGCACAAACACGTTCGAAGACACGAAGTGACGCCTCAGTCGGGGCGTCCGACATCTTTCCGCACCGAACGGAGTGCCGCTCGCTGTCTCCTCAAAACCCGCTTCGCCTGCTTCGTCGTTCAACTAGTCTCCAAACAACGCGCACACAGCCGTCCCTTCGAAAGTCTGCCTAAGATAGCCAAACGCGTCTAAATTCTCCGTCCCTACCACTCTCTCTCTCTCTCTCTTTTCTCACACACAAAGGTAGCTTGCAGTGCGCCTGACGCGCCCTGTCGTCTACCAAAAACGAGAAGACAAAGAACAGGACGTGGCCTCGCTCCATCCTAAGCCGACCTTGGCACGCGCGCTCCCAGCAATGCCAGTTCGGCTATCTCTAGCCGACCTTGGCGTCCGCGCTCCCAGCATGACCAGCTTGACCACCACGATTATTAGTTCGACCAGATTCACCAGCTTGTCTCCCAGCATGACCACCTTGTCTCCCAGCTTGACCACATTGGCTCCACAGAAAACCAGTTTGACCAGTTAAAACCAGACTGGCTCCCAGCTACACCAGATTGAATCTAAAACCAGATTCTAGTTAGACCATGCTGGTTTTTACTTATACCAGACTGACCAACTTAAATTCTACCTTGCCCAGCTTAAACCAGCTTGATTTCCAGTTAAACCAGTTTGATTACCACATTGACCAGATTGACCAGCTTAGTTACCAGCTTGGCCAGTTTGATTTTCATGCTGGTTTTTCCAATAGGGCGACCACCCCATTTATCCGTACGTTCTTTTAAATCCTTTGTAGCACCCTCCCAATATGGCGTGCTTTTCTTCAATTGATATAGCGGACCTCCAAAGTACTTGTTTGGAGAGTCGCTCCACTGAATAACCTAAAAAAAAGAATAGGCTTTGTGGCCCAGAACCCGCACCATACGCCAAGACACTTCTCCTTATTGATCTTGGCTCCCGCCACATCAAATAACTTTTTGCATAACTCAAAAACTTTGGTGACACTTCTTTTTTCCTTACAAAAAACAGCAATATCGTCGGCGAATGCTAAAACTTTTACTTCTGCGCTAACCATCGTAAACCCCTTCACGTGCTCGTTCTCCATAATGCTCAAACAGAGCGGCTCAAGATAAAGACTAAACAACAATGGTGACATCCGGCACCCCTGCCGCACAGAAGAAAATACATTTATCTTTTCAGTAACGGAGTTATTTATAACCAATCGTGTGGTGCATCCAGTGTACGCCATCTTAACGCCTTCACAAATAACTTTCCCAACATTAGCTTTAGATAAAATATGCATTAGTGTACCATGACACACTCTGTCAAAAGCCTTCTTCAGGTCAATTTGTATCATTGCAACCTGACTTCCCTCGGAATCGGCAGTTTCGATAATGGTTCGAGCTACATGAATATTTGTCTGGATAATTCTGCCTTTAATCCCACATGTCTGGTGTTCCCCTATCAGATCAGTCACTACGTGTTGAATTCGCCTCGACAAAATCCTTCCAAATATTTTGTAATGAACGTTACTTAAAGCTATCGGGCAGTATCCCGACGGCTGTCGTCGTTTAAGAGTGTCATTTGATTTCGGTATTAGTATCGTGTGCGACTGTAAGAACGAAGGCGGTAACGCCTGGAGTTCATAAGCTTCTCGTACAAGTTCAAGGTAAAAAGAACAAAGCTGGGCGCGGAAATGCTGATAGAACTCTGCGCAGAGACCGTCAGGACCAGGCGTTTTGTTGGCGGCCAGTCCCTCGATAGCTCCGTCGATCTCGGACAGTGTGATGGGTTCTTCCATCCACTCTTTTGCTTCTTGCGAGAGCTCTAGTGCTCTCCGAAGCAGATCATTGATGGCCGTCATGTCTTTGGGCCTCCCTTGCCTCCTAACAGTTTGACGTAGTACGCGACAAACGCCTTTTTAATGTCGTCTTTGTCAGAGCTGACAACACCGTTTTGGTCCACAGAAGGTATCTCCTTTGCAAGCGCAAACTTCCGTTCGTCAGCCAGCGCACGCTTTGTGGGCTGTTCGCCCAGAAAAAACTTTTCAGCCCTCACCCTCACAACCGCTCCACGATACCGTTTATCTTGAAAAATCTGAAGCTTCGCTTTTACTGCATTTATCTCTGTTCTCAGTTCACCCGGTTTACCGCTCTCGCCTTTGAGCAAGTTGTGCCAGTATTGCTGCATCATTTATTCTTTCTTCCTTGAATTAAAGTTTAAAATACACGACCTTTCTATTGCTAATGCTTTCACTTCTTGCTTAAAATCCTCCCATTTCTCCATGTAACTTAGGCTCTTACTAGCAGTTATTTCATTTAAAATGCTTGTCACTCCTTTTGTAAGTATTTTATCTTTTAGCAGGGTGACATTAATTTTCTAGAGTTGCCAATTAAACTGAGGCCGTGATTTTTTCTTCTTCCCCACCATTACAGTTACTAGGCAGTGATTACGAAAGGGAAGCGGTTTAACAGAGTATCCCATGGTGTATGGGGCGAGGTCTGTAGACACATAGATCCTGTCTAAACGTGCATGTGAGGCCAGCTGATAGTGTGTGAATCGTAATTCGCTTCTCGTATTAAGCATCTCTGCGAAGTCTTCTAACTCGTTATTATCTATTATTGTTTATAAAAGCTGCGCGCTCCTGTCGCTAAGCAGATTAGCTGAAGACCTGTCTTGTGGCCTATTTACACAGTTGAAATCGCCTAAGAGAACAACATATCTGTCACAGTTAATTTACTGTTCTACTTGTCGAAAATATGTTTCCCTGTCATTAATTCTATTCGGCGCGTAAACGCACAGCACCCGCCAAGGTTGGTTTTTTAAAGTAAAATCACAATTAATGAGCCGCCCTTCATTGTCAGTGGCGATTTTCAGATCAGTTGGCTCAATAGTTTTCGAAAGAAATAGAAAACAACCTGCCGAGTTGCCGATGGCATGACTCACTGCTATTTTATATCTGCTCATGAATGGTTTTAAAGCCTGCATTATCTGTTCGTCATCATCCATTTTGGTTTCCTGAAGGGCAAATACGTCTATTTTTTCGTCATTTACCAGTCTTTGTTAGTGGTACTGTTTTTTCCGGGAATTTAACCCTCGCACATTGGAAGTAGCACACCGGAGAGGTACACTAGGTTCAAGCGTGTTTGCTTATGAAGTAAAAGCTTTCCGGGCTTACCAATGAAAAGGAAAACCCCGCTCTTCAACGCCGCTTTCACCTACGTACATGTCGGTCGTCCAATGACTGCCACTCACACGGAGTCTTTACGTCTACAACCGTCCACTTGGCTCGGAGATTTGGTCCCGGTACGAAACTTCTTGGATCCACTCACTTGCCACGGCAAACCACCTCCACCTCAGTCTTCTGCTGAGGCTTGGGAAAGTTCTCGTTGTCGCTTTGCAACTTGGTTGGCGTCGACGTCTTCCGTCGCTTCGATTTCGCGCTCTCGGGTCTGTTCGTCCTCCTCGGTGTTTGTTTCTTTCGCTCTTCCCGTGACTTGGGGCAAACACTTGCCTTCCTTTTCGGCGTCTTCCTTCGTTTGCTTATTTTCCTTAGTGTTGTCCCGTTGAGCTGCCCTCGCTGCATCTCCCAGTTTTGCTACGAGGTTATCCCCGGTCATTTCTTTGACGCTTGGGGTCTGAGGCCCCGTCTCCCCCGTCGCCGCTTCCGCCTCTGCCTCGTCCATCTGCCAGTCGTTCGTTTCTAAGTCCTTCCGTTCGTGGGCAACTGCTGCATAGGTACGGACACAGTCTGTGCCCTCATGGTTAAACTGGTGGCATTCGGTGCATCGCGGGACGCAGCAGTCTCTCCTTATATGTCCTTGCGTCGACACCGAAGGCAGAGAGGGGCCCTCCCAGGCACCAAAACGAGAACCTTGCAGCCTTCGACTCGAATCTCGTGTGGCATGTCGTCCACGGTAATTTCATCTTTGAGCTTCATGCGTACAATCCTAGTGTTCGTCTGGACATTCTCAAAGCCCTTCTCGCGGAAGTGGTCTTTGCTGATATCGGCGACCTTGCCAAACCGTTCTAGTTCCTTACGCACCTGGCAGTTAGGCACCTCGTAAGGAACCCAGTGCAACTTGACTCTGACTTCCATGCTGACCGTGTCGAACACTAGGCAACGCCCACCTTTAACTAGTAGTTCCTTGGTTTCCACCAAACGTTGCTTCGCTGCCGGGGAGTGTAGCCGCAACATCCACACATGGTTCATTTGATAGGCGCCTCCCGATGCCAGCTCTTGAAGCACACGCAGTCTTTTCATCTCCTGTTTAAAGTCTTGAATACGATAGGGACGGCTTCTTACGTCGCAGTGCAGTAGTACTGTATTCGTCGCGAGATATCCTGTTGGCAGTGGAGGCGAAGTAATCTTATAATCAGCTGACGCTTCAGAAACAGAGATACCGCGGCCAAGCGTGGCCGTTGTTGCCGCTCCTTCCGAGCCCGTCATCGCGCGTCCGTTCACCTCGGTGGCCGGAAGTCGAATCTGCTATGCCATCGCTCACAAACCTCGTTGTCACCATTTCTTTTATACGAGTTTAGCAGAGTGCGTAAAGCCATTTTCGTCCGAAGTGCACTCCGGAGTCCGTATAGCTTTACACTTTCTTTTTTTTTTTCGTAAAAAGTACGGTTGTGCTAATAAACGAGTTTTATTTTGCGTCTATGACGTTTCACTATTTGTCAGAAACCGCGCGTGGCACGTTGTTCGCCGGAGCTTCCGCGTAGTTTCGGTGACACGTCATCAAGCACTACGGATCTTCGGTGCACGAAATGTTTCAACTTTCATTTCGCCCTAACGATACACAAAGAGATAATTAATGGCAGCACTGAAGAGACATCGCTGGGCATCCGATACAAAGCGATAATAATAGGTGCGCTGGACAGATGGGACCAGCATCTGTGTAGAGAGACGTATGGTTCAAGGCTCAGTCACTACAATTAAGGAAAATATTTGTTGAGTGCGCGAGTTAGTAGGCCTGCATTATGGAATTAGCCGCAAGGCATACGAGCCTGAAGAAAAGGAGAGGGTAATGGACGAGCTCTGGGTGTGGACGTATAGATGTGTAGTAGCAACCTTCAGTTGGGTGTCAGCACTCGTCATGTGTCCCAACTTGTTCTGTCTCGTATGTCGGGCTGTTTTGCTATAAGTACTGCTAATTATAGAATTGCGATACGTATGACATACAATATAAACTGCGCACGCCAGGAGGAGAATACACCATGGGCGTGCTCCGCTGGCGCGCGCACAAGCAGCTTACTGCTGCTTCTAGCATCGACCTTCTCGCGCCGCTCGCAAGCCGCAGGTGTCGACCGGGCGACATTGCGGCAACACAAAAGCACCGCGAGTGACGGCGCTCACAGCGCTCCACCGGCGAAAGGCAGAACGCCCAGACTCGCCGCGCTAGGGCCGAGCACATCTTTGTAGGACACGCACCCTTGCACACCGGCGCATTTTCTTTAGTTCTCAGGGGATCTCCAGGTGGAGCAGCCTGTGTCGATGGCCACGCGTTCCGGCGTTCGGGCTTCATTCCGTGCTCACTGTACATTACGCACAATGTTTACTATGCACTGTGCTTAGGAATGCAGTTGAATTTCTAAAAAAACAATAAGGCGTTTGACTTTTGTTTCAATGCCAGCTTTCCTAAATATTTTTCTATTCATGCCTGTTGTACACCCAAGATTTTTAAAAAAAAATTTTTTTACTTTCATGGTACTATAAATTTTGCATTTCGTAACTTGTATTTAAAATAGTTTCTTGTTTCTATTTTTGAACAAACAAATACCAAGTGCATTTAGCTTTGTTTCATAGCGTACATTATTAAGCAGCATTCTTTAAGGGCAGATGAAAAAATATAATACTACTTTCAAGCGCTGAAATAATAATTACCCAATAGTCTTAAAGTGTAAGAGAAAAATATGTTTCGATTAAGGGGCGTATTTGTGAAATACGACACGTTCGAATTCCCGACCAGGAATAAAAAACAAAGAGAACACAACTCCAAAAGTTTTCTACCTTGATGTGCATTTGGATAGAGGCTCAGAATTTTGGCAAGGGTGTCAAGTTTAGAGCACTGCTTATTTTATCGCTTATTTTATTTAGTGCAATGTACTCTAATCAAATAAATATGTCATATAGTTCCGCAAACTAAACTTTGTTAACGTTCCACTTAGCTAAAATCTGTGCAAATCAATTACCAAAATAAAGCGCTGAAACAAAAATATAGCGAACTTCTTTGTGTGTCTAGAAAGGTTACTGAATTTTTGACTAAGTTAATATTAGCGTATCGAGGTTCTTCAGGGTTTCAGTCCACATTGAATCCGCTTTTCTATCGCCACTAGGACGATATTTCAAGGAAAAATATGTCAGCGATTTTATATAAAGAACTAACAAAGAAAGACATGAAGACATACAATAGAATGGCGGCGATTGAATGTCCCATTCTGAAGGTTGCTTGATTGACGTGTTTACAGACTTGTTTTCCGTCGGCGACTTCTTTTCCGTCGGCGTTTCTTTTTTTTTTTTACTGCCTGGACAGATCTTTGAGGAGATTTCAATCCTTGAGATAGAGCTTCTTTGTTTTGTCTTCGTACCTCTCTGAAATATCTACATTTTCAAAATGCCCAGGATTTACTCTTTCCGGCATGCTATTTCTTATCTGGTAATTCATGCTACCTTTAAACAAAAAAGCAAATGAAGGAGATGCCAAAACAAACATTCATATAGTCCCGCTTTTTCAAGTGGGGTGAATTCACGTGTAAAACTTTCAGGTCGAGCGGGCACTCTAGAGAACTCAGTACGCCGCGCATACAACTGTTTCGTTTTTCTGAAGGAACCTGCCCCAGCATTCATTTCACACAATCAACTTGTTTTATAGGCTTTTCCCACCGCTAGAAATGGCGTCCTTTGTTGGTGTCTTAGTTGTAGTAGTTGATGTAGTAGTAGCTTTTGATGTTGTAGTTGGTGATGTAGGGTGTCCGTCGTCGATGTTGCAAAATCTTTAAAAAATGTCGCCTGCCGCCACCCACTGGAATCGAACCTGGGTTCGCTGCCTGCGAAGCGGAGGCGTTACCAACTGAGTGAATTCATTACTTTTTTCTTCTTCTTTATTGCCAGGTTGACATTACACGGACATGCGTTTTTTTAAGTTCGATGATATTCGCCAGACATACACAATAACATCTCTGAACGCTATCCGAGTCCTATACACGTACACTAGCCGAGCCTTGTCTGGCGTGGAGTAATAAAACACATTTTAAAGTTCATTTCAAAACGTAGATTGTTAAGTACAATTGTTGCAGGGCAGATAATAAAATATAATATTGATCTAAGTCACTGCGGTGATATCTTGTAGAATAGACATAAAGTGCAAAATAATTTTCCTTTGAAACTTTGTATTAGAAATATAAGCGAAGTTCACGACTAAAATGCAATACGTAAAAGGAATATACAAGGTTTCGGTAGCCTTATCTACATTTAAATAACAGTTAAGATTCCTCCGACAGTCGTCCCTGAATGTTTTGGCATCGTTTATTGCGTCGAAGTTCTTAAATGATTGTTGTAAACTAATAAATAATTACTATAGTGGCGTATATTAAAATTGTATAGCATTGCCCTTATAGGCCTCCCCAAGCTAAAAACTAGCGGTCACCTAATTTTAACTTAAGATATAACGCCTTCTGGCACATTTTTCAACGTGTCTAAAAATCTGAAAAGTTCACAGTGGCGAATTGAAGTTGTGCAAACCTTTCAGCTTGCATTGGTTTGGCATGCCACATCTGAGACGAAACGCCACGGTAAAATGTGTCGGAGATTTCACACAAAGTACTAAAAGCGAAAGGCCGGAAGGTACAATAGACTGGGGATGATTCAGTGTAATATTTCAAAGGTTATTTTGTAACTTTGATTGACATGCTTGCGAACTTTTTCTCCGTCTGCATTTATCTGCTTCTGTGACACTTCTTTAAAGCAATTAATCCAAACTCACTGCATTCCTTAACATACCCGGGGATTACTTTTCCTGGCACGTTATTTATTATCTTTCAATATGAAATAGCTTTTTTAAACAACAAATGAATGTAATGTCGTAAACCGACTTTAAAATTGTCCGATTGTTTTTTGGTGGGGTGACGTCTCATGTTGTAAAACGTAGAAACCGAGCAGGCTCTCTAGAAAACGCTGCATGTCGCGCATTCAATATTTTTTTCTTTTGTTTCGCGTATGTTATTTTTTTTTAATTCTTTTCACACTGTTAAACCTTTTTCTAGCAGTCGATAACAGGTCGACTGCCCATATTACGCGCTAAGTCGTGACCTTTTTGGTGTTGCCAGTAAATTATTTCAGTGTCAAAAAGAAACACGACGAGGAGCAAATTGAAAACTTACATAATTTTGCAAAAATAATGTTTGATATATAAGTTGCTTTACTAATTGGGGTGCATATATTTTGAGGGAAATCAGCGACCATCAAATTTTTGACGGATATCCCGTTTAACTATAGTATACCTTATGCATACGCGCCACGAACAAACTTTTCAAATAGTTGTTTCACAACAGCAAAATGCATCATTATTAAAAGATGGTTTCACTGATTTAATCACTAACAGTTAAAGAAAGGCAGAGCGTGCCGGGCTGTAGGTATTTATTATCACCCCTCAATGAGTGAGATCGCGTATTTAGCCGAAAAGAACGCCAAAAGACGAGCTACGGAGCCACATGGTGGTGAACATAATTAACCACGTCCTGCATCTGTTAAGCGGTCGGTAACTAAGTTTCTTTTAGACTGAGATGCCACAAAAAGAAAGGCGTCGGCGACGAATTAACAAACATTAATTTAGTATACATTTTTGGTATACACGGGCAGGTTCAAAAGCACCGGCCGTGTCGAGTCCCACAAGTTCTTATTATGGCTCCGGAGCCGGTGAGGTTCTGGAATCGGCCGATATATAAACGCAGAACAACGAGTAACAAAACCTTTGGACTTGCGTTTTTTTTTTTGTTTTTTGTTTAGTGATTTTTAGTATTGTTCGCGTGAAATATATCTAGGATATGAGATAAATGCAATCTATTTACGTATTTATTCAACATATTAGAGTTCCAGTATAATATGCGCCAAAGTAACACGGAACTTCAACTGGAAGCCGTACGTGCCTTTGGTGTAAAAATAATTAGAGGGACTTAATTGCTCCCCTTTCAATTTTGCTTCGACTTGTGTTGCAAACTTTAAAGCGTTCCGGAAAAAAACTAATATGTCGAAAATGAAGAAGAAAAGAGACATGGTTTTTGTCTTTTATTTTTTATGAGCAATAGGAAGCAACTGATCCATACACAAAATCTGTCTTCAGCAAAGTATATAGGGGTGCGCTGGTCAGGCAAAATGACGGACGAAAGGCGGTCGTCTTCATCGTTCAGAATACACATACGGGGTGTCACAAAGAAAAGTTTACAGTTCTTTTTTTTTTTTTTACCGCAAAAATAAACTAGGCATCGCCGAACGGTTTTGTTTCCGTCCAAAGGTAGCGCTAGAGGTAAGAACCAGATTCCGAAGTTTCAGCCCGATCCGATACCTTATTCAAAAGTTATAAGTGATTTTCTGAAAAGTTCAATGGGAAAATGGCGGCCGACGGAGTTTTTGAATACACTCTATGGCGCCGGAAACCGAAAACGGGCAAAAATGGGCACCATTTTCCAAAATCAATCTGTCAGATAGTTGCACAACTAAAAAAATAAAATAATTTTCCAAAATAAAATCAATGCGTCATATAGTTGCACAAACTAAACTTTGTTGACATGACACTTAGCTGTGATCTGTGTAAAACAATTAACAAACCAGAGCCGCGAAACAAAGATATAGCGCGCTTCTTTGTGTATCTAGAAAGGTTAATAAATTTTTTGCTAAGTCAACATTAGAGTATTGAGGTTCTGCAGGGTTTTCAGTTTACATTGAATCCGCTTTCCTATCGCCACTAGGACAATATGCCAAGGTCAAATATGTCAGGGGCTTTATATAAAGAATTAACAAAGAATGACATGAAGACATACAATAGAATGGCGGCGATTGAACGTCACATTCTGAGGGTTGCTTGATTGACGTGTTTACAAACTTGCTTTCCGTTGACGTTCAAATAGAAATGTAGCGCGCTTCTTTGTGTACTTATAAAGGTGACTCCTATATATATATAAAAAAAAACTAACAGAGAAGGTCACTGAGACACACAATAGAATGGCGGCAACTGGATACCACACTCCGAATTTTTTTTGATTGACATGTTTACAAACTTGTTCTCCGACTGCGTTTTATAACTGTCATAACACATCTTTGAGGAAAATTCAGTCCTTAAAATACAGCTCCTTTGTTTTGTTTACGTACCTCTTTGAACTGACTATATTTTCAAAATGCCCAAAATTTACCTTTTCCGGCATGCTATTTCTTGCCTCAAAATTCACGCTAGCTTTTAAGAAAACAGCAAATGAAGGAGATGCCAAAACCAACATTCAAATATTCCCACTTTTTCAAGTATAGTGACTTCACGTGTCAAACCTGCAGGTCGGGCGGGCACTCCAGAGAACACAGCACGTCGCGCATACAACTCTTTTCGTTCTGATGAAGGTACCTGCCCCAGCATTTACTTCACACAATCAACTTTTTTATAGCAACATCTGTTAGTGGGAATCACTTACGGTGGTTTCATTTGAAGTCAAGAAACATTGTCGGGGTGGCTCCTCAAGATCATATATGAAATAATATTTAAAATACTAATCCCTGTGGTTAACAAACCTGCCTTTCAAAACAATTACAAATATATAGCTTAAGAAAAAAAATGAAACGCTGCCGAATAGATTGTGTGAACATCGGGATTCGATTTTCGCTCAAGTTTGGACGATCTTTGGAAAATATTGACTTCTCACGTAGTCAAAATAATTTCTATACTCTAAGTAGGCAATGTTTGTTGTTTATAGAAAAAATTTGTTGTCTTTTAACTTTTTTATTTATTTTTACACGAAATCGAAAACATGCCACCCAGAGCAATTTTGACTAACATTGAGATAGCTATATGAAACGAACGGTGAGAAGCTATGTCAACATACATATATCGATACGTAGTTGTTTATATAAGCTATCGATTGGTTTATGTTTCTTGTTAATCGAACTTAATGGACACATTTATTTGCTTCAAATATGTACAGAAGTTTAATATATGCAAACGTCGAGAATAATTTTCAGAAAAAAAAGCGTTAATTTTTTTTCTAGCCTATATTGAGTAGAAATAGTGTATATGTGTCTTGGGTCTAATATTTTTGTTGTATTTTGGTGACAACAAGTTAAATAAGCCAATTTTAAGCCCGTCACTCAATCTTTGGTTCAACTATGCTAGCTTCACCGCAATGCTACTGGCGGCCTCATTAATTAGAGATGGTTTAAAGAGCCAGTTTATCATGATCATTTTGCTGTTATGACATGACAACTCCTGGAACATCTGAGGCACGTTATGGATGTCAAATTAACCATTCATGTTTTTAGTAATGCCACCTGCAGCCTGAAAACGGGGCGAGCCAGGCATTATATTTGGACATGTGGCGGGCGAGTGTTCTTACCGAATATATCGCTAAAGCGAATGAGTGACTGCGAGTGAGTGAGTTTTCATATTCAAACTATGTTATTTAGGATAGCCCACCTTCTGGAACATATGAAACCCCCTACTCTTATTGAAACAGCCGTTATAGCTAGAAAGGGAAATAATTAAAATGTTCTTATTGGTGACGTTCTAGGTTGGAGATGAGGATGCGGATCTTGGACTCCCCTAGGCCGTACCACTCTAAATGGTGCTTCTTGGTCATCGTGGTTGTCATGAGGACAATGAAATGTTTGCTCTTCCCGAAAGAGCTGGAAGGCTCGAATAGCTTCATCCACCCGGTGCTCCCCAGCATGATCTCGTCGGTGATGTCCAGACCCTCCTTGAACACCGAGCGCATGATGGTGGACGTGGACATGGAGACGTTGAAGATGGAGTTCTCCTACGAGTAGGTTGTAGACTGCACTGCTTACCTCAGACACGGATCTCAGACTGCGGGTCGTCCAGTTGGCCGTAGACGCCACCATAGCCCAGGGCCTGGCCGCCGCCTGAGAAAGAGGAAGGGCCCGCCCACCCCCCTCCTCCCTGAACCACATCTCGGAAAAAATGAAGTTTTACGACAACTACAAAATTGCTTTGTAATTTTACCTTGAAATTTCATGGCTAGAGGAAGCTTCTTGGCATCCCCTTTACATGAGGCAGGAACAGGAGCGAAGCTGGTAGGTAGAACGTTACTTAGAGCTTTCGAAAGAGGCAGCCGACGTTTCACGAAGAGAGTTAGATTTCTGGTTGTAAGTTGTTTTTCGTAGTTTTAACAAATCAAAAACAAAATATTTTTGACAGGCACGTAGAGCTTACTCCAAAAGGAATCGTCGTCATACAAAACAGAAAAAAATGAAAACAGTTCCTTTTGCGTCAAACGAGGCAATAACGCTCGTCTTGTCGTGGCACTCAGTTGTTCATCGAACTGACACTAACGCCGTTTCCTTTGATCAGCAATCTCTGGAAATCTCTGGACGCAATCTCTGGAAGAAAGGAATAGCAGATAAAGAGGTGCCGTTGTACGCGGGCGCGCTTTCACGCTCTCCAAAACAGAACAAAAAAAGAACCAGAAGCGTTCTGAACAGAGCAGATATCAGCTTAGATCAGAAAGTTATTTATAAGCCACTTAAACACGGAAGGGATAAGGGGAGCAGTGTCGGTGGTCTAGCGTAGCTTTGCCCAGTAGTTTCAGTATCTGACGTCCTTGTGTAGAGTGTTTCAGCCTCTCCTCATGTGCCATGGCACGAGCCTGAACCACGTCATGGAGCCTGTTGATCTGCGCAAACTTTTCTGGTTTGTCTGTTTTTGCGAAAATAGAAAGGCCGTTTGTTAACCGCATCGCGTGAAGATTGAGTGATTCCAGCTTCCTTCATTATACGTTTGGTGAGCCTGTAGTTACACTAGTTCCTACGTATATTGTAATTTAAAATGATTTCGGGTGTCCATTTGTGCACAAATAATGCCAAGTGGATTGAGCTTTGTTTCATAACATAGATTATAAGGCAGCATTCTTGAAGGGCAAATAAAATATAATACCGCTTTCAAGCCCTGCAAATATGCAGGGTGTTTCAGAAAACGCAGGCCCAAATCGCTCCTGCAAAAACTACTTATCACAACAAAAAAAGGCTTGTGGCGGTTTGGTCCTGGGCCAGGGGCCCATTTAAGAAAACCATTGAAGTCCCGGATAATTGAATTGCTAATTATTTTCGCATAATTAACTTTTTTTATATTGTGTTTATGGGCACAAATTAAATTAGAAAATTGCTCAGCATCATCGAAAACCCCTAAATCAACAAATTGCAGAACGATAGAAGGCACGCGAAACATTTTACGGCTTTCTGAAAAACCGCACAAATTCCACGCGTGTTTAAGTTTGGGTTTGCTATCGGAGCACATCTCCGCCCCGACGGCACCGCGCCCCGCGACGAGATAGTGGAACCAACCTTTGCTGCGCTGTCATCGCTCGAGGCAGCAGAGTCTGGTTGCACTATATCTCCACGGCGGCGCGGTGCTGCCGGGGACGAGATGCGCTCCCATAACAAACCGAAACTCAAAAACCCGTCGAATTCGCGCGGTTTTTTAGAAGACCATAAAATGCTTCTCGTGCCTTCTATCGTTCTGCACTTTGTTGGTTTAGTGGTTTTCGATGATGCTGACCAATTTTCTAACTTAAACCATGCCCTTAAACACAATAATAAAAAAGTAATTAGGCAAAAATAATTAACAAGTTGTTTATCCCGGACTTTAACAATTTTCTTAAATGGGCCCCTTACCTAACCACAACTCCACAAGCCTTTTTTCGTTGCAATGAGTAGTTTTCGCAGGAGCGATTTGGCCTGCGTTCTCTGAAACACCCTTTATATACTTATTAGTATTAAAGTGTTACATGTTTCGTTAAAGTGTCGTATTTGTGAGATGCGACACTCTTGACTTCGAGATTGCGATCAAAAACACACAAAACGAAACTGCATTTGATTTCTAGCTTGATGCGCATATAGATAACGGCTCAGAATCTTGGCACATGTGTGAGGTTTATAGCTCTGCGTATATTGACACTTATTGTTAATTAGTGTAATTTTATTTTAATAAAATATATCATTTAGTTGCGAAAACTATTATTCGTTAAAATGCAACGTAGCTATTATCTGGGTAAAGCAAAAAAAAAACAAAATAAACGTTCAAATAAAAATGTAGCGCGCTTCTTTTTGTATTTATAAAAGTGGACTTCTACATAAAAAAATAAGACAGAAGGGCACGGAGACACACAATAGAATGTCGGCAACTGAATACCACAATCCGAAGGTTTTTTTTTGATTGACGTGTTTACAAACTTGCTCACCGTCCGCGTTTTATAACTGTCTTAACACATCCTTGAGGCGATTTCCTTTCTTAAGCTGGAGCTTCTGTGTGTGTGTGTTCTTTTTTTTTTTACTTATCTGAAGTAACTACATTTTTAAAATACCCAGAATTTAGACTTTATGGCATACTATATACTATCTCGAAATTCCAATTTGCTATTAAGAAAACAGCAAATGAAGATTATGCCAAAACCAGCATCAAAATCTTCCCACATTTTCAAGTATAGGTGACGTACCGTGTGAAACCTGAAGGTTCAGCAGGAACTCCAGAAAACACGGTACGTCGCACACTCAACTGTTTTCCTTCTCTTGAAGGAACCTGCCTCAGCAATCATTTCACAAAATCAACATTTTTTTATAGCGGCAGCTGTTAGTTATTTCCAAGTCGTCTTGACCCATATCGCACCGGTGCTGCGCGGTTCGTGGTACACGGAAGGCTAGAGGGGAGAGGGGAGCTTCCTTCTTTCCCCACCAGCCTTTCGTGTACTAAAGTGGAAAGAGTTTACTGCACTGGACAGGTGCGGTGTGATCCAGACGAATAGGCCATTAGAATATCTTAGGAAAATGGCACGGTCGTCCTTCGAGAAAGGCACCGGTTACGTCATTATTCACACGCTCGCTCCGCTGATTTTATACGAAAACGAAAATTTAGAACTCTCGGGACGAATTCGAACCAGCGACCTATAAATTACAGCTATTGTTTAACATCAAGGGGAGCGCACCTTATAGCCCCATAGAGCAGGGGTTTCAACCCTACTGCCCGAGAACCGCACGCCGCACGCGACTCTCTGGGTAGCGGCCCGCAAGCATCCCGCCGCTGCGATCCCCCATTCCCAAGCCTGGAGCGCTCCATGCGCCAAATATATTAGTTTGATATCGTCGATTTATTTCCGCACCAAATGGAACTCTTCTCAGATAACCTGTTCATGTATTTTGCACTATTCTCCTTTTCTTTTGGATGGAGTATTGCTTCGCCTAAATATTGCCTTCTTATTATTTTCACATATAAGTATACGAAATGACAATACCACTGCTAAACTACAAGCGCGAGCTCTTTGTACAAGGAAACACCTCGCCTGCTCGAATTCTTGCTCAGCAGGAGAAACTGCCAAAAATAAAGCTATATGAGCTCGGGCTTCTAGCTCTGAGACAACACATTTAAAATAAAGCATTTTATTATTACTGCTGTTACGATAAAACATATTGTCAGGAATGACATTTTGATAGAGGGGGAGGGGATATAACTGAGGGAGTTGGGCGTTTGGTAGGGCGAACTTGTGCCCGGAAGAAAATAAAAAAAAAAAAAAATATATTTTCTCACGCGGTACGCCGACACCAAAGCCCTGCCTTCAGGGACTACTGTGGAAGTCTCATCGAGTCCATCGTCCTCCGGCACGGTGCTCCTAAAGTTCTTATTACAGATAGCGGATCATCGTTCATGGCGCAAATGACCCGAGAAATCCTTCGGCTCAGTTCCACCAGCCATCGTCGTACCACTGCGTACCACCCGCAGACCAACGGTCTGACGGAGCGACTCAACAAGAAAATCACCAACATGATCTCTATGTACGTCGACGTAGAGCACAAGACGTGGAACGAGGTGTTGCCCTACGTCACGTTCGCCTACAATACGGCGGTTCAAGAGACCACTGGATTCAGCATGCCAGTTCCAAAGTAGGAGGCAGCCATAAGCCATCATTGGGTGGCAAGTTACTATAAAAAGTGTCCTTATGCTCTGGGATGAACTTTGAATCAGCCATGACTTTAAGTTCTTACTTACACGACGCCTGCAGCAAGACACACTTGAGAATGTTTTTGGAGCTATATACGACAAATGCTGGGCTGTAACACAAACCCAAATGTGCACCAGTTCACCTCAGGACTAAAACACCTCTCGATAAAGAAACTGTTCAAACTGCCGGACAATGAAAGCGTAGAAGATGACAAGGCTGAGCTCCTAAAGGAGTTGCAGATATCTTCGCACCATGAAAGTTTAATTTCAGATATTGTGGAATGTCTTGCAATTGATAACTTCCTGCCACTAGAGGATATTTCTGAGCTGGCATCAGACATCAGGTCTAACATAATTGATGACTCGTCCACTTTTTTATTACGTTCGGGGCTATTTGATCAAGCTTTTGCTTGAACAGACAACTTACAGCTGTGGCTGTTCTCAGCTGCTATCGGATGAGTCTAATAACTTGACCAGGCCTCACCAGTACTGTATTGTTCCTAAAGCATACCACGTGCCTGGAAAATTCTTCGGGAACTTAGCAGTACCATCACAGGCTGCCATCCATTTCATTCAGCAACTATAAAATCACTTTCTTCCCATAATAGAGAGTGTAACACATGTTCGAGGAGTGTGTGCCGCCTTGTATAGCACACTTTGAGGTCTGGGTGGTTTTAGCCTTTGCCCAGAGGAGCACCACAAAGGGTTTTTTAAAATTGTTTTGCAGAATACGCTTGTGTTGACATGTTTGATCTCTTAACCGGAATTTAAGCAAAGTTCGGTTGCACTCTTTAGTGGCTAGTAAGCAACGAGACAGGTTTAACTATTGATAGTGTATTAATAGAGGCGGTTGCCAAACCAAAAACAAAAAGTGCTTATTAAGTGGGCGGTGCAGCTTGCTCTCCAAATATTTGTTTCCCCTTTTTCCAGCGAATCTGTATCACGGCTCGCTAACAAAAATATTTGTCCACTTTCTACAAAATTTCGATAGAAAATAGTGTATAGAGGCTAAAAATATTTTAAAGAAAATGTATCCACTTTTGTATTCACTGTCCATAGTTTTTTAGCGGCTTTTTTCTGAAGCCATATTTCTTTTCTGAACAATTTCGGGGAATGTTTAGGGACTTTGAATCTTGTCAGATTTCGAATAGAGTAGTTTGGTAATGGCTCGCCCGCAGTGAGTTTGAGGCTATGCAAATCGTTTTTTTTTTTTTATATTTGCCGCAAATCGGGAATTTGTACTATCCGGCGTGTGCTTCGCATTGTTATTATACTCTTACGACTGGTAATGATAGCGATGTCTTACTTATTTTTGCACTTACTTCCCGTACCCGAGTCGGCGTGAAAGTGAATGTATCATACAGCATGTTTTCCGTGGAAAGGTTTTGTTAACTTGATTCCTCTAAGAATCTGTTACGAAGTGTACGATATGCCGAAGTCCTTCATATTCATTTATTTTTGTGAGTATCGATGTCTTTCGTATAAAACATACAGAGCTCCTGAAGTAAATCATGTATACATGAATGTGGTCCAATAAAATGTGGTTGGTTGGTTGGTTGGTTGGGGTTTTATGGCGCAAAAGCATCTTAGGCTATGATGCGCCATGTACAGTCGGGAGCAATAGTTTGCGGGGCACGGGAGCGCGTGCCGAAATGCATTGCCGCGCCGTGCAACGGCGCTCCGCCGCATTAAAAAGCCGCGCTTTCCGCATGCGCGTCCTTCGCGCTGGCAGTCATGTCTCTTTCGCTCGTTTCTGTCTGACTTACTCCTGATAACCGGAGTCGACGCCAGGGGCGCAAGTTGCCGTTTCGCTGGCTGTCATGCCTCGCGTCCTCTTCAGCTGCCTCAGCAGCCGCGCTGGGTGACGGAGCGCCTGGTTAACCCTCACCTCCCCCCTCTTCCCCCTACGCGACCTCCATGACAAAGCGCGGTGGCTGAGGCGGCTGAAGCAGGCGCACAGCATGACAACCAGCGAAGAGCTAGCTCGCGCTCCTGGCGCCGACTGCTGTTATCAAGAGCGCGTCGAAAAGAAACGAGCGAAAGAGACATGATTGCGAGCACGAAAGCCGCGCATGCGCAAAGCGCGTCTCCTTAATGCGGCGGCGCGCCGTCGGACGGCGCGGCGATGCATTTCGGCACGCGCTCCGGTGCCCCGCAAACTTTTGCCCCCGACTGTACATACACTATTGCAGATAGGGTTTCGAAGAGGATAGAACTTTAGTAGTTGATGATAGGTTAAAACTATGTGTATGATTTGTAAGTAGTTATGGACATGAAGTTGGGTGTAAAATCATAGTCGGTGTAAAAGGCCGATAGCTTTCAAGAAGCTAAAAACGCTGTGATGCGGAACTAATGGTTCATTGCCAAGCAAAATAGGAAGATTTAAAGGCGTATGTTCTTTATATAGCTGAGAAAAATGTCTCCGTCGGTCTAGGTCATAAGCAGGGCATTCTAATAATATGTGTGCGACAGTTAAAGGATTATTGCAGTGCTCGCACTCTGGGGCTTCCTCCCTGCGCAGAAGGTGGCCATGGGTGAGGTGCGTATGCCCTATCCTTAGCCAACACAGGACAACCTCATAAAAGCGTTCACGGTGTCTTGCACTCTCCCACTCACTAAGCAGTGGCTTTACGGTATGCAGCTTGTTACTTACTTCTTCATCCCATTGTTGCTGCCCCTTCTCTCTTATACGATGCCTTAAAAGTCTGTGATAGTCTTTATATGGAATGTCATGCAGTTCGACTTCTTTGTCACCAGCAGAACTGGCTGCAAGGTCTGCTTCCTCATTACCCGGTATACCAACATGGCTAGGGACCCAGCAAAAGACTATTTTAATGTTCCTTTTGGAAGCATCAATGATTTTATTCTGCAACTCTATGATTATTGGGTGTTTAGAGGTATTTAGTGATGAGAGCACTCTCAATGAACTGAGTGAATCAGTATACACAACTGACTTCATGCTCTTCGTTTCTATAATGTGATTAACTGCCAGGCGGATACCACATAGTTCAGCTGTTAAAATAGTAGCTGTATATGCAATTCGTTGAACATAGTGAACAGAGGGGCCAACCATAGCACATCCAACGAACGTTTCTGTCTTGGTGCCATCTAGCTGTGTAATACGAGCATTGACCAGCGTATCTACTTTGGATTTCATAAAATTCCTTTTTGATGCAATTTGGTGGGGTGTTTCTCTTTCTGAACGTAGTTAGTGAATAGTCACACAAAATGAGGCAATATTCCCAGGGAGCTATTGCTTGAGGTACGGGGGTCACGGGCATTGTAGTGCTCAGTCCAACCGAATCAGCTGCAGCTGCATTTCTCATACTAAAAGGCGGGATTACAGAGGGCTTGTTGTCAAAGGTGCGCTTATATCTTGTTTCTTCTACAGCCTCGCCTGTAGGATGCAGGGTGAGTGAACGTATTCGAAGGGAATACATAAATCCCAAAGCAAACCTTCGCTTTTCCAGAGACCATTCATTTGTCTTTGCATAAAGGCTGGGGATAGGCGAGGTGCGAAATGCACCTGTAGACAGTCGCAATGCCTGGTGATGAATGGGGTCAAGTATTCGAAGAGCTGAGGGCCTTGCCGATCCATATACACAACTACCATAGTCGAGGCGTGAGCGAACCACCGAACTGTAAATTCGGAGAAGACAGAGACGATCAGAGCCCCATGAGGTATGAGAAAGGACTTGAAGAATGTTTAGTGCTTTCTGGCATTTTACCTTAAGATACCTAATATGAGAAAGAAAGGACAGTTTACTATAAAAAATAAGCCCTAGGAACCTCTGCTCCGGTTTTGTTGGAATTGGAGTGGAGTGCATGGTCACCGATGGATCTACTGTAGCTCCTCGTAAGCGAGAAAAGCAAACAGAAACTGTTTTTTCTGGTGAAAACTTAAAGCCATTTTGATCAGCCCTCTTGAGCAAATTGTTTACTGCTAAATGGACCCTACGTTCACAGAAAGCAATGTTACAGGATGAGACGGATATCTGAAGATCAACATAAAGTGAATACTGTACGGATGATGGGATGGCCCGGGCTATCGAGTTTATTTTTATTATAAAAAGGGTGACACTCAATACGCCTCCCTGGGGAACACCGTTTTCCTGGCAGAATTCTCGAGAGTAGGTAGTGCCTAATTTGACACGAAAGGTACGTATCGCCAAATAGCTCTTTACGAATGCTAGCATCCTGCCTCGAATGCCATAGCTATACATATCTTGTAGGATGCCATGCCGCCAGGCAGTGTCGTAAGCCTTTTCTAAATAGAAAAAGACAGAGAGGCAGTACTGTTTATTTACGAAGGCCTCACGGATGGTAGACTCCAAACGGACAAGATGATCCAATGTAGATCGTGACGAACGGAAGCCACACTGATATTTATCAAGAATATTTTCTTTTTCTAAAAAGTACACGAGTCGCTTATTTAGCATTCTCTCCAGAGTTTTGCTAAGACAGCTTGTTAGTGCTATTGGGCGGTAACTGGATGCACACGATGCATCCTTTCCAGGCTTAAGAAAAGGAATGACGGTTGCCACTCTCCAAGATGATGGAAATGTAGTCTCCTGCCAAATGCGATTAAACAAAAACAAAATTATATCGAGTGTGGAAGGGTGAAGGTGAGTAAGCATATGGTAGTGAATTCCATCTGGTCCAGCAGATGCAGGTTTAGTTTCATGAAGTACCTGTTCCAGTTCATTCAGTGTGAGAGGTAAGTTGTATGCTTCTCGAGCTCCGCCCGATGTCCGCACGGATTGGAGTTCTGCTTGTCTCTTGTGTTTCAGAAATGCAGGTGAACAATTCTGAGAGCTAGAAACACGTTCAAAGTGTTCCCCAAGGAGATCTGCCTGTTCTTCTAGGCTCTCAGGGCACAGTCCGTTTTCGGAAAGAAGCGGTATTGAGTAAGCCCGGTAATGCCCATTGACTTTATGCACTCCATCCCAAACTTTCTTGGTGGTGGCAGTGCTGTTAATAGAGGAAGCATAACCTTGGAAACTTTGACGCTGTGAGACGCGGCGGATGTATCTCGCATGAGCCTTCATCCGCTTGAAACTGATGAGATTAGTCACTGTTGGGTAACGTCTAAATATGCCCCATGCTCTGTTCTGCTTTTTTCTTGATTTTTCACAGTCGGCATTCCACCATGGTTTAGGGCGGCGGGGTAAGCGAGATGAAGTCATAGGGATAGCTAATATTGCAGCATTAAGGATGTGGGCGCTAAGCAGATTGGTGAGTTCATCGATAGACAGTTTGTTAAGCGATGTACAAGCGAGCTGGGTTGCTTGGCTGAAGACAGACCAGTTTGCTTCCTCAAACTTCCAACGGGGAGTTCGTGTAGGCACTGTAACAGGTGGATGTAGTCGGTTCAGAATGATAGGAAAGTGATCGCTCCCATAGGGGTTAGGATCGACAGCCCAGGAAAACAAAGGAAATAATGTCGGATCGCAAAGAGACAGATCAATAGATGTAAAAGAATGAGTTGGGGCACTGAAATACGTAGATTCTGCTTTGTTCAATAAGCATATAGGTGTTGAGGAAAGAAAACACTCTATCATCGAGCCACGTGTATCTCGTCTTCTACTTCCCCAAAGAGGATTATGAGCATTGAAATCACCGAGAATTAGGGCAGGTTGGGGTAATTGGTCGTGAAGTGATTCAAGCTCTTCGCGGGATACAGGATAGCTTGGGGGAATGTAAAGTGAACAGACGGTTATTAAACGGTCCAACAGAACACGAACTGCCACGGCTTCCAGAGTGGTATTCAAAGGAACCTCAATACATGGGGTAGACGGCTGGACAACTATAGCTACTCCACCAGAACTGTGCGACAAAAGAGGTCTCTCCTTGCGAAAAAACTGAAAGCGCCTTAGGATGTTAGAGTGACTATTGTTTAAGTGTGTTTCCTGAAGACAAAATGCTATAGGGTGATGCTGGTCTAACAGAGAGTGCACGTCATCGTAGTTTCGAAGCAACCCTCGACAGTTCCACTGCAGGAATGCTGCCATTATGCATGAATTAGAAGAAAGACCATTCATCAAGACCTAAAAATCAATTTTGATGCGGGGTGCATTTTTCTTTTTAGATGTGTTCTTCGGCCTATCTGTGTTACCACAGGAAGTCGAAGGTAAGGACTCCGAGCTTGAGAATGGCCTGTCGTCCTTGGACTTGGGCCCGCTCTCGTCCATCGGCTCATCAAGGGCTGCCTCTGGCTGATTCCTAAGGGCCTGCGACCCCGACGGCTCACCAGGTTTTCGGGCGCCTTCAGAGGGACGAGAAGGAAGTCCCCGACCTCGAGTTATCTGCGTTTTGGATGGCGCAGGGATTGAAGATCCCTGCGCTAGAATGGACCCCGAAGCGATAGGATCTACCTCTCGCTTTGGGGTTGAAGTGGTTTGTGCCACTCCAGATGAGGTTGAGGGGGACTCAGGGGGGGGACGCAGGTCGTCCGTTGACGTCTGCGTTCCCGTTGACGCCGTCGACCACGCCGGTCCCCTGCGCGCGGCCTCGGCATAAGAGCCTTGAGAAATAAAAGAATGCCTTTTCCGTGATTCTGAGTAAGAAATATTTTCTTTGGCCTTTAGTGAGAGAATTTCCTTCTCTCTCTTCCACAGGGGACAGCTGCGAGAATACGCTGGGTGTGTTCCTCGGCAGTTGACGCAAAGGTGGGTATTGTTGCCACAGTTGTCGGAAGGGTGGTCAGTGCTTGCACATTTTGCACAGCTGGCTTTTCCTCTGCAGGTTAGTGACCCATGTCCAAAGCGCTGGCAGCGGAAGCAACGCCTTGGATTGGGGACGTAGGGGCGGACTTTGCAGTTGAGATACCCGGCTTTAACAGTGGAGGGTAGCGTTGTCGAGTTGAACGTTAGCACAATGTACTTTGTGTCCCGTTCTTCACCGTCGCGACGGATAGTGATACGTCGCACAGCGACTACGTCTTGATCTTGAAGTCCCTTGAGTATCTCGTCGGTAGACATTCCAAGGAGATCATCTTCAGAGATGACACCCTGCGTGCTGTTCAGTGAGCGATGTGGAGTCACTGACACTTTGTAATCTCTTACTTGGTTGAGTGCAAGAAGTGCTTTGCTTTTCTCAGCATTTGCGACCTCCACAAGCAGGTCGCCAGATGGAAGTTTTTTGGCTTTAAAGGATTTTCCTATCACAGTTTCTAGGGTCTTTGCGACCAAGAAGGGGGAAAGCTTTGCAAGTGGTTGATCTTCGTTCTCCGAGTGCATTACTATAAATTTGGGAAAATTCATGACTGGCAAGGTAAGGCTTGTTGATGTTGTCTCTTCGGTCCGGACCCTTTTCGGGGCCCGATCAAGGAAAGATTTAGCTTTAGTACCCATATGAATGGGAAAAGGATTTCAGAACCTGCGGTGTGCCGCCCACCATCGAGCCCAACTTAGGGAGTAGTCAGCAGCCCATAACAAAATGGGCTTTGCTGGAACCGCTGATCCACTAGCACTTGCCCAGGTGCTATACCCAACTGTGGTTAGGATAAGGGTATCTGCCACCACACAAGGTTGGCCCTTGCCGCCAAAGAAGGTGAAACAAAGGGAGAGGGAAGGGGAGAAAAGAGAAAGAGGGGATAGTAGAAGAAAAGGCGACTAGACTGAATCATCCTGGCCGGGCCTTACCAGGACTCCCGTCTACGAGAAGCGGGTGCCGAAGTGGTGTATTGCCTCACCCGGGGGGCCCCGAAGGGTCCAAATCTACCCCGGGCTCGGCTCAACCACCAGGATGCCCTTTTCCCCGGACACGGGCTCGCCACGCATAGCCAGACGTGGGTGGGTTTTAGCCACTTTTTACTCAGGGTCTGTGTGTCGCTAATGTGGCTGGGGTCCGTGGTGACGCTACTCACCAAGCACCTAGCACGTAAGGTGCAGGCGCCCCCTGCGGGGCTCGGGGTCCGTGGAGACGCCACTCTCCAAACACCTGCTTTCACAGGTGCCCCCTGCGGGGAGTATAGTTGATGGGGATTCCAGATGTTTGAGGCATATTCTAATTTTGGTCTGACGTACGTGTCAAAGGTCAGCTTACGGACAAAGGTGAAGCGCTTTAAGTTGCGTTTGATTAGTACAAGGGTTATATATGAACCGGCAGTAATGGCTTGGATGTGCTTATTCCAGGAAAGGTCAGATGTTAGTCTTACACCAAGGTATTTATACACAGTAGCGGTCTCAATCAGATTGAATGACAGGGTGTTTTTGATTTCTGTTGAAGCGAATTAGTTTTCATTTAAGCTTGTTTAATGACATCATCCACTCATTGCACCAAATATTAATTTTATCTAGATGTTCCTGAAGCTGGGTATTATTTTGCACACAAGTTACTTTGTTATAGATGACGCAGTCGTCGGCGAAAAGGCGTATCTTTGAAGAAATCCCAATGGGAATGTCATAAATAAATATTTAAAAAAGTTAGGCGCCAAACGCGGACCCCTGGGGAACACCAGAAGATACATTTATTAAGGAAGATACATGATCATTAATGGACGTGAGCCATACACGGAAAAAAGAAAGTCGCGAATCTATGGAAACGTTAATTGGTCGAGGCAAAGAGAAGATAACTTAGAAAGAAGGCGTTCATGGGGGGGGGGGGGGGGGGTTGGGGGGGGGGGTGGACATGGTCGAACGCTTTAGAAAAATCAAGAAAAACTGCGTCAGCCTGGACATGAAATTCAAGGTTAGTGTGCAAATCATTGATGAAGTCGCAGAGCTGTGTTTCGCAGGAAAGTCCTCTGAAAAAAGTGCTGCTGTTTAAACAACCAAAAATGTGATGATAGGTGCCTCATGATATTGGCGTACAGGGTATGCTGAAGTAGTTTGCATGAAATGAAAGTCAAAGAAATAGGGCGATAATGAGATCCGAAAGAGCGGCTGCAATGTTTAAATACTGGAATACCCTCCCACCTTGCAGTCAGATGGACGGCAGCTTTGAGTTAACGATTGATTAAATATGAGTTTCAAATATTCACTAGAAATAACACTGTTTTTTTAATTTTAGAGTTGATGTTGTCGGTTCCAGCGGGCAAAGGACGTTTTAGTTTATCAATCAATTTTTTAATACCGGCGGAGTTAACGTTCATAGGATGCATACGCTTGTAAAGCTTTTCAGGGAGAGTGGGGAGAGAGTTCACGCACTCTTTAGTAAACACTGATGAAAAGTATTCATTAGAAACCCTAGGGTTTCTAACAAACACTTTTAACGACGAGAAGCTTTTGTTAAAAACCTCCAGAATGGGGTCACCGTTAGCGTGAGTAAGGTGGAGGGTAGAGATGTCATTCTTTGGTGGCACCAACTTCCAAAACTTTCTAGGATTACTACGGAGTATGGAAGGTAAATCATTATAAAAAAAACTTTCTCTTTTAGAATCTAAGGTTACGGGGTATGTAGGGCGGAATTATAAGCATCCCAGGCCTGTGTCGTACCAACACGTTTAAGGCCCATACGCACATTCGCGTTTGAACGCGTTTGAGTGCGTTGCGGAGTCCTTGCGGCCAGGCGCGGTCGCTTGCGGAACGACGCGCGTCTCCCCGCAACGCTCGCTAGCGCGACGCAAGCGAGTAGAGACTCGTTCAACTTTCCGAAGCGTTGCGGTGCGTTCGGGTGCGTTCGACCAATCAGAAGCCGAAAGAGGAGAGGGGGTGACGTATTCGCTCGCCCCACCCGGCCGACTCGGCGAGACGTATCCGGTTCGCCGGTCGCAGTGCTTGCTTTTTCGTTTTGGGGAGCGGTAGGGACTGTATTTTCCAAGGCTGCGATGGTTCAAGCTTGACAAAGCGTCGGGGAAGCCGGCGAGATTGTCCCAAGATCGCACACTTCGACGCTGTCGCTGTGCGCCGCCATGTTGCCTTGGATTTCGCTTACTATTGGTGAGCCACTAGCGACGATAGCGCGTTCTTATTGGCTCTTGACTGCGGCTGTCTGCGTGTCAACGCAACTGTGCGTACAAGTTTGGCGCAAGCGGTCTTAGCAACGCAACGCGTCCGCTTGCCGCTACGGAACGCACCGCGCTCAAACGCGAATGTGCGTATGGGACTTCCGGAGCGCTCGCAGCGCCCCCGCCAGCCACCGCCTCGGCCACGCGCTCCCAGTGGGTCTTTCATATCGCCGGAGACTGTACGTTAAAAGGACAGATAATTCTTGGTTTCTATCGCGTGCTGCGGCATGACCGGTGGCAGACAGAAACCTATTTCTGTTATACGGACAAGCATTTGGTTATATTAGTTCAACAAGAGTTTGGGACACCGGGTGAAGGAAAAATCTTTTGTTACTATCTTGTAGGTTATCAAAACGAACTTTAAATGTTACATTAAGACTTCTCCCGTACTCTAAAAGGTGTCTACGTGTAAGTCGCACAGACAGAGAAGAATCCTCTCGTACAGAAAAAGAGGTATCTTTTAGTTTAAATCCGGCGCCCAAAATGCTTTCTTTCTCTTTGTATCTGGCGAACTTCACAATGATAGGCCTCACCATGATAGGCGATACGATCGTTCAAGATATGACGTGTCAAATGAATACCTAACTTGTGCGTGCCAAACTCAACGGTTTTTACTTCGGATTGACCCCACGTCTCGGTTGAATTATCTGCGCACCCAAAAAACAATAAAGTTGATCTCCTAAGCCTATTTTCGTTGTCCTCACACTCTCTCTGAATAGTTGCTACCTCAACAGAATTATGAGGTCCAGGTCCAGTTACAGATACAGCGTTCGTCGCGTCCAACCTTTCTTCGACAGCAGTTATCCGATAGACAAGCTGTATGACCGATGTATTTGTCGTCTTTAATCCACTTTTAAAAGACGTAATCTTTGCCGAGATGTCAGTCTGCGCAGCCTCAATCCTATGAACTGCAGCCAGTATACTCGATATCTGCCTACTGTCTGTCAGTGGGCCCGGGTTTCATTCAACGTCCCCCGACACAATTAAAAGGCCTTGGCAGATCGAAAAACAAACAACATTCGCGCACTGGAACAAGTAACAAAGAAGACACTTCAATCATGTGCGTAGAATTTCATTGGAGCTCGAAACTAAAGCCAAGCACTGATCTTGGCTGCAAGAGCATTTGGTATTCTGAAGGTAACCAACCTGAATATACAAGCGTAAACGTGTCATGGCTTCCGCAGCGGGGTCGAGCCTCAACTGGCCGGCGAGTAGAAGCTGCTTTTGTAGACAATCCTCTGGCGACGTTCCTCGTTGCCAGGCGGGGTAGATGGAAGGGTCCAGGCACGGCGGGGCGAGCAAAAACGGCACTTTTGTCGAACCATGCTCCAGGGATTTTTCAGCGTCATCACTAGGACCCCGGGCGTCAGCCGGGAAAGCCAGGAAGAGCTTCGGTGGGACGATGGCCGAAAAGAGTAGCAACTGAATGTACAAGCGGAAACGCGTCATGGCTTCCGCTGCGGTATCAAGCCCCAACTAATTGGCGACTAGAAGCTGCTTTTGTAGACAGCCCTCCGGGGCTGTTCCTGGTTGCCAGGCGGGGTAGTGGAAGTGTCCAGGCACGGCGGAGCGAGCAAAAACGGCACTTTTGTCGAGTCATGCTCCAGGGATTGTTCAGCGTCATCACTGGGACCAGGGGCGTCAGTCGGGAAAGCCACGAAGGGCTTCGGCGGGACGATGGCCGAAAAGAGCAGCACCTGAATGTACAAGCGAAAACATGTCATGGCTTCCGCTGCGGTGTTGAGCCCCAACTAATTGGCGAGTAGAAGATGCTTTTGTAGACAGCCCTCCGACGATGTTCCTGGTTGTCAGGCAGGGTAGATGGAAGTGTCCCGGCACTGCGGGGCGAGCAAAAACGGCACTTTTGTCGAGTCATGCTCCAGGGATTCTTCAGCGTCATCACTGGGACCAGGGGCGTCAGTCGGGAAAGCCACGAAGGGCTTCGGCGGGACGATGGCCGGAAAGAGCAGCACCTGAATGTACAAGCGAAAACGCGTCATGGCTTCCACTGCACTGTCGAGCCCCCTGCGTAACGTGTAATGTGATTGCCTTCCTGAGAATGCTCCTTGTGCTAAGTGGGGCGTCGAGTTCAACACCGGTCCAGACGCTGCAGCTATTCTGCAGCAAGTATTTGCTATTGCTAAGGACATACAATATATTAAGAGTGAAAAGGTCACAACAAATGAGAGACATTCGGCCAACGAGCTGAAGTTAGAAAGCATCGCTACTTTTCAGAATAATATAAGTGCATGTCAAGACAAAATAACAGAGCTCGAAGCGAATGTTAGAACTATTACAAAAAAGCTCAATGTCCTGGAAAAACGAAGCCGACGGTGTAACGTCTTACGGCATCAAAGAACGCGATAACGAAAACAGTGGAATTCTTGAAAAGATGGTCGTAGATAACGTCCTGAAAGAAATTTTGCACGTACAGATGTCAGGTATTGAGAAAATTCACCGATTTGGAACAAAGATTGGCAACGAAATTCGGCCTATTATCTTTAAACTGCTGGACGGCAGGGATAAAACAATGATACTAAATAACTGTGTGAAACTAAGGGGTACAAACTTTTCTATAATCGAGGACGTTTACGGTCCGCACAGGGAATTAAAAAAAACAAAAAACAAAAAAGAGAACAGTACCAAAGCAAACCCAGATAGCAAACATAACGTCTTTCTTACTTATGATAAGGTTGAAATAAACTGACAAGCGCATGTGTAGGACGAGGAAAAAAATGATAAAGTTCCCATGTCTGAAAAGAACGCGGTAACGGACCAATACTAGCAGATGACTATGCAACGAGACTGGCAGACGACCATCAAACAGCGGCTAAAATAACAGTCATTAATATGAATGCAAGAAGCCTTTTAAATAAAGTAGAGGCATTAAAATCTGCTTTCCTGGATTTTGAACCTCACCTAGCTACAATAACTGAGACATGGTTAAATCCTCAAATACTCGATAGCGAAATTGTCCCTCCAAACTACAATATGTTAAGGAACGACCAAACATCTAGAGGGGGAGGGGGGGGGGGGAGGACTAGCAATACTTTTAAAGCAAGGTATCTCTTACGTGCTCTCGCCTGAAGTAAAAGAAGTTGACTCTCTTTGGTGTAAAGTGTACCTGCCAAATTATTCTGTTTTTGTTGGTGGGATTTACCGGCCACCCCACTAGGATCTAAAATATCTGTATAGCTTGATGAACTACATGTACCAACAAAGTTTTTTTAGATTTCAGGAAGGCCTTTGAGTGTTTTTTTTAAAACACGACATCCTACTCCGAAAACTACCGCTGTATGGAATAAGAGGCAGTGTGCTAAACTTGATAAGCAGTTACATGACCTCACGTTTTCAATATACCGTCCTCAATGATATGCGCTCTCCTTTAGCAAAAATTTGATACGGTGTGCCGCAGGGGTCATTACTTTTTCTTCTTTACATCAATGATATAGTAAACATCCCACAAACACCTAACATAATTTTATATGCAGATGATACGAATGCATTCTTTACTGGTAGCTGTTTGGGTAGCATAGAAAGGGAAACAAATAATTGGCTGGAGCAACTTTATTTATGGTTAGACTCAAACCAGTTAGAGCTGAATACGGCAAAGACTAAGTGCACTATTTTTAAAGCGAAAAATAAGCCCATAACTAGCGAAATTAGTATATTTTTTCAAAACTCGAATATTGAACGCGTCGAATCCTTTGAATTGCTTGGTGTTCGTTTTCACGAAAATCTATACTGGACTTATCAAGTGAACGAACTCCGAAGGGATATTTCTAGATCAATTGGTTTAATTTGTAAGCTAAAATACCTTCTTCCAGCCTGGTTAAAAAAAATGTATATATCTCTGATTCACTCGAGGCTGCATTACTGTTTATTGGTCTGGGGGACGGTTACAGCAAGTAATATTAAGCAATTATTTACATTGCAAAAACGCGCAGTTAGGTCAATTGATAATTTACCTTGGACTGAATCGACTTCCCCTAGCTTTGTTAAACATGGAATATTAACGTTAGATCATCTTTTTTGCCTAAGGGTCGCAATTTCATTTCATACTCAAATCAACACGAATCCCGCAATATTTTACGAAACATATTTATCCAAGCAAACAAATTACAATTTGAGACACCAGCAGTTTTCAAAACCTAAAATAAGAACTAATTACGGTACACAAAAAATATCCTACCAGATAACCGATCTTTTTAACATATGTTATTGTGTATTCGAATTAGCCCAGACAATAGCGTCCATGTTTCTTTTCAAAAAATACCTTACGATATACTTCAATGAGCCTAGTGTGTACTCCTAGTATAGTTCACATCAAAATAGATTGTACATTTTTTGTGTCTCATATTTTTTATTCTCAAATATTGTTTTACTTTTTGATTTATGCTGTTTTTGATTCATTTCCTGTGCCCTGCTGCTGAGTGCTGTAACGGGGGTTGGGACCTAGTCAGGTGATTCGTTTTCGCCATTTTTCCCAACCTCCCTGACAATTGTGTCAAAAATAAAAATAAAGAAACAAACAAACTATCAAACAAACATATCACGGGTAAAAGGATCATCATGATGGGAGATTTTAATGTACCAGAGATAAACTGTATTTGATGCACCCATACACGTCTAGTTTAGATGCTTTTCTTGATATCAGGTTTACATATAACCTTACACACATCGTCAAGGAGCCAACCCGCGTGCAGGGGTCGTCTTGTAGCTTACTAGACTTGGGATTTCTTAGCGACCATTTTCCACAAGCCCAAACAGATGTAGATGTTGTAGATGGCATATCCGACTATAAAGCAATCGTATGTGCAATACCTGCACGCGCTTCAGTGGCCTCTCATAATTGTACTACATATGTCCTTGATTTTAACAATTCTGATGATGCGTCTGTCCTAAATTACCTTGCGCATGAATTCTTTGTCTTTCGCGAAATGTGTGATTGTAATTCTTTTAACTTAGATAATCTAAGGTACAGGTTCAAAGCAATTGTAAATCATTGCATTCTCTAGTCCATCCCAAAAAATTGTAAAGTGATAAGGAAACATAACCCATGGATAACCTGTGAGTTTATCTACCTGCAACGTCGAATCAAACGCCTTAGAAAGTCATCTAAAAGGTTTCTCACTAGAGACTCTAAAACAACAGATTAGAAAACAAAGCTTTCGAAACCATAGAATGTGCTTAAAATAAAAATTAAAGAAGCAAAACAAAAGTACAACAACGTAATCCTTCGCGAGTTTTTGCAAGCGTCCCCCAAAAAAAGTTTGGAACCACATAAACCCAAAAAAGTCAAAAACCACTAGTCTTAGAACCTCAGAGAAATAGAGAACGGCTGATGAATTCAGCAGCTACTTTGGGGTTGTTTATACGACTGACAACGACCAACACAGTTTCCTTTCTAACTCCAAATAATGACTCTGAAGGCCTAAGAAGCCTAACAGTCACCGAGCCAGGTGTTCTAGCATTATTGCTTGAACTGGACACAAAAAAAATTGACGGTCCTGACGAAATTCCAATAATATTCCTAAAACGGTATGCCGAATAGATTAGTAAATATTTCGCACTAGTTTTTAACAGGTCCTTCAGGTGTTCTTCTGGGGTGGCTATCATTTAAGCCCGTTCTCGTTTCGCCCTTCTCACTTGGACCTTATCAAAACAACCATTCTGAAAAATATCTTCTCTCTTGGACCTGTCGCATTTGGTCCTTTCCGATTTCGTCCTTCGAATTTCAACTCTCCTCATTTGAGTCCGTTCTCGTTTCGCCCTTCTCATTTGGCCCTTCTCAAAACAACCATTTTCAGAAAGATCTTCTCGCTTTGACCCGTCGTATTTGGCCCTCTCCCGTTTCGTCCTTCGCATTTCAACCCTCCTCATTTTGGCCCGTCCTCGTTTCGCCCTTGTCACCTGGCCCTTTTCGAATCAGCCATTCTCAAAAATATCTCGCTTTGACCCGTCGCACTTGATTCTTTCTGTACCAAAATCATTTTCTTTTTGGGTAATATAAATAAATACATTGATATATTTTGTGCGTGCTTGTGTGCGTGTATGTGTGTGCGTGCGTGCGTGCGTGTGTGTGTGTGTGTATATGTGTGCGTGCGTGCGTGCGTGTGTGTGTATGTGTGCGTGCGTGCGTGCGTGTGTGTGCGTGCGTGCGTGCGTGCGTGCGTGCGTGCGTGCGTGCGTGCGTGCGTGCGTGCGTGCGCGCGTGCGCGCGCGCGCGCGCGCGCCAAGTTTTTGGCATACTCTCTCTTCTAAGGATTTTAGCAGTGCGTCGAGGTCGTCATGAAAAACTACTAGCCGACAATAAAACAGACCAACTATTTATCGCAGCCAGATCATATTCCGAAATGTCACGTTGCATATGGTTGAAAAAACCCCGAGACTGCGGGTGAACGACACAACACTAAAAAGTAGAGACTTTTTAGTGTTGTGTGGTTTACCCGAAGTCTCGGGGTTCTTTCAACCATGTGCAATGTACACCAGCCCGTTTGAGCCCTTACATTTTGTTCATGTCACGTTGTTTGAGGTCTCTCGACTTGGGACAATGCCACCACTTCTATAATGTATGCTATTTCTGTTCAAACGAAGTTTCCAAATTAAATGTTCATCGATTTTTTTTCCTTTGCTTAGAGGAAGGGAGGCAGGCGTCATTGTACGATTCTCAGTGCGTACCTCTACACATAACCTATAACTGATGATATGTTGGGGGCCCAAGCAAAGTAAGGCTCATTCACAAAACCGCGAAGGCATAACGACGTTAGAAGCATCCCGAACTAGTGCTATTCGGTAGTAGCGCCAACGGGCAAAATGAGAATGGTTCCAGTTGCGAAAAATACAATTTGGATCTTTTGAGAAGGTTCAAACAAGGCGAACCAAATCAGAATGGGACGAAAGGCACACGGTCAAAATGCGAATGGGACGTTTTCATATAACGGGCAAAATGAGAATGGGCCCTGTTGCAAATAAAACAATTCGGCTCTTACGAGAAGGTTCAAACAAGAAGGACCAAATGAGAATGAGACGAAATGTGCAAGGTTCAAATGCGAACGGGACGTTTTGAGATTCACCCGTTCTTCTGTGCCAACTGGGGGAAAAATGGCAAAAGTTGTACCTATTCACTAATCCGGCCAATACTCATTGGCCTCCAAACTATACGCCTCGCAAGTGTGCTCATTTTCGTCTTCTGCGCATGAGAAAGGAAGTAGCGGTGACGTCAGAACGCCGAGCTCTGATTGGCTGATCGCGACCCCGTATCTCAGCGTCGTCTGCTCCTTTGCAACGTCGTCTGCTCGCAACGTCGTCTGCGTCTGTCTTACCTTTCCTGCGACTTTCGGAAGTGCAGGTCTTTACGAGCGAGCTCGACTTCGCCTTTCAGAGAGGGCAGACGAAATAACTCGAGCGGTACGTTGTTTTTGTCTAACAACTAGCAGACGCGCATCAAGAAGGCAAGTCAAAGGACTCACTGGCGAGGTGTTCCGAGGCGCCGAAATTTGTTTGCTCAGAACTGAGAGTGAGCGTGTTAGTGTCCGCAAGTTCCCTCCCAAATATTTTTCCCTCCTTTCGTGCGCGGCGAGACCCCTCATTCTTCAACGGCGTCGGCGGGTTGGCGCAGTTAACGTCGTCTGCTAGTCAAAGCGATGGCTGCTTTACCTTTCCTGCGTCTATCGGAGATTCACCGCGTTTTCACCGGCGAGAGTCACCGTTGCCTCGGGAAACAAGGAGATAACAAGAGGAAGAAAAATCTAAAACTGAGGTCAGCGATCAAAGTATAATACGGGAAGGGTTCACAAGGGTCGCGCAAGCATATTCCATTCAGCACACCAGCCGGTCGTGGGCAGACGGTCGCCGAGTCGCGGAGTGCCTGCTAGGCCTAACTGCCGTGCTCGCCTGGTCGCGTTCGGTGGAATCGTGGCCGTTGGAGCTTTTCCCGGGTGTTTGTGGATCCAGCGTTCTTGTTTGCCGTGGTCTGTTTCAAGTACGTTTTTCTTGCTGCTTGAAGTCGGGACGTGTGAGAAGCGCACGAAGAAAAATAAACGTTCGTGGGTCGTCGCGACCGCGACGCTGTCGGCCATGGGATTTCATCGTAAGAAGCGCGTAAAACAGCTTGGGAGATGTCGTAGGATTTCGTCGTAACCTGCAGAAAACGCACGAAAATTTCGTTTCGTGAATACGAATTTGTTCTTAAGTTATGTCTTACGCACATTTTTAGCAGAAGATCGTCGCCTGCACTTCCGAAAGTCACCGGAAAGGTAAGACAGACGCAGACGACGTTGCAAAAGAGCAGACGATGCTCAGATAGGGGGTCGCGATTAGCCAATCAGGGCTCGGCGTTCTGACGTCACCGCTACCCCCTGCGCAAGAAGCAGACGAACTTGCCCTCCGCATACACCTTTATCTCTTACATGCACGTGCTGTAAACTTCGGAACACATCATCCTTAAATTGCTGACGGTATTTATTGATAAGCACAATATTTTATGCGCGCAATAGCACGGCTTTAGGAGTGGACTGTAAACTTTCACACAACTGGTCTAGACTATCCATGACTTGGCGACTGGTATAAATAATAGAAGCCAGTTTGATGTAATATTTTTAGGCCTATCAAAAGCGTTTGACCGTGTTTCAAACGTCATACTTCTTAAAAATACTTACACAGGTCATAGGTGAGGATCCTATAGTATCGTAGATAGAAGATTACCTAAAAAATCGGTTTCAGTTTGTATGTTATCAAGGACATGTGTCTCGACCAGTTGAAGTACTGTCTGGTGTCCCGCAAAGCACTGTTTTGGCAACACTCTTGTTTATTGTATATATAAATGACATTGTTAATGAAATCGATGTAAATATAAAACTTTTTGCCGTCGACTGTTTTATCTATCGCGAGATAAAATGCCAAGCTGACCAAATTCAACTAAACGAACCACTAAAAAAGATAACCGATTGGTGCGGCAATTGGCAAATGGCTCTAAATTTTGACAAAACCGGAGCGTGACTGCAGTGCGCAAGTGGGACATTGAGCGACTGCTTCGTCTTTGTGTAAAGGTTTAAGCTTCCGTCTTTGTGTAATCGTTTAATGTTCAAGCTGTTTGCCCACTATCACTGCAACCACGTGTGTCTTTGTTGTCCTGTCTAGCTGTAATCGTTTAAATTCAATCTAACGCCACTAGAAGAACTACACTTCAGAGTAACGACACTTCGCCATATTGTGGCTTAAAATCATGGTTGCCAGTTCTCTGAAGCTTTGTCTGAAATCCCAGGAAACGTTTTTCTGCTCTCAAATGATTTAACAGATATTATGTTGTAGCCCTGGTCGCCGGCATAGCGACCACGAAGAAGAGATGCGTACGCCGCGAGCTCTGAACTCGAAAATTTGATCTTTATCGCGATGTGGATGCTCTATAGACGCTTTGCAGGAGCTGTGCATGGACGCCGCCAGAACTGACCTTCAGTTTTTGTTTCCTCTGATTCCGTTTATTTCACTTCATCGTTACCGTAGCAGGCCAGGTTATTGCCACATAAGATTCCACCGTGTCCTTTTCTAAAGCATCGACCTTTGTAGAGGATCGTCAACTACCGTTTCAGTTGCTCGGCATCTCGGTAAGACAAGAGAAGGTCAGCAATGGCGGCTGTAATTTGGCGCGTGTGCAAAGCGTCTATATGCAAAATGACAATGTTGCCGGCACAACCTATTCACTCCCTAAAAAGCAACAACCCAAGAAACCAAATACAAGAAATAAAAACGGAACAGTGTAACTGAGAGTAAAAAAAGAAAACAGTAACATAGCTGGATCATTACAAAGTCTCTCTGCCAGGCAGGCTTTCTCTATAGCACGGGTACTCTCGTCGTTGTCCTTGTATTGACCTGGGCCGAAGCTCCTCCCTCTCGCTCCGAACAAGCCAGTGGGGTCTCGGGTACCGTCGGTACCGCTGAAGCCGACACGGAATCAATCTCCGCGTTCTCCGTTGTCGCCGAAGTAGCCACGGGACGAGTCTCTGGGATCTCGGCTACAGCCGTATCAGCCGACTCCAGCGTTGACGCCGCTTGCTGTGATGCTCTCGACAGGCGCTTCCCCGCTCCTTTACAACCGGAAAGCTTCGACGCATTCAAGGTCCGGTTGTCGCTGAGCATGTAAGAACTTCGCCCAGGTGTACCAGTGATAGCATTGGGCGCGTATAGTGCGATGTACCTTTCTTTGGTATGCTTGGCTTGCGGACCCTAACGAAATCGCCCAGTTTGGATGTTGGCGCCCTTGCTCCCCTCTTGGAGTCCGTGTAGCTCTTGCTGTAAGCCTGCCGCTGCTGTACTCGCGCTCAGAGGTCAACTAATTCAGAGCTAGGGTTTCACAAAAAACTTTGATGATGGAAACCCCACAATGTCCAGCCTCGACCGAGGAACTCGACTATGCAGGGGCAGAGCAGGCGGTACCCCCGTTGTGGCACGAGGTATGCACCTGTAAACGCCCAGGTATTCCAGGACGGCCACTTCAAGAGGCCGGTACTCCAGCGCTGCCACCTGGAGGAACCCCTTGAAGACCTTGTTAAACCGCTCCACCTGCCCGTTGTGCTATGGGCAATAAACCGACGAGCAGCCATGACATATTCCTCGTTCTTTCAGGAAGTCTTCAAAGGCTGCCGACTTGAACTGCCATTCATGACCCGTCAGAATTTCATCTGGGAAGCCTTCTCTGCTAAACGTAGCAGATAAAAACTTAATGACCGTCTGTGTTGTCACAACTGATGCGAAGCATACCTTTGGACACTTTGAGTAAAAGTCTACCAAGGTAATGGCATACTGGTGTTCACTTCCAGTACTGGTGAATGGCTCAACAATATCCACAGCCAGCTTCTGCCAGACCCGCTCTGGAAGCGGAATTGGCTGAAAGAGTGCTCTGACGGGTTTGGCAGACTTGTCTGCAGACTGGCATTCACGCACAGCAGTTCCTGATGACTTGCTCCACTTGTAGGCCGAGACCCGACCACAAATATCGCTCGCGCAACCTCTGCTTGGTCCTGACAATGCCAGGATGGGTCTCGTGTGCCAGCTCAATCATGGTGGCCACAGCGACGCTGGGATGACCAGTCGTTCTCCTCGCAGCAGCAAGTTGTCCACGACTACCAACTTGTCTCTCACTCGGAAGAATGGAAGTAACTTGGAAGCCAAGCTTTTCTTGGCTGGCCACCTGGTTGAAATGTACTTCATGACAAGTTGTAATGTCTCATCCTTTTGTACAGCCTCTTGTAGTTCATGCTTTGTGATGCAAGATGACACGAATGACACAATTTCTTCCTCTTCTTCATTACCGGTAGGTAATGGCAACCTTGACAGAGCGTCTGCTACTTTGTTGTCGCTTTCTCGGTGATATGCAACTTCGAAGTTGTAATAAAAAAGGCAAAATGACCACCTTGAGATCCTCAGTGGCCTTCGGCCATTCCCTCAAGAGGATATTATAGTTACTAGCGCTTGATGATCCGTGCGTAGCTTGAACAGCCGTCCCCAGAAAAACACGTGCCAATGCTCGCACGCCCACACACAGGCAATGGGGCCTTCTCTCCTACGGGGAACTTCCATTCAGCCGGCAAGAGTGTTCGTGAGGCAAACGACACTGTTCTCAAGTCATTGCCAACACCCTGCTGAAGCACAGCACAGAGCCCATGCATGGATGCATCTGCATCCATGCATGGATGCAGATGCAGATGCAGGCGCTACTACTTCTGCACATTACAGCAAAAATCTTGCGTAGTATCTGACAAATCCCAAGAACGACCGCAAAGCAGCTTGATCTTTTTGTACTGGTGCTTTAGCCACAGCTTCTACTTTGGAGTGAAGAGGGGTTTGTCCCTCTGCACTCACGGTGTGTCCCAGAAAGTCGAGCGCTTGCACGTTGAACTCGCATTTCTGGTTAAGCTGAAGTCCAGCTGTAGAAGTGCGGTGTAGAACTTTCTGCAAATTTCCCCTGTGCTCTGCTTCGGACTTGCCGATTACGATCACGTCGTCAATGTAACATAGCACCCCCTTAGAGCCATCCAGGATCATGGTCATCATTTTCTGAAATGCTGCGGGAGCTGACGCCAACTCAAAAAAAATTCTTCGAAAACGAAAAAGTTCGTAATGAGTGACGAATGTTGTCAGCTCCCGGCTGTCTGCTGTCACTTCAACTTGGTGATAAGCCGAGGCCAAACCTAGCTTCGAGAAGTGAGTCTACCCTGCAAGTTGGGGAAGGAGCTCCTCTGTATGTGAGAGTTGAAATCCACCCACTAAAATGGCCTTGTTTTGCTCGCGCAAATCTACGCACAGTCTGATCGTGGTTTCCTTTTTCTTTACGACCACAAATGGAGATATCCATTTAGAGGCTTCGAGCCGTTCAATGATTATAGCTTGCTCCAATCGGCGCAGTTCCACGGACACGGAGTGCCGCAATGCTAAAAGCAGCCGCCGCAGTTTTGCCGCCACGGGCTTAACTGTTTCCCGCCTCTTGACCTGGTGAGCGAAGCCCTTCACTAGACCAAGCTTGTCGGTTAATAAGTGTGAGACTTGTTTCTTAATGTCAGAGGTAGTAAGTTCTCATCGGTTCGCGTGTGCAAACATTCCAAGGTTCCTCCTTCAATTAGGAGTTGTAAATTGCAGATTGTATTTAGTCCGATGAGGGGCGTCCCCTTCGACACCACGTAAAATAGTACGCAAGTCGAACGCTCCTTGTAGCGAACGCTGGCGAAAAATCATCCCTTCACTTCGATCTTGAAGCCGGAATAGTCCATCAGGTTGACAGACGTGGTGCCAGAGCCAGTCGCTCGCGGAACCATTGCGGATAAATGTCATCGGTGATGATTGACACTGAAGAGCCTGTGTCTACCAGAAAGCGCAGACTCACTGTCTCTACTTCCAGATGGGCGTAGATGCCACGTTGTCCGCTGTCCGAATTCACTTGAAGAAGTACGACGTCACAATTCGTAGTCTCGCTAATTTCTTTCACGTCCAGGCCCTGCGTCGTGGTGCTTTTACAAACCTTCTCGAAGTGCCCGGTCTTTCTTCATTTAAGGCACAGAGCTCGTCGCGCTTTGCAGCTCACTGAACTTGCCACGGACATGCCGACCCACAACGGTAATAACGACTTTAGTCACCTCCTCTTCGTTCTTTCTTATTTTTATATTTTCAGTAACGCGATGCACCGCCCCCTCAGATGCAAATTCTTGCAGTTTGCGCTGGGTGTCCTCGTAATGCGTTGCCATTAATACGGCCTTTTGTGGTGTCAGCGGTGCCCCTTTAAACAGGAGACGTTCCCAAAGTCTGTCAGATGAAATGCCTGAAACGAGCTGGTCCCGAATCATCACGTCGGTGGTGCAATCGCCCTCGGATTTGGCGGCTTTCTCGCGCAAGCTCGTGATGTATCCTTCCATTGGCTCGCCTGGCTGCTGTAATCTCTGCTTGAATCGATGTCGCTCAACAAATATGTTAGTTGTGGCTGCAAAAATCCTCCTTACGAGCTTCAGCGTAGTAGCGAACTCCTCCGTGGTATCTCCACTAGCAGGCTTGCCTTCTTCCGTCACACCTGCAGTCGCAGACTTGCCTTCAGCCTCTGTGGTCGGCTGCTGCTGAGGTGGTGTCGACGTGGGCACGACGTTGTGCTGTCGTTTTCCCTCCACTCCAAGACAGTGCAGCAGGATGGCGGCACGCCGCGACGTCTTGAACTCGTACGCGCCGGAAGCCTCAAGAAACCTGAGGAACGTTTGTTCCCATTGTGGCCATGGAACCGGAAGCTGGCCCGGCGTTTGCAGAAACGGCAGCGGCGGCGTAAGCCCGAAGTTCATGATGGCTTTTTAAGGTTTTCTCCTCGTCGCCAATGTTAGACTGCAGCCCTGGTCGCCGGTATAGCGAACACGAAGAAGAGATGCGTACACCGCGAGTTTTGAACCCGAAAATCTGATCTCTACCGCGATGTGGAAGCTCTATATACAAAATGACAATGTTTCCGACCTCACCACAGCTCGTTACAGAGCAAAGCAATATTACATTAGCTTCCTAACACCGAATCTAATGCTAAGGAAGCCGCTCGCTTCAATCAAGAAAATCGTCGGTTGCGACTGCTCTGCACGAGCACCAATATGGTGGCGGCATCATCAATGTCGGGGTAGAGTGGTTGGGCAACGGAGCGCCGATACTCTAAGCGCAGCTCATTTAGTGGGTATAGTTAAAGCTGTTTCACCACCATCGTTGACCATGCGCCAACTAGCTCAACTAAACCGATGATTGCCTCTTAGCTTGGGTGAAAATGTGAATTTGTGCGTACTGCCGCCCCGTCATGCTTGTCGTCCTCGACGTTGTCCAGTACGACGACATCAAGGACGACGTCGTGGAGAACGTGTAGGGCGATCTCAAGGGTGACCTCCAAGACGACCTGAAGCACGCCGTCTAGGACGACATCAAGGAAGACGTCTAGCACGACGTCAAGGACGACGTCTAGTATGACCTCTAGGACAACCTCTCGGGCGATGTCAAGGACGACGACTGGAACAACCTCTAGGATGACCTCTGGGCCGATCTCAAGGACAACCCCGAGGACGACCTCTCGGACTACCTGAAGGATGACGTCTAGGACGTCCTTTGGGGCGGTCTTGAGGACGACCTCAAGGACGGCCTCAAGACGACGTCTAGAACGACCTCTCGGACGCCCTCAAGGACGACCTCTAGGACGACCTATAGGACGACGCGCAGCGCCTGCGAATATGGATTTGCTGCCTATGCGGAGGAACCGCGGCGCCACGAGGCGCCTCCGCATATGGGAGGCGCATACGCGCGCCGCTCATAGGCACGGCGCTTTCAAGATCAAAGAGCGTATCGCGAAAACCGGGTGAAGTAGCTAAAGAATGCTATCGCATTAAAAAGGGTGCATGACATGATAATTATAACCACGTTTTGTAAGGAATTGCAAGAACGTCTTTATTGACTACAATTCGTTTTTTTTTAATCATATTACTAAAACCTCAGTTTTTCTTTGAAGTCTTCTGCACCGGCCAGGATACTTGACCGTTTCATGACGCGTAGGTGCATACTCCTCGGACGCATATCTGGGAAAAAAAAAAAAAAATTGCATCGATTTAACTTGCAAAACCTAATTATTGACATCTATATTCACAAAGACAGGCTTTAATTCTAAGAAGGGGAGTTAAAGGTAATGGTTAGCTTCTTACTTTTTATTTTTGCGTGAGTGTAAATTATATCCTCTCATGGGGGGTTCGATCTTTGTATTCCATGTTTAATTTTTGCTGAATTATTCGATGCAGAACAAGCACACCTTTAATATAATATTGATGTTTTTGGCATACTAAGACACCGCGGGCATCGTTGGCTTTACGCCGATTGCGTGGTCCAAATCCTTTTCCTGCCAAAATATTAATAATAAGTTAAATTTACTCCTACTATTAACATCGCCCAAGTCTTCTTCTCAGTCTAACCTACCGTCGTTCTTCCGGAAAATCCTACTTCCTTTTTGGCAATTATCGTGTTATGGCTTGGAACCGTTCTCAGCATACATTGTTTAGAAAAGAAGCTCTAATCTGCTAATTCGAGCAGTCGCCCATAGGTTAATTGCTTACCCATGACGCGAATGCACCTTTTTTATGCTAAATTTATTTCAATGCGGGGGAAGTTAAGATTTGTGTGACGTCACCGAATCCGTACTATAGGCCGTCGACTCCTAATTTTTGCGGGCTAGCAACTCGTCAATTTAGGGTTGGACAGTTTTGTGATACATATCTATTTGGAGAGTATTTTTTCACTAAGTTTTATATTTGTATTTCTGCATCGCGGTACAATGTGTCCACCTCTATTTTGTATGTCTCCATTAAAATACATATTCGGATGTTCTCCTGGTATCACGATACTATGAAGTTCTGTCCGCGCTCTAAAAAAATTGTGCGTCTACTTTCACGCACAACAGCCTGAGAGCCAATCAGCGCAACTTACGGAGGGAGCTGAGCGAATGACGACGCCGAAACATATGTTTGGACCAAAAAACGCAGTCTGAGTTGTGACATTAAGCAATGCAGGAGGGACGTTTTGCATTGCTTAATGTCATAACTTAGACTGCGTTGTTTGGTCTAAAAATATGTTTCGGCATCGTCATTCGCTGAGCTCCCTCCGTAAGTTGCGCTGATTGGCACTCCGAGTGTTGTACGGGAAAGCAAACGCACCGGCTTTTTTTTAGAGTGCGTTGCCCTATAAACAGATGCTCAAGCAAAGCCTACGGTCTCAAACTAGACCTCCATGCAGACCGCCTTATGCACGTTCACCACTCGTTTCGTTTTGGTCCACTCCGCAAAAAAAAGGAAAAAAAAAGAAATTAAAAATGAGGGATTTCAAGGCTCTGTTATTCTCCGACGTTGAGCGCAGCGAACGCAGCGTAGCGCAGAACGTAGATCTTTGATTGGACGGCGAGCTGGAACTCGATATCTGTGACCAATCAGTAGCTGTGTGCTCAGCGGTACGCAGTGCTTGCTACGCTCGACGTCGGAGTATAACAGAGCCTTTATGAGACCGTATTCTAGAGCTCCGATTCGCTAGATGAAGCTCGTGCCGTCACTTCATAGCACGGATTAAGCCCACGCACGCTGGACGCGCTTTCCCCGGTGTACGTTCTTTTTAGAGAGTTTTAGCCGATCGTGCGCAGTCGAGAGCGGGTCCAGCAGAGCTCTAGCGCTCGATCAACTATCATTTGTTTGCCCTTAAAAGAGCGATGCAACAATTTTTGTACTTTGCGAAAATGCAGCTTAAAACGGATCCCTAACGTTGATGACTTATCAAACACGCCTTCGTTCTTCACCCCACGCAATAGAAGTCCCAGAAAAAAATTTAAGAAAAACGAGCAGCCTTCACCCCCTCAACTCGCAGGCAGAACAAGCGGCCACGTGATCTGGAGCCCATTATATGCCGCCAGTGTTGATCATAGCCACGCGCTGGGGTTGGCAAACCGCAGGACACGCGCTGAGTTCCAGACATTGTTATGGCTCGGCTATTGTCGTCGTTGCAGCGATTGGACGCGTTCGACTACCCGAATGCTTCTCGAGCTAGTAATTATCACGAGCTCAAATCGAGTGCCCACGCAGGGCTCGGGTCCAATCTATGAATGGCATTCAAATATCGTCACTTGGGTGTTCTGCGATCCCAACGTTACATCATCAAATTTTGCAAAGGAGAGATTGAACGAAAATAATTGCTTTTGGCCATGAAATTTCACCGCAACAAAGGATTTTCTTGGCCAGTTGTGTTGCGTGCGAGTATCCTTGAGCCCCTCTAGTGCCAGTAAGCTCGTGTATAGTCAAAAACATTCCAACTGAATATCGTTGCACAGCTCTTTTAAAGGAGCTGTGCAACGATATTCAGCTGGAATGTTGATTTGATGACGTAACATTGGGATCGCAGAACACCCAAGTGACGATATTTGAATGCGGTTCATAGATTGGACCCGAGCCCTGCGTGGGCACTCAATTTGGGCTCGTGATAATTACGAGCTCGAGAAGCATTCGGGTGGTCGCCCGCGTCCAATCGCTGCAACGACGACAATAGCCGAGCCATAACAATGTCTGGAACTCAGCGCGTGTCCTGCGTTTTGCCAACCCCAGCGCGTGACTGTGATCAACATTGGCGGCATATAATCGGGTTTAGATCACATGGCCGCTTGTTGTTCTGCGAGTTGAGGGGGTGAACGCTGCTTGTTTTTCTTCATTTTTCTTCTCGGACTCCTATAGCGTGGGGTGAAAAACGAACGCGTGTTTCATGGGTCATTAACGCCAGGGATCCGTTCTAAGCGGTATTTGCGCAAAGTACAAAAATTGTTGCATTGCCTCTTTAAGCTGAGACAAATGCTCCGCCTTCAGCATGAGCTCGCTGGCTTTCGCAGTTCTCTGGTTGCACGGGCCTGCGCGTTGAAACTTGCGTTAGCAAGGTCATAAAGCTCACGCTGAAGTCGGACCTTTTAGTGTCAACTTAAGGGTGAACGGAATACAAAAGTCCGTAAAATGGAGGTTTAGTAGATCGAACGCTGTTGAAAGCGGGTATGCTTCGAAGTAAAGGCGTAAGCTCCCGCTATAAGAGTGTACTACCTCCATACTCCGTACATCCTTAAGCTGAGACGGCAGGCAATGGCACCACAACAACGAGAGCTCAAGGTCGCTGTTTTGAAGCCTTTTTCCGGAGAAGGAGCGCTCGCGCTTTAAATGCATGTATCAAAGCCAGGAGCGCGGGCTATCTCTGACGTATACCTTTCGCTGCAGTCGCAGCTTAATTGCGAACTGAGTATAGAATAGAGTCTTCTAAAAAGTACCCAATCTCAGGTTCGAGCTTCCGCAAGCCTCGTCGAAACCGTCAGGGTTAATTCAGTCGACCCCTTCCCGCTCCCAGCGCCCGCCGCCGCACCGACGCGCCCCAATTCAATATAGAGGTTTTTTGCGCGGCACAGGGGACAATTACAAGCGAGTAGACACGGACATTGCGCTTGTCCGTGTCTACTCACTTTTAATTGTCCCCTGTGTCGCGCAAAAACCTCTATACAGCGTCATGAACCAACTAGGCCAACAACAAGTTTTAATTAAGTCCCAACTTAACTAGCGTTGCCAGGTTAAATTCAGCAGTCGGTATTCGGAATATGGTGTCAGCTGTTTCTGGCTTCAGACTGTACGTTAATGTGTGAATTCACTCAGCTGACACTTCGTTGCCATGGTTACGCTGACCACAGCAGACGGACTTAATGACGGGAAGGACACAGTGGGGTGGCGAGGTGAGGTGCGTGCAGGGTCTTCCGCCGAGATTTTCAAGGGCGCAACGTGAACAAAAATAGTTAAAAAATGACTTAACGCAGATGACTGATTTTTTTAGCCTTAATATCTTAACCAGTTTTACACACGAAAAAAAAAACACGAAAACAACAACAACAACAACAAAAACGACGTGTCTTTATCTTGCAATTTGGAAAAAAAAAATATTTTCAACCGCTACGTGGGGCTGAATAACCGATGTGCCCACATTTCAGTCTTTCTATCGCTTGCTTTGGCTCTACTTCTAGCGTAACTTTCGACATTACTTAAAAATTTACGTATGCTATGACTCCGTGAGCTATTTTGGTAAAGGGTCGGAAGGCATGTGACGGCAAAAGGGCTCTCGGACGTTGCATTTTACGTACTTCCCTCCGGCGTTCCGATTGGCCACTGCAGTCAATCATTTGACTCTTTATCGTGTTTTTACGAAAATACCAATAGCTGAAATTTAAACTTACCAAGTACACTCGCTAACATCCGACGGATGTGGATATAAGCAATTCATGTTTGTATAAACTCTGCTAGACGAACTGTAGCTTTAAATGCTTGGCAGACCCAGCAAGAGAGTAATTGCTCTTTTAAGCATATGCTTTAAAACGTTTACAGGAAATCTGTTTAAGGGCTTGGATCTCCGTAGAAAGCGTGAACAAAAGCTATTAAAACCACCACAAAAAATGTGGGACGAAATTCAGGAGAAAATAATTTTCTCCTGAAATTAAAATACCTATTTTTGCGTTTGAATTAAGATCTTCTGAATATAAAACGAAGATGCAAAGAAATGCTGATAGGACAGAAAGCAATCCCTAACATCCCCTGACGAGAATCGAACCTAAAACACGAACATTTCAAACCATTTGCACTCTACCATTGCGCCGAGGGAGAGACTTCTGAAAGCGAATCTGTCATGTCGCTACAACTTTTTTTCTTGTTTATTGATGTCGCCACAACAATATAGACTCATAAAAAGTGCTACGTGAAGAAAGGCTCCTCGTGGCTCACGCGCTGGGAAGAAAGAACATTGGAGCTCAGTTCCTTCTTCAGCGTCTGGCTTCCCGCCCGGCGACATTGCCACGCGCTATTTGAGCCGTTGTTTGTTATTATTGCAAAGGACAGACCGCAAAGGGCAATTTACAATAGAAATGCACTGCAGGTTCTCGCAGGGCAGCACGACAAGGGTTGGAAAAGTGTGAGTAACCGCGTGACAATATCGCATGACAGACTCGCGTGAATTGATGTCACGGAAAGGTTTCGAAAAAACCGCAGAAGTGTGGGGAAGCTAGCAAATCCAACACCTTCTGGGATACCGACTTCACCCGTAGGATCAAGGTAAATCAAGCATATACGTTTCTATTAGGTATTTAGGCGTTTGCCTGCAGCGACAAATGCGCCATTGCAAGAGGGGCATGCTTCGTGAAGTACTTGACAAAAATGAAGGTGCATGTCTCAGCTAAGATATGAAGACGCCGAGTTTATTTTCTTTTCAATTAAAATCAAACTTTCCGTCGCACACCATATAGACATCTACCCGAACTTCGCTTCACGGTGGCCAGATGGAACCGCAAAATTTCAGGGCCGTGATTAAAATCTCGAATTTAATGGTAGGGCATAAAAAAATAAAGTTTGTTGTTTTAACTTACCCTGCCATCTTTCCTGCATGGTTCTCGGCTTATTAGCAGTAGTTTATGACGTTGTCCAGCCCAAGACAAAAATCATGGATATCGCAGAAAACGTGGCAGTGAAATAAGTCAAGTGCAGCCTACAGAGAAAAATGTTCTACAGCTTACAAAAGACATAATATATGAAATCGCTTGTTTAGTGCTTATTAATTTGTTGTTTTTATACTCACAACAACCCTCGTGTTATAATGCTGGTAACAAAGCTCCTTCAACGTTTGAAGGAATTCTCCTTTATTCCCCACGAATCTTGGAAGGTCTTCCTCTTTCACATCACCGTTTACCACGTCAGCTGGAAACACAATGGTAGTGCTGTCATGTGCAATTAATAAGAATTACGCCTCAAAACCGCGGTAGCCAATCAGAATCAGTGAATGAGAACATTATCGGCTGAATCTGCATGGACATTTGACGACGGTAGCAAATATAGGGTGTTGAAACGCCGAGACGTCTTGTGTGCTATCCACTTGTTCATCCGTTGTCTCCGGTTTAAAAAAAAAAAGTGTAACATCAATTAGCTCACCTGCCTACTCACTCTATCCTCGTTCTAAAGACAGCCGTAAAAATTGGCGACTGCGCGTAGCAATTTAGACCTTTCATCAAAGGCCTATTTCACAGGTGGATTTGACCTCGTAAAATTGCAGGGCGTATATCCCTTTCTGTAAAGGATAGAGCCAAAAAACTTGCCAGGGTCAACGGCGGACGGCGAAGCAAACGACTGAGTCGAGTGGCGGGGTGCGTTTGGCGCACGAATTGATGGATGCGTCGAAAGCAGCGTGTAAGATGCAGCCGACCAGCTAAAGAAAGCCGACGACATGCAGACGACATCCGTCGACACCAGTTTGCCGTCGTTATGCAATCATGTTTTATTTTTGTTACTTGAAGCTTTCGGATCATTGCTCGCATTTATTTTAAAATCAAAGGTGCATTACAAAGAGATTATGTTTATTTCAGTAGACTACGGTATTCGCCGGCAGTCTGAATATATTTTTTAACGCAATCCGAAACCAGAGCTGTTTATGTAGAGCTTGGTCATTATGTGGTGAGAATGGGGCGAAAATAAGGGCACGTCTTTGGCTGAAATGGTTTCAGTGACCTTGGGCGTGATGATTGAAAGCTTTTGTGACCAACCACAAACCACAAATATTCTCTTCGTGGAGACAATGAGCTTAACAAATACCCTCCAGTCACAATTTCCAGCTAAGGATGTATTCAAGTATTTTAATTAGGCACGCCAGAGTAAAATTCGCGACTCTTCGTAACTGAAAGGGAAACGCGCGTGACTGCGTCGTCGCGGCGACATTCAGAACGCACTCAATCTTCCTTTTGGTTACTGTAAGAAAAGTTTATTTACTAAGTTACAAATTGAGTGCGCGCAGGCCACACTGAGAGACCCTACATTATGCTTATCTAAACACGGATGTGGGGCGCAGTATGACCCTGCTCTACTCACTATGAAAAACCTATATTGCCATCGTTGAAGGAATTCCTGCTCTCTAAGCGTCTACAGTTCACTCTAACAGTAGTCCACTATCTACTCGCGCAACGTGGGAAGCATTGGGAACATGGGCCTAAAACGGCGACGCCGACTCTTGGCCCTACATCTGTACTTCCACAGGACTCAGCGTACTAGTATCACAACCAGTTTCTCAAAACGATTGTATACGCCTTTGGAAATGGGTGCACATCCCAAACAGTCCAGACAGAAGAGTGAAGAACGTACACGGAACTACACAAGTGGTGAAGACATGCTCATTTTCCTCTGGGCAAGTACAGTGGGGGAAGATGTCTGTCCCGGTAACTCCCCAATGTTACTACCTATCCCTGCTGGGCAACATTCCTTACCCATACGTCCAGCCAGTGTCGGCAGCGTCGGCTGGTGCGTCTGAGGTAAACATGCGATCCCTAATTACGTGGGAACTTCTTGTTTGGTGTCGGACAGATACGTCAGCCGCACAAAGTGTTTCTCACATTCGCGACGCGGGACTCTCCTGAACGTATACAGTGGGACACTTTTCAGTCAACCGACGCTATTATCGCGAAGACAGAAACCTAATAAAAAGAGGGAGTCTCCCCGGCAGGACACACGTCGCCAAGCACCTGGCCGCGTGCGACGTCACAAGTGTTGTCATACGTGACGTCACAAGGGTAAATTTAGCGGAAATATTTTCCGCCAGGATTAGCGAAAAAATTTCCCCGCTGAATTTAGCGGCAATATTAATGTTGCGCATGACATCACACGTAGCGTAATGCGACGTCACACATAACGTCACGTGATGTCATACATTACGCGTTTCCTATAATGATGTCACACGTGACTTCACACGTGATGGTAACGTCGCAGCGTTACCTTCGTGACCCTCACGAGGGTCACGATGGTAACCCGCGTGATCCTCGTGAAGGTAACCCACGTGACTTTCGTGAGGGTAACCCTCGTGACCCTCATGAGGGTAATCCTCGTAACCCTCGTAAGGGTAACCCTGGTGACCCTTGTGACCCTAGTGAGGTTAAGCCTCGCTGATCTCTATAAGAATTGCTGGATCGCGTCCACCCGCTCCTCGAATACGGCCCACTGGCGGCCATCTTTTTGGTAAAGTTATATTACCTCTAGCCAAGGTACAGCTGCTGCAGCCACTATCATTCATCCATTGCATACAGCGTTGTGACAGTTGTGGTGGCAGGCTGATATCAGAATAGCGCGGGGGATATTTCGTGCTTGATTAAAATTGTTTGAGAAAACATATTTTTGAAACCCGGCATCAACGGTAGCCCGATTTTCGAGGACCCGGTGAAAGTTTTACAGAATCGCGGCAACGAGGAAAAGCAGCACAGCGCGCATCGAAAGTCGCATCGAAAGAAGCATCGAAAGCAGACGCCGGTACGGAGTCTGCTTTCGATGCGAGCTGCGCTGCTTTCCCCTGGTGCTGCCCTTTCGTAGAACTTTTGCCGGGTCCTCAAAGATGAGGCTACCGTTCACGCCGTGTTTAGAATCTGCTTCGTCGAACAACTTCAATCAGGCACGAAATATCACCCACGGTACAGTGTACTAGATCCACGGCTATTTTGTGGCAGCCTGCCGCCGCAGCCGCCATTGCGTTGTCCGCCATATTACTATGATGGCTAGAGATAATATAACTCTATAAAAAGATGGCCGACCTAAGCCGTATTCCCATCTAGAGGCGGAGCTGGTCAAGCGCGATCCAGCATATAGACATAGGGATCAGTGGTAAGCCTCGTAACCCTCGTGAGGGTAACCCTTACAAACCTCACGAGGGTAACCGTCGTGACGTTACACGTGACGTCACGTGTGACGTGATTATTGGAAACGTCCTATAATGCAACGCGCGGTTACACCCACACCGACGCCGACGACGCCGCTCAAGCAGGAAACGGGCGCCTACGAGCTGCACTATAAAACGGACAGCCGAACAGTAACTTTCATTTGATATGACGGTGAAGTGTTGCTTTATGCCATTTTATATGTCCCGTTTGGACAGGCCTTTAGACTACGTCGAAATGCAGTAGCACTGCTTGCCCTCTATGAAGGATTCTTTATATAACCCCAGCCAAACGTCGTTCTCTTCCCTCCGGCGTACTCATTGTGTTGCCGTTTCTGTTCAGACTATGGGCAGGAGATTCAACTGTCGCTTCCCTCCCGGCTAAGCGTAACACTGCGCACGAGGAGCCAATACCATCATGCATAATTTGACGATTTTTCACGCAACGTTTCGTAACATAAGAACACATTTCTACAAATATCTTTTTTTAAACAGGGACACGAAGTGTATTTCTCCCTAAAAGCGAAGACTCGCGTACTTGTGTTTAAGGAATGTGCGAAGTGAAAATCGAGATAAATTTCGTCTTCGCTGACATGTTTCCAAGAACACCCAATCAAAGAAGGAAAAATCGAGTATTTACCACACTGATAGGCCAGCACAAAGACCAGAAATACGCAAGCGAGTCGAGCCATGTCCTCTGTATCTCGTTCTAGAGAGGAAAAAACGATATCAACAGTCAGTAAGGAAATCAATAGAAAAACAAATATTGCGTCATTAATTTACCATTTTCATTTAAAGTATTGGTAGCATTGGTACAGGTGGTATTGTTTTGTGTGGGTGTGTGTGCGTGTGTGTCTATGCGTGAACCTGTGTAACAAATTGCAAAGTTAGCACCATTGGGTAGGCTGTTGCATCAGTGTTTCTAGTACAATCGCTTCACGTTGAACAGTTTATGGTAACATCGAAGGTGTCTTCGCGTTTTTCGTTCCTCTCTCTTGTTGGCCCAAAATAGAGAGGCGCGTACACGTGATCCAGAAAAAAAATATTGCCCTCTCCGCTTGGCTTCAGCCAAATTTGTGCATAATTATATTGGTTCATTCCGGAAAGCATTTCATTTTAAATTACTTCAACTTTTAATGAAATCTTTACGGCCGAAATAAACTTTCTTGTTAATGCCAGAACCGGGCACGCATTAAAATCAACTCATTTTTGTTTCTCATAGCCGTTGTTAGCGGCACTCAGCACGTTGTTTTAATGTGCGCCAACACCAAGTTCGAAGGTTTTGCCGAAACTGTCTTATGCGATGTGTAAGTCAAAGAGAGGAGAAAAAACGCGTTGGGGCGAGTGAGTAATCCCGTTTGTAAAGGAACTCCGCACTCGCAGCAGTTTTGTGGACCGAAGTGGACGATGCATGGGCCGTAATTTCTTCAGTAGTTGCAACTTGGAACCAGTGCCGTTACTAGGGTCCGCGGCACCCGCGGCGGTAGCCCACCGCGACCCCTCCCCCCCCCCCCCCCTCCCCCGCGCTCGATGCCTCCCCTGAGTGCTGCACCCGGGGCAGTCCCCCCCCCCCCCCCCCCCCCCCCCCTCTCCCGTGACGCCACTGCTCGGAACACGTCTGGTTGTTGTCAAAGGAAAAGAAAAAGGAATAATAATAACGCACCCCTTGAGGTATTCCCTGTCCTTTTCCTTGAAAGCTAAGCTTTTGTTCGCAAAAGAACTGGTGGATTTCCGAAGGCTAAAAGCAAGTAAGGTGGCAGTTTCTACGAGTAGCAGACGACGGCGGGGTGCAGCGTTCGAACACCAGACCCTGACGCCACTTCTTCTCCCCCGCGAGGGGCAGACAACGTTCTTGCTCGCTCTTATCGGAGGGAGAGAATATGTAGAGGCCGATACAGCTAGTCTTCGCGTCAACCCACCATATTTATTTCATATCATTTGAATAAGGCGTGAAACACTTCTTAACGGAACCCCCACAGTCCCAAAAGTTTGTCCATCGGTGCATTTGTAGTTAAATTTAGCGGAAACATTCACGTCACGTGACCTAACGTGACATATAGTCCAAGTGGAGAAATCGACGTCACGTCACCCATACGTCAATTAGTTTCCTCGCTAAATTTAGCGCGGAAATTGATGTCACGTGACATTTGCATCAAGTGAAGAAACCAACGTCACGTGACCTATACGTGAATTCAATTCCTCCGCTAAATTTAGCCGGAAAATTCAGTCGACTTTCTCCACTAAAAAATGCGAACAAATTGACGTCACGAGACCTAAACACCAACCCAGTTTTCTAGCTTGTTTTAGGAGGGAAATCGATGTAATGGACCTGATGTCATGTAATCCATAGAAAAATTTAGTTTTTCCGCTGAATTTGGTGGCTAAATATACATCACGTGACACACCGATTTCCTCTCCTCATTCCTCTCCTCCCTTCCCCTTCCCTTTTTCCCTATCCTTCACTTTCCTAACAATATAACGTTTAGTCCGAGACGACTGTTTATTAAGGAGTTTTAGAATAACGTACGCAATTTTAGCGCAGGCTAGAGCTATATTAGCGCTTGGGTTAGCACACGCGACGCAAGAGTGTTTTAGAATAGAGTTTCTCCGCCGCGACGCAAAAGACCAAGTGTCTCGCGGTCGCAACGCCACCAAGATACACTAAATCATATTATTTAAAAAATACAAGCTTTTTAGTTCAGAGTAGCGTAATATATGTTTAAATATAAGAATGCGACGGGATCGGTCGACCGATCGTGCCCGCTTGGGTTGCTTGGGAAAGAGAGCTCCCGTGTGCTAACTTTCGCCGCCTTCGCCGAGAAACGTTCTCGTGTCGCAAGCAGCAACTTGCCGGCGATCGTTGCTCACCTAGCCGAGTCTTGCGAACCCTCTGTGACGTGCACCTCGCGTACAGTGCAATGTCGTCCTGCATTGAAGCGCAGTCACGAGGATGCCACCTATGTCGCGCTCTCGACGCCGCCAAAGCGGCCGCAGCCGCGTTAGGCACAGAGCCGCCATTTTGTAGCTCTGCTGTTCTTGACTTTAACCAAGTTCTTCATTACGAATCCTTCTTGGAGGAGCGCAAAGACTTTGAGTTCGCACGCAATAACTGAAAATAGCATACGCTAATATAGCACACGCAACGTGCAAATCGCACATAGCGTTCGGCGCATCCGCAATGGCGATGACGCTATATTTTAATACTTTCATTGTGTGGTGAAACCGGATTAACGTATTGTTAACTTAGAGCGCAATTTCGGGAGTGGAACACTATTTTTAGGATAGAACATGATTTTGGGGGAAGACGTAAAACGTAAAACATTAGACGCAAAATCGAGATGCCAACATATTACGGTTGAATAAAAAATATAGTCAAATGTTCCGGCTACAACAGGGCTCCCTCCCGGGTGGCAGCACACACTCATTGGCTGAACTACACTCTGTTCACCAATAAGCTGAGACTACGGTGGAAGCTACGTGAACGTCGGACCAATCAGCCACCTCCCCTTAGTCACATGCCCCGGCTCTCTCTCCGCGTGGGTATGGGCGGGAGCGTGTTGACGTAGCGAAAGAGGGGCGCATGACTGGTCCAACAAGAACCAGTCATGCGACCCGCAATATATAATTGCTCGACGGCTTTTGGATCGCCAGCGAGCAAATATTTGAGACCTACGCTCCGATAATGCCAGTACCTTGCTTTTGAGTGGCCGATGCGCACCAGCGCGAAAAAAAAAAAAAATTAAAAAGTGAAGTTACATAATTTCCATGAAAAGAGTGACACCACCAGCGTCGCCGAGCTTAGATGATCGCAGCTAAAAAGACGGTGCTCGACTACTTCGATATGCTACCGACAGATGGCGCAACGTGAGAACCGAGAGGTTGATTCAACTCGACCGACTAAATCCCCGTATAGCGACAGGTGGCAGCCTGGCCACTGGAGCACGTAGAAAGCAAGGTAACACAAAACGCTGGGAAATAAAACTTAAATATTAAAGCAAGCAAGTCAAAGCATCAGAAAATATTACATTACAGAAACTCGCGTCGCTTTGAGGAAAGCGTAATAGCACTTTCGTTAGACTGTTTGCTGGTGCCAAGACCCGACTCGTCGCCCCCGTAGGGCAGCTTGGTGCGTATCTTCAGCACTTGGGGGAGGTAAGTGCCGATTGAGGAGGCTTTCCGTTCACGAAGTAGTTGAACGACTTTTATGTCCTAAGTCGTTTACATGTTTATGGGCCAGGCGACTCGAATAGGTAGAAATTTAAGATGCGCCCACGATGCCTGGGAAGTTTCGTTATTTCTATGAAGAGCAATTGGTAATTATTTTCATCAAGGGGATCAGGAAGCCGTGTAAATCCCGTGTAAGTGAAATTCTGAACGTGTCAAAGTGTTTCCTCGGCATTGAAACTTTTAAAGTACGCGATACTCATTGCGGGTTCTTAAAAATATGCAAAAACCAGGGCCAACCGGAAGCTATATACTTTTCCGGAAATTTGGCCATGTTTGTTTTTGTTTACCGCTGAACACTTTTTATATCAAAACTAACACCACATTATTAAAGAACGAAGGTTAAACCCTATTTCGTGAAAAAATTGCATTCAGTTATCCTAAATATATATATATATATATATATATATATATATTTATATTTAGTTAGAGAGATGTTAGCTCTTGGCGGATGTTATGAAATCATGGAGGTGGGAAGCTTCTGTAGGCGACATAACACCACCAGCGGTTAAGCCGGGGAGAGACGTTTAGCTTGGAGGGACACTCCTTCAACGAGGACCAAAACCAAAAGGTGCGATTGGACGAATTAGGCAAAAAACGAAAGCTGATTTGGCGCCTAAAGCTGATTTGGTTGTGATTTTTGGTAACCCTTGGGGGCGTTCCGCCGACCGCAACCTTTAATTTCGGCTTCACTTGGATTTTTCTCTCTAGGCTGACTTGAGCCAGTGTGTCGCCTCCCCTTATTTTTATGTCCATGGCTGGGATCCTCAAGGAAAATGTTACGGAAAGCCACGAAAAATTTACGAAGTGTTTAAGGTCCTACTCAAAGGACCAAATGTACAAAAAACATGTGAATTTAAAGAAATATCAAAATTTTAAACGGGCTTTAGCAGGAATCGCACAACGACATTACGATTGTGAGCTCGACATTAGCTACCACCGTGCCATGTACATATCGTAACCTTCACTGTCGCACCCGCTTGCGGGTAGACTCAAAGCTAGCTCGGCTTGTCTTTACTGCGGTGAACTTTACTAACTGTACAGATACCAACGTCGATCACAAACGTTACGGCGTTCGTCGTTTGCGTTCGAACAGTTATGTGAGAAGAACCAAGAAACACAGCACGTGCCCACCAGTATATTTAAAAATAACAGAGCTTAAAATAATATCACAGACTACTGAAAAAAAAACAAAAAAAACACAGAGACACACAATCTGCAATGACTTTTGTAACACGTTCCGTGTATACCGACGTTTTCTGTATAAATAAAGAAAATTCAAGCATTTTCCTATCCAGGTTAGTTCATAAAATTTGCCCGAAATAGAGTGTACAGTAACTTACCAATAAAATGTTATCTTCGAAGCTCTGGGGTTTGCAGGTGCCAGATGTTTTAGACTTCGATTATAAGCCTTAGGGGTTTTGAAAAAATTTATATAGTGCTGAGGGAAACAACCACCTAAAAACTACATGCTCGAAAGGTTCGTTGCAATTTTTATTGTGCACATTCATCAAGAATTTTTAACAAGTGCATGCTTCTGCTGTGGGCGGAGGTCACCCACTCGTAACCGTCATAGATCAATGTTTTTCTTTTGTTTTGTTTTTTGTATTGTTAGATGCCCTGACAGCCGAAGTTTATGAAAATTCCTTCCTAACAGTCGGGAAATTGTATGTTCTATAGTAAGTAAAATATAAGAATAAAGTAAGCGAGGTATACGCATTATTCCTATTCTTGGATCCTAAAAGATTGCTCAACAGAAGCGGCATGGCTTTGATAAAATTACAGCTATCGTCCTGATATAGGTAAATTTACTTTGCAATTAGTGGAATATACTTGTGTCCTACACTTTGGAGCTGGGCTCTTTCACTTGGAAGAAGCTCCTTAGCAAATATGAGACGTATGCTTCGTTTCATATAGGCACTACCGTTCATAACTTTAGTCTTATTAACGAGGCTTGCGTGCGTGTGGCACGAGGAGTGCTTGTTTAGGCCTTTTTGGGGTCCGCTCGTAGATACTGGATCTTCCGAGACTTGCAAAAACGCGCCATAACACAATGAATAGCACACAAATTTAGTATGAGAATGTGCGTGGTTTGCGAACAAAGTCTGATATCTTTTACACCGGTTTTGGCCTCGAATTTTGAAATTTTATGTGCCACTGAAACTTGGCTAACCAGTTCTATATCTAGTTCTGAGTACTTCAGTTCCGATTACCACGTTTTTAGATGTAACCGGGATTCGACAGGTTCCTTTTCGACCCTCGGGGGAGGCGTACTTACGGCTGTACGGAAATCATTATCGTACTTTCGGCGGTTTGACCTTGAGATAAACGAATGCGTTTGGATTGAAGTTCGAGTTATGAACGGACCAAATCCGCTTATCGAGAACTATTACGTTGTGCTTCTAGTGCAATTAAATGCAGAGGTGCAAGCGAGCTAGACAAGAATTACGAAAATAATCCCTGGAGAAGGGGAACAAGAGGGACAAAGGACAAACACAAATGTCCGAACACAGCGAGGTGACTGGTACGCGACCGAAAAACTCTGCCTGGTCCGGGTATTGAACCTGGTACATCTCTCCATTTTCACTGGAGCGTTCTACCAACTGAGCTAACCAGGGGTTAGACGTCAGTAGAGAAAACAGGTTTTCTCAGAAACCACCGGTGTAACAGCCAAGTAGGCTGTTAAAGAAAAAAATATTTTTTTCTTCGCAGTTATCCTTTAAGAGAACATTGTAAGTTGTTTCCAAAAGCAAGTGTCAAAGAAAGTCTGTTTTTTAGCAATTTCAAAATTATGTAAATATAAGAAAAAATAATATAGATATGTACTTGTACAGTTCAATTTCTCTATAACTTGTCAACGTGATCAAAGAAAAAAAAATTGAAAACCTGCAGGGGGAACCTTCTTTAGTGGGTGTTTGGTGAGTGTCGTCACTACTGACCCCGAGCATCGTGGGTTCACCAATAGTCACTGAATGTTCCCAGAGTACCTAGTTGCATCAGTCCGCTTGCAGGAAGTCAATTCTGCAGAATCCAGATCTGATTGGCTGGTTTAGCCCGTGGCGGAAGTTATCAGCCGGGCATTGTGAGGATTTGGCCAAAATAGCAAAAAGCTTATATAAACATTTCGTGTTACCACGGGTAAGCACAAGTGTGAGCTCTGAGCATCGATGAGTTAGAACTGAACGGAAGGTGCTTTGATTTCCTCTGTTTTTTCTGCTTTATATCATGTAGCCGTTCACCTAGTTCGCCAAAGAAGAGTGCCGGCTCGTTTGCTCGCTGCGGTTGCGCTGGTGCTGTGTCTCAAATTCTACGCTTCAGGCGCAAAGCCTAAGATTTACTTCGACGTGTTTCAAGGGGAGAGAGAGAGACAGGCAAAAACAGAGACGAGACGAGACAGCGAGGAGAAAGACGCGCAACACTTGAAGGAAATAACTTCAGAAAAGAAAGAAAATCCAGTCTCGCTACAGTCGAGGAAAGTCGACTGCACATGGCAACGCCATATTGGCGATGGGTTGGGGCGCCACGGCTGCGCCGAGACTCGGGTCTGAAACAAATTAAAATGTTAAAAGGCGCGAACTAAAAGAGGGCGACAAAAGACACACGTACGACAAGGACAAGAGCTAGAAGTGAAGCTTGGAGTTTCAGTACTCTGGGAGCATTCAGCCACTGTAGGTGCACCCACCCTTGTCTGGGTCTGCATGGCCTACCTATTTCCGAGAAAAAGGACATCCTGATGGTTGCGCTGGGCCCAAGGAAAGTTCAAACCCTCCGCCCCCCCCCCCCCCTCCCCCCCCCCCCCCCCCGGAAATGCAATACACCACCTTGGCCTCCGCTTCTTGCGGAATGGTGTCCTGGTAAGGCCCGACCACGATGATCCAGTCAGTCGCCTTTCTTCTGATATCCCCTGTTGTCTTTCACTTTCCTCCTCTTCGCTTCTTTCAATTTTTACCTTCCTTTGGGACAAGGACCAAACTTGGGTGGCCATGGATTTTCTTATTTAGAACCACACTTGGGCGTAGTGTTTGGGCAAGCGCTGGTAGAGTAGCGATCTTAGCAAAGGCCTTTTTGTTATGAGGTGTTACCTCTTCCTTTGTGGGGCGGAATGGTGGGTGGCGCACCAATGCCACTGAAGTCCCAAGAAAACAAAAATGCCTAATCCGCCTCTGAAAGGGGTCACACCGAAGCAATTATACCTTCTTCAACATCCTGGGATCATAAAGGCGTCACTTGTTTTCTAGGGATGCACTCTGAGCACGATGCTAAATCTCTAGGAAAGCCTTCACCGTTCCTAGTCTCCAAGACTTTTGAAATCCTTATAGGCAAAAACATCAAAGCCAAAAAAAAAACTAGAATCTGGTGACTTGGCGGCAGAAAATGGCGTCCAGATTGATGTCCTCCTAGAGTTTAACAATATCTAAAACTATATTTTTCTATACATATTTAACTAAATTTTCTTATGGCCCATCTTAGCTTCGTGCATCGGAAATATTAGGGTCTCTTCAAAACATTGACAATATTCACTTTCTTCTTAGCGAGCCACGCCCAAATAGCTCTAGCATAATGGAAGACTCATTTCACGTCCAATCATACGGAAGTTTCAGAAACTATCATATTTTCCGCAAGTGCCGCCCATCTTCACATTCATCTGGCGGTGTTGTAATTGAAGTGCAGGTTGGAGTGGGGTGTACCGAAGTCCCTCATGACACTCCTTTCCAGGCTGTGGCAACACAAATATTCTTACTGACCGTCTCATTATGGTTGTCTTTCTGTACGTCCCAGCACACATTCCCAAACACGTGCGTGACATACAGTAAATCTTAAATCAACTCTCACAGCCGTTTATAATTTTAAGTAAATCTAATGGTGATAACACCATCTGGGACAATGCACGAGGGGTTATTGAGCGATCGCTATTGTTTTTAAATTTTTCTTTAAATAACAAATCCCCAACATTTCTTAGTGCCGGACACAGCTCTTTCAGCTGCATTAATTTTTCCATTTCATCACCATCATGGCTTCTTTGCTTTTATTAGAAGGTTTCAGATTATCCATTTGAGAGTTACAACTTCCCATATATTTTAGAGAGCTTTAGCCACGGCTTGTGGTTTGGGCGCCGTGGGACCCGGGAAGGCAGGGAGCGGGCCTTTGTGGGGAAAGCGCTTTATTCGAGCTCCAAGTGTTGCATGACCCAGCTCCAGCCCAGAACTTCCCGTCTCGTCGATTCTTCCTTCCGTCATCACGTCGCCTTTCCTCAACGCGCCAATCAGCGCACACCACGGGTAACGCTAATATAACAATCACACAACCCGATAAACCGTCGGCGACGGCGCTAAATCTGCTGCCTCGTGCATGCCGCATGCATTACACGCCCCTCCTTCCCCCCTTTTTTTTTTTCTTTCAATTAAAAGAAAATCATAATTTGTGTATAACTTTACAATCGTAGCATTTAGAACAACAAGCGAACTGTGCGCACATTCCCGTCCATTCGTCGTGAATGATCACAAGAAAGACTGACAAACTTACTGCTTAAGAACGGCTAAAGTATCTTAACCACAAACAAAACTCCTCCCCACTACAGCCTTGACAACGCATCAGCAGGGATGTTTCTCGTCCCTTTTACATACCGTACATTCAAGTTAAATTTTTGCAACGCAAGCGCCCAACGAGTGAGCCTCGCACTATTTGGTGCTGCTGACGCCAAATACTGCAAAGGGTTAAGATCGGCGCGAATTTCGACCTCCGCCCCAAATAGCCACGTTTCCAACAAAACCGGGTTGGGGGAGCAGTACGTTTTTTACTGAGAAATGCCACCGGGTACTTTTTCCCATTATCTGCACTTTGGGCAATGACATGCCCCTATCGCTCTATCAGATGCGTCAGTGGACGGAACGAAGAGCTGGCTGGCATCTGGCGCTCTCATAACTGGAACATTCAGCCAGTAAAACGAATTCTTAATTAGCTGTTGCGTTTTCTTTCCAGCAAAATGCCCGCCAGCTGGTTTGTCATGGGCTACTTCTAACACTGTCGTCAGCCTGTTTTCCGGTAAAACTAACTGCTTCACAGTTCTGCCATTTATATTTTCTTTATGGAACAGCATTCCATCAACCACTTGCATTCCATGAGTCCCTTTTTTCGCCTGTAGCCAGAGTGGCTTCAGCGACTCGTTCTTCTGTTCTGTTCGAAACTGAAGGCAACTTTCTGATTTTATTTTGTGTACGTCACTTCGCTCGTCCTCAGACACTACAGTCCCGTTTTCTCCCTGCGACTGTGTGCTCACCAGACATGCCTCTATCACAGGACCTTCCTTCAAGACTGCAGCTTCACCAGGAAGATCTACCTGATCTGCCAAGGGCATTTCCTGTTCTACTTCTCTTAAAGCTACTAAATCCTCAGGTGTGAGTAGTGCGTCAACTTCTTCGGCAAGATGCTCGGTTACAGCACAGAGCAGTAAAGTATCCACTCCAGTATCAAGTGCATTGCTACCAAGTCGAAACGGGACATACATGAGATCGGCTTCCACCTCGTGGCCGAAAGCGCCCTTCAACCGAACCTTTTTCTTTTGATTATCATCCAAAATGGTGGCCATGGACCTTCGAACAACTGTAATGTCTGCACCCGAATGAATCCTGGCATTCAAGTATTTGTCTCCTGAGCGGAGTTGCACAAATCGTTCTCCGTCAAGCACTTGGTGTTGTTCAGCTAGCGGTACTAGTTTATCATGCACCTCGAATGTTTGCTCAGCGTGTTCGCATTCTAAAAATGTTTTTACTCGTGCCCTTAGCTTAGGATTGGTCTCAGGGCAATTTCTTGCCAGGTGGCCCTGTTCCCCACAAGCGAAACAGCGTCGAGTGTCGCCGACATGCTCGGTATGCCCTCTCTCTTTCGAATGCGTCACCGACTCGCTCTCACCAAAGTCTCGAGTAGTGTCTGTCTTGTAGGGTTTTGGGACCCTTTGTGCATTACTCTCCTGATGGCATTCAGCCAGCTTAGGTATCGCTTCGGGACGCAGCCACTCCCCCGTTTCGTTCAGGGCAACATACGCTTTTGTTTCATTGGGGAGAGACTCCTTCAACCTATTCGCGACAACTAGTTGCAACAAGTCATCGCAAGTTTCTACTTTTCTACTGTTCAGATAATAACTGAAGTAGCTATTAAGTCTACCAGCGAACTGGCTCCACGACTTCTCGCAATTTTCCTGCCGTATTGAACAGTCGTTTATATTCGTTTGGAGACAATCTTAGCTCACGTAAAATTCGTTCTTTTATTTGAGCGTAAGATGGCAGTTCCTTTATGCCACTGCACATAATCACTGACCTTACCCTGTCAGCTATATACGGCATTATCAGAACCGTTTTTATCTCGTCAGGAACCTGAAAGGATCGAAATATGACTTCTACCGCCTCGAACCAGCCAGGCACTAAGGTTTTGTCCCCGGGCATCCGGCTGAGCACATTACTCAAGAGTGCTGCACAGTGGGCGACCCCAGATACTGGTTGTAATGCCAGCCCCCCATTGGCACCACCGCCATTCTTTCTCTGCAATTTTTGGAGCTCAATTTGCGCCCGTATTTGTTCGAGCTTTATTTTTTCAATTTCCAACCGAGTGTTCATCACTTCAGAATACGTTCTCCCCTCATCTTCTGATGCGTCGTCAGGCTCCTTAAGTTTATCAGGCATTTTACCCTCCCCTTTGCCCGACTCAAAGTTCTTCGGCATTGCTCCAGTGATCGTTCAACCCAAATAGACAAGCATATGCGCTCACCGATTCAGGTTGACCAGCTCTTCGTCGTCGATGGGCAGTCGGAGGCACTGGCAGCAGAAATGCCTAGCAGGAATGTCTCAGGCTCCGTGCACCACTGAAGTCCACATTCTACCGTTTTCTGGAAGTAGTTCCTGTCTCTGCCGAAGAATGTTAAGTCTTGTTTTCCGCCACTGGTTCTTGCGCCGAGGCTGCGTCATGCAGCGTTCATCCCACCGGTCACATCAAGCGCTTGTCTGGCGCCCGGTTGCATGGTCGCCGAAGAGCCGAGTTTGCGTGATGTCAGCACCGTCCGTGCTGTGCTCCGGACTCGCCGCTCCGTCGCAAATGGTAGACGAAAAGCGTGGCTTGCTCGAAATGGCAACGTCCGTGCGGTATGTCGGACCCACCGCTCCGTTGCTTATGGCCGGCAAAAATCCGGGCTTGCTTGAACTCGGCGACGTCCGAGTTGTGTTGGAGCTGGTCGCTCACCCCAAGGTTCCGTAGCTGAGCTCCCGCTGTCGGCTGCTCCAGTCACGGCTTGTGGTTTGGGCGCCGCGAGACCCGGGAAGGCAGGGAGCCAGCCTTTGGGGGAAAAGCGCTTCATTCGAGCTCCAAGTGTTGCTTGACCCAGCTCCAGCCCAGAACTGCCCGTCTCATCGATTCTTCCTTCCGTCATCACGTCGCCTTTCCTCAACGCGCCAATCAGCGCACACCACAGGTAACGCAAATATAACAATCACACAACCCGATAACCCGTCGGCGACGGCGCTGAATCTGCTGCCTCATGCATGCCGCATGCATGACAGCTTTGTTGACCTCCCCTGAGTTCAGAAACATATGCCTACTTGGAAACTAGACAAAGCCGTCTGGGAAAGTTTTAGTCAAGTTGCTATATTCAAGGCTTCACTATCTGCCATTCTGTCCCCTGAGGAGGCTAGGACGTCTGGTATTAAACAGATAATTAATGCCGCCGATCAGTCTATCTCCCATACCTCCGGTAATTTACCAAAGAAACGCAAGCCGTGGTGCAACGAAGACTGTTCTACCACCACTACCAAACAAAATCGAGCAGGGAAAGTTTTCCGGTGGTAGACAGATGTGAAGACCAAGGTTAACTTTAAAAGGCGCAAAGCGCAAGCCCGCTAGACAGGAAAGCTGGCAAACAAGACATCTTGGATTTGATATCTCTCCTCTGTAATTACTTTTTTTGTACGGTTAAAGATGCTTGGGATTGCCTACGCAAACATCAAAGGCGACTACCGATGTTTTACCGTTCCTGTATAAAACTTCCCCCTGGGGTTTGTCAAAGATGTTGCCAATGTTCTCGTTCAGCGTTTCCAAGGTGAATTCAGCGATAGTATTCATAGTGCATATTTATAACAATTTAAATTTGGCACAGGAAGTAGCTCTATTCCAATGTTGGCTACAAACTCGGTGCCATATAATGCGCCCTTTGGGAAGTGCGAGCTAAAGCAAGCTTATGATTGAATTATATAACTAAACCCCCACGTCTGGGACAAAATGGGGCGGACAAACACAAGGTGTCCAACACAGCTGAAATTTATTTGACAACAAAAGGGCTTAAATAGGAATCATATCCTACAAAAAACACTAGTGAGGAGAGAGAGCGAGAGAGAGAGAACTAGGGAATCTTGTGCCAAATGCAGTACAGAAAACTATACCTTTACAACAAAACTGAGAAGCAGTTACGTCTATTATACAACACACAAAAAAGACAAACATTTTTCGACACTGTTTACACCGGCAGTGCCTCCAAAACAACTAAAAAGAAAGATGTTTCAAGGATCATTCAAAACGTACACTTTTCTGGTGAAAGCCGGAACTCTACAAAAGGAAGGACGCGAAAACCAAACGACGAGGAACCCTACACAAAGGGAACTGATATTGATAAAACTTGAAATCGGGTAAAATCAACCAAAACCTCCTAGGCCACAACGAAATGCTTGTTCTTATGCGCAAAGGCACCAAATTTGTAGGAATTGACGCTCCTTTAGCCACTTAACTGTTTTGTTCGCTGAGAGAGACAATCAGTCTGTTGCTACAGATATCTTACAAAATGTAGTGAGGACACTGACGCTCCTATGGTCATCGTTCACGCATTTTAAAAACTAGAGGTGAAGGATGCTGATAGTTTCCAGTTTTATATTTAGGGTGCTAAGTATCTATAATTTACCGGATGTTTCATGCACTCCGAGAATATTTCTATTGGTTTTAGCTAACATTCATCGTCCCATATATATTTTGCCAGAATACATCCAAGTTTCTTCCGGCTTTTCTAATCCAGCACCGTGTGGCCATTAACGCGCCATGCTCTCCCAATTTTTTTTCCATAGTGAACGCATTATGTTAATTGCAAGTATCTTTGCTGGAGAGTTGTTTGCAGCATCGTTAGCAGACGATTGCATTAGACTGAAGAAAATGAAAAGGTAGAATATATTTGTAGACTTGCACTGTGTAATTACTGCAATTATCTCCCTGAAAGACACCAAAAATACGCTCATAGCGCTTGTGCGTGTCAAGATTAATAGAACGTTGCGAAACGGATGCTGCATTGCATTTTGTTGGTTTCCAAGTCACGTGAGTATATTAAGTCACAAAAAAGCTGATGGGCTCGTGTCATCCTCCAGGGCCGGTTTGCTGATCTTGCGGCCGCGGCTGCGGATGCGGCCAAGAGGGATTTTTCTGTCACGTGACCAGCTCCATGGGGACAAGGAAGTACCTAGCGTCCCTGCCTAATGGCGGACAAATCCGTATCGCTTCAAGCACAAAAGCCTAATTTCGCTCGCAGAAACTGATTGGCGGGACTTTCAAATGGAGTCCAATTGACCGCCCCCTTATACTGTAGGAGCGGCAGATAAAGTTACGGCCAGGAAGGGTGAAAATGAGCCAAAATAAAGAAAAAAACACTCGAGATGAAAGTGGTGGCAGAATATTTATATACCTCCGCCAGCGCCGGTGTCTCGTGCCTTCTACTGTGGTCGAGAGGTTAGAGCGCCGGTACTTTCCGTCGCGGCGTGAAAGTCCCGGGTTCAAATCGCGTCAGTAACCCTCTTTTTTTTCTACTTGACTGCACTCCCACTAAGAATGTAGACAAGGCCATATGAGCTCTATAAAATCATTGGGCGGGTAGTTCTGACTCACTAGTTCGTTGTTCATGACCTCGGAAGAGCGCATACATGTCCCTGGCTTCCTTTACCAACTTCCGCCACGCCTTCTGCATCTGCCGTACACTCCGCGGAAAGTTGAAAATATCTTCCCATGCCAGTCTCTTCGTTCGCCAGGTAACTGTGCTGCTGAATTTCTTTAAAATTTGTTGGTTCCGTTTTCCAACTGCTCTAATTATTTCCATTTGTTGATCCAAAGTCATTTTAGGTGTTTGCGTTAGAGAGAGAGACTGCGATGTCGACGCCTGATTCATTTTTGCATTCGGTTGCGATCGTCTGCTATTCTAACTAAAATTCAACAAGTAATGTGCTAATTCTACAAAACGACTGCAACAACAAAATGTAAAGGGTAAAAATATACCTTTTATCACATTCCATGCAAGTAAAAGTTTGATTTCTTTTATTTTGGTTTTACCACTTTCTCAGACGTTTGACTTGCCGCCTCGCCTGTAGGATTTCGCTCAATCAATGCATCCACAGCTGCTATTCTTTTTTTTTTCTTTTTGCTTATTTTGTGAAAGTTTCTTTTTTTTTTTTAATTGTCACAACTGCAGTTTTTTTAGTACTAAACGGACGTCTCATGTTATTAAAAGGAGTCGTAGCAAGAGCGTTGTATATTTAAGAACACATAAAATTGTAGTTGCTGGGGAGAGGATGCTTGTTTCGGCTCCGCTTGTATGAAAGCCACATCGATGTTGTTACCTTGGTTTCCGTTTAATGAACACTATGAAATGATTGTATTAGCGCGTTAACTTGCCTCGATCTTCTTTTTTTTTTTTTTTTCTTACCGATGTTTCGATTGAACAGGTGGAACTAACAGTAAACACCGTGTAAGGCGCAGTAGTGCAAGTGGATGGTTCGTAAAAAGGATCACAGTTAAGAAGTAAGACACGCGCAAAATACAAAAAAGAGGTTCCTGGCGGGATTTGAACCCTGAACTTTCACGCCGTGACCATAAGTACCGGCGCTCTAACCTCTCGACCACAGTAGAGACGCGAAACGCCGACGCTGGCGGAGGTATATAAATATTCTGCCACCGTTTTCATCTCGAGTGGTTTTTTCTTTGTATTGGCTCATTTTCACCCTTCCTGGCCGTAATTTTATCTGTCACTCCTCAGTATAAGGAGGCGGTCGATTGGACTCCAGTTGAAAGTCCCTGCAGTCAGTTTCTGCGAGCGAAATTAGGCTTTTGTGCTTGAAGCTATGGCATTGATGAAATAGTACTAAGGGAGGTAAGCGACTTCAAATATTTAGGTAATATTTTTACTTCCAAGCTTAAATGGGATAGGCACGTCGACTATATTTGCTCCCGCGCCCTCAGAAAATTCGGCTATGTTAAACGCACGTTAAAAAAATCGTCTAAAGAGGTAAAATTAACCGCTTTTAAAACTCTCGTGAGGCCGATTTTGGAGTACGGTTCAGTGGTCTGGGACGTTCATTTAAAAAAGGACATTAATCTCATTGACTCTGTTCAGGCTAAGGCTATACGATTTATTTCCAATCGATATGACCGACACTTTTCACCTTCATCCGCTTTGCCAACATTAGGGCTAGAATTTTTATCGTTAAGGCGAACTATCGAGCGATTGAAGTTGTTATATAGAATTGTTAATAATGAAAGTGGCATTCAATGTATGAAGTATATTTCCTTCTCAGATATTTCGCGCACTAGGCGCTACCATCCCTTAAATATTGTACCCTTTCGTCCTCACGTAAACTGTTTCAAAAATTCCTTTTTTTTCCGCGCACTGTTGAGCTGTGGAATAGTATTGACGGTTCTACGCGTATGCTCCAGTACGACGACTTTGTTAGAAAACTCGCGAAAGTTGACTTCCTTTGATGTTTGGTGTTTCTGGCGAATCATTATGTCGTTGAATAAGTTCTCGTTTATTGTTCTCTCTACTCATGTTTTTAGTTGTGTAATCCACTCCTGCAATGACCTCAACTGAGGTCGCAGTATACATAAATAAAATAATGAAGCGATCCGAGATTTCTCCGCCATTAGGCAGGGACGCTGGGTACTTCCTTGTCCCCATGGAGCTGGTCACGAGACAGAAAAATCCCTCTTGGCCGCAGCCGCAGCCGCAACATCAGCAAACCGGCCCAGGAATCTTCGGCAATAGACCTATCTCACGAGCCAATTTAACTACGCCACCGCTGCCGCTATGCATCGAGGGAACTTTAGTCGTTCTGAACGTGCGACAATTTCGCTGGAGCTCTGCGCGTGTGGAGCACAAGACTCCACGACCCCTCTCGTGTACTGCCGTTTGCCTCCCGTGAACTAAAGTTAAGGCGGCGACACGCATGCCCCGAACGCGTGGTGAGATCAATCTATTAGCTGCTCGATAGCTTACCAGGACGTTTTTTTTTGTGGGGCTATCAATTCCTACATTTACGGCCTATGTCTAATTGCGCGATCTCTCTGTAGTACTCCAGAAAATAAAATAAAATTATTTTATTTTTTTAGTAATAAATAAAAGATTACGTTACCGCTATGAAAGCGAATTCCAATATGAACTCTTTATGGTCACTTAAACAGTATTCGTGCAACAAAAAAAGAAAAGGAAGTAAAAAGAAAGAAGTTTTTCTTTTTTCAGATCCGATTTGAATCCGTCTAATGGTGAATTCCGCTCGCAGGTCTCGAGCGCTCCAAAAGCGCTCCATTTGGAGCGCGCACATTCCGCTCGCAGATCTGGCTCAAGTTGGTCATCTTCCGCTCGTAGATCTCTGGCAGCGCCCGCTCCACGGAGCGCCCCAAACTCCGCCGAACTTGCTCTGTGGGATTTCACAGATCTCTCCGGAAGTTGACAGAGCGGCCCACGTGATTTCCGTCTAAATCGGCGGTGCTCATGCGCGGCGAGGTTGGAGAGATCGGCGGGCCGGTCGGGCCACGGTCGGGTCGTGAAGTTGCATCTGTTCGGGTGCGTCGGTTGTTTACTCTGGACTGTGACGGCTCGAACGCTTATACCTCGCGTAGATCAGGGAAAAAAAGCCGGGAATGTGGAGCGTGGCAAATCGTAAGCACTGACATCTGTGATCGCCGCGGAAGAACGAGAAAAAGAACTATAGAAAAGCCGGAGGCAGACGCAAGGTTAGGCCTATTCATTCTGCAGCCAGTGATTGTTTACCTTTTTACACTGCATTCCGTCGGCGTTTTCCCGTGAAATAAAGCAAGGAGTGGTTAGGCAACGGCCGTGCAAGTGATGGTTTGTTACCTCTGTGTTTATTAAAGTCTTACTAGAAATCTGAACTCCACCGCTGGCAATCGCTGTCCATGCCCCGCCGCTTCGAGGCGGCCGAAAGGTATATGACGGTGCCGAACGCGGACGTCTTCGTTATTTGTGACATGGGCGCCGTGGTACGTATAATTCCGCCCGGCCTGTGTCGCGTGTTACTTCTGCAGCTAAGCAGTGAAAGTCGTCACTGGTCGTCGGAAAGATCAGCCGGCTGAGGCGTTGCTGGGCTGGTCAAGTTCGAGCAGCGGTCATTTTGAACGGCGGAGGGAGAAGGGGGGAGGGGGGGGGGGGGGGGGGGAGGTCGTTCCAAAAATGCAAGTTTATCTTCCCCTCGTCGATTCGGAGCGGGTCCCACGGAGCGGAATTTTGCCTCCCTGCCGGATTTTGAAAAGTGCTCCAGATCTACGAGTGGAATTCACCATAAGTTTCTAAAAGAAAAGACAGGAACGAGGCGTGCTTTTTTGTCTTGTTTTACTCTCAGATAACTCCTGGAAAAATGTAAGTGTTGATTAAGAATTCCTGGGCTATAGGTGAGATATTTAGTCAGGTGAGTAAACGGCATCAGTTGAAAGAACCTTTCCTAGGAGCAAGTTTTGTAACACACTAACACGAAAGGTTCTAAGAGATTGTGCACGGGCCTGTTATTGTAGTCTTGCTGAGCAATGCTGAAAAAAGCCTTATAATGCACAATAAAACCTAAAAACGTCCCCAGCAGCGCAGTCGTTAGCGCAGGACACCACACTGCTGATCTGGCTGTTAAACCAGTTTTTAAATTATTTTACTCTAGTTTAGCTAGAGCGGCAAGGGATCACAGATGTCAAATACAAAAGCAATACTCGTACACTATACACTAAACAATCTAAATAAGTGACAAAGCGCAAGAAAAAACGAGCACTATAAAGGGAGCCTAGCAGATTAATTTGTAGGCTGCTTTTGCATATATTGATTTGAGTTGTCTCTCGTAGCCTAGTATAAGTGACGCGTTTTGATCTCCAGTTGCAATCTCATCACGATGCCTTCTAATATCACATTAAGAGCGTCCCTCCGCCAATATCAGTCGCTCGCGCGCCATCCCAAAGGGTAAAAAGCACCGTACTGTAGTAGATGTCGAAACTACATCAGCCACTCCATGATTTTTCGGCATACATTTCAATATTTGAAAAAAGATTTTACTCTAACTATGACTGGAATAGGAAGATGGGAGCGCATTCTTTGAAATCTTGGATATTTCGAAAAATATAGAAGCTTGTGGGAACCGCAGTTGTTGCAAGCGTCCACATTTGCCAACACGAGAAGGTGTTGGCAAATTAACAGCACAAACTTTAAGAATAGGTAGTTTTAAAGTATTGGCTCCTACGCTAGGGGGCACCTAAGTCATAGGGGGACACGAGGTCAGCGACACTCGCGCTGTGGGCCCAGCATGACATGCTTGCTTTTCTCGCTTGCAGCGCCAATATGGTTAACACGCGAAATCAATAAACTGAAAAATATAGACATCTATTATATTTGCGCTTGAGAAACACTTGTGCAAGCGTCAGAGATATAATTTGTAATTTAAAACCACATTTACCTATTGATGAGCAATCAATAATTGTTTTAATAAAACTCCAAATCAATACAATTTCGTCTTTATCTTTTTCACGGCAGACTTTTCTCCGTCTCTCTTGTAGCTCGCTTTTTATACATCAGACACATTGTAGAATGCACAAACATTCAGACGTGCGGTATTCGAGCACGAGCCTCGAGTCAAATCTTTTCCTTGAAACCTTTTGAGAGAATTGCTATACACCTTTTCATCAAGGGCGCAGCCATCTTGAATGTCCTCACTTCTGGTATAGGGTAAAACATTGTTTTGATCTCTCCACGCCGCTGGAAAGTCTTTACGAAAACCGCGTGATTGTCACACATTCCTGTTTTGCTTCACGTATATATTTTCGCATATTCCAGTTTGAAATGTGTTGTTATTTTTTTTTTTTGTTTTTTGTCCAGCATACCAGATACGGAACGAACGTGACTGAGAACGACAGGAAACAGAAAACGTCTTTGTTCATCCTTAAGCTGAGCCTGCAGCCAATGCCGCAAACACAAGCACAAGAGCTCGGGGTCATTGATTTCAACAGTTCTTCCGCAGGTCGAGCGCTCGTGCTAGAAATGCACGTTTCAAAGCCGGGAGCGCGGGCTAGATCGCTCTTGTAGGTTTAGGTGTGGTCTCAGCTTAAGGGTGAAAAGAGTATAGACGCTTTGCAGCAGCTGTGCATGGACGCCGCCATAACTGACCTTCAGTTTTTGTTTCCTCCTATTTCGTTTATTTCAATTCCTCATTACCATAGCAGGCCACTTTATTGCCATATTAGATTCAACTGGGTCCTTTCCTAAAGCATCGGCCTTTGTAGAGGATCGTCAACTACCGTTTCAGTTGCTCGGCATCTTGATAAGACAAGAGAAAGTCAGCAATGGCGCCTGTAATTTGGCGCGTGTGTAAAGCGTCTATAGACCATGCTGGGGGAGCCACTGAATGTCGCCAAAGTACCGAATTCCATTCAATCCGCTTACCAGAAGTCAATGCCGCAGAAGCCAGTTCTGATTGGCTGCTTTAGCCCATGACGGAAGTTATCAGTCGGTCATTTTGTTCATTGTCCCCGAAAAACAAAAACGTATATAGAACGATTTCCGCGTTACCACAGCTATGGCGGGCAGGCACGTGTGCTCTAGGCATCGATGAGCTAGGACCATCTGGAAGGGGCATTGATTTTCTCTAGATATTTTTTAGATCAAATAGCCGCTAATGTGGTTCGCCGAAAAAGAATGCCAGCTCGTTTGCTCGCTCTAGTTGCGCTAATGCTGTGTTTCAAACTTTACGCCTCAGACACTAAGCCCAACACTCGACTTCGATGTGTTTCGAGGCGAGAGGGAAAGACGAGACAACGAGGAACAAGTCACGCATCACTCGGAACGAAATAAACAACTTTGGTAAAAACAAACCTGTGTCGCCACAGGCCAAGAACGTGGATTGAAGAGCTCACACGAAAGGGAATGCTACACTGTACGTGCTCCGCTTCGATTGCATACGGCAGCACCATAATGGGGATCAAGACTACTGAGCCCGACTTGGCTCTAAAGCGAAGCTAGAGAGCTTCAGTACTCTGGGAATATTGAATGACTCTAGACCGTGCTTTACGCATTCCTTTTCTTTTTGTCTTCGTCCGTGTGCAAAGTCGCGTCAAGACAGCCAGTGGGATTCGGGAGACAATGCTAATCTTCTCCACTTCCTCGGGGAAGGCGTCAGAGTTTTAGGAAATAATGCTCTCGCTTCGTTGAGAATTCTAAGAAAGGTTCTGCTCGCCAGATGGCTGGGAATCTTCCTACCATAAACGCTGAGACCGAAACAAAGGAGGAGCAGCAGAAGACAAAGTATAATACGCTGCTGGGCGTAGTTACACGTCACCATCAGTAAAAACACATTCCTTCAAGAAATAATGGGAGGGGGAGGGAGGTCGACATGCTCTTTGAGTGACTTGATCAAAGTCAGGAATTAAGTATCTCGCAAGATTAACTGAAGAGTCAGTTGAAGGACATGCCTTTATTTATCCTTCCCGTTCTTGTGCGAGCTTGTTTGCCGTTCCCTGGTGCATTAACCCTGATGCGCGTGCTAACTCTGACGGAGCCACTTCACCAAATATATTATGGTTAAGGCAGGCCAAGTATGGTATCGTAAACTTTTACAATGTATACATAATAAAAGTGAAAACATAACACCACCAGTTGAAGCCCCTAAGGTGTCTTTCGCAGTATAGAATTATTTATTTATTTATTTATTCAATACTTCAACCTCATTGCAGGGTGGACACTGTGGCACAATAAAATACACCAAAAGTAGATGACAGTAGAATGACACGCTGCAAACTATATCCCGATCACTAAGCCGGTTAGCACAAGTCACTGTGATACACTTATAGAAAACATCTCGAAACGCCGTTGAATAGTTGACAAATACGTATTTTCATCACACTAACAAAAAATAAAAATAAATAGGTATAAACGCAATATTTAACTGTGCCCTTAGTGACGTGATCGCCTATCAATGTCTAAAAAGAAGAAAGACAGAAAGTAAGAATTCGATCGTCATCAACACACAGAACTTCAAAACCCTTATTTGCTTTATTGTCAGCTCGGGAAGATAAGTGTGATGGTTATCTTTTTATTGTTAGTCTGTTTTTTTTAAGTTGTGATAGGAAGGTTGCCAGAGGATTACTGCCTACAAATTCTTGGCCGAGGCAGTTCCATTCCCTAATTGTACTAGGAAAGTATGCTTTCGCGAGGACGTCGTTATGTGTGGAATGTTCATTCAATGAAAGCGAGTGAGAACGTCTTGTAACGCGCGGTTGAAAAAATTAAATGTAGTCACTTTATTTATTTTTAACTGGTTATTTACTAGTAAGAAAAGAAATTTAAGTCAAAAGACGGTGAGAGTGCAGGCGAGCTGGTGGTAGCTAATCATGTCGTATTACACCTGAGACTGCGGTGGAAGAAATCGGAAGAACTTTCAGCAGAAGGAACAGACGTTCTCTGAGACGTTCTCTGTGTCTGTTCCTTCTACTGAAAGTTCTTCCGATTTCTTCCGCCGCAGTCTCAGGTGTAAAATTTAAGTCGTTCCCGTTGATGTCTCAAACTGGGGATTTTAAGATTGGCCGCTGCCATTATGGCGGTTGGTGACATCGACCAGCTATACGCACTGTACACAGTCGCGCTGCCTTTCGCTAAATACGCTCCAGTTTAGATTTGGCTTTTGCAGTGTAAGGGTCCCAGACTATTGCCGCGTACTCAAGGAGGGGCCGTATGTACGTTTTAAACGTGAGAAGTCTTCTAAAGATGGACAGTCTCTAAGAAATCGCCTTAAGTATCCCAGTTTCTTAATTAAATGCTTTCTTGGTAATATAATCTGTATGGTGGTTCCACCTTATCTCGCTTTTATGCATAATCATGCTTGTAAGCATAACGCTTGTAAGCATAGCATAATCATATCTTGTAAGCACAATAGATGGACTGAATGAACGGCAGAAGTGCGAGCGCGCACCGTAGAGTTGGCATAGCCGTTTCGTATTAAACCGAGTAAAACACAGCGGACGAAAATTTCATTGCGTTTTGGAACCAATGAGGGTGTGCAAGATACAGAGCCTTTTGTGTACCTGTTAAACAGTCTTATTGGACACAAACTAGGACTGCCTTGTGCTAATTGAAGTATACTTTAAAATCACGCTCCCAAGTTTGATTCTACTTTTGATATTTATTTGAACTCATTAGAGCCTAGGTGCCGCAGAAAGCCGAGGCCCTCATACCGTGAACGTCTGCTGCGCCGTGTCTAACGATAAAAAATGGTATTGTATAGATGATTATAAAAAATAAAAAAAAAATGTTGATGATGGTTTAAAATCCAGGTAACGACGAAACTGGATGTGTATGCACGGACCGCTCCCCGTCGTTGGTGGGGCTGCCTAAAGCTCTTCTGCAATATTATTGGACACAAATCAGCATGGCCTTGTGGTTACTGAATAACATTTCCAACATCGCACTCTAGAGTTTAAAACGTGTAGCTTCACCTATTTTTACTTATCGCCCGAGAAGCTTTCTGGCAGAATTAGCAAAAACGCTTTGTGTTTATTGTTTCCATTACCAGCCCAGCAGTCTTATGCTTGTTTCAGCGTGCCGTCAAAATGGCACGTGACGAAGTAATGTCACGTGACGACGTATTGTCACGTGACGTTTGAATTGTACGTGACGTCATAGTGTCACGTGGCGTCATGACATCACGTGACACACGGTGTCACCTGACGTCATTAAGCCGCGTGACATCACTGCGAAACAAGACTTGACATGACTCTGTGACATGCATGGTGTCAGCTGACGCCAGGTGTCAGGTGACGTGTTAATGCAATTATTGCCGAGTTCCAGGCGAGCTGGACAAAATAAACGATCATTCATTCGCTACAGCTCGCCTGCAACATTGAATTAATTGCATTAATAACGTAGCCTTTAAATGCTGGCGGTTCACCCTTGCTGGTATTCGACTGGTGGCAGCTGGTAGATCTTGTTTGGTCTTTTGACGTCTAACTCCTGGTCAGCTCATGCAACAAAGAAAAAAAAACTCCTGGTTGGCTCACTTGGTAGAGCACTTCACTGAAAATGGGAAGGTCCCCGGTTCGATACCAGAAGCAGGATTTTTTCAGCACGCACCAGTCGCCTACCTGTGTTTGGTGATTTGTTTTTTTTCCTTCGGCATTCCGAAGAAAATAGACATATAATCATTTTCTCCAGACCGATTTTTTTTTATTCTCTGTTCCGCAGCACGTGAATGCGCGTCTCCCGGTCCGAGCTATTGGCATTGAGAGAGCTGCGACGGTATTTTGTTATCGCCTGTTTCTTTGCATTTCTTCAAAGAGCGCGTGCAGTGGCCATCGTGTACTTCAAGAACCCGTAGCATAAAGCGGGCTATTAACGCTTTCCCGAAGCTCTCTAACAAATTTATACAAAATCTGTGGCCTAGCTCTGTGCAAACGTCTCCACTTTGCACGCACTGGACCCATGTTTGAACTGCTCAGATTGAGGAGCTCCGGCCCCTTCACCTCCGCAGTGTGCAGCACGTGGTGTTCTTTCTTTCGTTCCTCTTGCACCTCTGGGATGCTGTCGTAGAATACCTGACCCTTAGGCCAGTTGCAAGGTTCCGCTGAAAGCCACTCAGGCCCTTGCCACCACTGTTCGCTTTCGATCAATGTCTCGGCGCTAATTCCCCTCGTCAGCATGTCCGCTGGGTTCTGACTTCCAGGACAGTGGTTCCAGCTTGCGGGGTCGCTTGCGGACTGAATCTCATTCACCCTGTTTCCTACAAACGGCTTCCACTTTGAGGCTCGTCCTCTAATCCAGTGTAGTGCAATAGTGGAATCCATCCAATAGAACGTCTTCATCCGGAGGTTCATTGTGTCGTTCAGATAGCGGGCAAGACGTGTCCCAAACACCGTTCCCATTAGTTCTAGACGAGGGAGAGTCAGTCGCTTGAGCGGCGCCACTCGTGACTTCGCGAGCACGAGGCATGTAGACGTGTCTCCGTCTTCGTTCTCCACTCGAAGTTAGGCGCACGACCCGTAGGCGAGTAAGCTTGCGTCGCAAAACACGTGAAGTTGAACCGACCTGGCGCCTTCTGCTGGGCACCGCATGGTGCAGCGGCCGACGGCCAGAGCCTTCAAGAGTTGCAGTTCCACGCACCACCGCTGCCACAGCTCGGAAAGGTCGTCAGGCAGCTCCGCATCCCAGCCGATTTCACGTTCCCACTGCTGCTGGAATATGATCTTGACCCGAATCATGTACGGAGCGATAAGGCCCAGGGGGTCAAAAACTCGAGCCGATGCCTGTAGCACAAAACGCTTGGTGTTTGCTGCAGTGCTGACGAAATGCAATACTCCTTCCATGGGAATCAGCAATTTGTCTTGGTAGTGCTGCCACACGAGTCCGAGAACCTTCCTTGGTTCTTGGGATGCTTGTGGTTCCTCGGTCTCATCAAATCGACACTGTAGTTCCGCAGCATTGGACGTCCACTTGCGGAGTCAGATTCCGGTTTCAGCCATAATTGCGTTGGCCTCATCGTGAATCTGTCTGGCTTCACCAACGTCGGAGGCTCCGATAAGTAGGTCGTCCACGTAAAACGCATTCCGCAAACGATCAGCTATCTCCCTGTATTGGTCCTTCACGTTATCCAGGTGGTGCATTAGAGTTGCGGTCAATAGAAAGGGGCTTGAGGTGGTCCCGAACGGCACTCTGGTCATTCTCCATTCTTCGATGTTTGCTGCTGCTCCTGATGTTGGCTTCGTTTCGAACCACAAGAATCGGAGAGCATGTCTGTCCTCTGTGCGAACGCCTATCTGCAGGAACGCCTACTCAATGTCAGCTGTGATGGCGACCTGAAATAGCCTGAATCGCACCAAGATTCCCACCAGGTCGTCGTTAAGCTTGGGGCTTTTTTCCAGATGTTCATTCAGTGGGCTGCATCCCGGCATATGTGATGACGCATCGAACACGATCCGGAGTCTCGTGATGCTGGAGCAGCTGCGTACTACTCCCTGGTGCGGCATGTAGTAAACTCGTTGATTGTCAGCTTGAGGTGCCCGCTTGGGCACCTTTTCCGCATGCCCTGCCGTCATGTAGTTTCTGATGGATCGGTCGTACTCATCAAGAAGCTGCTCGTTGCGGGATAGTCGTTTGAGGAGCCCCTCCAGTCGTTTGTGAGCCATGACTCGATTGTTTTGGAAGTCTTGTCCAGTCTCCTTCCACGGCAATGCAACTTCATAACGTCCGTCTACCTTCGTGATTGTGCGTTCAAACTGGCTTTTTACAGCCTCCAGTTACTCACTGTCGGTTTTCGGCTCGTCCGTAATTCCGAGGCTATCGAACTCCCAAAAGCGACGGAGTGTCGCCTCATTTTCGTCGTGCGCCCGCGTGCTGATTTTAAGAATGCAAACCATCGTGTTTGTACTACCCGACAGGGTGCTGTGCAAGAAAATCGGACCCTGGAAGGTCCAACCGAAAATTGTTTCAAATGCAACCATGCTCTCATTCTCTTTGAACCGACGAACCTCACCTCAGGTGACCTTCCAAAGCTGGTCCGATCCAAGAAGAAAACTGATGCCACGTCGGGGTTCCGTACCTTGGGTCAGTGTCATGTCCGCGATGAGTCCTCCGTCAGTCTCGATGCTTCTCACGAAGTCGTGGTCCACCGGCCCTTCCAGGATGTCGTTGCATATGAAAGGTACTTCGATAGCCTCGAGGACACACTCTTTTCCGTCATGCTGACTACGAAGGCGCACCTCAACCAGCCTGCGTCGTTGGGCGCGTGTCGATGTTTCCCCGAAGGTGTTCAACTGAAGGTTCGTAGTACCGATCACTCGGAGATTTAGCTTTCTTGAGACGTCCGTGTGTATGAATGTCCGCTGGCTTCCTCCGCCGATGGCGCCCCGAAAGTGACTGGTTGCACGATCTCCTACGGCGGAAGCTCGGAAAGTCTACAGAAGCACCCCCGAGTCCATCGTAACGTTGGAGTTAACGACGCCTGTGGTGTTGAGATTGGTGTTAACGCTTTTCGGTGGGGTCCAGTTGGGGTCACACATCGAGCTTGCATGCCTTCCTCCACATGACGCACACTTCACCTTCCGTCGGCAGTCTTTGGCGCGGTGTCCTCTGGTTGTGCATCGGAAGCACCTCATGTCTTCTGCCAACCTCCTTTTCTTCTGGTCAAGTACGAGGTCGCCGGAGCAGGACTCAGTTTGATGTTTTGCAGATCGGCAGAAAAAGCAGCCGACTGCGTTTGTGTTCAATACAGCTGCGGTTGGCCACGTCGTGTGTCCCCGCCGTTCGATGTAGCCCTCACGCGCTGGGGTCTGCCTCGGGTGGCGAGTCTCTGCGGCAATTCCGGCTCTCTCCCTGCTCTCTACCTCGACACGAAGGAACCCAAGAATCTCGGCGAGCTCACCTTCGGCATCTTCGGATTGCAGCGGCGAGGGACAGATCTGTGCAGAGGAGAGCGAGTCGATCGAGCGGCCGGCGTCTTGTCCTGTTGCATTCGGCGACGTTGGATCTCTCTCCGACGTCCCGGACGCGCTGTAGGCGGTGTTGCCCGACTGCCGCCTGTGGTAGTCCAGCACCATCTCCTTCGGCAGGGCCCTGAGAAGAATATCCGACACCATTGTACAGTAAGTCGAGGTTCCCACGCCGAAACCTCTTAGCCCTCGGATGTTGGTCTGCACATGGTCGTAGATTCTCCTCAGTCCCCTTGTGTCATTCGCGGACGCCACCGGCGGCAGAGATCGGAGCTTCGCCAGGTGGTCTTGTTCAATTCTTCGCCTGTCGCGGAACCGCTGCGTCAGGATGTGGATGGCATTGTCGTAGCAGGCCTCCGTGGCCTGTAGTCCTGCGATTGCGGCAGCAGCTGGTCCGGTGACGAGTGTGCGAAGGTAGTGGAACTTTTCCGATCGTGTGATGCTGTCGTTGTTGTGAACAGCACCACTGAATCGTTCCCAAAAGCTCTGCCAACCGCTGACATCTCCGTTGAATGTCAGGAGTCGCAACTTCGGGAGCTTCACTCCGCTTGTCCTGTTGGGAGGAGGTACTGAAGCTGTCGCCGATGTGGTCTCGTTCAAGGGCGGTGGCGTTGACAGTTCCTTTTGTCGTAGCGATGCAATCTTGCTGCCCAGCAGCGCTAGAACTCGGGTGGCGTCGTCGTCTTATTCGGATACAGTCGCGTATTCCGCGACGAGCTCCTCTAGTGGCACTTGGTCCTCGATCTCCGAATTTAGAGACCGAAGCGACTGGTTGCATGCGCTGATTCGTTCTCGCCAGGCAGTCACCGTTGCCAGATCCGCTGTCTCCAGCCCCGCCGACGCCTCGCTGATGAGCCTTGTGGTTTGCTCCCGTTTGACTCCACGTTTTTCTTTAAGCAGCTCCATCGTTTGCCGTTCACGAACACACTCAGCTCTTTCACAGCGTTCCAGTGAGGCGGTCACAAAGATCAAATCCGCTCACCTTGTTCGATGTTCTGTCCCGGGTTTCGGCACCATAGATTCTGTGGCAGAAGCTGCGCGCGGTTCTATACTAATTAAAGGCATTCAGAAATAAACAAAATAACTATATTACATCAACTCGATTACAGAAATATGCACTACGCAGTCATTGTTCAGGTCGGCATCGCCGCGATCTTGTTCGTTCAAGTTCTTTCGTTCGACTGACTCGCACTCATCTCCCCCGCTTCTCCGAATTGTTCTCGCTCGTTCTCCGGTCTCGACTCCTCGCGCGTCCGGCGCTTTCCTCCTCCCGTCTTTCCCTCACCCCAGCCCCCATCGCCGCGCTCGGGCTGCTGGAGATGTCGGCTCGGGTTTCACCCGGTGCGTGCTTTGGAGGACGACAGCCGGGAAGGAAATGGCGTTCTGGAATCCGCAGCAAATGCTAAGAAAGCACCAGGGTGATTTCAGATAAGATCGACCAAAGGGTGGCTGGTCGACATTTCTAAATCAACTGATGTTTTTATATGACATTGTCTAGTGTCTGGTAGAAACGAATCCACACTTAGTTTTGACCAGAAAAAAAATTTGGAGACAAGAAAAATCGTAAGGCAGGGAGGGGTGGACAGTTGCAATAACGCGCACTGATGGAGGGGGCAAGTTTGAAAGTGAATAATTAAAACAATGAAATTAGGAGAATTTTAAAACTTTTTACAAACAAACTATGGGTACAACTTGCTTGTAATATAAAGTAATATATTTATTAAAAATTTATTTAGTTTTCTAAAAATTGCCAAACATGCCTGCTCGAACGACAAATGGCAAAATTTGGAAATCTGTATCTCATGAAATAATTTAATCTTTATTACATAACTTGCAGACATTATTTTACTAATATATGGCTATTATTGAAAAAATAAATAAGGTATCTGAGTGACACAATAGTTACAATATATTTAGGCAAACATGGGAAAAAAATCAAACAAAGAAAAATTCCAATGCGAATAAAAAAAAACACCACCTTCGATTTTTTTTAAATTTGGGTACCCTGTTATACTCTATTTCGGCATTCATTTCTTTTAAAAACATGTTGCATCATTGCACTGTGAAAGTAGAAACAACTCCCCAAAGTAGGGTCCTTTTTCAAAGCCTACACTTAGCAGTGTCCTATACAAGAAGTGACTCTGAGTTCCAGTTTCATGAAACTTGCACAAATCTTTTATATACATTTATTCAGATGAGGTCATTGATAAAAAGAGTGATCGGTCACACAGTAAAAGGGAGGAGAAACTATATACAGCATTTTACATAAGCGTACAAAGTGGTATCATATTAGAGACTAATGATTTGAGAAAAGATGATGCAGTGTGAAGTTGTACCTTCCGGTATATTTTACATCTAGAGTAAAATAAATAACTTTACTTACACACACAAAAACAAAGATATAATAGTAAGATATTTAGGTTGGCTGTGTATTTACGATTACAAACAATTTCAGGTGACGGATGCCATAGTGCCTAACTGGAGCAGCTTCGATGGTCTCGGTGTATGAATGAATCGTGGCAAGCCGATATATTTTATCCTGCTCGAGGATAACATTTTGAGATTTTTTTTATAGTGATCAGATAAAAATTATTAGTAACCACCAAAAAAACAGTAGGTTAAATACCCCGTGATGAAAAATGTGATAAATAAGATGTCCCTGCATTCAAAATGAGCAGTCCTTGGGAAATTGAATTCGGCACTTTACGCTAAGGTTTTCCTCGCTGTACCCATTTAATAAAGTTGCTTCCAAGCAGATCCGACTGTCCGTGCTACATATACGTCACAGGTCCCTTCTGTTGATGACTTGCTGAGCCGCCACGCGTGCCAAGACTGAATGCCAGGGAAGGCGCGCACCGTCGGCCACTCTTCTTTTTTTTGTTCACGATACCGAACAACCTCATTTTCGTCCAGATATACAAAATGCACGCCTTTCAGTGTCTTTGATAGAACGCTCACCATTGTCCTGGCCGTCTGAATTGCGCTTACTGAACGTTCTCTCAGGTTGTTCAGCGTGGCCTGGTGCTTCACGAGTCCGCCAACTCCGTCACATGCATTTTTCCCATGTCCAGATGCAGAAAATAACCACTGGGCTTGTGGGCAATCGTCCTTTGCAAATTCGTGAAGCTGGTAGCGATTCTTGAAATGACTGGCGGCGCCGTCACTTACGTACGTCACGTACGAGTATACCGCAACGTTGTCTTCAACCCACTCCTTCACTTTTTCTAGAGCCAAGCAAGCGTGAGCGGCGTCGTGACACAGGTCCTCACTGATGATGGCAAAGCTGTTTGTAGATTTTCTTGTCGTCACTACACATGTAAATATCGAAACTTGTTTTTTTTTCCAGTGATATGCTTGCACTTCGTCAGGAAGCACGATGGTCCCGTTTTCAGCAAAGTCAAAATGAAAGACAATGCTCCCGCGTTGCATGCACTGTTTTTCATCGTAGATCGCTTTACCTTGCGTTTGACGGTTATGGTTGTGAAGTACCCAACTTCCAACCGTCACTTGGATGACTTTTAGGTAAGTCTCAGGTTCCAAAGTTTTTTTCACAAGGTCGCCGGACTCCCATGTTGCAAGCACAATCTCTTCATCCTCCGGGATATCAAGTTCCTGGAGTGTAAGAAACTGGCCTTTTGGGCAGTGATCACAGTCTCCTTGAAGGCACAGTTCTGTTGCTGGGTCGCACAGAAATGCCGAGTTCATTTCACCAGTGTTGAATGTTGAGCCTGTAACGTTCTCTAGAGCGGCAATACAAAGATAATAATTGGCGCAGCGCACACAAACGCACACTTCCTGGTGTGGAATACATTGGACCCATCTAGGGCGCAACGAATAAAATTTCGTTAGCCCAACGCCGGAATCGGGATGCTTGTCTTTGTATATACGGAAGGCCTCTCGTATTGAGCGCGTCATGAAGCGCTTTGGCACGAACGTTTTCTCTCCGTTGAGCATGACAGAGATGACGTCCTTCTGGTTGGGACTTTGGCGCGAACATTGTAGCTCGTCTTTCGTCAAGTACTCTAGTGCAGCAGACAGGTTCTCAGGGCTCACCTTGCACCTCGTGTAAGGATCCGGCTCATACCACACGCCATGCTTTTCCATGAGTTTTCGGGATTTACTGATGAGGTACATTGAGGCCTGTAGAATCATCTTTTGAACCTCATTCTTCGTCAGTGTTGACGGCAGGAGTGTAAGCAGTTGACAACGTTCCCGGAGAGAGGTGGCGGTTTCAAAGGCCTGCCAAAAGTTCTCCACCCACTCAGTGCATGTGGAGCATGTTGGTTTGGACGACCCCGATGGTGCGTCCCTGTCGTACGTAATACGTAGCCTTGAGCGTATATTCTTGACAGCAACCTGCTCCAGTTCTGTCTGCTTTCTCTTGACATAGGCAGGCCTGTCCCGACTTCTTACGACGCTTGGTTGTCTCAGCGGCGACACATCTGTAGGTAGTATGCTGCGATTTAGATCTTTAATTGCTTCTTCAGCTGGCACAAATATGTCAGGGCACTGCTCTGAGCTTCGCATCGAGATCTCCTTAGTGATGTGCATGAAGCAATGGTAGCACAGGTAGTCCGTTGCACTCACTTTGGTGGAACAGTCAGGCGGAAGAATTTGCTTAACCGAGTTTAGGTCCAACTCGCCAACACTTCGAAAATTCCGCTGCTTTGGTATAGTCTTTTTGTGTTTGCAAAAGTAATCTGCACAAAACACTCGTTCGGAGCTCCAGGACGTCTTCATAATGTATACATAAATAATAGAAATTAAACCCCAACTGATGGCATATAATTGCCAAGTGAAAGAACTACTGGGTGCACAAGTGACAAGTCCGAGGCTGAGGAGCTCACTCACTGCAAACGTACATTGGAAAAGAGAGGTCACAACTGAGGCTGTCGGCAAAGCTTGATCCACGTCAAAGGAAGAAATAGGGAAAGTCTCCAGACAAAAAATTGTGGTCAGCGGCCTTCGAAAAAGACTTTCCGGAATCGCACTGTCGTCCCTCCACGCGCTGATATGAAAGCACCCGAGCTTCTACCACGTGGTTAATGACACAGCCTGAGTATGTCGGCGACCGGTTCGCGAGGGGTTGGCGGTGGGGTTACGTTGATGGTCACTCGGATTAGCCCTTGCTGTACTGAGCTACCGCCTGCAGTGCCTTATCGCCGGCTGTTGTCAACAACGAGAACACACACACCCTGTCTACACCAAAACTACAAGCGTTCACCGCACACGCGTCGCCGTCGCTTTCAAGCTTTTGTGAAATTGCTCTTTTTTGCCGCGGAGAACCGCCTTATCTTAACTACGCGCCTGAAATCCTTCCAGGCGGGCGTACACAATATCAAGCGTTTCGAGAAATGCCCGTGGAGTAGAACTATGGGTAAATTCGGAGCCCGCGATGTCGATATCGTCGCCGTTGTGTTAGTACGCCGTCGCGTACTGCAGTCCCCCGTTGGGGGAGGGGGGGGGGGGGCGGTCTTACTACGATAACATGGCGACAGCGTTTACACTCTATGTATTTACGCGAGGCTCGAGTATTTGGGGATAATGCTGCCGGTTGGTGTGCCCCTTTGTGCCTGATATTATCGCCCGTGACGCCAGCGAGTGAGATGGCGACAGGCATGACTGCTCAGTAAACAGGCGTCGGCGGCCATGTTTTGCTGGTTGAAGCGAACCCCCTTGTCCTTGACAGCGAGCGGGGAAATGCGAAAAAAAGATTCTATCGGCCGTTTTGCCAGAACTAGCGACGAGTGTCGTCTGCGGTTTCCGGCAACTATTTTGCCATAATCGTGAGCTTAGCGAGGAAATGATTTTTGCTAGCCACAGATCACTACCACGCAGAAAGGGAATGCTTGAACATGTTTTTGTTCTGGATATATATCAGGGATATATATGAGAGAGAGAGAGAGAGATGAAGGTAGAGCGGAAGAGGGAATAGCATATAGTGTCGCAGGAGAATAAAGTAAACAAAGTTCTTAGTGGCCGTTGGCTGCATGATCTTTTCTCGGATCACTAGTCCGTAATATGATACCTCTTTGTACACAGTAGTTTCTCCTTAATTTAAGTGTGTGAACGATTTCTTTAGTTATCGTTGGCCTCATCTGAATAAAAATATATAAATGATGTGTGTTGGTTTCATGAAACTGGAACTCAGAGTCAGTTCTTGTATAAAACACTGCTAAGTGTTGGCTTTGAAGAAGGACCCTACTTTGGGGAGCTGTATCTTCTTTCTCAATAAAATGATGCAACATGTTTTTAATGGAAATGAATGCCGAAATAGAGTATAACAGGTTACCTAAATTTAAAAAAAAATCGAGGGTGGTGTTTTTTTTTTTATTCGCATCGGAATTTTTCTTTGTTTGATTTTTGTTTCATGTTTGACTAAATATATCCTAACTATTGTATCACGCAGATACCTTAGTTATTTTTTAAATATTAGCTATATATTAGTAGAATAATATCTGCAAATTATATCATAATGATTAAATTATTTCATGAGATACAGACCTCCAAAGTTTGCCATTTGTCGTTCGAGCAGGCATGTTTGTCAATTTTTAGAAAAATAAATAAATTTTAAATAAATATGATTACTTTATATTACAAGCAAGCTATACCCATAGTTTGCGCCTAAAACGTATTAGAGTTCTCCTAATGTTATCGCTTTAGTTATTCACTCTCAAACGGGCCCCCTCCATCAGTGCGCGTTAATGCAACTGTCCACCACCTCATGCCTTACGATTTTTCCTGTCCCCAAGTATTTTTTCTAGTCAAAACTAAGTTTGGATTCGTTCATACCAGACACTAGACAATAACATATAAAAACATCAGTTGATTTGAAAATGTCGACTAGCCATCCTTTGGTCGATCTTATCTGAAATCACCCACCACTGTTATCGAAGTAAACATACACGACGGCAGGGGCGTTTCTGCTGTCTTGAGAGTGCCGCCACGAGATCGCCGCACGGGTAGGTGGATCTTCCCTTCAAGTACGTGGTGGGTTATCATAGCGACACACGACGAGAATTCACAGTCAAGGATAGCGCTTTTACGGGGAACGATGAGAAGTTTCCCCCACGCCGTCCACGCCGACGATCACCACCGACGCCATGTTTGCAGAGTGAAAGCCGGTACGACCGACAATGCAGCGCGCGCGACCCAGCTCTTCTCGACCTGTGATTGGTCTGTCGCTCTCGTCGTTCCCAAATGCAAGAAAAAGTTCAGCCCGGCTCAACTCCTTGCGTTGCGAACGAACACGAACGAAACAACCGTTTTGCGCTTCCTTGCCATGGTAACTCGTCGTTCCGACCGGTTGCATTCGTTCGTAAGCGTAGTGGTCGATCCGAACGCAACTGTGTGAACGGGCCTTTAGAGGAACTGCCAACGTTCGGCTGTTCCTCTGAGGCCAGTATGGGATATTCTTTGCTTCTTCAAGTATCCCTTTCGTACACAAATGTGGTACTATGTAACGTCATATTAATAAGTCGCATTTACTCATTTCAATACTTCTATTCTCGGGGACATCATTCCGGGGCAGTTCAGCAACAACGAAAAAATGTTTGGGTGCCTCACTGATGTAAAATTGTTCGTGAAAATGTTCTTGTACTTCCAGTAAATACTGTCAAGAAGTAACCCCCGACGTTGATAGTTTGCAAAAACATCCATTAGTTTTCTTTTTCGCGCGATAGAAGATGCTGAAAAAAAATAAAGAAAAGAGACAGCTGTCGATCCCTCCTCAGCTCGCAATTTGAACAAGGAGTCACGTGATTTGACGCTGATTATATAGCGTCAGTGTTCATCATAGTCATGCGCTAGGGTTTGGAAACCAAAAGTTTTGGCTGAGCTTCAGATATTGTTAGAGTTGGGCTATTATATTTATTTGAACATGAACATGTTCATGTTATTATCATATTTAGTTGAACATGAACAGGTGCATGAACAGCTACATTTTCGAACTTTAACTCTTACCCATCCAGGCAGATTTCTGCCGAATATGTTTCCTCTCAAACTAATTGAACATGAGCCATTACCCGAATGTTTGACGATGTTGATTATCATGAACCCGAGCACTGGACTCTGGGTTATGAAAATCGCTTACGTCAGGGTGACACGTGACTCCCGGTGGGAAATCGTGATGTCATGTTACGTCACGCTGTTAACAAGGTTAATACATGTAGTGAATTTTTCAAAATAAATCGACTTGACGCAGTGAGCCACGTGATGTCACGGGGTCACGTGACATTACTTGACCGCATGTATTGACACCATGACGTCGCGTGAGAACGTGGCACATGGTTAATCATAGTGGCAAAACAAGTGTGCCAAAAAACCCACAATTTAACATACATTGGAATTCTGACTGACAATTTGATCAATAAATAGAAATCCAGCTGCCGATTTTTCATTGCCATATATTCATTTTGTGATGCTAACGAAAGAGAAGAAAAAAAATACCTTGAACCGTTTTGAACCGGTTACCGTTATTTTTTTTTCGGTTCGGTTCCGGTTCAGTTCCAAGATGGCGGCAAAGATTTCGGTTCGGTGCAGTTCCGGTTCGGCTAAAATAACGGTTCGGTTCCGGCTTTCGGTTCGGTTCGGTTCCGGTTCGACACCCTGCCTAGAGGTGCCCTGCCGCCTCCGCGCAGCACGTTCCGGTGAGGACGGGCCTTTGCGCGCGCGTCCCAAATGTCCGCCTCGCAGACGGTAGCCTCTTGGAGGGCCCTCGTGACATCGGCGCGAGGTTCCGAAATTTTAAAGCGGCAGCATTCTTTAGCTACTTCACCTGATTTTCTCGAAGCGGTATCTGGCATCAAATGCACACCTTCCGGATGCCATTCTTAGATATCACTTGCGAAGATGGGGATTGGAGGATAGCGAAAATGCTTCCTTCACTGCTGTTTTTCAAATAATAGCCTATCGACTCCGCGACGCAAGATTTAACAGGGCCTGCTGCAACGCAAAACGCGCTGTGTATGTAAAGGTAGCACAAGATAAAATCAACTTACCGGCACAATCAAACGGCGTTCTCGTAGTAACAGGCTCAACCAGCGTTTGGATCGCGAGGATGGACAAGTGCCTTCTTTTTATTACCTTCTTCGTTTTTATGTTAGAACCTTCGAAATGCCTTGAGGAGACGACGGAGGAATCGTAAAAAGTGCACAGCTGCTTGATCTCTTCAAACTCGACAAGTTGTAGCAGGGCAACAATAAACAAAGACTTACGGTCGCCGCTTCGGCACGGCGCCGAAGCGGCGCCGATGTTTGTTACCGGCGCCGATGTGTATTACCAGTGCCGATGTTTACCCTAAGCTAGAGTGTAATATACTTCGTCTCACCATACGATGGACTAAAGGCAATAGCTACGGACCGCCAGACCCAATCACGAGCCACTAACAAATTGTGCGCTATTTCGCTTCTATGCACGTATCGGTGCCCGCGTCTGGGATCACTGATAAGGCGACGGGTGGGCAGTGGTTCGAATCGAAGAGCACTGAGTGACTCAACGATTTTACATCGCAAAGAAATCCACGATATATAGGCTCTTTGCAGTGTCGAAAGTATACTTATGATGCGGCGTTTTTGGATTCCAGCATTTTTCGCCCACGGCTAATCAATGTTAAGCGTGTCATATAGTATAGAGTGGAACGCGATTGGACGTGGCAGCCAGTGACTTCGGCCTTTAGTCCATCATAGGAAGAGACAAGGTATACAAGGGACGAGTGCGGCCACCGGAGTGATATTTAGGTATCTCCGCATGTGGAAGAAACCGGCTAATCCAAGCCACTTTGCTCGTAGCGTCCTCTCGGGCGCTACAATTGAAGTGGTTTGGATTAGCCGTTATCTATGAAAAACGCGTTTCGTACCAAACCCAAGCTCGACCGGCAGACTGGTCAAGGTCATACAAGCAATAGAACACCATACTACATTTTTTTATACAACCTAGACGTCGGTCGTCATGTACATAAAGTCACGGCGACCTGAATTGTTGTCACAACACCATGCGACATCAGGACGACGTCTCGACTTCAACGTCGTCATCGACGTTAACAACGTGCGTTACACGACATCAAGACTGCGTATTCACGTCATATTGCGTTGACAACGACGACGATGTTGACGTTGATGACGACGACGACAATGTCACGGGACGTCAAGATGACGGCGTCCTTGTCGATGCGACGTCATAAGGACGCTTGGTGTCAGTTGGTCGACGTCGTTGTCTACATGAAGCAAACTCGACGTCACGAAGACGTCACAACAACTTCAGGACGTCGATGTTGACTTCATCGTCGACGACGTTACACGACGTCAAGACTTCGTCGTGACTGCGCGTCGACGTTGATGCTGTCGAAGGCGACGATGTTACACGCCGTCAAGGCTTCGTTGTGACGTTGACGTTAACGATGACGTCAGGACGACGTTAACGTGACGTCAGAGCGATGTCTGACGTTGCGTGGGGCGTCAACGTCAACGTCTGAATCGATGACCACGTCCATGTCGTCCTCGACGCGGCGCCCGACGTCATGACCGCGTTGAAACGGCGGCTTGATGTCGCGTAAAGGTGTCGTCCTCAACGCGATGCAATGTCACGACCGCGTCGCAACGGCGACTTGATTTCGCGGAAAGGTGTCGTCCTCAACGCGACGCAATGTCACGACCGCTTCACAACGGCGACTTGATGTCGCGAACCGGCGTCGTACTGGACGCGACGGGATGTTACGACAGCCCTACGACAGCATCCTGGTGTCGCGTAACGTCACGTCGTCGTGTCGTGGTGCTTTGACGTTACCTCTGACTTCAAAATCATAAAAAATGCAATATAGCCCCTGAGGGACTAAATTGTCCATTAGACCTTGACCTGTGTCGTTGCTCGATCGCACGCAGCGAAGGTGGCGCTGCGATCGAAGGGGCTTGGTTTTACCTGGTCCCTTTCCACATTTTGAGGTGCAACTGAAAGCATGAGCGAAGCGAGTAGATCGTCCCACTTGTGCTTTCTAGTACACCCTACCCAAGCCTCTCTCCCGACATGAGCGAGGGTGGAGCTTAGTCGGAATCGTCGTCAACCTCCTTTTCCCCGATTTTTTCCCCGATTTTTTTAAAGGTCTTTCCTGGGTATCCCGCACTGCCTGGTAATGGATGGGGGAGAAAATTGGCTTAGAAAGACGAGAGGAATAGTATGTTTGTCCTTTTAGACAGAGGCTAAGGGGCGCAAGCTGGCACCTGTTACAAAGGCTATAGCCATTAACATCTATATATCCATCCATTCGCCTTCGCGCCTCCTTTCCCAGGCGCAGAACACGAAAAGGAGCTCACTTGCGAGGCGAATATTTTGGGCTGCAAATTAGCGTTCGACGACACGTAGATTAGAACTGCGGTGAAAAAAAAAAGTACTACATTTCTTTGGTGAACATGTTGTACCTGCATATCTGTCTACCTTAAACCAAGACGCCGGTACTTCCTCTTCAGTTTCAAGCATTTAGGCTTCGTGACACGCGGCGCTAAACACCTCGCCGACATGCTGCGGGCCGCACACATTTTGCATCTAGAGTATAGAAGAGGTTAAGTTTAACTTTAAATCTCTCCATCTGGGAACACGAGGTATCATCTTAAATTGTTCGCCATTTTCTTCTGAAGACACACGTATCAATGGACATCGTAATGTGACCACTGTAAAACAAGAGGCGCCTTTTCTTCGAGATAGAATTTACATTAAGGGAGTTAACCGTTGCAATAATTGGTACTATAACATTGACAACCACTGCGGACTTCAAGGCAAAGTGCGATATTCTAATTATAAGATCTAATTAGCGAAAAGCCACTAATCGACTTTGATAAGTTAAGCCTTGTTTCGTAAATTTCGGTCAAATATATCGAGCGCGGCAACCTCAGAATCCGCAACAGTTGCAAATTTTCAGATTTAAAAAAAGTGAAAGCCGTTTACAACTCCCTGTAACGCCGAATTAGAGCGCAGCTCTTGAGAAGAAGGATGGAAGCGTACTGAAGGGAGGGTGTACCCCTCCTCCTCCTCTTCGTACCACCGCGATCAAGCAAACAAGCGAAGGACCAGGGATGTCGAATTCAGGACATAGAAAAATACCCCACTGTATCGAAGCGCAACAACACACGATTTTTCGTATTGATGTACAGGCCTGGAAGGTGATCCCACCGCCATTTGTTAATTCAGAGAATTACACTAATTATGGGTGGGGTTGCACTTTAAGGGTGAACAAAGTATATACAAGGAACTTTGACATTTGTGTGTTTTGGAAGCTCACCATTTTGCCACCTCTAACTTTCATGTACGTTCACGTATCTACTTTTGGTCCACACTTGACGCTTTAAGAACATTTAAACCACCACGGAACATCTTCGCGTCTTCACAAAGCACGTGCCATCAAACGTATTTCATGCTTTACGAATGCCTTCAATCGATCATTCCTTCCTCGGACCATCAGCAAATGGAACAACCTCCTATCATCCATTGTCACCGCTGTGGACTCGAATAAATGTTTAGCTTGCACTAAGCTTCATTTTCTGTCTTACTAGTTTTATGATTTATGTAATTATGAGCAGTCCTGTGTGTGTTGTATACTGTTTTAGTTTTCTTTTGTGCATTTTTATGTATTTGCGTTTTTTTATTGTATAAATTTTGAATATCCCCTCCCCTCCCCCCCCCGCCCCCCCCCCCCCTTATGTAATGCCCTTGACGGGCCCTTAAGGTGTAAATAAATGAACTAGTACAATACAATACTGGCAGTTTTTAATAAAACAAGAGCAAGCAGACTGACTTTGCCCTGTCGCATAAATCACTAGAATCAAGAACTATATAAAAATACACCTTCATATGGCAGATGTTCAGTTCCTGACAGTGTTTCATGGCAGCTGTGACAGTTGTAACAAGGGGGCTGCGGGTGACAGGGTGGTAGCCGCACGTGAACGGACTAGCTGGTGTAGAGCGAAAAGAAGGACGACGGGGCTACGAGGGGCTTGGAAGTGCTGCTGTTGCGGCGAGCTATAAACCATATTGTCACGAATGAGAAGTGATGAGGCGGCGAATAACTGAGCAAACCGAACGCTCAATGAAGCAAACCCGCGCCCAAAAGAAAAAAAAAAAAAGGAAACAGAAGATAACAGTAGAGCGTCGCGAGCGTCGAAATCGGCGTAAGAGCAGACTCGAAGGCTGGGGCGAGACTGACTCCGCTCGCCTTGCGGAATCCTTTATGTACCCTTGTGGGTTTCTGGATCGTTCGGCGTAGAACTTTCGGTGCGTAGAACATTCGGAACTCGATCAGACGAAAATGTTCTCGAACTTACGAGAAGGCCAAGTTGAAATAAGAAATAAAAGGACAGCCCGCTTAGTGGAATCGAACCTATACACCTTCCGCGCGACAGTCAAGCGCGGTAACCACTCGGGCCCGCACGCGCTTGCTCGCCAACGCGTGTGGCATTACTCCCCCCCCCCCCCCCCCCCCTTTAAAAGCGCATCGTCTTGATGCGACGTGCCGGAAAACAAAAAAATGATGGCAAACTACGTAGACTTTTGGAACATAATCCTATCGAGCGTATTACAAGACACAATTCACGGTCCTATCGATCGTAGTACGGCTTGAGGCGCAAGACGTGAACGACTTCCTATCGTTAAGGGCGGCGCAATGAAGTCCGTTTTCCGTCGGGCATCAACTCGTGGTTCAGATTCCCGAGTCAACTAAGCACTTTGTAGGGTCCAGAGTAGCACTCCACGAGTTTCTCGCTGAGACCCCGGCGGCGAATCGGTGTGCAGACCCACACCCTGTCTCCGGGCTGGAAGTGGACGTCCAGACGACGAAGGTTGTAGCGGCCCGCGTCGACGCGTTGCTGGTCTTGAATCAGGGGTCCGGCAAGCTGGCGGACTTCTTCGGCCCGTTGAGAAAGCACCTGGGCGTCGTCGCTCTCATTGTCAGATGGCTCATGGGGCGGCATGGCGTCCAGCATGGTCATTACCACTCCGATCATGTACTAGCTGGAAAGGTGTGAATCCAGTGGTCTCTTGAACCGCCGTATTGTAGGCGAACGTGACGTAGGGCAACACCTCGTCCCACGTCGTGTGCTCTACGTCGACGTACACAGAGATCATGTTGGTGATTGTCTTGTTGAGTCGCTCCGTCAGACCGTTGGTCTGCGGGTAGTACGCAGTGGTACGATGATGTCTGGTTTGACTGAGCCGGAGGATTTCTTGGGTCATCTGTGCCATGAACGATGATCCGCGATCTGTAATCAGAACTTCGGGAGCGTCGTGCCGGAGGACGATGGACTCGATGAGACTTCCACAGCAGTCCATGAAGGCAGGGCTTTGGTTTCGGCGTACCGCGTGAGATAATCTTTTTATTTTTTTTTAATTTTCTTTCGGGCACAAGTTCGCCCCACCAAACGCAACTCACTCAGTTATACCCCCACCTCCACCAAAATGTTTTTCCTGACAATATTTTGTTATCGTAACATTAGTAATAAGAAAATACTTTATTTTAAATGTGTTGTCTCACAGCTAGAAGCCCGAGCTCATATAGCTTTGTCTTTGGCAGTTTCTCCTGCTGAGCAAGAGTTCGAGCAGGCGAGGTGTCTCCTTGTACAAAGAGCTCGCGCTTGTAGTTGAGCAGTGGTATTGTCATTTCGTATATTTATATGCGAAAATAATAAGAAGGCAATATTTAGGCGAAGCAATACTCCATCCAAAGGAAAATTAGAATAGTGCAAAATGCATGAACAGGTTATATGAGAAGAGTTCCATTTGGTGCGGAAATATATCGATGATATGAAACTAAAAAAAACAACTAAATGTGAAACGATATGAAACTGACACGCCCTACAGCGCGTGTGGGGAACGGACGTGCCCTTCCGTCTTCCCCGGGACAGGAGCGATGTTCGACAGAGCGGCTGCCCTCGCCACGGCGGCCGACCAGGCCTCCGCGGACTACCGTAGGATCATGCTTATGCTATCGAGTGGAAAGGGGCTGGCGGAGACGGTGTTTCTACACGGGGACCCTCAAGGTAGGCCTTATCGCACGCAGGACTTCGCCGAAGCGCTTGAGGAAACTGTCGGCATGAAGCACGTGGTTGGACTGGGAGCTTTCCAGTTAAACCACGTGTGGGTCTGCACGCTGGACTCTACTGACAATAAGGAACGCCTCGTCGCTCTGAAGGAGATTACGGTGAAAGGAAAACGATGCATTGTCATTGACCCCTACTTAAAAGAAGCCGTAATACGAGTCAACTGGCTCCCCACGTTCGTAACCGATGAAGAGGTGTGCAAGGCCCTGGTGGAATATAAAAACGTGACGAAAATTTGCAGAGAAAAATGGAAGTCTCCAAGTGGAAAACACGAAGTCGAAACGTCGACAAGGTTTGTCACAGTCACGATGAAGGAGGGAAAAGGAAAGGAAGACCTACCACATCAGTGGAAAGTGGCTGGGTATCCTGTCCTTTTATATGTCCCAGGCCGACCGCCGATGTGTCTCCGCTGCGGCCAACTGGGGCACATGCGAAGGCAATGCCGGGCGTCCTGGTGCCGTCATTGCAGAAGTTACGGCCACTTGGAATCGGAGTGTGTGCCCACGTACGCCGCCAAGAACAAGTGCCAGGCGAGCATGCCGCTAGAAAGCGACCTCCTGGATGACGGGGAATGTACTGGAAGCGGATCGAACGACACGGACGAGGCGGGACAGGCGGATGCACCCGTCTCTAACCAAACGGAGGCGGCAACACCCAAAAGAAAGCAGTGAAGAGGGATCGGAGCCCGTAGAGGAAGAACAGGCCATGGACGTTGCACGCGCCCCAAAGGAAGCAGCCCCACCGCAGCGGCTGACCAACCCGCCAGCGCTGGCAGCCGCGCCGGGGAAAACACGCCCACCAGAACAAGGGGCAAGCTCCAAGGGGACAAGCAAGGTCACACGCCAAAGTGCGCGGCAAAAGCCGAAAACGGCCGAGCAGTTTCCCCCGCTAGATGCACATCCCGGGGGAAGGGGTGAATCATCGGAGAACGCCGTCCCCCTGCACGGGGATTACGAGAGCATCCCGGGAGCCGTTTCAGCGCGCCCTTGACTGATTAGCGCCACCGTTTTTTTTGAGGTAGGAATCTTCTCTCAATGCGACCTCTCAAACTTTTCAAGTGTGCAACGCTTTTTTTTTTTTTTGAGGGGGGGGGGGGGTGGTAGGGGGGAGAAAACGCAAGTACGCTGCAGATGAACTTTTTATAAAATGATGTGCCATGAACGACGATCGGTGCTATTATTTGCAAAGTGACGTTGACCAGCTTGTGTCTGGGCTCCCACCTGCTTTTCTCAAATGTATTCATTTAAATACGAGGTCTGTAACGAACAAGGTAATTTGTTTGGAAGAATTCTTTACTGAATTTCCATTTAAACTTTCTGCCATTATGTTAACTGAGACTTGGAGCACGAGTGAACATGATGTGCTCGGATTACCAAACTATACGACTTACTACTTAAACCGATCCAATGGACGAGGTGGTGGAATTGCGTTACTGCTCTGCGAGAATGCTGAATGTCAGTTACTTGATTATTACAATTTGATTACGCCCGACTATGAGATACTCTCTTTGTTTTCAAATAAGACAGAATACTCTGTTTGTTACCGGCCACCTAATGGAGACATCTCGATATTTTTAAAATTCTACGATAAATTTCTGGCCTTCGTTGGTGAAAACAAAAAGACTTTAATTGCTGGAGGAGATTTTAACATCGACATGAGTGACAATAGCCAATCTGCCAGGAATTTTAACACTGCAATTACATCTAATGGTTTTGTTAACATGATTAATGTTTCGACTAGAGTCACAGCCGAATTTCAATCCGTCCTTGATCTGTTTATTAGAAATTCATTGCACTCGTACGCTAAGGCTGGAGTTATAACCTGCAGCGTTAGTGACCATCTCCCTGTGTTCCTTTGTCTGAAAAGAACTCAACTAGCAGCTAACAAAGGCCCTAAAATTCTATACCAATCAATTACGTAGAAAGCCCTTGATTCTTTCCGCGTTGCATTGCTGCGGGAAAATTGGAACAGAAGAGATACATTCAGTGAGGCGAATGATGCTTACGATAAGTTTATTGACATTTTCAAAAAGCTATATACCAACCACTTCCCTATTAAAGATCGTAAACACAGTCCAAAAATAAGGAAGCCGTGGATTACGCCAGAGCTGCGTAAGGAAATGAAAATTACAGACAAGCTAAACAGATGCTTCCTGAATACTCGTGCACCTGATGATTTGAAGGCGTTTAAACAGTACCGAAATAAATTGACAAAGAAGCTGCGATCTGCGCGGACAGATTACCACTCCTCTGCTTTAAGCGATAAAAACGATCGCCCCATTACGTGTTATGGTCCTGACTAAACGAACTATTAAATCGTGGTTCTCCGCATGCTCCTATCTCGAAACTACGAGTGGATGGAAGGGAATTGTGGAGCCGAATTAGCTGACGCTTTTAATGATTTCTTCGCAAACCTGACTACACGTGGTAACTCGTCGGCTGCTCTCGAATATGTGAGCATTCGAAATGACAAATCAATGTTTTTACAACCGGTCACCGCGCGTGAGGTGATATCAGTAATCAAAAGTCTAAATAATAGCAGTAGCTGTTATATTGATGGTCTCCAGACACGGCCTGTAAAGCATGTAGCTGATATAATCGCGCCTATCCTCACTGATATATTTAACACCTGTTTAGAGACAGCTGTCTTCCCATCAAATATGCAAAAAGCAAAGATTACAGTACTTTACAAAAAGGGAGATAGAAATGATCTGGGAAATTATATAGGCCAATTTCCATCCTGTCAGTTTTTTCAAAGGTGTTTTTGAAAAACTTTTGCACTCGAGACTTTCGGCATTTATTGATAAGTATAACTTGTTGACGCCACACCAATTCGGCTTTTGTAAAAACAAATCAAGTGAACTAGCATTACTTGAACAAAAAGAATATATACTCACACAATTTAAAAACAAAGCCATCGTTTTTGGTGTATTTGTAGATTTTTCAAAGGCTTTTGACTTAGTAAATCATGACATTTTGCTTGAAAAGCTGAACTGCTACAGTATCCGAGGACGGGTTTTATTGCTTCTAAAATCTTATTTATCTAATCGAAAACAGGTTGTCCAGATAAACAATATGCGCTCAAAGGCGCAACCAGTACTTAGTGGTGTGCCACAGGGCAGCATATTAGGGCCACTACTCTTCAACGTTTATCTTAACGATATTGTAAATATTAGCCCCACAGCCAAATTTATAGTATATGCGGATGACATTAGCATATTTTTCTCTGGCCACGACATTCATGAACTTAAAGATCGATGTAATAATACAATGAAAACACCCGAAAACTGGTCGGCAGCTGATGATATGCAAGTAAATGAAAGAAAAACAAAGGCGCTTATATTCAGACCCAAAAACAAGCCCGATCCTACACATCCAGAAATCTTCCTTAATTAACGTCGTATAGAAGAGGTAGATAATTTCAGGTGTCTCGGTATCGTATTTTCCACCGACATGCTATAGGACGCTCATGTAAACTACTTGCTAAAAAAATAGCGCAAATTACTGGCAGAATTGGACGCATTCGATAGCTCCTTCCCGCACAAGTTAAATTGCTTCTTTATAATTCACTGTTTTACTCACACTTAAACTATTGTCAACTAGTGTGGGGGACAACTACATCTTCAAACCTACAGTGTATTCATTTATTACAAAAGAAATATGTTCGCCACATCTATAACGCCCCTTATGGAACACCAAGTTCAATTTTCTTTTGTCGTTCTCGCGTTATCAGTGCACACAACCTATACAGATATCGTTTGAGTGCTCGCTATAAATTAGAAACACAGAGAAATATCAGTAATATACGCAATCTTTAACAACTGCAAATAAAAACCTCTAGTTACTGTACAAGACACAAAGAGAGCTGGGAAGTCCCTACAACTCGACTAAACTCCGGAAAAGAATGTCTCCGTTATCTTTTCTCATACCTTTTAAACAACTATCACCACGTTCATTTTGATCTGTACACTTGCAGATATAGTGAACTTCGCGCAATGTACGAAACATAAAAACACACATATGTATGTCTATGTGTATGTGTGTATATATGTGCGTCTAAGGTTATGTGTATGTACGTGTGTATAATATGTGTGTGTGTTTTTATGTATATGCATATGTATGCGCATATATATATATATGTGTTTATATATGTGTATGTATGCATGTATGTGTATGTATGTATATGTGTGTGTATGTGTATGTGTATATGTATATATTAATATATATATAAATATATATACTCAACACAATATTAGCCCTTAAAGGAGTTAGCCGAGGAGGTTGCCAAAAAAGAGATCAATGAAACGTTTCGGGCCTGGTAGGCTCTTCGTCAGTCAAGTGAGAAGACTTCGTTCTCCTTTTCTTTCAACCAAAGAAAAAACGGCCGGAAAAAAGAAGAAGTTAATTGGAAAAATGCTTACCGTTTAGCGGGTGCCTACTCAACTAAATTCTCGCTTAAAAGTTTAATATATCCCGATACCAATGCAATAAATACTATGGAAATAATTAAATATAATATTATTACTGCCATTCTTATCATAAAACCAGTTTTTGGGACATGTGGTTGGGTATAACCCAACTATACCTGGTGTCATGTGAAGCCAATGAGAGGCCCAATGTTACGCGTTTGCTCGTGTCACATTAAACGATGAAGCGAGAAGAAAAAAAAAAAAAAAAAAGCAACAGTGCGGTACCGATTAGAAGATCTCAATTAAATGTCCATAAAAAAAGACGGCAATGATCCTTTCGAACTGTTAAGGCCCTTCGGTTCTAAAGTATTAAATCTATAGATAAATTCAGATTCTTTATTTTTTCGATCTCTGGTGGTTCGAAAGCCCCCCTGGAGTATAATAAAATTAAAGTCAGAAAGTCCGTTATGTCCTGCGGAGTTTAAGTGACGGGAAACCGGTCCGGCAACGTGTTTACGTATATGACTTTTATGTAGATTCATGCGTTTTCTTATGCTTGTTTTAGTTTCTCCTATGTATTGAATTTGGCATTTTCTACATTGAATTAAATAAATAACATTTTCCGAATTACAGTCAAAGGTACCATTTATTTTCCAATTAAAGTTATTCGCTGTGCTACGAATAGAGTTAGCTATAATTATGTCCCCACATAAACTGCATTGGTTATGATTGCACTTGGTGCAACCAATCGGGACCAGGCTACGTCCGATGGAGTTTCGGGACTGTTTAAATAAATCTAATAAATTACGTGGTCTCTTGAACGCTATACCAGGGGGTCGAGGGATAACTGCCTTTAAAGCTGTGTCCATGTGTAAAATATTCATGTGTCGTCTAAGAATATTGTTTATGTTTGGAAGTTTTGATTGGTAAGGTAAGATTAGTCGTAATTCATGATTATTTCTTTTCGGCCGCTCTACTAAACACGCGTTCCGAGAGATCGCTCGACTTTTTGATATAGAATTATTTATTAGCGGTAAGGGGTATCCACGGTTAATGAAATCCTCTCCTAGTGCTCTAGCTTTTATATCAAAATCATTATCTTCTGAACATAAGCGTCTTAAGCGTAGCATTTGACTGTATGGTATACCTTTTTTGTTTTGTATTGGATGACAGCTTTTATAATGTAGAAATTGACGTCTATCTGTAGGTTTTCGATATAAGGTTGTTTTCAAACCATTTTCAGTAAGTCTTACCTTAATATCTAGAAACTCTATTTCTGTATCAGAGTATTTATACGTAAATTTAATATGTGGATTAAAATTGTTGGCAAAATTAATAAATTCAAAGAGCTTATCTTCCCCATTATTCCAAATTATAAATATGTCGTCTAGGAAACGTTTATAAAAAAGGGGTTTATGAGGGAAGGAGTTAAGTAGCCGCTCCTCTAAAGACATCATATATATATTTGCATAGAAGGGAGAGAAGCGAGATCCCATTGCTGCGCCATGTATTTGTAAATAATGCTCATTCATAAATGTGAAGTTATTAAGCTCTAAAGCTAAGTGCATAAAAATATTTAAGACGCTTTTACTGACAGTGAGGTCGTTCTCATTAACAATATTAAGAACTGCTTGAATACCTTCATCATGCGGTATATTAGTGTAAAGAGACACTACGTCCATTGTGACAAGCAACGTACTATTAGTCCTAAAATCTATTTGGATATCATTAATCAAATTGAGAAAATGAGAGGAGTCTTTTACGTAGGACGGGGCACCGGCTGCAGTACTTTTAATTTGTTCGTCAATAAAGGCGGAAATATTCTCTGTATTAGTACCTATTCCCGAAATAATTGGTCTACCTGGGTGATTTTGCTTATGTACTTTCATCAGCATATAGAACTGTCCTGGTCTCGGATTTTCCTGAATGAGATACGTAGAAATGTTTTTCTCTATTTTCTTATTATCTACTAGGTATTTTAATTGTGTTTTTATTGTCTCTCGAAACTTAAGTGTTGGATCATAATCTAGTTTTTTATAGAACTTAGTGTCGTTCAGTTGTTTAATTGCTTCCGATACATAGTCGGCTGTGTTAACTATGCATATACCTCCCCCTTTGTCAGCCTGGGCTATTATGATATCTCTGTTATCCGTCAGGTTTTTTAAGCATTGCCTATCCTTATAAGTTAAATTATTATTAAGTGGTCTGTCTTTTTTGTACGCTGATAAAACATCTTTCTGGACCGCCTCTATGTATTTTATGACATTAACATTTTGTTTATTCAACGGCGGAATCCAATAGGATTTGTGTTTATATAAAGGCTCTTGATAAGGAGCTCTTTTGAAAAAAAACTTTACAGTGCAATTGCCGTGCAAATTCATTTAAACCTTTGTGCAAGTCCAAATCATCACTATTGTTGCGAGGAGTGGGGCAAAACTTTAATCCTTTCTTGAGAACTATCTCTTCGTGTTTAGAAATTACATAGGAAGAATAATTGAATATTTCGGACTTTTCTCCACCCAAATCTGTAGAATGTTCTGAGTTACATGGATTAGTATGCTGTGTTCTATTAATTAGGCGTGAAAAGAAGTTTTTCCATTTTTCTATTAGGGGCGAGAAAAAATCCAAGAGTACATTATCTCTAAGTGCCTTACGTCGTTTAGTATTAATTACTTCTCGCTCCTTTTTATGTATGTAATGCTGCAATTCTTTTAATATTATTAAAGGTAAACCAGGGGAAGTTTTTAAAATAATATCGATCTGAGACTCTAAAGCACGAATATTTTCCATTGACTGCTGTATTGTAATGTCCAGTAAAGACATTCTAAAATTAAAAATTGCGCTATCCCATGTCTGTACATTTACATGGGATAACTGTATGGTTGGAGCTGTATATGTGTTATAAAAACCGAACGGAATCTTTTTTTGTGTGCGGCAGTTTTGCAAAAAAAGTTTATGGGATTCAAATCGAATTAATTTATCGAAACCAACGCGAAGATTAAAAAAGGGTTGGAGAAAAGCCTGTGGGAGTCAATGTGAATCCGACGAACGTCGGCGTTTACATTGAGGAGCGCGTCGAAAACGACCCGCTAAGGGATTTCTATTACGTGCGGAGCCATCCCTCACACTTTGCCGTGAAAGCTGCGGGAATGACTCCGGCAACGATAATAGAACAGAATCTGAAGGCGTGCCAAAAGAAGGAGGAACAACCCCTGAAACCTGCCCACTATGTACCCTCCTCCCTCGGGCAACATCTTCAAATTCAGGGGACCTAGGTGTAAAGGGACACTTGCACAGCAAGTGAGTAACTAAAAAATCTTTGAAATGGTTGGCCAATTCAGCTATACCCTCCCTACTTAGGTGTAACCCATCGAAAGACAAAAAACGATGAGGGGTCTCAAAAAAAGAACGGTGATTTAAGAATACTACATTTTCGTAAATAAAAGAGAACTCCCTCAGAAAAAAGTTTAATTCAAAGATTTTTTCGTTAATCCATCGTATGTAGCCTGGTCCACGGGGCCTAAAATTATCCTCCAACCGGGGAGGAACGCTAGAGATAATAATAGTCACGTCCGGTCGTTTTTGCCGAATGTGTAAAATAAGATTATTAAATAAAATGGCGCACTGGAAAGGCGGTAAACGGCAAATATCGTTTGACCCGATTTGTAAAAAAATGGAATTGACGTGACGGGGGAGACTGTCTACGATAGAAAAAAAATCCGAAATTACACCACCAGATTTCGAAACAACCGTCGGGCCACTACCGTTAAAAATAACAAGAGTGTGCAAATACTTAATGATGGAGGTTCCCACGATGGCAATGGTCTCCAGGCCTAGGAGGGCAGGGGCACGTCCCGAGGCCATGATCAACGGAACAGCACCTGGGAACAAAAGACGGCACTCGAGAGAAATATGCTCAACACAATATTAGCCCTTAAAGGAGTTAGCCGAGGAGGTTGCCAAAAAAGAGATCAATGAAACGTTTCGGGCCTGGTAGGCTCTTCGTCAGTCAAGTGAGAAGACTTCGTTCTCCTTTTCTTTCAATCAAAGAAAAAACGGCCGGAAAAAAGAAGAAGTTAATTGGAAAAATGCTTACCGTTTAGCGGGTGCCTACTCAACTAAATTCTCGCTTAAAAGTTTAATATATCCCGATACCAATGCAATAAATACTATGGAAATAATTAAATATAATATTATTACTGCCATTCTTATCATAAAACCAGTTTTTGGGACATGTGGTTGGGTATAACCCAACTATACCTGGTGTCATGTGAAGCCAATGAGAGGCCCAATGTTACGCGTTTGCTCGTGTCACATTAAACGATGAAGCGAGAAAAAAAAAAAAAAAAGCAACAGTGCCGTACCGATTAGAAGATCTCAATTAATTGTCCATAAAAAAAGACGGCAATGATCCTTTCGAACTGTTAAGGCCCTTCGGTTCTAAAGTATTAAATCTATAGATAAATTCAGATTATTTTTTCGATCTCTGGTGGTTCGAAAGCCCCCCTGGAGTATAATAAAATTAAAGTCAGAAAGTCCGTTATGTCCTGCGGAGTTTAAGTGACGGGAAACCGGTCCGGCAACGTGTTTACGTATATGACTTTTATGTAGATTCATGCGTTTTCTTATGCTTGTTTTAGTTTCTCCTATGTATTGAATTTGGCATTTTCTACATTGAATTAAATAAATAACATTTTCCGAATTACAGTCAAAGGTACCATTTATTTTCCTATTAAAGTTATTCGCTGTGCTACGAATAGAGTTAGCTATAATTATGTCCCCACATAAACTGCATTGGTTATGATTGCACTTGGTGCAACCAATCGGGACCAGGCTACGTCCGATGGAGTTTCGGGACTGTTTAAATAAATCTAATAAATTACGTGGTCTCTTGAACGCTTGAACAGACATGGGATAGCGCTATTTTTAATTTTAGAATGTCTTTACTGGACATTACAATACAGCAGTCAATGGAAAATATTCGTGCTTTAGAGTCTCAGATCGATATTATTTTAAAAACTTCCCCTGGTTTACCTTTAATAATATTAAAAGAATTGCAGCATTACATACATAAAAAGGAGCGAGAAGTAATTAATACTAAACGACGTCAGGCACTTAGAGATAATGTACTCTTGGATTTTTTCTCGCCCCTAATAGAAAAATGGAAAAACTTCTTTTCACGCCTAATTAATAGAACACAGCATACTAATCCATGTAGCTCAGAACATTCTACAGATTTGGGTGGAGAAAAGTCCGAAATATTCAATTATTCTTCCTATGTAATTTCTAAACACGAAGAGATAGTTCTCAAGAAAGGATTAAAGTTTTGCCCCACTCCTCGCAACAATAGTGATGATTTGGACTTGCACAAAGGTTTAAATGAATTTGCACGGCAATTGCACTGTAAAGTTTTTTTCAAAGGAGCTCCTTATCAAGAGCCTTTATATAAACACAAATCCTATTGGATTCCGCCGTTGAATAAACAAAATGTTAATGGCATAAAATACATAGAGGCGGTCCAGAAAGATGTTTTATCAGCGTACAAAAAAGACAGACCACTTAATAATAATTTAACTTATAAGGATAGGCAATGCTTAAAAAACCTGACGGATAACAGAGATATCATAATAGCCCAGGCTGACAAAGGGGCAGGTATATGCATAGTTAACACAGCCGACTATGTATCGGAAGCAATTAAACAACTGAACGACACTAAGTTCTATAAAAAACTAGATTATGATCCAACTCTTAAGTTTCGAGAGACAATAAAAACACAATTAAAATACCTAGTAGATAATAAGAAAATAGAGAAAAACATTTCTACGTATCTCATTCAGGAAAATCCGAGACCAGGACAGTTATATATGCTGATGAAAGTACATAAGCAAAATCACCCAGGTAGACCAATTATTTCGGGAATAGGTACTAATACAGAGAATATTTCCGCCTTTATTGACGAACAAATTAAAAGTACTGCAGCCGGTGCCCCGTCCTACGTAAAAGACTCCTCTCATTTTCTCAATTTGAATAATGATATCCAAATAGATTTTAGGACTAATAGTACGTTGCTTGTCACAATGGACGTAGTGTCTCTTTACACTAATATACCGCATGATGAAGGTATTCAAGCAGTTCTTAATATTGTTAATGAGAACGACCTCACTGTTAGTAAAAGCGTCTTAAATATTTTTATGCACTTAGCTTTAGAGCTTAATAACTTCACATTTATGAATGAGCATTATTTACAAATACATGGCGCAGCAATGGGATCTCGCTTCTCTCCCTCCTATGCAAATATATATATGATGTCTTTAGAGGAGCGGCTACTTAACTCCTTCCCTCATAAACCCCTTTTTTATAAACGTTTCCTAGACGACATATTTATAATTTGGAATACTGGGGAAGATAAGCTCTTTGAATTTATTAATTTTGCCAACAATTTTAATCCACATATTAAATTTACGTATAAATACTCTGATACAGAAATAGAGTTTCTAGATATTAAGGTAAGACTTACTGAAAATGGTTTGAAAACAACCTTATATCGAAAACCTACAGATAGACGTCAATTTCTACATTATAAAAGCTGTCATCCAATACAAAACAAAAAAGGTATACCATACAGTCAAATGCTACGCTTAAGACGCTTATGTTCAGAAGATAATGATTTTGATATAAAAGCTAGAGCACTAGGAGAGGATTTCATTAACCGTGGATACCCCTTACCGCTAATAAATAATTCTATATCAAAAAGTCGAGCGATCTCTCGGAACGCGTGTTTACTAGAGCGGCCGAAAAGAAATAATCATGAATTACGACTAATCTTACCTTACCAATCAAAACTTCCAAACATAAACAATATTCTTAGACGACACATGAATATTTTACACATGGACACAGCTTTAAAGGCAGTTATCCCTCGACCCCCTGGTATAGCGTTCAAGAGACCACGTAATTTATTAGATTTATTTAAACAGTCCCGAAACTCCATCGGACGTAGCCCGGTCCCGATTGGTTGCACCAAGTGCAATCATAACCAATGCAGTTTATGTGGGGACATAATTATAGCTAACTCTATTCGTAGCACAGCGAATAACTTTAATTGGAAAATAAATGGTACCTTTGACTGTAATTCGGAAAATGTTATTTATTTAATTCAATGTAGAAAATGCCAAATTCAATACATAGGAGAAACTAAAACAAGCATAAGAAAACGCATGAATCTACATAAAAGTCATATACGTAAACACGTTGCCGGACCGGTTTCCCGTCACTTAAACTCCGCAGGACATAACGGACTTTCTGACTTTAATTTTATTATACTCCAGGGGGGCTTTCGAACCACCAGAGATCGAAAACATAAAGAATCTGAATTTATCTATAGATTTAATACTTTAGAACCGAAGGGCCTTAACAGTTCGAAAGGATCATTGCCGTCATTTTTTATGGACATTTAATTGAGATCTTCTAATCGGTACCGCACTGTTGCTTTTTTTTTTTTTTTTTTTTTCTTCTCGCTTCATCGTTTAATGTGACACGAGCAAACGCGTAACATTGGGCCTCTCATTGGCTTCACATGACACCAGGTATAGTTGGGTTATACCCAACCACATGTCCCAAAAACTGGTTTTATGATAAGAATGGCAGTAATAATATTATATTTAATTATTTCCATAGTATTTATTGCATTGGTATCGGGATATATTAAACTTTTAAGCGAGAATTTAGTTGAGTAGGCACCCGCTAAACGGTAAGCATTTTTCCAATTAACTTCTTCTTTTTTCCGGCCGTTTTTTCTTTGATTGAAAGAAAAGGAGAACGAAGTCTTCTCACTTGACTGACGAAGAGCCTACCAGGCCCGAAACGTTTCATTGATCTCTTTTTTGGCAACCTCCTCGGCTAACTCCTTTAAGGGCTAATATTGTGTTGAGCATATTTCTCTCGAGTGCCGTCTTTTGTTCCCAGGTGCTGTTCCGTTGATCATGGCCTCGGGACGTGCCCCTGCCCTCCTAGGCCTGGAGACCGTTGCCATCGTGGGAACCTCCATCATTAAGTATTTGCACACTCTTGTTATTTTTAACGGTAGTGGCCCGACGGTTGTTTCGAAATCTGGTGGTGTAATTTCGGATTTTTTTTCTATCGTAGACAGTCTCCCCCGTCACGTCAATTCCATTTTTTTACAAATCGGGTCAAACGATATTTGCCGTTTACCGCCTTTCCAGTGCGCCATTTTATTTAATAATCTTATTTTACACATTCGGCAAAAACGACCGGACGTGACTATTATTATCTCTAGCGTTCCTCCCCGGTTGGAGGATAATTTTAGGCCCCGTGGACCAGGCTACATACGATGGATTAACGAAAAAATCTTTGAATTAAACTTTTTTCTGAGGGAGTTCTCTTTTATTTACGAAAATGTAGTATTCTTAAATCACCGTTCTTTTTTTGAGACCCCTCATCGTTTTTTGTCTTTCGATGGGTTACACCTAAGTAGGGAGGGTATAGCTGAATTGGCCAACCATTTCAAAGATTTTTTAGTTACTCACTTGCTGTGCAAGTGTCCCTTTACACCTAGGTCCCCTGAATTTGAAGATGTTGCCCGAGGGAGGAGGGTACATAGTGGGCAGGTTTCAGGGGTTGTTCCTCCTTCTTTTGGCACGCCTTCAGATTCTGTTCTATTATCGTTGCCGGAGTCATTCCCGCAGCTTTCACGGCAAAGTGTGAGGGATGGCTCCGCACGTAATAGAAATCCCTTAGCGGGTCGTTTTCGACGCGCTCCTCAATGTAAACGCCGACGTTCGTCGGATTCACATTGACTCCCACAGGCTTTTCTCCAACCCTTTTTTAATCTTCGCGTTGGTTTCGATAAATTAATTCGATTTGAATCCCATAAACTTTTTTTGCAAAACTGCCGCACACAAAAAAAGATTCCGTTTGGTTTTTATAACACATATACAGCTCCAACCATACAGTTATCCCATGTAAATGTACAGACATGGGATAGCGCTATTTTTAATTTTAGAATGTCTTTACTGGACATTACAATACAGCAGTCAATGGGAAATATTCGTGCTTTAGAGTCTCAGATCGATATTATTTTAAAAACTTCCCCTGGTTTACCTTTAATAATATTAAAAGAATTGCAGCATTACATACATAAAAAGGAGCGAGAAGTAATTAATACTAAACGACGTAAGGCACTTAGAGATAATGTACTCTTGGATTTTTTCTCGCCCCTAATAGAAAAATGGAAAAACTTCTTTTCACGCCTAATTAATAGAACACAGCATACTAATCCATGTAACTCAGAACATTCTACAGATTTGGGTGGAGAAAAGTCCGAAATATTCAATTATTCTTCCTATGTAATTTCTAAACACGAAGAGATAGTTCTCAAGAAAGGATTAAAGTTTTGCCCCACTCCTCGCAACAATAGTGATGATTTGGACTTGCACAAAGGTTTAAATGAATTTGCACGGCAATTGCACTGTAAAGTTTTTTTCAAAGGAGCTCCTTATCAAGAGCCTTTATATAAACACAAATCCTATTGGATTCCGCCGTTGAATAAACAAAATGTTAATGTCATAAAATACATAGAGGCGGTCCAGAAAGATGTTTTATCAGCGTACAAAAAAGACAGACCACTTAATAATAATTTAACTTATAAGGATAGGCAATGCTTAAAAAACCTGACGGATAACAGAGATATCATAATAGCCCAGGCTGACAAAGGGGGAGGTATATGCATAGTTAACACAGCCGACTATGTATCGGAAGCAATTAAACAACTGAACGACACTAAGTTCTATAAAAAACTAGATTATGATCCAACACTTAAGTTTCGAGAGACAATAAAAACACAATTAAAATACCTAGTAGATAATAAGAAAATAGAGAAAAACATTTCTACGTATCTCATTCAGGAAAATCCGAGACCAGGACAGTTCTATATGCTGATGAAAGTACATAAGCAAAATCACCCAGGTAGACCAATTATTTCGGGAATAGGTACTAATACAGAGAATATTTCCGCCTTTATTGACGAACAAATTAAAAGTACTGCAGCCGGTGCCCCGTCCTACGTAAAAGACTCCTCTCATTTTCTCAATTTGATTAATGATATCCAAATAGATTTTAGGACTAATAGTACGTTGCTTGTCACAATGGACGTAGTGTCTCTTTACACTAATATACCGCATGATGAAGGTATTCAAGCAGTTCTTAATATTGTTAATGAGAACGACCTCACTGTTAGTAAAAGCGTCTTAAATATTTTTATGCACTTAGCTTTAGAGCTTAATAACTTCACATTTATGAATGAGCATTATTTACAAATACATGGCGCAGCAATGGGATCTCGCTTCTCTCCCTCCTATGCAAATATATATATGATGTCTTTAGAGGAGCGGCTACTTAACTCCTTCCCTCATAAACCCCTTTTTTATAAACGTTTCCTAGACGACATATTTATAATTTAGAATAATGGGGAAGATAAGCTCTTTGAATTTATTAATTTTGCCAACAATTTTAATCCACATATTAAATTTACGTATAAATACTCTGATACAGAAATAGAGTTTCTAGATATTAAGGTAAGACTTACTGAAAATGGTTTGAAAACAACCTTATATCGAAAACCTACAGATAGACGTCAATTTCTACATTATAAAAGCTGTCATCCAATACAAAACAAAAAAGGTATACCATACAGTCAAATGCTACGCTTAAGACGCTTATGTTCAGAAGATAATGATTTTGATATAAAAGCTAGAGCACTAGGAGAGGATTTCATTAACCGTGGATACCCCTTACCGCTAATAAATAATTCTATATCAAAAAGTCGAGCGATCTCTCGGAACGCGTGTTTAGTAGAGCGGCCGAAAAGAAATAATCATGAATTACGACTAATCTTACCTTACCAATCAAAACTTCCAAACATAAACAATATTCTTAGACGACACATGAATATTTTACACATGGACACAGCTTTAAAGGCAGTTATCCCTCGACCCCCTGGTATAGCGTTCAAGAGACCACGTAATTTATTAAATTTATTTAAACAGTCCCGAAACTCCATCGGACGTAGCCTGGTCCCGATTGGTTGCACCAAGTGCAATCATAACCAATGCAGTTTATGTGGGGACATAATTATAGCTAACTCTATTCGTAGCACAGCGCATAACTTTAATTGGAAAATAAATGGTACCTTTGACTGTAATTCGGAAAATGTTATTTATTTAATTCAATGTAGAAATTGCCAAATTCAATACATAGGAGAAACTAAAACAAGCATAAGAAAACGCATGAATCTACATAAAAGTCATATACGTAAACACGTTGCCGGACCGGTTTCCCGTCACTTAAACTCCGCAGGACATAACGGACTTTCTGACTTTAATTTTATTATACTCCAGGGGGGCTTTCGAACCACCAGAGATCGAAAAAATAAAGAATCTGAATTTATCTATAGATTTAATACTTTAGAACCGAAGGGCCTTAACAGTTCGAAAGGATCATTGCCGTCTTTTTTTATGGACATTTAATTGAGATCTTCTAAGCGGTACCGCACTGTTGCTTTTTTTTTTCTTCTCGCTTCATCGTTTAATGTGACACGAGCAAACGCCTAACATTGGGCCTCTCATTGGCTTCACATGACACCAGGTATAGTTGGGTTATACCCAACCACATGTCCCAAAAACTGGTTTTATGATAAGAATGGCAGTAATAATATTATATTTAATTATTTCCATAGTATTTATTGCATTGGTATCGGGATATATTAAACTTTTAAGCGAGAATTTAGTTGAGTAGGCACCCGCTAAACGGTAAGCATTTTTCCAATTAACTTCTTCTTTTTTCCGGCCGTTTTTTCTTTGATTGAAAGAAAAGGAGAACGAAGTCTTCTCACTTGACTGACGAAGAGCCTACCAGGCCCGAAACGTTTCATTGATCTCTTTTTTGGCAACCTCCTCGGCTAACTCCTTTAAGGGCTAATATTGTGTTGAGCATATTTCTCTCGAGTGCCGTCTTTTGTTCCCAGGTGCTGTTCCTATAAATATATATATATATATATATTGTGTTGAACCATCTTAGAATATTTTGGATAGTTTTCTCTTTCTTGTGTACAACTTCCCGATTTCTTTTATAGGCCAGTGGTATTCTGTTTTGATATATTGCTGATAGTTGTCTGTTGTTCATTGTTATGATGAAAGTACCTTGTAGTATTATATAATTTCTTGTGTTCTTTTAAATGTCTTTCTCGCCACTGTATGTACCTGAAGGGGGCTGAGGACCAGTCAAGCTGCTTGGACAGCTTTTTAGAGCGCAGCTCTTAGGCGGCCGTTTCCGGCTTGAGCGGCGTCGCCGTCGCCGTCGGCGTAACCAAGGTCACCCCAAGGTCACGTGACCCCTAATGTCACGTGACCCCCCCAAGGTCATGTGATCCCCGAGGTCACGTGACCCCCCAAGGTCACCCCAAGATCACGTGACCCCTCCCAAGGTCACCTCAAGGTCACGGGACCCCCAAGATGACTACCACGTGACCCCGGTCACGTGATCTCCCAGGTCACGTGACCCCCTCCCCGAGGTCACGTGACCCCCTCCCCGAGGTCACGTGACCCCTCACAAGGTCACCTCAAGGTCAGGTGACCTCTAAGGTGACCGTCACGTGATCCCCCAAGGTCACTCCAAGGTCACGTGATCCCCCAGGTCACGTGACCCCCTCCCCGAGGTCACGTCACCCCCCCCCCCCCCGAAGTCACGTGAGCACCCCCCGAGGTCACGTGACCTTCTCCCCCGAGGTCAGGTGACCCCCCGGAGCATATTAAAGAATGAGGGGAGGAGGAGGAGAAGGAGTAGGAGGAGGGGTCTACCCTCCCCTCAGTACCCTTCCCTGCTCCTCCTCAAGAGCTGCGCTCCAATTCGGCGTTGCAGGGAGTTGTAAACGGCTTTCACTTTTTTTCCTCAGCCCCGACCATGCTTATACATAGTAAATAAACCTATTATTATTATTATTATTAATTTTTATGGCGCATGGAGCGCTCGAGGCTTGGGAATGGGGGATCACAGCAGCGGAATGCTTGCGGGCCGCTATCCAAAGAGTCGCGAGCCGCGCGCGCTTCTCGGGCAGTGGGGTTGAGACCCCTGCTCTATGGGGATTCAAGGTTCGCTCCCCTTGATGTCAAACAATAGCTGTAATTTATAGGTCGCTGGTTCAAATTCGTCCCGAGAGTCCGAAATTTTTGTTTTCGTATAAGATCAGCGGAGCGAGCGTGTGAATAATGATGCAACATGGGCATTTCTTGAAGGACTACCATGCCATTTTCCTAAGATATTCTAATGGCCTACTGGTCTGCGGCACACCGCACCCGTCCAGTGCAGTAGACACTTTCCACTTTAGTACACGAAAGGCTGGCGGAGAGAGAAGGAAGCTTCCTTCTCCCCTCTAGACTTCCGTGTACCACGAACCGCACTGCACCGGTGCGATGTGGGCCGAGACGAATTAGCCATAACTAAAAGCTGTCGCTGTAAAAAAATGTTGATTTTGTGAAATGAATGCTGAGGCAGGTTCCTTCAGCAGAACGAAAACAGTCGAATGCGCGACGTACTGTTTTCTGGAGTGCCTGCTGAACCTTCAGGTTTCATACGGGACGTCACCTATACTTGAAAAAGCGGGAAGATTTTGATGTTGGTTTTGGCATAATCTTCATTTGCTGTTTTCTTAATAGCTAATTGAAATTTTGAGATAATATATAGTATGCTAGAAAGAGTAAATTCTGGGTATTTTAAAAATGTAGTTATTTCAGATAACTAAAAAAAGCACACACAGGAGCTCCAGTTAAGAAATGAAATCGCCACAAAGATGTGTTATGACAGTTATAAAACGCAGACGGAGAACAAGTTTGTAAACACGTCAATACAAAAAAAACCTTCGGAGTGTGGTATTCAGTTGCTGCCATTCTATTGTGTGTCTCCGTGGACTGCTCTGTTATTTTTTTTTTATATAGAAGTCACCTTTCTAAATACACAAAGAAGCGCTCTACATTTTTATTTGAACGTTTTATTTTGTTTTGTGTTTTACCCAGATAATAGCTACGTTACATGTTAACGAATATTAGTTTTCGCAACTATATGATATATTTTAATAAAACAAAATTGCACTAATTAAAAATAAGTGACAATATACGCAGTGCTATAAACCTCACACACGTGCCAACATTCTGAGCCGTTATCTATATGCACATCAAGCTAGAAATCAAATGCAGTTTCGTTTCGTTTGTTTTTCATCCCTATCTCGAAGTCAAGAGTGTTGCATCTCAAAAATATGACACCTTAATGTAACATGTGACACTTTAAGACTATTGAGTATATATATTTGCAGGGCTTGAAAGCAGTATTATATTTTATTTGCCCTTCAAGAATGCTGCTTAATAATCTATGTTAGGAAACAAAGCTCAATCGACTTGGCATTGATTTGTGCACAAATAGACACACGAAACCATTTTAAATTACAATATACGTAGAAAATCGTGTAACAGTAAAAAAAAAGCCCACCCATTTTGCGTGTTCAACGCAAGATGGATGTTTTTTCGGATGAAATCTAGTATTCTAAACCAAAAGGCACACGTTATTTTTCTTGGCTATTCTACTCCATTTCTTAGCACATGACATAGTAAACACAGATGCGTAATGAAAAAGATAAATTCAATGTGTCAAGACATGCAGGCTGTTGGGAAGACGCCAAAATTAATCTGATCTTTCTTATCACTTCAGGGGTATGTATTTGATTGGCAGAACGTGTTACTTATTTCTACCAAACTGTGATTGAAGCCCCTGGTGTCCTTTGTCACTGTATAGCGTTCGATGTTGAGGACGGAAGCTATGGTGCGACCCACTCCGAGCTTAGGGAGAACGTTCTGTTTGTTCTCTATTGCCGCCGCGCTCGTATAAACGAGTACCGTGACCGTCGTCTTTTATTGGCGGCGCGGCAGGTCGGTGGATCGCCCCAGTCACCACCGACACCAAACGTGTGCTGTTTGCACTATTTAGTTGCGAGGCGGTCGTGGATCTCAGTGAAGCAGAAATTTCAGAATGTGTCAGATATTAGCTCATGAATAGCGAGAAAAGGGTATAAACGAATTAAACACTTGTTGTACATCGTCTTAAAAGATTGTTCAGAAAAGGATAGTCAAAGGGGTGTCATGTCGATTTTCTTGTTTCCAATTAAATTGTTATAAAGGAAGCAAAACGTGCCCACACAGCGGGACGAACCTTTTTTTTTCGAGATACTTTTTTTGTTTTGGGGAGACAAAATCGCGTTTGAGAGGAGGCTGACCAACGACTTCCTTAAATGCGCCAACTTTGATGCAATACGAATAAAAATACATTTTTGTACGCCGTAGACATTTTTATGTATAAAGCACGCAAAGTTGGGTTCTAGAATTAGCTAAATTACTTTTATTGAAGCATATGTTTCAAGAAAAATAAAATGACAAACTTGGCTTTTTGCGCAACTCTTTTATATGAGCGCATTATCTGCAAATTTTTAACGCATTTTAATATCACGTTTTCAGTTTAAACGTTTTAGCAGAGAATGAAACGCTCTCTCCACTTTACAAAAAATAGGGTTCTGCTATTGTTCGTATTTCTGGCATTGAACCAAAAATATTTCCATAAAAATTGAAAATCGTAAAATCTTTGAACAGCAAAAAGAAAAAAAAAAATCATCATAGGTTTTTTTTTTAATTTGTTAAATGAGCACTTGAAAATCGGTAGTTGATGCCCTGCCCACCATGACGCTTAGAAAACTGAAGTAGGTGCTTCAATAATCTAGTCAGTATCTCAACAGCGTGTCTCTGGTGCGTACGTAGACAAGACAAGTGACAGTAAGATTGGAACGACCATACGTCACTTGCCTAAGCGTCATTGTGGGCAGGGGATGCGGAGGGCTTTTCGCACGCAATTTTTAAATCGGTCAAGAAAACGAGATAATTTAGCAAAGAATGTTTCAAAAACCTATACACTATAGCGAATTTCTTCGATTCGTCTGGTTTTTAAATTTATGTGCCATCAATACTGCAATGGCAACATGACTCCAGCGCCAATCATCAAAACGTTAATGAACAACTTTTAGTTAATTAGTCAAAGTACCATAACAATTATTCCCACATCTAATGTCCGCCGAGCCTGATAAATATGAGGTGAAAACGGCACTCGTCTAACTTTCACCTCCTTTAGAAATAACATTTCGAAGGAAAATAACACAGCCGGTATGCATAAAAATAAAAGACGTTTACAATTATCTGTAATGCAAAATTAAAGCAGAGCCCTTGAGGAGCAGGGGGGAAGGGGTTGGTGGAAAGGGATGGATGGTCAGTTTAGGCACGACGTCGCCAGACAAACAGCTGATGCAAAACCTCTCCCTTCTTCAGGTTGGTTACCTTCCGAATGCAGTTTGTTCTCGAAGTAGAAATCCGAATTTTATTGCGATGTCGTGCCCCAACGACCTTTTCTGGCGAAAGTGGCTGTGTTTTTACTGCTTGCAGTACTCGTACATTTGTTATGTTTCTCGGCTCCTTTCGTTAATGTCTGGAGACGTGGCGGCCAACCGGGGACCACTAACCGATAGTGAGCAAATCACAAGTATTCTTGCAGCTGTCCAGAGTATCGAGGCTGCTCAGACAAATTTGCTGGCAACAGTCTCGTCATTAGAGAGCGGACAAAAGGCACCGAGATATCTGTCCAACAATTGTTTTCAAAGATGAGTGCTGTTGAAACGAAGTTGGCTTATAGGAACTTTGCATCTCTAACCCCCCATGATGAAAATCTTCCTGATGACCTAGCGAATATTCAGAAGCAGTGCGATGACAATGAAAATAGGCTTCGGAGGTCAAATCTGTTGTTCTTTGGCTGCCTAGATAACAGCACCGAAACATGGGGGCAATCGGAACAAAAAATTATCGAGTTTTGTTCGAGCAAGCTGGGAATCCAGCTTGATCCCGCAAATCTAGAAAGATCCCACCGCCTAGGGAAATTCGAGCCCCAGAAGGCTAGGCCAATAATAGTCAAGTTTGCCCGATTTAAAGACAAAGAGAGCATCCTGGCCTCTGGGTTCAAACTGAAAGGCACCCATTACGTTGTACGCGAAGATTTTTCTGCGTCTGTGCTAGTTGCCTGTGCCAAACTTTTTGAGTACGGTAGGAGTATGAACGTACCGTTTAAAGTGCGTTTTAACAAACTGCACCCGGAAAACAAGCGTTTTATTTTTAACTCGGAATCTCAAACAGTTGTTGAATTTTCATAGCTACATGCTTCTCGCAAAAATAAAGCGTTACCGTCATCCCCTTATGCCGCCTTGCGCGATAAAAACAAAAGCCTTTCTCTTGTTTTCACTAATAGTCGCAGCTTTATGCCAAAACGCGACGAGTTTCACAGTGTACTGGAGGACAGCTCATCAGATTCAGTCATTTTGACAGAAACTTGGTTAAACCCTGAAATCGAAGATAAGAAGCTTTTTCCGCGAAACTTAGATTACAAAGTCTTCCGCCACGACCGGCATGGCCAGAGGGGTGGCGGTGTGGTTATCGCAATAAAAAGTTATATATCTTCTTTTGATATCTGATTAGCGAACCATGACTTGGAATTTACTTGCATATGTGTTTGAACGCCATCAAATAAGGCCATTGTGGGCGTATGTTATAGGCCACCAAATTGTGCTTCATCATTTCATACTGATCTATGCTCTCTCTTACTTGATATACGAGATCGGTTTCCAAAGGCTGATATGTTGTTATTTGGTGATTTAAATTTTTCACAAATCGATTGGTCAAACCTATCATCCCTAGGCTCGGCCACATCCGCACATTTTCTAGACATGTGTCTTACTTTGAACATTACACAGCTTGTTCATAAACCAACTTGTTCGGGAAATATTCTCGATTTAATACCAACTACGTCACCGGATCTTGTCAAGTGTATCCAGTACTGCGACGGGCTCAGTGATCACAGGCTGCTGCATGTTGATTTGTCACTCCCCACTCTCACCAAGCATCCCATTTCCAAAACTATTCACGATTATAACAGAGCTGATTATATCTCGATAAACCTAGATTTGGCACTCTTCTTTGACAACTACGTCGTTCATTTCCATCTTTGATCGATAGAAGAAAACTGGACATTATTTGAAACTAAAATGAATGATCTAGTAAAACTGTTTGTTCCTATAGTTCGTGTACGCACCGATTTAGGTAATCCGTGGTTTACAAAAACCTTGCTCTCTTTGCGAAACAAGAAAAAAAAAATACTTTTTGCAAATGCCAAACGGTTAGATACCAGCCGGTCTTGGGAAGTCTACAATTCTGCACTAAAAAACTACACCAGGAGCATAAAACAAGCCAAGAATAAATTATTTTTAAATGACTTACTGTCCATTTTGAGGAGTAACCCGAGGAAGTTTTGGAATCTGGTTTCACCAAAGAACAACAACTCCGCCATCCAACTACGTACCGACAACGGCGATCCCATTCCAGAGAGAGACATTCCTAGTGTTTAACGAATATTTTTCTTCCATTTTCACTAACGAGTGTTTGAACACTGTTCCCAGCCTCCCCGAGCAACCTTACGAAACCATTCCTCTAATCAGTGTAAGCGCAGTCGGTATTCAAGATCTCATTGACAAATTAAAACTCTCATCGTCCGCCGGTTCTGACAGCATTAATTCAAAAATTCTAAAAAATACTACCAGTATCTCGAGTGAGTTCTCAAAATTAATATTTGACCAATCGCTATCTGAAAGCTCCCTCCCTTCTGACTGGAAGGTTGGCAGGATCGTCCCAGTCTTTAAGCTGGGAAGTTGCTGTTTGCTTTCAAACTATCGTTCAATATCTTTAACTTCAATCGCATCTAAACTTCTTGAGCATATACTATAGTATATGCTCAAGTATATGCCAGTATAGCTAGTAGGTGCGGTGTGTCCGTAGTACTATCACCCCCTAAAAATTACGACAAATTTGCTCTAAGGTTCGCGCCAAAGCGAGAAAAATATTTAAAAAAAAACATGTGCCTCAAAAAAACTGCGGCCTTTTGTTCCCTGTTCGTTGGGCGCTGTATATATCCGGTTACGTCCCAATCCGGCTGAAGCCTCAATTCGGCTATTGCCTCAATTCGGCTAGAAGTTTCAATTCGGCTGGACGTTCCAGTTCGGCTACATCTCCAATTCGGCTAGAAGTTTCAATTCGGCTGGACGCTTCAGTTTGGCTAAATCTTCAGTTCGGCTACAAGTTTCAATTCGGCTGCATGCTTCAGTTCGGCTAGATCCTTGTTTCAATTCGGCTGGACGTTCCATGTTGATCAAGCTAGACATCCAAGCATAAGGTGCCCCCAATTTTTTTAGAGAGACGTTAACTATATCTGCATCTTGCCTTAACATTGCAACATGCAAGCTCAGATCAATAAGTTCAAGCAGCTACGAAGGCTTTGGGCACAGAAACATTTGTGTTTGTGTTGTTTGTTCTGTGGAGTTGCTGTGCAAACACCAGGTCTCTGCTTCAAAGAAATTTATTCACTTGCCCAAAGAATGGATTACAGCAGTCCAAAGGTTGCTTCTTCCAGTGCTGGCCACTGCTCACGTGAAAGGGACAGGACGCCTTGGCTGCTCCTACGTCGAACTGAGTTGAAGAAAAAAAGAAGATACCTGCATCAGTTATGAGACAAAACAATATGGTAGGGGCTCAATCCAGTGATTTACATCTTCAGGAGGCTAAGGAGAATGTAACAGTATACCTGTAATTTTTTTCAAGGTCACAAATTTGACTCAAAATTGGCTAAACACACCAGTAGCTATGACTGACCTCGTAACCAAAACCTTACGTCCGCAAAAAATTGTTTGGCGACATTGAATTTTCAAATTCGGTCCTCATCATATTTTCAAAGTGAGTTTCTACTGGCAGTATTAAAAATATGGAGGCTCGGGCAAGCTGGTGTTGCATACTTTTCCACAGCGCGAAAAATTCGCAACCAAGCACAGGCACACACAAAAGGAAAAGACATTCATGAAGCTCTGACTTGCAACTCAGAGTTGTATTATTTCTTCTCTGCCTGCGCCTGTCTTTTTAAACAATAAGATTTTTTTTTTGTTATTTTCGGTTTCATGTGGATGCAAGATAATTTAATTATTTTTTGTAAAAAATCTGGACAAGGTTTAGTGACAGTTTTCTTCTAACCTCGAAATCTTTTCAGCTTCAATAACTTCCCTAATTAGTTGATTATTATTTTTACTTATTACGGGGCAATGATTTTAGTTCTGGTTGACATCTGCAATCTTGGCAATGTATGCCTTAGTGTCCAGAAGTGATTCTGTTTATGTTGTAGTCGTGTTCCCCTTGTCTATGTGACATCAGTATTTGTGACGTCGGGGTGGGGAGGGGTGTGGTTTTGGCAGTAGAACTTGTTTCCAACTGATTAGAAGAATTTCGATGGCAACAAATAAAGCCTGCGGAACCCCAACAATAGCTCAGCAGCACGAAAGAAATATGTTCCATTCTGTTCTCTGATGTGGTTGTGCTAGCCATGCTCCAAACAAACAAGAGTTTCGAACAAACCATTTGGGCTTCGTAACGTGAAGAGGGGTACAGTTTCTATCACGAAGGAAGCCATTAGCCGGCAGATTTTATGGGACGAGCGAAGGCGGCGGAACTAGATTTCACACTTCACCCCGCACAGCCATGCAGCGCGGCACGTTCCCGTGGCACCTACGGCTGTGAGTAGCAAGTATGTCAGGGAGCCTTTAAAAAGGTGGGTAAAACAAAGTTTTTCAGTGACCGAATCGAGGAGACTGATAGCTTAATGTACCGACACCTGGATAAGTAACCCAATTGTTGTTGTTGTTGTTGTTTACGGGTTTTATGGCGCAAGAGCTCCGACGGCCGTACTGTGCCAAACTAGGTAGGATAAGTAACCCTGGTTTGCAAGTTTTGTCGTGGGAGAGTTGGTATTAACTGGGGTGCACTGCGAGTTGTAGAGAATCTAGAGTCACACCGCCATATTCAGCTCAAGAAACCTCGTCTAGGTACAGGCAACTCCTTCCGCAATCATTGAGACTATAAATTAATTAATACACTTGTGGCTGGTTATTTTTTGTTTCTTTTGACTTTCTGAGAATCGGGAAACTCAGCAAGCAAATTTAATATCTAAATTATTCTGAAAAACTGAGAATTTAATCAAAACAAGCTTCGAGAAACATCAAATTTTCCACAAAGGTAAACTCCAGAAAACACCCTCCAATGCCACAAAGGATTACATTCTTTTCCCCTGTCTTTCTTCTCCGACATTGTTTCCCTGCTTTTATCAGTCTCGGGTTTTCTACATTATGACCGACAAAGGATTAATTCTGGAAACACGGAATGCCGCTTATAGTGATGCTGCTATATGTCACGCTAGGGGTAGCCAGGCAGGCTCTGGTGCAGCTTGGTTATGACCTTCCTCGCAAAGGGAAGTTTTGGCATTGCATATGAGGCGATACTTGCCCAAGTCTAGAGGTTACCTTGGCAAGGTTGTGGAAGCACCCATGCTCACAAGTACGGTAACTGCCCAGGTCACCTTGGAAGGTCTCAACACACGGCAGGCACCATCGTCTGTCGTAGGTATGATGCGCTGCAATGTCTGATGACACAAACTGCAGCAAAACAAAACATATTTTCCTGTGAAACAGTATCCATAGCTGCAATCTCCGTACCAGCACACTGCATGAGTAGCTAATCTCATTGTGCACTTCTTTCTACATTAGAAGCACAGTTTAGCCTGAAGGCGTCGGCATATTTCGGTTCCACGTATAAAGTCACTCATACAGATTTACGTCAAACAAACATATTTCGCCACGTCTGTGGCTGTGGCAGAAAATACTAAGAAACGCGAGATAAATCGACGATTGCATGCTTCAAATGGTCAGAAATGGGAGGAAAAATCCCCGAGACACTTTCCTCCCATTTCTCCTCCTGTGAACAGCAAGGTCGAGGGAGCCCACCAGTGGTGCAATCGGTGGTTTGTACGCGGTGCTCGAACATGATTAATTTACGATGTTTGGATACCATCATTTCAGCCATGTTGCGATTACATTGATACCTTAAGAACTGTCAAATGCTGATTGAAAAAAAAATTGTACCGGCTCATTCACGGCTTTCTTAGCTTTGGTTGCTCCCATTACGGAATAAAGGGTTTGTTCACCAAATAAACAACACACTCCCGAGCTTCATCCAGTTTGTCACTGAAGGCTTTGTTCGTGTTCGAAGCTAGATCTTTGCTCAAAAAGCACTTGGAAATTACAAACAAATCTACAACGACTCTAAGCAACCCTCGTCTCATTGAACCGCAGCGCAGTTTTCGCCCAAAGGAGCCACAAGTAACGACTCTTGACAGCAAAATAATTATCTATAAATGCTAGACACAATGCATGGTTCCGGCATTTGAGCACAAGGTATTTGACGTCTTTCGGAGAACGCTACAAAAGCTTCGTATTCCAGCAAGAGCTTAAACGTAAAAAAAGTTTAGTTTTCTTCGTATCTGCCTGAACTGGGCGGAGCCACCCGAACGACCCGACGTATGCAAGATCCAAACCATGTGTCGCAAACTGCTGTGTGCAGCACGCCGGAGCAGCCATCTTTCCGACTGTTTGCACGCTGGCTGACATTGTTTCGATGCACATGTGTCTTGCGTTTAACGTTTCGATGGCAGCCTTTCATTTTTAAGAACAAAGCGTCAAGTGCTAGCCTGGCTGTCACTAACACTGTTCACACACACAGTTGCTCAATGCGAAGTGTAAACAAGTACGCCCATGACATGCTGGAAAGGACAGCCTGGCGCCTAGGCAGTACGGCCATGCAGGTCCAATCAAAGCTCGCAGGATGCTGTACATAGACTGCGCGACACTGTTAAGCACTAGACACAACAAAGAAATAAATGCACCTTGATCCTACGAGAAAACTCTGATGACACAGCGTATAGTAAGAATTGCGAAGCTTGTAACTGGGTTCATGAGCTTTTAATCACTCCTGCGACACACACCTGCACACAATGTGTCATCCGAATTTACCCATTGGATCAAGGTACATTAAATTTTTTTCCGCTGCCAAATGGAAGGGAAGGTGCGACAACATTATCCTTTTGTCTTACCCTAGCATGAACTAGCTGGTAATGGTACAATTACAAGCGAGTTGCTTTCACTGGTGTCCCTCGAGCTCTCGTACAACCAAACCGCAATTAAACGCAGGGCACTTGCCCGCACTTGTAGCCACTCCGGCTAGTCCATGCTAAGACGCGACAAAGCATGGCAGGAAGCCTGCCACTACAGCACGTCAGCCGCCGGGCATGACTGGCGAGTGCAAGCGCCACGTGAGTCACATGAATGTTCCGCAATAGCTGCGTGACTTAAAAGAACCCAGATGAAATGCCGTTCGTTGTGCCATTTAGTGGTGCAGGGGTAGAACATCGGGCTCCTAATCAAAAGGCTGTGGGCTCAGTCCCCCTATAGGGGAGACATATCATTGATTTTCTTTCATTAAGTGAACCCTATCTTTGCTTTTATTCTCTGTTCTTCTCATTCGACGTGCTTCCGTGACCGACTGGGTAATCCATGTTAATCTACAACAACTGGATCGGTCGTTGCATGCTCTCAACCCTAGATATATAACACACCGTATAATAGATAAAACAAGCGTCCCGCAATGCTTACCATAGGAACCGTCACTGGCATCACTAACAGTGGCAAGGTGCAACGCAACATCGCATCGCTCGGATGTAGCCCATCAAGAAAAGATTGCGCAATCTGTCGGCTGCAATCCATTGAGAAGCAAAATGGCCTCCCTGTATGTTTCGATTGAATCGGTGCTGTGGGCGGACTCACTGTTCTATGTGCGAGCCTAGCATCTGTGTATATCGTTGCTGAGTGAGTACTCTGGGCTGCACCGGAAATTACGTTCTCGCGTCCATTGTTCTCATCAAGAAGAGCGTCACACTATCACCGTGCTCCTAAATAGCATGGATGCAGCGCAGCGTTTAATGTGAACTCTTTCGCACGCTACAAAAATATTACCCTCTACTCGTGCAAAAAGAGAAAACACCTTCGGAATTTCACTAAAACATATTCTGAAAACATGGAACCCTAACTATAGCCACTCCAGTGTATTATATACTTGGGCAGGATTGGCCAGGCTGACGCGGCCTAAGAGCTGCAAACAAAATCACAAAATTTTCAAGAGCCGCAGAGGAGGGAGGAGGGAGGGGGGGGGGGGGCGCGGCAGGTTTTTTGTTTAGAGCAACAAACGAAACTCAAACTAATTTCGGTCTATCTTATACGAGTCAAAAGCAGTCCAATTGTGCGTAAGGCAGCAGTAGCACATTTAAAACGTGTTTTATTTCTCTGTTTGGGGAAGTGCTCTGCGAGAGAGGGAGGGGGAGAGAGAGGGGAGGGATAAGGGAGGGAGCGGAGAGCCGCAGCTTGGCCACCCCTCTACTAGGGCATCGCCATGAAGGTTCTCAAGGAGCTTGGGAACGGCCTTTCCCTCTAAATTAATTCCTGGCATTGTATACTAGGCGATACCTGCTGTAGTCTATGGGTTACCTTTGCAGGGAGATGGAGGCAGCGATGATCACACGTACGGCAATTGCCCATGTCGCACATCATCATGGAAGGTCTTCATGAAGCAGGCAACTTGTCCTGTCGATGGAGACCCCAACATATCCTGCATATGTGGGTAAAGTGCCTAAAATTTAATTTAATAACAACTACAACTACTTCTCTCCAAAAGCATCATGACATCAAAGCTTGCCGCTTTCCATAGATGGACTCACTAACACAGCCTGGCCTTTTTCGGTCGGCCAGGGCGTCGAGAGTGTTTTGTAGCGACCCGCCACACGCCCTCAAAGTTGAACTTGCGTCGTATTCAAATTTCGGAAGAGAAGCCTACTACCAAGTATGATGGAATTGTAGCAGGGGGTCATGATGTTAGCTCCGTAGCCCCGCAACCCAACCTCCATTATCGCCAGCCCCTTTGCCGTCTACTTCCTCGCCCATCATGACTACCCGTCATCCCTTGCGGTTGACGCTTGTTCGTAGGGAAGGACTGGCTGGCACTGCTGGGCTCTGCGCCGCTACTCATCCCAATTCCCAAATGGAGACTGCGGCTGACCGGTGACATCCGTTGTCTGCTTCCTTTCTTCGGTACTTTGCTTCGGTTAAGGAACTGTTTTTTGCAGATAGTATAACGTGTTGAAATCGCTTACCTACTAATTTCAACGGCAATTCATCTTGGAAGTGCCCGCGCAAAGCTGGTGTTGCGATGTGTGGTGATATCAAACGCAGAGAGTGCCTGAAGAATTTTGAGGTTGCTCAAACGATTTGTGGATTTGTTTGGACGCACTTTATGACGAACAAATCAGCGGCAAGCGGCTCATAGTCAGATCTTCTAAATTGCCGATTGCGACACTTCCCTGATGACTTGCTAAGTGCTTGGATATGGTCAAAAAACTTCGAGTGAAACCTATTCCTTCAGACTACGGATACGGAAGGCTCCGCTTCTCGGGGCGCGATGACCCAGGTCCCCTCTACAGCCCATCGAGCCTTCGGACGGCGCTCGAATGCGTGCTCAGAGTGCAGTCAAGTGTTACTTTAGTGCCATCGGACGGCACTCAGATACAACCTGGATTAAAAGAGTTCGCTTTTATTGTTATTGCGGTCACTGTGTAGGTCACTTACTGAGGTGAAGAGGAGGTGAGACGGGGTCCAGTCACCGCCGCGATCAACGACCGAAATCCAACGGTTCCGCAGCCCGCTGTCCCTTGTAAAACCAGGAGAACTGCCCACAAATTCATTTTACTGCGAATTGTATTATGCTGTGGGACTTAACGGTGAAATGTAATGCCTGCGGAAGAATAACCTCAACGGTCCTTCTAGTCGCGCACACTGCAAAGCCCCATCCTGGCCCCTCCGACGCGCGATGCCACATACTTTCGATTCCTAGAGCTCGCCTGTTCATCGCAGTTCGCCCAGTCTGCCGCTCACGGCTGCACTCGCTATATCCCTTCCGTTCTGATAAAACCCACTTGACAGAACGAGTGAACGGGTGTGGTTTCACAAAACATAAGTGTCTAGAAAACTGTCCGACGGCACTCTTGCAGAGCGTTCAAATGCCGTCCGACGGTACTCCACTCGCGCGTTCAAGTGCCGTCCGAAAGTCTCGTATAAAACGAGTTCTCAAAACGACTTTTACGAAGGGGAGTGTGGCGTATTGGTAAGATGTGTCACATAAGCATGTGATCCCGGGTTCAATCCCCAGTGCGGGCTTACTTTTTGTTTTTGTTTTCTCGAACATTTTATTTTGCCGACGCATTTGGCGATATGTATATTTATTTTTTTTTACCATTAACACAGAAAAAAAACGAACGTTGTGGCCGAAATTTCGCTGAACGAAATAGTATGGTACTTCGTTTCCGGAGGTGCATAGGGTACAGCGGGGCTTGTTTGCCGGCTGGACGCCGCGAAGCGGCGTGTACGACAGGGCCAAATGGGTCAATAGTTTTGTAATTAGCAGCCGCATACTGTCGCCGCGAAGCGGCGTGAACGCAGGCGGGGGTGTGTGCTAACGAGCTCCCCAGTGATACACGCGCCGTCCGACTCCCGGACGGCACTTGTAGGCGCGATTGGAGTGCCGTCGGGCGGCACTGTAGACACAGCCTTCGGAAAGTGCTTTGTGGCCCCTTCCCGAACTTGTGCTACCATGCTTTCGTGGATACTCACCCTTGATGAACGAACTGTGAAGTGGGACCGGTCAGTGATTCGGTATTACTTTCGCTGCAATCGGAGGCGTTGATTTGAACCGCTCGTTCTCGAAATAGGAGCCTTGTGTTGAACAAAACCATCCAATAACTCAAAGGCCGCAACCACGTCGCACACAACGCTCTACCTGCCCCACATGCGTTGCGCCGTCTTGGGTACCAGTGTTGCCAGGCGAGGAAAACAAAAATCAGTGGATACTGTATAGAACTCAATCGAACTCCCTAAAATCAGTTAATAAAATTATGCACTTTTTTTACTCCCAGACTAATCTTTTAGCAAATATCATAAACTATAAAACAGCAGTTTAGATAAAATTGTATTCCCAAATTGAGCTATAATTAAGAAAAAAAAACTTTGCTATACTAAAATGAGTGTTATTTTTATTGCGTCACTCTGCTGCAATGTCCGGCAGAAATGTTTTAACGTCCAAAAGTCGGTTTGATTGTATCAACTATTCCGATGACTTGACTCAACGCTGCATTACAAAAACCCAAACTCTTCTGCGTGAAAACGGATCTACGTGGATGCGAGTTGCAAAACCTCTTCGTGGTCTGGAAACACTGTACGGGCGGCCGTCTTGAGTTTCGGTTTCTCCGCATTTCCTTCTAGGGCATGGACGCTCCGCCACTGAGTGCGATTCAGAAATTTTATTGTTTTCCGACTTCCGACTGATCACCCAACGTGGCCGAAGAGCTAGGCCGTCATGCGCTTCATCTCTGAGGACACTCTTTTTTCGATGCGAACACCGATGAAATCGTACTGTTTAGCGGTAGACTGCCTACGGTGTTACATGCGACTCAAAATCTTTTTTTTTTTTTTATTAACAAAAGTGTTTTATTGTTTTTTTTTGGGGGGGGAAGCTTTGTATTTCAATGGAAACTGTTCCCTGGGAAATATTTTTCAGACGTTGCAAGAGCTAAACTGGTTTCAGATAGGAAAAATTGGGTTGTGTGTGTGTTTATAGAGCCTGGAACTTGGTCTGTCTCACAGGGGCGACTAGTCTCCCAGCTGTAGATGAGCAATTTAGCCAGTGCAGTACAACCGCTAGCCTGGGGTCTTTAACGTGCACCACGCAGTAGTGATACACGACCGCACGCCGGTACGATGCTCATCCAAAAGATAGCACTTACCTCAAGCACAGTTGACGGATGTTTCGCTAATATTGAAGATTTGTTCAACCCTGGCAGGATAACTGCATTGACTTTCTCAAGACTAAACAACTTTTTTTTTCACCTCGGCTGCGACAAAAAAAAAAAATAACAAAAAAAAAGCGATGTGAAAAAATGAGTGTGAAATGAGGTTGGCACCACCCGTGTTGCTCCACTCGACGTCCGCCACGTAAGTTTTCGCCGCCGCGGCCGTCGAATTTGTAGCCACTGCGATAGCAAAATCCCTTCTCCATGAATGGTGAGCAAACAGACACGTAGTCTGTGTCTGTTATGTTTTCTATTCAAGAATATTTCAACAACAAACTTCTGTTTTGTTTTAGATGTGTTTTACAAACCTCGTTTACCGACGCCAGACAAAGTGTATGGAAATCGCTGCAAAGCAACGAGGTTGTTTTTTGGCTTTCCAAAACATTAAAGCAAGGCCTCTGTGGTGTAGAATATTTAAACTCTCGGTATTTTCCGCACACATTGAGCTACTTGCGCATCAAGAAAAACGACTCTACAATGCGCATAAAAAAAAATTCATAAAGAGGTTCGGTACAACTTCGTGAAAAGATTAGAGCCCAGTTCAACCGTTGTAAATGGCTTCACGCCGCGCGATAACGTGCGCATGTTTCTTCGCGTTGTCATTGATTGTTTTCCTAAAATTTTTCTCAAGATTTGTGAAACAAAATATCAATAATAAAAAAAGCTGGAAAAAACGCCCGTTCCTGCTTACATAAAATTGAAAGAATAAAACACAAAGGACAAGCACAGGACAACCACTTTCTTTCGTGAAAGAGAGTGGTTGTCCTGTGCTTGTCCTGTGTGTATCACTTTCAATTTTATGTATTCATGTTCAATCCGCTCGCCTTCACCAGTCCTGCTTACGTCGAGAAGTTTGGGTTGGGAGTCGCTATCAGGTGGATCCTTTTCGCATCCCAAAACAAGATTGAATCGATGTTCTTTTTTTCCCCCTTTTTAAATGTATTTTTTTCACAGATAACGCAGGGCTATCTGGCTACGTTAGCACTGAATCAACATTAGAAACAGGGACATAGGTACTTCATGAAGCGCAGCAACAGGAGCAACCTAAATGAGTGACTCGCGGTTCTAACATGAAAGCTAGATCTGTGCTGTATGTGGGAACAAAAACATTAGTGCGTAATTAGCACGTGTAGCCGCCGCAGTGAGGTAAAGCCCCTCTATCCTGGGAAAAGTGGCGCCATTCATTATTGTGGAAATGCTCGAGACACGTGCCGCGTCACATCTGGGTAGAGCAAGTATTCTAGTACACTGTAGCATAACGTCTGAAATCTAGATCAGTGCTGCGCTGTGCAGCCATGATCTTCCCAAGTGCGGCACGTGCCTCGTGGATCCATGCACCTCGCGCTACTTTTGAAACGTGAAGGGGCTTTAGAGTGAGGATCGCTGAAGCGCCCCTTACGTGCTTCTCGCCGGGAATACATTCGTGTTATCTTAGTGCGGACAAAGCCCCAAGGCTACGAGCGCGAGCTCCTAGTGTGACAGCGGCACGGCTAAACGAGCGCTCTAGCTGCAGGACCAACTGTAAAAATTATTGACACCAAGTATAGGATTTCGAACGGAGGCTGATGGCGCGTGTTCCATTTTTGTTTTCTTGGTTTAAATATTTTTATTCATTAGCGCGCGTGGATAGATGCTGTAGTGCCGCTTTATATTGGCACGCTCACGCCCTCGCCAGACAACACGGCCGTCGCTCCGCCATCACTCCCTCTGACCAGACAAAGGAGCCCCGCAAAAGATGGGACGTTTGCAGTATTGATCTCTATGAAAATATACCTAATACTAAATTACCGAAGCATCAAGAAGAATGCCGGGATTGGTGTTTCAGGCGCCGCACGCCTATGCCTTCCCCGTGTAAAAGATTCGAAGTAAACAACCAAAATAAAGCTTTGAAGAACGTGCGTGTAAGATGCAATTTGTTTTAGACATCTACTTTGGAAAGTTACTAATGTGAGACCAGCACGTGCAGCGCGTGGAACACCAGTCCCTGCATTCTTCTTGATGCTTGGGTAATTTGGCGATAGGTCTATTACTGATCGCGCATACCCGCTTGGTCGCTGAAGGGCTAGTGAAGTCACCGGGCGGCCATCTTGCAAATAAACAAATTGCGGTTTTGCTAGCGTTACAGAGGCAGCCGTCAGCGTGCTGGAGAAACGTTTTCTACTCGTTCGTCGTCATTCGCTAAAAGAGGTTTTCCAAGACCCTGTGTAAGCGTTGAGACTTACTGTTGAGAACACGTGGAAAATTTTACGAAAGTGCAGGGCCGCACGAAAAAGGCACAATTCGTCGAGAGCAAGTTTCATCGGTCTCGCGACGTAATCAAAATTTCCTTGTCACGCCTAAGTGCTACGTCTCTGTGCCTTCGTACGCTTGGATACCGATCAAGATTCGACGTCATGTGGATGTGTTTTACTAGTACAATGTGTGTGAAGGTGTGTGTGCCTCTACAGCAGCGTTTTACTTGACTCTGCCGACTGTATTTGTAACTTGCGGCACTCGCAATCCAGAAACGAGAGTGGCGACGGAAGAAGGGGGGGGGGGGGGGGAGGTACGTTATTTTTACGGGTTACAGAATACCAAGGAACAGCAGCTCATCACTGATCAGTGGTCTGACCCGTGGGTCTGACTCATGATCAACAACTGCACGTGACATCAAATTTGAGCGCGGCTCGATTAATTATGATTGGTGAACGGATTGCACTCCGCTTCAAAGATTTTCAATCTCGCCGTCTTGTACTTTTGCCTTCTAAAACCATCCTTGCTCCGCAGCGTTGCTCTATTAGTTCTGCTATGTCATCGATTAGAGATCAGTGCTGCAATATTTTGCGGGGCGCCTTTGTCTGGCTAGAGGGAGCGCGAACCACCCCTCTATTAGGGTGCCTCAATGTGCGTTTGTCATAGGGCGAAGACACCCATTGTTGTATTGAAAACTGCCTGCGCATGCCGAATGACCTTAAAATGGCGCCAAAGCGCCGGGCAGGGCTAAGCGCTCGCTCCGAACGAGATCGAAGCGCGGGCATTCTGGGCATAGAAATGGCCGAGATGCCGCCACCCTAAGACAGACGTGGCGAAAGTGTATGAAGGCACCCTAGCCTCTATCCTTGGAAAAGTGGTGCCATTCAGTGTTGTGGAAATGCTCGAGACACGTGCCACGCGCCCCTTCTGTGAAGAACATGTCGTCTAAAATCTAGCTCCGTGCTGCGCTGTGCCGCCATGATCTTCCCAAGGGCTGCACGTTGCACGTGCCGCGTGTATCGACGCATCTTGCGCTACTTTTTTTTTTTTTAACATGAAGGGTCTTTAGTAAGGATAGAAGCCCCTTCATATCTTAGAAGTAGCGCATAGCGCGTCGATGCACGAGGCAAGTGCAACGTGCAGGTCTTGGAAAGATCATGGCGGCACAGCGCAGCACTGAGCGAGATTTCAGACGCCATGTTCTTCCCAGAAGGGGCGCGTGTCACGTGAGGGACTTTAGTAATGATGGCGGAGCGGCGATGGAACTTAAAGCGGCGCCGTGTCGCCTGGCGAGGACGCGAGCGTGCCTACATAAAGCGGCACAACAGCCTCTATACACGCGCGCTACTGGATAAAAATATTTCAACTAAGAAAACAAAAATAGAGCACTCGCCATTAGCCTCCGTCACCTTAGCCTGGACCAGTAAAACAACCTCGTTGCTTTGCAGCGATTCCATTACACTTTGTCTGGCGTCTGTAAACGAGGTTTGTAAAACACATCTAAAACAAAATTGTTGTTGAAATATTCTTGAATAGAAAACATAACAGACACAGACTACGTGTCTGTTTGCTCACCATTCATGGAGAAGGGATTTCGCTATCGCAGTGGCTAAAAATTCGACGGCCCCTGCGGCGAAAACTTACGGGGCGGACGTCGAGTGGAGCAACACGGGTGGTGCCAACCTCATTTCACACTCATTTCTTTTTTTTTTGTCGCAGCCGAGGTGGAAAAAAAGTTGTTTTGTCTTGAGAAAGTCAATGCAGTTATCCTGCCAGGGCTGGAACAAATCTTCAATATTAGCGAAACATCCGTCAACTGTGCTTGAGGTAAGTGCTATCTTTTGGATGAGCATCGTACCGGCGTGCGGTCGTGTATCACTACTGCGTGGTGCACGTTAAAAACCCCAGGCTAGCGATTGTTCTGCACTGGCTAAATTTCTCATCTACAGCTGGGAGACTCGTCGCCCCTGTGAGGCAGACCAAGTTCTAGGCTGTATAAACACACACACAACCCAATTTTCCTATATGAAACCAATTTAGTTCTTGAAACGTCTGAAAAATATTTCCCAGGGCACAGTTTCCATTGGAACATAAAGCTTTCTAAAAAAAAATAATAATAAAACATTTTTGTTAATAACAAAAAGAAAGAAAATTTTTTTTGAGTCGCATGTAACACCGTAGGCAGTCTACCGCTAAACAGTACGATTTCATCGGTGTTCGCATCGAAAAAAGAGTGTCCTCAGAGTTGAAGCGTATGACGGCCTAGCTCTTCGGCCACGTTGGGTGATCGGTCGGAAGTCAGAAAACAATAAAATTTCCGAATCGCACTCAGTGGCGGAGCGTCCATGCCCTAGAAGGAAATGCGGAGAAACCGAAACTCAAGACGGCCGCCCGTACAGTGTTTCCAGACCACGAAGAGGTTTTGCAACTCGCATCCACGTAGTTCCGTTTTCACGCAGAAGAGTTTGGGTTTTTGTATTGCACCGTTGAGTCAAGTCATCGGAATAGTTGATACCACTGTTCTCTATGTCTATTTGCTGGATCGCGTTTGACCAGCTCCTCCTATGGACCGGAATGCGGTCACTGGCGGCCATCTTTAGGTAGAGTTATATCATCTCTAGCAGGGGGGGGAAGGTGCCGCCGCTTCCAATGCACCCTCCTCAGAATTTACGGCGCTCCGTGGGGGCCGCCATGTTAAAACTTGAGACCAGTGTTGCTGCATCTGTAGGTCGTCTTTAAGTTAGAGCTGACGGAGAAAATCTGGCAACGGCGCAACGCCGATGTACGCTGGAAGCTAGAGCCGGTTTGCTTTCGTTGTTTTTGTTTGGTCGGAGAAAATCTAGCAACAACGCACGTTCAAGTTTCAACATGGCGCCGGTATTGCTTCGGCGCTTCGGTTTGACCACGTTTGACGCGGTTTGCCAGCACATTTAGCGAAGACGTGACGGGAGAAGTGCCCCTGTGATGGTCCCGAAAGACGGAAAGTATCATTCGTAATCGTCGTGCGTGCTTTGAAAGCGAAGGGAGTGACAGGGTCCACGAGTGCGCAACCACAAGCCAAGGTTCACGACAGCGCTCCGTTGACTTCGGTGATCTTGTTCTGTTTGGTGCATAGAGATAGGTTTGGTGCAACACGGCGATGCGACAAAGAGTTGAAACGTTGGTGGTGTGTCGTGCGGTGCTTGGAGGTAGAATCCCATACTAATACGAAGCGCAAATTGGTTATTGTGGCGTTGAAATTCAACGGGTTCAGTTCCGTCGTCGTCAGCTGATCCGGTCCAACTGGTCCGGGAGGACGCAGCGAGCGCTTTTAAAAGTAAATCTTCCTTCGTTTCGTTTCAAAATGTGGAAGATTCTCGACGCATACCGTAAGTAAAAAGCTGCGGGCGTTTTCAACAAAATTACGTCGTTTTAAATGAACAATGGACTACGGATTCTTGACCTAGACCTTCCGTTTTTATGCTTCGTGTTGTTGGCGTTTGCACAGCGACGCACACCGCCCGAGTAGATGATTCGGTCCTGCAAACGACCGGTCATACAGAATTTCAGAGAAACATAAGTCACCACTGATATTTTCTTGTAAATCTCGTGTGAATTTGTTGCGCTCGTCATGCGGTGTGAATAAATTAGGGCAACGTTTCCTACCTGCCTACGGATGCATGAACTGAGACCATTTTTTACGTAGTGAACATAGCGTTTTTTCTTTATTTTGGAAAGAGGTGTTGGTGAATTTATTATGGTACAATCACTTGAGAGTTCAGAAATTGGAGAGAGCGAGCATGCTTTCCCAACTTTGTCTCTTTTCTCTCTGGCATTGCCCCAAGTTTCAAGTTGCAGTTTCAGTAGACATGCCTACTAGCAGGTACAAACTGCTCTAAAGCAGATAAAAGACTGGTAAGTCAGGGCGGTGCGGACTCCGTGTTTCGCGCTTTTCGCAAGGTGACTGGGTAAGTGCTTTTGCGAGGTATGCGGAGTCGCAAACGATTTTGTTATGCCCGTTGGTTGCGTCTCTCCAGCAAAATGAATAAGATGATCTACAAAGGCGCAATCACAAGCCAATATTTACGATAACCACGATAACAGTGCATTTGATTCGGTGGTACGTGTAGTTTTATTTTACCCTGGTTTCTGCAACAGCGTGTCATGACGAAGAGCTGGAACGTTCACGGTTTGTGCGGGGGGAGGCACTCACTTGATCGAATGACGTTTTAGCGAACGCCCACGTTTGACCCAGGGGCAGATCCAGAGCTCCGTTGTTTTTGTTTTTTTTTGCGGGGGCGGGGGGGGGGGGGGGGCGAGGGGGGGAGGGAAAATCTAAACTCTAAAGCAAGATAAACAAGACTCCGGTTGCGCCTTTTGTTTTAACCACCGCAGAACCACACTGCGCCGACGGCCCCTAGATGTGCGCCGCTGCGCCGACTTTTGGTTCTAACTTCTAAGCCGTGCTTTGAAACCGCCGCCGCGGACTTCAGTCTAAGCGACGGAGTGGTTCTCCAAGTGTGTCGCCTGCTAGGGTGCGGCCTACCCTATTTCGAACCCTCGTCCTTGAGTACCGAGCTTCCTACCACCTGGCAGGACGGGAGTTGGTTTTATTTCGGGGGATCTACCCATGTCAAATCGCCTTTTAAGAAGGGGGCAGGGGGGGGGGGGGGGGGGGGGTCGACTGTTTGGAGGGTAGGCGGCCGCCCCCGTCGCCTCCCGCCTCCCCCTTGGGTCTGCCCCTGAATTGACAGAAGCCCGCGTCGCCCGCATCGTGAGTGCACTTGGGCTGTTGTAGTGGCTCTAGGCTGTTGATGCTCAAGCCTTTCATCCGCGGCTTGCCGTCAGCTGATCCGGCTGCTCGACGGTGGGGAAGCGGCGAAAGTGACCTCTGAAGCAAATCTAAATCCTTGTTCATCCAGTTATCCGGTGTCAAAGTGTGGAAGGTGTCCAAAGTGTACTGAGGGAGGGAACTACGAGCGTTTGCCTTGCTTTCGTAACCGAAACCAGAACAGCGAGATAACTGCCTTGCGTACTCCAAAATGATGGAAGCAATAAGTTGCCAAAACCTGTTTTTAGGGTTTCAAGCCGAGTAAACAAGACAAATATAATTAAACTTCTTTGTCTGTATGCAGGAGGACTTATATAACACAACAATACATTCTCTTTCCAAAACGGAAAGAGAGTAAAAATTAGTTCGCCGTATTTGGCAGCAACTTCTCCACTGCAAAACCTATGCTGGCAACGTAAGCGGTTTTAATATGGCAGCCTCCGCTTTGCGCCGCGTTCCCTTTCCCTCCTTCCCCCCCCTGATCTCTAGCCATCATAGTAATATGGCGGACAGCACAATGGCGGCAGGCTGCCATAAAAATAGCCGTAGTCTAGTAGTACACTGTACCGTGGGTGACATTTCGTGCTTGATTGAAGTTGTTCTATGAAGCAGATTCTTGAAACCCGGCGTGAACGGTAGCCTCATCTTTGAGGACCCGGCTAAAGTTCTACGAAAGCGCAGTACCGGGGGAAAGCAGCGCAGCTCGCATCAAAAGCAGACTCCGTACCGTCGTCTGCTTTCGATGCTCCTTTCGATGCGACTTTCGATACGTGCTGTGCTGCTTTTCTCCCGGTGCTGCGATTTCGTGAAACGTTTACCAGGTCCTCAAAAACCAGACTACTGTTCACGCCGGGTTTCAAAAACATGTTTCGTCAAATAATTTTAATCAAGCACGCAATATCACCCACGCTATTTCGACCGCAGCCTGCCAACCCACCTGCCAAAACGCTATCTGCCATGGATGGATGATAGCGGCTGCAGCAGCTTACATTGGCTAGAGGTGATATAACTCAACCTAAAGATGGCCGCCAGTGACCGTATTCGCGGAGCGGGCAAACGCGATCCAGCAATTGTCATAGAGATCAATGGTTGATACAATCAAACCGACTTTTGGACGTTAAAACATTTCTGCCGGACATTGCAGCAGAGTGACGCAATAAAAATAACACTCATTTTAGTATAGCAAAGTTTTTTTTCTTAATTATAGCTCAATTTGGGAATACAATTTTATCTAAACTGCTGTTTTATAGTTTATGATATTTGCTAAAAGATTAGTCTGGGAGTAAAAAAAGTGCATAATTTTATTAACTGATTTTAGGGAGTTCGATTGAGTTCTATACAGTATCCACTGATTTTTGTTTTCCTCGCCTGGCAACACTGGTACCCAAGATGGCGCAACGTATGTGGGGCAGGTAAAGCGTTGTGTGCGACGTGGTTGCGGACTTTGAGTTATTGGATGGTTTTGTTCAACACAAGGCTCCTATTTCGAGAACGAGCGGTTCAAATCAACGCCTTCGATTGCAGCGTAAGTAATACCGAATCACTAACCGGTCCCACTTCACAGTTCGTTCATCAAGGGTGAGTATCCACGAAAGCATGGTAGCACAAGTTCGGGAAGGGGCCACAAAGCACTTTCCGAAGGCTGTGTCTACAGTGCCGCCCGACGGCACTCCAATCGCGCCTACAAGTGCCGTCCGGGAGTCGGACGGCGCGTGTATCACTGGGGAGCTCGTTAAAGGCACGACCACATTGGCGTCGCGGAGGCCTGCGGCGCGGCGGTCGGCGCTGCCGTTTGCCGACCCAAACCAGTTTTCGGCTTCAACGGCGCGACGTACGGCGCCGCAGAGTCAACCGCTCCGTGCGCGGTTCAAAGCCGGGCGCCGCACGCCGCAGAAGAGAGGAGCCAATGGGAAGTGGCGTAGATAGTGACGTCGCGATGCCATGGCAACGCTCAAGCCGGTCCTCGGCTCGTCTTTCACGTTCCGAAGGACGCGTTTCGCGTCGTCTGCTCTTCTTATTTTCCCCCGATGCCTTCCCCAACGGAGCGGTTCCTTGAAACTGTGCGACTGTTTCCCTTTTTATATGACAAGACGCAGCCAGACTACCTAGATAAGGACGCTAAGAACAACCGCTGGGAAATTATAGGAGAGGAATTCGGAATTACAAGTGAGTTTCTCCGTGGCACTTGTTGCATGTCGTCTGTGTTGTGACGGATGTCGTGTTGATTTGGTGGCACTTTCGAAAGTAGCCTTCATCTCTGGCGCGCCGCCGGGGCAGCAAAGCCCCGGCGGCGCGCCAGACCTGTCCTGTCCCGCGGTGTTTCGGTAGAACCAACTCGGCCGGACCCAAAACCTGCGCCTCCTTCCCTTCAGAGCGCGGCGACGTCGCAAGATCAACGAACAGGCTAGGATCATCACATTCACGCTGATCACCAGGTCATTATGGATTCCTACCATGTGTGGCAGCGGGTGCGGAACGGAAGAATGTAACGAAGAGCAGACGACGAAAGAGCGGGACATCCGACGGGAGGCGCGATCGCGGGAACCAGTGCTGTCACGTGACGCCTGCAAAACGGAGGCCAATGTGGACACGAGCGTTTCGCCGCAGTAAGGTTGCAACGCCTATTGGCTGAGAGAAAAAAGCAAAAACAAGCAAAACAACACAAATCGGAAGTGACGTAAGTTTTTGTTTTTTTAATTTTATTTTTTGCGCGCGTACGTATATTTTTGTTTTGTTGTTACTTTTGGTTCCTCCCAGAGGGTTCCTCCAATTGTTTGTTCGGCGCTTTTCGGAGCGGTCGCGTCGGTTCCAACGGTCTTTCTTGTTTTATACGTTGTCGTGTTATGTGCCGCGGTATTGCTAAGTGGAGTTGGTCGTGATATTCAATGCTTGGGAGCGAGCGTCGGCAGTGAAGTGAAGTCCACAGTGTCCACAGCGCATTCATGCAAGCTAGCGGGCCCCGTCTCGCCACATCGATGCCCGTGGGACGCTTGTTCGGAACGTAAAAGGTGAGTGGAATTTACCTACTGGTGGCGGCGTTCGATCGTCGATTCGGCACCGCTGTGGTGGAATTTGATAGCGCTTGGCTACCTCACGTAGCGTCGGGGACAAAGAAGATAATAGAGATAATCAACGGGAGTGGCATGTGACGCCTCCTGCGCCCCATTTGCATTCAGTAATCGCACTTCAAGAAGGACCAAGCGCGTTGGGAATGTCGGCTTTTGACGAACTCGTGCAGTCACAAAAGCGTTCTGTCGAAAGACGGGATTTACAAACAGATCAGGCTTCGCGAATGGCCCTCCCGGCGCGTCGAATTTGTGGCGGGTAATAATGTTACTGTTCATCCTGGTAGGCCTGCGATGGTGTTTTCTGCACAAATACTGTACTCTGCCTCGTGGTACATTTACACCTGCAGCAGAACTGCTACGCGATTCTGCTACAGGTTAATCGCGAAGAGTTGTGCTCTTCCATAATGTGCATGTTAAAGTGACAACAAATAAGTGCCTCTCTGTTCTAGTTCTCCTCTGGTATTCAACTGGTTGTATTTTCTACTACATTTTGTTCACAAAGCCACTGCGAGACAGGCATTGTTGATGTATACTATCCAAAATAATGCTTGAGCATGAGGCGAGGTAACAGAAATACTTCTATATGTGCATGCTTTTTGTGTTTTTGTGAGACAAGGTAACAAAAATACTTCTTTAGGTGCCTGCTTTTTATGTTTCTGCAATTCACCGGCTAGACCACTCTTCTCATGGTTATTGTTTTGTTGGGTGCCAAATTTTCCACCCCAGGTGTCCGATGCTTGCGGCTGATGGCTTCTACCTATGTGCATCAAACAGCGGGCCTGCACCTTCGCCGAGACAGCAGTAAAACAGTTTTGGGTAACTGCAGCGACTGGGTCACCGATGCCGTTCCACTTCCTGCACTGCACTCCGCGTGGGTCAAAGGGCCAGCGCATGCCTTTTATGGGTTGTCGCCAGCCATAGTGAGTATGGCTTGGAGTCACGTCATGCGAGTGAAATGCTTGTCACCTGAGTGACGTCAGGGGGGGGGGGGGGCACCGCCGCTGCCGCCGTTGGTGGGGCTATGACCCAATGGTTTGCGATCACAGACCGCTAAGCACCATTGCACTGTTCCTGGATGAACTAGCCGCTCTTGAGGAAGAACAGGGTGCTTTGGGAAGAGATATGGTGTCCGCTTTTTCACTAGCTCCAGCTATCGCCACAGACATTTTGTCGAAAGGAGCAACATAGACGCCGCTGAATGGCCGCAAGGGGCCTCTCTTCTGACCGAGGGGGTCAAGATAGTCCCGTTTCAACAGAGGCACTATCGAAAACAATATGAGCGTGAACGCGCCTCCGTGGCGACAAGCGGAGGCGCGTTCACGCTCATATTGTTTCTGATAGTACCTCTGGGGGTATTGTACAACACAGGAAATAAAGGGCCCGAAAGTTTTCTACCTCGACGAGGTGTGGGTTATGGCAGGACCAATTTTCTCAAAGGTGCGAGTAGACACAAATGCGGCTCTGTTCCGTGGACACCTTCATGTGTGGTGGCACGAGGCAGTCATTGCTTAACCTTGCTTAAAGATCAACGACTGGACTGGTCAAGGGTGGCATGCCTGAGAGTGGGACAGTAGACAGCTGTTATATACCAACTTCATTCACCCCTTGACTGACAGGGCACTGGAGGCTACATGCTCGGTGAACCAGCTGATTGTCAGTCTTGCATTACTTATCATGCCCCTTTCTCATACAGACGTGCAGGTCGGACATGAGGCAATAAAAGCTTGGCCCACCAACCACATGGCTCCTACCGCCCTGTCAGCGTAGGGGTGAACGGAGCGTGGGGGCGGCAGAGTTGGTGGGGTCTGCTGAGTGCTTCTGGCGTAGCAGCTCGGCAGTGGTGAGTTACTAGAGCACAAAATGCAATACCGCACTTTACTCTGAATGCTGCGAGCCATTGGAGCCAATCCAGTGCCGAAGGTGTGTCACATGGCCTGTCCGTTGGGTGCAACGGCACGTGGAGCACAGTGTCATCTGGCAGCGACAAAGAGTTGGATTGGCTCCGGTGGCTCGTATCGTCGGCTGCGGTGCAATACAAGATGAAACGGAGTAGAATGTGATGGTGTGTCGCATCACAGAAGGTGAGCAAAGTAAACAGATAAAAGTTTGATTTTTAGAGTGCATCACAGGCGCCCCAGGGCGGGCGAGGAGGAACCTCCTCGCCCATCGATATATTGACGGGGGACCGGGGGGAGAAGGGCCTCTGGGGACTGGGCGGTGCCGAGAACAGGCAAGTGTGTGCGACCGGATCTCGGGTAATCGTGGGAGACGAGGCCTGGGGGCCCTCTTTGTGTTTAGCTTGAGCTTTACGTGCGAATATCATTGTAATGTCGCATGTCTTTGCAGTTTAGATTGAGTGTTTTTGAGCGTTGTGTTTTAGGAACAAATAAAAGGGAGCGGAATTCCCGCTCGCGTGAAAGAACCAGGCTGGACTCTGGTTGTTTGACGGACCACGTGGGATCTGGCGTATCGGCGGCAGTATGCGATTTCCTACGATGTGTCCTTTAAGTTTCATATATTTTGGTCTTGCATTTTAACCACTATTGTATAACTTGTTCACACCATTGTTTAACATGTTTGTTTCCTATTGTTGCATTTACATTTGCACTGTGTAATGCCCCTGGCTCAAGGGTAAAATAAAGGAATAGAAACAAACCGATTCTGTAAGCTGCCAAGTTCAATTATAATCTCCTCTTTCTGGATATGTACTGTATAGACTGAGCACCGGCCCTGGACAAGCGTAAGTCCATTGCCACAGACTGAATGCCAGCAGAGCTGGAGAGCCTCGCTTGTGTTTGGTCCCATGGTGGTGCACATTAGAGCACTGTGTGGGCCCTACTTTTCGAGGCCAGTCCCGGGCCTCCTGGCAACCCGTTCTGTTCGTCCTGACAACAAAGTGCGCTTAGTCAGCATAAAAAGATTACTGTTACACTTGTTTGAACAAGATTGCAGCTTTAGCGGGCTGCTCGACTGCCATGTTGTGGCAGCATTTTTTGAAAACGAGTTTCTTACATAGGCTGCACTCAATTAGAATGCTGGGAGGCATATTAATCACATTTGTCCAATCTGTCTGCCAGAATGTGTGAAAGTAGAACAGATAGCACATCGCTCTTGGTAGAGCAGCTCAACCTTGACCAACGTTTACGGTAGGCCTCCGCAGTGCTCTAGATGGAACAGATCTAATTTCACTCTCCTTTATCACAGTGTGGAGCTAAAAACTAGTGTGCCCTACCAGCTGGTGGTGGTGTGGTGACCATAGCTGGATGCCGGTACTTTGCTTGGCAGGACTTAACCGAGAAAAAGTTTTCGCCTTTTCCCAAGTTTCACTGAGGCACAGTATAGACCATTCCAGTTAGACCTCTCTGGGCGGCACCTTTTTGTTCGACAGCAGCGCCCTTTCCGTACATCCGGGAAGTTTGGCGGGATAAAACGAGAGAGAGGGCACGCGCTTGACTCCGCTAGCAGACGTCAAAACAGGAGGTTGCCATTCTCAATCTCCATCTTTGGGCTCTACGGAACATAGAACTCTCGCTCGTGGCTGCCGTTGTGAGGTGGTTCGCGTTCTTAGAATAGTTGTGGCTACTCCAAAATCAGCCTAGAGCTTTCTGTTGTTCTACTTCGGTAAATGATCAACTCACATATCTTTTTTCCCTTACTTAAATAGCAGTTGAGTCAGCCGGCAGTACTACCCTCAACTACTGCGTGTATTGCGGCAGGAGAGCACGTCTGTATTTATTATTTCAGACATCCACTCATGGTCGCTAAAGGCCTACACCAGTACAAACTTTGTATAGTAAAAAAGGTACAGCCAGCGGATTCACTTTTCGCCCGAGAGACCGGCCAGTCTGACACAGTTTTCCCTATATTTGCACACAGATAACAGCGCAATTGGGCTTTGTTAGTCTTTTTATCTAGCATAGTAATACACGATAACTGGCATACCAAAATCTGCGCATCTGCGATTGAAATTTCCAAAGTGACGCGATTTTAAACAGAGTTTGTACGCCAGCCGGATGCTAGGTACTGCCCACTCGGCGGGGCAGACGACATGCAGGTGAGAGGGGGAGGGCATTTTTTTCTTTTTTTACCCTCTCTGCTATGCCCCTAATGGAACGGTCTATGGTTTGCTGCCTGATGCGATCGTAGAGCATGTATCCACCACTTAGAGCTACATGAGACTGGTTTGATCAAAATGAGAATTATATATTCTCCTTTCAGAAATACAAAGTAGTAAACTTTATAACTTGCCATATAATCCTTTTTTGTTTTTAAGCTTTCTTTTGAGCAAACAACATCAACAGCCGGCATTGAGTTAAAGTATGCCTTTAGTCGGCAAGGCTTTGAACAACTATTGCATTGCCACAAAGCAAGAAGAAAAAAAAACCTAGCATATTGTCTGCTTTTTTCCCCTGCTCTCTCTTCGGACCACCGGTATGCCGATGGTGCAAATAGTCGTAATCTGTTATAAAATAAGGTGCGTAAGTTGTGCACATAATGATAGCATGTAGTTATACTTCGTCTCACCTTAGTATAGACTAGTGTTAGCCGCTCGTGCTAGAAACGCGAGCTAGTCGCTTTGAATGAAGCCGCGGCGGCTGCACGAGCGCTCGTGCAGCAAGCGCTCTAGTTAATGCAGTCAAGGCTGGCCGCTCGCGCTAGCGCAGCTTTCGCGGTTAGTCCATGCTAGGGTGAGACGAAGTATAGGTAGTAAAAATAAGTGTCAGACAACACTTCACAAAGCAGAACAAAAAAGTGCAATAAAATGCAGCCAAAAAAAAAACAAAAACAACAATATGCCTTTGCCCAGGAGCGGAGGGGAGAGAGGAGCGACAATTTGAAGCCACTTTATGGCGGCTGTGTCATGTGATTCCAAGATGGCAGCGCAGTATGTGGGCTCTTTTGCAGTGCTTTTCAATGCGGCCGCAGAACATGAACATAGGATTCTTAATAAAGACTGAAAGTAGATGGCAGATATCTTCTGGCACCTAATATTTTGACAAGCCTTGCATGAAAGGCTTTTCTTTTTCTTACCTGGAACATGGGGCTGAAGTATCAAACTGCCCGTGATGTCGCAAACGAAAAAGGATATCACCAGAACATCTCGGTGCGAATAGTCGCTGATAAGATGAGAAATGCAGGGCACCTCTTAATGCCCAACCTCCAAACCTCCGGCGAGCACATCGCCTTTTCTCATGCTTTCACTCTTTGGGATTGTTGAAGCTTGCAAGATGCCAAAGCATTGCCAAATGTAGGAAGCTCCTCCCTGCCATTCTCGTCTTACATTTGGTCCTCGAGGCACACTTCAAGTTGGTACAAAAACGTGATGGTCTACTGAACACCCGTGCACAATTCGGGCGATATGTTAGATACAGTCGTTAACGGAATGCGTATGGCTGGGAGTGTCTTACAAATGTCCGGCCTCTATGCATTGCCGAAGGTAGGAAGCTCATGCTGGAGGCAGGGAACTGAGGTTTCTCCCAGCGTCCTCACCTTGTGAGCGACTTTTAAGAGTAGCAATGCTACGCCATGCAATAAAGGTTTTTACGAAACCAATTTGTGGTTGATCTTATCAAAAGCATGTTATAAATTAAAATAAATTACTTGAACTTGCTTCCGTCAAAAACAAATGGTGCTGTGTATTCAAATTTACATAAAATAGTTTTTCCTGAGCAACCTTCGAAAAAAAATTGCATTGAATAGTGCCGCTTTTTAACTGGAGTAAAAAGACCCATGTCTGTGTATAACTATCTAGACACTTTCAAACGAGCATACAGTAAGGAAACGAGGCAATGACTGTCTACCCTATACATGTCACCAGCGTCCTTTACTTGCACTACGAGACCTCTTCCAGCACAATGGAAGATCATGATTTCTCGGAGATGGAATGCATGCTTGAATGAAGGGACAAACAAATCGGTGCCGCCCTTAACAATAAAAGAAGATATAAAATCTGCACTCACAGAACAGACTGGTTTTAATTTCTTTATTGCTTATAACATTTCGGTGTCAACTGGATTGATTGCTGCAATGCTGTTAGTCAATATTAGTGGAAGAAAAGATGTGCTTGCATTGACCAAAGTGTGAACATTGTAAAAACATTTTTCAGGAAACACAGATCTCCAACAATATCCGGTCCCGCTGGGCAATGGTAGCAATACATGTACAAACATTCTCACATCTAGGTCAGTTGACAAGCTTCTGAAAACGCCAGACGCCTTTTTGCGGTGCGTCCGCTCAGTGGCGCCTGCCACACTATCAGCCCGCCCTATGGACAGATCTGGTGGAATGTTCGATGCACATTACCTGCAGTGGAAAGTGATTTTATTGTGGTTCTTATAGCTCTTAGGCACCTGTTTCCGCATTTAGCGGTGTCACCGTCTATGTAACTACCTCGCTAAATTTAGCAGGAAATTGAATTGGTGTTGAGGTCACGCGACGTCAATTTTCCCGCTAAGTCTAGCGGGGAAACTTAACCCGCTAAATTGGGCAGGAAATTTAGCTAACATTTTCTGCTAAATTGGAGGGAAAGGAGAGGTAAACCCTCCCCTCCTCGTCAAGTGCTGCGTTCTATTTTTGCATTACAGAGAATTGTAAACGTCTCATTTTTTTTAACGCTGCTCTTCCGTGGAGCTTGTCAACCGATAGATCTGAGAACATCGGCGTGTACCGCCTGAGCGGAGGCATCTGTTTTCCCAAGCACCGGTTTTGAAACCTCCCTTTTCTTGAATCCTTTCAAGAAGACACTCAGTTGAAGGGCAACTCCGGTCCATACTTTAAATTTTGGGATTATGACAGTGTTTAGTGAGCGTCCCTGAATTGCAAGGTGTAATTTTTTCCTCACTACTGTGCATAGTTTTAAAGATATCGACGCCCCAAAAGTTTGTTTGGGGCGCGGCCAACAAAACTGAAACTAGCCGCTCGAGGCCCCGGCAACACTGGAAATCTGCCGCAATGTGAACGTGACGTCAGGATCGTTCTCGTTCAACGCGTACGCAGGCCGAGCGGCACCTAACTCTGCTGCGCTAGCCGTCTAAAGATATGTAGCAAGAGTTAGTGCATATACCCAAAAGCTAGCGACTGGAAAACCCGTGAACTCGTACAGTGCTGTACTCGGCGGCCGCCGCCGTGCGTGCGCTATGCCATACCCGTCGCTTGTATACCCAAAAGCTAGCGACTGCAAAACGAGTGAACTCGTTCGGTGCCGTACTCGGCGGCTGTCGCCGTGTGTGCGGTCTTCCGTACTCGTCGCTGGGCCTAAATTGTCATCGGGGCTCCGTGGATGGAGTGGCGTTGGTCTATGCCGCGCTGCCAGTAACGTACAGTCCGAGACACGAAGCTTTGAGGCTCTCCGGCATGGGCCGCGGCGCCGGAACACGTGTGCTGGGCTGTACGCGTCTGTTTTTCCGTTCTTTTTTTCCTCGGGCGCGTAAAAGCCGAAATCCAAAGTCCACTTGCCGAACAGCATTCACCCACACCTTCTCCAATTTCCGGTCCGTCGGAAACTTGTGAAAAAGCACCTCTGTGCTGCGCAGCGGGTTGTTTGAGCATCCCACAGCGCTACAAATTGCACTCGGCATCTTTCAAGGAACAGCTGGGCAGTCTTGGGCGCACCGAAGTGCTCCCTAAAACGAGTCTTGGAGTCCTCGCAAGCAAATAAACAAAAGGCTACACCGAAGCTACATGGGCTACAGATAAAAGCAACGGCGAAACACGCCAATCACAAGCCGAAGTAGCGGTGGTAGCGGCTCAGAGAAGCGCACTCCGCGCAACGCCTGGACCGGAGAAAAAAAAGAGAATGATACTGACGTCACGGCCTAATGTTGCTTTAGCGATCGGCAACCCGCTGGCCGCCCGCTAAGGAGCAGCGGCTCGCGGCGGGTCCCATTTTTATTGGCATTAGTTGAGAAAGCAGCGTCCCACGGACGTAATATATTGGGTGCGGTCGTATTTTGTGTCACTACAGCGATACCAGTAATTTATTCCATTTTGAGTTTTGGCCAGAGTTGCCCTTTAAGAGAAAATGGCGACAAACAACCTTTTAGCAAATTGGTTTTTAGAAATACGCAATTCACCGAACTTGGCTGCATGCTCTAGCATTTGCTTGTTCCGCCTTCGCCAATGACAAAGCCGAGCCGGTCAGTCAGCAAGTCAGTCGCTTGGGCGGCCAGCACGTTCAGAGTGTGATAGACAAGTTTCCGTGCATGTCGCAACCCTGCTGTTTTCACAATAATAATTTTACGTTCTGCCTGGTTTACGGCCTAACAAAGAGCGGGTGCTCAAATCATAGGTCAACAAGCCTCACTGAATCGTGTGGTAGCCTTTAGCGTCTTCCAGATTTGCTTACGATATTGATTGAATGGATTCACTAAACGGCGCTCCTCTGCAACTGCTTGTTGTAGGTGCAGTACATTCCGTTAGCGTAACATAAAGGCACACAGCTGAAGCACCTCAGTGATGCCTAGCAGGTAGCGAAACAAACTTCTCTGTAACAAAGCGTGCGTGGTTACCGAGACATCACGTTATTCAGAGTGCAGATGCAGAGTATATCCACTGTACAGCTTTGTCTCCGTATTTGCACTATCTTCTAAGGTATTGTCCAGGCACAGGCGGCACTGCCGAGCAGACAAGCAAAATAAATATTTAACAAAGGGTACTATTCAGTTTTGTACCACCAACATTACCTTCCTGCTTCGGCTCGTCACTAGATAGCTGACAGCTGCCCGATGCTTTCCGGATATGCGGAAGCAAAACATTTCATCAACACAAGTGCTATCCGCCACCGCTTAGCCACGTGTTCTTTGCGAACATAACTGGGCTGCCTAACGATATTATAGAACGCCGTAAGTTAAATAATATATTTCAAAACAAAAGCGGTTCTTGCAATTGCGCAACATAAAAAGAATAGTGCAGGTAGAGCTGCATAGTATCTACGTTTCTGGATATTTGGTAGCAAAATAGCAGGTATTATAAACAGGAAAATTAACCAGAAAGTGTGATGGGTTTGGGAGGGAAACAAACGTGGACAAAAGGCAAGCAGTTCAGAGGAGACGACCCACCGAGCTAACGCTGTACAAAGAACAATCTGAACCTGAAATACTACTTTCTGTACAAACACAAGACACCCACGATATTACACGATAAATAGCCACCAAAATTAACGTACCAATTAGGCAGTGTTGTTCGTAAGTCGCGTAAATTGCTGAAGTCGCAGAACGTTCACGAAACAAAACGGCCATCTTGGAAAAATCAAAATAGTGATGGCGATAGCGATGGGTCTTCTGTAAAAACTCCGAGGACAAACGTAATCAGTTTTTTTCGTTTTCTTGTTTTAATTAATGTAAAAACACATATTCACCTTAGCGGAAACTGAAAATCATGGCAACAAAATAGCCTAAAGTTCGAACATTTAGTTGTGCCGAAATACACTTGGTAATGTCTATAACCCTTGTTTCAGTAATTAAATGCAAACAGAAGAAAACCCTTGCTGATAGCCTTTCCTTGCAAGTGTGAATGGTCAAAAGCCGATGCAATGATTCGCTGAAATACTTCGGGGGATAGCATGCTTATAGTGGCCAGAAATATTAAACGGGGTATATCTATCGTCTTTCCATCAAACTTTTCGGAGCTTAATCTTCTCAATAATTACCTTCTCGCATGTTTCACAGTAATTTGTGGCATGGATTCACCACACTATTTTTGTCAAGTGTGGCAAGAGGTATGCACCACCATCAGAAAAAAATATAACAACTTATTTAATTACGACAGGAAGCCACGAAAGGGGAAGATGGCAAGACCCGATCCACCAAAAAGGAGTGGGCCTAAGAGTGCAGTCTTGTTCCATGATTCAGGACGGTAACCTATGATGAATGCAGAGAACAAAGGAGTCCATCAGGTAAACAGGAACCAATATCTGACCCGAAGATGCAGGGCAATGCAGAGCAGGGGCAAATTTATAGGTCAGCCTGGGGGGGAAGGGAGACAATATCATGGGCAAAATGTTGCCCAAATCCGTTTTGTTAACCTAATATTTGTTATGTCACTAAACACCAGCGTTATTAAAACGCTCAGTTAGAAAACTCGCTCTTGGAACCTGGACCGCTGGCGTCCACCTAGACCAAACTAAATATGATAACAGCGCCACCCTTTTGCGACAAATTAAAACATGCAGGTTGTTTTATTTAGCTACTGCAAAATGGCCCTGCGAGATGGCGCCACGTAGAGTTCCTGTATAGGCTCTTTACAGGAGCCATAGTTGCATGACTGTTTTCTACGTACCACCGCACCACTGCTCGCCGAGATCCGATCATGTGAGGAGCAGACTCAAATGCAGTGCACGAAAGTACACGTTGCACGCACCCTGGCATACGTTCCCCTGCTTTCGAGTGCGCCGTGCTGCCATCCGCCGAATTCAGTCAGATGAGGAGCAGGCTCCATATGCCGTGCAGGAAAGACTGCGTACGGGAATGAACACTCAACTCTGGCTCCCGTAGGGAGCCTATGCAGGAACTTTAGCGCCAGTGGCTCTTCTGTGACTCGACGGAAGTTTCCTTAGTGGCTGCTGTGGGATAAATGGCGGCGTTGCAATAGACTTCTTCCAAAACCGACGCGCCCCATCGCGGCGAAATACCACGCAGTGCACTCTGAAAACTAGTTGGCCACTCAGTTTCCATTTCGACTGAGCAGCTTCATCTCATGCTATCACGCCGCGACCGAATACGCTGCTTGTGTTTTCGATTATCTGACTTTTTTTTACGAATGTACAATACACTCATTCTCGACCGATACAAAACGAAGACCGGGGCACTCTCCTTGGTTCCAGAAGCACCGGATATTATGCGTGCATATGCAAACGTAGTAAGACGTGACTTAGTCACCTCACCCCACGAGTGCATCTTCGAGCTCAGTGTCAGTAATCCCGTCCAGTACCAGTGAACTACAACTGAAATTTGGTCACCTTGAGCCCAACACATATTTTGTTTGCCAAACGTACGCCTCTTGTTACTTCATTGGGCGAAAAGCAAGCCGCATCCTCACAGGAGTATCAAAGTTGAGCCCAGTGTTGACGCATTAACTTTTAAGGAAACACAATAAATTCAACCTCAGTACTGCACAAATGTTACTATGATGTCTTCCTCACGTGATCACATATCTCACACTCAAATTTTATGCTGATAGAAGAATAAGTTTTCGCAAACGCTAAAATCGGCTAGCTACGACGGAGGCCCTAACAAGCGTCCCCTACTCCTCACTAAGCCGTCTTGGACGAGCTTTTACTGACGCCCAAGATCTGTGCCTGAACAGTGTGTCTGTAATGATCTCGGCATACTCAGTCAAGAAGAAAGCAAACACATAACAAATATTATGGCCATTAGCAACCGTCAAATGCGCTTGAATAATTTCGTTCGTTCGGTGCACCACAGGGTTCATGCCCGTCCGGTGCACTTCTGGCGAACGGTGCGACATTGTTCACACAAGTGCTTGACTTATGCTTTCCTTTCTGTATGTGTAAATGTACCTATATTATTGCAGGATAGCTTTATGCGCATACGCAATGTTGAATATTAGTGGAAGGCAAGCGGGTGGGGACTTCACTTCGTGCAGTGCTGCAAGGCAGTACAGATAAGAGATGAGAAGTGTGTTAGAATGGAGCTTTTCAATGGCGCGTCCGAGTTTTACTTTGCATATTCAGGTGATTAAGAAAAACAGTAATGTCAAAAAGTTATATTTCGTCGATGGACGCACGAAAAGCAAAAACAAACAAACAACTTCCTGGTCAACAACATTAATGTAAAGGCACGAGCTCGATGTATGCATACTTATTGGTTGCTACAGCTTGTTGATTCATACACAAGCAAGATCCCCGAGCTTCGCAGCGTCGAGATTCCCAGCACTGGCTCGTCCAGATACCTCGAAACGCTAACAAAAAGGCGCAAGTACAAAAATACAACAAGCATTTATACGTCTCAGGCTTGTGCTAAAGCTTCGAGGTCTGGCCACTTAGGTTAGTTTAAAGACCACAAATGGCGTTCTCGGGACCAGAAAACATGAAATAACGGCCGTTTATAGTCCACACTCCGTGTATATTCTCTTGTCGACGTGTCAATCGAAACCGAAACCATGCCACTCTCCTCCCTGGCTAACTAGTTCCCAGAGTGCAATGCGCACTGTGTTGCATGCAGGAATTTATGGAAGTAGTCTATTGCGTTTAGTTCGGTTCTCGAGTATGGATGGAAGCCACTAATCATTTCTTCCTAACAAATGCTGGCGTATGTAGATTTTTCACTGAAAAAAGTTTACCTTGGGGGCCCTAGTCCCCCCACCCTTAAAATCTGCCCATGATGCATGTGCCAAGAAAATGAGGGAGAAGAGTGGAAGAGAGCACGCGGGGACGTCAGGACACCCGAGCTCTGGTTAGAAGGATTGGTGGGTACACCTAAAGCCAGGTGCCTTTGTCTCCACTGCACTCGTCGAGGACGTCTGAATGCAAGAGCCAAACACTGGACACCGGCATTCTGCAGTCGAACGTGTTCGACGAGTGCAGCAGAAACAAAGGCTGCCTTTATCTCCACTGCACTCGTCAAACGCATTCGAATGCATATGCGAAACGCTGGACACCGACGTTCTGCATGTGCAGTACAGAAAAAGGCAGTTAGCATTAGGTCTACCCACTAATCGTTCCAATCGGAGCTCTGCGTTTTGACATCCCTGCACTCTCATCTCCTACTCTCTCTCAATTTCTTGGCACATAGAGTTCTGGAAGTTTAACAACAGTGGCCAGTGAAAAATCCAACAGAGATGACATCCACACACAAAAAAAAAAAAGCAGCTTTCTTTAGGATTTTTTAAAGGTGTTCTAAATTGCACAGCACTCGTAGGATCTCTTCACACTTGACCCGTCGCCCGTAGCACACTCCAGGACTAATCGCCAGACGGTCATCAATTCACAAGACCGTCCCACACGATCTCGCAGGTCCCCCGAAAATGGGAGACGTGCGGAGGAGTGCGAGAGTAGGCCAGCAGGGTGGCATACTCTCCCTGACAAGATTCGGAACGAGCAGGCTTAAAGCCAGACGACTCCAGAAGGAATGTCTGCACGTCCGCAGCTTACGTCCCCTTGGGGGAGGGAAACCAGTGGCTCCCACAACAGCCATTCGCTTTTCCTTTAACAACCTTATCAAGACTTCTTCAATACAGCCGTCAAATAAAGCAATTGTGCTCAGCGGCTGAAGAGCTGCGCTTGTTTTGACATTCAGTAGGTGCACCGAGAACTCCAACTCGAACTACTCCGTTCGGAGCTGAGGGAGCCGGAACTGAACGCACCATCACCACTACTGCAAGGGAGGTCACGGGGAAATATTGTGTCCCTGAACTGCTCCTGCCGCTTCAAACACCTTAGAGTTGTCGGAGCTGCTCGTACCCTAACCCAGCAATGCGTGTTGCTGTGGAGAGGGGAATAACACATCAGCTGCCCAAAAACTATATGAGTAACTTATCCCATGAGTAGCGGGCCTTATAGCAAGCTCGTTTCAAACGCACTGGCATTATGCGAGTCATCTCCCAGAGTGCCGCACGAAGAACCGGTCTCAAACTAACTTACCGAGTGCAGCCTGATGCTGTCACCATCTGCATTGTAGTAAGAGTGCACACCTCAAACTGAAATTAGCGCTCCGCTGTTCGGCATGACGGGCAGGAATGCGATTGTGAGTCGCTGCAACGTGTAGTTTATAACTTTCATGACTTCAAACAGCTCGGCTGTAAGAGATAACTACAGATGGCATTAGTTCCTGTAACCAGCTCAGTACAAAACTGCTGTAACTTTTTGTTGAACGATACACTGGAAAAAAACTGTTTGCGCAAAAGCTTGATTAGAGCAAACGCAAGAAATTTGAAGGCTAGGCACGCCTTGCGGAACAAAAGGATGCCCACACGACGCTTTCTCTGAAGCGTCGTGTGGTTAATTTTAGGGTTAGAATATTGTTTGCCAGTTTCATGCTGTTTTGGATGGGTGTGAACTTGGTGGCGGGCCCAGGATAGGGACTACAAATGTTGAGATAGGCAGGCCTTTGGGCTCTTAAGGACACCGAAAGAGGCAACAAAGACCTAAAATAGGCACTCTAAAAATCAAACTTTTATCTGTTTACTTTGCTCACCTTCTGTGATGCGACATGCCATCACATTCTACTCCGTTTCACCTTGTGTTGTACCGCAGCCGACGATACGAGCCACCGGAGCCAATCCAACTCTTTGTCGCTGCCAGATGACACTGTGCTCAACGTGCCGTTGCGCCCAACGGACAGGCCACGTGACACACCTTCGGCACTGGATTGGCTCCGATGGCTCGCACCATTCAGAGTAAAGTGCGGTATTGCATTTTGTGCGCTAGTAATTCACCACTGCCGAGCTGCTACGCCAGAAGCACTCAGCAGACTCCACCAACCCTGCCGCACCTACGCTCGGTTCACCCCTACGCTGACAGGGCGGAAGGAGCCATGTGGTTGGTGGGCCAAGCTTTTATTGCCTCATGTCCGATCTGCACATCTGTATGAGAAAGGGGCATGATAAGTGATGCAAGACTGACAATCGGCTGGCTCACCGAGCATGTAGCCTCCAGTGCCCTGTCAGTTAAGGGGTGAATGAAGTCTAAAGTTGGTATATAACAGCCGTCTACTGTCCCACTCTCAGGCACGCCACCCCTGACCAGTCCAGTCGTTGATCTTTAAGCAAAGTTAAGCAATGACTGCCTCGTGCCACCACACATGAAGGTGTCCACGGAACAAAGCCGCATTTTTGTCTACTCGAACCTTTGAGAAAATTGGTCCTGCCATAACCCACACCTCGTCAAGGTAGAAAACTTCCGGGCCCTTTATTTCCTGTGTTGTACAATACCCCAAGAGGTACCTCTGTTGAAACGGGACTATCTTGACCCCCTCGGTCAGAAGCGAGGCCCCTTGCGGCCATTCGGCGGCGTCTATGTTGCTCCTTTCGACAAAATGTCTGTGGCGATAGCTGGAGCTAGTGAAAAAGCGGACACCATATCTCTTCCCAAAGCACCCTGTTCTTCCTCAAGAGCGGCTAGTTCATCCAGGAACAGTGCAATGTGCTTGGGGGTCTGTGATCGCAGACCATTGGGTCATAGCCCCACCAACGGCGGCAGCGACGGTGCCCCCCCCCCCCCCCCTGACGTCACTCAGGTGACAAGCATTTCACTCGCATGACGTGACTCCAAGCCATACTCACTATGGCTGGCGACAACCCATAAAAGGCATGCGCTGGCCCTTTGACCCATGCAGAGTGCAGTGCAGGAAGTGGAACGACATCGGTGACCCAGTCGCTGCAGTTACCCAGAACTGTTTTACTGCTGTCTCGGCGAAGGTGCAGGCTTGCTGTTTGATGCACATAGGTAGAAGCCATCAGCCGCAAGCATCGGACACCTGGGGTGGAAAATTTGGCACCCAACAAAACAATAACCATGAGAAGAGTGGTCTAGCCGGTGAATTGCAGAAACATAAAAAGCAGGCACCTAAAGAAGTATTTCTGTTACCTTGTCTTGCAAAAACACAAAAAGCATGCACATATAGAAGTATTTCTGTTACCTCGCCTCATGCTCAAGCTTTATTTTGGATAGTATACATCAATAATGCCTGTCTCGCAGTGGCTTTGTGAACAAAATGTAGTAGAAAATACAACCAGTTGAATACCAAAGGAGAAGTAGAATAGAGAGGCACCTATTTGTTGTCACTTTAACATGCACATTATGGAAGAGCACAACTCTTCGCGATTAACCTGTAGCAGAATCGCGTAGCAGTTCTGCTGCAGGTGTGAATGTACCAGGCAGAGTACAGTATTTGTGCAGAAAACACCATCGCAGGTCTACCAGGATGAACAGTAACATTATTACCCGCCACAAATTCGACGCGCCGGGAGGGCCATTCGCGAAGCCTGATCTGTTTGTAAATCCCGTCTTTCGACAGAACGCTTTTATGACTGCACGAGCTCGTCAAAAGCCGACATTCCCAACGCGCTTGGTCCTTCTTGAAGTGCGATTACTGAATGCAAATGGGGCGCAGGAGGCGTCACATGCCACTTCCGTTGATTATCTCTATTATCTTCTTTGTCCCCGACGCTACGTGAGGTAGCCAAGCGCTATCAAATTCCACCACAGCGGTGCCGAATCGACGATCGAACGCCGCCACCAGTAGGTAAATTCCACTCACCTTTTACGTTCCGAACAAGCGTCCCACGGGCATCGATGTGGCGAGACGGGGCCCGCTAGCTTGCATGAATGCGCTGTGGACACTGTGGACTTCACTTCACTGCCGACGCTCGTTCCCAAGCATTGAATATCACGACCAACTCCACTTAGCAATACCGCGGCACATATTCAACACGACAACGTATAAAACAAGAAAGACCGTTGGAACCGATGCAACCGCTCCGAAAAGCGCCCAACAAACACTTGGAGGAACCCACAGTGCCATGGAGGAACCCTCTGGGAGGAACCAAAAGTAACAACAAAACAAAAATATACGTACGCGCGCAAAAAAATAAAATTAAAAAATAAACAAAACAAAAACTTACGTCACTTCCGATTTATGTTGTTTTGCTTGTTTTTGCTTTTTTCTCTCAGCCAATAGGCGTTGCAACCTTACTGCGGCGAAACGCTCGTATGTGGACTCCTCGCGTTGGGACGCCGGACGGCGGTGCCGCCCGGCGGCGCCGCCCGGTGGCGCCGCCCGGTGGCGCCGTTCACGCTAGTGTGGTCGGGCCTTAACACACACCCCCGCCTGCGTTCACGACGCTTCGCGGCGACAGTATGCGGCTGCTAATTACAAAACTATTGACCCATTTGGCCCTGTCGTACACGCCGCTTCGCGGCGTGTAGCCGGCAAACAAGCCCCGCTGTACCCGATGCACCTCCGGAAACGAAGTACCATACTATTTCGTTCAGCGAAATTTCGGCCACAGCGTTCGTTTTTTTTCTGTGTTAATGGTAAAAAAAATAAATGTACATATCGCCAAATGCGTCGGCAAAATAAAATGTTCGAGAAAACAAAAACAAAAAGTAAGCCCGCACTGGGGATCGAACCCGGGATCACGTGCTTATGTGACACATCTTACCAATACGCCACACTCCCCTTCGTAAAAGTCGTTTTGAGAACTCGTTTTATACGAGACTTTCGGACGGCACTTGAACGCGCGAGTGGAGTACCGTCGGACGGCATTTGAACGCTCTGCAAGAGTGCCGTCGGACAGTTTTCTAGACACTATGTTTTGTGAAACCACACCCGTTCACTCGTTCTGTCTAGTGGGTTTTATCAGAACGGAAGGGATATAGCTAGCGCAGCCGTGAGCGGCAGACTGGGCGAACTGCGATGAACAGGCGAGCTCTAGGAATCGAACGTATGTGGCATCGCGTGTCGGAGGGGCCAGGATGGGGCTGCTGGATTTCGGTCGTTGATCGCGGCGGTGACTGGACCCCGTCTCACCTCCTCTTCACCTCAGTGAGTGACCTACACAGTGACCGCAATAACAATAAAAGCGAACTGTTTCAATCCAGGTTTTATCTGAGTGCCGTCCGATGGCACCAAAGTAACACTGAACTGCACTCTGAGCGCGCATCCGAGCGCCGTCCGAAAACTCGATGGGCTGTAGAGGGGACCTGGGTCATCGTGCCCCGGGAAGCGGAGCCTTCCATATACGTAGTCTAAAGAAATAGGTTTCACTCAAAGTTTTTGACCATATCCAAGCACTTAGCAAGTCATCAGGGAAGTGTCGCAATCGGCAATTTAGAAGATCTGACTATGAGCCGCTTGCCGCTGATTTGTTCGTCATAAAGTGCGTCCAAACAAATCCACAAATCGTTTGAGCAACCTCAAAATTCTTCAGGCACTCTCTGCGTTTGATATCACCACACATCGCAACACCAGCTTTGCGCGGGCACTTCCAAGATGAATTGCCGTTGAAATTAGGAGGGAAGTGATTTCAACACGTTATACTATCTGCAAAAAACAGTTCCTTAACCGAAGCAAGGTACCGAAGCAAGGAAGCAGACGACGGATGTCACCGGTCAGCCGCAGTCTCCATTTGGGAATTGGGATGAATAGCGGCGCAGAGCCCAGCAGTGCCAGCCAGTCCTTCCCTTCGAACAAGCGTCAACCACAAGGGATGACGGGTAGTCATGATGGGCGAGGAAGTAGACGGCAAAGGGGCTGGCGATAATAGAGGTTGGGTTGCGGGGGCTACGGAGCTAACATCATGACCCCCTGCTACAATTCTATCATACTTGGTAGTAGGCTTCTCTTCCGAAATTTGAATACGACGCAAGTTCAACTTTGAGGGCGTGTGACGGGTCGCTACAAAACACACTCGACGCCCTGGCCGACCAAAAAAGGCCAGGCTGTGCTGGTGAGCCCCATCTATGGAAAGCGGCAAGCTTTGATGTCATGATGCTTTTGGAGAGAAGTAGTTGTAGTTGTAATTAAATTAAATTTTAGGCACTTTACCCACATATGCAGGATATGTTGGGGTCTCCATCGACAGGACAAGTTGCCTGCTTCATGGAGACCTTCCATGATGATGTGCGACATGGGCAATTGCCGTACGTGAGATCATCGATGCCTCCATCTCCCTGCAAAGGTAACCGATAGACTACAGCAGGTATCGCCTAGTATACAATGCCAGGAGTTAATTTAGAGGGGAAGGCCGTTCCCAACCTCCTTGAGAACCTGCATGGCGATGCCCTAGTAGAGGGGTGGCCAAGCTGCGGCTCGCCGCTCCCTCCCTTATCCCTCCTCTCTCTCTCTCCCCCACCATCTCTCCCGGAGCACTTCCCCAAAGAGAGAAATGAAACACGTTTTAAATGTGCTACCGCTGCCTTACGCACAATTGGACTGCTTTTGACTCATATAAGATAGACCGAAATTAGTTTGAGTTTCCTGCTGCGCCCCCCCCCCCCTCCCTCCCTCCCTCCCTCTGCGGCTCTTGAAAATTTTGTGATTTTGTTTGCAGCTCTTAGGCCGCGTCAGCCTGGCCAACCCTGCCCAAGTATATAATACACTGGAGTGGCTATAGTTAGGGTTCCATGTTTTCAGAATATGTTTTTTAGTGAAATTCCGAAGGTGTTTTCTCTTTTTGCATAAGTAGAGGGTAATATTTTTGTAGTGTGCGAAAGAGTTCACATTAAGCGCTGTGCTGCATCCATGCTATTTAGGAGCACGGTGATAGTGTGACGCTCTTCTTGATGAGAGCAATGGACGCGAGAAAATAATTTCCGGTGCAGCCCAGAGTACTCACTCAGCAAAGATATACACAGATGCTAGCCTCGCACATAGAACAGTGAGTCCACCCACTGCACCGATTCAATCGAAACATACAGGGAGGCCATTTTGCTTCCCGATTGATTGCAGCTGACAGATTGCGCAATCTTTTCTTGATGGGCTACATCCGAGCGATGCGATGTTGCGTTGCACCTTCTCACTGTTAGTGATGCCAGTGACGGTTCCTATGGTAAGCGTTGCGGGACGCTTGTTTTATTTATTATACGGTGTGTTATATATCTAGGGTTGAGAGCATGCAACGACCGATCCAGTTGTTTTAGACCAACATGGATTACCCAGTCGGTCACGGAAGCACGTCGAATGAGAAGAACACGAGAATAAAAGCAAAGATAGGGTTCACTTAATGAAAGAAGATCAAGGATATGTCTCCCCTATAGGGGGATCGAGCCCACAGCCTTTTGATTAGGAGCCCGATGTTCTACCCCTGCACCACTGAATGGCACAACGAACGGCGTTTCATCTGGGTTCTTTTAAGTCACGCAGCTATTGCGGAACATTCATGTGACTCACGTGGCGCTTGCACTCGCCAGTCATGCCCGGCTTCCGACGTGCTGTAGTGGCAGGCTTCCTGCCATGCTTTGTCGCGTCTTAGCATGGACTAGCCGGAGTGGCTACAAGTGCGGGCAAGTGCCCTGCGTTTAATTGCGGTTTGGTTGTACGAGAGCTCGAGGGACACCAGTGAAAGCAACTCGCTTGTAATTGTACCATTACCAGCTAGTTCATGCTAGGGTAAGACAAAAGGATAATGTTGTCGCACCTTCCCTTCCATTTGGCAGCGGAAAAAAAATTAATGTGCCTTGATTCAATGGGTAAATTCGGGTGACACATTGTGTGCAGGTGTGTGTCGCGGGAGTGATTAAAAGCTCATGAACCAAGTTACAAGCCTCGCAAGTCTTACTATACGCTGTGTTGTCAGAGTTTTCTCGTAGGATCAAGGTGCATTTATTTCTTTGTTGTGTCTAGTGCTTAACAGTGTCGCGCAGTCTATGTACAGCATCCTGCGAGCTTTGATTGGACCTGCATGGCCGTACTGCCTAGGCGCCAGGCTGTCCTTTCCAGCATGTCATGGGCGTACTTGTTTACACTTCGAATTGAGCAACTGTGTGTGTGAACAGTGTTAGTGACAGCCAGGCTAGCACTTGACGCTTTGTTCTTAAAAATGAAAGGCTGCCATCGAAACGTTAAACGCAAGACACATGTGCATCGAAACAATGTCAGCCAGCGTGCAAACAGTCGGAAAGATGGCTGCTCCGGCATGCTGCACACAGCAGTTTGCGACACATGGTTTGGATCTTGCATACGTCGGGTCGTTCGGGTGGCTCCGCCCAGTTCAGGCAGATACGAAGAAAACTAAAATTTTTTTACGTTTAAGCTCTTGGTGGAATACGAAGCTTTTGTAGCGTTCTCCGAAAGACGTCAAATACCTTGTGCTCAAATGCCGGAACCATGCATTGTGTCTAGCTTTTATAGATAATTATTTTGCTCTCAAGAGTCGTTACTTGTGGCTCCTTTGGGCGAAAACTGCGCTGCGGTTCAATGAGACGAGGGTTGCTTAGAGTCGTTGTAGATTTGTTTGTAATTTCCAAGTGCTTTTTGAGCAAAGATCTAGCTTCGAACACGAACAAAGCCTTCAGTGACAAACTGGATGAAGCTCGGGAGTGCGTTGTTTATTTGGTGAACAAACCCTTTATTCCGTAATGGGAGCAACCAAAGCTAAGAAAGCCGTGAATGAGCCGGTACAATTTTTTTCAATCAGCATTTGACAGTTCTTAAGGTATCAATGTAATCGCAACATGGCTGAAATGATGGTATCCAAACATCGTAAATTAATCATGTTCGAGCACCGCGTACAAACCACCGATTGCACCACTGGTGGGCTCCCTCGACCTTGCTGTTCACAGGAGGAGAAATGGGAGGAAAGTGTCTCGGGGCTTTTTCCTCCCATTTCTGACCATTTGAAGCATGCAATCGTCGATTTATCTCGCGTTTCTTAGTATTTTCTGCCACAGCCACAGACGTGGCGAAATATGTTTGTTTGACGTAAATCTGTATGAGTGACTTTATACGTGGAACCGAAATATGCCGACGCCTTCAGGCTAAACTGTGCTTCTAATGTAGAAAGAAGTGCACAATGAGATTAGCTACTCATGCAGTGTGCTGGTACGGAGATTGCAGCTATGGATACTGTTTCACAGGAAAATTTGTTTTGTTTTGCTGCAGTTTGTGTCATCAGACATTGCAGCGCATCATACCTACGACAGACGATGGTGCCTGCCGTGTGTTGAGACCTTCCAAGGTGACCTGGGCAGTTACCGTACGTGTGAGCATGGGTGCTTCCACAACCTTGCCAAGGTAACCTCTAGACTTGGGCAAGTATCGCCTCATATGCAATGCCAAAACTTCCCTTTGCGAGGAAGGTCATAACCAAGCTGCACCAGAGCCTGCCTGGCTACCCCTAGCGTGACATATAGCAGCATCACTATAAGCGGCATTCAGTGTTTCCAGAATTAATCCTTTGTCGGTCATAATGTAGAAAACCCGAGACTGATAAAAGCAGGGAAACAATGTCGGAGAAGAAAGACAGGGGAAAAGAATGTAATCCTTTGTGGCATTGGAGGGTGTTTTCTGGATTTTACCCTTGTGGAAAATTTGATGTTTCTCAGAGCTTGTTTTGATTAAATTCTCAGTTTTTCAGAATAATTTAGATATTAAATTTGCTTGCTGAGTTTCCCGATTCTCAGAAAGTCAAAAGAAACAAAAAATAACCAGACACAAGTGTATTAATTAATTCATAGTCTCAATGATTGCGGAAGGAGTTGCCTGTGCCTAGACGAGGTTTCTTGAGCTGAATATGGCGGTGTGACTCTAGATCCTCTACAACTCGCAGTGCACCCCAGTTAATACCAACTCTCCCACGACAAAACTTGCAAACCAGGGTTACTTATCCTACCTAGTTTGGCGCAGTATGGCCGTCGGAGCTCTTGCACCATAAAACCCGTAAACAACAACAACAACTGGGTTACTTATCCAGGTGTCGGTACATTAAGCTATCAGTCTCCTCGATTCGGTCACTGAAAAACTTTGTTTTACCCACCTTTTTAAAGGCTCCCTGACATACTTGCTACTCACAGCCGTAGGTGCCACGGGAACGTGCCGCGCTGCATGGCTGTGCGGGGTGAAGTGTGAAATCTAGTTCCGCCGCCTTCGCTCGTCCCATAAAATCTGCCGGCTAATGGCTTCCTTCATGATAGAAACTGTACCCCTCTTCACGTTACGAAGCCCAAATGGTTTGTTCGAAACTCTTGTTTGTTTGGAGCATGGCTAGCACAACCACATCAGAGAACAGAATGGAACATATTTCTTTCGTGCTGCTGAGCTATTGTTGGGGTTGCGCAGGCTTTATTTGTTGCCATCGAAATTCTTCTAATCAGTTGGAAACAAGTTCTGCTGCCAAAACCCAACCCCTCCCCACCCCGACGTCACAAATACTGATGTCACATAGACAAGGGGAACACGACTACAACATAAACAGAATCACTTCTCGACACTAAGGCATACATTGCCAAGATTGCAGATGTCAAGCAGAACTAAAATCATTGCCCCGTAATAAGTAAAAATAATAATCAACTAATTAGGGAAGTTATTGAAGCTGAAAAGATTTCGAGGTTAGAAGAAAACTGTGTCACTAAACCTTGTCCAGATTTATTACAAAAAATAATTAAATCATCTTGCATCCACATGAAACCAAAAATAACAAAAAAAAATCTTATTGTTTAAAAAGACAGGCGTAGGCAGAGAAGAAATAATACAAGTCTGAGTTGCAAGTCAGAGCTTCATGAATGTCTTTTCCTTTTGTGTGTGCCTGTGCTTGGTTGCGAATTTTTCGCGCTGTGGAAAAGTATGCAACAGCAGCTTGCCCGAGCCTCCATATTTTTAATACTGCCAGTAGAAACTTTCACTTTGAAAATATGATGAGGACCGAATTTGAAAATTCAATGTCGCCAAACAATTTTTTGCGGACGTAAGGTTTTGGTTACGAGGTCAGTCATAGCTACTGGTGTGTTTAGCCAATTCTGAGTCAAATTTGTGACCTTGAAAAAAATTACAGGTATACTGTTACATTCTCCTTAGCCTCCTGAGGATGTAAATCACTGGATTGAGCCCCTACCATATTGTTTTGTCTCATAACTGATGCAGGTATCTTCTTTTTTTCTTCAACTCAGTTCGACGTATGGGCAGCCAAGGCGTCCTGTCCCTTTCACGTGAGCAGTGGCCAGCACTGGAAGAAGCAACCTTTGGACTGCTGTAATCCATTCTTTGGGCAAGTGAATAAATTTCTTTGAAGCAGAGACCTGGTGTTTGCACAGCAACTCCACAGAACAAACAACACAAACACAAATGTTTCTGTGCCCAAAGCCTTCGTAGCTGCTTGAACTTATTGATCTGAGCTTGCACGTTGCAATGTTAAGGCAAGATGCAGATATAGTTAACGTCTCTCTAAAAAAATTGGGGGCACCTTATGCTTGGATGTCTAGCTTGATCAACTTGGAACGTCCAGCCGAATTGAAACAAGGATCTAGCCGAACTGAAGCATGCAGCCGAATTGAAACTTGTAGCCGAACTGAAGATTTAGCCAAACTGAAGCGTCCAGCCGAATTGAAACTTCTAGCCGAATTGAGTATGTAGCCGAACTGGAACGTCCAGCCGAATTGAAACTTCTAGCCGAATTGAGGCAATAGCCGAATTGAGGCGTCAGCCGGATTGGGACGACACCATATATCCTTCCTCTTTCCCGTGAAAGGTGCTATGTCTGGCAGACTGGACTGTGTCTGAATGACCACCTGCGAGAGTATACTTTGATTAACTTGGATACTATCCGTAGTGGCAATACATCAAATAGTTTACTCGACTGAGGAACCCGCAGTGTACACGTCATCATCTTGAAATTTTCGCACACGAATAGCTGTGTGTAATAGAGTAGAGTGCAGAATTGGCAAATTGTTCAGAGCGTAATGATTCGGCGTTGTGGCGATATTTGTATATCAACCACATGGGCTTCTATGGGAACGCTGCCGTAACCAGTCAAGAGATGGCGCAAAGTTCTGAAGATGTGACAGGAGGTTGTGTTCATTTTCATTCCACTACCGTAAATAATAGGATCAGGAATGAAATATTTGAAACAGAAAATTCTGAATGTAAATCAAAACCTCAAAATCAGAGACAATAATTTATTCCTTGCACACGAGACACGAAGTGGAGCAGAATGATGACGATTATTCGCGTACAGATTCATAACGTGATTATGGGTATATGTAACAATAATAATAAGGATATATCGAAGCCATTTTCATTGCAGCGGGTTGCACAACGCTCAGTGTCAGAAATTCCATACATCCAATATTGTAGAACGATGGAACTAATTATTTATTTAAAAGGTATTTTTTGAATAAAGTGCTGTTGACTGGGCCCAGTTTGCACGGGCTCTTGGCATAAAACAATTGAATCCTCATCAACCCGGTTTAAAAACCTTCGTAAAATTTACAACAGTTTTCTTTGTTAAAAAACTGTCGTACTATCACTATCGCATAGACCAGCGTTTCTCAAATAGGGGTCCTCGGACCCTTTGGGGTCCAAGAGGGAATTCTAGAGGTCCGCCGAAGCCCTACCTCATTAGTCAAACCCGGCAAGAAAAGTTTTTTTTTTGTCAGATTGAGAAGTGACATTCCAACTTTCGGGTGAGTTGTCTCGTGTGTATGTCAATGACAGAAGTCTGCTTCATACCAGCCCTTTGTTCTATCCATTTTCTAAATAAATGTCGTAATTATTCTATACATTTCCCTTCACCTCACCACAAACGGGGTCCCTCACCATCTCCGTTGACTAACAAAGGGTCCGCGAAACATCAGTGGTTGAAAACCACTGGTATAGACCAATAAGCGTCACAAGCACAACTCTATTTCAGACTTGTACGTAATCCGTTACAAGTAACGAAATTACTTGTAATCCCTTACATTTATCGGTAATTTAGTAACGGAATAATTACTTATTTTCTGGAGTAATTTTAAAATAATTCCGTTACATTTTTTACATAACGGATTACTTGTAATCCGTTACATTTTTTTCCAGGACCGACCAACCCCCCCCCCCCCCCCCTTCTAAAGAAAGGGTTGTTTTTATTTGGGTAAAGTCAAGCGCAGTGACACTGTCACGCGAATTGACGAGCGCAAAGAAAGGCTTGGCACTCTTCAGTTCCGTAAAGCCTTTTTTTGCAACGCCAAGCTCCCGAATCTATTTGTTTAGACCTTAACAAGAAATTCAAATAAACATTTCTAAAAAAGGGGGGGGGGGGGGCAAGTTATATCCGTTTTTTTTTTTTCGTCCCTTTGTTTTTTCTTCGCGATCGAAGACGGGGAGAGGAGGACACCAAGTGATTGTGTGCCTCTTCGAGAAGCTCAAGGCGGTAAGGGCACAGACAAGAATTAACAATGTCCTCGGTTATACTGACTGCGACTATTTTCATAATGTCACAACACGGGACAACGCTCCGTCTAACCTAAAATCTACAAAAAGAGATCTGGTTCTATGTGAAGGTGTTATTGCCATAAGCATCCTCGTTCGTTGCTGCACACTTATCACCTTCTCTTAGGAAATAGGATGTATTTTTTTCTGCATCTTTCACATTATTGGACCCTGTTTTAAAAGCTACTTACTTCTTTGTAGTCCAACTTCTAGGGTTGGCCCACTTTATTTGTGAATACCAGCCAGGGTATCTCCATCCCAGTCACCCTTTTTGTGAGTCAGCTTTTTGCGAGCACTTGGAAAATAATAATAGTCTTCCTTTCCTCTTCTTCCTGTTTTGCCCCAGCAGGACGCATCTTATCTCAAGCAGATATTTTCACAAATAAAACATAATGGTGGCTAACGTGGACTTGATATTCTGGGCTAGGGGGGAGAGTGAAATTCGTGAGTGGGGTCATAGCGCGGCTTACTTAGTACTCTGCCCTTCGCTGCGCGTGGCTTCAGCGGAGGTCTGTCTGGCGAACACCGGAGTAAACTGCAGTCGATTCGTGCTCCGTGCGTTTTTGAACGGCACCAAGAAAGGTACACATGGCAAACGTGCGTTTACATTTCCTTGTTTTAACTAACGTTCTAATTAATTTTTTCTCATCATTGTCCTTTTTTTATTACTCATATTTATATACTGGAAACTTTTTTTTTTATTCACCAACGTCTCAACCGAGGCGCGACCTGTTCAGAACCAAAGGAAGAAGAATATCGAGCCAAACATTATTTATTATTTAATATTCCCTTAGTGTTACAACTATGTTTTGCTATTGTCTGGCAATATATGTCGGTACAGTAAGATGGACATAAATCAAATCTTATTCTGGTTTGATTGGTGTATGATGACTTCCACAGCTTCGCGATTTAGACAATAAAGAATTTTAGTAGATCGGTCCGATGACTCCGATAACGATACCCGATACCCCGCCGCCGCCTTTGCGCATGCATAACATCGTTATCGGGGGCATTGAAGGTATGGGAACCATCTACTACACAACTCTCATACATCAGGCAACGGCTGCAACGGCGAAGCCTTGTTCTATCTTCAAGGTAAATAGTACTTCCCTTGCTTCGCTGAAGAAGCTCAGTGCGGAGAATGAAGAATTCGTGAGGAACAATACGGTACTTTCATCCGGTGCCTCAGTTCAGAGAATGTTCAGCGTCGCAGTCGACATATTAAGTAAGAAATGACGCAAAATGTCTGACGAGACCTTCGAGAGTCAGCTGTTCCTCAAAATAATCAAAGTCATTAAATGGAACACGTTGCAACAATAAGAGCCTGAATAACCCTCTTCCCTTTGTTTCTTACTTGCGGACAATAATGTAGAAAGTAACGCCACGAAAGTAACGGATTACTTTTTGGGGTAACGGTCTGTTACTTTTATGGGAGAGTAATTGTAATTGTAATAAATTACAATTTAGCCTTGAGTAATTGTAAATGTAATTCCTTACTATATTTCAGTAACGTGTACAAGTCTGCTCTATTTATCATACCGCGACGAGTTGTCCATCAGAAGTGGTTTAGTGTCTATTAGGTGACTGCTAAGGAAGCTATGGGATTAAAAACAACTCAAATGTGCTCCTAGAACGTCCTATTGGGTGGAAAAAGCGCTGTGCCGATACCCCGGACGTCGCGTTCGACCATTTACGATAAAAAAACGAACAAACAAACAAACAAACAAACGAACAAACAAACAAAGAAACATTCCTTCCTACTCTAATGTTCTTACCCGACCCCTAAAATACTTTCACCGATTTCTTTTCTAAGGCGTGAGCGTGGTTTTAATTCTTAAAATAAGCGTAAAACTAGGCATCATTCAATAATTTACTGAAAATTCAAGGATGTGAGAGCGGGGAAACAAGAGTTAGAAAGGAGTTCGTTAAAACTGTCGCAGACAGATAAAACAGGAAGGTTTGCAGTTTTGCCTGTACAGGCCTTTCAGAAGAAGTCGGAGGAAGCGTTGGGATCATTGTTTAATGAATGGAAAGGCAATATCGGGAAGCTGAGGAAGAGCATTTGCAAGGTTTTTCAGGAGGAAAGCATGGAAGAGGTAGCGAAAAGCGTTTTGAAACCGTTGCGTTCAACGCTCACCCTTAAATTCTTTTTGAAGGATCATAAGATTGAAATGCCCCTACGTACCGTTGTTAACGAGCATGGGACGTGGCAGAAGGTGGTCTCATGCTTCTTACAGCGGGGTTTGAAGTTAGCTATTTTGGATAAGTCAATTGCCCTAAAGAACTCTAGTGAGTTGATTGAAGTAATGGAAAAGTTTCACGGAAGGAAGTGAGCGGTATTCTCCATGGACATCAAGAACCTATATTACTCTTTAGAGAAAAGCAGACTAATGAATAGAGTGAGGATCGCCTTGGAAGGGAACCTTATTAAGTTTCAATCAGGAACAGGAATAGCGGTGGATAGTTTTCTTTCGGTGCTAGACCTTTATTTAAAGTCAACGGTATTGGAATATGAAGGTCGCAATTTTGTGCAAAAAGAGGGAGTCTGTATAGGTTCGTCTGTAGCGCCTTTGTTAGCGGAAATTTACTTAAACACGGTGGACCAGCAAGTGTATGACAAGATAGAAGAGTTGTTTCCAAAGTGCTTTGTGAAAAGATTTGTGGATGATATCTTAGTTTGCTCTGTTCAGGAAGGATTGGACCAAGTTTTAGAACAAGTAGTAAGGTCAGCGGCGCCAGAGTTGAGATTCACGTTAGAGAGGCCAAGGGGCGAGGTCATGCAATTTCTCGACCTGCGTTTACATTTGGAACGAGGTCTTTGTTGGGAGTATGGGAAGGAAAACCCAAAACCGGTTCTGTCAAAGAGTAGCTGTCACTCGAAAAATGTAAAAGCCGGGGTAGTCAGATCTTTGATTAGTAATGCTTTGGTGAGATCATGCATGCATTTCGGACCGGAGGCACTAAACAACCAGTGGGAAAGACTGGTAATGGCAGGATATGGGGAAGAGTACATCAAAAGGCAGATTGCCCTAGAGTGCAGGGAGAAAAAGGGGAAGACGCAAGAAATCAGGAATAGGTACGCTGTGGTTCCGTATTTTCACGAGGTGTCCCACAATCTTAGAGCATATGCAAAAAAAAAATATGGCGTGGATGTAGTATTCAGCACGGATTTTAGGTTAGATAGATTGACACCTTTTGAAACGGTTCAGAGGGGCTGTCAGAAGGCGCATAGGGAAAAGTCGGTGCCGTGTAGCGTAGGCGTGGTGTATGAGGTTCCTTTGGCGTGTGGTTTTAAGTATGTAGGCCAAACCTCTCGGTGTTTAAACGATCGTTTAACAGAACACAAAAGGAATGTTAAAAATAATGCAGCAAATTCGGAGTTGGCTAAGCATCTGGAGGAGTGTAGAAACTGCACAACGGATTGGTCTGGAACGGATGTAGTTGTTAAGGAAAGCAACGATGTTAAAAGGGTGGTAAGAGAAACAATTAGGATTAAATCGTTGGGAAATTGCATTAGTCAACCTTCCATGCAAATAGGGAACCGCTGCAAGCAATTTTTACGGTTTTAAGTTTTTTTTTTAGTTCGTCATTTTGAAAGTTTTCTTTGGTGTGTATTGTCTGTGGTGTGTACTGGTGTGTATTGTCTGTTTTCTACAATTTTGAAAGTGACCAGTTTTGAGTGGGATGTTGTTGTGGGCTGTTGTCCTGTTTATTGTGAGGACACAAAAGAGTTGCTTGAAGCTTTGTGAGGCATATCTTCTGCTAGAACCTTTTCACTTAGAAACGTTGGGAGTGTCCGCTTCTTTTGTGATAGAGTGGAACCTGTAAAGTCACGGTGCAAAGGACAAGTCGTATGTGATTGGTTGTTGACGACGAAAACGAACTATATAAGAGGAAGTTGTTGGAATAAACGTGTAGCTGAGTTTGAGACCTGTCTGTTTTTTCTGTTACTTCTGCTCTTCAAAAAAAAAACCCAGTCTCAGGGTTAACGACGAAATGGTTGAAAATTTAGATTTTCTCGAAACGTTTCAGAATGTATTTTATGAATTTTATGAATTTTTAACGGCTTTTATTTTTGCTATCTTGTGTTAATTAAGCAATTTTTATAGTTAAATATGTTTTAAAACATGCAACGAAATAAAAAAGAGTACATTACTTTTTTGTTGTTGTTGTTCAAGTATCGCTTTGCACCAGGCAATCATATATTGTCTTCTATTGTAAGCCCTGTAGATGCAATACAGACGTCTATTCTACCCAGAGGAGGTCCAAGTAAAAATAGGAAAAATAACGACGCACGAAAAAGAGTTTATTGCTTTTAATTTCTAAAGCTTAACCAACATTATTTTTTTTTCCAAAGCGATAAAAAAAATATTGAAAAATTGAGCACCCGCGTCGAAACCAGACATTTTTTCTTTGCGCCTCTTCGCCGCACAACACGCCACCTGACACCAGAAATGACGCGAGAGCTGAGTGTCTTTGCGCGCACGTTTGGGTTCCCAGCTCTTGTGGTCGGGAGAGTGATTTTCGCAGAGTGTTCTACGCAAGCGTGCTCTTGACTCGCAATAGCCTTGCGTATACAGTCACTGTTTACAGCTAAAGACGCGCCGCTCTTTGCCGTGGCCGCTTCCACTCGTCCCACTTTACGGCTGTAACGTAAACAACAGCGGGTACGGTGTAATAATCGTACGTAAATGTGGCGTGATCCAATAAAATGAAACGCAGTTGTGCTCGAATGACATTTCAATAATATGCTTGTCCTCCGTGATGCGAACCTGCGTGGAGGCGCACATTAGTTGAACTTTATAGCCGCAGAAGAGCAAATATTTAAGTTTCGATTTGAAAGGAAACTGAAACCTGAAAAAAAGTCCATATAGATCTTTTTTCTTTTTTTTTTTTGGGGGGGGGGGGGGGGGGGCGGAGGGGGGGGTTGGGGGGGGGTGGGTGGGGACACTGCAAAATGCATTACATTTTCGTTAATTCTGCTGATATAGCCGTTCTTGATGACGCACACAACCGTTTTAAATAAAGTCATTTCTTGAAGTTCGCCGTCTTAAATTTAATTACTCAAAAGTAACTATTAGCTTAGTTCTACTGAACATTATAAATATTCCTAAATGACCCTTTGGCAGAGACCAATATGCCTTCAACCTTTACCTGTGAGATGCTTAATTTTCGCAGTAGCTATTCAAATCGCTACTGCGAAAATTAAGAATAGTGAAAATGTATTTTACCGGACAATTGGCCAGTAAAATGAATTTTAACCACGTAATTCACCGAGCTCCCTCGATGAGTTTTAGTGGTTGACTCTTTGATTGAAGGACACACACTATAAATGTCGAACAATCTTTTATTTTGTTTACCTGTTCTACATTTAGTGGAAATGTAGGACAAACTCTAAAAATGCGTATTTCTACCTTACTTGCTTTTTCCGGCATGCTTTACTACACTTGTGTACCTATGTGGAAGCTATACAGGCTTCAAAAAACCACAAATAGGCCACAACTTTTACAGTCGTTACAATATATGCACGCCCAAAATAACAATCAGGGATTCTAAATTGTTCTTTTTTTTTTTGAGGAGTTGATGATGGTGTTTATTTTCCCTTCATGCCTTTCTCAATGTTGGATCTAAGCTCGTATACTCATTGTAGACCATCCGCCACTAAAATTCCACAAAATGCTGCTACTAAATAAGATTATTTTTGACTAGAATAAACTTGAATTAAATTTTATATGCTTCAGAAAATGCGCACCTCACGATTTAAAAAGAAGCAAATTAAATTTTATCGTTGTAATTCAAATGTAATGGAAATGCTTTATACGCTTTATACACATAGTATTTTGTCTATTGTTTAAGAAAAAAAAACCCAAAAGGGTTCCACACTTCTAGACTTTATAGTTCTACACTTAATGGTTCATTTTAAGAGTCAGAAAAATGAAACGTCTCATTAATGTTCCTGATGTGGGGACATCTTATTTGAATGATTTTCGTATAATATTTTTAACTTAATCTCTTCGTTACAGATTATTTTGATAATAGGAAACACGTCGATACCATTTTTTCTTTTTTGCACAAAAGATATTGTCGCAATACGGCTTGGTAAAGGAAAAACATGAGGAAGCAAAGCAATTTGTTGCACGGTTTCCAAACTTTATCTGAGCGTCGAAACTGTACAGTATTTTTAGGGCGTAATTTCATACTTTTACCCTTTTTGTTTTAACTTGAGGTAAAGTGATTTGTTAAAATGGGAGCCATGTGAAAACATTAAATTTCTATTCCTTTGAACAATTAGGTTTTTCCCAGTTGCTTGGAAAATCGCTTTATTTATTGTCAGTTAATTAACGGGCTTTCTCGCGCACCTTAAGCGTAGGTGATGTGTTCTTTTAGATTTTACTTCACATAAATGTATAGGGTGCCTTCTTTTCGTACTCTGAAAATTGGGATGTTTTTTTATTTAATTAGGATGTACGTAGTGGCAGGAACGTTTTTTTGGGAGACTGAAGGTTGGTTTAATAAAAGATTCTGCTAGTAAATATCAAGGTACATTTATTTTGGAACACTGTTCTTTACGAAGCACAGCATTTTATCGTTCGTGAGGCTGCTCTCTGAAGACTCACAAACTCACATTTATATAAACAAGTCCTTGTAATTGCTTTAGAAATTATATTTTATGTTGAGGAGGACGTATTTAATATAAGACGTTGATATTTTTTTACTTATTTATTGAATACTCTTGTTCAATCTATCGAATCATTATCCTTTCAGTTACTCGTGCTCATCTGCCTGTATTTTCTACTTAAGAGGCTAAATTGGACAAGACAGGCTCACACGTTTATTTCGAATGCAAGTAGTCAAAACTTTTTAACCTGTGGAAAGCATTTTACTTCATGGGCATAAAGCAGCAAAATTGAATGTAGTTGTTTATATTATCTGAGTCACCAGAAAAGTCTATATATTTACTATCGAATTTATGTGAACTGAGAATGCCAAATCTCACATATATGGCTTCCAGAATATTCAAAATATGGTATAATGTTCAAGGTCTATGTGTTACGTTTATTTTAACATTACATAACGTATGGACAAGCATACTCACACGTTTTTATAAAACAAATCTATCAGATTTGTTTACACTTGCTCGTGTCTTCAGACAATCTGTCATAGTGAACCCCATAAACATTTATATTTCATCTTTGCACTGTAAAGGTTCAATGCAACCTCATAAGATTTCTCGAAAACGAATTTATTCCTTTAGATGGCACCATAAAAATATTTTTGTTAGCTTGTGAAGTGCGACAGTTCATTGTATCTAATTTATGTTTATTTGAATTTTTGTACCTTAAGGGTTTAATTTCTTAATCAGGTATTAGCTTATTTTTCAGTGGCTGGAAACGTAAATGTTTGTGACATGTTCAGCACAAAGCTCACTTCGTCCAGTAAAAAATGTGAGACAATATTCAAAAATGAGTGTGGCTCTCAGTCACAAAAAGTATCCACTGAAGGCGGCTGTGCGAATGGCCCAAAGCCGAGCGCTCCTTGATGTCATAGCTCACTTTAAATGTCACTGAGCAGGTTTAATGGCAACGCGATTAAGAGAATGAGACGAAATGTGACGACAATAAACAATTCTTTGAAGACATAGCATCCTCTTTTGTGTTCCTCTTGCAATATGTGAGCAGGCTTTGAATATCTCGTTTCCGGAGTGAGTTTTTACATTGACCGTTCCGGGTAACCGTATAACCTACACCGGCTGAAATCACCACTGAATCTATCACTACAGGATAACAATTTCATATGTCCGAGAGGTCGAAAGAAAAGTGCGTCCTCATTCAAATAATGGCAAAGAATCCACGTAGATACAGGTAGCGTTGTAAAGCTGATATAAAAAAAGGAATGATATTGCCGGAGGGGTGAAATTACTGTGCCATTACAACTGAACAACTGAGTCGTGATGCTCCTAACAGCTGCGACCCACTAGAGCGACGAACAGCAACCGCTGACAGCGACAAACCTGAACGAGCGACAAACTACACCGACAGAACGCCTGTTTCTCGCGGTTTGCCGGAGTCTGCCGTCCCCCTTGCCCCCCGGTTCGTACGCCCATGTTCAGAACTGTCGTTCACGGTACCGGCGAATTCTGTCTTCCAGAAAAATTTCGAACCGAACAAAAAATTGATATTCGACCCGTACGACATGCACAACCAGCAAGCCACTTGCACGAAGACGTCGCCGAGTCGTCGTCACTTCTCAAGGCTGAAGACATCGCTCGCTCAAACGTCAAGCACGAAGTGCGTACTTCGAGTTGAATACGCACGCGTACTGTTCCTTTACGAGGTCGGAATGTGGCCTATGCGTGGTGCTGCCCGACTTCAAGCCGGGAGTACATGTACTTGAGGGAAATCGACACCAAACTTCGGACATACAGTCGAGCGGCTTTATTACTACGCATGGAAAAGTTCCTTCAGTAGCTCAGTGGAAAGAAGTCCGCTTCACACCCAGCGGGCGCAGGTTCGATCTCTGGTGTGGGTGTACCATTTTTTTTTCTTTTTTTTTTTTTTGGGGGGGGGGGGAGGGGTGTCAAGCATTTTGCGATGTTGACATTTCTTTCTTTTTTTCTTTTTTACATTTATCGCTGAAAAAGACAATTGTTGTGGGTGATACGTCACTGAACTAAATGGTATGGGATTCCATTTTTGGTACCTGCGAACTCAATGTAGTCACTTTCCACAAAATGCAAAGATCATATGAATAGGGTAGTGTCCGCTTTCCAAGCTTCGCCTAACTGTTCTACAGGAATTGCAGCCAGCCATTGATCTCGACCCGTTGATCTTTCGGAAACTTGTGCACTCTGCCGCACAACGTGCCACTTTCAGATGCGTGACATGTGAGGCAGCTCTTCACGCAACATCTTGGGAGTATTCGTTTCGGAGCCGATCACGGGAATCCGCCACGGGCACTCACTACTAATTGCCAACACTTAAATTTACAAGACAACTCATCTTGAAGTATAGAACAGCGAGCGGAACAAACCTAACTGCAAAGGGATCGCACGGCGAACGAACAAATTTCGTCTTCTACGTGGTGGGAAAAAAAAAAGAAAAAAAAAAGCGCACGGTGGAGTGTATTCAGGTGACTTCCGACACTCACTCTTTCCTATCCATTACTATATGCAGTGCGGGAGTATCGGTTTCGGTTTCAAGCAGTTGTGTTGTTTGGCTTTATTAAAGAACAAATACGTGACTCTCTAGCAAAATATTACTTGGGTAGTATTCCGACACCATAATTAATCGCCTGGCAAAAAAGGAAAAAATTGGGGGGTGTCTGTGTCCCTTTAACAACATAAAACTCTTTACGGCGGCCGATCGGTAAGGGGTCTCTTTTAGTTGGAGCGTCTGTAAGCACTCTTTATCTTCTTTTTGCTTGCCTTTTCGCTTTTCGGATAGCGGCAAGTTGGCAATCGCCTAATCCACGTTTTCTTTTCTTCTTTCAAATTACAACCAGACAAGGAAATTACAATCGCTCGACTTACAACTGCGAAAACGCGTGTCCCGCTTGGTGCTCGTGAATGCGTAGTTTGTTTCTCTTAAAATTGTGTCTTTCGAAAAAGCATTGCGCGCAGCCTACCCCAGAGCACGGCCCTGCGTAGAGAGAACAAATATGGCAATCATTCTCAAGAGCCACTTGCTGCGTGGAACGTCTATGGTGGGAGGAGCCACAAACGAAGGGATTTCTGCGCATTGCCTTTTGATTGGTTCTGCTGGGTTGAAGGCGTGTACATACGCGCGGATAACGCAGTGACGTGGCGTGTTTTTTTTTTAGATTTGATTGGACTAGCAAATTTTCAGCCTTAGTTTGCTTCGCGTGCAAAGGAGAATACATAACGGCGAAAATAATTTTCGGTGAAGGGGTACAAGAGGGACAAAAGGACAAACACAAATCTCCAAGCACAGCTAGGTGACTAGTACGCAACCAAAAAATCCGCCTCGTCCGGGTATTTCGCGGATTTTTTTGGTCGCAGATTTATTCGGTCGCGGATTTCTTCGGTCGCGGATTTTTATGGTCGCGCACCAGTCACCTAGCTGTGTTAGCAGATTTGTGTTTGTCCTTTGTCCTTCTCCAAGGGTTATTTTCGCCATCCTTGTCCATCTCGCTTTCACCTTTGCATTTAATTGCATTATAATCATGAATAGAATATGTAAGAATGTAATCTGCATGATATTGATTGTAGATATTGAATAATCAGAAATTTCATTGTAAATATCGTTAGCAGAAAACGCTCCAACTTAGTACATTTCTAGGAATTCGAACCGGGACGGTTTAATCAAGTAGGCATTTTCTTTTACTGAAACTTTTCATTTTTGACTAGCATTACCATCATCATCATTTTCGTTGTCATTATTGTCATGTTCACTATCATCATCTCAAATTTCGGAGCCCTGGCCAGCATTAGCCCTGGGCCCCGAAATCTCTTAATCCGGCCCTGCTTGCCTGCACAACGGGTAGCTGGCATCTCCCCCCATCCTCCTCCTTCCCTCCACCTCTTTCCTACTCCTCTCTTTCTCCTCCCCTCCTCCTTTCCCTCCCTCCGCTCTCCCTCGTGACGTCACTCGTGACCCTAGTGACCCTTGTGACGTCACTTGTGAAGGCCTCGTAAGGGGCACTATGAAGATCGTGACCTTCATGAGTGACCTTCGTGACGTCACTTGTGACCCTAATGACCCTCGTTACGTCACACGTTACGTCACGTGTGACGTCATTGTGGGAGACGTCCCAGAATGCAACGCGCGGGTACGCCGACGGCGACGGCGACGGCGGCGCCCACGCCGACGCCGTTCAAGGCAGAAACTGGCGCCTAAGAGCTGCACTAAAAAAAAAAAGGTTCGTCTTGTTTTGTGTACATGTGCTACCTCAATTCAATTCAATTTAAAACAAGAAGAGCTACATGTCACCACTTTGACTATCCTAATCCGAACGGCGCAATTATTTTACGGTTAAAAGAAATCGCATCTCGTCATTTTTACGTTGTTTATCGTGTCCCGGAGAATAGAGAAAACACTTCCCTCATTAAAAACGTCGCGATTCCGCTCCATAATCGCAAAGCAAAAGACGAGCTTTTTCCCCCACCTGCAGCCCCAAGTGGCAGCCGAAGGAACTACGGCGAAAAGATTACGTGACCTCGCTCGGCCCTAAGCCGCAGCATAATGCCCGCTAATGTCAGTGAAGAGAGGGAGAGGAAGCGTCCTCCGAGATAGCACACGGGAACCTACACGGCACTCCGAATGACGTCACTGGGAGGGGGACCAGGTGTGACCCTGAAGGCTGGGAGTGAGTTGAGGGGTGCCCGAAAAGTCAATATTTTTTTTTTTTTCTTTTTTTTTTTTTTACGAAACAATTAGGACACGCAGGCGAAATCGGCTTTCTGTTCTTTACTTCAGAAGTGTCAGAGGGCAACTTCCAGAAATCTTTGACCGAAGTTCGGAAATCGTTGCACCCCCCTTTAAAGGGACCATGAAATGATTTTAAAATCGAGTTTCATCCACCGCACGTCGTAAAAGGTGTGAAAAGAAACACAAAAACACAAAAATAGGGAGCCAAAAAAATTATTTGCTATAGAACTTTTAAAAGAAAACTGGACTCTTTTGCGCCTTCCTTCCTTCGCCTGTTCACTACGATGCATCCGCGGAAATGGAGCACGTCAGCCAAATCCAGGTCGCCTGTTGGGTAAGAGCCTACCTCACCAGCTCCGCGATCGTAAACAATAAATAGCCGGCGAATGTTTCCTAAAAGTTTTGTTAAATAATATTCAGATCCACATTTTGTAGCATAATTAGAGATGTGTGGCGAAAATTTCCAAATTTGATAATGCTGAGAGCCAAGCGCCATCTATCGTGTGGTAAACGAAGCAACTACTGCGCGTGCGCAGTAGGGCAGGGCCGACAGTTACTTGGGTGGTGGCGGCCGCCGACGAACGTTTATTTTCTTTGTTTTCCTTCCTCTCAAAACTCTGACTGACTGAACGTTTATTTTTCTACGTGTTCTTCCCGCGCGTGCCGACTTCAAGCAGCAAGAAAACAGTACTTAAAACAGATCACGACGAACAAGAACGCTGGATCCACCGACTCCGACGAAGCGAGGTGCTCAGAATATAGGCCTAGTAGGCATTCCGACTCGGCGCTGCGTTGCTTCGTCGCAAGACCGTCTGCCTACGACCGGCTGGCGTGCCAAATGGAATATGCCCGCGCGACTCTTGTGGACCCTTCCCGTATTATAGTTTGATCACTGACCTCAATTCTAGATTAAGAGGTGAGGTCAATCTCTTCCCCTTGTTTTCCGAGGCAGTGTTGACGAACACTCGTCGAAAAGGGACTCTCGTCGATTCTATCTTGTTTTGTGTGATATAGAGCTGAAATAAACGCCGTATGGATTACCTTCGTAACACGGTATGTACACTTTGTTATTGGTATGCCATTTTTATTCTGACAGACTGCACGTCACTGTCGAGCTATAACAGTTCCTGGGAGGTATACGTACAACCCCGGTCCAACCTTTCTTTGCCGAGTGTCGCGTCAGTATCGAGTTGCAATCGTAAAAGAACGGTCCCGAAGCGCTTACAAACAGCGCGAATACAGCACTTCCATCGAACGCGCGCGTCCGCTCCGAGTGTAAACAGGTAATTACGTGGCTCTTGCTGACACTCGTAGTTCAAACGTATCTTTTTTAACGTCGGCTCGCTCCTGCATCTCCGAGGCCGCGAAACACGCCATCTACGTCGCTTTGCAAACGACTGACACGGGTCGGCCCTTCTGCCAACAATGACAGGGTGGTTGACTTCTGGAGTCTTCACCGGAAGACTCGCTGCACTTCCCAACAGGCATACCGGCGTATGTGACTAGTCCCATGCTGTCGCTGTAGCGCAACATATCTCATTAAATTTCGCTCAGCTGCGATGCGGCGATGAGAGGCGCCGATTCAGGAAATACGTCGGTGACATCAGCGCAGTAAAACCTACCGGCGCACCCCAACTCGTTGCCGCTAACACCCCCATTCTCCTATTGCCGAGAGAACTTCCGGTTCCGGAAACGGTTTACGTCACGGCTTGTTTTGCGGTCAGTTGGAGAGAATGAAAAAGTGGATATTTCAATAATTTTTTGTGTAGAAGTTAATAAACCGAGACGAAAACGGATGCCTGTTCGGCATTCAGTGAAGATTGACGGTTTAATGTAAAAGTTATCTGGAAAAAGTAAAAAGGTCATTTCATGGTCCCTTTAAGGCAATGTGCAAGTGTTTATTTCGTTTATACCCCTTTCTAACTATTCATGGGCTAAGATCTCCTATATTCGGAAATATATGTTTGATTGAGATGCACGACCGATTCATGAATGGATAGTACATAAAGTATACGTTTGGTGCCGGTGAACATTGGGCTGTCCGCCGGCCTACCGCGCCACCGATGAAAGACGACGCTACTCGCGGCAATAAGCGCGACGGCACGAGAGAATAAAGAGAACGTTTTCGCAAAGCTCTGAGTCGGTCCCATCTTATCTTCCGCCCTCAACATGGAACGTGCTACAGTTGCCGATGACATCAAGAACAGAAAGAAAAGTTTGGTAGAAAAGGTAAAAAGTGCTGATAATCAAATACCATAAGGAGATCAGAAGGATTAGATTCATTTTGACGTCTTCCGAAGATTCAGTATGACTTGACACGTTAAATTCATCATGTACAGTCAGCACGGAGTGAAACCCGAACGCCGGAACGCGTGGCCATCGACACCGGTTGCTCCGCCTAGAGGGCCCCTCAGAACTATTGAAAATGTGCCGAGCTGCGAGGGTACGGGTCCTGCTAATGTCACATTCAATTGGGGAGCACGCAGCACCGAGAAAATGCTGCCCCCAAGGCCGCGCCACCGCGCGGGTACAGCGCATGACGCACTACCAAGTGAACACGAAGCATTCCGCCGTGCAACGCGCTTGGCGCGATCACTTCAAGGGCAAAACATAAACGGGTGGACCATTGAACAAAATACGCCACAAGTGGGGCGGCGTCGCGCGCCATCTAGCGAGAGTCTCCCGAGCCGCCATGTTTACCGAGACGAGGAAGACGAAGCGAGGGAAAGAAGGGGCCGAAGGAGGCTGAGAGCAAAAGTATTTGCTGAGAGCGTTAACTCAAGGCCGCACCTGCCCGCAGTGCGCGAAGCGTCCGTCGGTGCAGCTGGTGCAGCAACGCGCCAGTGTCGTGCGCCGCACGAGTCCCAAATGAACGTAGTGCAGCCGTACCGACACGACCATCTGAACGCGAAGCGTCCGTCGGTGCAGCGTGGTGCTGTGTGGTGCGCCCCAATTGAATGTGACATATGCGCTTGGCCCCCGGCGCGATCCGTCCGGGATTTCCGCGTTTCGCCGGTGGCGCGCTGTAAGCGCCGTCACTCGGGGTGCTTTTGTGGCGCCACACTATCGTCTGGTCGACACGGGACTGCCGCTTAACATGGCTATGGCTCTTTGCGATAGGCCCCGCTCAGTCTGGGTAATAAATATATTTCGCTCCGGAGTCGATGCGCCTGGCAGATCGGTGGTTACCAAAGAGGGCGTGAGCGAGCAATTCCTCGCTTTTCATAAGAATCGACTGATAACCTCGCACGAAAACATGCGCATTGCCTAATAAAACTGAGGGATCCGCGTCGGTCTGTCGCAGCATCTTTTTTTAAATAAAGCTATACGCACTCCGGAGTGCACTTCGGACAGAAATGGCTATACTCACTCAGCGGAGAGCTCATGCCGCTCGGGCCACCCTTTTCGAACGGCGCGTGTATCACTGAGGAGCTCGTTAACACAGCCCCCCGCCTGCGTTCACGCCGCTTCGCGGCGACAGTATGCGGCTGCTAATTACAAAACTTAACCAGTATACGCCGCTTCGCGGCGTCCAGCCGGCAACCCGAGCCCGCTGTCCCCGATCGCACCTCCGGAAAGGGAGTCGTCTACCATTTAGTTCTGAGAAGTTTCGTCGACAACATTCGGTTAACTTTTAGTGTTACTTACAAAAAAGAAATGTAAATACCGCCAAATGCCTGGACAAAACAAAATGTTCGAGAAAAAAAATAAAAAAGTTGGCCCACCGCGGATCGAACCTGTGTCCACTTACGTATGAAGCGGACACCTTAACTGCTATGCCATCGCTCTTTTTTTTTTCTTTTTTTTTTTTATCCAGCGCGTATTTACATGTTTACACTAAAACCCACTACCCGATGCTTTCGGGCAGCTGTACATTTAAAATTCTTTTATCTTGCACAAACTCTCCAACGTATCTGCCCACTCGGGCAGTCTCTGGCTGTACTCATATACGCTCTTGACTTGTGTAATCATCTCAATGAAAAACAGGCGTGCAGATTTCGGGGGCTGTTCAGCATGCCTCACAGACAAACGAGATTTCCACAAGCTGAAGAGCGCTAGAACCATAATCATGTCATATGGAACATCACAATAAGGCTCAACAGGAAGGAATCGTATTGTATACGACGTTATCCATAATTCCTTTTTTTGAGGTTCATTTCAAAACATCCCAAAGAAAAATGGCCTCCCAACAGTACAGGAAGGCATGCTCATTCGTTTCGGGTTCCTTACACAGTGGGCAGTTGACTCCGCCAGGAACGTTAAACCCCTTTCTCCAAGCCACAGCTTCACAGGCAAGGTCTCGCTATGCAAGCGAAAAAAAGACGACTTTGCTGCTGGAAGTATGGCCATTTTCTTAACAAGAACCAAGACGTCCTGTCCTGGTTTATCTTCGAAATACTTCCGATACATCGGTACGGGAAAAAGGTTGTCAAGCAAGTCGCGATACAACTTTCTTCGGGTGACCGAAGCCAAGTATTTGTAAGAATACCTTACACTTAAAAACTTAAAAGCTTCAATAACCTCTTTGACAAATCTAATCATCTTTGTAGGGGGTCCGATCTCCGAAAATACGACGAAAGACGGTATGAAGCTTGATAGCCTTGTTTGAAACATAACCCGCAGCAGCGGGTGCCTCTGTTGTCGTAAATAAAGTAAACGCGAAACGAATAAACAAGTGGTGATAACCCAAGTCCTGGATAGGAAGGACGCATAAAATATTATCTCTTCCCATCGGCACCCCATCACTCATTTAAATAAACAAGGCAAACACCCTCTGCATCTTTTAAATACAGCTGCGCGTGCAGTATAATACATGTAAAACGTACCAAAGTATTGCAATAAAAAAAATATTACACACTGTAGCTCTTGTAAAAATTGACATTGCGACCACCCCATTTACCCGTACGTTCTTTTAAATCCTTTGTAGGACCCTCCCAATATGGCGTGCTTTTCTTCAATTGATCTAGCGGACCTCCAAAGTACTTGTTTGGAGAATCGCTCCACTGAATGCCCTAAAAAAAAAAGGCTTTGTGCCCCAGTCCCCGCACCATACGCCAAGACACTTCTCCTTATTGATCTTGGCTCCCGTCACATCAAAGACCTTTTTGTATAACTCAAAAACTTTGGTGACACTTCTTTTTTCCCTACAAAAAACAGCAATATCGTCGGCGAATGCTAAAACTTTTACTTTTGCGCTAACCATCGTAAACCCCTCCACGTGCTCGTTCTCCATAATGCTCAAACAGAGCGGCTGAAGATAAAGACTAAACAACAATGGTGACATCCGGCACCCCTGCCGCACAGAAGAAAATACATTTATCTTTCCAGTAACGGAGTTATTTATAACCAATCGTGTGGTGCATCCAGTGTACGCCATCTTAACGCCTTCACAAATAACTTTCCCAACATTAGCTTTAGATAAAATATGCATTAGTGTACCATGACACACTCTGTCGAAAGCCTTCTTCAGGTCAATTTGTATCATTGCAACCTGACTTCCCTCGGAATCGGCAGTTTCGATAATGGTTCGAGCTACATGAATATTTGTCTGGATAATTCTGCCTTTAATCCCACATGTCTGGTGTTCCCCTATCAGATCAGTCACTACGTGTTGAATTCGCCTCGACAAAATCCTTCCAAATATTTTGTAATGAACGTTACTTAAAGCTATCGGGCGGTATCCCGACGGCTGTCGTCGTTTAAGAGTGTCATTTGATTTCGGTATTAGTATCGTGTGCGACTGTAAGAACGAAGGCGGTAACGCCTGGAGTTCATAAGCTTCTCGTACAAGTTCAAGGTAAAAAGAACAAAGCTGGGCGCGGAAATGCTGATAGAACTCTGCGCAGAGACCGACAGGACCAGGCGTTTTGTTGGCGGCCAGTCCCTCGATAGCTCCGTCGATCTCGGACAGTGTTCTTCCATCCACTTTTTCGCTTCTTGCGAGAGCTCTAGTGCTCTTCGAAGCAGATCATTGATGGCCGTCATGTCTTTGGGCCTCCCTTGCCTCCTAACAGTTTGACGTAGTAGCAACAAACGCCTTTTTAATGTCGTCTTTGTCAGAGCTGACAACACCGTTTTGGTCCACAGAAGGTGTCTCCTTTGCAAGCGCAAACTTCCGTTCGTCAGCCAGCGCACGCTTTGTGGGCTGTTCGCCCAGAAAAAACTTTTCAGTCTTCGCCCTCACAACCGCTCCACGATACCGTTTATCTTGAAAAATCTGAAGCTTCGCTTTTACTGCATATATCTCTGTTCTCACTTCACCCGGTTTATCGCTCTCGCCTTTGAGCAAGTTGTGCCAGTATTGCTGCATCATTTTTTCTTTCTTCCTTGAATTAAAGTTTAAAATACACGACCTTTCTATTGCTAATGCTTTCACTTCTTGCTTAAAATCCTCCCATTTCTCCATGTAACTTAGGCTCTTACTAGCAGTTATTTCATTTAAAATGCTTGTCACTCCTTTTGTAAGAATTTCATCTTTTAGCAGGGTGACATTAAGTTTCTAGAGTTGCCAATTAAACTGAGGCCGTGATTTTTCCTTCTTCCCCACCATTACAGTTACTAGGCAATGATCACTAAAGGGAAGCGGTTTAACAGAGTATCCCATGGTGTATGGGGCGAGGTCTGTAGACACATAGATCCTGTCTAAACGTGCATGTGAGGCCAGCTGATAGTGTGTGAATCGTAATTCGCTTTCCGTATTAAGCATCTCTGCGACGTCTTCTAACTCGTTATTATCTATTATTGTTTGTAAAAGCTGCGCGCTCCTGTCGCTAAGCAGATTAGCTGAAGACCTGTCTTGTGGCCTATTTACACAGTTGAAATCGCCTAAGAGAACAACATATCTGTCACAGTTAATTTACTGTTCTACTTGTCGAAAATATGTTTCCCTGTCATTAATTCTATTCGGCGCGTAAACGCACAGCACCCGCCAAGGTTGATTTTTTAAAGTGAAATCACAATTAATGAGCCGCCCTTCATTGTCAGTGGCAATTTTCAGATCAGTTGGCTCAATAGTTTTCGAAAGAAATAGAAAACAACCTGCCGAGTTGCCGATGGCATGACTCGCTGCTATTTTATATCTGCTCATGAATGGTTTTAAAGCCTGCATTATCTGTTCGTCATCATCCATTTTGGTTTCCGGAAGGGCAAATACGTCTATTTTTTCGTCATTTACCAGTCTTTGTTAGTGGTACCGTTTTTTCCGGGAATTTAACCCTCGCACATTGAAAGTAGCACACTGGAGAGGTACACTAGGTTCAAGCGTGTTTGCTTATGAAGTAAAAGCTTTCCGGGCTTACCAATGAAAAGGAAAACCCCGCTCTTCAACGCCGCTTTCACCTACGTACATGTCGGTCGTCCAATGACTGCCACTCACACGGAGTCTTTACGTCTACAACCGTCCACTTGGCTCGGAGATTTGGTCTCGGTACGAAACTTGTTTGATCCACTCACTTGCCACGGCAAACCACCTCCACCTCAGTCTTCTGCTGAGGCTTGTGAAAGTTCTCGTTGTCGCTTTGCAACTTGGTTGGCGTCGACGTCTTCCATCGCTTCGATTTCGCGCTCTCGGGTCTGTTCGTCCTCCTCGGCGTTTGTTTCTTTCGCTCTTCCCGTGACTTGGGGCAAGCACTTGCCTTCCTTTTCGGCGTCTTCCTTCGTTTGCTTATTTTCCTTAGTGTTGTCCCGTTGAGCTGTCCTCGCTGCATCTCCCAGTTTTGCTACGAGGTTATCCCCGGTCATTTCTTTGACGCTTGGGGTCTGAGGCCCCGTCTCCCCCGTCGCCGCTTCCGCCTCTGCCTCGTCCATCTGCCAGTCGTTCGTTTCTAGGTCCTCCCGTTCGTGGGCAACTGCTGCATAGGTACGGACACAGCCTGTGCCCTCATGGTTAAACTGGTGGCATTCCGTGCATCGCGGGACGCAGCAGTCTCTCCTTATATGTCCCCTGCGTCGACACCGAAGGCAGAGAGGGGCCCTCCCAGGCACCAAAACGAGAACCTTGCAGCCTTCGACTCGAATCTCGTGTGGCATGTCGTCCACGGTAATTCCATCTTTTAGCTTCATGCGTACAATCCTAGCGTTCGTCTGGACATTCTCAAAGCCCTTCTCGCGGAAGTGGTCTTTGCTGATATCGGCGACCTTGCCAAACCGTTCTAGTTGCTTACGCACCTGGCAGTTAGGCACCTCGTAAGGAACACAGTGCAACTTGACTCTGACTTCCATGCTGACCGTGTCGAACACTAGGCAACGCCCACCTTTAACTAGTAGTTCCTTGGTTTCCACCAAACGTTGCTTCGCTGCCGGGGAGTGTAGCCGCAACATCCACACATAGTTCATTTGATAGGCGGCTCCCGATGCCAGCTCTTGAAGCACACGCAGTCTTTCCATCTCCTGTTTAAAGTCTTGAATACGATAGGGACGGCTTCTTGCGTCGCAGTGCAGTAGTACTGTATTTGTCGCGAGATATCCTGTTGGCAGTGGAGGCGAAATAATCTTATAATCAGCTGACGCTTCAGAAACAGAGATACCGCGGCCAACCGTGGCCGTTGTTGCGGCTCCTTCGGAGCCCGTCATCGCGCGTCCGTTCACCTCGGTGGCCGGAAGTCGAATCTGCTATGCCATCGCTCACAAACCTCGTTGTCACCATTTCTTTTATACGAGTTTAGCAGAGTGCGTAAAGCCATTTTCGTCCGAAGTGCACTCCGGAGTCCGTATAGCTTTACACTTTCTTTTTTTTTCGTAAAAAGTATGGTTGTGCTAATAAACGAATTTTATTTTGCGTCTATGACGTTTCACTATTTGTCAGAAACCGCGCGTGGCACGTTGTTCGCCGGAGCTTCCGCGTAGTTTCGGTGACACGTCATCAAGCACTACGGATCTTCGGTGCACGAAATGTTTCAACTTTCATTTCGCCCTAACGATACACAAAGAGATAATTAATGGCAGCACTGAAGAGACATCGCTGGGCATCCGATACAAAGCGATAATAATAGGTGCGCTGGACAGATGGGACCAGCATCTGTGTAGAGAGACGTATGGTTCAAGGCTCAGTCACTACAATTAAGGAAAATGTTTGTTGAGTGCGCGAGTTAGTAGGCCTGCATTATGGAATTCGCCGCAAGGCATACGAGCCTGAAGAAAAGGAGAGGGTAATGGACGAGCTCTGGGTGTGGACGTATAGATGTGTAGTAGCAACCTTCAGTTGGGTGTCAGCACTCGTCATGTGTCCCAACTTGTTCTGTCTCGTATGTCGGGCTGTTTTGCTATAAGTGCTGCTAATTATAGAATTGCGATACGTATGACAAACAATATAAACTGCGCACGCCAGGAGGAGAATACACCATGGGCGTGCTCCGCTGGCGCGCGCACAAGCAGCTTACTGCTGCTTCTAGCATCGACCTTCTCGCGCCGCTCGCAAGCCGCAGGTGTCGACCGGGCGACATTGCGGCAACACAAAAGCACCGCGAGTGACGGCGCTCACAGCGCGCCACCGGCGAAAGGCAGAACGCCCAGACTCGCCGCGCTAGGGCCGAGCACATCTTTGTAGGACACGCACCCTTGCACACCGGCGCATTTTCTTTAGTTCTCAGGGGATCTCCAGGTGGAGCAGCCTGTGTCGATGGCCACGCGTTCCGGCGTTCGGGCTTCATTCCGTGCTCACTGTACATTACGCACAATGTTTACTATGCACTGTGCTTAGGAATGCAGTTGAATTTCTAAAGAAACAATAAGGCGTTTGACTTTTGTTTCAATGCCAGCTTTCCTAAATATTTTTCTATTCATGCCTGTTGTACACCCAAGATTTAAAAAAAAAATTTTTTTACTTTCATGGTACTATAAATTTTGCATTTTGTAACTTGTATTTAAAATAATTTCTTGTTTCTATTTTTGAACAAACAAATACCAAGTGCATTTAGCTTTGTTTCATAGCGTACATTATTAAGCAGCATTCTTGAAGGGCAGATAAAAAAATATAATACTACTTTCAAGCGCTGAAATAATAATTACCCAATAGTCTTAAAGTGTAAGAAAAAAAGATGTTTCGATAAAGGGGCGTATTTGTGAAATACGACACGTTCGAATTCCCGACCAGGAATAAAAAACAAAGAGAACACAACTCCAAAAGTTTTCTACCTTGATGTGCATTTGGATAGAGGCTCAGAATTTCGGCAAGGGTGTCAAGTTTAGAGCACTGCTTATTTTATCGCTTATTTTATTTAGTGCAATGTACTCTAATCAAATAAATATGTCATATAGTTCCGCAAACTAAACTTTGTTAACGTTCCACTTAGCTAAAATCTGTGCAAATCAATTACCAAAATAAAGCGCTGAAACAAAAATATAGCGAACTTCTTTGTGTGTCTAGAAAGGTTACTGAATTTTTGACTAAGTTAACATTAGCGTATCGAAGTTCTTCAGGGTTTCAGTCCACATTGAATCCGCTTTTCTATCGCCACTAGGACGATATTTCAAGGAAAAATATGTCAGCGATTTTATATAGAGAACTAACAAAGAAAGACATGAAGACATACAATAGAATGGCGGCGATTGAATGTCCCATTCTGAAGGTTGCTTGACTGACGTGTTTACAGACTTGTGTTCCGTCGGCGACTTCTTTTCCGTCGGCGTTTCTTTTTTTTTTTTTACTGCCTGGACAGATCTTCGAGGAGATTTCAATCTTTGAGATAGAGCTTCTTTGTTTTGTCTTTGTACCTCTCTGAAATATCTACATTTTCAAAATGCCCAGGATTTACTCTTTCCGGCGTGCTATTTCTTATCTGGTAATTCATGCTACCTTTAAACAAAAAAGCAAATGAAGGAGATGCCAAAACCAACATTCAAATAGTCCCGCTTTTTCAAGTGGGGTGAATTCACGTGTAAAACTTTCAGGTCGAGCGGGCACTCTAGAGAACTCAGTACGCCGCGCATACAACTGTTTCTTTTTTCTGAAGGAACCTGCCCCAGCATTCATTTCACACAATCAACTTGTTTTATAGGCTTTTCCCACCGCTAGAAATGGCGTCCTTTGTTGGTGTCTTAGTTGTAGTAGTTGATGTAGTATTAGCTTTTGATGTTGTAGTTGGTGATGTAGGGCGTCCGTCGTCGATGTTGCAAAATCTTTAAAAAATGTCGCCTGCCGCCACCCACTGGAATCGAACCTGGGTTCGCTGTCTGCGAAGCGGAGGCGTTACCAACTGAGTGAATTCATTACTTTTTTCTTCTTCTTTATTGCCAGGTTGACATTACACGGACATGCGTTTTTTTTAAGTTCGATGATATTCGCCAGACATACACAATAACATCTCTGAACGCTATCCGAGTCCTATACACGTACACTAGCCGAGCCTTGTCTGGCGTGGAGTAATAAAACACATTTTAAAGTTCATTTCAAAACGTAGATTGTTAAGTACAATTGTTGCAAAGCAGATAATAAAATATAATATTGATCTAAGTCACTGCGGTGATATCTTGTAGAATAGACATGAAGTGCAAAATAATTTTCCTTTGAAACTTTGCATTAGAAATATAAGCGAAGTTCACGACTAAAGTGCAATACGTAAGAAGGAATATACAAGGTTTCGGTAGCCTTATCTACATTTAAATAACAGTTAAGATTCCTCCGACAGCCGTCCCTGAATTTTTTGGCATCGTTTATTGCGTCGAAGTTCTTAAATGATTGTTGTAAACTAATAAATAATTACTATAGTGGCGTATATTAAAATTGTATGGCATTGCCCTTATAGGCCTCCCCACGCTAAAAACTAGCGGTAACCTAATTTTAACTTAAGATATAACGCCTTCTGGCACATTTTTCAACGTGTCTAAAAATCTGAAAAGTTCACAGTGGCGAATTGAAGTTCTGCAAACCTTTCAGCTTGCATTGGTTTGGCATTCCACATCTGAGACGAAATGCCACGGTAAAATGTGTCAGAGATTTCACACAAAATACTAAAAGCGAAAGGCCGGAAGGCACAATAGACTGGGGATGATTCAGTGTAATATTTCAAAGGTTATTTTGTAACTTTGATTGACATGTTTGCGAACTTTCTCTCCTGTCTGCATTTATCTGCTTCTGTGACACTTCTTTAAAGCAATTAATCCAAACTCACTGCATTCCTTAATATACCCGGGAATTACTTTTCCTGGCACGTTATTTATTATCTTTCAATATGAAATAGCTTTTTTAAACAACAAATGAATGTAATGTCGTAAACCGACTTTAAAATTGTCCGATGGTTTTTTGGTGGGGTGACGTCTCATGTTGTAAAACGTAGAAACCGAGCAGGCTCTCTAGAAAACGCTGCATGTCGCGCATTCAATATTGTTTTCTTTTGTTTCGCGTATGTTATTTTTTTTTTAATTCTTTTCACACTGTTAAACATTTTTCTAGCAGTCGATAACAGTTCGACTGCCCATATTACGCGCTAAGTCGGGACCTTTTTGGTGTTGCCAGTAAATTATTTCAGTGTCAAAAAGAAACACGACGAGGAGCAAATTGAAAACTTACATAATTTCGCAAAAATAATGTTTGATATATAAGTTGCTTTACTAATTGGGGTGCATCTATTTCGAGGGAAATCAGCGACCATCAAATTTTTGACGGATATCCCATTTAATTATAGTATACCTTATGCATACGCGCCACGAACAAACTTTTCAAATAGTTGTTTCACAACAGCAAAATGCATCATTATTAAAAGATGGTTTCACTGATTTAATCACTAACAGTTAAAGAAAGGCAGAGCGTGCCGGGCTGTAGGTATTTATTATCGCCCCTCAATGAGTGAGATCGCGTATTTAGCCGAAAAGAACGCCAAAAGACGAGCTACGGAGCCACATGGTGGTGAACATAATTAACCACGTCCTGCATCTGTTAAGCTGTCGGTAACTAAGTTTCTTTTAGACTGAGATGCCACAAAAAGAAAGGCGTCGGCGACGAATTAACAAACATTAATTTAGTATACATTTTTGGTATACACGGGCAGGTTCAAAAGCACCGGCCGTGTCGAGTCCCACAAGTTCTTATTATGGCTCCGGAGCCGGTGAGGTTCTGGAATCGGCCGATATATAAACGCAGAACAACGAGTAACAAAACCTTTGGCCTTGCGTTTTTTTTTTTGTTTTTTGTTTAGTGATTTTTAGTATTGTTCGCGTGAAATATATCTAGGATATGAGATAAATGCAATCTATTTACGTATTTATTCAACATATTAGAGTTCCAGTATAATATGCGCCAAAGTAACACGGAACTTCAACTGGAAGCCGTACGTGCCTTTGGTGTAAAAATAATGAGAGGGTCTTAATTGCTCCCCTTTCAATTTTGCTTCGACTTGTGTTGCAAACTTTAAAGCGTTCCGGAAAAAAACTAATATGTCGAAAATGAAGAAGAAAAGAGACATGGTTTTTGTCTTTTATTTTTTATGAGCAATAGGAAGCAACTGATCCATACACAAAATCTGTCTTCAGCAAAGTATATAGGGGTGCGCTGGTCAGGCAAAATGACGGACGAAAGTGTCTTTGTGACACCCCGTATGTGTATTCTGAACGACTTCATCGTTCAGAATACACATACGGGGTGTCACAAAGAAAAGTTTACAGTTCTTTTTTTTTTTTACCGCAAAAATAAACTAGGCATCGCCGAACGGTTTTGTTTCCGTCCAAAGGTAGCGCTAGAGGTAAGAACCAGATTCCGAAGTTTCAGCCCGATCCGATACCTTATTCAAAAGTTATAAGTGATTTTCTGAAAAGTTCAATGGGAAAATGGCGGCCGACGGAGTTTTTGAATACACTCTATGGCGCCGGAAACCGAAAACGGGCAAAAATGGGCACCATTTTCCAAAATCAATCTGTCAGATAGTTGCACAACTAAAAAAATAAAATAATTTTCCAAAATAAAATCAATGCGTCATATAGTTGCACAAACTAAACTTTGTTGACATGACACTTAGCTGTGATCTGTGTAAAACAATTAACAAAACAGAGCCGCGAAACAAAGATATAGCGCGCTTCTTTGTGTATCTAGAAAGGTTAATAAATTTTTTGCTAAGTCAACATTAGAGTATTGAGGTTCTGCAGGGTTTTCAGTTTACATTGAATCCGCTTTCCTATCGCCACTAGGACAATATGCCAAGGTCAAATATGTCAGGGGCTTTATATAAAGAATTAACAAAGAATGACATGAAGACATACAATAGAATGGCGGCGATTGAACGTCACATTCTGAGGGTTGCTTGATTGACGTGTTTACAAACTTGCTTTCCGTTGACGTTCAAATAGAAATGTAGCGCGCTTCTTTCTGTACTTATAAAGGTGACTCCTATATATATATATAAAAAAACTAACAGAGAAGGTCACTGAGACACACCATAGAATGGCGGCAACTGGATACCACACTCCGAATTTTTTTTGATTGACATGTTTACAAACTTGTTCTCCGACTGCGTTTTATAACTGTCATAACACATCTTTGAGGAAAATTCAGTCCTTAAAATACAGCTCCTTTGTTTTGTTTACGTACCTCTTTGAACTGACTATATTTTCAAAATGCCCAAAATTTACCTTTTCCGGCATGCTATTTCTTGCCTCAAAATTCATGCTAGCTTTTAAGAAAACAGCAAATGAAGGAGATGCCAAAACCAACATTCAAATATTCCCACTTTTTCAAGTATAGTGACTTCACGTGTCAAACCTGCAGGTCGGGCGGGCACTCCAGAGAACACAGCACGTCGCGCATACAACTCTTTTCGTTCTGATGAAGGTACCTGCCCCAGCATTTACTTCACACAATCAACTTTTTTATAGCAACATCTGTTAGTGGGAATCACTTACGGTGGTTTCATTTGAAGTCAAAAAACATTGTCGGGGTGGCTCCTCAAGATCATATATGAAATAATATTTAAAATGCCTTTCAAAACAATTACAAATATATAGCTTAAGAAAAAAAATGAAACGCTGCCGAATAGATTGTGTGAACATCGGGATTCGATTTTCGCTCAAGTTTGGACGATCTTTGGAAAATATTGACTTCTCACGTAGTCAAAATAATTTCTATACTATAAGTAGGCAATGTTTGTTGTTTATAGAAAAAATTTGTTGTCTTTTAACTTTTTTATTTATTTTTACACGAAATCGAAAACATGCCACCCAGAGCAATTTTGACTAACATTGAGATAGCTATATGAAACGAACGGTGAGAAGCTATGTCAACATACATATATCGATACGTAGTTGTTTATATAAGCTATCGATTGGTTTATGTTTCTTGTTAATCGAACTTAATGGACACATTTATTTGCTTCAAATATGTACAGAAGTTTAATATATGCAAACGTCGAGAATAATTTTCAGAAAAAAAAGCGTTAATTTTTTTTCTAGCCTATATTGAGTAGAAATAGTGTATATGTGTCTTGGGTCTAATATTTTTGTTGTATTTTGGTGACAACAAGTTAAATAAGCCAATTTTAAGCCCGTCACTCAATCTTTGGTTCAACTATGCTAGCTTCACCGCAATGCTACTGGCGGCCTCATTAATTAGAGATGGTTTAAAGAGCCAGTTTATCATGATCATTTTGCTGTTATGACATGACAACTCCTGGAACATCTGAGGCACGTTATGGATGTCAAATTAACCATTCATGTTTTTAGTAATGCCACCTGCAGCCTGAAAACGGGGCGAGCCAGGCATTATATTTGGACATGTGGCGGGCGAGTGTTCTTACCGAATATATCGCTAAAGCGAATGAGTGACTGCGAGTGAGTGAGTTTTCATATTCAAACTATGTTATTTAGGATAGCCCAGCTTCTGGAACATATGAAACCCCCTACTCTTATTGAAACAGCCGTTATAGCTAGAAAGGGAAATAATTAAAATGTTCTTATTGGTGACGTTCTAGGTTGGAGATGAGGATGCGGATCTTGGACTCCCCTAGGCCGTACCACTCTAAATGGTGCTTCTTGGTCATCGTGGTTGTCATGAGGACAATGAAATGTTTGCTCTTCCCGAAAGAGCTGGAAGGCTCGAATAGCTTCATCCACCCGGTGCTCCCCAGCATGATCTCGTCGGTGATGTCCAGACCCTCCTTGAACACCGAGCGCATGATGGTGGACGTGGACATGGAGACGTTGAAGATGGAGTTCTCCTACGAGTAGGTTGTAGACTGCACTGCTTACCTCAGACACGGATCTCAGACTGCGGGTCGTCCAGTTGGCCGTAGACGCCACCATAGCCCAGGGCCTGGCCGCCGCCTCAGAAAGAGGAAGGGCCCGCCCACCCCCCTCCTCCCTGAACCACATCTCGGAAAAAATGAAGTTTTACGACAACTACAAAATTGCTTTGTAATTTTACCTTGAAATTTCATGGCTAGAGGAAGCTTCTTGGCATCCCCTTTACATGAGGCAGGAACAGGAGCGAAGCTGGTAGGTAGAACGTTACTTAGAGCTTTCGAAAGAGGCAGCCGACGTTTCACGAAGAGAGTTAGATTTCTGGTTGTAAGTTGTTTTTCGTAGTTTTAACAAATCAAAAACAAAATATTTTTGACAGGCACGTAGAGCTTACTCCAAAAGGAATCGTCGTCATACAAAACAGAAAAAAATGAAAACAGTTCCTTTTGCGTCAAACGAGGCAATAACGCTCGTCTTGTCGTGGCACTCAGTTGTTCATCGAACTGACACTAACGCCGTTTCCTTTGATCAGCAATCTCTGGAAATCTCTGGACGCAATCTCTGGAAGAAAGGAATAGCAGATAAAGAGGTGCCGTTGTACGCGGGCGCGCTTTCACGCTCTCCAAAACAAAACAAAAAAAGAACCAGAAGCGTTCTGAACAGAGCAGATATCAGCTTAGATCAGAAAGTTATTTATAAGCCACTTAAACACGGAAGGGATAAGGGGAGCAGTGTCGGTGGTCTAGCGTAGCTTTGACCAGTAGTTTCAGTATCTGACGTCCTTGTGTAGAGTGTTTCAGCCTCTCCTCATGTGCCATGGCACGAGCCTGAACCACGTCATGGAGCCTGTTGATCTGCGCAAACTTTTCTGGTTTGTCTGTTTTTGCGAAAATAGAAAGGCCGTTTGTTAACCGCATCGCGTGAAGATTGAGTGATTCCAGCTTCCTTCATTATACGTTTGGTGAGCCTGTAGTTACACTAGTTCCTACGTATATTGTAATTTAAAATGATTTCGGGTGTCCATTTGTGCACAAATAATGCCAAGTGGATTGAGCTTTGTTTCATAACATAGATTATAAGGCAGCATTCTTGAAGGGCAAATAAAATATAATACCGCTTTCAAGCCCTGCAAATATGCAGGGTGTTTCAGAAAACGCAGGCCCAAATCGCTCCTGCAAAAACTACTTATCACAACAAAAAAAGGCTTGTGGCGGTTTGGTCCTGGGCCAGGGGCCCATTTAAGAAAACCATTGAAGTCCCGGATAATTGAATTGCTAATTATTTTCGCATAATTAACTTTTTTTATATTGTGTTTATGGGCACAAATTAAATTAGAAAATTGCTCAGCATCATCGAAAACCCCTAAATCAACAAATTGCAGAACGATAGAAGGCACGCGAAACATTTTACGGCTTTCTGAAAAACCGCACAAATTCCACGCGTGTTTAAGTTTGGGTTTGCTATCGGAGCACATCTCCGCCCCGACGGCACCGCGCCCCGCGACGAGATAGTGGAACCAACCTTTGCTGCGCTGTCATCGCTCGAGGCAGCAGAGTCTGGTTGCACTATATCTCCACGGCGGCGCGGTGCTGCCGGGGACGAGATGCGCTCCCATAACAAACCGAAACTCAAAAACCCGTCGAATTCGCGCGGTTTTTTAGAAGACCATAAAATGCTTCGCGTGCCTTCTATCGTTCTGCACTTTGTTGGTTTAGTGGTTTTCGATGATGCTGACCAATTTTCTAACTTAAACCATGCCCTTAAACACAATAATAAAAAAGTAATTAGGCAAAAATAATTAACAAGTTGTTTATCCCGGACTTTAACAATTTTCTTAAATGGGCCCCTTACCTAACCACAACTCCACAAGCCTTTTTTCGTTGCAATGAGTAGTTTTCGCTGGAGCGATTTGGCCTGCGTTCTCTGAAACACCCTCTATATACTTATTAGTATTAAAGTGTTACATGTTTCGTTAAAGTGTCGTATTTGTGAGATGCGACACTCTTGACTTCGAGATTGCGATCAAAAACACACAAAACGAAACTGCATTTGATTTCTAGCTTGATGCGCATATAGATAACGGCTCAGAATCTTGGCACATGTGTGAGGTTTATAGCTCTGCGTATATTGACACGTATTGTTAATTAGTGTAATTTTATTTTAATAAAATATATCATATAGTTTTGAAAACTATTATTCGTTAAAATGCAACGTAGCTATTATCTGGGTAAAGCAAAAAAAACAAAATAAACGTTCAAATAAAAATGTAGCGCGCTTCTTTTTGTATTTATAAAAGTGGACTTCTACATAAAAAAATAAGACAGAAGGGCACGGAGACACACAATAGAATGTCGGCAACTGAATACCACAATCCGAAGGTTTTTTTTTGATTGACGTGTTTACAAACTTGCTCACCGTCCGCGTTTTATAACTGTCTTAACACATCCTTGAGGCGATTTACTTTCTTAAGCTGGAGCTTCTGTGTGTGTGTGTTCTTTTTTTTTTACTTATCTGAAGTAACTACATTTTTAAAATACCCAGAATTTAGACTTTATGGCATACTATATACTATCTCGAAATTCCAATTTGCTATTAAGAAAACAGCAAATGAAGATTATGCCAAAACCAGCATCAAAATCTTCCCACATTTTCAAGTATAGGTGACGTACCGTGTGAAACCTGAAGGTTCAGCAGGAACTCCAGAAAACACGGTACGTCGCACACTCAACTGTTTTCCTTCTCTTGAAGGAACCTGCCTCAGCAATCATTTCACAAAATCAACATTTTTTTATAGCGGCAGCTGTTAGTTATTTCCAAGTCGTCTTGACCCATATCGCACCGGTGCTGCGCGGTTCGTGGTACACGGAAGGCTAGAGGGGAGAGGGGAGCTTCCTTCTTTCCCCACCAGCCTTTCGTGTACTAAAGTGGAAAGAGTTTACTGCACTGGACAGGTGCGGTGTGATCCAGACGAATAGGCCATTAGAATATCTTAGGAAAATGGCACGGTCGTCCTCCGAGAAAGGCACCGGTTACGTCATTATTCACACGCTCGCTCCGCTGATTTTATACGAAAACGAAAATTTAGAACTCTCGGGACGAATTCGAACCAGCGACCTATAAATTACAGCTATTGTTTAACATCAAGGGGAGCGCACCTTATAGCCCCATAGAGCAGGGGTTTCAACCCTACTGCCCGAGAACCGCACGCCGCACGCGACTCTCTGGGTAGCGGCCCGCAAGCATCCCGCCGCTGCGATCCCCCATTCCCAAGCCTGGAGCGCTCCATGCGCCAAATATATTAGTTTGATATCGTCGATTTATTTCCGCACCAAATGGAACTCTTCTCAGATAACGTGTTCATGTATTTTGCACTATTCTCCTTTTCTTTTGGATGGAGTATTGCTTCGCCTAAATATTGCCTTCTTATTATTTTCACATATAAGTATACGAAATGACAATACCACTGCTAAACTACAAGCGCGAGCTCTTTGTACAAGGAAACACCTCGCCTGCTCGAATTCTTGCTCAGCAGGAGAAACTGCCAAAAATAAAGCTATATGAGCTCGGGCTTCTAGCTCTGAGACAACACATTTAAAATAAAGCATTTTATTATTACTGCTGTTACGATAAAACATATTGTCAGGAATGACATTTTGATAGAGGGGGAGGGGATATAACTGAGGGAGTTGGGCGTTTGGTAGGGCGAACTTGTGCCCAAAAGAAAATAAAAAAAAAAAAAAAAAATATTTTCTCACGCGGTACGCCGACACCAAAGCCCTGCCTTCAGGGACTACTGTGGAAGTCTCATCGAGTCCATCGTCCTCCGGCACGGTGCTCCTAAAGTTCTTATTACAGATAGCGGATCATCGTTCATGGCGCAAATGACCCGAGAAATCCTTCGGCTCAGTTCCACCAGCCATCGTCGTACCACTGCGTACCACCCGCAGACCAACGGTCTGACGGAGCGACTCAACAAGAAAATCACCAACATGATCTCTATGTACGTCGACGTAGAGCACAAGACGTGGAACGAGGTGTTGCCCTACGTCACGTTCGCCTACAATACGGCGGTTCAAGAGACCACTGGATTCAGCATGCCAGTTCCAAAGTAGGAGGCAGCCATAAGCCATTATTGGGTGGCAAGTTACTATAAAAAGTGTCCTTATGCTCTGGGATGAACTTTGAATCAGCCATGACTTTAAGTTCTTACTTACACGACGCCTGCAGCAAGACACACTTGAGAATATTTTTGGAGCTATATACGACAAATGCTGGGCTGTAACACAAACCCAAATGTGCACCAGTTCACCTCAGGACTAAAACACCTCTCGATAAAGAAACTGTTCAAACTGCCGGACAATGAAAGCGTAGAAGATGACAAGGCTGAGCTCCTAAAGGAGTTGCAGATATCTTCGCACCATGAAAGTTTAATTTCAGATATTGTGGAATGTCTTGCAATTGATAACTTCCTGCCACTAGAGGATATTTCTGAGCTGGCATCAGACATCAGGTCTAACATAATTGATGACTCGTCCACTTTTTTATTACGTTCGGGGCTATTTGATCAAGCTTTTGCTTGAACAGACAACTTACAGCTGTGGCTGTTCTCAGCTGCTATCGGATGAGTCTAATAACTTGACCAGGCCTCACCAGTACTGTATTGTTCCTAAAGCATACCACGTGCCTGGAAAATTCTTCGGGAACTTAGCAGTACCATCACAGGCTGCCATCCATTTCATTCAGCAACTATAAAATCACTTTCTTCCCATAATAGAGAGTGTAACACATGTTCGAGGAGTGTGTGCCGCCTTGTATAGCACACTTTGAGGTCTGGGTGGTTTTAGCCTTTGCCCAGAGGAGCACCACAAAGGGTTTTTTAAAATTGTTTTGCAGAATACGCTTGTGTTGACATGTTTGATCTCTTAACCGGAATTTAAGCAAAGTTCGGTTGCACTCTTTAGTGGCTAGTAAGCAACGAGACAGGTTTAACTATTGATAGTGTATTAATAGAGGCGGTTGCCAAACCAAAAACAAAAAGTGCTTATTAAGTGGGCGGTGCAGCTTGCTCTCCAAATATTTGTTTCCCCTTTTTTCCAGCGAATCTGTATCACGGCTCGCTAACAAACATATTTGTCCACTTTCTACAAAATTTCGATAGAAAATAGTGTATAGAGGCTAAAAATATTTTAAAGAAAATGTATCCACTTTTGTATTCACTGTCCATAGTTTTTTAGCGGCTTTTTTCTGAAGCCATATTTCTTTTCTGAACAATTTCGGGGAATGTTTAGGGACTTTGAATCTTGTCAGATTTCGAATAGAGTAGTTTGGTAATGGCTCGCCCGCAGTGAGTTTGAGGCTATGCAAATCGTTTTTTTTTTTTATATTTGCCGCAAATCGGGAATTTGTACTATCCGGCGTGTGCTTCGCATTGTTATTATACTCTTACGACTGGTAATGATAGCGATGTCTTACTTATTTTTGCACTTACTTCCCGTACCCGAGTCGGCGTGAAAGTGAATGTATCATACAGCATGTTTTTTGTTAACTTGATTCCTCTAAGAATCTGTTACGAAGTGTACGATATGCCGAAGTCCTTCATATTCATTTATTTTTGTGAGTATCGATGTCTTTCGTATAAAACATACAGAGCTCCTGAAGTAAATCATGTATACATGAATGTGGTCCAATAAAATGTGGTTGGTTGGTTGGTTGGTTGGGGTTTTATGGCGCAAAAGCATCTTAGGCTATGATGCGCCATGTACAGTCGGGAGCAATAGTTTGCGGGGCACGGGAGCGCGTGCCGAAATGCATTGCCGCGCCGTGCAACGGCGCTCCGCCGCATTAAAAAGCCGCGCTTTCCGCATGCGCGTCCTTCGTGCTGGCAGTCATGTCTCTTTCGCTCGTTTCTGTCTGACTTACTCCTGATAACCGGAGTCGACGCCAGGGGCGCAAGTTGCCGTTTCGCTGGCTGTCATGCCTCGCGTCCTCTTCAGCTGCCTCAGCAGCCGCGCTGGGTGACGGAGCGCCTGGTTAACCCTCACCTCCCCCCTCTTCCCCCTACGCGACCTCCATGACAAAGCGCGGTGGCTGAGGCGGCTGAAGCAGGCGCACAGCATGACAACCAGCGAAGAGCTAGCTCGCGCTCCTGGCGCCGACTGCTGTTATCAAGAGCGCGTCGAAAAGAAACGAGCGAAAGAGACATGATTGCGAGCACGAAAGCCGCGCATGCGCAAAGCGCGTCTCCTTAATGCGGCGGCGCGCCGTCGGACGGCGCGGCGATGCATTTCGGCACGCGCTCCGGTGCCCCGCAAACTTTTGCCCCCGACTGTACATACACTATTGCAGATAGGGTTTCGAAGAGGATAGAACTTTAGTAGTTGATGATAGGTTAAAACTATGTGTATGATTTGTAAGTAGTTATGGACATGAAGTTGGGTGTAAAATCATAGTCGGTGTAAAAGGCCGATAGCTTTCAAGAAGCTAAAAACGCTGTGATGCGGAACTAATGGTTCATTGCCAAGCAAAATAGGAAGGTTTAAAGGCGTATGTTCTTTATATAGCTGAGAAAAATGTCTCCGTCGGTCTAGGTCATAAGCAGGGCATTCTAATAATATGTGTGCGACAGTTAAAGGATTATTGCAGTGCTCGCACTCTGGGGCTTCCTCCCTGCGCAGAAGGTGGCCATGGGTGAGGTGCGTATGCCCTATCCTTAGCCAACACAGGACAACCTCATAAAAGCGTTCACGGTGTCTTGCACTCTCCCACTCACTAAGCAGTGGCTTTACGGTATGCAGCTTGTTACTTACTTCTTCATCCCATTGTTGCTGCCCCTTCTCTCTTATACGATGCCTTAAAAGTCTGTGATAGTCTTTATATGGAATGTCATGCAGTTCGACTTCTTTGTCACCAGCAGAACTGGCTGCAAGGTCTGCTTCCTCATTACCCGGTATACCAACATGGCTAGGGACCCAGCAAAAGACTATTTTAATGTTCCTTTTGGAAGCATCAATGATTTTATTCTGCAACTCTATGATTATTGGGTGTTTAGAGGTATTTAGTGATGAGAGCACTCTCAATGAACTGAGTGAATCAGTATACACAACTGACTTCATGCTCTTCGTTTCTATAATGTGATTAACTGCCAGGCGGATACCACATAGTTCAGCTGTTAAAATAGTAGCTGTATATGCAATTCGTTGAACATAGTGAACAGAGGGGCCAACCATAGCACATCCAACGAACGTTTCTGTCTTGGTGCCATCTAGCTGTGTAATACGAGCTGTGACCAGCGTATCTACTTCGGATTTCATAAAATTCCTTTTTGATGCAATTTGGTGGGGTGTTTCTCTTTCTGAACGTAGTTAGTGAATAGTCACACAAAATGAGGCAATATTCCCAGGGAGCTATTGCTTGAGGTACGGGGGTCACGGGCATTGTAGTGCTCAGTCCAACCGAATCAGCTGCAGCTGCATTTCTCATACTAAAAGGCGGGATTACAGAGGGCTTGTTGTCAAAGGTGCGCTTATATCTTGTTTCTTCTACAGCCTCGCGTGTAGGATGCAGGGTGAGTGAACGTATTCGAAGGGAATACATAAATCCCAAAGCAAACCTTCGCTTTTCCAGAGACCATTCATTTGTCTCTGCATAAAGGCTGGGGATAGGCGACGTGCGAAATGCACCTGTAGACAGTCGCAATGCCTGGTGATGAATGGGGTCAAGTATTCAAAGAGCTGAGGGCCTTGCCGATCCATATACACAACTACCATAGTCGAGGCGTGAGCGAACCACCGAACTGTAAATTCGGAGAAGACAGAGACGATCAGAGCCCCATGAGGTATGAGAAAGGACTTGAAGAATGTTTAGTGCTTTCTGGCATTTTACCTTAAGATACCTAATATGAGAAAGAAAGGACAGTTTACTATCAAAAATAAGCCCTAGGAACCTCTGCTCCGGTTTTGTTGGAATTGGAGTGGAGTGCATGGTCACCGATGGATCTACTGTAGCTCCTCGTAAGCGAGAAAAGCAAACAGAAACTGTTTTTTCTGGTGAAAACTTAAAGCCATTTTGATCAGCCCTCTTGAGCAAATTGTTTACTGCTAAATGGACCCTACGTTCACAGAAAGCAATGTTACAGGATGAGACGGATATCTGAAGATCAACATAAAGTGAATACTGTACGGATGATGGGATGGCCCGGGCTATCGAGTTTATTTTTATTATAAAAAGGGTGACACTCAATACGCCTCCCTGGGGAACACCGTTTTCCTGGCAGAATTCTCGAGAGTAGGTAGTGCCTAATTTGACACGAAAGGTACGTATCGCCAAATAGCTCTTTACGAATGCTAGCATCCTGCCTCGAATGCCATAGCTATACATATCTTGTAGGATGCCATGCCGCCAGGCAGTGTCGTAAGCCTTTTCTAAATAGAAAAAGACAGAGAGGCAGTACTGTTTATTTACGAAGGCCTCACGGATGGTAGACTCCAAACGGACAAGATGATCCAATGTAGATCGTGACGAACGGAAGCCACACTGATATTTATCAAGAATATTTTCTTTTTCTAAAAAGTACACGAGTCGCTTATTTAGCATTCTCTCCAGAGTTTTGCTAAGACAGCTTGTTAGTGCTATTGGGCGGTAACTGGATGCACACGATGCATCCTTTCCAGGCTTAAGAAAAGGAATGACGGTTGCCACTCTCCAAGATGATGGAAATGTAGTCTCCTGCCAAATGCGATTAAACAAAAACAAAATTATATCGAGTGTGGAAGGGTGAAGGTGAGTAAGCATATGGTAGTGAATTCCATCTGGTCCAGCAGATGCAGGTTTAGTTTCATGAAGTACCTGTTCCAGTTCATTCAGTATGAGAGGTAAGTTGTATGCTTCTCGAGCTCCGCCGGATGTCCGCACGGATTGGAGTTCTGCTTGTCTCTTGTGTTTCAGAAATGCAGGTGAACAATTCTGAGAGCTAGAAACACGTTCAAAGTGTTCCCCAAGGAGATCTGCCTGTTCTTCTAGGCTCTCAGGGCACAGTCCGTTTTCGGAAAGAAGCGGTATTGAGTAAGCCCGGTAATGCCCATTGACTTTATGCACTCCATCCCAAACTTTCTTGGTGGTGGCAGTGCTGTTAATAGAGGAAGCATAACCTTGGAAACTTTGACGCTGTGAGACGCGGCGGATGTATCTCGCATGAGCCTTCATCCGCTTGAAACTGATGAGATTAGTCACTGTTGGGTAACGTCTAAATATGCCCCATGCTCTGTTCTGCTTTTTTCTTGATTTTTCACAGTCGGCATTCCACCATGGTTTAGGGCGGCGGGGTAAGCGAGATGAAGTCATAGGGATAGCTAAAATTGCAGCATTAAGGATGTGGGCGCTAAGCAGATTGGTGAGTTCATCGATAGACAGTTTGTTAAGCGATGTACAAGCGAGCTGGGTTGCTTGGCTGAAGACAGACCAGTTTGCTTCCTCAAACTTCCAACGGGGAGTTCGTGTAGGCACTGTAACAGGTGGATGTAGTCGGTTCAGAATGATAGGAAAGTGATCGCTCCCATAGGGGTTAGGATCGACAGCCCAGGAAAACAAAGGAAATAATGTCGGATCGCAAAGAGACAGATCAATAGATGTAAAAGAATGAGTTGGGGCACTGAAATACGTAGATTCTGCTTTGTTCAATAAGCATATAGGTGTTGAGGAAAGAAAACACTCTATCATCGAGCCACGTGTATCTCGTCTTCTACTTCCCCAAAGAGGATTATGAGCATTGAAATCACCGAGAATTAGGGCAGGTTGGGGTAATTGGTCGTGAAGTGATTCAAGCTCTTCGCGGGATACAGGATAGCTTGGGGGAATGTAAAGTGAACAGACGGTTATTAAACGGTCCAACAGAACACGAACTGCCACGGCTTCCAGAGTGGTATTCAAAGGAACCTCAATACATGGGGTAGACGGCTGGACAACTATAGCTACTCCACCAGAACTGTGCGACAAAAGAGGTCTCTCCTTGCGAAAAAACTGAAAGCGCCTTAGGATGTTAGAGTGACTATTGTTTAAGTGTGTTTCCTGAAGACAAAATGCTATAGGGTGATGCTGGTCTAACAGAGAGTGCACGTCATCGTAGTTTCGAAGCAACCCTCGACAGTTCCACTGCAGGAATGCTGCCATTATGCATGAATTAGAAGAAAGACCATTCATCAAGACCTAAAAATCAATTTTGATGCGGGGTGCATTTTTCTTTTTAGATGTGTTCTTCGGCCTATCTGTGTTACCACAGGAAGTCGAAGGTAAGGACTCCGAGCTTGAGAATGGCCTGTCGTCCTTGGACTTGGGCCCGCTCTCGTCCATCGGCTCATCAAGGGCTGCCTCTGGCTGATTCCTAAGGGCCTGCGACCCCGACGGCTCACCAGGTTTTCGGGCGCCTTCAGAGGGACGAGAAGGAAGTCCCCGACCTCGAGTCATCTGCGTTTTGGATGGCGCAGGGATTGAAGATCCCTGCGCTAGAATGGACCCCGAAGCGATAGGATCTACCTCTCGCTTTGGGGTTGAAGTGGTTTGTGCCACTCCAGATGAGGTTGAGGGGGACTCAGGGGGGGGACGCAGGTCGTCCGTTGACGTCTGCGTTCCCGTTGACGCCGTCGACCACGCCGGTCCCCTGCGCGCGGCCTCGGCATAAGAGCCTTGAGAAATAAAAGAATGCCTTTTCCGTGATTCTGAGTAAGAAATATTTTCTTTGGCCTTTAGTGAGAGAATTTCCTTCTCTCTCTTCCACAGGGGACAGCTGCGAGAATACGCTGGGTGTGTTCCTCGGCAGTTGACGCAAAGGTGGGTATTGTTGCCACAGTTGTCGGAAGGGTGGTCAGTGCTTGCACATTTTGCACAGCTGGCTTTTCCTCTGCAGGTTAGTGACCCATGTCCAAAGCGCTGGCAGCGGAAGCAACGCCTTGGATTGGGGACGTAGGGGCGGACTTTGCAGTTGAGATACCCGGCTTTAACAGTGGAGGGTAGCGTTGTCGAGTTGAACGTTAGCACAATGTACTTTGTGTCCCGTTCTTCACCGTCGCGACGGATAGTGATACGTCGCACAGCGACTACGTCTTGATCTTGAAGTCCCTTGAGTATCTCGTCGGTAGACATTCCAAGGAGATCATCTTCAGAGATGACACCCTGCGTGCTGTTCAGTGAGCGATGTGGAGTCACTGACACTTTGTAATCTCTTACTTGGTTGAGTGCAAGAAGTGCTTTGCTTTGCTCAGCATTTGCGACCTCCACAAGCAGGTCGCCAGATGGAAGTTTTTTGGCTTTAAAGGATTTTCCTATCACAGTTTCTAGGGTCTTTGCGACCAAGAAGGGGGAAAGCTTTGCAAGTGGTTGATCTTCGTTCTCCGAGTGCATTACTATAAATTTGGGAAAATTCATGACTGGCAAGGTAAGGCTTGTTGATGTTGTCTCTTCGGTCCGGACCCTTTTCGGGGCCCGATCAAGGAAAGATTTAGCTTTAGTACCCATATGAATGGGAAAAGGATTTCAGAACCTGCGGTGTGCCGCCCACCATCGAGCCCAACTTAGGGAGTAGTCAGCAGCCCATAACAAAATGGGCTTTGCTGGAACCGCTGATCCACTAGCACTTGCCCAGGTGCTATACCCAACTGTGGTTAGGATAAGGGTATCTGCCACCACACAAGGTTGGCCCTTGCCGCCAAAGAAGGTGAAACAAAGGGAGAGGGAAGGGGAGAAAAGAGAAAGAGGGGATAGTAGAAGAAAAGGCGACTAGACTGAATCATCCTGGCCGGGCCTTACCAGGACTCCCGTCTACGAGAAGCGGGTGCCGAAGTGGTGTATTGCCTCACCCGGGGGGCCCCGAAGGGTCCAAATCTACCCCGGGCTCGGCTCAACCACCAGGATGCCCTTTTCCCCGGACACGGGCTCGCCGCGCATAGCCAGACGTGGGTGGGTTTTAGCCACTTTTTACTCAGGGTCTGTGTGTCGCTAATGTGGCTGGGGTCCGTGGTGACGCTACTCACCAAGCACCTAGCACGTAAGGTGCAGGCGCCCCCTGCGGGGCTCGGGGTCCGTGGAGACGCCACTCTCCAAACACCTGCTTTCACAGGTGCCCCCTGCGGGGAGTATAGTTGATGGGGATTCCAGGTGTTTGAGGCATATTCTAATTTTGGTCTGACGTACGTGTCAAAGGTCAGCTTACGGACAAAGGTGAAGCGCTTTAAGTTGCGTTTGATTAGTACAAGGGTTATATATGAACCGGCAGTAATGGCTTGGATGTGCTTATTCCAGGAAAGGTCAGATGTTAGTCTTACACCAAGGTATTTATACACAGTAGCGGTCTCAATCAGATTGAATGACAGGGTGTTTTTGATTTCTGTTGAAGCGAATTAGTTTTCATTTAAGCTTGTTTAATGACATCATCCACTCATTGCACCAAATATTAATTTTATCTAGATGTTCCTGAAGCTGGGTATTATTTTGCACACAAGTTACTTTGTTATAGATGACGCAGTCGTCGGCGAAAAGGCGTATCTTTGAAGAAATCCCAATGGGAATGTCATAAATAAATATTTAAAAAAGTTAGGCGCCAAACGCGGACCCCTGGGGAACACCAGAAGATACATTTATTAAGGAAGATACATGATCATTAATGGACGTGAGCCATACACGGAAAAAAGAAAGTCGCGAATCTATGGAAACGTTAATTGGTCGAGGCAAAGAGAAGATAACTTAGAAAGAAGGCGTTCATGGGGGGGGGGGGGGGGGGGGGGGGGGGCGGACATGGTCGAACGCTTTAGAAAAATCAAGAAAAACTGCGTCAGCCTGGACATGAAATTCAAGGTTAGTGTGCAAATCATTGATGAAGTCGCAGAGCTGTGTTTCGCAGGAAAGTCCTCTGAAAAAAGTGCTGCTGTTTAAACAACCAAAAATGTGATGATAGGTGCCTCATGATATTGGCGTACAGGGTATGCTGAAGTAGTTTGCATGAAATGAAAGTCAAAGAAATAGGGCGATAATGAGATCCGGAAGAGCGGCTGCAATGTTTAAATACTGGAATACCCTCCCACCTTGCAGTCAGATGGACGGCAGCTTTGAGTTAACGATTGATTAAATATGAGTTTCAAATATTCACTAGAAATAACACTGTTTTTTTAATTTTAGAGTTGATGTTGTCGGTTCCAGCGGGCAAAGGACGTTTTAGTTTATCAATCAATTTTTTAATACCGGCGGAGTTAACGTTCATAGGATGCATGCGCTTGTAAAGCTTTTCAGGGAGAGTGGGGAGAGAGTTCACGCACTCTTTAGTAAACACTGATGAAAAGTATTCATTAGAAACCCTAGGGTTTCTAACAAACACTTTTAACGACGAGAAGCTTTTGTTAAAAACCTCCAGAATGGGGTCACCGTTAGCGTGAGTAAGGTGGAGGGTAGAGATGTCATTCTTTGGTGGCACCAACTTCCAAAACTTTCTAGGATTACTACGGAGTATGGAAGGTAAGTCATTATAAAAAAAACTTTCTCTTTTAGAATCTAAGGTTACGGGGTATGTAGGGCGGAATTATAAGCATCCCAGGCCTGTGTCGTACCAACACGTTTAAGGCCCATACGCACATTCGCGTTTGAACGCGTTTGAGTGCGTTGCGGAGTCCTTGCGGCCAGGCGCGGTCGCTTGCGGAACGACGCGCGTCTCCCCGCAACGCTCGCTAGCGCGACGCAAGCGAGTAGAGACTCGTTCAACTTTCCGAAGCGTTGCGGTGCGTTCGGGTGCGTTCGACCAATCAGAAGCCGAAAGAGGAGAGGGGGTGACGTATTCGCTCGCCCCACCCGGCCGACTCGGCGAGACGTATCCGGTTCGCCGGTCGCAGTGCTTGCTTTTTCGTTTTGGGGAGCGGTAGGGACTGTATTTTCCAAGGCTGCGATGGTTCAAGCTTGACAAAGCGTCGGGGAAGCCGGCGAGATTGTCCCAAGATCGCACACTTCGACGCTGTCGCTGTGCGCCGCCATGTTGCCTTGGATTTCGCTTACTATTGGTGAGCCACTAGCGACGATAGCGCGTTCTTATTGGCTCTTGACTGCGGCTGTCTGCGTGTCAACGCAACTGTGCGTACAAGTTTGGCGCAAGCGGTCTTAGCAACGCAACGCGTCCGCTTGCCGCTACGGAACGCACCGCGCTCAAACGCGAATGTGCGTATGGGACTTCCGGAGCGCTCGCAGCGCCCCCGCCAGCCACCGCCTCGGCCACGCGCTCCCAGTGGGTCTTTCATATCGCCGGAGACTGTACGTTAAAAGGACAGATAAATCTTGGTTTCTATCGCGTGCTGCGGCATGACCGGTGGCAGACAGAAACCTATTTCTGTTATACGGACAAGCATTTGGTTATATTAGTTCAACAAGAGTTTGGGACACCGGGTGAAGGAAAAATCTTTTGTTACTATCTTGTAGCTTATCCAAACGAACTTTAAATGTTACATTAAGACTTCTCCCGTACTCTAAAAGGTGTCTACGTGTAAGTCGCACAGACAGAGAAGAATCCTCTCGTACAGAAAAAGAGGTATCTTTTAGTTTAAATCCGGCGCCCAAAATGCTTTCTTTCTCTTTGTATCTGGCGAACTTCACAATGATAGGCCTCACCATGATAGGCGATACGATCGTTCAAGATATGACGTGTCAAATGAATACCTAACTTGTGCGTGCCAAACTCAACGGTTTTTACTTCGGATTGACCCCACGTCTCGGTTGAATTATCTGCGCACCCAAAAAACAATAAAGTTGATCTCCTAAGCCTATTTTCGTTGTCCTCACACTCTCTCTGAATAGTTGCTACCTCAACAGAATTATGAGGTCCAGGTCCAGTTACAGATACAGCGTTCGTCGCGTCCAACCTTTCTTCGACAGCAGTTATCCGATAGACAAGCTGTATGACCGATGTATTTGTCGTCTTTAATCCACTTTTAAAAGACGTAATCTTTGCCGAGATGTCAGTCTGCGCAGCCTCAATCCTATGAACTGCAGCCAGTATACTCGATATCTGCCTACTGTCTGTCAGTGGGCCCGGGTTTCATTCAACGTCCCCCGACACAATTAAAAGGCCTTGGCAGATCGAAAAACAAACAACATTCGCGCACTGGAAGAAGTAACAAAGAAGACACTTCAATCATGTGCGTAGAATTTCATTGGAGCTCGAAACTAAAGCCAAGCACTGATCTTGGCTGCAAGAGCATTTGGTATTCTGAAGGTAACCAACCTGAATATACAAGCGTAAACGTGTCATGGCTTCCGCTGCGGGGTCGAGCCTCAACTGGCCGGCGAGTAGAAGCTGCTTTTGTAGACAATCCTCCGGCGACGTTCCTCGTTGCCAGGCGGGGTAGATGGAAGGGTCCAGGCACGGCGGGGCGAGCAAAAACGGCACTTTTGTCGAACCATGCTCCAGGGATTTTTCAGCGTCATCACTAGGACCCCGGGCGTCAGCCGGGAAAGCCAGGAAGAGCTTCGGTGGGACGATGGCCGAAAAGAGTAGCAACTGAATGTACAAGCGGAAACGCGTCATGGCTTCCGCTGCGGTATCAAGCCCCAACTAATTGGCGACTAGAAGCTGCTTTTGTAGACAGCCCTCCGGGGCTGTTCCTGGTTGCCAGGCGGGGTAGTGGAAGTGTCCAGGCACGGCGGAGCGAGCAAAAACGGCACTTTTGTCGAGTCATGCTCCAGGGATTGTTCAGCGTCATCACTAGGACCAGGGGCGTCAGTCGGGAAAGCCACGAAGGGCTTCGGCGGGACGATGGCCGAAAAGAGCAGCACCTGAATGTACAAGCGAAAACATGTCATGGCTTCCGCTGCGGTGTTGAGCCCCAACTAATTGGCGAGTAGAAGATACTTTTGTAGACAGCCCTCCGACGATGTTCCTGGTTGTCAGGCGGGGTAGATGGAAGTGTCCCGGCACTGCGGGGCGAGCAAAAACGGCACTTTTGTCGAGTCATGCTCCAGGGATTCTTCAGCGTCATCACTGGGACCAGGGGCGTCAGTCGGGAAAGCCACGAAGGGCTTCGGCGGGACGATGGCCGGAAAGAGCAGCACCTGAATGTACAAGCGAAAACGCGTCATGGCTTCCACTGCACTGTCGAGCCCCCTGCGTAACGTGTAATGTGATTGCCTTCCTGAGAATGCTCCTTGTGCTAAGTGGGGCGTCGAGTTCAACACCGGTCCAGACGCTGCAGCTATTCTGCAGCAACTATTTGCTATTGCTAAGGACATACAATATATTAAGAGTGAAAAGGTCACAACAAATGAGAGACATTCGGCCAACGAGCTGAAGTTAGAAAGCATCGCTACTTTTCAGAATAATATAAGTGCATGTCAAGACAAAATAACAGAGCTCGAAGCGAATGTTAGAACTATTACAAAAAAGCTCAATGTCCTGGAAAAACGAAGCCGACGGTGTAACGTCTTACGGCATCAAAGAACGCGATAACGGAAACAGTGGAATTCTTGAAAAGATGGTCGTAGATAACGTCCTGAAAGAAATTTTGCACGTACAGATGTCAGGTATTGAGAAAATTCACCGATTTGGAACAAAGATTGGCAACGAAATTCGGCCTATTATCTTTAAACTGCTGGACGGCAGGGATAAAACAATGATACTAAATAACTGTGTGAAACTAAGGGGTACAAACTTTTCTATAATCGAGGACGTTTACGGTCCGCACAGGAAATTAAAAAAAACAAAAAACAAAAAAGAGAACAGTACCAAAGCAAACCCAGATAGCAAACATAACGTCTTTCTTACTTATGATAAGGTTGAAATAAACTGACAAGCGCATGTGTAGGACGAGGAAAAAAATTATAAAGTTCCCATGTCTGAAAAGAACGCGGTAACGGACCAATACTAGCAGATGACTATGCAACGAGACTGGCAGACGACCATCAAACAGCGGCTAAAATAACAGTCATTAATATGAATGCAAGAAGCCTTTTAAATAAAGTAGAGGCATTAAAATCTGCTTTCCTAGATTTTGAACCTCACCTAGCTACAATAACTGAGACATGGTTAAATCTTCAAATACTCGATAGCGAAATTGTCCCTCCAAACTACGATATGGTGAGGAACGACCAAACATCTAGAGGGGGAGGGGGGGGGGGGGGGGAGGACTAGCAATACTTTTAAAGCAATGTATCTCTTACGTACTCTCGCCTGAAGTAAAAGAAGTTGACTCTCTTTGGTGTAAAGTGTACCTGCCAAATTATTCTGTTTTTGTTGGTGGGATTTACCGGCCACCCCACTAGGATCTAAAATATCTGTATAGCTTGATGAACTACATGTACCAACAAAGTTTTTTTAGATTTCAGGAAGGCCTTTGAGTGTTTTTTTTAAAACACGACATCCTACTCCGAAAACTACCGCTGTATGGAATAAGAGGCAGTGTGCTAAACTTGATAAGCAGTTACATGACCTCACGTTTTCAATATACCGTCCTCAATGATATGCGCTCTCCTTTAGCAAAAATTTGATACGGTGTGCCGCAGGGGTCATTACTTTTTCTTCTTTACATCAATGATATAGTAAACATCCCACAAACACCTAACATAATTTTATATGCAGATGATACGAATGCATTCTTTACTGGTAGCTGTTTGGGTAGCATAGAAAGGGAAACAAATAATTGGCTGGAGCAACTTTATTTATGGTTAGACTCAAACCAGTTAGAGCTGAATACGGCAAAGACTAAGTGCACTATTTTTAAAGCGAAAAATAAGCCCATAACTAGCGAAATTAGTATATTTTTTCAAAACTCGAATATTGAACGCGTCGAATCCTTTGAATTGCTTGGTGTTCGTTTTCACGAAAATCTATACTGAACTTATCAAGTGAACGAACTCCGAAGGGATATTTCTAGATCAATTGGTTTAATTTGTAAGCTAAAATACCTTCTTCCAGCCTGGTTAAAAAAAAAATGTATATATCTCTGATTCACTCGAGGCTGCATTACTGTTTATTGGTCTGGGGGACGGTTACAGCAAGTAATATTAAGCAATTATTTACATTGCAAAAACGCGCAGTTAGGTCAATTGATAATTTACCTTGGACTGAATCGACTTCCCCTAGCTTTATTAAACATGGAATATTAACGTTAGATCATCTTTTTTGCCTAAGGGTCGCAATTTCATTTCATACTCAAATCAACACGAATCCCGCAATATTTTACGAAACATATTTATCCAAGCAAACAAATTACAATTTGAGACACCAGCAGTTTTCAAAACCCAAAATAAGAACTAATTACGGTACACAAAAAATATCCTACCAGATAACCGATCTTTTTAACAGAAATTATTGTGTATTCGAATTAGCCCAGACAATAGCGTCCATGTTTCTTTTTAAAAAATACCTTACGATATACTTCAATGAGCCTAGTGTGTACTCCTAGTATAGTTCACATCAAAATAGATTGTACATTTTTTGTGTCTCATATTTTTTATTCTCAAATATTGTTTTACTTTTTGATTTATGCTGTTTTTGATTCATTTCCTGTGCCCTGCTGCTGAGTGCTGTAACGGGGGTTGGGACCTAGTCAGGTGATTCGTTTTCGCCATTTTTCCCAACCTCCCTGACAATTGTGTCAAAAATAAAAATAAAGAAACAAACAAACAATCAAACAAACATATCACGGGTAAAAGGATCATCATGATGGGAGATTTTAATGTACCAGAGATAAACTGTATTTGATGCACCCATACACGTCTAGTTTAGATGCTTTTCTTGATATCAGGTTTACATATAACCTTACACACATCGTCAAGGAGGCAACCCGCGTGCAGGGGTCGTCTTGTAGCTTACTAGACTTGGGATTTCTTAGCGACCATTTTCCACAAGCCCAAACAGATGTAGATGATGTAGATGGCATATCCGACTATAAAGCAATCGTATGTGCAATACCTGCACGCGCTTCAGTGGCCTCTCATAATTGTACTACATATGTCCTTGATTTTAACAATTCTGATGATGCGTCTGTCCTAAATTACCTTGCGCATGAATTCTTTGTCTTTCGCGAAATGTGTGATTGTAATTCTTTTAACTTAGATAATCTAAGGTACAGGTTCAAAGCAATTGTAAATCATTGCATTCTCTAGTCCATCCCAAAAAATTGTAAAGTGATAAGGAAACATAACCCATGGATAACCCGTGAGTTTATCTACCTGCAACGTCGAATCAAACGCCTTAGAAAGTCATCTAAAAGGTTTCTCACTACAGACTCTAAAACAACAGATTAGAAAACAAAGCTTTCGAAACCATAGAATGTGCTTAAAATAAAAATTAAAGAAGCTAAACAAAAGTACAACAACGTAATCCTTCGCGAGTTTTTGCAAGCGTCCCCCAAAAAAAGTTTGGAACCACATAAACCCAAAAAAGTCAAAAACCACTAGTCTTAGAACCTCAGAGAAATAGAGAACGGCTGATGAATTCAGCAGCTACTTTGGGGTTGTTTATACGACTGACAACGACCAACACAGTTTCCTTTCTAACTCCAAATAATGACTCTGAAGGCCTAAGAAGCCTAACAGTCACCGAGCCAGGTGTTCTAGCATTATTGCTTGAACTGGACACAAAAAAAATTGACGGTCCTGACGAAATTCCAATAATATTCCTAAAACGGTATGCCGAATAGATTAGTAAATATTTCGCACTAGTTTTTAACAGGTCCTTCAGGTGTTCTTCTGGGGTGGCTATCATTTAAGCCCGTTCTCGTTTCGCCCTTCTCACTTGGACCTTATCAAAACAACCATTCTGAAAAATATCTTCTGTCTTGGACCTGTCGCATTTGGTCCTTTCCGATTTCGTCCTTCGCATTTCAACTCTCCTCATTTGAGTCCGTTCTCCTTTCGCCCTTCTCATTTGGCCCTTCTCAAAACAACCATTTTCAGAAAGATCTTCTCGCTTTGACCCGTCGTATTTGGCCCTCTCCCGTTTCGTCCTTCGCATTTCAACCCTCCTCATTTTGGCCCGTCCTCGTTTCGCCCTTGTCACCTGGCCCTTTTCGAATCAGCCATTCTCAAAAATATCTCGCTTTGACCCGTCGCACTTGATTCTTTCTGTACCAAAATCATTTTCTTTTTGGGTAATATAAATAAATACATTGATATATTTTGTGCGTGCTTGTGTGCGTGTATGTGTGTGCGTGCGTGCGTGCGTGCGTGTGTGTGTGTATATGTGTGCGTGCGTGCGTGCGTGTGTGTGTATGTGTGCGTGCGTGCGTGCGTGTGCGTGCGTGCGTGCGTGCGTGCGTGCGTGCGTGCGTGCGTGCGTGCGTGCGTGCGTGCGTGCGTGCGTGCGTGCGCGCGCGCGCGCGCGCGCCAAGTTTTTGGCATACTCTTTCTTCTAAGGATTTTAGCAGTGCGTCGAGGTCGTCATGAAAAACTACTAGCCGACAATAAAACAGACCAACTATTTATCGCAGCCAGATCATATTCCGAAATGTCACGTTGCATATGGTTGAAAAAACCCCGAGACTGCGGGTGAACGACACAACACTAAAAAGTAGAGACTTTTTAGTGTTGTGTGGTTTACCCGAAGTCTCGGGGTTCTTCCAACCATGTGCAATGTACACCAGCCCGTTTGAGCCCTTACATTTTGTTCATGTCACGTTGTTTGAGGTCTCTCGACTTGGGACAATGCCACCACTTCTATAATGTATGCTATGTCTGTTCAAACGAAGTTTCCAAATTAAATGTTCATCGATTTTTTTTCCATTGCTTAGAGGAGGGGGGGGGGGGGGGGCAGGCGTCATTGTACGATTCTCAGTGCGTACCTCTACACATAACCTATATCTGATGATATGTTGGGGGCCCAAGCAAAGTAAGGCTCATTCACGAAACCGCGAAGGCATAACGACGTTAGAAGCATCCCGAACTAGTGCTATTCGGTAGTAGCGCCAACGGGCAAAATGAGAATGGTTCCAGTTGTGAAAAATACAATTTGGATCTTTTGAGAAGGTTCAAACAAGGCGAACCAAATCAGAATGGGACGAAAGGCACACGGTCAAAATGCGAATGGGACGTTTTCATATAACGGGCAAAATGAGAATGGGCCCTGTTGCAAATAAAACAATTCGGCTCTTACGAGAAGGTTCAAACAAGAAGGACCAAATGAGAATGAGACGAAATGTGCAAGGTTCAAATGCGAACGGGACGTTTTGAGATTCACCCGTTCTTCTGTGCCAACTGGGGGAAAAATGGCAAAAGTTGTACCTATTCACTAATCCGGCCAATACTCATTGGCCTCCAAACTATACGCCTCGCAAGTGTGCTCATTTTCGTCTTCTGCGCATGAGAAAGGAAGTAGCGGTGACGTCAGAACGCCGAGCTCTGATTGGCTGATCGCGACCCCGTATCTCAGCGTCGTCTGCTCCTTTGCAACGTCGTCTGCTCGCAACGTCGTCTGCGTCTGTCTTACCTTTCCTGCGACTTTCGGAAGTGCAGGTCTTTACGAGCGAGCTCGACTTCGCCTTTCAGAGAGGGCAGACGAAATAACTCGAGCGGTACGTTGTTTTTGTCTAACAACTAGCAGACGCGCATCAAGAAGGCAAGTCAAAGGACTCACTGGCGAGGTGTTCCGAGGCGCCGAAATTTGTTTGCTCAGAACTGAGAGTGAGCGTGTTAGTGTCCGCAAGTTCCCTCCCAAATATTTTTCCCTCCTTTCGTGCGCGGCGAGACCCCTCATTCTTCAACGGCGTCGGCGGGTTGGCGCAGTTAACGTCGTCTGCTAGTCAAAGCGATGGCTGCTTTACCTTTCCTGCGTCTATCGGAGATTCACCGCGTTTTCACCGGCGAGAGTCACCGTTGCCTCGGGAAACAAGGAGATAACAAGAGGAAGAAAAATCTAAAACTGAGGTCAGCGATCAAAGTATAATACGGGAAGGGTTCACAAGGGTCGCGCAAGCATATTCCATTCAGCACACCAGCCGGTCGTGGGCAGACGGTCGCCGAGTCGCGGAGTGCCTGCTAGGCCTAACTGCCGTGCTCGCCTGGTCGCGTTCGGTGGAATCGTGGCCGTTGGAGCTTTTCCCGGGTGTTTGTGGATCCAGCGCTCTTGTTTGCCGTGGTCTGTTTCAAGTACGTTTTTCTTGCTGCTTGAAGTCGGGACGTGTGAGAAGCGCACGAAGAAAAATAAACGTTCGTGGGTCGTCGCGACCGCGACGCTGTCGGCCATGGGATTTCATCGTAAGAAGCGCGTAAAACAGCTTGGGAGATGTCGTAGGATTTCGTCGTAACCTGCAGAAAACGCACGAAAATTTCGTTTCGTGAATACGAATTTGTTCTTAAGTTATGTCTTACGCACATTTTTAGCAGAAGATCGTCGCCTGCACTTCCGAAAGTCACCGGAAAGGTAAGACAGACGCAGACGACGTTGCAAAAGAGCAGACGATGCTCAGATAGGGGGTCGCGATTAGCCAATCAGGGCTCGGCGTTCTGACGTCACCGCTACCCCCTGCGCAAGAAGCAGACGAACTTGCCCTCCGCATACACCTTTATCTCTTACATGCACGTGCTGTAAACTTCGGAACACATCATCCTTAAATTGCTGACGGTATTTATTGATAAACACAATATTTTATGCGCGCAATAGCACGGCTTTAGGAGTGGACTGTAAACTTTCACACAACTGGTCTAGACTATCCATGACTTGGCGACTGGTATAAATAATAGAAGCCAGTTTGATGTAATATTTTTAGGCCTATCAAAAGCGTTTGACCGTGTTTCAAACGTCATACTTCTTAAAAATACTTACACAGGTCATAGGTGAGGATCCTATAGTATCGTAGATAGAAGATTACATAAAAAATCGGTTTCAGTTTGTATGTTATCAAGGACATGTGTCTCGACCAGTTGAAGTACTGTCTGGTGTCCCGCAAAGCACTGTTTTGGCACCACTCTTGTTTTTTGTATATATAAATGACATTGTTAATGAAATCGATGTAAATATAAAACTTTTTGCCGTCGACTGTTTTATCTATCGCGAGATAAAATGCCAAGCTGACCAAATTCAACTAAACGAACCACTAAAAAAGATAACCGATTGGTGCGGCAATTGGCAAATGGCTCTAAATTTTGACAAAACCGGAGCGTGACTGCAGTGCGCAAGTGGGACATTGAGCGACTGCTTCGTCTTTGTGTAAAGGTTTAAGCTTCCGTCTTTGTGTAATCGTTTAATGTTCAAGCTGTTTGCCCACTATCACTGCAACCTCGTGTGTCTTTGTTGTCCTGTCTAGCTGTAATCGTTTAAATTCAATCTAACGCCACTAGAAGAACTACACTTCAGAGTAACGACACTTCGCCATATTGTGGCTTAAAATCATGTTTCAGACAAAGCTCTGAAGCTTTGTCTGAAATCCCAGGAAACGTTTTTCTGCTCTCAAATGATTTAACAGATATTATGTTGTAGCCCTGGTCGCCGGCATAGCGACCACGAAGAAGAGATGCGTACGCCGCGAGCTCTGAACTCGAAAATTTGATCTTTATCGCGATGTGGATGCTCTATAGACGCTTTGCAGGAGCTGTGCATGGACGCCGCCAGAACTGACCTTCAGTTTTTGTTTCCTCTGATTCCGTTTATTTCACTTCATCGTTACCGTAGCAGGCCAGGTTATTGCCACATAAGATTCCACCGTGTCCTTTTCTAAAGCATCGACCTTTGTAGAGGATCGTCAACTACCGTTTCAGTTGCTCGGCATCTCGGTAAGACAAGAGAAGGTCAGCAATGGCGGCTGTAATTTGGCGCGTGTGCAAAGCGTCTATATGCAAAATGACAATGTTGCCGGCACAACCTATTCACTCCCTAAAAAGCAACAACCCAAGAAACTAAATACAAGAAATAAAAAAGGAACAGTGTAACTGAGAGTAAAAAAAGAAAACAGTAACATAGCTGGATCATTACAAAGTCTCTCTGCCAGGCAGGCTTTCTCTATAGCACGGGTACTCTCGTCGTTGTCCTTGTATTGACCTGGGCCGAAGCTCCTCCCTCTCGCTCCGAACAAGCCAGTGGGGTCTCGGGTACCGTCGGTACCGCTGAAGCCGACACGGAATCAATCTCCGCGTTCTCCGTTGTCGCCGAAGTAGCCACGGGACGAGTCTCTGGGATCTCGGCTACAGCCGTATCAGCCGACTCCAGCGTTGACGCCGCTTGCTGTGATGCTGTCGACAGGCGCTTCTCCGCTCCTTTACAACCGGAAAGCTTCGACGCATTCAAGGTCCGGTTGTCGCTGAGCATGTAAGAACTTCGCCCAGGTGTACCAGTGATAGCATTGGGCGCGTATAGTGCGATGTACCTTTCTTTGGTATGCTTGGCTTGCGGACCCTAACGAAATCGCCCAGTTTGGATGTTGGCGCCCTTGCTCCCCTCTTGGAGTCCGTGTAGCTCTTGCTGTAAGCCTGCCGCTGCTGTACTCGCGCTCAGAGGTCAACTAATTCAGAGCTAGGGTTTCACAAAAAACTTTGATGATGGAAACCCCACCTCGACCCTCGACCTCCTCGAGCTCGACCGAGCTCGAGGCCTCCAGCCTCGACCGAGGAACTCGACCATGCAGGGGCAGAGCAGGCGGTACCCCCGTTGTGGCACGAGGTATGCACCTGTAAACGCCCAGGTATTCCAGGACGGCCACTTCAAGAGACCGGTACTCCAGCGCTGCCACCTGGAGGAACCCCTTGAAGACCTTGTTAAACCGCTCCACCTGCCCGTTGTGCTATGGGCAATAAACCGACGAGCAGCCATGACATATTCCTCGTTCTTTCAGGAAGTCTTCAAAGGCTGCCGACTTGAACTGCCATTCATGACCCGTCAGAATTTCATCTGGGAAGCCTTCTCTGCTAAACGTAGCAGATAAAAACTTAATGACCGTCTGTGTTGTCACAACTGATGCGAAGCATACCTTTGGACACTTTGAGTAAAAGTCTACCATCTGCATCTGCATCCATGCATGGATGCAGATGCAGATGCAGGCGCTACTACTTCTGCACATTACAGCAAAAATCTTGCGTAGTATCTGACAAATCCCAAGAACGACCGCAAAGCAGCTTGATCTTTTTGTACTGGTGCTTTAGCCACAGCTTCTACTTTGGAGTGAAGAGGGGTTTGTCCCTCTGCACTCACGGTGTGTCCCAGAAAGTCGAGCGCTTGCACGTTGAACTCGCATTTCTGGTTAAGCTGAAGTCCAGCTGTAGAAGTGCGGTGTAGAACTTTCTGCAAATTTCCCCTGTGCTCTGCTTCGGACTTGCCGATTACGATCACGTCGTCAATGTAACATAGCACCCCCTTAGAGCCATCCAGGATCATGGTCATCATTTTCTGAAATGCTGCCGGAGCTGACGCCAACTCAAAAAAAATTCTTCGAAAACGAAAAAGTTCGTAATGAGTGACGAATGTTGTCAGCTCCCGGCTGTCTGCTGTCACTTCAACTTGGTGATAAGCCGAGGCCAAACCTAGCTTCGAGAAGTGAGTCTACCCTGCAAGTTGGGGAAGGAGCTCCTCTGTATGTGAGAGTTGAAATCCACCCACTAAAATGGCCTTGTTTTGCTCGCGCAAATCTACGCACAGTCTGATCGTGGTTTCCTTTTTCTTTACGACCACAAATGGAGATATCCATTTAGAGGCTTCGACCCGTTCAATGATTATAGCTTGCTCCAATCGGCGCAGTTCCACGGACACGGAGTGCCGCAATGCTAAAAGCAGCCGCCGCAGTTTTGCCGCCACGGGCTTAACCGTTTCCCGCCTCTTGACCTGGTGAGCGAAGCCCTTCACTAGACCAAGCTTGTCGGTTAATAAGTGTGAGACTTGTTTCTTAATGTCAGAGGTAGTAAGTTCTCATCGGTTCGCGTGTGCAAACATTCCAAGGTTCCTCCTTCAATTAGGAGTTGTAAATTGCAGATTGTATTTAGTCCGATGAGGGGCGTCCCCTTCGATAGTACGCAAGTCGAACGCTCCTTGTAGCGAACGCTGGCGAAAAATCATCCCTTCACTTCGATCTTGAAGCCGGAATAGTCCATCAGGTTGACAGACGTGGTGCCAGAGCCAGTCGCTCGCGGAACCATTGCGGATAAATGTCATCGGTGATGATTGACACTGAAGAGCCTGTGTCTACCAGAAAGCGCAGACTCACTGTCTCTACTTTCAGATCGGCGTAGATGCCACGTTGTCCGCTGTCCGAATTCACTTGAAGAAGTACGACGTCACAATTCGTAGTCTCGCTAATTTCTTTCACGTCCAGGCCCTGCGTCGTGGTGCTTTTACAAACCTTCTCGAAGTGCCCGGTCTTTCTTCATTTAAGGCACAGAGCTCGTCGCGCTTTGCAGCTCACTGAACTTGCCACGGACATGCCGACCCACAACGGTAATAACGACTTTAGTCACCTCCTCTTCGTTCTTTCTTATTTTTATATTTTCAGTAACGCGATGCACCGCCCCCTCAGATGCAAATTCTTGCAGGTTGCGCTGGGTGTCCTCGTAATGCGTTGCCATTAATACGGCCTTTTGTGGTGTCAGCGGTGCCCCTTTAAACAGGAGACGTTCCCAAAGTCTGTCAGATGAAATGCCTGAAACGAGCTGGTCCCGAATCATCACGTCGGTGGTGCTATCGCACTCGGATTTGGCGGCTTTCTCGCGCAAGCTCGTGATGTATCCTTCCATTGGCTCGCCTGGCTGCTGTAATCTCTGCTTGAGTCGATGTCGCTCAACAAATATGTTAGTTGTGGCTGCAAAAATCCTCCTTACGAGCTTCAGCGTAGTAGCGAACTCCTCCGTGGTATCTCCACTAGCAGGCTTGCCTTCTTCCGTTGCACCTGCAGTCGCAGACTTGCCTTCAGCCTCTGTGGTCGGCTGCTGCTGAGGTGGTGTCGACGTGGGCACGACGTTGTGCTGTCGTTTTCCCTCCACTCCAAGACAGTGCAGCAGGATGGCGGCACGCCGCGACGTCTTGAAGTCGTACGCGCCGGAAGCCTCAAGAAACCTGAGGAACGTTTGTTCCCATTGTGGCCATGGAACCGGAAGCTGGCCCGGCGTTCGCAGAAACGGCAGCGGCGGCGTAAGCCCGAAGTTCATGATGGCTTTTTAAGGTTTTCTCCTCGTCGCCAATGTTAGACTGCAGCCCTGGTCGCCGGTATAGCGAACACGAAGAAGAGATGCGTACACCGCGAGTTTTGAACCCGAAAATCTGATCTCTACCGCGATGTGGAAGCTCTATATACAAAATGACAATGTTTCCGACCTCACCACAGCTCGTTACAGAGCAAAGCAATATTACATTAGCTTCCTAACACCGAATCTAATGCTAAGGAAGCCGCTCGCTTCAATCAAGAAAATCGTCGGTTGCGACTGCTCTGCACGAGCACCAATATGGTGGCGGCATCATCAATGTCGGGGTAGAGTGGTTGGGCAACGGAGCGCCGATACTCTAAGCGCAGCTCATTTAGTGGGTATAGTTAAAGCTGTTTCACCACCATCGTTGACCATGCGCCAACTAGCTCAACTAAACCGATGATTGCCTCTTAGCTTGGGTGAAAATGTGAATTTGTGCGTACTGCCGCCCCGTCACGCTTGTCGTCCTCGACGTTGTCCAGTACGACGACATCAAGGACGACGTCGTGGAGAACGTGTAGGGCGATCTCAAGGGTGACCTCCAAGACGACCTGAAGCACGCCGTCTAGGACGACATCAAGGAAGACGTCTAGCACGACGTCAAGGACGACGTCTAGTATGACCTTTAGGACAACCTCTCGGGCGATGTCAAGGACGACGACTGGAACAACCTCTAGGATGACCTCTGGGCCGAACTCAAGGACAACCCCGAGGACGACCTCTCGGACTACCTGAAGGATGACGTCTAGGACGTCCTTTGGGGCGGTCTTGAGGACGACCTCAAGGACGGCCTCAAGACGACGTCTAGAACGATCTCTCGGACGCCCTCAAGGACGACCTCTAGGACGACCTATAGGACGACGCGCAGCGCCTGCGAATATGGATTTGCTGCCTATGCGGAGGAACCGCGGCGCCACGAGGCGCCTCCGCATATGGGAGGCGCATACGCGCGCCGCTCATAGGCACGGCGCTTTCAAGATCAAAGAGCGTATCGCGAAAACCGGGTGAAGTAGCTAAAGAATGCTATCGCATTAAAAAGGGTACATGACATGACAATTATAACCACGTTTTGTAAGGAATTGTAAGAACGTCTTTATTGACTACAATTCGTTTTTTTTAATCATATTACTAAAACCTCAGTTTTTCTTTGAAGTCTTCTGCACCGGCCAGGATACTTGACCGTTTCATGACGCGTAGGTGCATACTCCTCGGACGCATATCTGGGAAAAAAAAAAAAGAAAATTGCATCGATTTAACTTGCAAAACCTAATTATTGACATCTATATTCACAAAGACAGGCTTTAATTCTAAGAAGGGGAGTGAAAGGTAATGGTTAGCTTCTTACTTTTTATTTTTGCGTGAGTGTAAATTATATCCTCTCATGGGGGGTTCGATCTTTGTATTCCATGTTTAATTTTTGCTGAATTATTCGATGCAGAACAAGCACACCTTTAATATAATATTGATGTTTTTGGCATACTAAGACACCGCGGGCATCGTTGGCTTTACGCCGATTGCGTGGTCCAAATCCTTTTCCTGCCAAAATATTAATAATAAGTTAAATTTACTCCTACTATTAACATCGCCCAAGTCTTCTTCTCAGTCTAACCTACCGTCGTTCTTCCGGAAAATCCTACTTCCTTTTTGGCAATTATCGTGTTATGGCTTGGAACCGTTCTCAGCATACATTGTTTAGAAAAGAAGCTCTAATCTGCTAATTCGAGCAGTCGCCCATAGGTTAATTGCTTACCCATGACGCGAATGCACCTTTTTTATGCTAAATTTATTTCAATGCGGGGGAAGTTAAGATTTGTGTGACGTCACCGAATCCGTACTATAGGCCGTCGACTCCTAATTTTTGCGGGCTAGCAACTCGTCAATTTAGGGTTGGACAGTTTTGTGATACATATCTATTTGGAGAGTATTTTTTCACTAAGTTTTATATTTGTATTTCTGCATCGCTGTACAATGTGTCCACCTCTATTTTGTATGTCTCCATTAAAATACATATTCGGATGTTCTCCTGGTATCACGATACTATGAAGTTCTGTCCGAGCTCTAAAAAAATTGTGCGTCTACTTTCACGCACAACAGCCTGAGAGCCAATCAGCGCAACTTACGGAGGGAGCTGAGCGAATGACGACGCCGAAACATATGTTTGGACCAAAAAACGCAGTCTGAGTTGTGACATTAAGCAATGCAGGAGGGACGTTTTGCATTGCTTAATGTCATAACTTAGACTGCGTTGTTTGGTCTAAAAATATGTTTCGGCATCGTCATTCGCTGAGCTCCCTCCGTAAGTTGCGCTGATTGGCACTCCGAGTGTTGTACGGGAAAGCAAACGCACCGGCTTTTTTTTAGAGTGCGTTGCCCTATAAACAGATGCTCAAGCAAAGCCTACGGTCTCAAACTAGACCTCCATGCAGACCGCCTTACGCACGTTCACCACTCGTTTCGTTTTGGTCCACTCCGCAAAAAAAAGGAAAAAAAAGAAATTAAAAATGAGGGATTTCATGGCTCTGTTATTCTCCGACGTTGAGCGCAGCGAACGCAGCGTAGCGCAGAACGTAGATCTTTGATTGGACGGCGAGCTGGAACTCGATATCTGTGACCAATCAGTAGCTGTGTGCTCAGCGGTACGCAGTGCTTGCTACGCTCGACGTCGGAGTATAACAGAGCCTTTATGAGACCGTATTCTAGAGCTCCGATTCGCTAGATGAAGCTCGTGCCGTCACTTCATAGCACGGATTAAGCCCACGCACGCTGGACGCGCTTTCCCCGGTGTACGTTCTTTTTAGAGAGTTTTAGCAGATCGTGCGCAGTCGAGAGCGGGTCCAGCAGAGCTCTAGCGCTCGATCAACTATCATTTGTTTGCCCTTAAAAGAGCGATGCAACAATTTTTGTACTTTGCGAAAATGCAGCTTAAAACGGATCCCTAACGTTGATGACTTATCAAACACGCCTTCGTTCTTCACCCCACGCAATAGAAGTCCCAGAAAAAAATTTAAGAAAAACGAGCAGCCTTCACCCCCTCAACTCGCAGGCAGAACAAGCGGCCACGTGATCTGGAGCCCATTATATGCCGCCAGTGTTGATCATAGCCACGCGCTGGGGTTGGCAAAGCGCAGGACACGCGCTGAGTTCCAGACATTGTTATGGCTCGGCTATTGTCGTCGTTGCAGCGATTGGACGCGTTCGACTACCCGAATGCTTCTCGAGCTAGTAACTATCACGAGCTCAAATCGAGTGCCCACGCAGGGCTCGGGTCCAATCTATGAACGGCATTCAAATATCGTCACTTGGGTGTTCTGCGATCCCAACGTTACATCATCAAATTTTGCAAAGGAGAGATTGAACGAAAATAATTGCTTTTGGCCATGAAATTTCACCGCAACAAAGGATTTTCTTGGCCAGTTGTGTTGCGTGCGAGTATCCTTGAGCCCCTCTAGTGCCAGTAAGCTCGTGTATAGTCAAAAACATTCCAACTGAATATCGTTGCACAGCTCTTTTAAAGGAGCTGTGCAACGATATTCAGTTGGAATGTTGATTTGATGACGTAACATTGGGATCGCAGAACACCCAAGTGACGATATTTGAATGCGGTTCATAGATTGGACCCGAGCCCTGCGTGGGCACTCAATTTGGGCTCGTGATAATTACGAGCTCGAGAAGCATTCGGGTGGTCGCCCGCGTCCAATCGCTGCAACGACGACAATAGCCGAGCCATAACAATGTCTGGAACTCAGCGCGTGTCCTGCGTTTTGCCAACCCCAGCGCGTGACTGTGATCAACATTGGCGGCATATAATCGGGTTTAGATCACATGGCCGCTTGTTGTTCTGCGAGTTGAGGGGGTGAACGCTGCTTGTTTTTCTTCATTTTTCTTCTCGGACTTCTATAGCGTGGGGTGAAAAACGAACGCGTGTTTCATGGGTCATTAACGCCAGGGATCCGTTCTAAGCGGTATTTGCGCAAAGTACAAAAATTGTTGCATTGCCTCTTTAAGCTGAGACAAAAGCTCCGCCTTCAGCATGAGCTCGCTGGCTTTCGCAGTTCTCTGGTTGCACGGGCCTGCGCGTTGAAACTTGCGTTAGCAAGGTCATAAAGCTCACGCTGAAGTCGGACCTTTTAGTGTCAACTTAAGGGTGAACGGAATACAAAAGTCCGTAAAATGGAGGTTTAGTAGATCGAACGCTGTTGAAAGCGGGTATGCTTCGAAGTAAAGGCGTAAGCTCCCGCTATAAGAGTGTACTACCTCCATACTCCGTACATCCTTAAGCTGAGACGGCAGGCAATGGCACCACAACAACGAGAGCTCAAGGTCGCTGTTTTGAAGCCTTTTTCCGGAGAAGGAGCGCTCGCGCTTTAAATGCATGTATCAAAGCCAGGAGCGCGGGCTATCTCTGACGTATACCTTTCGCTGCAGTCGCAGCTTAATTGCGAACTGAGTATAGAATAGAGTCTTCTAAAAAGTACCCAATCTCAGGTTCGAGCTTCCGAAAGCCTCGTCGAAACCGTCAGGGTTAATTCAGTCGACCCCTTCCCGCTCCCAGCGCCCGCCGCCGCACCGACGCGCCCCAATTCAATATAGAGGTTTTTTGCGCGGCACAGGGGACAATTACAAGCGAGTAGACACGGACATTGCGCTTGTCCGTGTCTACTCACTTTTAATTGTCCCCTGTGTCGCGCAAAAACCTCTATACAGCGTCATGAACCAACTAGGCCAACAACAAGTTTTAATTAAGTCCCAACTTAACTAGCGTTGCCAGGTTAAATTCAGCAGTCGGTATTCGGAATATGGTGTCAGCTGTTTCTGGCTTCAGACTGTACGTTAATGTGTGAATTCACTCAGCTGACACTTCGTTGCCATGGTTACGCTGACCATAGCAGACGGACTTAATGACGGGAAGGACACAGTGGGGTGGCGAGGTGAGGTGCGTGCAGGGTCTTCCGCCGAGATTTTCAAGGGCGCAACGTGAACAAAAATAGTTAAAAAATGACTTAACGCAGATGACTGATTTTTTTAGCCTTAATATCTTAACCAGTTTTACACACGAAAAAAAAAACACGAAAACAACAACAACAACAACAAAAACGACGTGTCTTTATCTTGCAATTTGGAAAAAAAAAAATATTTTCAACCGCTACGTGGGGCTGAATAATCGATGTGCCCACATTTCAGTCTTTCTATCGCTTGCTTTGGCTCTACTTCTAGCGTAACTTTCGACATTACTTAAAAATTTACGTATGCTATGACTCCGTGAGCTATTTTGGTAAAGGGTCGAAAGGCATGTGACGGCAAAAGGGCTCTCGGACGTTGCATTTTACGTACTTCCCTCCGGCGTTCCGATTGGCCACTGCAGTCAATCATTTGACTCTTTATCGTGTTTTTACGAAAATACCAATAGCTGAAATTTAAACTTACCAAGTACACTCGCTAACATCCGACGGATGTGGATATAAGCAATTCATGTTTGTATAAACTCTGCTAGACGAACTGTAGCTTTAAATGCTTGGCAGACCCAGCAAGAGAGTAATTGATCTTTTAAGCATATGCTTTAAAACGTTTACAGGAAATCTGTTTAAGGGCTTGGATCTCCGTAGAAAGCGTGAACAAAAGCTATTAAAACCACCACAAAAAATGTGGGACGAAATTCAGGAGAAAATAATTTTCTCCTGAAATTAAAATACCTATTTTTGCGTTTGAATTAAGATCTTCTGAATATAAAACGAAGATGCAAAGAAATGCTGATAGGACAGAAAGCAATCCCTAACATCCCCTGACGAGAATCGAACCTAAAACACGAACATTTCAAACCATTTGCACTCTACCATTGCGCCGAGGGAGAGACTTCTGAAAGCGAATCTGTCATGTCGCTACAACTTTTTTTCTTGTTTATTGATGCCGCCACAACAATATAGACTCATAAAAAGTGCTACGTGAAGAAAGGCCCCTCGTGGCTCACGCGCTGGGAAGAAAGAACATTGGAGCTCAGTTCCTTCTTCAGCGTCTGGCTTCCCGCCCGGCGACATTGCCACGCGCTATTTGAGCCGTTGTTTGTTATTATTGCAGAGGACAGACCGCAAAGGGCAATTTACAATAGAAATGCACTGCAGGTTCTCGCAGGGCAGCACGACAAGGGTTGGAAAAGTGTGAGTAACCGCGTGACAATATCGCATGACAGACTCGCGTGAATTGATGTCACGGAAAGGTTTCGAAAAAACCGCAGAAGTGTGGGGAAGCTAGCAAATCCAACACCTTCTGGGATACCGACTTCACCCGTAGGATCAAGGTAAATCAAGCATATACGTTTCTGTTAGGTATTTAGGCGTTTGCCTGCAGCGACAAATGCGCCATTGCAAGAGGGGCATGCTTCGTGAAGTACTTGACAAAAATGAAGGTGCATGTCTCAGCTAAGATATGAAGACGCCGAGTTTATTTTCTTTTCAATTAAAATCAAACTTTCCGTCGCACACCATATAGACATCTACCCGAACTTCGCTTCACGGTGGCCAGATGGAACCGCAAAATTTCAGGGCCGTGATTAAAATCTCGAATTTAATGGTAGGGCATAAAAAAATAAAGTTTGTTGTTTTAACTTACCCTGCCATCTTTCCTGCATGGTTCTCGGCTTATTAGCAGTAGTTCATGACGTTGTCCAGCAAAAGACAAATAATCATGGATATCGCAGAAAACGTGGCAGTGAAATAAGTCAAGTGCAGCCTACAGAGAAAAATGTTCTACAGCTTACAAAAGACATAATATATGAAATCGCTTGTTTAGTGCTTATTAATTTGTTGTTTTTATACTCACAACAACCCTCGTGTTATAATGCTGGTAACAAAGCTCCTTCAACGTTTGAAGGAATTCTCCTTTATTCAACACGAATCTTGGAAGGTCTTCCTCTTTCACATCACCGTTTACCACGTCAGCTGGAAACACAATGGTAGTGCTGTCATGTGCAATTAATAAGAATTACGCCTCAAAACCGCGGTAGCCAATCAGAATCAGTGAATGAGAACATTATCGGCTGAATCTGCATGGACATTTGACGACGGTAGCAAATATAGGGTGTTGAAACGCCGAGACGTCTTGTGTGCTATCCACTTGTTCATCCGTTGTCTCCGGTTTAAAAAAAAAAAGTGTAACATCAATTAGCTCACCTGCCTACTCACTCTATCCTCGTTCTAAAGACAGCCGTAAAAATTGGCGACTGCGCGTAGCAATTTAGACCTTTCATCAAAGGCCTATTTCACAGGTGGATTTGACCTCGTAAAATTGCAGGGCGTATATCCCTTTCTGTAAAGGATAGAGCCAAAAAACTTGCCAGGGTCAACGGCGGACGGCGAAGCAAACGACTGAGTCGAGTGGCGGGGTGCGTTTGGCGCACGAATTGATGGATGCGTCGAAAGCAGCGTGTAAGATGCAGCCGACCAGCTAAAGAAAGCCGACGACATGCAGACGACATCCGTCGACACCAGTTTGCCGTCGTTATGCAATCATGTTTTATTTTTGTTACTTGAAGCTTTCGGATCATTGCTCGCATTTATTTTAAAATCAAAGGTGCATTACAAAGAGATTATGTTTATTTCAGTAGACTACGGTATTCGCCGGCAGTCTGAATATATTTTTTAACGCAATCCGAAACCAGAGCTGTTTATGTAGAGCTTGGTCATTATGTGGTGAGAATGGGGCGAAAATAAGGGCACGTCTTTGGCTGAAATGGTTTCAGTGACCTTGGGCGTGATGATTGAAAGCTTTTGTGACCAACCACAAACCACAAATATTCTCTTCGTGGAGACAATGAGCTTAACAAATACCCTCCAGTCACAATTTCCAGCTAAGGATGTATTCAAGTATTTTAATTAGGCACGCCAGAGTAAAATTCGCGACTCTTCGTAACTGAAAGGGAAACGCGCGTGACTGCGTCGTCGCGGCGACATTCAGAACGCACTCAATCTTCCTTTTGGTTACTGTAAGAAAAGTTTATTTACTAAGTTACAAATTGAGTGCGCGCAGGCCACACTGAGAGACCCTACATTATGCTTATCTAAACACGGATGTGGGGCGCAGTATGACCCTGCTCTACTCGCTATGAAAAACCTATATTGCCATCGTTGAAGGAATTCCTGCTCTCTAAGCGTCTACAGTTCACTCTAACAGTAGTCCACTATCTACTCGCGCAACGTGGGAAGCATTGGGAACATGGGCCTAAAACGGCGATGCCGACTCTTGGCCCTACATCTGTACTTCCACAGGACTCAGCGTACTAGTATCACAACCAGTTTCTCAAAACGATTGTACACGCCTTTGGAAATGGGTGCACATCCCAAACAGTCCAGACAGAAGAGTGAAGAACGTACACGGAACTACACAAGTGGTGAAGACATGCTCATTTTCCTCTGGGCAAGTACAGTGGGGGAAGATGTCTGTCCCGGTAACTCCCCAATGTTACTACCTATCCCTGCTGGGCAACATTCCTTACCCATACGTCCAGCCAGTGTCGGCAGCGTCGGCTGGTGCGTCTGAGGTAAACATGCGATCCCTAATTACGTGGGAACTTCTTGTTTGGTGTCGGACAGATACGTCAGCCGCACAAAGTGTTTCTCACATTCGCGACGCGGGACTCTCCTGAACGTATACAGTGGGACACTTTTCAGTCAACCGACGACCACAGAAACATAATAAAAAGAGGGAGTCTCCCCGGCAGGACACAGGTCGCCAAGCACCTGGTCGCGTGCGACGTCACAAGTGTTATCATACGTGACGTCACAAGGGTAAATTTAGCGGAAATATTTTCCGCCAGGATTAGCGAAAAAATTTCCCCGCTGAATTTAGCGGCAATATTAATGTTGCGCATGACATCACACGTAGCGTAATGCGACGTCACACATAACGTCACGTGATGTCATACATTACGCGTTTCCTATAATGATGTCACACGTGACTTCACACGTGATGGTAACGTCGCAGCGTTACCTTCGTGACCCTCACGAGGGTCACGATGGTAACCCGCGTGATCCTCGTGAAGGTAACCCACGTGACTTTCGTGAGGGTAACCCTCGTGACCCTCATGAGGGTAATCCTCGTAACCCTCGTAAGGGTAACCCTGGTGACCCTTGTGACCCTAGTGAGGTTAAGCCTCGCTGATCTCTATAAGAATTGCTGGATCGCGTCCACCCGCTCCTCGAATACGGCCCACTGGCGGCCATCTTTTTGGTAAAGTTATATTACCTCTAGCCAAGGTACAGCTGCTGCAGCCACTATCATTCATCCATTGCATACAGCGTTGTGACAGTTGTGGTGGCAGGCTGATATCAGAATAGCGCGGGGGATATTTCGTGCTTGATTAAAATTGTTTGAGAAAACATATTTTTGAAACCCGGCATCAACGGTAGCCCGATTTTCGAGGACCCGGTGAAAGTTTTACAGAATCGCGGCAACGAGGAAAAGCAGCACAGCGCGCATCGAAAGTCGCATCGAAAGAAGCATCGAAAGCAGACGCCGGTACGGAGTCTGCTTTCGATGCGAGCTGCGCTGCTTTCCCCCGGTGCTGCCCTTTCGTAGAACTTTTGCCGGGTCCTCAAAGATGAGGCTACCGTTCACGCCGTGTTTAGAATCTGCTTCGTCGAACAACTTCAATCAGGCACGAAATATCACCCACGGTACAGTGTACCAGATCCACGGCTATTTTGTGGCAGCCTGCCGCCGCAGCCGCCATTGCGTTGTCCGCCATATTACTATGATGGCTAGAGATAATATAACTGTATAAAAAGATGGCCGACCTAAGCCGTATTCCCATCTAGAGGCGGAGCTGGTCAAGCGCGATCCAGCATATAGACATAGGGATCAGTGGTAAGCCTCGTAACCCTCGTGAGGGTAACCCTTACAAACCTCACGAGGGTAACCGTCGTGACGTTACACGTGACGTCACGTGTGACGTGATTATTGGAAACGTCCTATAATGCAACGCGCGGTTACACCCACACCGACGCCGACGACGCCGCTCAAGCAGGAAACGGGCGCCTACGAGCTGCACTATAAAACGGACAGCCGAACAGTAACTTTCATTTGATATGACGGTGAAGTGTTCCTTTATGCCATTTGATATGTCCCGTTTTGACAGGCCTTTAGACTACGTCGAAATGCAGTAGCACTGCTTGCCCTCTATGAAGGATTCTTTATATAACCCCAGCCAAACGTCGTTCTCTTCCCTCCGGCGTACTCATTGTGTTGCCGTTTCTGTTCAGACTATGGGCAGGAGATTCAACTGTCGCTTCCCTCCCGGCTAAGCGTAACACTGCGCACGAGGAGCCAATACCATCATGCATAATTTGACGATTTTTCACGCAACGTTTCGTAACATAAGAACACATTTCTACAAATATCTTTTTTTAAACAGGGACACGAAGTGTATTTCTCCCTAAAAGCGAAGACTCGCGTACTTGTGTTTAAGGAATGTGCGAAGTGAAAATCGAGATAAATTTCGTCTTCGCTGACATGTTTCCAAGAACACCCAATCAAAGAAGGAAAAATCGAGTATTTACCACACTGATAGGCCAGCACAAAGACCAGAAATACGCAAGCGAGTCGAGCCATGTCCTCTGTATCTCGTTCTAGAGAGGAAAAAACGATATCAACAGTCAGTAAGGAAATCAATAGAAAAACAAATATTGCGTCATTAATTTACCATTTTCATTTAAAGTATTGGTAGCATTGGTACAGGTGGTATTGTTTTGTGTGGGTGTGTGTGCGTGTGTGTCTATGCGTGAACCTGTGTAACAAATTGCAAAGTTAGCACCATTGGGTAGGCTGTTGCATCAGTGTTTCCAGTACAATCGCTTCACGTTGAACAGTTTATGGTAACATCGAAGGTGTCTTCGCGTTTTTCGTTCCTCTCTCTTGTTGGCCCAAAATAGAGAGGCGCGTACACGTGATCCAGAAAAAAAATATTGCCCTCTCCGCTTGGCTTCAGCCAAATTTGTGCATAATTATATTGGTTCATTCCGGAAAGCATTTCATTTTAAATTACTTCAACTTTTAATGAAATCTTTACGGCCGAAATAAACTTTCTTGTTAATGCCAGAACCGGGCACGCATTAAAATCAACTCATTTTTGTTTCTCATAGCCGTTGTTAGCGGCACTCAGCACGTTGTTTTAATGTGCGCCAACACCAAGTTCGAAGGTTTTGCCGAAACTGTCTTATGCGATGTGTAAGTCAAAGAGAGGAGAAAAAACGCGTTGGGGCGAGTGAGTAATCCCGTTTGTAAAGGAACTCCGCACTCGCAGCAGTTTTGTGGACCGAAGTGGACGATGCATGGGCCGTAATTTCTTCAGTAGTTGCAACTTGGAACCAGTGCCGTTACTAGGGTCCGCGGCACCCGCGGCGGTAGCCCACCGCGACCCCTCCCCCCCCCCCCCCTCCCCCGCGCTCGATGCCTCCCCTGAGTGCTGCACCCGGGGCAGTCCCCCCCCCCCCCCCCCCCCCCCCCCTCTCCCGTGACGCCACTGCTCGGAACACGTCTGGTTGTTGTCAAAGGAAAAGAAAAAGGAATAATAATAACGCACCCCTTGAGGTATTCCCTGTCCTTTTCCTTGAAAGCTAAGCTTTTCTTCGCAAAAGAACTGGTGGATTTCCGAAGGCTAAAAGCAAGTAAGGCGGCAGTTTCTACGAGTAGCAGACGACGGCGGGGTGCAGCGTTCGAACACCAGACCCTGACGCCACTTCTTCTCCCCCGCGAGGGGCAGACAACGTTCTTGCTCGCTCTTATCGGAGGGAGAGAATATGTAGAGGCCGATACAGCTAGTCTTCGCGTCAACCCACCATATTTATTTCATATCATTTGAATAAGGCGTGAAACACTTCTTAACGGAACCCCCACAGTCCCAAAAGTTTGTCCATCGGTGCATTTGTAGTTAAATTTAGCGGAAACATTCACGTCACGTGACCTAACGTGACATATAGTCCAAGTGGAGAAATCGACGTCACGTCACCCATACGTCAATTAGTTTCCTCGCTAAATTTAGCGCGGAAATTGATGTCACGTGACATTTGCATCAAGTGAAGAAACCAACGTCACGTGACCTATACGTGAATTCAATTCCTCCGCTAAATTTAGCCGGAAAATTCAGTCGACTTTCTCCGCTAAAAAATGCGAACAAATTGACGTCACGAGACCTAAACACCAACCCAGTTTTCTAGCTTGTTTTAGGAGGGAAATCGATGTAATGGACCTGATGTCATGTAATCCATAGAAAAATTTAGTTTTTCCGCTGAATTTGGTGGCTAAATATACATCACGTGACACACCGATTTCCTCTCCTCATTCCTCTCCTCCCTTCCCCTTCCCTTTTTTCCTATCCTTCACTTTCCTAACAATATAACGTTTAGTCCGAGACGACTGTTTATTAAGGAGTTTTAGAATAACGTACGCAATTTTAGCGCAGGCTAGAGCTATATTAGCGCTTGGGTTAGCACACGCGACGCAAGAGTGTTTTAGAATAGAGTTTCTCCGCCGCGACGCAAAAGACCAAGTGTCTCGCGGTCGCAACGCCACCAAGATACACTAAATCATATTATTTAAAAAATACAAGCTTTTTGGTTCAGAGTAGCGTAATATATGTTTAAATATAAGAATGCGACGGGATCGGTCGACCGATCGTGCCCGCTTGGGTTGCTTGGGAAAGAGAGCTCCCGTGTGCTAACTTTCGCCGCCTTCGCCGAGAAACGTTCTCGTGTCGCAAGCAGCAACTTGCCGGCGATCGTTGCTCACCTAGCCGAGTCTTGCGAACCCTCTGTGACGTGCACCTCGCGTACAGTGCAATGTCGTCCTGCATTGAAGCGCAGTCACGAGGATGCCACCTATGTCGCGCTCTCGACGCCGCCAAAGCGGCCGCAGCCGCGTTAGGCACAGAGCCGCCATTTTGTAGCTCTGCTGTTCTTGACTTTAACCAAGTTCTTCATCACGAATCCTTCTTGGAGGAGCGCAAAGACTTTGAGTTCGCACGCAATAACTGAAAATAGCATACGCTAATATAGCACACGCAACGTGCAAATCGCACATAGCGTTCGGCGCATCCGCAATGGCGATGACGCTATATTTTAATACTTTCATTGTGTGGTGAAACCGGATTAACGTATTGTTAACTTAGAGCGCAATTTCGGGAGTGGAACACTATTTTTAGGATAGAACATGATTTTGGGGGAAGACGTAAAACGTAAAACATTAGACGCAAAATCGAGATGCAAACATATTACGGTTGAATAAAAAATATAGTCAAATGTTCCGGCTACAACAGGGCTCCCTCCCGGGTGGCAGCACACACTCATTGGCTGAACTACACTCTGTTCACCAATAAGCTGAGACTACGGTGGAAGCTACGTGAACGTCGGACCAATCAGCCACCTCCCCTTAGTCACATGCCCCGGCTCTCTCTCCGCGTGGGTATGGGCGGGAGCGTGTTGACGCAGGGAAAGAGGGGCGCATGACTGGTCCAACAAGAACCAGTCATGCGACCCGCAATATATAATTGCTCGACGGCTTTTGGATCGCTAGCGAGCAAATATTTGAGACCTACGCTCTGATAATGCCAGTACCTTGCTTTTGAGTGGCCGATGCGCACCAGCGCGAAAAAAAAAAAATTAAAAAGTGAAGTTACATAATTTCCATGAAAAGAGTGACACCACCAGCGTCGCCGAGCTTAGATGATCGCAGCTAAAAAGACGGTGCTCGACTACTTCGATATGCTACCGACAGATGGCGCAACGTGAGAACCGAGAGGTTGATTCAACTCGACCGACTAAATCCCCGTATAGCGACAGGTGGCAGCCTGGCCACTGGAGCACGTAGAAAGCAAGGTAACACAAAACGCTGGGAAATAAAACTTAAATATTAAAGCAAGCAAGTCAAAGCATCAGAAAATATTACATTACAGAAACTCGCGTCGCTTTGAGGAAAGCGTAATAGCACTTTCGTTAGACTGTTTGCTGGTGCCAAGACCCGACTCGTCGCCCCCGTAGGGCAGCTTGGTGCGTATCTTCAGCACTTGGGGGAGGTAAGTGCCCATTGAGGAGGCTTTCCGTTCACGAAGTAGTTGAACGACTTTTATGTCCTAAGTCGTTTACATGTTTATGGGCCAGGCGACTCGAATAGGTAGAAATTTAAGATGCGCCCACGATGCCTGGGAAGTTTCGTTATTTCTATGAAGAGCAATTGGTAATTATTTTCATCAAGGGGATCAGGAAGCCGTGTAAATCCCGTGTAAGTGAAATTCTGAACGTGTCAAAGTGTTTCCTCGGCATTGAAACTTTTAAAGTACGCGATACTCATTGCGGGTTCTTAAAAATATGCAAAAACCAGGGCCAACCGGAAGCTATATACTTTTCCGGAAATTTGGCCATGTTTGTTTTTGTTTACCGCTGAACACTTTTTATATCAAAACTAACACCACATTATTAAAGAACGAAGGTTAAACCCTATTTCGTGAAAAAATTGCATTCAGTTATCCTAAATATATATATATATATATATATATATATATATATATATATTTATATTTAGTTAGAGAGATGTTAGCTCTTGGCGGATGTTATGAAATCATGGAGGTGGGAAGCTTCTGTAGGCGACATAACACCAGCAGCGGTTAAGCCGGGGAGAGACGTTTAGCTTGGAGGGACACTCCTTCAACGAGGACCAAAACCAAAAGGTGCGATTGGACGAATTAGGCAAAAAACGAAAGCTGATTTGGCGCCTAAAGCTGATTTGGTTGTGATTTTTGGTAACCCTTGGGGGCGTTCCGCCGACCGCAACCTTTAATTTCGGCTTCACTTGGATTTTTCTCTCTAGGCTGACTTGAGCCAGTGTGTCGCCTCCCCTTATTTTTATGTCCATGGCTGGGATCCTCAAGGAAAATGTTACGGAAAGCCACGAAAAATTTACGAAGTGTTTAAGGTCCTACTCAAAGGACCAAATGTACAAAAAACATGTGAATGTAAAGAAATATCAAAATTTTAAACGGGCTTTAGCAGGAATCGCACAACGACATTACGATTGTGAGCTCGACATTAGCTACCACCGTGCCATGTACATATCGTAACCTTCACTGTCGCACCCGCTTGCGGGTAGACTCAAAGCTAGCTCGGCTTGTCTTTACTGCGGTGAACTTTACTAACTGTACAGATACCAACGTCGATCACAAACGTTACGGCGTTCGTCGTTTGCGTTCGAACAGTTATGTGAGAAGAACCAAGAAACACAGCACGTGCCCACCAGTATATTTAAAAATAACAGAGCTTAAAATAATATCACAGACTACTGAAAAAAAAACAAAAAAAACACAGAGACACACAATCTGCAATGACTTTTGTAACACGTTCCGTGTATACCGACGTTTTCTGTATAAATAAAGAAAAATCAAGCATTTTCCTATCCAGGTTAGTTCATAAAATTTGCCCGAAATAGAGTGTACAGTAACTTACCAATAAAATGTTATCTTCGAAGCTCTGGGGTTTGCAGGTGCCAGATGTTTTAGACTTCGATTATAAGCCTTAGGGGTTTTGAAAAAATTTATATAGTGCTGACGGAAACAACCACCCAAAAACTACATGCTCGAAAGGTTCGTTGCAATTTTTATTGTGCACATTCATCAAGAATTTTTAACAAGTGCATGCTTCTGCTGTGGGCGGAGGTCACCCACTCATAACCGTCATAGATCAATGTTTTTCTTTTGTTTTGTTTTTTGTATTGTTAGATGCCCTGACAGCCGAAGTTTATGAAAATTCCTTCCTAACAGTCGGGAAATTGTATGTTCTATAGTAAGTAAAATATAAGAATAAAGTAAGCGAGGTATACGCATTATTCCTATTCTTGGATCCTAAAAGATTGCTCAACAGAAGCGGCATGGCTTTGATAAAATTACAGCTATCGTCCTGATATAGGTAAATTTACTTTGCAATTAGTGGAATATACTTGTGTCCTACACTTTGGAGCTGGGCTCTTTCACTTGGAAGAAGCTCCTTAGCAAATATGAGACGTATGCTTCGTTTCATATAGGCACTACCGTTCATAACTTTAGTCTTATCAACGAGGCTTGCGTGCGTGTGGCACGAGGAGTGCTTGTTTAGGCCTTTTTGGGGTCCGCTCGTAGATACTGGATCTTCCGAGACTTGCAAAAACGCGCCATAACACAATGAATAGCACACAAATTTAGTATGAGAATGTGCGTGGTTTGCGAACAAAGTCTGATATCTTTTACACCGGTTTTGGCCTCGAATTTTGAAATTTTATGTGCCACTGAAACTTGGCTAACCAGTTCTATATCTAGTTCTGAGTACTTCAGTTCCGATTACCACGTTTTTAGATGTAACCGGGATTCGACAGGTTCCTTTTCGACCCTCGGGGGAGGCGTACTTACGGCTGTACGGAAATCATTATCGTACTTTCGGCGGTTTGACCTTGAGATAAACGAATGCGTTTGGATTGAAGTTCGAGTTATGAACGGACCAAATCCGCTTATCGAGAACTATTACTTTGTGCTTCTAGTGCAATTAAATGCAGAGGTGCAAGCGAGCTAGACAAGAATTACGAAAATAATCCCTGGAGAAGGGGAACAAGAGGGACAAAGGACAAACACAAATGTCCGAACACATCGAGGTGACTGGTACGCGACCGAAAAACTCTGCCTGGTCCGGGTATTGAACCTGGTACATCTCTCCATTTTCACTGGAGCGTTCTACCAACTGAGCTAACCAGGGGTTAGACGTCAGTAGAGAAAACAGGTTTTCTCAGAAACCACCGGTGTAACAGCCAAGTAGGCTGTTAAAGAAAAAAATATTTTTTTCTTCGCAGTTACCCTTTAAGAGAACATTGTAAGTTGTTTCCAAAAGCAAGTGTCAAAGAAAGTCTGTTTTTTAGCAATTTCAAAATTATGTAAATATAAGAAAAAATAATATAGATATGTACTTGTACAGTTCAATTTCTCTATAACTTGTCAACGTGATCAAAGAAAAAAAAATTGAAAACCTGCAGGGGGAACCTTCTTTAGTGGGTGTTTGGTGAGTGTCGTCACTACTGACCCCGAGCATCGTGGGTTCACCAATAGTCACTGAATGTTCCCAGAGTACCTAGTTGCATCAGTCCGCTTGCAGGAAGTCAATTCTGCAGAATCCAGATCTGATTGGCTGGTTTAGCCCGTGGCGGAAGTTATCAGCCGGGCATTGTGAGGATTTGGCCAAAATAGCAAAAAGCTTATATAAACATTTCGTGTTACCACGGGTAAGCACAAGTGTGAGCTCTGAGCATCGATGAGTTAGAACTGAACGGAAGGTGCTTTGATTTCCTCTGTTTTTTCTGCTTTATATCATGTAGCCGTTCACCTAGTTCGCCAAAGAAGAGTGCCGGCTCGTTTGCTCGCTGCGGTTGCGCTGGTGCTGTGTCTCAAATTCTACACTTCAGGCGCAAAGCCTAAGATTTACTTCGACGTGTTTCAAGGGGAGAAAGAGAGACAGGCAAAAACAGAGACGAGACGAGACAGCGAGGAGAAAGACGCGCAACACTTGAAGGAAATAACTTCAGAAAAGAAAGAAAATCCAGTCTCGCTACAGTCGAGGAAAGTCGACAGCACATGGCAACGCCATATTGGCGATGGGTTGGGGCGCCACGGCTGCGCCGAGACTCGGGTCTGAAACAAATTAAAATGTTAAAAGGCGCGAACTAAAAGAGGGCGACAAAAGACACACGTACGACAAGGACAAGAGCTAGAAGTGAAGCTTGGAGTTTCAGTACTCTGGGAGCATTCAGCCACTGTAGGTGCACCCACCCTTGTCTGGGTCTGCATGGCCTACCTATTTCCGAGAAAAAGGACATCCTGATGGTTGCGCTGGGCCCAAGGAAAGTTCAAACCCTCCGCCCCCCCCCCCTCCCCCCCCCCCCTCCCCCCGGAAATGCAATACACCACCTTGGCCTCCGCTTCTTGCGGAATGGTGTCCTGGTAAGGCCCGACCACGATGATCCAGTCAGTCGCCTTTCTTCTGATATCCCCTGTTGTCTTTCACTTTCCTCCTCTTCGCTTCTTTCAATTTTTACCTTCCTTTGGGACAAGGACCAAACTTGGGTGGCCATGGATTTTCTTATTTAGAACCACACTTGGGCGTAGTGTTTGGGCAAGCGCTGGTAGAGTAGCGATCTTAGCAAAGGCCTTTTTGTTATGAGGTGTTCCTCTTCCTTTGTGGGGCGGAATGGTGGGTGGCGCACCAATGCCACTGAAGTCCCAAGAAAACCAAAATGCCTAATCCGCCTCTGAAAGGGGTCACACCGAAGCAATTATACCTTCTTCAACATCCTGGGATCATAAAGGCGTCACTTGTTTTCTAGGGATGCACTCTGAGCACGATGCTAAATCTCTAGGAAAGCCTTCACCGTTCCTAGTCTCCAAGACTTTTGAAATCGTTATAGGCAAAAACATCAAAGCCAAAAAAAAAACTAGAATCTGGTGACTTGGCGGCAGAAAATGGCGTCCAGATTGATGTCCTCCTAGAGTTTAACAATATCTAAAACTATATTTTTCTATACATATTTAACTAAATTTTCTTATGGCCCATCTTAGCTTCGTGCATCGGAAATATTAGGGTCTCTTCAAAACATTGACAATATTCACTTTCTTCTTAGCGAGCCACGCCCAAATAGCTCTAGCATAATGGAAGACTCATTTCACGTCCAATCATACGGAAGTTTCAGAAACTATCATATTTTCCGCAAGGGCCGCCCATCTTCACATTCATCTGGCGGTGTTGTAATTGAAGTGCAGGTTGTACCGAAGTCCCTCATGACACTCCTTTCCAGGCTGTGGCAACACAAATATTCTTACTGACCGTCTCATTATGGTTGTCTTTCTGTACGTCCCAGCACACATTCCCAAACACGTGCGTGACATACAGTAAATCTTAAATCAACTCTCACAGCCGTTTATAATTTTAAGTAAATCTAATGCTGATAACACCATCTGGGACAATGCACGAGGGGTTATTGAGCGATCGCTATTGTTTTTAAATTTTTCTTTAAATAACAAATCCCCAACATTTCTTAGTGCCGGACACAGCTCTTTCAGCTGCATTAATTTTTCCATTTCATCACCATCATGGCTTCTTTGCTTTTATTAGAAGGTTTCAGATTATCCATTTGAGAGTTACAACTTCCCATATATTTTAGAGAGCTTTAGCCACGGCTTGTGGTTTGGGCGCCGTGGGACCCGGGAAGGCAGGGAGCGGGCCTTTGTGGGGAAAGCGCTTTATTCGAGCTCCAAGTGTTGCATGACCCAGCTCCAGCCCAGAACTTCCCGTCTCGTCGATTCTTCCTTCCGTCATCACGTCGCCTTTCCTCAACGCGCCAATCAGCGCACACCACGGGTAACGCTAATATAACAATCACACAACCCGATAAACCGTCGGCGACGGCGCTAAATCTGCTGCCTCGTGCATGCCGCATGCATTACACGCCCCTCCTTCCCCCCTTTTTTTTTTCTTTCAATTAAAAGAAAATCATAATTTGTGTATAACTTTACAATCGTAGCATTTAGAACAACAAGCGAACTGTGCGCACATTCCCGTCCATTCGTCGTGAATGATCACAAGAAAGACTGACAAACTTACTGCTTAAGAACGGCTAAAGTATCTTAACCACAAACAAAACTCCTCCCCACTACAGCCTTGACAACGCATCAGCAGGGATGTTTCTCGTCCCTTTTACATACCGTACATTCAAGTTAAATTTTTGCAACGCAAGCGCCCAACGAGTGAGCCTCGCACTATTTGGTGCTGCTGACGCCAAATACTGCAAAGGGTTATGATCGGCGCGAATTTCGACCTCCGCCCCAAATAGCCACGTTTCCAACAAAACCGGGTTGGGGGAGCAGTACGTTTTTTACTGAGAAATGCCACCGGGTACTTTTTCCCATTATCTGCACTTTGGGCAATGACATGCCCCTATCGCTCTATCAGATGCGTCAGTGGACGGAACAAAGAGCTGGCTGGCATCTGGCGCTCTCATAACTGGAACATTCGGCCAGTAAAACGAATTCTTAATTAGCTGTTGCGTTTTCTTTCCAGCAAAATGCCCGCCAGCTGGTTTGTCATGGGCTAATTCTAACACTGTCGTCAGCCTGTTTTCCGGTAAAACTAACTGCTTCACAGTTCTGCCATTTATATTTTCTTTATGGAACAGCATTCCATCAACCACTTGCATTCCATGAGTCCCTTTTTTCGCCTGTAGCCAGAGTGGCTTCAGCGACTCGTTCTTCTGTTCTGTTCGAAACTGAAGGCAATTTTCTGATTTTATTTTGTGTACGTCACTTCGCTCGTCCTCAGACTCTACAGTCCCGTTTTCTCCCTGCGACTGTGTGCTCACCAGACATGCCTCTATCACAGGACCTTCCTTCAAGACTGCAGCTTCACCAGGAAGATCTACCTGATCTGCCAAGGGCATTTCCTGTTCTACTTCTCTTAAAGCTACTAAATCCTCAGGTGTGAGTAGTGCGTCAACTTCTTCGGCAAGATGCTCGGTTACAGCACAGAGCAGTAAAGTATCCACTCCAGTATCAAGTGCATTGCTACCAAGTCGAAACGGGACATACATGAGATCGGCTTCCACCTCGTGGCCGAAAGCGCCCTTCAACCGAACCTTTTTCTTTTGATTATCATCCAAAATGGTGGCCATGGACCTTCGAACAACTGTAATGTCTGCACCCGAATGAATCCTGGCATTCAAGTATTTGTCTCCTGAGCGGAGTTGCACAAATCGTTCTCCGTCAAGCACTTGGTGTTGTTCAGCTAGCGGTACTAGTTTATCATGCACCTCGAATGTTTGCTCAGCGTGTTCGCATTCTAAAAATGTTTTTACTCGTGCCCTTAGCTTAGGATTGGTCTCAGGGCAATTTCTTGCCAGGTGGCCCTGTTCCCCACAAGCGAAACAGCGTCGAGTGTCGCCGACATGCTCGGTATGCCCTCTCTCTTTCGGATGCGTCACCGACTCGCTCTCACCAAAGTCTCGAGTAGTGTCTGTCTTGTAGGGTTTTGGGACCCTTTGTGCATTACTCTCCTGATGGCATTCAGCCAGCTTAGGTATCGCTTCGGGACGCAGCCACTCCCCCGTTTCGTTCAGGGCAACATACGCTTTTGTTTCATTGGGGAGAGACTCCTTCAACCTATTCGCGACAACTAGTTGCAACAAGTCATCGCAAGTTTCTACTTTTCTACTGTTCAGATAATAACTGAAGTAGCTATTAAGTCTACCAGCGAACTGGCTCCACGACTTCTCGCAATTTTCCTGCCGTATTGAACAGTCGTTTATATTCGTTTGGAGACAATCTTAGCTCACGTAAAATTCGTTCTTTTATTTGAGCGTAAGATGGCAGTTCCTTTATGCCACTGCACATAATCACTGACCTTACCCTGTCAGCTATATACGGCATTATCAGAACCGTTTTTATCTCGTCAGGAACCTGAAAGTATCGAAATATGACTTCTACCGCCTCGAACCAGCCAGGCACTAAGGTTTTGTCCCCGGGCATCCGGCTGAGCACATTACTCAAGAGTGCTGCACAGTGGGCGACCCCAGATACTGGTTGTAATGCCAGCCCCCCATTGGCACCACCGCCATTCTTTCTCTGCAATTTTTGGAGCTCAATTTGCGCCCGTATTTGTTCGAGCTTTATTTTTTCAATTTCCAACCGAGTGTTCATCACTTCAGAATACGTTCTCCCCTCATCTTCTGATGCGTCGTCAGGCTCCTTAAGTTTATCAGGCATTTTACCCTCCCCTTTGCCCGACTCAAAGTTCTTCGGCATTGCTCCAGTGATCGTTCAACCCAAATAGACAAGCATATGCGCTCACCGATTCAGGTTGACCAGCTCTTCGTCGTCGATGGGCAGTCGGAGGCACTGGCAGCAGAAATGCCTAGCAGGAATGTCTCAGGCTCCGTGCACCACTGAAGTCCACATTCTACCGTTTTCTGGAAGTAGTTCCTGTCTCTGCCGAAGAATGTTAAGTCTTGTTTTCCGCCACTGGTTCTTGCGCCGAGGCTGCGTCATGCAGCGTTCATCCCACCGGTCACATCAAGCGCTTGTCTGGCGCCCGGTTGCATGGTCGCCGAAGAGCCGAGTTTGCGTGATGTCAGCACCGTCCGTGCTGTGCTCCGGACTCGCCGCTCCGTCGCAAATGGTAGACGAAAAGCGTGGCTTGCTCGAAATGGCAACGTCCGTGCGGTATGTCGGACCCACCGCTCCGTTGCTTATGGCCTGCAAAAATCCGGGCTTGCTTGAACTCGGCGACGTCCGAGTTGTGTTGGAGCTGGTCGCTCACCCCAAGGTTCCGTAGCTGAGCTCCCGCTGTCGGCTGCTCCAGTCACGGCTTGTGGTTTGGGCGCCGCGAGACCCGGGAAGGCAGGGAGCCAGCCTTTGGGGGAAAAGCGCTTCATTCGAGCTCCAAGTGTTGCTTGACCCAGCTCCAGCCCAGAACTGCCCGTCTCATCGATTCTTCCTTCCGTCATCACGTCGCCTTTCCTCAACGCGCCAATCAGCGCACACCACAGGTAACGCAAATATAACAATCACACAACCCGATAACCCGTCGGCGACGGCGCTGAATCTGCTGCCTCATGCATGCCGCATGCATGACAGCTTTGTTGACCTCCCCTGAGTTCAGAAACATATGCCTACTTGGAAACTAGACAAAGCCGTCTGGGAAAGTTTTAGTCAAGTTGCTATATTCAAGGCTTCACTATCTGCCATTCTGTCCCCTGAGGAGGCTAGGACGTCTGGTATTAAACAGATAATTAATGCCGCCGATCAGTCTATCTCCCATACCTCCGGTAATTTACCAAAGAAACGCAAGCCGTGGTGCAACGAAGACTGTTCTACCACCACTACCAAACAAAATCGAGCAGGGAAAGTTTTCCGGTGGTAGACAGATGTGAAGACCAAGGTTAACTTTAAAAGGCGCAAAGCGCAAGCCCGCTAGACAGGAAAGCTGGCAAACAAGACATCTTGGATTTGATATCTCTCCTCTGTAATTACTTTTTTTGTACGGTTAAAGATGCTTGGGATTGCCTACGCAAACATCAAAGGCGACTACCGATGTTTTACCGTTCCTGTATAAAACTTCCCCCTGGGGTTTGTCAAAGATGTTGCCAATGTTCTCGTTCAGCGTTTCCAAGGTGAATTCAGCGATAGTATTCATAGTGCATATTTATAACAATTTAAATTTGGCACAGGAAGTAGCTCTATTCCAATGTTGGCTACAAACTCGGTGCCATATAATGCGTCCTTTGGGAAGTGCGAGCTAAAGCAAGCTTATGATTGAATTATATAACTAAACCCCCACGTCTGGGACAAAATGGGACGGACAAACACAAGGTGTCCAACACAGCTGAAATTTATTTGACAACAAAAGGGCTTAAATAGGAATCATATCCTACAAAAAACAGTAGTGAGGAGAGAGAGCGAGAGAGAGAGAACTAGGGAATCTTGTGCCAAATGCAGTACAGAAAACTATACCTTTACAACAAAACTGAGAAGCAGTTACGTCTATTATACAACACACAAAAAAGACAAACATTTTTCGACACTGTTTACACCGGCAGTGCCTCCAAAACAACTAAAAAGAAAGATGTTTCAAGGATCATTCAAAACGTACACTTTTCTGGTGAAAGCCGGAACTCTACAAAAGGAAGGACGCGAAAACCAAACGACGAGGAACCCTACACAAAGGGAACTGATATTGATAAAACTTGAAATCGGGTAAAATCAACCAAAACCTCCTAGGCCACAACGAAATGCTTGTTCTTATGCGCAAAGGCACCAAATTTGTAGGAATTAACGCTCCTTTAGCCACTTCACTGTTTTGTTCGCTGAGAGAGACAATCAGTCTGTTGCTACAGATATCTTACAAAATGTAGTGAGGACACTGACGCTCCTATGGTCATCGTTCACGCATTTTAAAAACTAGACGTGAAGGATGCTGATAGTTTCCAGTTTTATATTTAGGGTGCTAAGTATCTATAATTTACCGGATGTTTCATGCACTCCGAGAATATTTCTATTGGTTTTAGCTAACATTCATCGTCCCATATATATTTTGCCAGAATACATCCAAGTTTCTTCCGGCTTTTCTAATCCAGCACCGTGTGGCCATTAACGCGCCATGCTCTCCCAATTTTTTTTCCATAGTGAACGCATTATGTTAATTGCAAGTATCTTTGCTGGAGAGTTGTTTGCAGCATCGTTAGCAGACGATTGCATTAGACTGAAGAAAATGAAAAGGTAGAATATATTTGTAGACTTGCACTGTGTAATTACTGCAATTATCTCCCTGAAAGACACCAAAAATACGCTCATAGCGCTTGTGCGTGTCAAGATTAATAGAACGTTGCGAAACGGATGCTGCATTGCATTTTGTTGGTTTCCAAGTCACGTGAGTATATTAAGTCACAAAAAAGCTGATAGGCTCGTGTCATCCTCCAGGGCCGGTTTGCTGATCTTGCGGCCGCGGCTGCGGATGCGGCCAAGAGGGATTTTTCTGTCACGTGACCAGCTCCATGGGGACAAGGAAGTACCTAGCGTCCCTGCCTAATGGCGGACAAATCCGTATCGCTTCAAGCACAAAAGCCTAATTTCGCTCGCAGAAACTGATTGGCGGGACTTTCAAATGGAGTCCAATTGACCGCCCTCTTATACTGTAGGAGCGGCAGATAAAGTTACGGCCAGGAAGGGTGAAAATGAGCCAAAATAAAGAAAAAAACACTCGAGATGAAAGTGGTGGCAGAATATTTATATACCTCCGCCAGCGCCGGTGTCTCGTGCCTTCTACTGTGGTCGAGAGGTTAGAGCGCCGGTACTTTCCGTCGCGGCGTGAAAGTCCCGGGTTCAAATCGCGTCAGTAACCCTCTTTTTTTTCTACTTGACTGCACTCCCACTAAGAATGTAGACAAGGCCATATGAGCTCTATAAAATCATTGGGCGGGTAGTTCTGACTCACTAGTTCGTTGTTCATGACCTCGGAAGAGCGCATACATGTCCCTGGCTTCCTTTACCAACTTCCGCCACGCCTTCTGCATCTGCCGTACACTCCGCGGAAAGTTGAAAATATCTTCCCATGCCAGTCTCTTCGTTCGCCAGGTAACTGTGCTGCTGAATTTCTTTAGAATTTGTTGGTTCCGTTTTCCAACTGCTCTAATTATTTCCATTTGTTGATCCAAAGTCATTTTAGGTGTTTGCGTTAGAGAGAGAGACTGCGATGTCGACGCCTGATTCATTTTTGCATTCGGTTGCGATCGTCTGCTATTCTAACTAAAATTCAACAAGTAATGTGCTAATTCTACAAAACGACTGCAACAACAAAATGTAAAGGGTAAAAATATACCTTTTATCACATTCCATGCAAGTAAAAGTTTGATTTCTTTTATTTTGGTTTTACCACTTTCTCAGACGTTTGACTTGCCGCCTCGCCTGTAGGATTTCGCTCAATCAATGCATCCACAGCTGCTATTCTTTTTTTTTTCTTTTTGCTTATTTTGTGAAAGTTTCTTTTTTTTTTAATTGTCACAACTGCAGTTTTTATTAGTACTAAACGGACGTCTCATGTTATTAAAAGGAGTCGTAGCAAGAGCGTTGTATATTTAAGAACACATAAAATTGTAGTTGCTGGGGAGAGGATGCTTGTTTCGGCTCCGCTTGTATGAAAGCCACATCGATGTTGTTACCTTGGTTTCCGTTTAATGAACACTATGAAATGATTGTATTAGCGCGTTAACTTGCCTCGATCTTCTTTTTTTTTTTTTTTCTTACCGATGTTTCGATTGAACAGGTGGAACTAACAGTAAACACCGTGTAAGGCGCAGTAGTGCAAGTGGATGGTTCGTAAAAAGGATCACAGTTAAGAAGTAAGACACGCGCAAAATACAAAAAAGAGGTTCCTGGCGGGATTTGAACCCTGAACTTTCACGCCGTGACCATAAGTACCGGCGCTCTAACCTCTCGGCCACAGTAGAGACGCGAAACGCCGACGCTGGCGGAGGTATACAAATATTCTGCCACCGTTTTCATCTCGAGTGGTTTTTTCTTTGTATTGGCTCATTTTCACCCTTCCTGGCCGTAATTTTATCTGTCACTCCTCAGTATAAGGAGGCGGTCGATTGGACTCCAGTTGAAAGTCCCTGCAGTCAGTTTCTGCGAGCGAAATTAGGCTTTTGTGCTTGAAGCTATGGCATTGATGAAATAGTACTAAGGGAGGTAAGCGACTTCAAATATTTAGGTAATATTTTTACTTCCAAGCTTAAATGGGATAGGCACGTCGGCTATATTTGCTCCCGCGCCCTCAGAAAATTCGGCTATGTTAAACGCACGTTAAAAAAATCGTCTAAAGAGGTAAAATTAACCGCTTTTAAAACTCTCGTGAGGCCGATTTTGGAGTACGGTTCAGTGGTCTGGGACGTTCATTTAAAAAAGGACATTAATCTCATTGACTCTGTTCAGGCTAAGGCTATACGATTTATTTCCAATCGATATGATCGACACTTTTCACCTTCATCCGCTTTGCCAACATTAGGGCTTGAATCTTTATCGTTAAGGCGAACTATCGAGCGATTGAAGTTGTTATATAGAATTGTTAATAATGAAAGTGGCATTGAATGTATGAAGTATATTTCCTTCTCATATATTTCGCGCACTAGGCGCTACCATCCCTTAAATATTGTACCCTTTCGTTCTCACGTAAACTGTTTCAAAAATTCCTTTTTTTCCGCGCACTGTTGAGCTGTGGAATAGTATTGACGGTTCTACGCGTATGCTCCAGTACGACGACTTTGTTAGAAAACTCGCGAAAGTTGACTTCCTTTGATGTTTGGTGTTTTTGGCGAATCATTATGTCGTTGAATAAGTTCTCGTTTATTGTTCTCTCTACTCATGTTTTTAGTTGTGTAATCCACTCCTGCAATAACCTCAACTGAGGTCGCAGTGTACATAAATAAAATAATGAAGCGATCCGGATTTCTCCGCCATTAGGCAGGGACGCTGGGTACTTCCTTGTCCCCATGGAGCTGGTCACGAGACAGAAAAATCCCTCTTGGCCGCAGCCGCAGCCGCAACATCAGCAAACCGGCCCAGGAATCTTCGGCAATAGACCTATCTCACGAGCCAATTTAACTACGCCACCGCTGCCGCTATGCATCGAGGGAACTTTAGTCGTTCTGAACGTGCGACAATTTCGCTGGAGCTCTGCGCGTGTGGAGCACAAGACTCCACGACCCCTCTCGTGTACTGCCGTTTGCCTCCCGTGAACTAAAGTTAAGGCGGCGACACCCATGCCCCGAACGCGTGGTGAGATCAATCTATTAGCTGCTCGATAGCTTACCAGGACGTTTTTTTTTGTGGGGCTATCAATCCCTACATTTACGGCCTATGTCTAATTGCGCGATCTCTCTGTAGTACTCCAGAAAATAAAATAAAATTATTTTATTTTTTTAGTAATAAATAAAAGATTACGTTACCGCTATGAAAGCGAATTCCAATATGAACTCTTTATGGTCACTTAAACAGTATTCGTGCAACAAAAAAAGAAAAGGAAGTAAAAAGAAAGAAGTTTTTCTTTTTTCAGATCCGATTTGAATCCGTCTAATGGTGAATTCCGCTCGCAGGTCTCGAGCGCTCCAAAAGCGCTCCATTTGGAGCGCGCACATTCCGCTCGCAGATCTGGCTCAAGTTGGTCATCTTCCGCTCGTAGATCTCTGGCAGCGCCCGCTCCACGGAGCGCCCCAAACTCCGCCGAACTTGCTCTGTGGGATTTCACAGATCTCTCCGGAAGTTGACAGAGCGGCCCACGTGATTTCCGTCTAAATCGGCGGTGCTCATGCGCGGCGAGGTTGGAGAGATCGGCGGGCCGGTCGGGCCACGGTCGGGTCGTGAAGTTGCATCTGTTCGGGTGCGTCGGTTGTTTACTCTGGACTGTGACGGCTCGAACGCTTATACCTCGCGTAGATCAGGGAAAAAAAGCCGGGAATGTGGAGCGTGGCAAATCGTAAGCACTGACATCTGTGATCGCCGCGGAAGAACGAGAAAAAGAACTATAGAAAAGCCGGAGGCAGACGCAAGGTTAGGCCTATTCATTCTGCAGCCAGTGATTGTTTACCTTTTTACACTGCATTCCGTCGGCGTTTTCCCGTGAAATAAAGCAAGAAGTGGTTAGGCAACGGCCGTGCAAGTGATGGTTTGTTACCTCTGTGTTTATTAAAGTCTTACTAGAAATCTGAACTCCACCGCTGGCAATCGCTGTCCATGCCCCGCCGCTTCGAGGCGGCCGAAAGGTATATGACGGTGCCGAACGCGGACGTCTTCGTTATTTGTGACATGGGCGCCGTGGTACGTATAATTCCGCCCGGCCTGTGTCGCGTGTTACTTCTGCAGCTAAGCAGTGAAAGTCGTCACTGGTCGTCGGAAAGATCAGCCGGCTGAGGCGTTGCTGGGCTGGTCAAGTTCGAGCAGCGGTCATTTTGAACGGCGGAGGGAGAAGGGGGGAGGGGGGGGGGGGGGGGGAGGTCGTTCAAAAATTGCAAGTTTATCTTCCCCTCGTCGATTCGGAGCGGGTCCCACGGAGCGGAATTTTGCCTCCCTGCCGGATTTTGAAAAGTGCTCCAGATCTACGAGTGGAATTCACCATAAGTTTCTAAAAGAAAAGACAGGAACGAGGCGTGCTTTTTTGTCTTGTTTTACTCTCAGATAACTCCTGGAAAAATGTAAGTGTTGATTAAGAATTCCTGGGCTATAGGTGAGATATTTAGTCAGGTGAGTAAACGGCATCAGTTGAAAGAACCTTTCCTAGGAGCAAGTTTTGTAACACACTAACACGAAAGGTTCTAAGAGATTGTGCACGGGCCTGTTATTGTAGTCTTGCTGAGCAATGCTGAAAAAAGCCTTATAATGCACAATAAAACCTAAAAACGTCCCCAGCAGCGCAGTCGTTAGCGCAGGACACCACACTGCTGATCTGGCTGTTAAACCAGTTTTTAAATTATTTTACTCTAGTTTAGCTAGAGTGGCAAGGGATCACAGATGTCAAATACAAAAGCAATACTCGTACACTATACACTAAACAATCTAAATAAGTGACAAAGCGCAAGAAAAAACGAGCACTATAAAGGGAGCCTAGCAGATTAATTTGTAGGCTGCTTTTGCATATATTGATTTGAGTTGTCTCTCGTAGCCTAGTATAAGTGACGCGTTTTGATCTCCAGTTGCAATCTCATCACGATGCCTTCTAATATCACATTAAGAGCGTCCCTCCGCCAATATCAGTCGCTCGCGCGCCATCCCAAAGGGTAAAAAGCACCGTACTGTAGTAGATGTCGAAACTACATCAGCCACTCCATGATTTTTCGGCATACATTTCAATATTTGAAAAAAGATTTTACTCTAACTATGACTGGAATAGGAAGATGGGAGCGCATTCTTTGAAATCTTGGATATTTCGAAAAATATAGAAGCTTGTGGGAACCGCAGTTGTTGCAAGCGTCCACATTTGCCAACACGAGAAGGTGTTGGCAAATTAACAGCACAAACTTTAAGAATAGGTAGTTTTAGAGTATTGGCTCCTACGCTAGGGGGCACCTAAGTCATAGGGGGACACGAGGTCAGCGACACTCGCGCTGTGGGCCCAGCATGACATGCTTGCTTTTCTCGCTTGCAGCGCCAATATGGTTAACACGCGAAATCAATAAACTGAAAAATATAGACATCTATTATATTTGCGCTTGAGAAACACTTGTGCAAGCGTCAGAGATATAATTTGTAATTTAAAACCACATTTACCTATTGATGAGCACTCAATAATTGTTTTAATAAAACTCCAAATCAATACAATTTCGTCTTTATCTTTTTCACGGGAGACTTTTCTCCGTCTCTCTTGTAGCTCGCTTTTTATACATCAGACACATTGTAGAATGCACAAACATTCAGACGTGCGGTATTCGAGCACGAGCCTCGAGTCAAATCTTTTCCTTGTAACCTTTTGAGAGAATTGCTATACACCTTTTCATCAAGGGCGCAGCCATCTTGAATGTCCTCACTTCTGGTATAGGGTAAAACATTGTTTTGATCTCTCCACACCGCTGGAAAGTCTTTACGAAAACCGCGTGATTGTCACACATTCCTGTTTTGCTTCACATATATATTTTCGCATATTCCAGGTTGAAATGTGTTGTTATTTTTTTTTTGTTGTTTTTTGTCCAGCATACCAGATACGGAACGAACGTGACTGAGAACGACAGGAAACAGAAAACGTCTTTGTTCATCCTTAAGCTGAGCCTGCAGCCAATGCCGCAAACACAAGCACAAGAGCTCGGGGTCATTGATTTCAACAGTTCTTCCGCAGGTCGAGCGCTCGTGCTAGAAATGCACGTTTCAAAGCCGGGAGCGCGGGCTAGATCGCTCTTGTAGGTTTAGGTGTGGTCTCAGCTTAAGGGTGAAAAGAGTATAGACGCTTTGCAGCAGCTGTGCATGGACGCCGCCATAACTGACCTTCAGTTTTTGTTTCCTCCTATTTCGTTTATTTCAATTCCTCATTACCATAGCAGGCCACTTTATTGCCATATTAGATTCAACTGGGTCCTTTTCTAAAGCATCGGCCTTTGTAGAAGATCGTCAACTACCGTTTCAGTTGCTCGGCATCTTGATAAGACAAGAGAAAGTCAGCAATGGCGCCTGTAATTTGGCGCGTGTGTAAAGCGTCTATAGACCATGCTGGGGGAGCCACTGAATGTCGCCAAAGTACCGAATTCCATTCAATCCGCTTACCAGAAGTCAATGCCGCAGAAGCCAGTTCTGATTGGCTGCTTTAGCCCATGACGGAAGTTATCAGTCGGTCATTTTGTTGATTGTCCCCAAAAAACAAAAACGTATATAGAACGATTTCCGCTTTACCACAGCTATGGCGGGCAGGCACGCGTGCTCTAGGCATCGATGAGCTAGGACCATCTGGAAGGGGCATTGATTTTCTCTAGATATTTTTTACATCAAATAGCCGCTAATGTGGTTCGCCGAAAAAGAATGCCAGCTCGTTTGCTCGCTCCAGTTGCGCTGGTGCTGCGTTTCGAACTCTACGCCTCAGACGCTAAAGCACAACACTCGACTTCAATGTGTTTTGAGGCGAGAGGGAAAGGCGAGACAACGAGGTACAAGTCACGCACCACTCGGAACGAAATAAACAACTTTGGTAAAAACAAACCTGTGTCGCCACAGGCCAAGAACGTGGATTGAAGAGCTCACACGAAAGGGAATGCTACACTGTACGTGCTCCGCTTCGATTGCATACGGCAGCACCATAATGGGGATCAAGACTACTGAGCCCGACTTGGCTCTAAAGCGAAGCTTGAGAGCTTCAGTACTCTGGGAATATTGAATGACTCTAGACCGTGCTTTACGCATTCCTTTTCTTTTTGTGTTCGTCCGTGTGCAAAGTCACGTCAGGACAGCCAGTGGGATTCGGGAGACAATGCTAATCTTCTCCACTTCCTCGGGGAAGGCGTCAGAGTTTTAGGAAATAATGCTCTCGTTTCGTTGAGAATTCTAAGAAAGGTTCTGCTCGCCAGATGGCTGGGAATCTTCCTACCATAAACGCTGAGACCGAAACAAAGGAGGAGCAGCAGAAGACAAAGTATAATACGCTGCTGGGCGTAGTTACACGTCACCATCAGTAAAAACACATTCCTTCAAGAAATAATGGGAGGGGGAGGGAGGTCGACATGCCCTTTGAGTGACTTGATCAAAGTCAGGAATTAAATATCTCGCAAGATTAACTGAAGAGTCAGTTGAAGGACATGCCTTTATTTATCCTTCCCGTTCTTGTGCGAGCTTGTTTGCCGTTCCCTGGTGCATTAACCCTGATGCGCGTGCTAACTCTGACGGAGCCACTTCACCAAATATATTATGGTTAAGGCAGTCCAAGTATGGTATCGTAAACTTTTACAATGTATACATAATAAAAGTGAAAACATAACACCACCAGTTGAAGCCACTAAGGTGTCTTTCGCAGTATAGAATTATTTATTTATTTATTTATTCAATACTTCAACCTCATTGCAGGGTGGACACTGTGGCACAATAAAATACACCAAAAGTAGATGACAGTAGAATGACACGCTGCAAACTATATCCCGATCACTAAGCCGGTTAGCACAAGTCACTGTGATACACTTATAGAAAACATTTCGAAACGCTGTTGAATAGTTGACAAATACGTATTTTCATCACACTAACAAAAAATAAAAATAAATAGGTATAAACGCAATATTTATCTGTGCCCTTAGTGACGTGATCGCCTATCAATGTCTAAAAAGAAGAAAGACAGAAAGTAAGAATTCGATCGTCATCAACACACAGAACTTCAAAACCCTTATTTGCTTTATTGTCAGCTCGGGAAGATAAGTGTGATGGTTATCTTTTTATTGTTAGTCTGTTTTTTTTAAGTTGTGATAGGAAGGTTGCCAGAGGATTACTGCCTACAAATTCTTGGCCGAGGCAGTTCCATTCCCTAATTGTACTAGGAAAGTATGCTTTCGCGAGGACGTCGTTATGTGTAAAATGTTCATTCAATGAAAGCGAGTGAGAACATCTTGGAACGCGCGGGTGAAAAAATTAAATGTAGTCACTTTATTTATTTTTAACTGGTTATTTACTAGTAAGAAAAGAAATTTAAGTCAAAAGACGGTGAGAGTGCAGGCGAGCTGGTGGTAGCTAATCATGTCGTATTACACCTGAGACTGCGGTGGAAGAAATCGGAAGAACTTTCAGCAGAAGGAACAGACGTTCTCTGAGACGTTCTCTGTGTCTGTTCCTTCTACTGAAAGTTCTTCCGATTTCTTCCGCCGCAGTCTCAGGTGTAAAATTTAAGTCGTTCCCGTTGATGTCTCAAACTGGGGATTTTAAGATTGGCCGCTGCCATTATGGCGGTTGGTGACATCGACCAGCTATACGCACTGTACACAGTCGCGCTGCCTTTCGCTAAATACGCTCCAGTTTAGATTTGGCTTTTGCAGTGTAAGGGTCCCAGACTATTGCCGCGTACTCAAGGAGGGGCCGTATGTACGTTTTAAACGTGAGAAGTCTTCTAAAGATGGGCAGTCTCTAAGAAATCGCCTTAAGTATCCCAGTTTCTTAATTAAATGCTTTCTTGGTAATATAATCTGTATGGTGGTTCCACCTTATCTCGCTTTTATGCATAATCATGCTTGTAAGCATAACGCTTGTAAGCATAGCATAATCATATCTTGTAAGCACAATAGATGGACTGAATGAACGGCAGAAGTGCGAGCGCGCACCGTAGAGTTGGCATAGCCGTTTCGTATTAAACCGAGTAAAACACAGCGGACGAAAATTCCATTGCGTTTTGGAACCAATGAGGGTGTGCAAGATACAGAGCCTTTTGTGTACCTGTTAAACAGTCTTATTGGACACAAACTAGGACTGCCTTGTGCTAATTGAAGTATACTTTAAAATCACGCTCCCAAGTTTGATTCTACTTTTGATATTTATTTGAACTCATTAGAGCCTAGGTGCCGCAGAAAGCCGAGGCCCTCATACCGTGAACGTCTGCTGCGCCGTGTCTAACGATAAAAAATGGTATTGTATAGATGATTATAAAAAATAAAAAAAAAATGTTGATGATGGTTTAAAATCCAGGTAACGACGAAACTGGATGTGTATGCACGGACCGCTCCCCGTCGTTGGTGGGGCTGCCTAAAGCTCTTCTGCAATATTATTGGACACAAATCAGCATGGCCTTGTGGTTACTGAATAACATTTCCAACATCGCACTCTAGAGTTTAAAACGTGTAGCTTCACCTATTTTTACTTATCGCCCGAGAAGCTTTCTGGCAGAATTAGCAAAAACGCTTTGTGTTTATTGTTTCCATTACCAGCCCAGCAGCCTTATGCTTGTTTCAGCGTGCCGTCAAAATGGCACGTGACGAAGTAATGTCACGTGACGACGTATTGTCACGTGACGTTTGAATTGTACGTGACGTCATAGTGTCACGTGGCGTCATGACATCACGTGATACACGGTGTCACCTCACGTCATTAAGCCGCGTGACATCACTGCGAAACAAGACTTGACATGACTCTGTGACATGCATGGTGTCAGCTGACGCCAGGTGTCAGGTGACGTGTTAATGCAATTATTGCCGAGTTCCAGGCGAGCTGGACAAAATAAACGATCATTCATTCTCTACAGCTCGCCTGCAACATTGAATTAATTGCATTAATAACGTAGCCTTTAAATGCTGGCGGTTCACCCTTGCTGGTATTCGACTGGTGGCAGCTGGTAGATCTTGTTTGGTCTATTGACGTCTAACTCCTGGTCAGCTCATGCAACAAAGAAAAAAAAACTCCTGGTTGGCTCACTTGGTAGAGCACTTCACTGAAAATGGGAAGGTCCCCGGTTCGATACCAGAAGCAGGATTTTTTCAGCACGCACCAGTCGCCTACCTGTGTTTGGTGATTTGTTTTTTTTCCTTCGGCATTCCGAAGAAAATAGACATATAATCATATTCTCCAGACCGATTTTTTTTTATTCTCTGTTCCGCAGCACGTGAATGCGCGTCTCCCGGTCCGAGCTATTGGCATTGAGAGAGCTGCGACGGTATTTTGTTATCGCCTGTTTCTTTGCATTTCTTCAAAGAGCGCGTGCAGTGGCCATCGGGTACTTCAAGAACCCGTAGCATAAAGCGGGCTATTAACGCTTTCCCGAAGCTCTCTAACAAATTTATACGAAATCTGTGGCTTAGCTCTGTGCAAACGTCTCCACTTTGCACGCACCGGACCCATGTTCGAACTGCTCAGATTGAGGAGCTCCGGCCCCTTCACCTCCGCAGTGTGCAGCACGTGGTGTTCTTTCTTTTGTTCCTCTTGCACCTCTGGGATGCTGTCGTAGAATACCTGACCCTTAGGCCAGTTGCAAGGTTCCGCTGAAAGCCACTCAGGCCCTTGCCACCACTGTTCGCTTTCGATCAATGTCTCGGCGCTAATTCCCCTCGTCAGCATGTCCGCTGGGTTCTGACTTCCAGGACAGTGGTTCCAGCTTGCGGGGTCGCTTGCGGACTGAATCTCATTCACCCTGTTTCCTACAAACGGCTTCCACTTTGAGGCTCGTCCTCTAATCCAGTGTAGTGCAATAGTGGAATCCATCCAATAGAACGTCTTCATCCGGAGGTTCATTGTGTCGTTCAGATAGCGGGCAAGACGTGTCCCAAACACCGTTCCCATTAGTTCTAGACGAGGGAGAGTCAGTCGCTTGAGCGGCGCCACTCGTGACTTCGCGAGCACGAGGCATGTAGACGTGTCTCCGTCTTCGTTCTCCACTCGAAGTTAGGCGCACGACCCGTAGGCGAGTAAGCTTGCGTCGCAAAACACGTGCAGTTGAACCGACCTGGCGCCTTCTGCTGGGCACCGCATGGTGCAGCGGCCGACGGCCAGAGCCTTCAAGAGTGGCAGTTCCACGCACCACCGCTGCCACAGCTCGGAAAGGTCGTCAGGCAGCTCCGCATCCCAGCCGATTTCACGTTCCCACTGCTGCTGGAATATGATCTTGACCCGAATCATGTACGGAGCGATAAGGCCCAGGGGGTCAAAAACTCGAGCCGATGCCTGTAGCACAAAACGCTTGGTGTTTGCTGCAGTGCTGACGAAATGCAATACTCCTTCCATGGGAATCAGCAATTTGTCTTGGTAGTGCTGCCACACGAGTCCGAGAACCTTCCTTGGTTCTTGGGATGCTTGTGGTTCCTCGGTCTCATCAAATCGACACTATAGTTCCGCAGCATTGGACGTCCACTTGCGGAGTCAGATTCCGGTTTCAGCCATAATTGCGTTGGCCTCATCGTGAATCTGTCTGGCTTCACCAACGTCGGAGGCTCCGATAAGTAGGTCGTCCACGTAAAACGCATTCCGCAAACGATCAGCTATCTCCCTGTATTGGTCCTTCACGTTATCCAGGTGGTGCATTAGAGTTGCGGTCAATAGAAAGGGGCTTGAGGTGGTCCCGAACGGCACTCTGGTCATTCTCCATTCTTCGATGTTTGCTGCTGCTCCTGATGTTGGCTTCGTTTCGAACCACAAGAATCGGAGAGCATGTCTGTCCTCTGTGCGAACGCCTATCTGCAGGAACGCCTACTCAATGTCAGCTGTGATGGCGACCTGAAATAGCCTGAATCGCACCAAGATTCCCACCAGGTCGTCGTTAAGCTTGGGGCTTTTTTCCAGATGTTCATTCAGTGGGCTGCATCCCGGCATATGTGATGACGCATCGAACACGATCCGGAGTCTCGTGATGCTGGAGCAGCTGCGTACTACTCCCTGGTGCGGCATGTAGTAAACTCGTTGATTGTCAGCTTGAGGTGCCCGCTTGGGCACCTTTTCCGCATGCCCTGCCGTCATGTAGTTTCTGATGGATCGGTCGTACTCATCAAGAAGCTGCTCGTTGCGGGATAGTCGTTTGAGGAGCCCCTCCAGTCGTTTGTGAGCCATGACTCGATTGTTTTGGAAGTCTTGTCCAGTCTCCTTCCACGGCAATGCAACTTCATAACGTCCGTCTACCTTCGTGATTGTGCGTTCAAACTGGCTTTTTACAGCCTCTAGTTACTCACTGTCGGTTTTCGGCTCGTCCGTAATTCCGAGGCTATCGAACTCCCAAAAGCGACGGAGTTTCGCCTCATTTTCGTCGTGCGCCCGCGTGCTGATTTTAAGAATGCAAACCATCGTGTTTGTACTACCCGACAGGGTGCTGTGCAAGAAAATCGGACCCTGGAAGGTCCAACCGAAAATTGTGTCGATTGCAACCATGCTCTCATTCTCTTTGAACCGACGAACCTCACCTCAGGTGACCTTCCAAAGCTGGTCCGATCCAAGAAGAAAACTGATGCCACGTCGGGGCTCCGTACCTTGGGTCAGTGTCATGTCCGCGATGAGTCCTCCGTCAGCCTCGATGCTTCTCACGAAGTCGTGGTCCACCGGCCCTTCCAGGATGTCGTTGCAAATGAAAGGTACTTCGATAGCCTCGAGGACACACTCTTTTCCGTCATGCTGACTACGAAGGCGCACCTCAACCAGCCTGCGTCGTTGGGCGCGTGTCGATGTTTCCCCGAAGGTGTTCAACTGAAGGTTCGTAGTACCGATCACTCGGAGATTTAGCTTTCTTGAGACGTCCGTGTGTATGAATGTCCGCTGGCTTCCTCCGCCGATGACGCCCCGATAGTGACTGGTTGCACGATCTCCTACGGTGGAAGCTCGGAAAGTCTACAGAAGCACCCCCGAGTCCATCGTAACGTTGGAGTTAACGACGCCTGTGGTGTTGAGATTGGTGTTAACGCTTTTCGGTGGGGTCCAGTTGGGGTCACACATCGAGCTTGCATGCCTTCCTCCACATGACGCACACTTCACCTTCCGTCGGCCGTCTTTGGCGCGGTGTCCTCTGGTTGTGCATCGGAAGCACCTCAAGTCTTCTGCCAGCCTCCTTTTCTTCTGGTCAAGTACGAGGTCGCCGGAGCAGGACTCAGTTTGATGTTTTGCAGATCGGCAGAAAAAGCAGCCGACTGCGTTTGTGTTCAATACAGCTGCGGTTGGCCACGTCGTGTGTCCCCGCCGTTCGACGTAGCCCTCACGCGCTGGGGTCTGCCTCGGGTGGCGAGTCTCTGCGGCAATTCCGGCTCTCTCCCTGCTCTCTACCTCGTCACGAAGGAACCCAAGAATCTCGGCGAGCTCAACTTCGGCATCTTCGGATTGCAGCGGCGAGGGACAGATCTGTGCAGAGGAGAGCGAGTCGATCGAGCGGCCGGCGTCTTGTCCTGTTGCATTCGGCGACGTTGGATCTCTCTCCGACGTCCCGGACGCGCTGTAGGCGGTGTTGCCCGACTGCCGCCTGTGGTAGTCCAGCACCATCTCCTTCGGCAGGGCCCTGAGAAGAATATCCGACACCATTGTACAGTAAGTCGAGGTTCCCACGCCGAAACCTCTTAGCCCTCGGATGTTGGTCTGCACATGGTCGTAGATTCTTCTCAGTCCCCTTGTGTCATTCGCGGACGCCACCGGCGGCAGAGATCGGAGCTTCGCCAGGTGGTCTTGTTCAATTCTTCGCCTGTCGCCGAACCGCTGCGTCAGGATGTGGATGGCATTGTCGTAGCAGGCCTCCGTGGCCTGTAGTCCTGCGATTGCGGCAGCAGCTGGTCCGGTGACGAGTGTGCGAAGGTAGTGGAACTTTTCCGATCGTGTGATGCTGTCGTTGTTGTGAACAGCACCACTGAATCGTTCCCAAAAGCTCTGCCAACCGCTGACATCTCCGTTGAATGTCAGGAGTCGCAACTTCGGGAGCTTCACTCCGCTTGTCCTGTTGGGAGGAGGTACTGAAGCTGTCGCCGATGTGGTCTCGTTCAAGGGCGCTGGCGTTGACAGTTCCTTTTGTCGTAGCGATGCAATTTTGCTGCCCAGCAGCGCTAGAACTCGGGTGGCGTCGTCGTCTTATTCGGATACAGTCGCGTATTCCGCGACGAGCTCCTCTAGTGGCACTTGGTCCTCGATCTCCGAATTTAGAGACCGAAGCGACTGGTTGCATGCGCTGATTCGTTCTCGCCAGGCAGTCACCGTTGCCAGATCCGCTGTCTCCAGCCCCGCCGACGCCTCGCTGATGAGCCTTGTGGTTTGCTCCCGTTTGACTCCACGTTTTTCTTTAAGCAGCTCCATCGTTTGCCGTTCACGAACACACTCAGCTCTTTCACAGCGTTCCAGTGAGGCGGTCACAAAGATCAAATCCGCTCACCTTGTTCGATGTTCTGTCCCGGGTTTCGGCACCATAGATTCTGTGGCAGAAGCTGCGCGCGGTTCTATACTAATTAAAGGCATTCAGAAATAAACAAAAATAACTATATTACATCAACTCGATTACAGAAATATGCACTACGCAGTCATTGTTCAGGTCGGCGTCGCCGCGATCTTGTTCGTTCAAGTTCTTTCGTTCGACTGACTCGCACTCATCTCCCCCGCTTCTCCGAATTGTTCTCGCTCGTTCTCCGGTCTCGACTCTTCGCGCGTCCGGCGCTTTCCTCCTCCCGTCTTGCCCTCACCCCAGCCCCCATCGCCGCGCTCGGGCTGCTGGAGATGTCGGCTCGGGTTTCACCCGGTGCGTGCTTTGGAGGACGACAGCCGGGAAGGAAATGGCGTTCTGTAATCCGCAGCAAATGCTAAGAAAGCACCAGGGTGATTTCAGATAAGATCGACCAAAGGGTGGCTGGTCGACATTTCTAAATCAACTGATGTTTCTATATGACATTGTCTAGTGTCTGGTATAAACGAATCCACACTTAGTTTTGACCAGAAAAAAAATTTGGAGACAAGAAAAATCGTAAGGCAGGGAGGGGTGGAGAGTTGCAATAACGCGCACTGATGGAGGGGGCAAGTTTGAAAGTGAATAATTAAAACAATAAAATTAGGAGAATTTTAAAACTTTTTACAAACAAACTATGGGTACAACTTGCTTGTAATATAAAGTAATATATTTATTAAAAATTTATTTAATTTTCTAAAAATTGCCAAACATGCCTGCTCGAACGACAAATGGCAAAATTTGGAAATCTGTATCTCATGAAATAATTTAATCATTATTACATAACTTGCAGACATTATTTTACTAATATATGGCTATTATTGAAAAAATAAATAAGGTATCTGAGTGACACAATAGTTACAATATATTTAGGCAAACATGGGAAAAAAATCAAAGAAAAATTCCAATGCGAATAAAAAAAAACACCACCTTCGATTTTTTTTTAATTTGGGTACCCTGTTATACTCTATTTCGGCATTCATTTCTATTAAAAACATGTTGCATCATTGCACTGTGAAAGAAGAAACAACTCCCCAAAGTAGGGTCCTTTTTCAAAGCCTACACTTAGCAGTGTCCTATACAAGAAGTGACTCTGAGTTCCAGTTTCATGAAACTTGCACAAATCTTTTATATACATTTATTCAGATGAGGTCATTGATAAAAAGAGCGATCGGTCACACAGTAAAAGGGAGGAGAAACTATATACAGCATTTTACATAAGCGTACAAAGTGGTATCATATTAGAGACTAATGATTTGAGAAAAGATGATGCAGTGTGAAGTTGTACCTTCCGGTATATTTTACATCTAGAGTAAAATAAATAACTTTACTTACACACACAAAAACAAAGATATAATAGTAAGATATTTAGGTTGGCTGTGTATTTACGATTACAAACAATTTCAGGTGACGGATGCCATAGTGCCTAACTGGAGCAGCTTCGATGGTCTCGGTGTATGAATGAATCGTGGCAAGCCGATATATTTTATCCTGCTCGAGGATAACATTTTGAGATTTTTTTTATAGTGATCAGATAAAAATTATTAGTAACCACCAACAAAAACAGTAGGTTAAATACCCCGTGATGAAAAATGTGATAAATAAGATGTCCCTGCATTCAAAATGAGCAGTCCTTGGGAAATTGAATTCGGCACTTTACGCTAAGGTTTTCCTCGCTGTACCCATTTAATAAAGTTGCTTCCAAGCAGATCCGACTGTCCGTGCTACATATACGTCACAGGTCCCTTCTGTTGATGACTTGCTGAGCCGCCACGCGTGCCAAGACTGAATGCCAGGGAAGGCGCGCACCGTCAGCCACTCTTCTTTTTTTTTGTTCACGATACCGAACAACCTCATTTTCGTCCAGATATACAAGATGCACGCCTTTCAGTGTCTTTGATAGAACGCTCACCATTGTCCTGGCCGTCTGAATTGCGCTTACTGAACGTTCTCTTAGGTTGTTCAGCGTGGCCTGGTGCTTCACGAGTCCGCCAACTCCGTCACATGCATTTTTCCCATGTCCAGATGCAGAAAATAACCACTGGGCTTGTGGGCAATCGTCCTTTGCAAATTCGTGAAGCTGGTAGCGATTCTTGAAATGACTGACGGCGCCGTCACTTACGTACGTCACGTACGAGTATACCGCAACGTTGTCTTCAACCCACTCCTTCACTTTTTCTAGAGCCAAGCAAGCGTGAGCGGCGTCGTGACACAGGTCCTCACTGATGATGGCAAAGCTGTTTGTAGATTTTCTTGTCGTCACTACACATGTAAATATCGAAACTTGTTTTTTTTCCAGTGATATGCTTGCACTTCGTCAGGAAGCACGATGGTCCCGTTTTCAGCAAAGTCAAAATGAAAGACAATGCTTCCGCGTTGCATGCACTGTTTTTCATCGTAGATCGCTTTACCTTGCGTTTGACGGATATGGTTGTGAAGTACCCAACTTCCAACCGTCACTTGGATGACTTTTAGGTAAGTCTCAGGTTCCAAAGTTTTTTTCACAAGGTCGCCGGACTCCCATGTTGCAAGCACAATCTCTTCATCCTCCGGGATATCAAGTTCCTGGAGTGTAAGAAACTGGCCTTTTGGGCAGTGATCACAGTCTCCTTGAAGGCACAGTTCTGTTGCTGGGTCGCACAGAAATGCCGAGTTCATTTCACCAGTGTTGAATGTTGAGCCTGTAACGTTCTCTAGAGCGGCAATACAAAGATAATAATTGGCGCAGCGCACACAAACGCACACTTCCTGGTGTGGAATACATTGGACCCATCTAGGGCGCAACGAATAAAATTTCGTTAGCCCAACGCCGGAATCGGGATGCTTGTCTTTGTATATACGGAAGGCCTCTCGTATTGAGCGCGTCATGAAGCGCTTTGGCACGAACGTTTTCTCTCCGTTGAGCATGACAGAGATGACGTCCTTCTGGTTGGGACTTTGGCGCGAACATTGTAGCTCGTGTTTCGTCAAGTACTCTAGGGCAGCAGACAGGTTCTCAGGGCTCACCTTGCACCTCGTGTAAGGATACGGCTCATACCACACGCCATGCTTTTCCTTGAGTTTTCGGGATTTACTGATGAGGTACATTGAGGCCTGTGGAATCATCTTTTGAACCTCATTCTTCGTCAGTGTTGACGGCAGTAGTGTAAGCAGTTGACAACGTTCCCGGAGAGAGGTGGCGGTTTCAAAGGCCTGCCAAAAGTTCTCCACCCACTCAGTGCAAGTGGAGCATGTTGGTTTGGACGACCCCGATGGTGCGTCCCTGTCGTACGCAATACGTAGCCTTGAGCGTATATTCTTGACAGCAACCTGCTCCAGTTCTGTCTGCTTTCTCTTGACATAGGCAGGCCTGTCCCGACTTCTTACGACGCTTGGTTGTCTCAGCGGCGACACATCTGTAGGTAGTATGCTGCGATTTAGATCTTTAATTGCTTCTTCAGCTGGCACAAATATGTCAGGGCACTGCTCTGAGCTTCGCATCGAGATCTCCTTAGTGATGTGCATGAAGCAATGGTAGCACAGGTAGTCCGTCGCACTCACTTTGGTGGAACAGTCAGGCGGAAGAATTTGCTTAACCGAGTTTAGGTCCAGCTCGCCAACACTTCGAAAATTCCGCTGCTTTGGTATAGTCTTTTTGTGTTTGCAAAAGTAATCTGCACAAAACACTCGTTCGGAGCTCCAGGACGTCTTCATAATGTATACATAAATAATAGAAATTAAACCCCAACTGATGGCATATAATTGCCAAGTGAAAGAACTACTGGGTGCACAAGTGACAAGTCCGAGGCTGAGGAGCTCACTCACTGCAAACGTACATTGGAAAAGAGAGGTCACAACTGAGGCTGTCGGCAAAGCTTGATCCACGTCAAAGGAAGAAAGAGGGAAAGTCTCCAGACAAAAAATTGTGGTCAGCGGCCTTCGAAAAACACTTTCCGGAATCGCACTGTCGTCCCTCCACGCGCTGATATGAAAGCACCCGAGCTTCTACCACGTGGTTAATGACACAGCCTGAGCTATGTCGGCGACCGGTTCGCGAGGGGTTGGCGGTGGGGTTACGTTGATGGTCACTCGGATTAGCCCTTGCTGTACTGAGCTACCGCCTGCAGTGCCTTACCGCCGGCTGGCGTCAACAACGAGAACACACACACCCTGTCTACACCAAAACTACAAGCGTTCACCGCACACGCGTCGCCGCCGCTTTCAAGCTTTTGTGAAATTGCTTTCTTTTGCCGCGGAGAACCGCCTTATCTTAACTACGCGCCTGAAATCCTTCCAGGCGGGCGTACACAATATCAAGCGTTTCGAGAAATGCCCGTGGAGTAGAACTATGGGTAAATTCGGAGCCCGCGATGTCGATATCGTCGCCGTTGTGTTAGTACGCCGTCGCGTACTGCAGTCCCCCGTTGGGGGAGGGGGGGGGGGGGGCGGTCTTACTACGATAACATGGCGACAGCGTTTACACTCTATGTATTTACGCGAGGCTCGAGTATTTGGGGATAATGCTGCCGGTTGGTGTGCCCCTTTGTGCCTGATATTATCGCCCGTGACGCCAGCGAGTGAGATGGCGACAGGCATGACTGCTCAGTAAACAGGCGTCGGCGGCCATGTTTTGCTGGTTGAAGCGAACCCCCTTGTCCTTGACAGCGAGCGGGGAAATGCGAAAAAAAGATTCTATCGGCCGTTTTGCCAGAACTAGCGACGAGTGTCGTCTGCGGTTTCCGGCAACTATTTTGCCATAATCGTGAGCTTAGCGAGGAAATGATTTTTGCTAGCCACAGATCACTACCACGCAGAAAGGGAATGCTTGAACATGTTTTTGTTCTGGATATATATCAGGGATATATATGAGAGAGAGAGAGAGAGAGAGAGAGAGATGAAGGTAGAGCGGAAGAGGGAATAGCATATAGTGTCGCAGGAGAATAAAGTAAACAAAGTTCTTAGTGGCCGTTCGCTGCATGATCTTTTCTCGGATCACTAGTCCGTAATATGATACCTCTTTGTACACAGTAGTTTCTCCTTAATTTAAGTGTGTGAACGATTTCTTTAGTTATCATTGGCCTCATCTGAATAAAAATATATAAAAGATGTGTGTTGGTTTCATGAAACTGGAACTCAGAGTCAGTTCTTGTATAAAACACTGCTAAGTGTAGGCTTTGAAGAAGGACCCTACTTTGGGGAGTTGTATCTTCTTTCTCAATAAAATGATGCAACATGTTTTTAATGGAAATGAATGCCGAAATAGAGTATAACAGGTTACCTAAATGTAAAAAAAAATCGAGGGTGGTGTTTTTTTTTTATTCGCATCGGAATTTTTCTTTGTTTGATTTTTGTTTCATGTTTGACTAAATATATCCTAACTATTGTATCACACAGATACCTTAGTTATTTTTTAAATATTAGCTATATATTAGTAGAATAATATCTGCAAATTATATCATAATGATTAAATTATTTCATGAGATACAGACCTCCAAAGTTTGCCATTTGTCGTTCGAGCAGGCATGTTTGTCAATTTTTAGAAAAATAAATAAATTTTAAATAAATATGATTACTTTATATTACAAGCAAGCTATACCCATAGTTTGCGCCTAAAACGTATTAGAGTTCTCCTAATGTTATCGCTTTAGTTATTCACTCTCAAACGGGCCCCCTCCATCAGTGCGCGTTAATGCAACTGTCCACCACCTCATGCCTTACGATTTTTCCTGTCCCCAAGTATTTTTTCTAGTCAAAACTAAGTTTGGATTCGTTCATACCAGACACTAGACAATAACATATAAAAACATCAGTTGATTTGAAAATGTCGACTAGCCATCCTTTGGTCGATCTTATCTGAAATCACCCACCACTGTTATCGAAGTAAACAAACACGACGGCAGGGGCGTTTCTGCTGTCTTGAGAGTGCCGCCACGAGATCGCCGCACGGGTAGGTGGATCTTCCCTTCAAGTACGTGGTGGGTTATCATAGCGACACACGACGAGAATTCACAGTCAAGGATAGCGCTTTTACGGGGAACGATGACAAGTTTCCCCCACGCCGTCCACGCCGACGATCACCACCGACGCCATGTTTGCAGAGTGAAAGCCGGTACGACCGGCAATGCAGCGCGCGCGACCCAGCTCTTCTCGACCTGTGATTGGTCTGTCGCTCTCGTCGTTCCCAAATGCAAGAAAAAGTTCAGCCCGGCTCAACTCCTTGCGTTGCGAACGAACACGAACGAAACAACCGTTTTGCGCTTCCTTGCCATGGTAACTCGTCGTTCCGACCGGTTGCATTCGTTCGTAAGCGTAGTGGTCGATCCGAACGCAACTGTGTGAACGCGCCTTTAGAGCAACTGCCAACGTTCGGCTGTTCCTCTGAGGCCAGTATGGGATACTCTTTGCTTCTTCAAGTATCCCTTTCGTACACAAATGTGGTACTATGTAACGTCATATTAATAAGTCGCATTTACTCATTTCAATACTTCTATTCTCGGGGACATCATTCCGGGGCAGTTCAGCAACAACGAAAAAATGTTTGGGTGCCTCACTGATGTAAAATTGGTCGTGAAAATGTTCTTGTACTTCCAGTAAATACTGTCAAGAAGTAACCCCCGACGTTGATAGTTTGCAAAAACATCCATTAGTTTTCTTTTTCGCGCGATAGAAGATGCTGAAAAAAAATAAAGAAAAGAGACAGCTGTCGATCCCTCCTCAGCTCGCAATTTGAACAAGGAGTCACGTGATTTGACGCTGATTATATAGCGTCAGTGTTCATCATAGTCATGCGCTAGGGTTTGGAAACCAAAAGTTTTGGCTGAGCTTCAGATATTGTTAGAGTTGGGCTATTATATTTATTTGAACATGAACATGTTCATGTTATTATCATATTTAGTTGAACATGAACAGGTGCATGAACAGCTACATTTTCGAACTTTAACTCTTACCCATCCAGGCAGATTTCTGCCGAATATGTTTCCTCTCAAACTAATTGAACATGAGCCATTACCCGAATGTTTGACGATGTTGATTGTCATGAACCCGAGCACTGGACTCTGGGTTATGAAAATCGCTTACGTCAGGGTGACACGTGACTCCCGGTGCGAAATCGTGATGTCATGTTACGTCACGCTGTTAACAAGGTTAATACATGTAGTGAATTTTTCAAGTTAAATCGACTTGACGCAGTGAGCCACGTGATGTCACGGGGTCACGTGACATTACTTGACCGCATGTATTGACACCATGACGTCGCGTGACAACGTGGCACATGGTTAATCATAGTGGCAAAACAAGTGTGCCACAAAAACCCACAATTTAACATACATTGGTTCGGTTCCGGTTCGACACCCTGCCTAGAGGTGCCCTGCCGCCTCCGTGCAGCACGTTCCGGTGAGGACGGGCCTTTGCGCGCGCGTCCCAAATGTCCGCCTCGGCGACGGTAGCCTCTTGGAGGGCCCTCGTGACATCGGCGCGAGGTTCCGAAATTTTAAAGCGGCAGCATTCTTTAGCTACTTCACCTGATTTTCTCGAAGCGGTATCTGGCATCAAATGCACACCTTCCGGATGCCATTCTTAGATATCACTTGCGAAGATGGGGATTGGAGGATAGCGAAAATGCTTCCTTCACTGCTGTTTTTCAAATAATAGCCTATCGACTCGGCGACGCAAGATTTAACAGGGCCTGCTGCAACGCAAAACGCGCTGTGTATGTAAAGGTAGCACAAGATAAAATCAACTTACCGGCACAATCAAACGGCGTTCTCGTAGTAACAGGCTCAACCAGCGTTTGGATCGCGAGGATGGACAAGTGCCTTCTTTTTATTACCTTCTTCGTTTTTATGTTAGAACCTTCGAAATGCCTTGAGGAGACGACGGAGGAATCGTAAAAAGTGCACAGCTGCTTGATCTCTTCAAACTCGACAAGTTGTAGCAGGGCAACAATAAACAAAGACTTACGGTCGCCGCTTCGGCACGGCGCCGAAGCGGCGCCGATGTTTGTTACCGGCGCCGATGTGTATTACCAGTGCCGATGTTTACCCTAAGCTAGAGTGTAATATACTTCGTCTCACCATACGATGGACTAAAGGCAATAGCTACGGACCGCCAGATCCAATCACGAGCCACTAACAAATTGTGTGCTATTTCGCTTCTATGCACGTATCGGTGCCCGCGTCTGGGATCACTGATAAGGCGACGGGTGGGCAGTGGTTCGAATCGAAGAGCACTGAGTGACTCAACAATTTTACATCGCAAAGAAATCCACGATATATAGGCTCTTTGCAGTGTCGAAAGTATACATATGATGCGGCGTTTTTGGATTCCAGCATTTTTCGTCCACTGCTAATCAATGTTAAGCGTGTCATATAGTATAGAGTGGAACGCGATTGGACGTGGCAGCCCGTGACTTTGGCCTTTAGTCCATCATAGGAAGAGACAAGGTATACAAGGGACGAGTGCGGCCACCGGAGTGATATTTAGGTATCTCCGCATGTGGAAGAAACCGGCTAATCCAAGCCACTTTGCTCGTACCGTCCTCTCGGGCGCTACAAGCGAAGTGGTTTGGATTAGCCGTTATTTATGAAAAACGCGTTTCGTACCAAACCCAAGCTCCACCGGCAGACTGGTCAAGGTCATACAAGCAATAGAACACCATACTATATTTTTTATACAACCTAGACGTCGGTCGTCATGTACATAAAGTCACGGCGACCTGAATCCTTGTCACAACATCATGCGACATCAGGACGACGTCTCGACTTCAACGTCGTCATCGACGTTAACAACGTGCGTTACACGACATCAAGACTGGGTATTGACGTCATATTGCGTTGACAACGACGACGATGTTGACGTTGATGACGACGACGACAATGTCACGGGACGTCAAGATGACGGCGTCCTTGTCGATGCGACGTCATAAGGACGCTTGGTGTCAGTTGGTCGACGTCGTGGTCTACATGAAGCAAACTCGACGTCACGAAGACGTCACAACAACTTCAGGACGTCGATGTTGACTTCATCGTCGACGACGTTACACGACGTCAAGACTTCGTCGTGACTGCGCGTCGACGTTGATGCTGTCGAAGGCGACGATGTTACACGCCGTCAAGGCTTCGTTGTGACGTTGACGTTAACGATGACGTCAGGACAACGTTAACGTGACGTCAGAGCGATGTCTGACGTTGCGTGGGGCGTCAACGTCAACGTCTGAATCGATGACCACGTCCATGTCGTCCTCGACGCGGCGCCCGACGTCATGACCGCGTTGAAACGGCGGCTTGATGTCGCGTAAAGGTGTCGTCCTCAACGCGATGCAATGTCACGACCGCGTCGCAACGGCGACTTGATTTAGCGGAAAGATGTCGTCCTCAACGCGACGCAATGTCACGACCGCTTCACAACGGCGACTTGATGTCGCGAACCGGCGTCGTCCTGGACGCGACGGGATGTTACGACAGCCATACGACAGCATCCTGGTGTCGCGTAACGTCACGTCGTCGTGTCGTGGTGCTTTGACGTTACCCCTGACTTCAAAATCATAAAAAATGCAATATAGCCCCTGAGGGGCTAAATTGTCCATTAGACCTTGACCTGTGTCGTTGCTCGATCGCACGCAGCGAAGGTGACGCTGCGATCGAAGGGGCTCGGTTTTACCTGGTCGCTTTTCACATTTTGAGGTGCAACTGAAAGCATGAGCGAAGCGAGTAGATCGTCCCACTTGTGCTTTCTAGTACACTCTACCCAAGCCTCCCTCCCGACATGAGCGAGGGTGGAGCTTAGTCGGAATCGCCATCAACCTTTTTTTCCCCGATTTTTCCCCCGATTTTTTTAAAGGTCTTCACTGGGTATCCCGCACTGCCTGGTAATGGATGGGGGAGAAAATTGGCTTAGAAAGACGAGAGGAATAGTATGTTTGTCCTTTTAGACAGAGGCTAATGGGCGCAAGCTGGCACCGGTTACAAAGGCTATAGCCATTAACATCCATCTATCCATCCATTCGCTTTCGCGCCTCCTTTCCCAGGTGCAGAACACGAAAAGGAGCCCACTTGCCAAGCGAATGTTTTGGGCTGCAAATTAGCGTTCGACGACACGCACATTAGAATTGCGGTGAAAACAAAAGTACTACATTTCTTTGGTGAACATGTTGTACCTGCATATCTGTCTACCTTAAACCAGGACGCCGGTACTTCCTCTTCAGTTTCAAGCATTTAGGCTTCGTGACACGCGGCGCTAAACACCTCGCCGACATGCTGCGGGCCGCACACATTTTGCACCTAGAGTATAGAAGAGGTTAAGTTTAACTTTAAATCTCTCCATGTGGGAACACGAGGTATCATCTTAAATTGTTCGCCATTTTCTTCCGAAGACACACGTATCAATGGACATCGTAATGTAACCACTGTAAAACAAGAGGCGCCTTTTCTTCGAGATAGAATTTACATTAAGGGAGTTAACCGTTGCAATAATTGGTAATATAACATTGACAACCACGGCGGACTTCAAGATAAAGTGCGATATTCTAATTATAAGATCTAATTAGCGAAAAGCCACTAATCGACTTTGATAAGTTAAGCCTTGTTTCGTAAATTTCGGTCAAATATATCGAGCGCGGCAACCTCAGAATCCGCAACAGTTGCAAACTTTCAGATTTAAAAAAAAGTGAAAGCCGTTTACAACTCCTTGTAACGCCGAATTAGAGCGCAGCTCTTGAGGAGGAGGATGAAAGGGTACTGAAGGGAGGGTATACCCCTCCTCGTCCTCTTCGTACCACTACGAACAAGCAAACAAGCGAAGGACCAGGGATGTCGAATTCAGGACATAGAAAAATACCCCACTGTATCGAAGCGCCACAACACACGATTTTTCGTATTGATGTACAGGCCTGGAAGGTGACCCCACCGCCGTTTGTTAATTTAGAGAATTACACTAATTATGGGTGGGGTTGCACCTTAAGGGTGAACAAAATATATACAAGGAACTTTGACATTTGTGTGTTTTGTAAGCTCACCATTAACCCCACCTCTAAGTTTTATTTGCGTTCACGTATCTACTTTTGGTCCACACTTGACGTTTTAAGAACATTTAAACCACCACGGAACATCTTCGCGTCTTCACAAAGCACGTGCCATCAAACGTATTTCATGCTTTACGAATGCCTTCAATCGATCATTCCTTCCTCGGACCATCAGCAAATGGAACAACCTCCTATCATCCATTGTCACCGCTGTGGACTCGAATAAATGTTTGGCTTGCATTAAGCTTCATTTTCTGTCTTACTAGTTTTATGATTTATGTAATTATGAGCAGTCCTGTGTGTTTTGTATACTGTTTTAGTTTTCTTTTGTGCCTTTTTATGTATTCGCGTTTTTTTATAGTATTAATTTTGAATACCCCCTCCCCTCCCCGCCTCCCCCCGCCCCCCCCCCCCCCCCTTATGTAATGCCCTTGACGGGCCCTTAAGGTGTAAATAAATGAACTAGTACAATACAATACTGGCAGTTTTTAATAAAACAAGAGCAAGCAGACTGACTTTGCCCTGTCGCATAAATCACTAGAATCAAGAACTATATAAAAATACACCTTCATATGGCAGATGTTCAGTTCCTGACAATGTTTCATGGCAGCTGTGACAGTTGTAACAAGGGGGCTGCGGGTGATAGGGCGGTAGCCGCACGTGAACGGACTAGCTGGTGTAGAGCGAAAAGAAGGACGACGGGACTACGAGGGGCTTGGAAGTGCTGCTGTTGCGGCGAGCTATAAACCATATTGTCACGAATGACAAGTGATGAGGCGGCGAATAACTGAGCAAACCGAACGCTCAATGGGGCGAACCCGCGCCCAAAAGAAAATAAAAAAAAGGAAACAGAAGATAACAGTAGAGCGTCGCGAGCGTCGAAATCGGCGTAAGAGCAGACTCGAAGGCTGGGGCGAGACTGACTCCGCTCGCCTTGCGGAATCCCTTATGTACCCTTGTGAGTTTCTGGATCGTTCGGCGTAGAACTTTCGGTGCGTAGAACATTCGGAACTCGATCAGACGAAAATGTTCTCGAACTTACGAGAAAGCCAAGTTGAAATAATAAATAAAAGGACAGCCCGCTTACTGGAATCGAACCTATACACCTTCCGCGCGACAGTCAAGCGCGGTAACCACTCGGCCCCGCACGCGCTTGCTCGCCAACGCGTGTGGCATTACTCGATAATCAATTAAAATACTATATAGATAGAGACATGAATAGAAGATTACTAACAATTGCTTTACGAACCTCTATTTTAGCTTTAGAGTCCGAAAGAGTCCCGTTGCCTTAGCTCTCGCAACTCTATATTCTGCACCGGGCTGCAAACGTTCGACTGGAACATGAAAACGCGGCTCCGCTACGGTATATATAGCGGAAGCCATAACGGACTGCGTATGGAGTTGTGGGAGTGACTAAACGATCTATTAAAACTCTGAACACGGGCTTTTTAACTTTCTGACTCGGGCAATGTGATGTTTTCAAGCGGTTACATTATATCCCCAAAGAAAGTCTTATTTTAGTTGTCTGCTGAGGATACCGAAGTCATGGTTCGTGGGTCTTTATCACTCCCGGCACTTACTTTTCATTGCAAAAGCGCTCCAGAGTAGTAAATTAAAACAATTCTAAATTTCTGCAACACCGGTGACAAAGCATGACCCTAGACATCTTCTCTGCTGTTGTAACGAGTCTTGTTAAAATCAGTAATATTGTTTGTTTGGAAATCCGTTGAACTTGTGAAACAATTAATAGATTACTTACCCCACCAAAACTGAAAATAATTACACTGGCACTGAACACTGCAATCAAAAAATAGCCTGATTGCAATGTTTAGCACAGTGTACTGCATTTCAGCACTGCATTGTCAAGATGATTAGTCGAACTTATTCAGAAGATAATTATTATATTTTAGTTAATTATCCTAATGATCTACATTTGCTTTGCTCAGGGTGTTGAATTAAAAGATGTGGGCTATTCCACAAGACAATTCAAATAATGTATTAAGTAAGAGTAATATTTACTCCGCATCTCCGTGCTTTTGCGCCAAATGATGGCAGTCACCGAAAAAGTCGGATTCAAAAATAAGACTGCCATATATAGACCTAGTGCGAACTTCGCACACGAGGTGGCCCAGTGGTCGCTGCGTTGTTGCTGTTGTGTACGTGGGGTTGATCTGCTTGTCTTCCGTGTATTCTGTGTGTTCAGTGATGTATGTGCATCTCTACCATGTAGCGTTCGAAAGTCGGCAGAACCTAAGGAACAAAAAAAAAACGTTTTTTTTTTTTGCCGTTTTGAGCGCCATCTGTTGGAAGCTATATCCGTTACACGAGGGGAGGAAGTTTCCTCCATTGAGAGAAAAAGGTGGCAATTTTTCTCCTTTCTTAGGGGAGCGAATTTCCTCCCCGTTTTGTAGGAGGAAATTTCCTCCCTTTATGGAGCAATATAAGGGACACGCGAGTTCCTCCTTTAAAAGAGGAAGTAATACTCCCTTTTTTGTTAGAGTGTGCGATTGCAGTCAACCACGTCCACGCCCGTCGCGCGGCGCGGCGCGTAAGAAAAAAAAGTAGTTACAGAAAACCGGGCTTCGAAATCCGCAACGTCACGGAAGCGGGCAAAGTTGGTGTCTTGCAAGCACAGAAGATCGCAGTTCTGCATCCTCGCGAAGTGCATCACTTCAGTTTGCTTCGCTGGGTTTCGAAAGCCCCGCACATTCAGGGATAATATGCGAAGGGTGGCCAGTATAAAGTAAAAAAGGGGAATAGGGACGCCGGCGTGTTGCTTAAAACGTGGAGCTGTCGGACGATGCTGGAGAGGGGTCCCGACGCGAGGGGGAGGACTTTCGCGGTTTCTTGGGGCACGTGGCTCGTGGGCCCCCACTGCCAGCTGAGCGGGAACCGCTGCTCCTGAGGGGACGCTTGGAGTCCTCGTGCGGTAGTCGGCTCGAGTCGGACTCCGGTGTGTCAGTTGTGGTCGTATCCCTACTGTCGGTCGGGGTGTCTGCGGGGCCACCTGGAGCAGGGTTCTCGTCGATGACGAAGGGGTCGCTGTCGCTGGGCATTTCGCCATCACCCTACGCTTGGCTCCACGCTGCATAGGCGGTGTCGCCGACAACAACCGCGGCGGTTCGGGCATAGTCCGTCGCTTCGGCTGACGTCACCCCCGAGCCGGTCGGGCTTGGCTCAGGTGGGACGGATGGTTGCGGCGATGGAGGAGGCGGGGGTGGGGCTGCGGCCATGGCTGCGGCGTCAGGTGGTGACGGAGGGGCGACGGTGGAGACGGTTGGTACGGCCGGAGCTTCGGGGGCGATGGGACAGTCGCGTTTTTTGGGTCCAGGGCCGGGAAATCGGTGGCGTAGTTTCCGGTGACCATGGAGGAGTAGCTTCTCTTGGCCGTGCAGTCCACAGTCGCGTGGGTTCCACCGCAGCGTCCACAGTTGGCAGTGCAGCCCTCAGTTGGGTGCCCGAAGACACCGCAGCGGTTGCAGTAGCCCGTTGCAACGGTTGCAGGAAGTTGGGCGGGGGGTTAGCCTCCTTCATCTCCATGCGGATGAAGCGGGTTCCTGTCTTCACAGTCGCCGTTCGGTGGTAGGTTGCGTAGGAGACGTCGATGACTTTGCCGTACGGGGCCAGGGCTTGGACGAGCTGGTCGTTGCGCACAAACGTCGGCAGGAAGAGGCAAGCCACATTCGTGACCTGCGGACCCGTCGGCACGATGGGGACTGACTGGTTGGCGGTGGAGACGCTGCCGGCCTCACAAAGCTTGAGGGCGGCTGCACGGGTGTTGACGACGACTTGGAAGTTTGTACCTCCTAGGTGCTGCGCCGAGAAAATTTCAGGCAGCCCCACAATGGCGGATATCCCATCAATGAGATCGTCCGCCGATGTGCCTACTGGCACGACAACGTCGAAAGCGTGCGCTTTCGGCGGGGGAGAAGATTCCGTCGACGCGGCCGCCATAGCGGTTCGCACCCTCGCCGGGGCGCTCGACGACACGTAGCCAGGGACCGCAGAACGCAGGCCCCGGACGAGATGCAGCCAGGAAACCAGGAACTCAGGAACAGCGACGAGATCTAGTGACGCTAATTTTCGATCAACTCCATGGTTGGACAGTTTTTTAGCGTAATTCGAGGTCGTCCTGAACAAGCACCTGATATACCCCAAGGACCTGTCATATCTCTTTTAAAATTGCTGGTCAACGTCAGCATTTTTGATACTGTGTCCGTGTCACCGTGTCACTTTTGACTACAGAGGCCTGGTTCGGGTGTGCCGGCGGTGCAAAAAGGAAGGACATTTTAAAGCACAATGCACGGCGGAATACTGCTCACGGTGCGCCATTTTCGGACACAACGGTTCAACCTGCACCGAATCCTGTCGGCGTTGTGGTGCGGGACACGCCACGGTTGACTGTACGAGTCGTCGAAGCTACGCATCCGTGACTCAAGAAACAATAATGGACTTTCCACCACTAAGAACGAGGCCGTCTTCAAGCAGCATGTGTCAGGAAGGACATGAAGGCGACTCATCAGGCGCACGGAGGCCGCCACCCACCGAGAAGGCATCATCGGCGGCTACCTCAGCGAGCGAGCCCGACCAAGCACCGACACAAGCAGTCACCCCCTCACGGGCCATCCTCGAAGGACTAGGGTACGGACCATGGAGCACTGCTGGCGAAGAGAAAGACGGAGCTTCAACAGACAGTGAGGCGCTGGTGATCGACGAGGGGGCGCCGGAGGACCGGAAGACTTGTCTGGAATCTTCTAGTTTCTCCTCGACGGTTAGCTCCGACTCCCACACGGATGAAGATATGCCTGAAACTTCCGAGACGACGAAAAAGCCTGCCGCCCAGGACACTAAAAGAGGGAGACCTGACAGCGGTGACAGCAGTGGCCGTGTGGTGAGTCGCCTACCTACCAAAAAGCCCAGAAAAGTGATTCCTGGAGACACGAAGGACACTGGTACTAGCTCGGTGGAAAGTTCAAACAACTGAAACACGGTATGTGTCAAATTTTAGTAGTCTATTTGATGGCTACACTTTTACGTATAGCCTCATTTAATGTAGAAGGCTTTAAGAATGTCAACAAGCAGATTGAAGTGATGCAGTTTTTGCGACAAAACGGATACGACATTGCATGCCTCCAGGAAACTAATTTTTCTACACAACGTGACGTTCAGACCTTCCTGACCCGTTTCGGTGTGCACGGTCGCTTCGCCCTTGCCACTACAGTTTGCGGAGGGGGAGTGGGAATTATAGTCCTAAATCAGACATTGTTGAACGGCAGCTTCAGCTCATATGACACTGAGGGCAGAGTGATTTCGTTTGACTTTAGTTATGCAGGGCGCAGGCATAGGCTCGTAAATATCTACGCCCCTGCCCGACATAAATTACTGCCGGACTTCTCTCGTAGGCTGGATGGCTTTCTTTTAACAACGCAACCCTTAATAGTGCTTGGGGATTTTAACTGCGTGTTAGATTCGCAGCGAGATATCCGCGGGAGGTCACAGGGCCAGTCAGTTGCGTATGCGGCGGAATGCGCCAGGATGACAAGCACCTTTAGCTTATCGGACGCATGGCTGTTACTTCACAACGATAGGTTCCAGCCTACGTGGGGCACTGATAGCCGCGGGTCGCCATAGATCGAATCTATGTTTCGCCCCACCTCAAGCCAGCCGTTCTGAGCTGCGGTACAAGGCATATGACAGCGACGCCAGTTTATATCTCCGATCACCACCCATTGGAAATTGTATTGAAGATTCTTTGCAACGAGCCTGTATCCCGTCCTTCGTGGAAATTTGACACCCGTGTGCTATACGACAAAGAAACAAAAGAATGGCTCTCGAAACAACTGCACGACCTCGCACGACGCACGCCCCCTGATGCTGTTACCTGGGACGAAATACTGGCGCTCTGGCAGAACCTGTGTAGAGAAGCCGGCCTGCGCCGAAGACGTGCTCGGAACACACAGCTGTGGGAGACTCTCTTGCAAATACGGATAATACTACGAGGGAGAATAACCACCCAGCTAATGCGTGAATGCCTCGCCAGTCTTCAGACGCGCTACCATCGCCTGTTGCTTGCTGAGTCAGCGGCCTCAACCGCACACCGTGCTCGCTATGGAGGTCCAGTGACACCGGAAGTGGTTAGATGGGCTCACCAAACATGGGTAACGGATCGAGCACCACCTAATGTCTCCGAAGGGAGTCCCAGTGCGGCCGGGAACATAGAAAATGAGGCAACGCGTCTAACACGATTTGCGAACCATTTCACCAGTCTGTACAACCAACCACACGAAGACACGCACGATGTCACAGCACAACACACTTTTTTTGTCGGACTTCCACAACTGCATACCGGAATAGGAATGGATCTTTACAAGCAGCCCAACAGTGAGGAAATTCGATCGGTATTAGAAAACATGAGTAAAGGCAAAGCACCTGGACCGGATGGCCTCCCCGCGGAGTTCTTTCAGGCTTTTTGGCCAGCAGTTGGTCCTTTTGTGACCAAGGCAGTCCAGGACGCCTTTCGTGAGGGCGTGCTTCCAGAGTCGATTACCACCGGCCGAATTATCTTGTTGCCTAAGGAACAAGGAGACCCTGAAAATCCTAGTGCATGACGTCCCATAACACTGCTAAACACATCCTACAAGATAATCACTGCCACCTTAAGCCGCCACTTCCAAACAGTGTTACCAGAAATCGTCCAACCGGGACAAACCTGTGCTATACCGGGACGGACAACCCACACATTTACAGCTTTTTCACGGGACATTATAGAATATACGAATCACCGCAAGGCAGCGGGGATCATCGTGTCCCTCGACCAGGAAAAAGCTTATGATCGAGTGCGGCACTCATATATATTCGCAGCCCTAGAAGCTTTTGGTTTTCCTCAGCAGGTGATCAATCTCGTAAAGGGCTTATACACAAATATAGAGAGCGAGTTAGTCGTCAACGGTAAAATGGTAACTAGAACAAAGATTTCCCAGGGCGTCAGACAGAGATGCCCGCTTTCCCCGGTGCTATTTGTACTCTCCTTGGAACCTTTTTTGCAGCAGGTTAGGCGGGATACGCTAATCCGTGGCCTCCGTCTGCCGGGATCGGCGTCAGCAGTTGTGAACGCCTACGCCGACGATATCACCGTCTACGTGCAGGACTGTGACAGCCTTCGAAGAGTGTGGAGGATTTTCGACGCTTACGACGCGATCTCGGGTGCAGCCCTGAATTTTAACAAGTGTCATGGCATATCGCTGAAACAGCTTTCATTGTGGCCCTCGGAGATCACACGAAAACCCACAGTCAAGATTCTCGGCGTATGGTTCAATGCAAACGGTGCGTCCCGGAAAACGTGGTCAAACATATATCATGCTATGGAAGCGGAAGTCGAAAAGCTAGAACGGTTCCAGGTACCGCTATTTGAGCGACGCCACTTCGCCCACAGCGTGTTGTGCGGACCCGCATGGTATGTTGCCCGAACAATCCCCCCGCCACGGAAGACGGCCTTGAGGTTGCAACGTCTCTTAACGGAGTTCTTCTGGAACCACAAGACCGCGCTGGTTGCGGCGCCCGTCCTGAGCCTCGCACGAGACCAAGGAGGAGTTAGCTACCCCCGTCTACGCACCCAAGCAAGAGTGTTGGCAGTAAAGGGCGTACTGCAAATATTAGACGACGAGGAGAGCCCAGCACGCCCTCTAGCCCGATACTTCTTGGGGACGGCCCGACGGTCTCTTTGCAAGAACGATCGGGACAACTGTAGTCCAAGCGCGACCAAGCCGACTAAATTCTACAAAGATATAATCACGATGCACCGGCTTATATCAGAACAAGCTCCGGAACTCGAGGTTCGGAACGTCCCCGCGACCCGTGTCACAGAAATCCTGACGTGCCAGGAAATAGCACCAAACCGACAGGCAAGCATCAACGCGTTCCACTGGACAGCATTCACAGCCGCCACAATACCAGTCGATGTCCGTGAGTTTGAATGGAAACGAGGACGGAATGTTCTTCGGAACAACACCCAAACATACAGATGGGGCGCACGCGGATCGCCCAGCCCATTGTGCATAAACTGCGGTCAAATGGAAACAACAACACATGTCGTTGCAGAGTGCGTGGTCGCCCAGCAATTGTGGGCGCGGCTAACACGAGGATTTGGGCTGGACATACGCAAATATGTAACTCAAAATGGCCCCCCCCCCCCCAAGAAGCCGTGGGCAAGACTCCTAGTCATGGTTGGAGAATGGGCACTGTGGAAGAACAGATGCCAGGCGTCGGTGCAACAAACACGGCAGAGAGCAATGTGGCCCATTTTATTACGCATGAGAGGAAACTCCGCTCATTTCTGGAAGAGGAATTCGCAGTCCAAAATCGCGAGATTTTTGAAAGAAGGTGGTGCAGTCGCCTGGTGCGGGTGGTCGATGATCGATTACATTGTCTCTTCCCGCCGTTAGAATGGGTATAGATCGAATGAAGTCGTAAGACACGCTGCCAAGACAACCAACGCCATGGGCTCAGAAAGACCAGGGAAATCAATTTGATGTTTCCGGGAGATCTGGCTAGTGGCAAAGCGAGAAATAAGATAGAGCGCGAGTCATACAAGGTTATCAAGAGTGCACAGGGTCACGGAGGTCTGGGAGTGGCCAGTAGGGTTGTATATTTTGGTGGCAACTCCAGGGGCGGTTGTCGTTTTGATGGCCCATTTTATGTATATTGGTGGATTCCAATTGACCAGAACCTTGTGGTTGTATCAGTCCCGTAGCACCTGCTGAATGGGGGAACTGATTGTCAATAAACTATTCTAAACGCTGAAGGAACACCGCATAATTTTTTTAGCGCGGGCCGGGGCAGTTCGGGGATATAGCAAATGGTCAATTGCGATTGTTTGACGGTCAAAATTCATTGAGAAGGGGAAGTACGGCACAAAATGACCAATTGCCCAGCTCGGTTGCACCTTTGGATGAATTGATGTAATTTCATTACAGTTGTTTTTTGTTTTTGCTAATTCATGGAAAGGGCGCGCCTCAGTCTACTGGGCAAGCTGGTTACTTTCGAGCAATGAACTTGGCAGAGCCAATCGCTGCAATCGGCAAAGGGAGCTTGGCGAGTAACAAGGTTGAAATATGTTTTAACCAAAAAAAAAAAAAACAGTTCGCTCCGTTTCAGTGAGCATGACGTACTACAATTACTGAATCGAACACCACATACTGTTTTGTCAGGTAAACTTCTTCAAGTTCCGTCACGCACCGAGCTCCCTTTATAGATTAGAGCAATTGGCTCTCTCATTAGTTTTGCGGGTGAGTAGACCCTTTAATATTTTAGAATACAACTGCTTGTCTAATGACTTTACCGCGTAAAGATCTGCGCTACTCTGCTTTGTTAAGTTATACAACTGGTTCTATTTCCTGCACTACAAATGAAACGACTGTCATATATTACATATCCTTTTGCATCGTACACTTTGGCTTGCTTTTATTTAATGCCAGGACCCAGGTATTGCTGGAAGAAATGGACAGCACCGTCAGCTTTATATCCGTTCGGATTTACAGTGTGGAAACAGATAAATATTGACTTTGTAGCAGACAACGTGCGTGCTCTGCTCGTCGATTCATGTTTTCTTCATGCTATTCAGTGTTGTACACATTACAAAACAAAAAAAGTAATCAATTACAGTTATAACTATTCTTGTTAAAATTATTCAATTAGATTACTTGATTACCCGAGACTAAAAGAAATTTTTCGTGACTTGAAAAAGTAAGTGTGCCTTCTCCGTTCACTTGAATTTTTTTAACCACAGTTTTCTGCCCGTTTGAAAACGGATAGTTCTTGTTGTTTAATATTGGACTAAAATCACCTAATCATAAGCTCTTTATCTTTTTAATGTACCAAGTTTGATAAATGATCCTCCTGTGGGTGATTTGTTTCGATAATTTCTTGGCAGAAAATGTTTACGAATAAAGCGCCTTTGGTAACCGTAGGGTTTTTTAGTACCTGCAAAAATATGGAGATTACTGCTGCGATTACTTCGTAATAAAAGTGATTGAACAAATACAAAATTACTCCAAAACGTAACTTATTACAAGTAATTTCACTACTTAAAATGATTAAACACAAGCGTGGTGAAACCGCTACTACTTTAACCACTCGCGGGTCACGGGATAACATTTAGGAATATATGTATATATATATATATATATATATATATATATATATATATATATATATATATATATATATATATTAGATTTACGCCAAATTTGATCACACCAATATTATAGAAGTGAAGTTTTTTATGATTGGGCAATTTTCAGCAAATAATATTGTATCGTGAGGTTACTCAGTAAACTAAAGAAGTAAAATAACTGGACTGATCACATGAAAACATTTTTAATTAGTACAGGCTTCTTTTCCTACTTTATTAAAGTTCTAAGGAGCTTGTATTTGTATTATCAACCTCGGCTCAAGATTCATGTGGAAAGCGAAAACAACGTCCATCTTCTCGGCAAATCTGAAAGCAAAGAAAAGTTACAGGAGAAATATAACAATGTTAACTAGCTGAATAAATTAGAGGAAGTCTTGTTTTATTTACGGTACTTCGATTCAGCACGTCCCTACGCAGCCGACACTACGAACCAAAAAGACCAATCGAACGGCGTCAAAAGCGCCAATCACTGGGTCTGTTTATGAATGGTACAGCGATGATAGGACACGTAGAGAAACATGGCGAACACCAGAATGGTGCGCTTTTGACGCTCTCTTGCTGATCCGAGCTCGACTGCGTCTTGACATTAGGTGAAACAAAGTATAAACACGCGATTAAAAAGAATAATAATGTTTATTGCACTTTAAGATGAAATATTGCGAATGCGAATCCCGAGGGTGAAATGTTGTTCTTATCGATGTTTTATCTCTGTATTTCCGCAACTAGTTGTGCTTGCCAAAAGGACGTGGAGAACTTCCTAGTCTTAAGCAACTTATTATTTCTCTATTTATTGTCTATTGTAGTTGTAATATATAAGTTGGACAAGATGTTTCTGATTATAAATATTATTATGAGTTTACTTACACATGTGACTAACTTAGATTCTGTTTAATTATATGCATAGTTTTACAGGGTGTTTTAATTGGAACAGATTTGCAATAAAAATAGGTGATCGCTAGATGGGAGCAGTTTTCACTTAGTGTTTTGGAGTTGGGCGAACCTTAGACGAAAGGCTAATTGTTGAGATAAGTTTAAGAATGAACTCAAGCGTTTTTATCTAAAAAAATTGTTAGATTGATCATGTTTCGATTGTTGCTTTAAAATATCAAAGTTTAAATACATGTAAACAATTTTGGAAAGACAAACGGCTTCGGGATATTAATAGGCGATCGTGTTTTCGTAACCCGATTACACAAGAAGGCGCAGAAAGAGCGCAGGAAGTCCTGCTCGCAGTGATGCTTCGAAGAGTGATGTAGTGGTTTTAGTCACGTCATCAGCATCGCGGCAGCGAGACTTTGCGGGATGCGCTGAAGGCGAAACTGCAGATATAGTGACGAATTCCCAGAAATGTATACGTCACTCTTTTGAGCATAATTCTGGACAGAGCTTGGTGCTCTTTATCTACATGAATTTTTATTATTCGGCAAACTCAAAAAGTGATCGGTGAGATCCGTTGGCGTTTTCTGGACGGTGACTCAAAGCGTCCTTCGTTTTTTAGGTTAACGGGGAGTGCAATATTAAGGATCTTGTGCTTCCCTGATAATAGTCTATATTTTAAATGTTCATTCTTTCTTTGAAGTATTAACTTTGAATATGTGCATGATCCAGTTCCTGATTTTTGTTTCTCGTTTTTGTGTGATTTCCTTTTGGTGCACCAAAATAAAATATCAATGTGACGTCCACAAATAACAATAACAATTATGTGTATCCCCTCTAGAGGTTATGCATAGGAGAAACAAGCTGGGTAAAATGTTTATCTCTTCCTTTCTGACATAAGTCAATATATAAAATAAATAGAGTGAATTAATCGAACTCACATTTTCACAAGCTACATTTAGCAAACATAAAAAAGTTTACTGTTTCGTCACAAACAGCTTATGCAACACAAACCAGCGAAGAAATGAATCATAATAGTAAAAATACTGTGTGCCAATATAATCATTTACAATTCTTTTTCAGTTTCTCAGTTTTCGATTTCTGATTTTTTTAATGCTTACCAGCACTTATAATGTTGATTACTTTAATAATGATAAAAATAATAATAATAATAATTTCTTGCATTGCTTGTGCACATAACCAACACCATCGATTTTCTGAGTGGTGCGGTGACACCCAACAGAAATCCGGTACTAAAACTGAAACCAGAAATGGTACAGAAACAGAAGTAAAAACGATGCAAGACAATGATTGGGATACTCAAAGAGAAAACATGCATTTCCAGGCATCAGGATCAAAATGATTAAAAAAGATAAACATATGAGAGTTGTCTTGAGATACATTGTTATATCTTAAATTATTTTTAAGGGTCCATAATGGCAATACATGACACATAAAAAGTTAAAATGCTCCGATCGACCCGAGACGAGATATGAAAACCTATCGACTATAATAAATCAACTGATTTCACGTTAAAGTAAAGAACTTTGTGAAAAAAAAATAATGTGAAGTTCTCTCTTAAAACTAACTCAGACAACTAAAATCAGCGTAGTAAAGCTTCATCATGGTAGAAACCTCCCCTTCTAATGAAACTGTCATACACTGTTCTAATCGTTCGCTTTTGTGCATTTTCTAGTGCAGTGATATGTGATACTGTCAAGGAATTCCAAATGATAAAGACAAATTCCAGCCGTGATCGAACTGAAGATTTACATAGGTCCAGTAGGCAGAAAGGTGTTGAATATTGGCGACAGGCGTCAAATTTCGCCCAGTGTTCCGAATGCTCCATTTACAGCCAAAAAATCATGGTTACTAAATTAAAGTGAGCTGTTAGTACAAACACCGACCTCCCTGATAAAGTAACTACAATAATAAGTAACACTAATAATCTAGGTGTGAGATTTAAGAAACAACTGATTCCTATTGTACTCAGAACTCCGCTCCCATATTATTTAATATGAAATCTGGGATACAAAAATATTCAGGGTAATGAATTTAAAACGTCACAGTGTACTGTGTCCTAAATCGCAGGGTAACAAGTTAACACACATATATTTCAGTGCGGAAATTAATGGCGAAGTAACTGAATTATTACTGTGTCAAATTAATTCGAATTTGGAATTAGGGTTGTGCTCTAATAATTATAAAGTTAATTTAAATACATTTCGGCGGAAGTAGTGGTAATTGAAAATCAATTACATTTTAAAATAATTTTCCCAACTATAATGTGGTCCTACTTTACCCCAATTTGTCACTTGTCCTAATGAGGCGGAAGATGTTTATGAAGGGTGACTAACATTCCTAATTCACATAAGAATTCGCAATACATATTCGATTTTGCAGAAAAACTCACCGCACGAATGCCACATTGTAGACCGTTTTTCATTGAGACTGTTGAACTATGTCCCGATATTCCAGTAGCACATGTAACTCTGCAATTAGGCAAGTCTACGCCAGCCTGAAAAAGTAGACGACTTCCGCTTTGCAAGGCCACCGAACAGGAAAAAAAATCATGCAATGTTTATTATTTGTGGTTGCCCGAATTACTTACAATAACCCTCGTTTCATGATGTTGAAAACAAAGGTTTTTTAGTCTTTCAAGAAAAGTCTCTTTATCCTTTATGAAAATTGGTACACGATACTCTTCTGGAGCGCCATTCACCACGTCCGCTGAAACGACAACAAGGAGGTAAGAGTAAATAGAATAACTTGTCGCAGCTTGCAATTAAAGTTCAGGACATGCAGTAGTTACCAAGTATTCACGAGAAAGCAGCCGATCAAAGGGTTCTGAACATGACCAGTAAAACTGAGTTTCATGCCGAGCTTGTGTCCGAACCAAACACGTATTCATCAAGAGCTTAAGAAACACAGAGCGTGGCCGGTACCAGTCATCTAATTATCGCTCCGCAGGCAGTGAGAGTGTGGCATTAGACAATAAGAATGCTTAAGAACGGTCCATGGAGCAGAAGGCATGAATAAGTGACGCTTTGCGTTTCTTAAGCGGTCAGTTTATTGCGAAACTATAAACTACTTCATCGAGCCAGCCGACGTTTTCAAGTTTGAAGCCGCGCCGAACGCCACCTTAAATCCTTTCTCCATGTGAAGCTAGCTCCCAGCTATGAAACCACGCGAAAAGTCTAGCCAAATGGCACCTAGCCCTGTAAATGCCCAGCGTGTCAGATATCCTATATGCTACGCATGATCCCAGAGTAAAAGCCGTTTCGGTTTCAGTTTTGCGGGGAAAAAAGCGCCATCTCCCAGTTGTAGAGGAAGTCAAAAAGGTTTTCGCTTCTTGTTGGTACACGTACGATTTGCCCGCCAGGGGGTTGACCGGCACAATTGAAAATGGCGGAGCCAAGCAGACGTGGCACTGCGATCAGGACGCGTACATTTTACGGTCGTTCTTCTAAAACTGAAGGTGAGTGCATTGATTTTTTGTGCTACTTCTAAGCTCCGTTGTTGGTGATACCGCTAGACAGCTTTGATTCGAGTTCTGCTTACGTCTGACCGCTCATAGACCAGCACATTTCTAGCGTATCAAATATGCTACAGTGGGCATTCCTTGTAGTTCGCGACCTCTGTATCAAATAGGGTATGTATCACATTTCCACGTAAATACATGCTATTTTAATGCGTTTTTTTGCAGCCCACAAGCCCCGGAATATTCTCAGCTGTTTGCCTACGGGGGACGACAGTGACCTCGGTGACTTGAGCGATGAAGGCGAGAATGAGTACATTCTGAACAGCGCAAGCAATCGTCATGAGTCTTCTTCGAGCAGCAACGACGATTCATCCGAGGATGAAAGCGACGATGCCAGCCAGTCTCCAGGTTGTACCGGCTTTGTTGACAGGGGCCACCGGAGAAAGCGGCTTCTGGACTTGTCCCTTCCTACGTTCAGTGATGAATTTACAGCGCCGCTCGCCATTGCGTCCCCGCTTTCGTATTTTTGAAAGTTCGTAAGCCTGGCTATGATCGCATCCCTGGCTGCTGAGACGAACCTCTACAGTGTGCAAACTACGGGATCTAAACTAAAGTGAAGGAGAACAGTATATCGGGGGCATGTACCTGTCGATGGGCCTTGTACAAATGCCAAGTGCGCGCTCCTACTGGAAAAATGGCACTAGGTTTTCAACGATTGCTCATGTGAATCACATCAGCAATCGCTGAAAACCCAGTGCCATTTTTTTTTCTCGGCATTACATCATGTGATGCCGAGAAATCGCTTCGAAACAATTATGAGGCTCCTGCACTTAACAAACAATAGTCAAGGCACGGACCAAACAAATGGTGACAAGGCATGGTTATCTGAAGGGACTGGGCTGTGGCGGCTTTGATTATGCTGTGGACAGCAGGAGAAGTGTTGCGGTAATAGGGTGGTTCGACAACAGAGCAGTCACACTGGTTGCCAACTAAGTATGCATCCACGGAGCTTGTCTGCACAGTTCGACGATGGGACAAAAAAGAAACAATGTTTACTCAAGTAGAACAACCAGGAGTTGTCGGAACAGACAACTCCTTCATGAAGGAGATGTAGGTGCTGGACTACCTGAATGCACTTTACAAGTTTCCTATAAAATCCCGAAGATGGTATATCTACTTGTTTTACCACACACTCATGGTCACCACTGTCAACGCATGGCTTTTGTACACACGGAACTGCGCCCAACTGGATCAGAGGCACATCAACATATGGCGATCCAAAGCTGACATCGCGAAGTGCCTGATTGCAGTAGCAAAAAGACCTGTTGGGAGGCAACCATCGTCCATTGACCCAGCTGCTAAAAAAACGCAAGCTCTCTGCCAGCAAGCCTCAAGAAGACGTGAGGTGCGATGAAGTCGGCCACATGCCGATGTGGGGTGCCAGCAGGCTCCGATGCAGATCCTGCCCAGCAGGACTGAACAATTTTTCATATACACACTGCTATAAGTGCAATGTTCACCTTTGTTACAACAAAGGTCGCAATTGTTTTATCGCATACCACGGCTGAAATTTTGGCAGTAATGCCTAGTGTATCGCATATGATACGATCTGTATTATATGCAAATAATGCTTGAAAAAATAAAGCTTTTTTTTATTTTGTTCAACTCCTGGAAGTGTCTTAAGCATGAAACCATATTCCAGTAACTGTTTGCATGTTTAGTCACGTTGTGGGCATCACAGGGCTAGTTTCCCCAATCCCAAAGGAACGGAGTTGAGCTGATGGATTTCGGCTTCAGTCCCATTGGCTGGCGTGCTTCGACGAGGCTCCCATTGGCAGCTGCGCGTCAGTTTTCCTACCGCCGCCCCATGGCGCTGCATGTCTGCGAGGCAGCGGCTCCCCAGCAAAGCCTGAGCGTTACGCCACATTACGTCACGTCCGGGAGGCCGACATGGACGCTGATCGGATGCGAGTGCCGAGTCATCGTTCGCGTGGGGCTCGTTTCCTATCATAGCCCCACGCGAATGCTGACACGGCACTTGCACCCAATCAGCGCCCGTACGGTCCTCCCGGACGTAGCGGGATGTGATGTAACGCGTAGGCTTTAAAGCTGTCGAGGAGGTCCTGGGACAGCGCGCGCGCTCGGCCGTCGACGCAAGTACGCCGCAGACGAATGAAGAGAGCAGAAGAGTGGCGTGCGTGCTTTTGAATTCACAACTCATAAGAAGTGCTTAAGTACACCTCGAGCCTTTTTTGCTACTGCACTCGCAAATGAATCGTGTTCGCTTGCTTTCTATATACTCAAATTCACTTTCTTAAAATATGTCTATTTCAATATCGACATTTTAATGTCTGCAGATTAAATATATCATTACATATTTGTTACATGGACACTGAGAGGATATTTGTGCTCGTCAAGATTTTTATTTTTACATGACATATCAGAGCCCAGCTGCCCAGAATACAATTTGCCGCTCGAAATTAATTCTCTTTCCGCCCGAAAACCGCCCATCGAGAATTGGCCGGTTTGAGTCGCGCTCACTCTCTTCTTCGTGGTCAAATGCGGTGTTCCATGGCTTAGAAATAACCACAAATGATAATCCAAGTCGTTGTTCATCGAAAGTATACACTCAATATTAAAAATTGAAACAAAATATGATGCGTATTTTTGTGACTTCTAAAAAAACTTCAAATACGTTGACAGAAAACCAAAAAGTTCCACGTCCACGTGACGTTGGGCAACACTCTCCTCCTCCATACTTCTTCTTCCTCCGTAGTCCGGCTTCGGTTTCGAGCAGTTGCGTTTTTTGGCTATTAAAAATAGACGTGCCGCTCTAGCAAAATATTGATTGGTTGGGCTTCTGACAGGGTAATATATCCCTAAATCATAATAAAGAAAAAATGCGATGGTTCAGTGTTCCTTTAAGTACCTTCTAAAATAGTGTATGTAACATTTTGCAATCCCTGACATCTGCCGCGGTTGGCAGAAATTCCCCAAAAAGATTCGTCTTTTTTTTTTTTTGCACCACCTTATTGAAGGAGTTACCAAAAGATTTCGCTAAAACACTCGGTGTAGTAATTTTTTTTTTTTTTTGCGTGAAGATTTTTTTTTGCGGAGATGGAGTAGGGTTTAAAATGGCTTCTGTTGCCTTCACTCTCTAAGTTAGCCAGTACACTACGACTGGTCATAACTGTGAGTGCACGCGACCGCTGAGCGTTTAAGTAAAGTACTAAATAACTGTTCTACAGGGCAGTGCAGGTACTATGTAACGGATTTGTTTACATAAATTATTTTGTGTGCGGTGTAGCTCTTTAACCATTGATACACTGCGGGAAGCATTCTTAAAACATAAAAAAATTATATTTCAAAAGCAGAATATAACTTATAATCCACTTACACAAGAAAGCAAATTGAGTGCCCCTGTTTTTAGTTTCAATGCGCGCGTACTTTGTAAACGTTTAAGAAAATGTTTGCACTGACTTGCTAATTAAAACGTTTAGGAAATGCGAGAATCAATAAAGCAAGCAAACACGCCCTCCTGTGGCACTAATAAATGTGCATAGAATGGAAGAAAATGTTCGTAAAATATTTACCACACTGATATGCCAGCAGAATGACCAAAAAAACCCAAATGAGACGAGCCATTCTTTTTTAAAGGTAAAAGTGAGCCTTGTATTCACAGGATATTTCCTATAGACAAAAGATAACACAATCTGCGTTAGTATATTTAATATTTTCGGATAATCGAAGGCGTTCGGGTCGCCAGGTTAAGACTTTGAATTCCAGAGCTGATCCAGAACGACTGATCCAGAACAAATCAGACGTGACGATACTTTTTACAGAAATAAAACAAAAAGAACCTTTTTACCTTCATTTCAGTAATCCTTTTCCTTTTCACAGGATACTTCGGCGAAAGCAGGCGATTTTCATATATAAAAAATACATGTTTTCCTTTATACTCGCTCCCTCACTTCGTTAGGAGAACGGGAAATAAAACGGGAAGCGTTTTAACACAAAACGGTCCCTACCCAACGGATTGAAACTTAATAAAATTGTCGATAAAAAAATCAAGGCAAGTTCATACCACACTTTATATGGAAGTGATGATCCAAGTTACACTTCGTTGCGTCTGATGAGCGAGGCTTTGGTTTGTACTTTCAGCCTTTCCAACCAGTTTTGTCACTTTCTGGGAAAGACATCCTCATGACAAACCATAATCTTTCATCAATAAAAATGCGTTTTTAGGCGGTCAGTGTGCTTACATTAGAATGTTCACAAATTGCATTTTCACATCAAATCGCCGTAGCTACCGCAGCCACCTTTTCTTTAGTATCCTCAATACTTTGCGCATTATTCTTGAGCTGCGCTAAGTAGCTCTTACGAGATTTAATTTTCGAAGGAAGATGAGATGACTTTGCCTTTTGAAACGCGCACGTCTGTGTAAAATAACGTCACTCTAAGATGCACGTAATGCATCTTAATTCAACACAGAAAGGGGGAAAACAGTAACGTACCGCGGAGAGCGGCACTTTTTTCACTATGGTTCTTGCGGTGAATACCTGTATAGTGTGGGAATACTTTCATTGCGTCGTGAAACCCGATCATCTTATTGTTAACTTAGAACGCAATTTTGGGACTGAAACACAATTTTTGGGATAGAACTTAATTTTGGGGGACGACGTAAAACGTAAAACATTAGACGCAAAATCGAGATGCAAAAATATTACGGTTGAATAAAAAATATAATCGAATGTTCCCGCTACAGCAGGGCTTCCTCACGGGTGGCAGCACACACTCATTGGCTGACCTCCACTCTGTTCACCAATGAGCTGGGACTACGGTGGAAGCTACGTGTCCATCGGACCAATCAGCCACCTCCCTTTAGTGACATGTCCCGGCTCTCTCTCCGCGTGGGTATGGGCGGGAGCGTGTTGACGTGGCGAAAGAGGGGCGCATGACTGGTCCAACAAGAACCAGTCATGCGACCCGCAATATATAATTGCTCGACGGCTTTTGGAACGCTAGCGAGCAATTATTTGAGAGCTACGCTCTAATAATGCCAGTACCTTTCTTTTGAGTCGCCGATGCGCACCAGCACAAAAAGAAAGAATTAAAAGTGAAGTTTGATAATTTCTATGAAAAGAGTGACGCCATTCGCATCACCGCGCTTAGATGATCGCAGCTAAGAAGACGGTGCTCGACTACTTTGATATGCTACCGACAGATTGCGCAACGTGAGAAAGGAGAGGCTGATGCAACTGGACCGACTATCTCCCCGTATAGCGACAGGTGGCAACCTGGCCATTGGAGCACGTATAAATCAAGGTAACACAAAACGCTTGGAAAAAAAAACTTAAATATTTAAGCCAGCAAGTCAAAGCATCAGAAAATATTACATTACAGAAACTCGCGTCGCGTTGAGGAAAGCGTAATAAACACTTTCGTTAGACGGTTTGCTAGGGCCAAGACCCGGCTCGTCGGCCCCTTAGGGCAGCTTGGTGCGTATCTTCAGCGCTTGGGGGAAGTGCCCATTGATGAGGCTTTCCGTTCACGAAGTAGTTGAAAGACTTTTCTGTCTTAAGTCGTTTACTTGTTTAAGGGCCAGGCGACTCGAATAGGTAGCAGTGAAGATGCGCCCACGATGCCTGGGGAGATACGTTATTTCTTTAAGGAGTAATTGGTAATTATTTTCATCAAGGGGATCAGGAAGCCGTGTAAATCCAGTGTATGAAAACTTCTGAACGTGTCAAAGTATATCCTCGTCATTGAAACTTTTAAAGTACGCGCTACTCATTGTGGGTCCTCAGAAATATGCAGAAACCATGGCCAATCGGAAGCAATATACTCTTCCGGAACTTTGTGTGTTTGTTTTTGTTTGCCGCTGAACACATTGTATGTCAAAACTAACACCACATTAATAAAGAACGAAGGCTAATCACTATAACGTTTAAAATTGCATTCAGTTATCATATATATATATATATATATATATATATATATATATATATATAAATGTTAGCTTTTGGAGGATGTGCTAGTGTCATGGAGGTGGGAGGCTTCTGTAGGCGATGGAACGCCGCCAGCGGTTAAGCCGGGAGAGACGTTTAGCTTGGAGGGTCACTCCTTCAACGAGGACCCAAACCAAAAGGTGCTATTAAACGAATTAGGCGAAAAAGAGAGCTGATTTGGCGCCTAAAGCTGATTTGGTTGTGTTTCGGTAACCCTTGGGGGTGTTCCGCCGACCGCAACCTTTAATTTCGGCTTCACTTAGATTTTTCTCTCTAGGCTGACTTGAGCCGCTATGTCGCCTCCACTTATCGTAACCTTCACTGTTGCACCCGCTTGCGGTTAGACGCAAAGCTAGCTCGGCTTTTCTTTACTGCGGTGAACTTTACTAACTGTACAAATACCAACGCCGATCGCAGGCGTTACGGCGTTCGGCATTTGCGTTCGAACAGTTTTGTGAGAAGAACCAAGAAACCCAGTTCGTGCCCACCATTCTATAAAAAAATAACAGAGCTTAAAATAAAATCACATGCTACAAAAAAACACAACCTGCAATGATTTCTGTAAACCCCAATTAATGGCTCGGTAACACCTTCTGTGTACACCGACGTTCTCTGTATAAATAAAAATACATCAAGCATTTTCCTATCCAGGTTAGTTCATAAAATTTGAACGAAATAGAGTGTACAGAAACTTACCAATAAAAAAATATCTTCGAAGCTCTGGGGTCTGCAGGTGCCAGATGTTTTAGGCCGTGATTATGAGCCTGAAGGTTTTTTGAGAAGATTTATATAGTGGTGACGGAAACAAGCACACAAAAACTGCATGCTCGAAGCTATTTTTGCACTTTTTATTGTGCACATTCATCGAGAATATTAAGAAGTAAAGTGCATGCGGCTCCTGTGGGCGGAGGTCCGCCCACTCACAACCGTCATAGATCAATGTTTTTCTTTTGTTTTGTTTTTTGTATTGTTAGTTGCCGTGAGAGCCGAAGTTTCTGAAAATTCCTGCTTAACAATTGGCAAATGGTATGTTCGACAGTAAGTAAAATATAAGAATAAAGTAAGCGAGGTATACGCATTAGGCCTATTCTTGGATTCTAAAAGATTGTTCGATAGAAGCAGCATGGCTTTGATACAATTACAGCTATCGTCCTGATATAGGTAAGTTTACTTTGCAATTAGTGCAATATACTTGTGTCCTACACTTTGGAGCTGGGCTCTTACACTTGCAAGAAGATTCATAGCAAATATGACACGGATGTTTCGTTTCACATAGGCACTACCGTTGATAACTTTAGTTTTATCAACGAGGCTTGCGTAGGCCCGAGGAGTGCTTGTTTAGGCCTTTATGGGGTCCACTCGTAGATTCTACATCTTCCGAGACTTGAGATAACGCGCCATAACACAATGAATAACACACGAATTTATTATCAGAATGTGCGTGGTTGGCGGAGGAAGTCTGAAATCTTTTTTACATCGGTTTTGGCCTCAAATTTTTACATTTTATGTATCACTGAAACTCGGCTAGCCAGTTCTATGTCTAGTTCTGAGTACTTCAGTTCCGATTACCAGGTTTTTAGATGTGATCGGGAGTCGACAGGTCCCTCTCCACCCTCGGGGGAGGCGTACTTACGGCTGTTGGGAAATCATTAATGTACTTTCGTCGGTTTGAGCTTGAGACAAATGAATGCGTTTGAATTAAAGTTCGAGTCATGAACGGACCAAATCCGCTTACCGAGAACTATTACTTTGTGCTTATAATGCAATTAAATGGAAAAGTGCAAGCGAGCTGGACAAGAATGACGAAAATAATCCCCGAAGAAGGGGAACAAGAGGGACTAAGAACAAACACAAATCTCCAAACACAGCGAGGTGACTGGTGCGCGACCGAAAAACTCTGCCTGGTCCGGGTATCGAACCTGGGACATCTCTCCATTTTCACTGGAGCGTTCTACCAACTGAGCTAACCAGGGGTTAGACGTCAGTAGAGAAAACAGGTTTTCTCAGCTACCACCGGTCTAACAGCCAAGTGGGCCGTTAAAGAAAAAATATGTTATTCTTCGCAGTTACCCTTTAAGAGAACATTGTAAGTTGTTTAAAACGCAAGTGTCAAAGAAAGTCTGTTTTTTAGCGATTACAAAATTACGTAAATATAAGGAAAAATAATGTACATTTGTACTTGTACAGTTTAATTTCTCTATAACTTGTCAACGTGATTAAAGTAACAAAAAAATTCAAAAGCAGCAGGGGGCACCTTCTTTAGTGGGCGTTTGGTGAGTGTCGTCACTACGACTCCGAGCATCGTGGGTTCACCAATAGTCACTGAATGTTCCCAGAGTACCCAGTGGCATTCAGTCCGCTTACAGGAAGTCCATTCTGCAGAATCCAGATCTGATTGTCTGGTTTAGCCGGTGTGTGAAGTTATCAGTCGGGCATTATGAGGTTTTGCCCAAAATAACAAAAAACGTATATAAACATTTCGCGTTACCACGGGTAAGCACGAGTGTGAGCTCTGAGCACCGATGAGTTAGAGCCGAACGGAAGGCGCTTTGAATTGCTCTGGTTTTTCTGCTTTATATCATCTAGCCGTTAATCTGGTTCGCCAAAGAAGATTGTCGGCTCGTTTGCTCGCTGCGGTTGCGCTGGTGCTGTGTTTCAAATTCTACGCTTCAGGCGATAAGCCCAAGATTTGACTTCGATGTGTTTCAAGCTGAGAGATAGAGAGAGACAAACAGAAAGACGAGACAAGACAGCCAGGAGCAACACGCGCAACACTTGAAGGAAATAACTTAAGAAAAGAAAGATAATCCAGTCTCGCTAGAGTCGAGGAAATTCGATTGAAGAGATCGCACGAGAACGTACGCTACACTGTACCCTTCGACCGCACATGGCAACGCCATATTGGCGGTGGGTTTGAGAGCCACGGCTGCGCCGAGACTCGGTTCTGAAACAAATTAAAATGTTAAAAGGCGCGAACTAAAAGAGGACGACAAAAGACACACGTACGACAAGGACAAGCGCCAGAAGTGAAGCTTGGGAGTTTCAGTACTCGTTGAATATTCAGCTACTCTAGGTGCACCCACCCTTGCCTGGCTCTGCGCGGCCCTCCCATATCCGGAAAAAAGGACAACCTGATGGTAGCGCTGGGCCCAAGGAAGGTTCGAACACTTCGCCCCCCCCCCCCCCCCCCGCCCCCTCCGAACCGGCAAGGCAATACACCACCTTGGCCTCCGCTTCTTGCGGAATGGTGTCCTGGTAAGGCCCGACCACGATGATCCAGTCAGTCGCCTTTCTTCTAATATCCCCTGTTCTCTTTCACTTTCCTCCTCTTCGCTTCTTTTAATTTTTATCTTCCTTTGGGGCAAGGACCAAACTTGGGTGCGTATGGATTTCCTTATTTAGAACCACACTTGGGCATGGTGTTTTGGCAAGCGCTGGTAAAGTAGCATTCTTAGAAAAGGCTTTTTTTTATGAGGTGTTACCTCTTCCTTTGTGGGGCGGAATGGTGGGTGGCGCATCAGAGCCACTGAAGTCCCCAGCAAACGAAAATACCTAATGCGCCTCTGAAAAGGGGTCACACCGAAGCAATTATACTATCTTCAACATCCTCAGCTCATAAAGGCGTCACTCGTTTTCTAGGGATGCACTCTGAACACGATGCTAAATCTCAAGGAAACCCTTCACCGTTCCTAGTCTCCAAGACTTTTGAAATCCTTATAGGCAAAAAGATCAAAGCCAGAAAAAACTATAATCTGGTGGCTTGGGGGCAGAACATCGCGGCCAGAGCGATGTCCTCCTAGAGTTTAACAATATCTAAAACTATATTTTTTTATACATGTTTAACTAAATTTTCTTATGGCTCATCTTAGCTTCCTGCATTGGAACTGTCAGGGTCTCCTCAAAACATTTACGATATTCACTTTCTTCTAGCGAGCTACGCCCAAATAGCTCTAGCATAATGTGATACTCATTTCATGTCCAATCATATGGAAGTTTTGAGAAACTATCATATTTTCCGCAAGGGCCGCCCATGTTCACATTCATCTGGCGGTGTTGTAATTGTAGTGCAGGTTGGAGTGGGATGTACTGGTGTCCCCCTTGACACTCCTTTCGAGGCTGTGGCTACGCGAAAATTCTTACTGACCGCCTCATTATGGTTGTTTTTCTGTATCTCCCAGCACACATTCCCAAACACGTGCATGACATACAGAACATTTTAACTCAACTTTCACAGCCGTTTATAATTTTAGGTAAATCTGATGCTGATTACTTCATGTAGGACAATGCACGAATTGATTCCCGTAGAGGGGTTATTGAGCTATCGCTATTGTTTTCAAATTTTTCTTTAAATAACAAATCACCAACATTCCTTAGTGCTGCACACAGCTCTTTCACCTGCATTAATTTTTCCATTTCATCACCATCATGGCTTCTTTGTTTTTATTAGAAGGTTTCAGATAATTCATTTGAGAGTAATAACTTCCCATATATTTTAGAGAGCTTTGTTGACCTCCCTTGAGTTCAGAAACGTATGCCTACTTGGAAACTAGACAAAGCGGTGTGGGAAAGTTTTAACCAAGTTGCTATATTCAGTGCTTCACTATCTGCCATTCTGTCCCCTGAGGAGGCTAGGACGTGTGGTATTAAACAGATAATTAATGCCGCCGATCAGTCTATCTCCCATACCTCCGGTAATTTACCAAAGAAACGCAAGCCGTGGTGGAACGAAGACTGTTCAACCACCACTACTAAACAAAATCGAGCATGGAAAGTTTTCCGGTGGTAGACAAATGTGAAGACCAAGATTAACTTTAAAAGGCGCAAAGCGCAAGCCCGCTAGACAGGAAAGCTGGCAAACAAGACAGCTTGGATTTGATATCTCTCCTCTGTAAGTACTTTTTGTACGGTTAAAGATGCTTGGGATTGCCTACGCAAACATCAAAGGCGACTACCGATGTTTTACCATTCCTGTATAAAACTTCCCCTGGGGTTTGTCAAAGATGTTGCCAATGTTCTCGTTCAGCGTTTCCAAGGTGAATTGAGCGATAGTATTCATAGTGCATATTTCTATCAATTAAAATTTCGCACAGGAAGTACCTCTATTCCAATGTTGGATACAAACTCGGTGCCATATAATGCGCCCTTTGGGAAGTGCGAGCTAAAACAAGCTTATGATTGAATTATTTTACTAAACTCCCAAGCCTGGGACAAAATGGGACGGACAAACACAAGGTGTCGAACACAGCTGAAATTTATTTGACAACAAAAGGGCTTAAATAGGAATCATATCCTACAAAAAACACTAGTGAGGAGAGAGAGCGAGAGAGAGAGAACTAGGGAATCTTGTGCCAAATGCAGTACAGAAAACTAACCTTTACAACAAAACTGAGAAGCAGTTACGTCTATTATACAACACACAAAAAAGACAAACATTTTTCGACACTGTTTACTCCGGCAGTGCCTCCAAAACAACTAAAAAGAAAGATGTTTCAAGGATCATTCAAAACGTACACTTTTTTGGTGAAAGCCGGAACTCTACAAAAGGAAGGACGCGAAAACCAAACGACGAGGAACCCTACACAAAGGGAACTGATTTGATAAAACTTGAAATCGGGTAAAATCAACCAAAACCTCCTAGGCCACAATGAAATGCTTGTTCTTATGCGCAAAGGCACCAAATTTGTAGGAATTGACGCTCCTTTAGCCACTTCACTGTTTTGTTCGCTGAGAGAGACAATCAGTCTGTTGCTACAGATATCTTACAAAATGTAGTGAGGACACTGACGCTCCTATGGTCATTGTTCACGAATTTTAAAAACTAGACGTGAAGGATGCTGATAGTTTCCAGTTTTATATTTAGGGTGCTAAGTATCTATAATTTACCGGATGTTTCATGCACTCCGAGAAATTTTCTATTGGTTTTAGCTAACATTCATCGTCCCATATATATTTTGCCAGAATACATCCAAGTTTCTTCCGGCTTTTCTAATCCAGCACCGTGTGGCCATTAACGCGCCATGCTCTCCCAATTTTTTTTTCCATAGTGAACGCATTATGTTAATTGCAAGTATCTTTGCTGGAGAGTTGTTTGCAGCATCGTTAGCAGACGATTGCATTAGACTGAAGAAAATGAAAAGGTAGAATATATTTGTAGACTTGCAGAGTGCAATTACTGCAATTATCTCCCTGAAAGACACCAAAAATACGCTCATAGCGCTTGTGCGTGTCAAGATTAATAGAACGTTGCGAAACGGATGCTGCATTGCATTTTGTTGGTTTCCAAGTCACGTGAGTATATTAAGTCACAAAAAAGCTGATGGGCTCGTGTCATCCTCCAGGGCCGGTTTGCTGATCTTGCGGCCGCGGCTGCGGCTGCGGCCAAGAGGGATTTTTCTGTCACGTGACCAGCTCCATGGGGACAAGGAAGTACCTAGCGTCCCTGCCTAATGGCGGACAAATCCTATCGCTTCAAGCACAAAAGCCTAATTTCGCTCGCAGAAACTGACTGGCGGGACTTTCAACTGGAGTCCAATTGACCGCCCCCTTATACTGTAGGAGCGGCAGATAAAGTTACGGCCAGGAAGGGTGAAAATTAGTCAAAATAAAGAAAAAAACACTCGAAATGAAAGTGGTGGCAGAATATTTATATACCTCCGCCAGCGCCGGTGTCTCGCGCCTTCTACTGTGGTCGAGAGGTTAGAGCGCCGGTACTTGCCGTCGCGGCGTGGACGTCCCGGGTTCAAATCGCGTCAGTAACTCTCTTTTTTTTCTATTTGACTGCACTCCCACTAAGAATGTAGACAAGGCCATATGAGCTCTATAAAATCATTGGGCGGGTAGTTCTGACTCACCAGTTCGTTGTTCATGACCTCGGAAGAGCGCATACATGTCCCTGGCTTCCTTTACCAACTTCCGCCACGCCTCCTGCATCTGCCGGACACTCCCATCTTCCCATGCCGTCTCTTCGTTCGCCAGGTAGCTGTGCTGCTGAATTTCTCTAGAATTTCTTGGTTCCGTTTTCCAACTGCTCTAATTATTTCCATATGTTGATCCAAAGTCATTTTAGGTGTTTGCGTTAGAGAGAGGGTCTGCGATGTCGACGCCTGATTCATTTTTGCATTCGGTTGCGATCGTCTGCTATTCTAACTAAAATTTAACAAGTAATGTGCTATATTACAAAACGATTGCAACAACAAAATGTAAAGGGTAAAAATATACCTTTTATCACATTCCATGCAAGTAAAAGTATGATCTCTTTTATTTTGGTTTTACTACTTTCTCAGACGTTTCTCTTGCTGCCTTGCCTGTAGGATTTCGCTCAATCAATGAATCCAGAGCTGCTATTCTTTTTTTTATTTTGCTTATTTTGTGAAAGTATTTTTTTTTAATTGTCACAACTGCAGTTTTTATTAGTACTAAACGGGCGTCTCCTGTTATTAAAAGGGGTCGTAGCAAGAGCGCTGTATATCTAAGAACACATAAAATTGTAGTTGCTGGGGAGAGGATGCTTGTTTCGGCTCCGCTTGTTTGAAAGCCATACCGATGTTGTTACCTTGGTTTCCTTTTAATGAACATTATGAAATGATTGTATTAGCGCGTTAACTTGCCTCGATCTTTTTTTTTTTTTTTCTTACCGATGTTTCGATTGAACAGGTGAGACTAACAGTAAACACCGTGTAAGGCGCAGTAGTGCAAGTGGATGGTTCGTAAAAAGGATCACAGTTAAGGAGTAAGACACGCGCAAAATACAAAAAAGAGGTTCCTGGCGCGATTTGAACCCTGAACTTTCACGCCGTGACGATATGTACCGGCGCTCTAACCTCTCGACCAATGCAGAGACGCGAGACGCCGGCGCTGGCGGAGGTATATAAATATTCTGTTACCGCTTTCATCTCGAGTTTTTTTTCTTTGTTTTGGCTCATTTTCACCCTTCCTGGCCGTAATTTTATCTGTCGCTCCTACAGTATAAGGTGGCGGTCAATTGGACTCCAGTTAAAAGTCCCCGCAGTCAGTTTCTGCGAGCGAAATTAGGCTTTTGTGCTTGAAGCGATCCGGATTTCTCCGCCATTTGGCAGGGACGCTAGGTACTTCCTTGTCCCCATGGAGCTGGTCACGTCACGAAAAAATCCCTCTTGGCCGCAGCCGCAGCCGCAAGATCGGCAAACCGGCCCAGGAATCTTCGGCAATAAACCTATCTCACGAGCCAATTTAACTACGCCACCGCTGCCGCTATGCATCGAGGGAACTTTAGTCTTTCTGAACGTGCGACAATTTCGCTGGAGCTCAGCGCGTGTGGAGCACAAGGCACCACGAGCCCTCTCGTGTACTGCCGTTTGCATCCCGTGAACTAAAGTTATGGCGGCGACACGCATGCCCCGAACGCGTGGTGAGATCGGTCTATTAGCTGCTCGATAGCTTACCAGGACGTCAAACGAGTCTTGAGGCCTCCAATTTTCGAAGGATGGCTGAGAAAGTGGGACAGAGTATCTTTAGTAAGCTTCACTTCCATAAGCTCATTTCTGGATTCCGGGAGAGTACCTCATTCGGGGATTGGTTCCATAGGGTCTTAATATGTTGTCTTCGGATAGACCATTCGCATATCGCCCACCAACGCCTCCTCTGGTGGGAACATGCACCACGCTGTGCAGCCTGCGGTCGTGCTGTGCAAATACTACAGAAATCAGGGGCTTGCTATGGTTTTGATGAAGAACGACGGTATTATTTTCCTGTCTTTTTCATATCGTATACTCGTTTTCCATATTATTTTACTGGAAAACAACCCTCTCATCTCAATTAATCGTGTACTTAGTTTTATTGCGATAGCAATAAAACTAAGCACTGGCAATTTACACCAGATCTATTACCACACATATCTGTCAGGTCACGGCATACTAAAATAATCTAATGTATTACGTAGTGCGGCGCACTTTAGCCTAAGATGCTTTCTCCGCCATAAAACCTTCGATCATTATCATCACCGAAATTTCAAAAAAGATCCGTCCAACAGTTGTCTCGTAAAAATCACAAAACAAATACTACATGTACTTTGTTTGAGGTTTTCAGAATGCGCTCCGTCGCTCCTAGGACATTGCGCATTCCATTCTTGTAAGAACGTATTGTTGCTGGCGTTCGCACGTCAAGAAACACGTCAACAAACGCGTCAACAAACACGTCATCAAACGCAGCGCCGCATTGTATTTCGCATTTTGTTGCAGCCGTGAGGCAAGATTCTTCGAACGGTCATGGCAAGGACTTTTTTTTTTTTCTTTTTCATTTTCGTACTCTTGCGAGCATACATTGTTTGTCATACTGTTGTGAATAAACCGACTGTGTGTGAGATGATGTACTGGCCGTTTATTTTTCTACATCTCTGTGCTTAAAACACGGGTGGTCAGGATGAAAATATTACACTAGGGCGTAAATGTCTTTCTAAAATAAATTTGAGAAAATATAGTATTGGTACTCAGAGATTTAAATGAGGCGTGAAGTAACCATTACGTGTAGGGAAGAGGGTGGCATGAGACTAGATACAGAAAATACACTATGGCACACTAACAAAAACGTTTATTTAGTTCGTTTTTCTTTTTTTTTAAGTTGACGATCAGCCAAAGCATGACTCCTATAGCTAGGCGTCCATTGGCATTTATGTTATTCTCTGTTCCTTATTATGTCAAACCACGCTCAGCGCTATGATCCGCCCAAGCCTATTAAGCAGCACCAAACGTGTGTCGTCACAGCGATGGTCGTCTTTGCGCTTTTACCGGCAAAAACAATTACGCATAAAGAATGCGCCGTGAGACTGAGCTTCTTTTTTAAACGCAAAGACTAGAGATGTTTTAATGCTGCGCTTCAGGGCGCTGCTTGCCACATCGGATAGTAACCTTGGCTGCAATGGGACAATGTGAATTGGAATACAGCTGTAAATATTACTCGCATTGTAGTTTATTGGATTCGGACCTCGCAATCTGTTCCAAGGTATCATGGCCGGGGCAATATCTAGTTTCCCGAGCATCTAATTTCCGGTTTTGAGAGCTGAATAAACGCATGCGCGCGAGGGAGCTGTTTTGAATAATGGACTGTATTCAGCTCAAAAATATAGCTACCCCGACTGGTTGGGCTTCTAAAATAAAATATAATTTTTTTTTGTGGGGCTATCAATCCCAACATTTACGGCCTATGTCTAATTGCGCGATCTCTCTGTAGTACACCAGAAAATAAAATAAAATTATTTTATTTTTTTAGTAATAAATAAAAGATTACGTTACCGCTATGAAAGCGAATTCCAATATGAACTCTTTATGGTCACTTAAAGGAGCGATGCAACAATTTTTGTACTTTGCGCAAATGCCGCTTAAAACGGATCCCTAACGTTAATGACCTATGAAACACGCGTTCGTTTTTCACCCCACGCAATAGAAGTCCCAGAAAAAAATTTAAGAAAAACCAGCAGCGTTCACCCCCTCAACTCGCAGCCAGAACAAGTGGCCACGTGATCTGGAGCCGATTATATGCCGCCAGTGTTGATCATAGCCACGCGCTGGGGTTGGCAAAGCGCAGGACACGCGCTGAGTTCCAGACATTGTTATGGCTCGGCTGTTGTCGTCGTTGCAGCAATTGGACACGGGTCACCACCCCAATGCTTCTCGAGCTAGCAATTATCACAAGCCCAAGTCGAGTGCCCACGCAATGCTCGGGTCCAATCTATGAACCGCATTCAAATATCGTCACTTGGGTGTACTGCGATCCCCGCGTTACGTCATCAAATTTTGCAAAGGAGAGATTGAATGAAAATGATCGCTTTTGTCTCTGAAATTACACCTCAACAAAGGAGTTTCTTGGCCAGTGGCGTTGCGTGCGAGTATTCTTGAGTGCCAGGTGTGCCAGTAAGCTCGTGTCAAGTGAAAAAAATTCCAATTGAATATCGTTGCACCGCTCCTTTAAACAGTATTCGTGCAACAAAAAAAAAAGGAAGTAAAAAGAAAGAAGTTCAGATCCGATTTGAATCCGTGTAAGTTTCTAAAAGAAAAGACAGGAACGAGGCGTGCTTTTTTGTCTTGTTTTACTCTCAGATAACTCCTGGAAAAATGTAAGTGTTGATTAAGAATTTCTGGGCTATAGGTGAGATATTTAGTCAGGTGAGTAAACGGCATTAGTAGAAAAAAACCTTCCTAGGAGCAAGTTTTGTAACACACTAACACGAAAGGTCCTAAGAGATTGTGCACGGCCGTGTTATTGTAGTCTTGATGAGCAATGCTGAAAAAACCTTATAATGCACAATAAAACCTAAAAACGTCCCCAGCAGCGCAGTTGTTAGCGCAGGACACCACTTTGTTGATCTGGCTGTTAAACCAGTTTTTAAATTATTTTACTCTAGTTTACCTAGAGCAGCAAGGGAGAAATATACAAAAGCAATACTCGTACACTATACACTAGAGAGAGAGAGAAACAACTTTATTGGAACACCATATCAAGAAGCCGCAGGATAGACGTTCACCAACCGCGGCTTCCCCCCCCAAAAAAATTGTGTTCTTGAAAAAAGAAGGAATGCAAGCGAGGTGGCTTTTCTTAGTTCTGGAAAGGATGCAGATGCACTGATCTTCACGCCAAGTCGAACGTCGGACGCTCGTTCGCTTCTTGTAGGGTCTTCGTGATTTCCGTCGCTATCTTATCCGCTCGGGAGACCACTTCGGCTTGGATATGTGGGTCTGAGCTTCGGAGAAGCACGGTCCAAGGGGGATCCAGCGGGTCCTCTTCTCCTTCTCGAAGGTGGGCGACGAAGTCCCGTAGAGTAGGCGAGGGAGGGTCGAAGGGACATTCCCAAAACAAGTGTGCGATGATGGCCTTGGTCGGGCCAGTCCCCCCGTCGGCGGTGTCTGGTGGCGGGCAGCGGGCGCACTTCCCGTCGAAGACGGTGGGATAGATATGCCGCAGAAAGGCCGGGCTGGGGAGGGTATTTGTTTGCAGCTGTCTCCACCTCAGGGCCTGGGACTTGGTGAGACTTTTGTCGGGTGGTGGATACACTCTGCGCTCTAAGCGGTAGTGTTGTAAGATCTCTTGAAACACCGTCAAGCAGTCCTTGGACATCGAAAGGTGGTGGGACGCCGCCTCGTCGACGCCGCTAAGGGAACTTGGCAGCGTGCCGGCCGGCATTGGGAGGGAAGTTGCTCGAGTTGCCGTTGCGCGTGCCGTTTTGTTCCCCTCGTGAATCGAGTGAGCAGGGACCCACACCAGACGGTGCCTGGTGCGGTCGGAGCCGGGCTTGAAGGATCGAAGTATGCGTTCTGTTACCGCGCACACCCTGCCTCTGGCGAAGTTGCGGACTGCCGTCTTGGAGTCGCTGGTAATCGTCGTTGAGAGGGGGCCCGCGTGGACCAGGGCCAGCGCAACGGCCGCCTCTTCCGCCACTGCAGTGGCTTCGGTGGTCACGGAGGCCTGGGCGACCGTGGATTCGTCGCTGTTTACCACGGCGATCGCGAAACAAGCGTTACGAGATGCGCCGCCCGGATACAGTGCAGCGTCCACGTGAAGGACGCCAGAGTTGTTACAATGCTGTTTGTTGAGGGCTTCAGCTCTCGCCTTTCTCCGCTCTTCGTGATGTTGAGGGTGCATATTCCGCGGTACCGGGCGGACTTCCAAGACTTTCCTAATCGTCTTCGGAACGTCGACCGGGGCCTCTTGCAGAGGTTCCGGCTCAATGCCCAGCCTGTTCAGGACGGCGCGCCCGGTAGGCGTCTTGGAGAGGCGCACGATTTGAGAGCTCCGGTGCGCCTCGACGAGTTCGGACACCGTGTTGTGTATTCCAAGTTGCATGAGGCGGTCCGTAGACGTGGCCATTGGGAGTCCGAGGGCCAACTTGTACACTTGTCTTATGATGGAATCGAGCTTCTTCTTGTCGGTTGTCGTGAGTCGCATGTAGGGTACCGCGTAGAAAACGCGGCTGACGACAAATGCGTGCACTATGCGGCAAACGTCGCCCTCCTTGACCCCGCCTCGCTTTTTGGCGATACGTCTAATGAGACGCGCCGTGCTCTTGGCCGTCTTGCCAATTCGAAGAATGCCGTCTGCGTTTGACAAATTCTTTCTTAGGTGCATACCGAGAACTCTGACCGAGTCGCTTTCAGAGATGCGATTGCCGTTGACCAGAACTTGAACTTCGTCCTGGAAAATGCGCTCGTGGTAGCCCCTCTTCGCAAGGAGTTCCGACTTGGCATGGGAGCACTCGAGGCCGACGGATCTGGCATAGTCTACTACGACATCAGCGGCCGTCTGGAGCGCGCTTTGGACTTGTAATACGTGGCCCTCAGTCCAAAGAGTAATGTCATCTGCGTAAAGCGAATGATGTAGGCCGGGGATAACGGTCAGCTTTTCTGGCAGGTCCATCATTGCGAAGTTGAACAAGAGGAACGAGAGTACTGCCCCTTGGCGCGTACCTCGTCCCACGCAGGCTCGAAAGGTCGGCGAGACGTCCTCTCCCAGGCGAATCTCTGCAGTGCGTCCCGTGAGAAAGGACTTCACGTACGCAAAGGTGCGGAGCCCGAGGTGCAGCCGAGAAATCCGGTTGAGAATGGCTTCGTGCTTCACGTTCTGAAACGCTTTCTGGAGGTCGAGGGCCAGCAAGGCTTGCATTCCCCTCTTCTTCTCGACGATATCCTGTGAGAGTTGCAGGAACACGTCCTGGGTAGAGAGGTGCGTTCGGAAACCGAACGAGGTGTGCGGTAGAAGGTCGCTGTCTTCCACGTAGGCTTGAAGTCTGTTGAGAATGACGTGCTCGAGCAACTTGCCCAGGCAAGATGTAAGAGAAAACGGCCTGAGATTGGAGACCGAAAGCTCTTTTCCGGGCTTCGGAATGAAAGTGACGACGGCGTGCTTCCATGTAGAGGGCACCGATCCCGCTCGCCACACCTCGTTGAAGAGGGCCGTTAGGGCCGTCACCGAACGGTCGTCCAAGTTCCGGAGCATCTTGTTCGTAATCCTGTCGGAGCCCGGCGCCGATATGGCGCGCAGTTGTTCCATCGCGTTCCGAACCTCGGCCTCGATTATATCATCGTCGAGCTCGGGGTTTGGTGACCCGGTGTACGAGAAAAAGGCCTCTTCATGCTCTGTGGAAACAGGAAGGTAGGTGTTTCGGAGTTCCTCCATAAGGTCAGCCGTACTGCCCCCGTGTGAGTGTAGGACCTTGGAGAGGTCGGTCCGCTGCGCCGTTTTGGTAGTCGTGGGATCCATCAAGTGTCTAAGCAGCGACCCAGTGTCCTTGCGATGGAGGTTGCCGTTGAGACCGTCACACACCTGTCCCCATTGCTGCCGATCTAGCTGGTCCGCATAAATCTCGATATCTCTTTCCAGCCGAGCTATGCGCCTGCGGAGCTTTCCGTTTCTTCTCGCCTGTGTTTGCTATCTGGCCTGAAGACTGGGGTGAGCTTGCCACATGTGCCAGAGTTTGGAGTCGCTGACCCCCAGGTCGAGGAGGCGTCGCTCTCGACGGTCACTAACTCCGCGCAGGATAGTAGGTCGTCGGTCAAACCGCGAAGGTCTTCAATGGTGGTCGGAGCCGACGCATTCCTGTTGCGGCGAAAAGCGTCCCAATCCGTGACCAGGACTTTGCGTTTTGCGGGGGCCGAGATTCCCTCGACCGGCACAAGCATCTCGAGAACATAGTGGTCGCTGCCAAGGGAAACGCCGGTGTTCGTCCACGACACTTCACCAATCTTTCTCGTCATGGAGAGGTCCGGCGACGTATTTCTGGAGACGGTGTTCCCAATGCGGGTCGGATAGCGAAAATCATTCAAGATGGTGTAGTCGTGCTGGTCTACACACTCCTGGATGGACGCGGCCTTAGGTAGAGTGTGTAGGTGCCCCCATTCAGCGTGGTTGGCATTGAAGTCGCCCACGACAAGCAAGGGTGTGCCTTTGACGACACGGAGAACTTCTGCGAGGATTATAGCCGCGGCCTTCGATTGATCCTTCGGGGGGCTGTAAACGTTAACTAGAAAGACGCGGCGCTGCTCCTTGCGTCTGGGCAGAACTTCGAGCAGGATGTGCGGCACGTTGTCAACTACGGGTTCGTGTTGGATCGTGGGTATGCCTCTTCGGACGAAAGTATGGACAGGTTTCGATGCGCGCGGCCCTCTCACTGCTGCCTCGACGGGGACCTCGAAGCGAACGTAACCCGACAAATGGACGCCATCGTGCGATTCTTGGAAGGCGAGAACATCAGGCATGTGCTCGGCGTTGCGAATATGGAGCTGCAGGTTTCCCCTCTTGCGACCGAGACCCCTGGAGTTCCACTGCCACACTCGCAGGGGTTGCTGCTGCCGTTGCCGGCGTCTAGCCATGTTGGAGCTGGAGTTTCCGTAGCTGTTCCTGGATAAGCGGGAGTGCTTGCAGGATCTGTGGTATCTGCTGTTGCATTTGGAGCATCTGTTGCTGCATCTGTTGCTGGGTGTGCCGGATTTCCTCGATCGCCTGTTCGAGAGCGGTCTGCCGGGATTCCATGCGTTGTGTGAATGCTTCCTGACGAGCTTCCAGCCGCTGCTCGAGGACCAGGACAGTCGCTGAGCTGACCACGCTGCAGGTGTCATCGTCTATTTCGACGTCTCTCTCTGTTAGTGGAGGTGGTGCAGCCTTGGTAGCCTGGCGCTTGCGAGGTTTCTTTTCCGGTAGCGGCCTCGGTTCCGAAAGCGGTTCCGGTATTACGTGGACAGGTGACGTTTCGGAGTTAAGCGGCTTATCCTGGATGTTGGCCGCGGGTGGCGCTGGGGGCGGAGGCCGCAGAAGCGTGGTTTGCGCTGAAGTGGCCGGTTTGGGGACGCACGCTTCCATTAAAGGGACACTGACACCCCCCAAAATTTGTTTTTTATTTTTTGCCAGGCGCTTTATTATGGTGTCGGAGGACTACCCAATTAATATTTTGCCACAGAGTAGCGAATTTCTTTAATAAAGCCAAAAGACGCAACTGCTCGAAACCGAAACCGAAACCCGACGGAGGTCGGAGAAGTGGAGAGAAGAGAGTGACTGGCGGAAGTCACGTGGCTACAACCGACCGTGCGGTTTTTTTTTTTTTTCTCCTCTCCGGTAGCAGACGACACGACATGCGGCGTGCGGGAACTGCTTGCCGTGCGATTCTTTCGCAGTTATGTTTGTTCCGCTCGTTGTTCTGTACTCCAAGATGGGTTGTTTTGTACATTAAGGAGTTCGAGATGAGTAGTGAGTGCCCGTGGTGAATTTCCATGATCGGCTCCGAAAAGAATAAACCCAAGATGTTGCGTGAAGAGCTGCTCATGTCCAGCATCCGAAAAAAAGTGGCATTGTGCGAAAGATCTTTCGGAAAGTTTCCGAAAGATCAACGGGATCGGGACCAATGGCTGGCTGCAATTCCTGTAGAACATTTACGGGCACCTCGGAAAGCGGACACTACCTGATTTATATGCTCCTTGCATTTTGTGGAAAGTGATTACATTGAGTTCGCAGGCGTCAAAACGGAAATCCCATACCGTTTAATTCAGCGAAGTATCGTCCACAACATTTGCTTAATTTTTTTTTGTTCGTTTCTTCAGTGATGATTGTAAAAAAAAAGAAAAAGATATGTAAACATCGAAAAATGTTTAAAAAAAAAAAAATTCACGGAGGATCGAACCCGGTCCTACCGCGTGTGAAGCGGACGTCTTTCCCACTGAGCTACTGGTTTTTTTTTTTCTTTATTGTTGAGCTACTGGGTCATCTCGTTTCTGGTGGATCTCTTTCCTTAGTAATAATTCATCCGGTAAACTGTAAGTTGGAAAGTTTGCTGTCGATTTTTCTCTAGCAAAAGCACTCCCGGGTCGAGGTCGGGAAGCACCACGCTTTGGGGACATTCGCACCTAGTAAAGAAATCGTACGCGTGCATATTCAACTCGAAGTAGACACGTCGTGCTTGACGTTTGCGCGAGCGTTGTCTTCAGCCACGAGAAGGGAGCGACGGCTCGGCGACGTCTTCGTGCAAATCGGCTTGGTGGCCGGGCGTGTCGTACGGGATGAATACCAATTATTTTGATCAGTCCCAAATTTCTCTTTTATCGGTAGACAGAATTCGCCGGTACCGCGAACGACAGTTCTGAAATTGAGGTCCCACGCCCGTCGTCTGCTGCCATCGCCGTCCCCGCGAGTCCCACGATACGCGAAACGACGAACGCACAGAATGCTTCCGGTTGTCTGTGGAACTTTTTTTTTCAATCAACGTAATTACAGCTTTTTAGAAGCCACAAAAAATGGGTTTCATATTTTTTTCTATTTTTAATATTGAGTGTGTGCCTTCAGTGACCCACGACTTTGATTAAATTTGGTGGTCGCATCGATATCTTAGAAAACGGCCCGTGACCGGGAAAAAGAGAGTGAGCGAGACTCGAACCGGCCAATTCTTGATCGGCGGTTTTCGGGCGGAAAGAAACCGAATTTCGAGCCGCAAATTCTGTTCTGGGTAGTTGAGCTCTCATATGTCACGTATAACTAGAAACCTCGGCGAGCATAAACACCCTGTCAGTGTCCCTTTAAGCGCCATACGCACATTCGCGTTTGAACGCGTGTGAGTGCGTTGCGGAGTCCTTGCGGCCAGGCGCGGTCGCTTGCGGACCGACGCGCGCCTTCCCGCAACGCTCGGTAGCGCGACGCAAGCGAGTAGAGACTCGTTCGACTCTCCGAAGCGTTGCGGTGCGTTCGGGCGCGTTCGACCAATCAGAAGCCGAAAGAGGAGAGGGGGTGACGTGTTCGCTCCGGCCGACTCGGCGAGACGTATCCGGTTCGCCGGTCGCAGTGCTTGCTTTTTCGTTTTGGGGAGCGGTAGGGACTGTATTTTCCAAGGCTGCGATGGTTCAAGCTTGACAAAACGTCGGGGAAGCCGGCGAGATTGTCCCAAGATCGAACGCTTCGACGCTGTCGCCGTGCGCCGCCATGTTGCCTTGGATTTCGCTTACTATTGGTGAGCCACTAGCGACGATAGCGCGTTCTTATTGGCTCTTGACTGCGGTTGACTGCGTGTCAACGCAACTGTGCGTACAAGTTTGGCGCAAGCGGTCTTCGCAACGCAACGCGTCCGCTTGCCGCTACGGAACGCACCGCGCTCAAACGCGAATGTGCGTATGGGCCTTTAGTTGTCGTTGAAGGTCGGAGATCTGCCGTCTTAGTTCCTTGACGGGCGCGGACTCAGCACCGGCTGCAGATGCAGACGCCCACGCCGTCCTGTCTTCCTTGGGCTTGCGATTCTTCGAGAAACTTCGATTCCTGGAAGCGCTTCGGCCTCTGCCCTCTAGGGGAGGAAAAGAGACCGAGCGGCTGCGTGCTCGAGAGTCTCGCTCTCCGCCATTGCTGTCTCGCGAGCGGGACCTGCGGGACCGCCGTCGTTGCTTCTCAGGTTCCGTCGGCGCCGGTCCGCGATCCTCAGGGCGGCGAACATAGCGATGTGAGCATTCTTTGGAGGCCTTGATGTGCCTGCCCCCGCAAATGGTGCACAGGGGCTGGTACTCGTAGTGCGAGCCATCTTCGTTTTGTGACGGGTGTTGGGCTCCGCAGCGGTGGCACCTGCTCTAGGGGTGGCATGGGACACACGTCGGCCCGGTGACCAGTTCGTCTACAGTTGACGCACGCCTCGATTCTATCTCAGTACGGGAAACAGGCGAGTGTGAACCCATTGAAGTAGAAGTATGTCGGGAGCCTCTTGCCTCGTATGGTAACCAGTAGCGCTCATGACTCGCCCATGCGTCGAGCTGCGAGTACCTGCCATTGCGGGTTCTGCTCTATGCAGCTGAGCAGGGTGTTTTCCGCATCCTCGGTTCCTTCGAAGGAGAGGGCCTTCGGTACGACTATTCGCGTCGAGTCGCTTCGAGTGGCCATGTGAGTCGTGACCTCGTGCGTCTTACCACCCATCACCAGTGACCGAATTTGCAGATAGGCTAGCTGCCTGTCCTCGTCCGGCGTGCTGACCGTAATCGTGTTACTGCGCGGGTTGATGCGAGACTTGTCGAGGGAGCAGATTTCGCGCGGCGACAGGCCGATCTGCGAGACAACGGCTGACAGTACGTCGGCTGCCGAAACTTGGGCAAAGTCGAGTTTCCGGGGTCGGAACGTGACTTTAAACCCCATAAGAAGAGGAGGAAGAGGGATCGTCCTCTTACCCTTCCGTCTCTTGGCTGCGGTGGGCCGCTTCTTGACGGCAGGAGCCGAGGCAGCCCCGCCATCCTGTTTCTTCGGTACGGCGGCTTCGTTCTTCACAGCCCGGGCCGCCATGGATTCTTTCACGGTGCGGTTAATATTACCGCGGACGATCGTCGTCCATCCTTCATCGGTAGGCTGGCTCTTGGTGATCTCAGAGCTTGCAGTATCACTCAACGGAGCTGTATCCATACGCACCCGGCGGAGGGCAGCGCACGCACGCCGCCGATGCTTTCCCGGCGTGAAGTAGGCTTAGCTCCCTCCCGCAACGTGCGGGAGGGAGGTTTGGGCGAAACAAGTCCAAAAACACGCCTACACCATGCACAAAAGGGTCCACAGGGTACGCTCACCATGCCGAAAAGACAGGTAGTAAGAAAAAGCTCGAAGAAACCGAAGAAAAGGTCAGAAAAGGGCCAAAAAGCGGGAGCTCGACGCGACGCGTCCACCCCGATCGGCCGCTCGTGGCGCCCCCCTACACTATACACTAAACAATCTAAATAAGTGACAAAGCGCAAGAAAAAGCGAGCACTACATAGGGAGCCTAGGAGATTAATTTCTAGGCTGCTTTTGCATATGTTGATTTGAGTTGTCTCTGGTAGCCTTGTATGAGTGCTGCGTTTTGATCTCCAGTTGCAATCTCATCACGATGCCTTCTAATATCACATTAATAGCGTCCCTCCGCCAATGTCGGTCGCTCGCGCGCCATCCCAAAGGATAAAAAGCACCGTACTGTAGCAGATAACGAAACTACATCAACCACTCCATAATTTTTTGGCATACATTTCAATATATGAAAAAATGTTTTTACCCCAACTATGACTGGAATGGGAAGGTGGGAGATCATTCTTTGAACTCTTAGGTAGTTCGAAAAATAATGAAGTTTGTGGGAACCGCAGTTGTAGCAACACCAGAAGGTGTTGGCAAATTAACAGCACGAAATATAAGAATGAGTAGTTTTAGAGCATTGGCTCCTACGCTGGGGGGCACCTAAGTCATAGGCGGACACGAGCTCAGCGACACTCGCGCTGTCGGCCCAGCATGACATGCTTGCTTTTCTCGCTTGCAGCGCCAATGTGGTTAACACGCGAAATCAATAAATTGAAAAATATAAACACATATTATATTTGCGCTTAACAAACACTTGTTGTGCTTGCGTCAGAGATATATTTGGGAATTTAAAACCACATTTACCCGTTTATGAACAATCAATAAACGTTTTGATACAAGACCAAATTTATACGATTTTGTCTTTATCCTTTTCACGAGAGCCTTTTCTCTCTCTCTCTTGTAGCTCGCTTTTTGTACAGAACCCGTTGTACAATGCACAGACATTCAGACGTGCTGTTTTCGAGCACATGGCTCGTGTCAAGTTTTTTCCTTCTGACATTTTGAGAGAATCGCTATACACCTTTTCCTCAAGGGCGCAGCCATCTTAAATGTCCTCACTTCTGGTATAGGGTAAAACATAGTTTTGATCTCTCAACACCGGTGGAAAGTCTTTACGAAAAATGCGGGATTGTCACACATTCTTGTTTTGCTTCACGTATATATTCTCGTATATTCCAGGTTGAAATGTGTTATTATTTTTTTGTCCCTCATACGAGATACGGAACGCACGTGACTGAGAACGACAGGAAACAGAAAACATCTTCGTTCATCCTTAAGCTGAGCCTGCAGCCAATGCCGCAAACACAAGCACAAGAGCTCGGGGTCGCTGATTTCAACAGTTCTTCCGCAGGTCGAGCGCTCGTGCTAGAAATGCACGTTTCAAAGCCGGGAGCGCGGGCTAGATCGCTCTTGTAGGTTTGGGTGTGGTGTCAGCTTAAGGGGGAAAAGAGTATAGACGCTTTGCAGCAGCTGTGCATGGACGCCGCCATAACTGACCTTCAGTTTTTGTTTCCTCTTATTTCGTTTATTTCAAATCACCATTACCATAGCAGGCCAGTTTATTGCCATATTAGATTTAACTGGGTCCTTTTCTAAAGCATCGGCCTTTGTAGAGGATCGTCAACTACTGTTTCAGTTGCTCGGCATCTCGGTAAGACAAGAGAAGGTCACAATGGCGGCTGTAATTTGGCGCGTGTCTAAAGCGTCTATAGACCATGCTGGGGGAGCCACTGAATGTCCCCAAAGTACCGAATTCGATTCAATCCGCTTAGCGGAAGTCAATCCCGCAAAAGCCAGTTCTGATTGGCTGCTTTAGCCCATGACGGAAGTTATCAGTCGGTCATTTTGTGGATTAGCCCCGAAAAACAAAAACGTATATAGAACGATTTCCGCGCGTTACCACGGCTATGGCGGGCAGGCACGCGTGCTCTGGGCATCGATGAGCTAAGACCATCGGGAAGGGGCATTGATTTTCTCTAGATATTTTTTACATCAAATAACCGCTAATGTGGTTCGCCGAAAAAGAATGCCAGCTCGTTCGCTCGCTCTAGTTGCGCTAATGCTGTGTTTCAAACTTTACGCCTCAGACACTAAAGGCCCGTTCACACATGCAGCGGAGCGCTACAAGGGTAGCGCTAACCTCGCGCTAAGCGCGTGCGGACGGCAGCGTCTACCAGCCTTGTGTCCTACTGTCAAAACTGTTGCTCATAGCAGACGGTAAGTAGCGGACGACACGTGAGAAGCGCTACATTAGCGCTTCGCTGCATGTGTGAACCGGCCTTTCGCCCAACACTCAACTTCGATGTGTTTCGAGGCGAGAGGGAAAGACGAGACAACGAGGAACAAGTCACGCATCACTCGGAACGAAATAAACAACTTTGTTAAAAACAAACCTGTGTCGCCACAGGCCAGGAACGTGGATTGAAGAGCTCACACGAAAAGGAATGCTACACTGTACGTGCTCCGCTTCGAGCGCATACGGCAGCGCCATAATGGGGATCAAGACTCTGCGCCCGACTTGGCTCTGAAGCGAAGCTTGAGAGCTTCAGTACTCTGGGAACATTGAATTACTCTAGACCGTGCTTTACGCATTCCTTTTCTTTTTGTCTTCTTCCGTGTGCGAAGTCGCGTCAAGATAGCTAGTGGGATTCCCGAGGCAATGCTATGTCAACAATTACCGCGTATCTTCAGGCTTAAGATTGGCCAGAATGAGACGACGATCTAAAAGACAGGCGAAATGATCACTCATATTTTGTGATTTAAGCGAGATAAGGCAAGCCGAAAGCCTGCTGCACCTTTCATTGCCGATGAATGTGCCTATTAGTGCAGCGATCACGACGGATTTATTCTTTAGAGAGCGAAGCAGGGCGACGCCATGTTTGCCCTAGACGCCCCAGCGACAGCGCTAACCCAAAAAGCAGTTAGAATTCAACGCATGCACGTGAGCCTTTATATTTTGGGACCCCCGAGCCTAGGGAACACTTATTCTAAAACTCCGTAACAAGCATGATAGGCTTTTGATTTATAAGTATTTGTTTAATCTTCTCCACTTCCTCGATGAGGGTGTCAGAGTTTTAGGAAATAATTTTCTCGGTGCTTTGAGAATTCTATAGGTTATGCTCGCCAGCTGACTGGGAATCTTCCTACCGAAACAAAGGAGGGGCAGCAGAAGACAAAGTATAATGCGCTGGTGGGTGTAGTTGCACGTCACCGTCAGTAAAAGCACATTCCTTCAAGAAATGAGGGGGGGGGGGGGGGGGAAGGGAGGTCGACATGCCCCTTGAGTGACTTGATCAAAGTCAGGAATCAAGTATCTCGCAGGATTAACAGAAGAGTCATTTGAAGGACATGCCTTTCTTTATCCTTCCCGTCCTTGTGCGAGCTTGTTTGCCATTCCCTGGTGCATTAACCCTGATGCGCGTGCTAGCTCTGACGGAGCCACTCTTCACCACATATATTATGGTTAAGGCAGACCAAGTATGCTATCTCAAACTTTTACAATGTATACATAATAAAAGTGAAAACATTACACCACCAGTTGAAGCCGCTAAGGTGTCTTTCGGAGTATAGAATTATTTATTTATTTATTTATTCAATACTTCAACCTCATTGCAGGGTGGACACTGTGGCACAATAAAATACACCAAAAGTAGATGACAGTATAATGACACGCTGCAAACTATATCCTGATCACTAAGCCGGTTAGCACAAGTCACTGTGATTCACTTATAGAAAACATTTCGAAACGCCGTTGAATAGTTGACAAATACGTATTTTCATCACACTAACAAAAAATAAAAATAAATAGGTATAAACGCAATATTTATCTGTGCCCTTAGTGACGTGATCGCCTATCAATGTCTAAAAAGAGGAAAGACAGAAAGTAAGAATTCGATCGTCATCAACACACAGAACTTCAAAACCCTTATTTGATTTATTGTCAGCTCGGGAAGATAAATGTGATGGTTATCTTTTTATTGTTAGTCTGTTTCTTTTTTTTTTTAAGTTGTGATAGGAAGGTTGCCAGAGGATTACTGCCTACAAATTCTTGGCCGAGGCAGTTCCATTCACTAATTGTACTAGGAAAGTATGCTTTCGCGAAGACATCGTTATGTCTGGAATGTTCATTCAATGAAAGGGAGTGAGAACGTCTTGTAACGCGCGGTTGAAAATATTAAATGTAGTCACTTTATTTATTTTCACTGGTTATTTACTAGTAAGTAAAGAAATTTAAGTCGTTCCCGCTGACGTCTCAAACTGGGGATTTTAAAATTGGCAACTGCCATTATGGCGGTTGGTGATATCGACCAGCTATACGCACTGTACACAGTCGTGCTGCCTTTCGCTAAATACGCTCCAGTTTAGCTTTGGCTGTTGCAGTGTAAGGGTCCCAGACTATTGCCGCGTACTCAAGAGGGGCCGTATATACGTTTTAAACGTGAGAAGTCTTCTAAAGATGGACAGTCTCTAAGAAATCGCCTTAAGTATCCCAGTTTCTTAATTAAATGCTTTCTTGGTAATATAGTCTGTGTGGTGTTTCCACCTCATATCGCTTTTAAGCATAACTCATGCTTGTAAGCATAACGCTTGTAAGCATAGCATAATCATATCTTGTAAGATTAATAGATGGACTGAATGAACGGCAGCAGAGCCGTATATGTAGAGAGTTTGGTCAATGGGAGGCGCGGGCAGAGCCAGGGCGTCCGGCAGATTCGGAAAGAGGGCTTGGCATGCTCTCTTGACCAACCAGAAGCCGAAAAGAATCCCCTAGCGGTGGTAGCGAGAAATAGTTCTGAGCCGATCCATCATCGAAGGTCTCTGTTCGTATCTGGTTTTAATAAGTGCGTAAGAGGGAAGTGTAGTAACTCTTTGTGGTTGAAAATAGGGTACACGTGTTGTTTCATCATGATCATGCAGAAAGATGTAAGAAACGAATGCGCCGCTCAACTCTGTTTTGCGCGGACAGAGTGTGACCGCTCTGACGGCAGATTCCCGGCGCTCGGCGTTTGGCGTAAGGATTATGTCGATATTTCCGCTAGTCGCACTCTTCCACCATCATTTTAGATGAGTGTGATTGAAACATCACGTGTACCATATTTTCAGCCATCGAGAGTTACTCCAATGCAGTTATCAGGTTTGTTTCTTGCGACCACCGCCAGGGTATCATTTCCGGCTTCTGGATGGTCACATTCGAATTTCTGAAGACGCCCTGGAACACGCCCAGCCCGCTTTGGGCCAATGGCGTCGCTTCATTTGTCTCCTATACTTCCCAACGAATGGCCAAACTCTCTACATATACGGCTCTGAACGGCAGAAGTGCGAGCGCGCACCGTAGAGTTCGCATAGCCGTTTCGTATTAGACCGAGTAAAACACAGCGGACGAAAATTCCATTGCGCTTTGGAACCAATGAGGGTGTGCAAGGTACAGAGAATTTTGTGAACCTGTTAAACACTGTTATTGGACACAAACTAGGACTGCTTTGTGCTAATTTAAGCATACTTTAAAATCGCGCGCCCAAGTTTGATTTTGCTTTTGATATTTATTTGAACTCATAAGAGCCTAGGTGCCGCAGAAAGGCGAGACGCTCATACCGTGAACGTCTGGAGCGCCGTGTCTAACGATAAAAAACGGTATTGTACAGATGACTATAAAAAAATAAAAAAATGTTGTGATGATGGTTTGAAATCCAGGTAACGACGAAACTGGATGTGTATGCATGGACCGCTCCCTGTCGTTGGTGGGGCTGCCTAAACCTCTTCTGCAATATTATTGGACACAAATCAAAATGGCCTTGTGGTCACTGAATAACATTTCCAACATCGCACTCTAGAGTTTAAAACGTGTAGCTCCACCTAATTTCACTTATCGCCCGAAAAGCTTTCTGGCAGAATTAGCAAAAACGCTTTGTGTTTATTGTTTCCATTACCAGCCCAGCAGTCTTATGCTTGTTTCAGCGTGCTGTCAAAATGGCACGTGACGAAGTAATGTCACGTGACGACGTATTGTCACGTGACGTTTGAATTGTATGTGAGGTCATAGTGTCACGTGGAGTCATGACATCACGTGACACACGGTGTCACCTGACACGTGACATCACTCCGAAACGAGACTTGACACGACAATGTCACGTCATGGTGTCAGCTGACGCCGGGTGTCAGGTGACGTGTTAGTGCAATTATTGCCAAGTTCCAGGCGAGCTGGACAGAATAAACGATCGTTCATTCTCTACAGCTTGCCTGCAACTTTGAATTAATTTTATTAACAACGTAGCCTTTAAGTGCTGGCGGTTCACCCTTACTGGTATTAGACTGGTGGCAGCTGATAGATCTCGTTTGTTCTCTTGACGTCTAACTCCTGGTTAGCTCATGCAACAAAGAAAAGAAAAACTCCTGGTTAGCTCACTTGGTAGAGCACTTCACTGGAAATGGAAAGGTCCCTGGTTCGATACCAGGAGCAGGATTTTTTTTAGCGCGCACCAGTCCCCTACCTGTGTTTGAAGATTTGTTTTTTTTTTCTTTGGGCGTTGGGAAGAAAATAGACATATAATCATTTTCTCCCGACCGCTTTTTTTTGTTTTGTTCTTTGTTTCGTAGCGCGTCAATGCGCGTCTCCCAGTCCGAGCTATTTTTCATTGACAGAGCTGCGATGGCATTTTGTTATCGGCTCTTTCTTTGCATTTCTACAAGGAGCGCGTGCAGTGGCCATCGGGTACTTCAGAAACCCGTATAGATAAAGCGGGCTATTAACGCTTTAGCGTAGCTCTCCAATAAAGTTATACAAAATCGGTCGCCTAGCTCTGTGAAAACGTCTCCACTTCGCACGCACCGGACCCATGTTCGGTTTCTGCGGGTGGAAGACGTTATTTTTCAAGGATTTGCAAACATCGACGACGGACGCTCTACACCCTACTAAGTCAACTACAACACAAACAACGTCAACATCAACAATGGACGTCAGTTCCAGTGGTCGGGAGAGACCATTTGAGCTATCGCTTTAATATACTCTACACCACACCAACCGGCAGCCTCACTAAGCTTTGTACAGTACACCAGTAGTCAAAATACTTCTCATCGGTTACCTTTAACGTGTGCAGAGTTTTTGTTGATCAAGCTAAGTTCCGAGCGATAAGCGTTTATGTTCAGCTTGTTTCGCGATGTCTGGCGCTTTTTTATTTTCTCTAAAGCCTGCTGCAATATAAACCCGATAATGTTTTTTTCCTTCTTTGTGGGGATTTTAATTGCGTTACAGATTCGTCACGAGACGTTCGCGGGCCTGATCCTGAAAGGCGTACCTCTAACCCCCGGGAGCTGGTTCAGCTTGTCGAACTTTCCGACCTGAGTGATGCCTTGGCTGAAGCACACGGCGCCACGCGCCACGTACAAGCCCACGTGGTCGTGGGGCGCGTCTTTAAGCGAGTTGAACCGCGTTTATCTTCACGAGCACTTTACATCATGTTTCCTCCGCTGCTATAGGTCCTTTTGTTTCCACCAGATGCTGGCTATGTTTCGGATCGCCGTCCACGTTCTACGGTTTTTGATGTATCATTTTGTTGTTATCCCCGCGGGGACACTTGGTGATTGGACATCTCGCTTCTGAGGGTGAGATGTCACCCTCAGTCTAGGCGTCGGGCGACGGAGGCCCTCAAAAAGGTTCCTCGCCGCACATGCATTGTGCAGCATGGCGGGACGCCGTACCTGGCGGATCTTCGCGATCGCCACCACCGTCTTCTCAGAATGTCTTTCCGACGTTCTGCGGAGCAGCGACTTCGTGACCAGCCGGTAGACGACCCAGAGGTGCCCCGCCGCCTCCGCGCCGCACTTTTCGGGGAGGACGGGCCATAGCACGCGCGTCCCAAATGTCCGCCTCGCAGACGGTAGCGTCTCGCAGAACCCCCGTGACATCGCTGCGAGCTTCCCTCGCGCCGATGCATGAACTCTAGAAAAAGAAGGATGCAACGAACCAAATGACGAGGAACCCTACACAAAGCGAACTGATATTGATAAAATTTGAAAGAGGGTAAAATCAACCAAAACCTCCTAGGCCACAACGAAACGCTTGACCATATCCGCAAAGGCATCAAGTTTGTTGGAATTGACACTCCTTCAGCCAGTTCACTGCTCTGTTCGCTGGGAGAGACAATCAGTCGTTTGCGACAGATATCTTACGAAATGTAGTGAGTACACTGATGCTCCTACGGTTCTCGCTCACGAATTTGAAAAACTAAAGGTGAAACATGCTGATAATTTTTAGTTTTATATAAATGGCGCTAAGCATCTATAATTTAAAGGATGCTTCATGCACTCCGAGAGATGGTCTCTTGGTTTTAGCTAACCTTCATCGTTCAATCTATTTTGCCATAATACATCCAAGTTTCTTCCTACTTTTCAAACCCCACTCCGGCACCGTGTGGCCATTAACTTGACATGTTCTCCCAAAAATATTCCATAGTGAACGCATTAATTTAATTGCCAGTATCTTTACTGGAGAGTTGTATGCGCATCGTTAGCAGACGATTGCATTAGACTGAAGAGAATGAAAAGGTAGAATTTCTTTGTAGTCTTGCAAAGTGTAATTACTGCAATTATCTCCCTGAAAGGCACAATAAGTATGCTCATAGCGCTTGTGCATGTCAACATTAATAGAACATTGCGGAACGGATGCTGCATTGTATTTTGTAGGGTTCCAAGTCACGTGAGTTTATTAGGCAACAGGAAAGCTGATGGGATCGTCTCATCCTCCAGGAATCTTCGGCAATAGACCTATCTCACGAGCCAGTTTGACAACGCCACCGCTGCCCATATGCATCGAGGGAACTTCAGTCTTTCTGCACGTGCGACAATTTCGCTGGAGCTCTGCGCGTGTGCAGCACAAGACAGCACAAACACTCTCGTGTACTGCCGTTAGCCTCCCATGAACTAAAGTTATGGCGGCGACACGCATGCGCCGAACGCTTGGTGAGATCGGTCTATTAGCTGCTCGATAGCTTACCAGGACGTCAAACGAGTCTTGAGGCCTCCAATTTTCGAAGGATGGCTGAGAAAGTGGGACAGAGCATCTTATAGTAAGCTTCACTTCCCGAAGACCATTTCTGAATTCTGGGAGAGTACCCCATTCGGGAATTGGTTCCACAAGGTCTTAATATGTTGTCTTCGCATAGGCCATTCGCATATCGCCCACCAACGCCTCCTCTGGCGGTAACATGCACCGCGCTGTGCAGACTTCGGACGTGTTGTGTCCATCCTACATCAATTAGGGGCTTGCTCTGGTCTTGAGGAAAAACGACGGTATTATTTTTCTGTCTTTTTTTATATCTTATACTCGTTTTCCCTATTATTTTACTGGAAAAGAACCCTCTCATCTCAATTGCTCGTGCGCTTAGTTTTATTTCTAGCACTGGCCCATTACACCGGATCTATTACCCCTCATATCTGCCAGGTTACGACATACTGCAATAATATATTATATTACGCAGTGCTGTGCACTTTGGCCTAAGTTTCTTTTTGCGCCACAAAACCCTCGATCATTATCATCATCAAAATTTCAAAAAAAGATCTGTCCACAGCTATCGCGTAGAAATTACAAAACAAAAACTACATGTACTTTGTTTGAGGTTTTCAGAATTCGCTCCGTCGCTCCTAGGACACTGCGCATTCCATTCTTGGAAGAACGTATTGTTGCTGGAGTTCGCACGTCAAGAAACACGTCAACAAACGCAGCGCCGCATTGTATTTCGCATTTTGTTGCAGCCGTGAGGCAAGATTCATCGAACGGTCATGGCAAGGGCTTTTTTTCTTTTTCATTTTCGTTCTCGTGCGAACGTACATTGTTTGTTATTCTGTCGTGCAATAAACCGATTGTGTATGAGATGATGTATTTACCGTTTTTTTCTACATTTCTCTGCTTAAAACATGAGTGATCATAATTAAAATTAGGGATGCCGCGAACTTTTTTCGAATCGAAGTTTCGATGATCGAATCAAGCGGTTCGAAAGGTTCGAAAGATTTCGATTTTTCGAATTGTCTATATCGTAAAATTCGACGGAGGTCGAATTTTCGAACTTGTTAAGCTAAGAAGTTCGACGCTTTTCGAACCGTCGAACTTATTACGCTAAAAAATTCGATCTTTTTCGAACTTTCGAACTTATTGCGCTGCAAGGTTCGATGCTTGTCGAACTTTCGAACTTATTTATCAAGAAAATTCGAAAAGTTTCGAACTTTCGAATTTTGAAAAGTCAGAAGTTCGACGAACTTCGAACTGATAGGGTAAAAGTTCGACGTTCGTCGAACTTCGAAAGACCGGCGGACGGTTTCATTTGATTTCAAGTAGTGGGGTACATTCGTAATTTGTTTTCTGGAACTTTCACACGCGCTGCTGCGTTCCTTACGAAAGACAATGTCATTTATTTCAATGTTCTGGCATGCTTAGGTTTAAAGAAATAAATCCCCGAAGGGGCGAGGACGGACGACGGGTTTTTGACGATTATCGTTTGTGCCAGATTTGAAGCACGCTGCAGCCGGAGCTATTTTTGGTAGATATGTTATACTTTTTTTTTAAGAATGATCTATGTATAGCGTAGGTAAGTGCCGTCTTAAGATGTGATTATTGTTATTCAACGTGAGTTTCGAAGAAATGACCAAACATGTATCTGCATGCAATTATGACCTAAACTTGACATTTATTTTCGTCTAAGTTGTTTGAGGTATCGCATTTAAATTAACACCACAGACAGTACATATCATTGCCATCTGCAGAATACAAAATAATGTATTTAATGTTTTTTCACGTCAAGGAATAAATTAACTCATGGCAGAAGATTTCTAGTAGTGTTCAAGTTCAGCACGTCATTAAAAGAAAATTTTTTTTTTTTTTTCGCTTCACGTTCCTGGGACGTGTTTCTTTTAGCCTGTACACATTTTGGTAAAAGAAACTTGTTTCGAAGTTCTGAACCTCTGAATATGCAAGAATAGAACACTTCCGACGAATTCTTGATAGTTTTTTTTTTTTTTCTCCTGCTTTTTATTCCCGCATTTCTTCTTTTTTTTTTTCTTTTGTTACTATCGGCACAGGTGTTTAGGTCGAAAAGACAGCTTTGAACTTCCGAACCACTAAGCATGTGACGAGCAGTGCCTTCTGACAACGAGTTTCTAACAATGACCATCTACGCAACCTTTTATGCAGTGAAGAGCGACAGTAGCTATACATATGCATAAATAATTTCAGATTAAAATAAGCTCGACCACGCCCTCTTTCCCCGTATTGTTTTCTTTAACAGTCCGAAATACCTGCAAGGGGGAGAAGGAGGCTGAAGTCGTCCCCCCCCCCCCCCCCCCCCCGCTACCCTCTTTCCCCCCGTTTTTCCTCTTCCGACGCCACTTGTATGGTAGAACGCTCCTCGACCTCGAGTTGTGTCGGCTTTTGTGCTTTTTGCGGGGCGATTCCTCCGTCCCAGAAAATAAACCTCCAGTACAATTATAAACTTCACCGGATCGGATTACTACCAGCGTGCAAGGGGTGGCGAGCTAGTTTGCCAGGTCGCTTCAAGGTTTCTCTGAGCCTCAACCTCCTGCTCGCCCCTGGCCGTTTCGAACTGGATGAGTCTCGTAAAACAGTGTGTTCGTGCAATCACTACTGCGTGATAAAGACCCCCCCCCCCCTCCCCCCGGGGGGCTGGCGGTCACAATTCTGCACTGGCAAATATTCTAGCACGTCCGGGACACTCGTCGTCTCATTTAATTGCCTTACCAACTTCGCAGAATCTATATATGACACCCTAACTTTTCTAAACTTGATTTTGTGAAAACAAGTGAGTCGTGAAAACGTTATCTGAAACTGAAACTGTAGAAAAACTTGAAAATCGGACTTCAAACTTTGAAAACTTGGATCAAAAAAATTCAAAATCTTCAAAGTTTTTTTTTTGAATTTAGCGTTAAAAGAGAATCGAAACTTTCGAACTTTTCGAACTTTATGCCAAAAGAAATTCGAAATCTTCGAATTGTTCGAACTTCATGTCTATAAAAAATCGAAGCGTTCGAAGTTTTCGAATTTTTTTTACAAAGAATTTCGAAATCTTCGAATTTATCGAACCTGAAGTAAAAAAATATTCGAAATATTCGAATTCGAAATTTTAGAAACCGTGAAAGCTTCGAAATTTTCGAATTCGAAACTCCGCTGTGGACAAAAGTTGCGAATTTTTCGAAATCGAACCTCGGTCGGTACGAAAATATCGAAATTTTTCGAAATCGAACCTCAGTTCGCTTCGCAAATATCGAAACCTTTCGAAATCGAACCTAGGGTGGTTCGCGACATCCCTAATTAAAATATTACTCTAGGGCGTAAATGTCTTTGTAAAATAAATTACGGGAAAAATAGTATTGGTACTCAGAGATTTAAAGGAGTGAAGTAACCATAACGTGTAGGGACGAGAATGGCATGAGACTAGATACAGAAAATACACTATCGCACACTAACAAGAACGTTTATCTTATTCGTTTTTTCTTAAGTTGACGATAAGGTGACGATCAGCAAAAGCATGACACCTATAGCTTGGCGTCCACTGGCATTTAGGTTATTCTCTGTTCCTGATTAAGTCAAACCACGCTCAACGCTGTGGTCCGCCCAAGCCTATTAAGCAGCATCAAAAGTGTATCGTCACGGCGATGGTCGTCTTTTCGCTTTTACCGGCAAAGACAATTAAGCATAAAAAATGCGCCGTGAGACTGAGCTTCTTTTTTAAACGCAAAGACTAGACATGTTATAATGATGCGCTTAAGGGCGCTTCTTGCCACATCGGAAAGTAGAGTTGGCTGCAATGGGTGAATATGAATTGCAATAGATCTGTAAATATTATTCACATTGGAGTTTACTGAAGGCGGACTTTGCAATCTGTTCCAAGGTATCACGGCCGGGGCAATATCTAGTCTCCCGAACATCAAATTTCCGGTTTTGTGAGCTGAACAAACGCATACACGCTAGGGAACTGTTTTTAATAATGGACTGTATTTAGCTCGAAAATATAACGACCCCGACTGGGTGGGTTTTGAAAATAAAATATAATTTTTTTGAGGGGCTATCAATCCCAACATTCACGGCCTATGTCCACTTGCGCGATCTCTCTGTAGAACTATTTTCTTTTTTTAGAAATAAATAAAAGATTACATTACCACTGTGAAAGCAAATTCCAATAGGAACTCTTTATTGTCACTTAAACAGTATTCGTGCAAAAAATAAAGATGGAAAAATAAAGTTTTTCTTTTTTCAGATCCGATTTAAATCCGTCTAACTTTCCTAAAGAAAAGACCAGAACGAGATGAGCTTTTTTGTCTTGTTTTACTCTCACATAACTCCTGGAAAAATGTAAGTTTTGATTAGGAATTCCTGGGCTATAGGTGAGATCTTTAGTCAGGTGAGTAAACGGCATTAGTAGAAAGAAACTTTCCTAGGAGCACGTTTCGTAACACACTAACACAAAAGGATCTAAAAGATTGTGCACGGCCCCGTTATTGTAGTCTTGCTGAGCAATGCTGAAAAAACCTTGTAATACACAATAAAACCTAAAAACATCTCCAGCAGCGCAGTTGTTAGCGCAGTACACCACACTGCTGCTCAGGCTGTTAAATCAGTTATCGAAATTTGATTTCTATTGAAATTGGTTTATTTTATTTTTAAATTATTTTACTCTAGTTTAGCTAGAGTGGCAAGGGAGAAATATACAAAAGCAATACTCGTACAATATACACTAAACAATCTAAATGAGTGACAAAGCGCAAGACAAAGGACCATTATAAAGGAAGCCTAGCAGATTAATTTCTAGGCTCATTTGAGTGTTCTCTGAGTGTTCTCTGGTAGCCTTTTATAAGTGCCGAGTTTTTATCTCCAGTTGCAATCTCATCGCGATTCTTTCTAATATTACATTAATACCGGCCCTCCGGCAAAGTCGGTCGCTCGCGCGCAATCCCACAGGATGAAAGCTCGGAACTGTAGCAGATAACGAAACTATATCAGCCACTTCATAATCGTTCGGCATACATTTCAATACTTGGAAAAAGTTTTTACTCCAACTATGACTGGAACGGGAAGATGGGAGATCATTTTTTGAATTGTTGGATAGTTCGAAAAATATTGAAGCTTGTGGGAACCGCAGTTGTAGCAAACGTCCACATTTGCCAACACCAGAAGGTGTGGGCTAATTAACAGCGCGAAAAGTTAAGAATAGGTAGGTTTACAGCATTGGCTCCTACGCTGGGGGGCACCTAAGTCAGGGGCACACGAGCTCAGCGACAGTCGCGCTGTCGGCCCAGCATGGCATGCTTGCTTTTTTCGCTTGCAGTGCCAATATGGTTAACACGCGAAATCAATAAATTGAAGAATATAAACACATATTATATTTGCGCTTTAGAAACACTCGTTGTGCTTGCGTCAGAGATATAATGGGTAATTTAAATCCACATTTACCCGTTTATGAACAATCAATAAACGTTTTGATACAAGACCAAATTTATACGATTTTGTCTTTATCCTTTTCACGAGAGCCTTTTCTCTCTCTCTCTTGTAGCTCGCTTTTTGTACAGAACCCGTTGTACAATGCACAGACATTCAGACGTGCTGTTTTCGAGCACATGGCTCGTGTCAAGTTTTTTCCTTCTGACATTTTGAGAGAATCGCTATACACCTTTTCCTCAAGGGCGCAGCCATCTTAAATGTCCTCACTTCTGGTATAGGGTAAAACATAGTTTTGATCTCTCAACACCGGTGGAAAGTCTTTGCGAAAAATGCGGGATTGTCACACATTCTTGTTTTGCTTCACGTATGTATTCTCGCATATTCCAGGTTGAAATGTGTTATTATTTTTGTGTCCCTCATACCAGATACGGAACGCACGTGACTGAGAACGACAGGAAACAGAAAACGTCTTCGTTCATCCTTAAGCTGAGCCTGCAGCAAAAGCCGCAAGCACAAGCACAAGTGCTCGGGGTCGTTGGTTTGAGCAGTTCTTCCGCAGGTCGAGCGCTCGTGCTAGAAATACACGTTTCAAAGCCAGAAGCGCGGGCTAGCTCGCTCTTGTAGCTTTGGCTATGGTCTCAGCTTAAGGGCGAAAAGAGTGGCTCCCCCATGATGGTAGAGCCATTGAATGTCCCCAGAGTACCGAATTCCATTCGGTCCGCTTACCGGAAGTCAATCCCGCAGAAGCCAGTTCTGATTGGCTGGTTTAGCCCGTGACGAAAGTTATCAGTCGGCCATTTTGGGGATTGGCCCTGAACAACAAAACGTATATAGAACGATTTCGCCGCTACCACAGCTATGGCGGGCACGCACGTGTGCTCTAGACATCGATGAACTAGGACCATCGGGAAGGAGCATTGATCTTCTCTAGATATTTTTACATCATATAGCCGCTAATGTGGTTCGCCAAAAAAGAATGCCAGCTCGTTTGCTCGCTCTACAGTTGCGCTGGTGCTGCGCTTCAAACTCTACGCCTCAGACACTAAGCCCAACACTCGACTTCGATGTGTTTCGAGGCGATAGGGAAAGACGAGACAACGAGGAACAAGTCACGCACCACTCGGAACGAAATAAACAACTTTAATAAAAGAAAACTGTGTGGCCACAGGCAGGGAACGTGGATTGAAGAGCTCACACGAGTGGGAATACTACACTGCACGTGCTCCTCCTCCACCGCATACGGCAACGCCATAATGGGGATCAAGACTACTGCGCCCGACTTCGCTCTGAAGCGAATCTTGAGAGTTTGAGTACTCTGGGAAAATTCAGTGAGTCTAGACTGTGCTTTATACGCATTCCTTTTCTGTGTCTTCGTCCGTGCGCGAAGTCGCGTCAAGAGAGCCAGTGAAATTCCCGAGACAATGCTATGTCCACACTTATCGCGTCTCTTCAGGCTTTAGAGTGGGCAGAATGAGGAGACGATCTAAGATACAGGCGAGATGATCACTCATATTTTGAGATTTTAGCGAGGGAAGGCAAGCCGAAAGCCTGTTGCACCGTTCATTGCAGAGGAACGTGCCTATTGGTGCAGCGATCATGACGGATTTATTCTTTAGAGACTGATGCAGGGCGACGGTCATGTTATATTGGCCTTAGGGACAGCGCTAACCCAAACGGCAGTAAGAATTCGACGCATGCACAGTGGTGAGCCTTTATTTTTAGGGGCCCCAGAGCGAGGGGCCATTTATTCTAAAACTCCATAACAAGCTCGATAGGCTTTTGATTTATAAGTAATTGCTTAATCTTCTCCACTCCCTCGGTGAGGGCGTCAGAGTTTTAGGAAATAATGCTCTCGCTGCGTTGAGAATTCTAAGAGAGGTTGTGCTCGCCAGATGGCTGGGAATCTTCCAAGCACAAACGCTGAGACCGAAACAAAGGAGGGGCACCAGAAGACAAAGTAGAATGCGCTGCTGGGTGTAGTTAAATGTCACCGTCAGTAAAAGCACGTTCCTTCAAGAAATGGGCGGGGGGTGGGGGGAAGGGGGGTCGACATGCCCTTTGAGTGACTTGATCAAAGTCAACTATCAAGGATCTGGCAAGGTTAAGTGAAGAGTCGTTTGAAGGACATGCCTTTCTTTATCCTTCCTGTTCTTGCGCAAGCCTGTTTGCCGTTCCCTGGTGCATTAACCCGGATGCGTGTGGGAACTCTGACAGAGCCACTCTTCACCAATATATTATGGCGAAGGCACGCCAAGTATGCTATCTGAAACGTTTACAATGAATACATAAAAAAGTAAAAACATCACACTACCAGTTGAAGCCGCTAAGGTGTCATTTCGGGGTATGCAGTTATTTATTTATTTTTTTATTAAATACTTCAACCTCATTGAGGTTTCAGCACGGTGGACACTGTGGTACAACAAAATACACCAAAAGTACATGACAGTATAAAGACACTCTGCAAACTATGTCCAGATCCCCAAGCCGGTTCGCACAAGTCATTGTGATTAACTTATAGAAAACATTTCAAAACGCCGTTCAGTAGTTGAAAAATTTGTAGTTTCATCACATTAACAAAAAGGAAAATTAAATAGGTATAACAGAAATATTCATCTGTCCCCTTGGTGACATGATCGCCTATCAATGTGTAAAAAGAGGAAAGACAGAAAGTAAGAATTCGATCGTCATCAACACACAACACTTCAAAAACCTTACTTGCTTTATTGTCAGCTCGAGGAGATAATTGTGTTGCTTACCTTTTATTATTAGTCTGTGTTTCTTTTTTTTTCTTAAGTTGTGATAGGAAGGTCGTCAGAGGATTACTGCCTACAAATTCTGGGCCGAGGCAGTTCCATTCGCGAATTGTACTAGGAAAATATGATTGTGCGAGGACGTCGTTACTGCTGGAATATTCATAAAATGAAAGTGAGAGAGAACGCCTTGTAACGTGCGGTTAGAAGAATGAAATGTAGTCCCTTTTATTTAATTTTAGCTGGTTATTTACTAGTAGGAAAAGAAATATAAGTTGCTCCCGTTGACGTCTCAAAAATGAGGCGTTTATGATTGGCCGCTGCCAATATTAAACACTTAAAATCGAACGGAAAATAATTTTCCAGCCAAATTAAGCGGAAAAAATTCCCCGCCGAATTTAGGGGAAAATTTTCCCACTAAATGTAGCGGAAAAAATTACCCGCTCGCGGAAAAATTTTCCCCGCTAGTGGAAGAGATTTCCCGCTAAAATTTGTGGAAGATATCTCGACTAAATTTAGCGGGAAAAATTCCCCTCTCAGTTTTGCGGAAAACTTTTTCTGCTAAATTTAGCAGAAACGTTCCCCGCTAAATTTAGCGGAAAGAGTTCCCCTAAATGGGAGGCGAGCAGGAAAGGAGGAGAGGCATTGCCTCATCTCTGTACCTTCCTCTCCTCCTGCTCAAGAGCTCCGCTCTAATTCGGCAGTACAGAGGATTCTCAATGTCTTTCATTATTTTTTTCCCCCAAGGTGTTCCTTGGCTTGGCCTAGGTTTTTTTCTTTTTTCCCCCAATTGGCTTTTTGGTAAAATTCACACTTGATCGTAGGATCCAAATCATTTACATTCAATTGGCATTAAAATCGGTTATGCCCTCAAGGCGGTACCGATAAACGAAATTTTATCTTTCAAACTTTTTATAAGTCCTCGCCCTACCGAATTTTTTCAGGCAAAGAACAGTCACAAGGATAACTGCAACACGTCACGAAAAGGTCGTTGAGCGTCGGAATCGCGTTCATGGACCGTGAGGTGTCTGCACGAAAGCATTCGGAACAGAATAGACATATAGCCATTTTGTCCCGAACGCATTTGTTTCTTTTTTTGGTTCCGTAGCGCGTGAATGCGCGTCTCCTAGTACGAGCTGTTGGAATTGACTGAGCTACGACGGCATTTTGTTATCGGATATTTCTTTGCACTTCTCCAATAGCGCGTGCTGTGGCCATTGGGTGCTTCAAAACCCTACAGATAAAGCGGGGTATTAACTCTTTAACTTAGCTCTATAATAAAGTTATACAAAATGTGTGGCCCAGCTCTGTAGCAACGCCTCCACTTCGTCCGCAGCGGACCCATGCCTTGCGCGGCATGGGTCCGCGCCTTCAGCGACCCATGCGCCTTTCGCAGGCGGAAGGCGTTTTATTATTTTTTTTCAAGGATTTGAAAGCATTGACGGAGAGACCAAAAGCCCTACTAAGCCAACTACATCATTAACAACGACAACATCAAGAATGGACGTCACTTCTACTGGTGGAAAGAGCCCATTAGAGCCTGTGGTGTACACGTTCCTAAAAGAAAAAGGAACGAAAGATCGTTTCTCGTTCCTTTTCATTTTTGGAACGCGTTCCCGTTACAAGTTTCATATGTGGAAAAGGGACTCGTTCTCGTTACAATTAAAAAAACGGAACGTGTCGTTACATGTACGTTACATTTGCATTTTGATGATTACCATATTTAGTTAAATCGAGGAAAGTTGTCTTTTTTTCTTCTATTTACCCCATCAAACGAGAGCATACGAATTTGGATGCCATGATGGAAGGGCAAAGGGCAGCAGGAAAAGAAGACAAGCGGAAACAGAGTTTCATTTGCTCATATATTCACCTTTAAAAATCTCCCCTTTAATCATATTCATGTTTGTGATGGGCAATTCAGAGGAGCCTAATGTATTCTTACCGAAATTGCACGAGCGTTTTACAACCACCTCCCACGTCTCAATCTAACAAAGGTCCTTTTTCGAACTTGACAACAGTTGCTTCTTGATGTTGCTTCCCGGAAGACGAGCACGTGAAGAAGAAGGTAGGGCTTTTGGAAGGTCAGTCTAGAAAACTACAAGTCCTTCTTCGCGAAGATTAGATTCGTTGTTTTCAGTTTGAAGCTGAGGCACAAGAAAAGAAGGAATAAAGGTAATTTTTATGTATCTTTTAAGCTACCAATGTTCGGGGTACAAGGGTTTGTTCGATCTCTGGTAACCAGTTCTTTTGTTGTAGCTGTAAGTCTCTTTGTGGAAGTTCAGTGATGGCTGTAGTCGGCCTTAGATTTCTGGGTGTATGATGATTCATGGAAGCAAAGAAAGTAGCTGAGTTTGAAACGTCCCTCTTTCCGTGTCTTTTCCTTTGACTAAAAATTTTGCTTTGTACACTGCAGTTTCGGGCACAGAAAAAGAGTCGATGTCCCCTAGCTCTCCTGCACCCGACCCTTAGCAATAGAGGACCACACAAAATAAACTCTAAGAGAAGTAACCAAAAAGCTAGCGAGATTGTGCTCTTCGCAAAGATATTGCTTTCATACTTTTAGCATTTCCCTCTTTGTCATACAATAAAAATTATCACATTGGATAAAAAGAGGAACGCCGTTCCTTTTTCTGTAACAGTAAAATTGTAACGCGTTCCCGTTCCAGTTCCACCGTTGCAAAATGGAACGCCGGCGTTCCTTCGTTCCTCCTAAAAGGATCGCGTTCCAGGAACTCCGTTGATTGTAACGCGAGTTCGTACAGCACTGAGTAGAGCTATCGCCTTAACAAACTTTACACCACACCAAAACAGAGCTTGACGAATTATACGGTACGCCAGTGTTCTAATTACTTGTCATCGATTGCCTTTAACGTGTTCAGTGTTTTTGGCCGGTCAAGCTAAGTTCCAGTGATAAGCGCTTATGTTCCACCTCGTTTCGCGTCGGCTGGCGTTTTGTTTTTTCATTTTTTCGAAAGCCTGCTGCAGTAAGCACCCGAGGATGTTTTTTTTCCCCTTCATTTTGGGGATTTTAGTTGCGTTACAGATTCCTCGCGAGTCGTTCGGGGGCCTGGTGTTGGAAGGCCTACCTCTAACGCCCAGGAGCTGGTTCGGCTTGTAGGGCTGAACCAGCCCTACAAGCTTGGCGTGGTGCCGTGCTTGAAGCGCACGGCGCCACGCGCCATGTACAAGCCCACGTGCTCCAGGGGCACGTCATCGAGCCAGCTGAACCGCGTTTGCCTTCCGCAACACTTTACATCACGTTTTTCCCGCTGCGACAGCGGCGTAGGCTTTCCATTTTCCCGGAGGGGGCAGGCTGAGAAGTTCTCCGGGGGAGGGGGGGGGGTGGGGGGAGGGTGGTTTTCGAGTTATTTTTGTACACCGGCAATTATCAGTAGCTTATTTTAGGGGGTACATTTTACAGCGTACGTATATCGCCATGTGCCCGTCGCTGTGTTCGTTATTTTGTTTACATGCCACCACTAGAGCTCGTTACATGACACGTAAACAGCGTCTCGGTGAGGATCATGGCCCGGGAAGGGGGGGGGGGGGGTGGCTGTGCCCCCCCCCCCCCCCTTTCTTCTGGATCTCACCAGGGGGGGCACGAGCCCTGATGCCCCCCGTAGTCTACGCCTATGCGCTGCAAGGATATTTTCTTTCATCCAGCTGCTGGCTATGTTTCGGATCACCGCGCTTTTTACGGTTTTTCATCTATCATTTTGTTCATATCCCCGCGGGGACACTCTGTGCTTGGAAATATCGCTACTGCGGGTGAGATGCTGCTTTCTAGCTTCAGCCAATCTATGCAAGCATCGCTGACGGCTGCTCCTCTGTCCCCAATTCAGTGGGACGTGAATAAGTCAGACCGCCTATTCTTCGCGACTGCAGCTTCAAAGACGTCTAGGCGTCGGGCGACGGGCGCCCTCAATAAGGTTGCTCGCCGCATGCGCATTGTGCAGCGTGGCGGGGCGCCCACATTCCTGGCGGTTCTTCGCAATCGCCACCACCGTCTTCTCAGAGCGTCCTTTCGACGTTTTGTGTCGCAGCGACTTCGTGACCATCGGGTAGACGACCCAGAGGTGCTCCGACGCCTCCGCTGCACACGTTCCGGTGAGGACGTGGCTTCGCGCGTCCCAAATGGCCGCCTCGTAGACGGTAGCCTCTCAAAGGACCCTCGTGACATCGGCGCGAGGTTCCGAGATTTTAAAGTGGTAGCATTCTTTAGCTAGTTCACGCGATTTTCGCGATATGGTATAGACCGCGCACACACGCTTGCACGACTTAGGAACGAGCACGGTTTTATATGAGAAGGCTTTGCGAACGGGGCCCGGTAACGCTCTCGCGTTCCACTCTTAAAGGCGAAGCTTAAGAGTCCTTCAAGGTTTTTTTCTCACTGCTGCTTTTCTCAGAGATTTCTTCATGCGTATTTTCTACTGTGTTGCGCGTGGATGATTCTTGGCATCAGATAAATAAATAGATAAATAAAAAAGTAAATAAATAAATTAAAGTCTCATGCCAATGAAAAGAAGGTTTATTTAACAAACTAAACTGTCGTAACACACAGGCAACTCTGACTTGTTGACCCTTAAACTTTTGAAGTGCAGTTATGCGTGTGTGTGTGACACTGCGGTGCCGCTGCTTACGCAAAGTGGTTCGCCATTCCCTTCACTTAATTAAGACGCGCTAGGTGTTACGGTGCCACGAGGAAGATGAACAGTAGACGCGACAGGTTGGGACGACAAAAAAAAAGTTACCCGACTTAAGTGTAATAAAATTAAAAAAAAAAGTTTGCGTCTAAACTTATTGACAGTGACGGAAGGATGATTGCGCGGAGGAGCTGATGAAAAGTTGACAATTTAACCTGAGACAGAGAAGGGAAAGAGATACGCATCAAACGAAGGGACTTGTCTGTTGTCCCGTCCTTCGACGTGCTTTTTTTTTTTTAATACTCCTTACTTGTTTTAGGTTGAATTTTGACGTAGTGACGCTTCCTCGCTCTGCGGGAGTTTGTACGTGGCACCAAAGTATACCTATGTCAATTTTGTTTTTGCCGCACCTTCCTTCTTGGACTTAGGACCCCAGACTGGTCGAATTCAAAGTTAGGGTCGAAGCTTACGTAGCGCTCCATTTCGGGTGAGGACGAATAAACCGTGATTTTGTCGCCAAAGTCCAATTGGCGCACACCGAGGACTTTCGGCTCTTTGCGTTTGACGAGTTCCTACTCAGTGGTGCGTCGGTGCCCGTGATGGCTCGGTCTACATAGTTTAAAATCGCATGAGCGCCGCCTTCATTCAAAAGCAGAGCCAACAGACGTCGGCTGCCATCAATAATGAAGCCGACTAAAAGTTAATGAATGGCGCTTCTGCGCTCTTAGAAATCTGAAGCGTCTTATTTTCCTGCAAAGCATTCGGGAGCGCTAAAGTTCCCTCGCAAAATAAGAGGTGCACTTTGCGCTTCCGACATGTAACGTCGTTCTTTGAAGCGCCACGACTGCGCGACGGTGCCGGATTCAGGAAGCGAACGGCGGCGGACAGCAAAATGAACTTCAAGACTCCATTTGTTTCCAGCGGACTGAGCTTCGCGTCATGGGCGCCATTTGTCGTAGCTTGTAAAGGGAGGCATCACGGGACATTAGGGGGAGGCTGTCCCTGCAATACAGGGAGGGAACTACGAGAGTGACGAGGCTGAACGTATGTTTGGGCCTAAAAGAACGGTCTGTGTGGTGGAGCGTGGGGAAACGTCGTGGTCTGTGCGCGCATGCAGATTGTGAAAGCTGCTCTTCTGCTAGATTTTTTCTTAATTTGCATTTGAACTTTTTTATGTGTCGCATTCTGTAATCAGATTGACTTACTGTATGAGGCTTATATTTGTTATCAAAGGAACGAGTATTTAAAGTAATTCGTTACCATTATTTTTGTAATTAAATACGTCGCAAGTTACTGCAGCAAAAAAGGTGACGGACAGCTGCTTTTCTGCTGGTATTTTTTTAAATTCGTATATCTAACATTTTATGCGTCGCTTTCACTAATTACAGTGATTTACTTACCGCATAGTGTTCATGTTTATTATAAAAGTAACCAGTAATTAAGGTAATTAGCTGCAATTATATTCGGAATAAAATACCATGGCAAGTTACTGCAGCAAAAAAAATGTAACGCAGCAAATCGAAAATTACTTGTCGATTTCATGACTTACGGGCAATTCAGCGCTTGCAGTGGATGACGTCTTCGGTCTTGTTAAGAAAAGGACTACATGGCAGGACGTGAATACACTGTAAGGAATCAGGGGCCCTAATTTACATGGCGGGACGAATAAACGGGGTATTGCCGCCTGCTGACCAATCGTCGTATCAGGCGGTATTGTCCAGGTCTCTTGGTCCCGCCGTGTAGGTAAGCGCCCAGCACAGACTTGTACGCGTTACAAAAAAAAAAAAAGAGAAAAAATTAAGGAATTACATTTACAGCTGAATGGTTATATTATAAACAACTACAGTTACAGTTACACTTGCATAAAAGCAGGGATGGGCAGTATTTCAAATACAAGTATTTGAAATACGTATTTAAAATACTTTCTGCATTTTGCATTTGTATTTAATTACAAATTGGGTAATGTATTTGACGTGTGTATTAAACACTAAAACGTGCATATTTCAAATACAATTGTAATTAAATACAATTATGTGCGCAAAAATACATCCCTCAAAGTTATTGTCACTCTCCAGAGTGACAATAACTTTGCAATAACAGCAGGAAGAAAACTACGTTCTGCACCGAATGCAGTGTCTCTCAATCAAGCACCAGCGTTTAGTGACTTTGCGATTGCAGTTCTAGTCCAGGGCAAGAATAGTGACGAAATTGACGTTCACAGGCAGACTGGTTAAATAAGTGCTTGCTACAACTTGTGATGCTTTCCAGCCTGATTTCCATCCATATTTTTGCCTAGAATAAATCTAAATGCCGGGTCGTCCAGATTTTCGTAACTGGTGCGAGTTGCAACAATAAAAAATTCTCTAGCTAGTGCTGGGCGTCTTGGTCGTCTCGGTTCTTTGTTGGTATATACCAGGGTGTCGAACCGGAACCGAACCGAACCGAAAACCGGAACAGAACCGCTATTTTTAGCCGAACCGGAACTGAACCGAACCGAAATCTTCGCCGCCATCTTGGAACTGAACCGGAACCGAACCGAAAAAAATATAATGGTAACCGGTTCAAAACGGTTCAAGGTAATATTTCTTTTTTTTTTTCTTTTTTGTTAAGATCACAAAATGGACATATGGGAATAAAAAATTGGCGTCTGTATTTCTATCTATCGATCAAATCGTCATATACAGAATTGAAAAGTATGGTAAGTTGTAGGTTTTCATGGCACTATGATTAACCATGTGTCACGTTGTCACGTGACGTCATGGTGTCAATACATGTTGTCACGTGACCTCGTGACGTCACGTGACTCACTGCGTCAACTCGATTTAATTTTAGGAAGTCACTAGATGTATTAACATTGTTGACAACAAGACGTAACATGACATCACGATTTCGCACCGAGAGTCACGTGACACCGGGACGTAAGTGATTTTCATAACCCCTAGTCGAGTGCTCGGGTTCATGACAATCAGCACCGCCAAACATTCGGGTAACAGCTCATGTTCAATTACATATGATAATAGCCCAACTCTAACAATATCTGAAGCTCAGCCCAAGCTTTTGCTTTCCAAACCCTAGCCGCCTAGAGCATGACTGTGATGAACATTGGCGGTATCAAATCACGTGGCCGCCTGTTTAAATTGCGAGTTGAGGAGATATCGACAGCTCTCTCTTTCCTTTATTTTTTCTGCATCTGCTATAAGGGGAAAACTAATGGATGTTTCCGCAAGCTATCAAAGTACAAGAAAAAATGTTGCAAGACCTATTGTACATTATTGAGGCACCCAAATTTTTTTTCGTTGTTGCTGAACTGCGTCCGAAAGATGTCCCTGAGAATAGAAGTACTGAAATTACTAAATGCGACTTATTAATATGACGTTACATAGAACTACACGTGTGTACAGAAGGAATACTTAAAAAAAGGATATTTTAGTGACCTCAGAGAGACAGCCGAACGTTGGCAGTCGCTGTAAGTCTCACACGAGCGTCGTTCTCAAGTTATTGCCCAAGTTTCGACTCCCTCTGTACTTTGCTTAAAGGAGCTATAGAAATATTTCTATATATCACTAAATACTAATCAGGATCACTCCTTAACGTTAATAACTGCTTGAACTTGGCTTTGCTAGTTTTTCTAGGCAATGGCAGTCGCCAAAAAATTCGAGAAATATGAGCATCGTTCATCCCCTCAACTCGGAGCCAGAAGCGGCCATGTGGCCTGGTGCCTATCTTATGTCGCCAACGTTAATCATACCTCCGCGCTGGGGTTTTAAAGGAAGAAAACGCGTGCTCAGCTCCAGGCATTGTTAGAGTTCGGCTCTTCTAATCACCGTAGTGGTTGAACACGAGCCACTACCCAAGTGTCTGTCAAGACATTGATTGTTACGAGCCGATGTCCAGGGCTCACGTCGTTCTCGTGTTCAATCCATGCGCCGCGCTCGACTGTCGTCAGGCGGGTGGTTTTGATCCTACAATGGCGACATCAATCTTTGGGAAGGCAAGACTAAAAGAAATAGTCTCATTTAATCCTCGCAATTTCACCGCGACAAAGAAGCTTCTGAATTAGTGGCGGCATGTGCGAGTATACTTGGGCCAGAGGACCAGTACGCCTCGGAAAAGTCATGAACATTCTAACCCGATGTCGTTTTATGACCCATCTGAACTTCACGGGTTGCAAAATAGAAGCAATGAAGGGTTGTGGTTAACAAGTGTCAAATAAAATTGTCGAATGGACACACACCAACGGAGGAGGCAATTCCTCAGGAATACTTCAGCCTTTCCACTCTGGTGTGGAAGGGAAACCAGCGAAGCTGTACTATGGTGTAAATGAAGTAATGGCCGGCCGCAAGTTGTCAAGCCAGAGTGGAAAGGCTGGAGAGGTTGCCGCCATCTATGCGCGACGGAGGCAACCAGACAACCGGCAAGCCGCTTGTCTGGTTGCCGCCGTCATTTATAGATGGCGGTAGCTGTCTGGAGTTTAGTGTCATCATTTGTTTGCTGATGGACACGACACTGGGGAAACTAGCCCTTAACAGCTCCGCTGTATAAAGAGGTGTGTGTGTGGGGAGGGGGGGGGAGGGGGGGAGTTTTAAAAACATACTGTGTTCTAAAGGTTCTTCTTCCCTGCCTCTTTGGCGCGTGACTCCGGAAACTACTTTGCTTGCAAAAACGCTCTTACCAAAAGGCACGTTTTTGTCGTGCCAGACGCTCGCGCTGTTCCCAGTGAGAAGCGTCTGATCGGAAACTAAAGGGTTGTGGGATCGAATCCCGCCTAATATTCTTAATATTTTTCTTTAAGGCAAAATATTTACTTCCAAAAGTGAAATCATTTGAGACATACGGCGTCCTTTAATTCGCGCTACATGTCATGTTTTAATCACTCTCCACGCGTGATGTCACGTTTCACGTGAGCATTGTGGGTTGCTTGAAATTCTTGCGCGAGGGTATGTAACTCTGACGTCATGAACCTATCGACCAATCAGGATTTTCCAGTCACGCCACCGACATCGGCTTATCTGCGACATGAGCTCCTTAACGCTATCGAGTTAAAATCATCAGTTAGCAAAGGTGATGCTCATTTGCAAATTAAATTGACCGGCATCTTGTCAAGAACAAACCTCAACAGCTAGGCTATGCCAGCTTATTCTGCAGAAGAAAATGTTCACTTGGGCAAGCGCTATTTTGGGCCAGATTCGATCTGAGTGCGAGGGTGCGTATAGTGAACAATTGGGATTACTTCTTGCTGCATGATTAGTGGCGTGCATGCGGTGTTGAGTGTAAACAATGTTTAGTTAGAACAACAAGCATTTGGATTGCCGCTCGGTGTTTCTATAAAAAATAGACTGAAAGGAATTATCCTAAAACTTCTGTTACATTCTGAAAATTTCATTGCTTTTAGCTCAGTTGCGTCGTCATCATATACATATATATTGCGAAGTGCATCTCGTAAACCTTATTTCATAATTAGCATGAGCATCCCAATGTGCTCATTTCATATTTTATGTGATGTAATTAATTACTTAGTTCCAGGACACAATCACGATTTCATTTTTAACACTGCGACGCAAAGTTGTACCAATCACAAGTATTTTAGGCGACCTACCACACTTTGCGACAACGTTTTATACCGCGTAAATAGATGAGCTTGAACTTTAGAATTTTACTTAAACACAAAAAAGCAAGCACAATAAAATACAGTATAGTTCTAAATTTGAAGGTGATTTATTTACAGGTATGTACCAACCAGCTCAACTCTTTACTCTTGTGCTCAAACATTTTGATTCAGGTAAAATATATGTTACTGGTAAACAAAGGGATGTGGAGTCGCATGAACACGGCGTTTTGTATGTTAATGTAGATTTTTTCTACTCTTGCGTCGAAATTAAATAACTGAATTTAGTATTTTAATACCTAAAAACAAAAGTAAATTGCACGGATGATCGAAGAAACTATATAGTTAATCGTTTCACGGCGTAAATAGTGTATATTGACAGAACAACGCGAAAAATGTATTCTGAATTTAGCAGTTTAAACCGGTTAGAACCGGTTCGAACCGGTTTGAACCGTTATTTTTTGCTCCCCAGAACTGAACCGGACCCGAACCGAAAGCCGTGAACCCGAACCGGAACCGAACCGATAAAAGTTTCGGTTCAACACTCTGGTCTATACCAAAATGTAATCGTCAAAAAAAGCTGCTTGAAGCTCTGTACGTTTTTCACCTATTACGTCCAAGCTTATTACATTTTCTGTTTTTATATTTTTATTGCGTTACTTGAGCCTCGCGCACTAACTCCCGGGTGTGCAATGCCAAAATTACAATGAGATACCCAGAAACCCGTCGCAGGTGCCCTGAAGTCGCTGACGCAAATTTTAAGCATGGAAAAGTATTTGGAGGAGACCAAATACATTTGGTTGTATTTGTATCTTATACTTAAATGCTTTTTTGGAAATCTCATTAGATTTGTTATTAAATACATTTTTGACGAAGTATTTTATATTTGTATTTGGAAACATATTTGCATGTATTTTGCCCACCCTGCATAAAAGTAAAGTACTTCAAAAAGTAAACCATAACATTCGCGGCGTTACTTTCAACCTTACTGTCCTAGGGTAAAACAAATAAACGCACACACACGCACACACACACACACGCACGCACACACACATCCACACAAACAGGTGTTACGGAAGCCTTTATTGTTGCCGTCACTTACACTACTGTGACCTTCAACAACATTTGGCTCTCAAAAGTCTTATCAGACATCTTGCCTCGTTTCTGTGAAGACGCCACCCTCCGCGCTGAACAAACATTTCAATCCCCCTGTTTCCAAAGACGGCCTGCCACCTGGACGCGCGACTGCGTTTGAGATTGAGTTGCTGGAAAACAACGGCGCTCGAACGGCCTCTCCCACCAGTTCGACACCCAAAACGTCAGCTAACTCATGTTGGCCCATTGAGACGCTGTGACTTGTTTGAACTGCAAGCGGCCATTTCGTTTTAGCGGAATTTGCTTTGTCATTTGTATTGGCTGTCGTCAGTTGTAAAGGAAGTACCTAGGAACTTAAATTTATTGCAAGAGAGAAGGCCTGGGACCACCAGGTGGATGCTAGATTTAAATATCAGACTTCTAGACTGGAATGGGCCGGCTTCCTCTTTTCGGTCTTGGCTTCTGTGGCGGAGACAGCCCTACAAAAAATGAAGGGGTCGAAAAGGAAGGTCCCTACGAGGCAGAGAACAAAAATACCAGAAGTTATTCCGCACATCCACAAGGTTGCCCACAATCTGAAGGAAGTTGGAATCAAGTGCGATGTTCCCGTTGGGTTCTCTGCCCCAAAGAAGTTGAGAAAGCATAACTGATATGTCATAAGAAACACACCACGCCCTTACGAAGACTGCACAGTGGGTGTGGTCCACGAAATCCCACTGAGTTGTGGTAAGGTATACGTCGGCCAGACGGGGCGGCACATCAATGACCGAGCACGAGAGCACGCATTATAAGTAAAAAATGAATATGGCTCTCATTTACCTATACATTGGAAGACTTGTGGCTGTGTTCTCCGACTTGCGCAGATAAGGATTCTGTCGAGAAGCCGAGAGACGGTCGCTTACAAGCATTCTCTATATAAAAAAATAAAGTTGGACGGCGTGTGTCAGCGACACTTCTGTTGTACTGAATAGGACTGAATGTCAGTATTTGAATGATCGGGTACAAAATGAATAAACTTATATGTGGTGCTGCTTTGCCTGTCGTGTGCATAAAAATGCTTGCTTTTCCTGAGTAAGACTAGTTGAAAGTCAGCGCTTGCCCTGTATGATTCTTGTCCTTTTTTTACGATATTTTATCTGTTTAGTTTCTGATTTCTTCGAGGTTCCAACTAATCACGCCACGGAAGCATCAAATTTCTATGAACTGGACTTACGTCATTCGAGCATTGCTTTTTTTTTTTTTCGACCTGTCACTCTTCTATTTCCGGTGTGTTGACTTACGTAAGCGTGATTCTCAATAAATAAACCGATAAATAAAATGACGCGCGTCACGGTTACGCTTGATTGTAGGTGTTTGAAGGGCTTTTTTTGTACGAGTGTGCTGCCGCCACCTGCTGTACAGATCTCATTGTTTTCTCCTGCGATGGAGCCCGCTTATTCTGTATTTGAGGTTGGTTGTGTACGGGTTTCTCATCTTTCTTGGAATAGACGTAGAGGAAGTTGTGCGCAGTACTTTGTTCTTCAAGAACTGCGAGAAATCAAATTATAGTAGTTATAAAAAAGAAAAACATTTTGAAACGTTCTAATTGAAATATGGAAACGCCGAAAAGCACCAAATGAGATCTATCCTTAAAATAACAAAAAAACTGATAATCCGGAGATTATATTGATCTTCATTTCTGTAATTGCATAAATTCAGATCAGAGCCCTCACTGAAACGTTCGCGAGGCTTCTTTCTTGGAAATTACAACCCTTATTTCGTTTCCTTCTCTTATCTGTACCAGGGCGCTTTCCAAGTATTTGGGTCGTGTGCACGGGCCCACAAGGCTAAAGAATCCCCTTCCTGTCAATCACTTTTCCAACACCCAGATTTGAAACACACGCACACACGCACACACACGCGCTCACAAACACACACATACACGCACACACAAACACACACGCGCGCACGCACGCACGCATTAAACTTGTAAATAAAAAAAAATTCCGAATTTGAAGAAAAATAAGCTCCGACATCACGGGACCGTAGTGAAAAATAAAATTCCTTGTTTCCGTTTTTTTTTTTTTTTTTCAAGGTTGGGTTGGTTTCTGCGTTTGTTACTGCAAGGTCGGCGTTTTCAGTATCAAATTTTGTAGTCAGAGTAAAAATCATCCGGGTTTATCGGGACTAGAGAAAATACTACACGGCATGGAATTCTCCTTACCTTCAGGACCTTCGTGACCTGTATAATTTGAAACGTCCTTGCATATATAGCATATTTCTCGTAGTAAAAATGAAGTGATGCAGAAAACAATATTAGTATTATAAATTATTTGGAAAATCAAAGGAAATTTCGGCAGAAATAGGGAGATTTAAGGTGTCCGCTAGGGACATTTTGACTTTCTCTGTTGGCAGCCCACCGCCCGACCATATTGTGCCCCGGACTCTAGGGATGGCGTTTTCCCCCTCATTAACCCAGATGACTTTAGTAATTAGTCTCGGTCGATACCAGATGTCACTTGCCTGGATGGTAACGTGCGCGAATGCCTTTACAAAGGCCAAATTGGCCTCATGCCGTCGAAGGCCGGACATGCCGTGTGATCGATCCTGAAACCAAGGATGTGAAGCTAAAGCTGCTGGGGTTATCGAGTCACATTCAAGACCGCCAAATAGTTGAAGCACTAGAGACGTTCGAAAAAGTGGTCTTAATCCAACGTGAAAAGTAGAGGGTTACAAAAATAAAGAACTTCCAGACCATGAACAGAGAAGTGACACTGTCGCTAGCGGAAGGTCTGTAGGCTTGAAAAATTCAATACCCGCTAATGGTCTTCGGATGCCAGTGCCTCGTGCTTGTACACACCCGAACCCCGCTTTGTCTGCGGTGCTACAAAATCGCGAAAATCCGCCGGTTCTGTCGTATACCACGATGCTCTCAATGCCAACGCTTCTGGCATATGGCAGAAGACAGCGTCCCTACTTTGTGTCAAGGAACGTTTTAAGGCGAAGAACCTTCGACATAAAACCTCATGGACGTCCGTGAGGTCGTTGAAAATACAGGCGTCATTTCTTTTCCCGTTCACTACGAGGAAAAATCACCCCTACACAGTCATCATGTGAGGCTGAGGCACGATTCCAAGAGCCAGCTACGCAAGGAGCGAACACAACAGTCCCTGTGGTGATGGTGTGCTCGGGATCTGCCGTGATGAGGGAAGCATCAGAGGACTTTCCACCTCTTACAGTCAGCAGGGCGCAAGAAGGAACCTTAAAGGGACAACGCCTTCCAGGGAAGAAGGTCAAGGAATCACGACTGAGACTAGCATGGTTCACGAAGACCCACGCAAGGACGAAATGCCAGGTCACAGCTCAGTCCCACAGTCAGAGTTTTTAGATCACAAACAGGCAGCCAAACGACATAAACTGTACGAGAAGAATAAAACAGGCTCTGCACCTCTCGGGGGAATTTCCCCAGCCCACAACACCTCAAACAAAAATTGTCGTGCGTAGCGCCCTTCCGGTTCTCGTGGCCACCTTCAATGTTTGAGGTTTAAGATATCAAAGAAAACAACATCAACTTCTTCAGCTCTTGCGTTACCAATAGATAGACATCCTCGCTGTAGAAGAAACCAAGATTTCAACAGAGCAAAAGCCGAAATTGCATTGGAAGCTTTCATGAGTGATTTTGAAATTTGCGTAAGTCATGGGTGCGGTACTTCAGCGGGATCTTTTCTGTTTCTGAAGACAGCCAGAACTTTTTCGTCAATTTCCTTCACCATTGATGTGGAAGAACGCTCTCTTTTGTGCGACCTACAATATGATGATAAGGATTGGAGGTTTCTGTGTGTTTATGCCCCTAATGCAGTGTCGGCTAAGAATATTTTATTTTCCTTTGTATCCCTCTATTTGACTACAGAAAGACATCTTGTCCTTCTCGGCGACTTCAACTGTCTGTGTACCGATCGAGAGTATTCGCAACCAACGTCTAGCAATCATTCGAGCGAAACTAATCTAGAATCATTAATAATTGAGTAAAACCTAATAGGCATCGGTGATGCCAAAATATTGATCTAAATTAGACACTTTCAAAACTCATCAGATGCTTGCCTTGACAAAATTTATGCTTGCGGTGAATTCTTCGCTCAAATTAGTGACTATACTGTGCAACCAATATTCTTTCCTGATTACTGCCTGGTATGAATTTGCACCGGGGGAAAAAGCGGTCATCCTTTCGTCCCGAATGGGGTTTGTGGAAATTTCAAGTAAATTTCCTTTACGAAAACCGGTTCACTGAACGCATTTCTTGTGTGTTGTCAACTGTTTTGCACCTCCCCACACTTACCGTAATTTCAAATTGGGATATATTTAAACAGAACGTCAAGAACTGGGGCCGTTGTATATTCGAGTATCCTGGAGTTTGAACGGAAGAATGATCGACGAAAATTATTTAACATCCTGGCAACCTTATACCAACTTGAATATTTTAGCCCTGGGACTTGCACGGAGCAAATTAACAATGCGGGAGTCAGGAAAGACGTCCGTCGATGCAAATCAACAGACTGATCTTTATAACCGCAATAACACTGAAAAGAACATAAGAAGGTGGCTCCGCTGAGACCACCGTGGTGCACTGTCGAACGCTGCCAGCCTTGTGCTGTTCTGTTCGAGATCGGAGCTCGATCCCGCCGGTGCTGCTCGTGCCGCGCGCTTAAAACATCTTTAGCTCCTGACGTTGCGTGAGCCATTCTAAGTCTCGCTCTTTGGCGCTACAAGTGCACCCCCCTAAAGGAGTCGCTAGGGCTATGTTGTGCCGAAGAGACGGAGCGATGATGCTGACGCTCGGTGGCTCGTAAGGATGGTGCAGACGGCTGGCATGAAGGACCAATGTAGAGGGTGTAGGCTGGATGCGGACGACGGTTAAATGTCGGCAGGCTTCAGGCGGTCGACGCAGATGAAGTCATGCCGCACGTCGGATGACGGTCGTGATGTCTTGTTGGTGTGGCACGCAGGTTCCGCATAACTTCTCAAAGCTGGGCGGCAAAGCTGAAAGGATCGGGCACGGTAGAAGTAGGAGCCGTCACGAACTTTTTTCCTGGGAGGCGAAGTGACTGCCCGTAGACTAGGTCTGCGGCAGTGCATCTCAAGTCTGGCTTTAGTATTGTGCGGAGGCCTAGAAGTACGATGCGAAGAAGTGTGCTCCAGTTGTTCAGGTCGTTGTGTGCTCTTAGTGCGGCCTTTAGGGTACGGTGAAATCTTTTCAGCAGGCCGTTAGCAGCGGAATGATACGCTGTTGTTCTAATTCGGGAGGACCCGATAAGAGTCATGATCTCGTTACACAAACGAGATTCGAATTCTGCGCCTCTGTCGGTGGAAATAAATGACGGAACGCCAAATCGTGAAATCCAACCACTGACGACTGTCTTCACAATGGTTTCCGCGCGGATGTCCGCGATAGGGAAAGCTTCTGGCCTGCGGGTAAATCTACCTATGCAAGTGAGCATGTAGATGGCTCCGTCGGATGGTGGCAAAGGACCGATAATGGCCACGTGGATGTTGTCAAAGCGACCGGTGGGTGTCTGGATTGTGGCGAAAGTTGCAAAGGTATGTCGATGAACCTTAGACAGCTGACAATGCAGACACGTGCGAGCCCATTTACGCACATCTTTGTTCAACCCTTGCCAAACGAAGCGTTGGCGATGAGGTGTTGGGTCGCCCGAATGCCGGAATGAGAAAGGTTGTGCAGTGAATCGAAAATGGATCGCCGAAACGTTGGAGGTACCACCGGTCGGGCTGATCCCGTGGACATGTCTCAAATTGTTTTGTCGCAGCCTGGCAGTAACACGTCACGAAGATCAAAATTGCTAGATGCGGATCGCAGCTTTGGGATATCTTGGTCGCCTTGCTCTGCTGCTGCTAGAGCGGCGAAATTCACAGCGGTGGGAATGGCGTTGCAGCAAGGTATCCGTGACGACGCATCAGCAGCCGAGTTGTCTGTGCCTTTGATGTGGCGGATGTCACTTGTGAACTCCGCAAAAAATGAAAGGTGCCGACTCTCTCTCGAGAAGAGAGACGGTTGCTTGTCGTTTGAAGTGCGTAAGTTATGGTCTCATGGTCGGTGAGGATGTGAAATCGCCGACCCTCTAAATAATGCCGAAACTTTTTGATGGTGAGGTATATGCCTTGTAGCTCTCGTCCAAAAGTGCTGTACCGGAACTCGACTGGCGCCAACTCCTTGGAAGAGAACCCAAGGGGCTGCCAGTTTCAGTCAGCGAACTGTTGCAGTACTCCTCCTTCAGCAACGTCCGAGGCATCCGTCATGATAGAGAGAGATGCACCAGCGAGCGGGTGCGCCAACATTGCGGCTTCTGCGAGCGATGACTTGATGGTTAGGAATGCCTCCGCTGCCTCTGAGACCATGGTAGAAGTGTGGTGTCGCGCTGAGTTCCCTTTAGGAGATCAGTCAGGGGTTGGAGGACACTAGCGCAATGCAGCAGAAAACGGCGATAGAAATTCACGAGCCCAAGGAACTCGCAAAGCTGCCTGCGTGATATAGGCGTTGGAAAGTTCTTGACTGCGTTGACTTTGGATGGAAGAGGGCGAACAACCTTGGAGTCGACTTTCTGGCCAAGAAAATCGAGTTGTGAAACGCCCAACTCGCACTTGGCCTTGTTGATGATGAGCCCGTATTCCGCTATGAGCTGGAAAAGGATCTCCAGGTGTTGGAGATGTTGCTCGACGTTAGCGCCGGATACCAGGATGTTGTCGACACAGGCAAAACAAAATGTATGCCCACGAGTGACGCGGTCGACAAACCATTGAAATGTCTGGGCCGCCTTACGAAATATGAAAGGCATCCTCACATACTCGAAAAGTCCAAAAGGTGTTGTGAAGGCTGTTTTCTGTGTGTCCCTTGGTTCCACGGGGATCTGATGGTACGCTTTGACCAGGTCAATTTTTGAAAAAATGGTTGCTCCCTCCAGGGACGCCGAGAAATCCGTGATGTATGGTAGGGGATAGCGGTCTGGAACGGTGGAGTTGTTCAGGTTGTAGTAGTTGTAATGCAACATTGTGAGAGCGGTGAGATGGATGCTATGCTTTGGACAGCTAGGTGAGTCATGGAATCTACAAAGTGTAACAGTTGCATGTCCACTAGCAGGTTATAGTTGTGGAAAAAATCTGCTCCAAGGATTGGGTGCGTCACGTTGACAACCAGGAAAATTCATCTTAGTAGTCTTCTAACCCGATGTTGAGGGTGAGAGCTCGTTCACCATACGTCGCAATGGCGGACTTGTTTGCGGCCTGCAAGGTGACATTGGCGCGTTGTGGCTTGGTTGACATGGACGTCACCGGTAGGACGGTTACTGCGGCGCTGACGAAGAACCGAAGACCAGTATTCCTGTCTAGTATAAAACAGAGACGGCAGGATTCGGAACCGGCACCACTCGCCGCCCCTAGTGGTGGGTTTCGGCATTTTCCGAGGCTGTGCAAAGTGGAATGCATTTCCTAGCTTTCGTGCCGAAAGTGCGATAGTACCAGCACGCACCTCGAGAGGGCAAGGGATGCCGAGGCGTACGATGTCGTAAAGATGGCCTTGGTCGTTGGCCTGCTGGAATGCGATCGGTGAGAGTGGCGATCTGTGTAGAGTCGTCCGATCTCCTGGTGGAACTCCTTGCGAAGGTTGTTGACGTCACATGGAGGTGTCAACGCTTCGGCCCAAGAAGTCGTGGGAAGCGATAGTCCGGACAGATTTTGGACGTGTGCGATAGTGGGCACTGCAACTTCCATGACAGAGTCCGCGAGCTTTGCCAGATCCTCGAGGTTGAGTCCAGCGGCAGCGTCGAGAACCATGCGTATACCTGTCGGGAGCCGTTGCAGAAAAAGTTCCCGCAGCAGCACTACATCGAATGTCGGCGCCTTCTCGCCCAAAAGTTGTTGAAGGCGCCGCAGCAGTTGTGTTGGCTTGCGGTCGCCTAGCTCCTCTGAAGTGAGGAGTTGTTGTAGTCGGCGTTGTACCGACGACAGATCCTCTGTATTAGCTCCGCTATGAAGGTGTCGTAAGGGGAGTCTACCGGCGGTGTCAGGACCAGATCCAGGATTTGCGCTGCGATGTTCGGCGGAAGCGTTGCAATAACTTGGTGGAACTTCTGGGTTTGTAATGTCATCCGGGCCGTGATGAACTGGCTCTCCACCCGGGCGAAACCAATCTGAGGGCCCGCTGGCGAGAAGTGAGGCAGTCGAAGGTGGAATGGTGAAAGCCCACCAGTGGCGGGTTCACCAGACTGCGCCATGACGACTGGAAGCGGTTGATGAACTTGGCGCAGCAGGATAAGGTCTTCAAAGGTGCGGCGTTCGTCAGGTCACCGATTTGTGGAGGTCAGGAAAGACATCCGTCGATGCAAATCAACCAACTGATCTTTATAACCGCTATAAAACTGAAAAGAACATAAAAAAGAGGCTCCGCTGAGACCACCCTGCTGCACCGTCAAACGCTGCCAGGATCGTGCTGTTCTGTTGGAGCTCGGAGCTCGGTCCCGTTGGTGCTGCTCGTGCCGCCCGCTTAAAAGGTCATTAGCCCCTGACGTTGCGTGAGCCACCGCTCTAAGTCTCGCGCTTTGGCGCTACAACATAACCAAAGCACAGTTACAGCGATATTGCAGCGCGCGCAGCTGGCCAAGTAGGCAGCGCGGCCGTGGCCTAGCGGTTATCGCGCTATCCCTCCACGCAGAAAGCCCGGTTCGATTGCTGGGGGGGGGTACCCATTTTTGTTCTCTAATGTGATGTTCTGGACAATTCGAGAACGGTGTTGCTAATTCGAGGTTAGAATGGTCTACACGCTGAAGCTTCTACGCTGATTATTCCAGAAGTCCACGCGTGTGCTAAAGGGGCTCCAAGTGGCAAGCCGGAGCCAGTCTCGCCGCAGCGTTCAACTGTGCTGTTACGCCGACTTCGACGCCCGCGAAGCTCTGCTGTTATATTCTGTTTCCTTTTATTTTAGGCAGAAGTTCGCCCCATTAAACGTTTCAGTTTCTTCAGTTATCCCTTGTTTGTCACATCGTCATTCGTGACATTATCATGCAGACAGGTATCGAGGAGCAGTTGTTCGTTCCCGAACAGAACAGTTTATGCTCAATGAGCCCGTAACGCGATGATCGCTAAATACTGAGAGAAGATATGCCCTGTCAAAACAAATTCTAGCAATTAATAACGAAGTCACCACTGTGTTCAATACGCCGGTAATTCTGAACGTACTCCTAGACCACTAAAAGAACCGGTTTGCAAAGTGATATCAGATGGGGAACAAAAGGTGTGAAAGAATTACTGTTCAGCTTACCAGTCCTTTCAGAAGAAGAAAAACTTCGATTGAAGGAGCGTTGACTGTTGAAGGAGTCCGATATGCCATAAACTCCTTCCCATGAATAAGACACCTGGTCGCGACGGACTCAGGGAAGGCTTCTATAAGAAATTTATCGACTTTTTAGCTCCAATGCTGTTTGATGTCTTCCACGTAGTATGCCGAGAAAAAAATACTTCCACCCACTTTTTATCAATGTCATAAGGTCTTAATACCTAAAAATACAGATGAAGAAGTGCTGAAAAAAACTGGCAGCTACAGACCAATTTTCTTGTGTAATGTAGACTAACGATCTTTGCAAAAATACTCACAGAAAGACTTCACATGGTAACTCATTCTCTAATTGGAGAACAGAAACGTGTGGAGTCAGAAAAAGAGCAATTAAAGCAAACGTGCACGTCGCCAGATCCGTTCTAAAGTGTGCGACGAATAGCAATGATCAAGTTGCAAGTTAATCTTTCAAAAGCCTTTGATTCGGACACTCACCCTTTTGTCGCTCCAAATTCTTTCCCATGTCAATGGGGAGAGCAAGTCGCCTGCTTCTTGCGAAGGAGTTGCGGTGACTTCAGAAAGACGCCGAGCTCTAATTGGTTCTTATTGAAGGATAGCGGGTAGACCTCAAACCAAGTTGCCTTGAGGACTACCCAGTACCCTTCATTCCGAACCGATCGGAGCTCGCCGTTCTGACCTCACCACAACCCCCGCAAAAGAAGGGGACACATTTGCCCTCCGGATATTAGAGATACTGTCCTTTCAGGCGTTCAGTTACGTTACAGAAATCGCTCTACCAAAATCATTATTAAAAAAACTCTTTCAACCCCAGTCGCCGTCAAATCTTCAGTGAGGCAAGGGTGTCCTCTATCCCCTCTCTTGCTAGCATTATATCTCGAACGATTGTGCCTTGATATAATTAGAAACCCCAATGTCCGAGGGTACATCCTAATTTTCACTGAGGTGAAGCTGTTGGCTTATGCCGATGACGTCGCAATTTTTATCTCTGACAAGGAAAGTGTAGAATCAGCACTACGGCTAACGCATAGTTTTTGTGCGTTGACCGGCGCATCAGTTAAAGGAGCTGTCCAACGGTTTCAACGTTTAAAGAATTGGCATCTTCTATTTTTGACATTGTTTATCTTGTCAAAAAGGGCAGAAAACATATCTCCTTCTTTCGAAATGTTGCGATTCCGCAGCGTAATCGCGAGGCAAAAGTTAGAATATTCCCCGACCTGCAACCGCGAGCGGCGGCCGTGAGAACCAAGCGGCATGACACCATTGGGGGTCTTGTTGAAAGATGTTGTGCGAATACCTGCTGGATAAAAGGTAATTTTTCTATAAATCTTGTCGTTCCAACATAAATATAAATGCTTCAGAAACCTGGTATCATCTTCGGCATGAGGTTTAACAACCCTTTCGTCTTCCTTGTTCAGGCCAGCAAAAAACTGCGGAAAGACATTCCGTATTAATAGTGCCTGCTTGATCTTGCAGCCGTGCCCACAGTCCTTTTATCTTTTACTGTCATTCATTGATTCATTCGTTTATTTCATCTTAAAGGGCCGTTAAGGGCATTACGTAAGGGGGGGGGGGGGCGTAATCAGAATTTGAACAAAATAAAAGCTAAAACACAAGCATGATACAATCGGGGAATTCGAAGAAAATAGACAAAATTGAAGATAATGACAAGAAAGGTTTAGTTTTATTGCGGAGGAGGAATGAGCAGAGTCCAATATGGTGAAAATGGAGGATGGGAGACTGTTCCAGTCGCTGATGGCTTGAGGAATAAATGACCGACTGAAAGCGTTAGTAGAGCCAGAAATGCGTTTGATGGTGCAGACGTTGTTGAGGCGACAACATGTTCGATCTGGGGGTAATAACAAAGTGGTTTTGAGGTCGGGAATGTGGTAGTAGATTTTATGAAAAAGGCACAGCTGAGAGACTTTCCTGCGAAGCTGCTAAGAGGACATGGTTAGTTGAGTTTTTAGCGCTGAGACACTGAAAGAAAAGTCATAAGCGGACGAAATGAAGCAAGCAGCTCTGTTCTGAACTGCCTCTAGGGTATTTCTGAGGTATAGTTGATGGGGATTCCAGATGTTTGAGGTATATCCTAATTTTGGTCTGACGTACGTGTCAAAGGTCTGCTTACGGACAAAGGTGAAGCGCTTTAAGTTGCGTTTGATTAGTACAAGAGTTATATATGAATCGGCAGTAATGGCTTGGATGTGGTTATTCCAGGAAAGGTCAGATGTTAGTCTTACACCAAGGTATTTATACACAGTAGCGGTCTTAATTCAGATTGAATGACAGGGTGTTTTTTTTTCTGGTGAAGCGAATCAGTTTTCATTTAAGCTTGTTTAATGACATCATCCACTCATTGCACCAAATATTAATTTTATCTAGATGTTCCGGAAGCTGGGTATTATTTTGCACATAAGTTACTTTGTTATAGATGACGCAGGCGTCGGCGAAAAGGCGTATCTTTGAAGAAATCCCAATGGGAATGTCATTAATAAATATTTAAAAAAGTTAGGCGCCAAACGCGGACCCCTGGGGAACACCAGAAAATACATTTATTAAGGAAGATACATGATCATTAATGGACGTGAGCCGTACACGGAAAAGAAAAAGAAAGTCGCGAATCCATGCAAACGTTAACTGGTCGAGGCAAAGAGATGATAACTTAGAAAGAAGGCGTTCAAGGGGGACACGGTCGAACGCTTTAGAAAAATCAAGAAAAACTGCGCCAGTCTGGACATGAAATTCAAGGTTAGTGTGCAAATCATGGATGAAGTCGCAGAGCTGTGTTTCGCAGGAAAGTCCTCTTTGAAAACCGTGATGCTGTTTAAAAAGAAACAAAAAAAGTGATTATAGATGGCTTATGATATTGGCGTACAAGATATGCTGAAGTAGTTTGCATGAAGTGGAAGTCAAAGAAATAGGGCGATAGTTAGATCCGGAAGAGCGGCTGCCCCGTTTAAATACTGGGATGACCCTTCCCATCTTGCAGTCAGATGGAAGGCATCTTTGAGATAATGATTGATTAAAGATGAGCTTCAAATACTCACTAAAAATAACACTGTTTTTTTTTAAATTTTAGAGTTGATGTTGTCGGTTCCAGCGGACGAAGGACGTTTTAGTTTATCAATCAACTTTTTAATACCGGCGGAGTTAACGTTCATAGGATGCATGCGCTTGTAAAGCTTTTCAGGGAGAGTGGGAAGAAAGTCCACGCACTCTTTAGTAAACACTGATGAAAATTATTCATTAGATACCCTAGGGTACTTAACAAACACTTTTAACGACGAAAAGTATTCGTTAAAAACCTCAGGAATGGGGTCACCGTTAGCGTGAGTAAGATGGATGGTAGAGATGTCATTCTTTGGTGGCACCAACTTCCAAAACTTTCTAGGATTACTACGAAGTATGAAAGGTAAGACATTATAAAAAAAAACGTTCTCTTTGACAATCTAAGGTTAGGGGTATGTAGGGCGGAATTATAAACATCCCAGGCCTGTGTCGTACCAACACGTCTATCTTTTGCAAAGAGGATTTTGTTCTTGCTACTTAAGCGGAGCAGTGTTTTGGTAAACCATGGTTTAGCTGAGTCGGTGCGTATACGAACAGTCGGAACAAAAGTATTTACAAGATTATTTATTTTAGATTTAAATTACACCCAATTTTCTTCCACTGACCTACGTTAAAAATTCGCATTGAAGTGGTCAGCTCACTGTTTATTGATTCATAGTCGGCCTTGTTATAATCGTGAATGAGTATGCAAATGGGATGTTTCACGAGAACGGGTAGTGACAGGTCAATATGCAGAAGCTTATGATCGCTGAGTCCGTCACAGTAGTGGATAGATTTGACAAGATCAGGTGATGTTGTTAGTATCAAGTCGAGAATGTTATCTGACCGAGTAGGTTGGTCAACCACCTGTGGAAAGTTTAAAGTAAGCCACATATCCAGAAAGAGGTTAGCTGCTGAGTTTCCCGATGATAAGTTTGACTACTTTATAAGGGGTAAATTGAAGTCAGCAAATAATACGATATCCGTTTTTGGAAAGCGATTTTTTACATCAAGTAGGACTGAGTATAGTTCAGTATGAAATGATGAAACACAATCAGGTGGCCTATAACGGTCACCAAGAACGACTTTACTAAATGATGCACAAACACATATGCATAGCAGTTCTAAGCCATGATTCATTAAACAAATTTCGGAAGAAGAAAATTATCTTTTTATGGCAATGAGCACACCGCCTCCCCGTCTGCCGAGCCGATCAAGCTGGAACATGCTATAGTTGAGTCGGAAAAAGTTCTTTACCCTCGATATCGGGTTGCAATCACGTTTCTGTAAGGTTAACTATATCTGAAGAACTGTCCTCCGGTACGCCATGGAGCTTATTTCGGTTTGACTTGATGCTGGGGATGTTCGTGAAGAGGACCGATAATTCTTGGTTTTTATCGCGTGCTGCGGCATAACAGGGGGAAGACAGAACTTTTTGTCTGTTATACGGACACGCACCTGGTTATATTAGTTCAACAACAGACTGGGACTCCGGGTTAAAGAAAAATCTTTTGTTATTAACATGTAGCTTATAAAAACGAACTTTAAATGGTACATTAAGACTTCTCCAGTACTCGAAAAAGTGTCAACGGGCAAGTAGCACCCCAGACTGAGAAAATTCCTCTCGTACAGAAAAAGGGGTATATTTTAGTTTAAATCCGGCACCCAAAATGCTTTCTTTCTCTTTGTATCTGGCGAACTTGACTGTGATAGGCCTGTTTTTCCCTGGCTGATATCTGCCTAGGCGATGCGATTGTTCAAGATTTGACGTGCCTAACTGAATACCTAACTTCTGCTTGACAAACTCGACGATTTTTACTTCGGATTGACCCCACGTCTCGGTTGAATTATCTGCGTACCAAAAAAAAAACACAATAAATTTCATGTCCTCAGCCTTTTTTTGTTGTCCTCATACTGTCTCTGAATAGTTGCTACCTCAACAGAAATATGAGGTCCAGGTGCAGTTACAGATACAGCGTTCGTCGCGTCCAACCTTTCTTCTATAGCAGTTATCCGATAGACAAGCTGTATGACCGATGTATCTGTCGTCTTTAATCCACTTTTGAAAGATGTAATCTTTGCCAAGATGTCAGTCTGCGCAGCCTCAACCCTCTGAACTGCAGCCAGTATACTCGATATCTGCTTACTGTCTGTCAGTGGGCCCGGGTTTGATTCAACGTCACCCGACACAATTAAAAGGCCTTGGCAGATCGAAAAAAACATACGCGTACTGGAAGAAGTAACAAAGAAGACACTTCAAACATGTGCGCAGAATGTCGTTGGGGCTCGAAACTAAAAACAAACACTGATCTTTGCTGCCAGAGCATTTGGTATTCTGAAGGTAACCAACCTGAATATACGAGCGTAAACGCGCCATGGCTTGCGCTGCGGTGTCGAGCCTCAACTGGCCGACGAGTAGAAGCTGCTTTTGTAGACGGTCCTCCGACGATGTTCCTGGTTGCCAGGCGGGGTAGATGGAAGTGTCCATGCACTGCGGGGCGAGCAAAAACGGCACTGTTGTCGAGCCATGCTCCAGGGATTGTTCAGCGTCATCACTGAGACGCCGGTCGTCAGTCGGGAAAGCCACGAAGAGCTTCGGTGGGACGATGGTTGAAAAGAGCAGCAACTGAATGTACAGTGCTAATCACACTTGTCTATAACGCGCGAGCGTGCGGCTTTCTCCGGGAAGCGCTAGACTGGTGGCATTCGCGGAAACTAAGCTAGTCACGTGGCGCAACATGGAACGGCTCACTCGAGGGGTGTCGTCCTGCCCACTATATCAGCTGGCGGCGAACGCGGAAGGCTGCTCGCACACTTTTTACAAGCATCATTGCCCGAACAATAAACACACTAAAGCATGAAAACGTATCAACGATGTCGTCATCAAAAAACAAAAATATATCATAAAGCACTTTACTTTTATCGCTTATCAAGCTGATAGAGCGGGCAGGACACCCCTCGAGCGGGCCGTTCCATGTTGCGCCACGTGACTAGCTTAGTTTTCGCGAATGCCACCAGTCCAGCGCTCCCCGGAGAAAGCCGCTTGCTCGCGCGTTATAGACAAGTGTGATTAGCACTGTACAAGCGAAAACGCGTCATGGCTTCCGCTGCGGTGTCGAGCCTCAACTGGCCAGCGAGTAGAAGCTGCTTTTCTGGACAGTCCTCCGACTATGTTCCTGGTTGCGAGGCAGGGTATATGGAAGTGTCCAGGCACGGCGGGGCGAGCAAAAACGGCAGTTTTGTCGAGTCATGCTACAGGGATTGTTGAGCGTCATCACTGAGACCACGTGCGTCAGTCGGGAAAGCCACGAAGAGCTTCGGCGGGACGATGGCCGAAAAGAGCAGCACCTGAATGTACAAGCGAAAACGCGTCATGGCTTCCGCTGCGGTGTCGAGCCCCAACTAATTGGCGAGTAGAAGCTGCTTTTGTAGACAGCCCTCCGAAGATGTTCCTGGTTGCCAGGTGGGGTAGATGGAAGTGTCCAGGCACGGCGGGGCGAGCAAAAACCTCACTGTTGTCGAGTCATGCTCCAGGGATTGTTCAGCGTCATCACTGGGACCACGTGCCTCAGTTGGGAAAGCCACGAAGAGCTTCGGCGGGACGATGGCCGAAAAGAGCAGCACCTGAATGTACCAGCGAAAACGCGTCATGGCTTCCACTGCCGTGTCGAGCCCCCTGTGTAATGTGTAATGTGATTGCCTTCCTGCGAATGCTCCTTTTGCTAAGTGGGGACGTCGAGTCCAACCCCGGCCCAGACACTGCAGCTATTCTGCAGCAACTAAGACCTATTGCTAAGGACATACAATATATTAAGAGTGAAAAGGTCACAACAAATGAGAGACTTTCGGTCATCCAGCTGAAGTTAGATGGCATCGCTACTCTCCAGAACAATATCAGTGCATGTCAAGGCAAAATAACAGAGCTCGAAGCGAATGTTAGAACTATTACAAAAAAAGCTCAATGACCTGGAAAACCGAAGCCGACGGTCTAACTTCTTAGTATACGGCATCAAAGAACAGGATAACGAAAACAGTGAAATTCTTGAAAAGATGGTCGTGGATAACGTCCTGAAAGAAATGTTGCACGTACAGATGTCAGGTATTGAAAGAAGTCACCGATTTGGAACAAGGATTGGCAACAAACTCGGCCGATTATCTTTAAACTACTGGATAGCAGGAATAAAACAGTGATACTAAATAACTGCGTGAAACTAAAGGGTACAAACTTTTCTATAAGCGAGGACGTTTCTCGCCCCATAGAGGAAATCAAAAAAAAAAAAAACTGAAGCATTACCAAAGCAAACCGAGATAGCAAACATAACGTCTTTCTTACTTATGATAAGGTTGAAATAAACTGACAAGTGCATGTGTGGGACAAGGAAAAAAATGATAAAGTTCCCATGGCTGAAAAGGACGCGGTAACGGACCAATACTAGCAGATGACTATGCAACGAACCTAGCAGACGACTATGAAACAGCGGCTAAAATAAATCATTAATATGAATGCAAGAAGCCTTTTAAATAAAGTAGAGGCATTAGAATCTACGTTCCTAGAATTTGCACCTCACATGGCTACAATAACTGAGACATGGTTAAATCCTCAAATACTCGATAGCGAAATTGCACCTTCAAACTACGTTATGTTAAGGCGAGACCGAACATCTAGAAAGGGGGGGGGGGGGTGTAAAGTGTAAAGTGTCCCTGGCAAATTATTCTGTCTTTGTTGGTGTGGTTTACTGGCCACCCCACTAAGATCTAAAATATCTGTATAGCTTGTTCGACTACCTGCACCAAAATATCAAGGGTGAAAGAATCATCATGATGGAACATTTTAATGTACCAGAGATAAACTGGGATTTGCTGCACCCAGGCACGTCTAATAAAAATGCTTTTCTTGATATCATGTTAACATAACCTTACACAAATCGTCAGGCAGCCAACCCGCGTGCAGGGGTCGTCTCGTAGCTTACTAGACCTGGTATTTCTTAGCGACCATTTTCCACAAGCCCCAACAGATGTAGATGTGGTAGACGTCATATCCGACCATAAAACAATTGTATGCGCAACACCTGCACGCGCTTCAATGCCCTCTCATAATTGTACTACATATGTCCTCGATTTTAACAATTCTGATGATGCGTCTGTCCTAAATTACCTTGCGTATGAATTATTTGACTTTCGCTTAATGTGTGATTGTAATTCTTTTACCATAGATAATCTATGGTACAGGTTCAAAGCAATTGTAAATCATTGCATTCTCCAGTTTGTCCCAAAACTCGTAAAATGATAAGGAAACATAGCCCATGGATAACCCGTGAGTTTATCTACCTGAAACGTCGAATCAAACGCCTTAGAAAGTCATCTAAAAAGTATCCCACTACAGACTCCAGAACAACATATTAGAAAACAAAGCTTTCAAGACAATAGAATGTGCTTAAATTAAAAACTAAAGAAGCTAAACAAGAGTACAACAACGTAACCCTTCGCAACTTTTTGCAAGCATCCCCCCAAAAATTTTCGAACCACATAAACCCCAAAAAGTCACAAACCGCTAGTCTGAGACCCTCAGAGAAACAGAGAACGGCTGATGAATTCAGCAGCTACTTTGAGTTCGTTTATACGACTGACAACGGGCCAACAAAGTTTCCTTTCTAACTCCAAATAATGACTCTGAAGGCCTAGGAAGCCTAACACTCCAGTTCAAGCATTATTGCTTGAACTGGACACAAAAAAGTGACGGTCCTGACGAAATTCCAATAATGTTCCTAAAACGGTATGCCGAATGGATTAGTAAATATTTCGCACTAGTTTTTAACAGGTCCCTCAGGTGTTCTTTTGTGCCAACCGGGTGGAAAATGGCAAAAGTTGTACTATTCACTAATCCGGCGTATACTCATTGGCCTCAAACTATACACCTATATCTCTTACATGCACGTGCTGTAAACTTCTGGAACACATCATCCTTAAATTGATGACGGTATTTATTGATAAACACAATATTTTATGCGCGCAGTAGCACGGCTTTAGGAGTGGACTGTCAACTTTTACGCAACTGGTCGAGACTATCCATGACTTGGCGACGGGTATAAATAATAGAAGCCCGATTGATGTAATATTTTCAGACCTATGAAAAGCGTTTGACCGTGTTTCACACGTCATACTTCTTAAAAAAAAAACTTAAGATTACCTAAAAAATCGGTTTCAGTTTGTATGTTATGAAGGACACGTGTCTCGACCAGTTAAAGTACTGTCTGGTGTCCCGCAAGGCACTGTTTTGACATCCCTCTTTTTCCTCATCTATATAAATGACATTGTTATAGGTATCTATGCAAATTATGGCGCACCGTGAATTCACGAGGGCGCCCATCAAACCATTCGGCCAATCTTGGCCGCGACACGATCACATGGTCGTGTTGCCGCGGGGTCGATCGGGATCTCGAATTCGGCTCCCGACGCGCCGCTTTCTCTCCTAGCCACTGGAGGGCGCTGCAGGCGCCCCCGTGGCAGGCGAGGAGAAACCTCCTCGCCCATCGACATATATACTCGGTGGGGCAGGGGGCGAGAGGCCTCTAAGAACTTCGGACGAGACCGAGACGCAGGCACTGGCAGGCAAGTGGGTGGCGACCGGATCTAGGATATCGCGGGACGCGAGGCCTAAGGGCCTCCTTTGTGTTTAGCTTTAGCCTTAACGTGCATTTGTAAATAATTGTGTAATGTAGCTTGTATTTGTAGTTTAGATTGAGTGTTTTGTAGTGTTGTGTTTTATTGTACCAATAAACTGGGAGCGGAATCCCGCTCCCGTGAAAGAACCAGGCTGGACTCGGGTTGTTGACGGACCACGTGGGAAACGGCGAATCGGCGGCGGTACGCGAATTCCCACAAATGGCGCATCAACGTTGGGGCAGGCGAGCCGTAATTACGGTCGCAACGTCCGTCGACGACACCACGTGAAAGTTCACGCGGGGCGGTCCCCCTGGTTGGCGGGTCTATACCGCGGCACTGTGAAGGTGGAAACGGCACGTCCAAACAAGTGTTCGGGATGGCCGCGGGTAATTTCGCGCTAACAGATTTAATGTTTCTGGCGGACGTCGCGACGACACAAGCGGAAAAAGAGCGACGGCTCTCGCGGTTGACGGAGGGGAACGCCGCGGAGATGACCGTAGTGCCGGAAACGCCGACGGTATCGCCAGCGGTGTCTATGCCGCAAAGCACGGAGATGTCCCGTGAGTCCGCGGCGTTGGTTGCGGCGTTCGCTCAGGCCTTACAGAGCATGCAGGGGCAAACGCCGCTGCCAAGAACCCTCATCCGCATTCCGGTGCCGGAGTACAGCGGACACAGCGATCGAGCTCTGAGCGCGACCGACTTCTTGCTGGAAATCCAGCGATATCGGAAGGCTACCGGCCTGACAGAGAAGGAGACGCTAGGCAGAGTTCTGCCGGTGGCTCTTGTAGGCCCAGCAGCCAGGTGGCATCGCCTTGTGGGCGAGTCAGCCGGAACACTCGACGATTTCACGGCCCTCTTCCGACAAGAGTTCTTGCCGGCAGACTACCTGCCAAGAATGCGCAGGGAACTGGAGGAAAGAACGCAGGCTCCCGCTGAGCCCTTCGGAGAGTACTTGCGGGCAATGCAGGAACTCCTGCAGATCGCCGATCCGAATGCTACGAACCAGGAGCAGGTCGAGCGGGTGGTGAGGCAGGCGCATCCCACCTTCTCGCGGTATCTGCGTGGGCGCCCATTCGGAAGTCTGAGTGAGCTCGCACAGGAGGCGCGCAGGGTTCAGGCCGACATACTGGCGGAGCGCAGATACCACCTTCCCCCAGCACCAATCGACACGCTCGAACCCCGATGCGCGTGGCAGGGGCCGGTGCCACGTGGGTATCGACGGGGGGAGGCCGCAATGGCGGAGGCCAGCGGGGAGCCGAGCGGGAATCCCTGGGAGCTCTCGGATGACGCCTTGGAGCCAGGATCGCGCCGAGGAGGGAGCGCGGCCGTCCACGCGACGGAATTCCGTCCGACCGGCGCACCACGGATCGCCGCAGCCCAGGAGCAGGCTGCCGCCGACCCGCTGCCACAAAGGGGTGAGCGCATCAGACGTCCCACTGGGGAGAATCCTATCCCAGGTTGGCGAGGCCGCTGCTTTCGGTGCCACGAAATCGGGCACTATAGGCGCGACTGCACAAGGGAGATTCCGGGAAACTGAGGAGGCCGCCGATAAAGTTATCGGCGGCGAAACCGACCAACGAGCGGGTCCCCGACACCCCTTCGACCGTGTGCGTGCCGACGGCGTATCGAGTCGGAGCAGCGACAAGCACCGCGGCCCCATTTATTTCCCTGACGGTGGCGGGAAAGGAGTTCGCAGCTCTTCTGGATAGCGGGGCTAGTGCGTCGCTAATTGGGGACGAGGTCCTCAGGCATCTCCAACAGAAGTCCGTTCGGGTGAGGCATGGGGAGACCACTTTCCAGTTGGCTTGTGGGTCAACGACTTCGAGGGGAGCAGTGCGTCTCGTGGTACGTTGGAATCAACGCGCGCAGAGACAGCGGTTCGTCCATTTGGCCGGGCTGACAGTGCCCATCATTCTGGGACGGGATTTCCTGGCTCACACTGGCATCATCATTGACGTGGCAAGTGGCGGGTACCGAGAGGGGGCACATGCGCCCCTTTCAAGTTTCCGAGAGCGCTCCATGGGGGCCATGGCGGCAGCGCTGGGAAAAGCGACAGAACAGGAAAGAACCGACCGCGACGACGCCATGCCCATGAGTCACCCAACTCCGAGCTCCGCCGAGCACTGCGACGAAATGGGCCACCCGTTGGCCAATGCCGATGGACTGTCCCGACCAGAGCGAGAGAGGTTGGCGGCTTTGCTGCACAACTTTGACGAAATGTTCACCGAACAGCCGGGCTGCACTAAGCAGGTGCAACATCGTATTGAAACTGGGGACGCACGCCCTTGGAAGTCCAATCCGCGTCCTGTGAGCCTGGCGAAGCGAAAAGCGATAGATGCCTCAGTCGATGAGCTCCTGAAGTCGGGAATCATTCGCCGGTCATCTGGACCCTGGGGATTCCCGGTGGTTTTGGTGCCCAAGAAGAACGGAACATCGAGACTCTGCGTCGATTATCGGCGCTTGAACGCGGTGACCGTAAAAGATGCGTATCCATTTCCGAGCATCGAAGAAATCATCTCGAATCTGGGGAAGGCGAAGTATTTCACTACCCTCGACGCAAGCAAAGGCTACCTCCAAGTGGAGATGAGCCCGGGCGACGAAAGCAAAACTGCATTCGTGTGTCACCGAGGCTTGTTCGAGTTCACTCGGATGCCGTTCGGATTAACAGGTGCACCGATGACATTTCAGCGGTTGATCGACGGGGTGCTCGGAGATGCCAAGTGGCAGCACGCGCTCGCGTACCTGGACGACATCATTGTGTACTCGGAAACTTTCGAGGACCACCTTCGTCACCTTGAGGACGTGTTGCGCAAACTACGGATCGCCGGCCTCACACTAAACCCGACTAAAGCCCAAATTGGAGCTTCTGAGATCAGCTTGTTGGGTTTCCGGATCGAGAGAGGAAAAGTTTCCCCTGACGCGGACAAGTTGCGGGCGATCTTGGAGTTCCCAGTCCCTACCGATGTCGGGGGAGTGCGCCGTTTTCTCGGCATGATAGGATACTACCGAGCCTACATCCCGAACTGCGCAGCCATGCAGGCACCCCTCACGCAATTGCTGAGGAAAGCGGCTCCCTGGAGCTGGGAGGCGCCGCAGGAGGAGGCGTTCCTCCAGCTGACCGAAGCCTTGGCGCGTACAGCATCCCTCAAACTGCCAGACCTGAATAGGCCCTTCACGATCCAGACGGACGCCAGCGACCAAGGACTCGGCGCGGTGCTCTTGCAGGAGACAGGGGGAGAGATCCGCCCGGTGGCATTTGCCAGCCGGGCGCTGAACCCGGCAGAGAAGAACTACACGGTGAGTGAGCGCGAATGCCTCGCCATCATTTTTGCTCTTAAGAAGTTCGATCATTATGTCGAGGGGACGGAATTCACGATCGAGACGGACCATATGGCCCTCGCGTGGCTCTCCCGAATCAAGGAACCCGCCGGAAGACTGGCGCGCTGGGCCTTGACACTGCAGAAGTACGAGTACCGAATTCGGTACCGGAAGGGCACGACAAATGTGGTGGCCGACGCGCTCTCCCGCGCGCCCGTGGATCCCCCACCGCGCGAGGCAGCAGGCTACGGAGGCGGGGCCATCCCCCAGGAGACGGGAAATCCCGCCTCGCGCTCCGCTCCCCACTGTGGCGGCGTCGCGCAGCTGGCTGAGGCGATTACCTCACTGGGACCGGCGTTCAACCGAACGGAACTGTACGAAGCACAGCAGAGCGATTCGTTTTGTCGCGCTATCTTCGACCGGCTCAGGCAAGAGATGGATCCTGACCAGACGGGCGAAAAGACGCTCCGGCACTCCGGAACACCGAGAGGGCCAAGGGCCATCGCCCAGGAGTCGGACATCGAAGCAGGTGAGCTGGAATCTTACCTGATCGATGGGGACGGCGTCCTGCTGCGCTACTTCCCGGAAGAGAGCGATTCAAGTGAGTCGTTCAAGACCGTGATTCCCCGCGATCTCAGAGTGGCAGCGCTGCGTCACTACCACGATGCGGACGGTCACGGCAGTGCACCGAAGTCGTGGCATAAGCTGCGCCGTTTTGCTACCTGGCCGGGCATGAAGGGGCAGCTGTGCCGTTATGTCCGTAGCTGCGCAGTGTGCCAAGAGCGCAAGCCCAGGGGCGGCAGACCACCCGGCCTGCTCGAGCCCATCGTGAGTACGCGGCCTGCGACTTGATGGGACCCCTGCCGCGGTCAAGCGGAGGCTATCAACATGTGTTGGTAGTCACTTGCCACTTCACCGGATTCGTCGAGATGTTTCCAATGCGGAAGGTGACAGCCAAGGGAGTCCTGAGCAGGCTGTCCGAGGTCTGGTGTCGCTACGGGTTCCCCGAGAGACTGGTGAGTGACAACGCCTCGATATTTTGCTCGAAAGTCTTCGCGGCAACCTGCCAGGCCCTCGGGATTAAGCATTGTAAGACTTCGTGTTACCATCCCCAAGCAAATGTGACCGAGCGGCGGAACCGCGACATCAAGCCGCTGCTCGGGGCGTATGCTCGAAAGCAGCGGGACTGGGATCTGCATTTGGATTCGATTTCGTTTGCATTGCGGTCCAACCTCAACCGCAGCACTGGGTTCACGCCTGCGCTTTTGAACTTCGGCAGAGAACTCTCTACGCCGACCGATGCGGTTCTTCGCCCGCGACAGAGCGCGGCCAGAGCGGTGCCCTCGCACGAGGATTTCGCGACGCGCACAAGAGAGCGACTGTCGCGGGCGCTGGACGCCGCCCGCGGAAACAGGGCTCGCGCGCGGGCGGAGCAGAAGAACACCTATGACAAAGCGCACCGCGATGCTCAGTTCGAGGTGGGCGACACCGTTCTGCGGCGAAGTCACGTGCAGAGCGATGCGAGTAAGTTCTTCTCGGCGGCGTTGGCCCCCAAGTGGGTTGGCCCCTTTGTCATCGATTCCAAGAAGTCTCGACTGACATACACGCTGAGGGACCAGAATTCTGATCTCGTCCGCGGGACAGTTCACATCGGCGAACTGAAACCCTTTTTCCCCAGGGAAGGGGATGAGCCGGTCAAGCGGCCGCAAAGGGGCATTCGCGGGCGCCAACGATCTCAGGAGTTCCTGGGACCACCGCGGCACAGCTACAACACGCGTAGCCGGAGGCAACCCGATGGGATCGGAACCTCGTAGAGTGCGTGGCCCGGGAAAGGGAAGAAGAGGGGGGACGATCCGAAATCGGCGTTCCGTAACCCGCGAAAGGGAAGAAGAGGGGGAGCGATCCGAAATCGGCGTTCCCGGCATTTTTTTTTATTGTTTTTCTTTGTGGGTGGGGGGAGGGTGCCTCGGAACGCTCAGTGTTTGTTTTTCTTGTTTTTGCTTTGAATGTTTTTTTTTTTTTTTTTTTTTTTGTGTGCGGCGTCGCTGTTGGTGTTGGGGTACTGCTCCCTCGCTGGGCGCACGCCTTGGACTTTTCCCATCTTGTGCATCATCGCCCCTGCAGCTGCTGCTTCGAGACGCAACTTGGTGTGCACCGAATGGTCCTCTCTGGGAGGGATGAAAGGAGGAGTCGCCGTTTGGACAAACACCAGCTTGGGCTGAGCTCCTCGTCTTCTGGCAGCGTATTCCCCGGCAGGAACCACAGCTCGGGGAGCCTTGTGGGATGTCCGCGACGCCACGCAGGACGCCGGGGTGCAGTTCTCAGTGACACTGGACTTCCAGCCCCGCATCGTTCCGGGAGGGCGGTCGCAGCTGGGTCGCAACCACAGTCCCTCTCCGGTGCACCACCCTGTGGAGGGGCCAGTCTCATGGTGGCCAGGCACTCTGCTCAAGGACCCCGTTGCCCCGGAGGCCGCCGCCAAGCCGAAGTCGACACAGCCTACTGTGAGGTGTGTGGTGGCCGCGCACCCCAGGTCTCGGGCGAACTGATGGACCTCAGTGAGGACGACCTATGGGACCAGCGGTGTGTGTGTGCGTGTGGGGGGTCTCCAGGCCAAACCAAGCGACGGTGTTCCCAGCAGCCTAGCCGTACGTCTGAATTCCGGCGTGCTTCGATTTTTAGGAGAGGGGAGTATGGCGCACCGTGAATTCACGAGGGCGCCCATCAAACCATTCGGCCAATCTTGGCCGCGACACGATCACATGGTCGTGTTGCCGCGGGGTCGATCGGGATCTCGAATTCGGCTCCCGACGCGCCGCTTTCTCTCCTAGCCACTGGAGGGCGCTGCAGGCGCCCCCGTGGCAGGCGAGGAGAAACCTCCTCGCCCATCGACATATATACTCGGTGGGGCAGGGGGCGAGAGGCCTCTAAGAACTTCGGACGAGACCGAGACGCAGGCACTGGCAGGCAAGTGGGTGGCGACCGGATCTAGGATATCGCGGGACGCGAGGCCTAAGGGCCTCCTTTGTGTTTAGCTTTAGCCTTAACGTGCATTTGTAAATAATTGTGTAATGTAGCTTGTATTTGTAGTTTAGATTGAGTGTTTTGTAGTGTTGTGTTTTATTGTACCAATAAACTGGGAGCGGAATCCCGCTCCCGTGAAAGAACCAGGCTGGACTCGGGTTGTTGACGGACCACGTGGGAAACGGCGAATCGGCGGCGGTACGCGAATTCCCACAAAATATAAAACTTTTTGCCGACGACTGTATTATTTATCGCGAGATAACAAGCCAAGCTGACCAAATTCAACTAAACGAACCGCTAAAAAAATAACCGATTGGTGCGACAATTGGCAAATTGCACTAAATTTTGATAAAACCGCAGCGTGACTGCAGTGCGCCACTTGGAAATTGAGCGATTGATTTGTCTTTATGTAAAGGTTTAAGCTTCCGTCTCTGTGCAATTGTTTAATGTTCAAGCTGTTTGCCCATCATCATTGCAACCTCGTGTGTCTTTGTTGTCCTGTCTATCTGTAATCGTTTAATGTTCAATCTAACGCCACTACAAAAACTACACTTCAGAGTAACGACACTTGGCCATATTGTGGCTTAAAATCATGGTTGCCAGTTCTCTGAAGCTTTGTCTGAAATCCCAGGAAATGTTTTTCTGCCCACAAATGTCTTAACAGATATTATATTGTAACCCTGGTCGCCGGCATAGCGACCACGAAGAAGAGATGCGTACGCCGCGAGCTCCGAACCCGAAAATCTGATCTTTATCGCGCTGTGTATGCTCTTTATACAAAATGACAATGTTGACGACACAACATATTCCCTCGCTAAAAACAACAACTCAAGAAACCAAATACAAGAAATAAAAAAAGGAACACTGTAACTGATAGTAAAAAAAAAACAGTAATATAGCTAGTTCATTACAAAGTCTCTCTGCCAGGCAGGCTTTCTCCTCAGCACAGGTGCTCTCGTCGTTGCCCTTGTATTTACCTGGGCCGAAGCTGCCTCTGACTCCGAACAAGCCACTGAGGTCTCGGGTACCGTCGGTACCGCTGAAACCGACACGGAATCCATCTCTGCGGTCTCGGTTGTCGCCGAAGAAGCCACGAGACGAGTCTCTGGGATCTCGATTACAGCCGCATCAGCCGACTCCAGCGTTGACGCCGCTTGCTGTGATGCTGTCAACAGGCGCTTCCCCGCTCCTCCACAACCGGAAAGCTTCGACGCATTTTAGGTCCGGTTGCCGCTGAGCATGTAAGAACTTGGTCCATGGTACCGGTGATAAGCATTGGGCGCGTATAGTGCGATGTACCTTTCTTTGGTATGCTTGGCTTGCGGACCCTGACGAAATCGCCCAAATTGAAGGTTGGCGCCCTTGCTCCCCTCTTGGAGCCCGTGTTGTGCTTGCTGTAAGCCTGCCGCTGCTGTACTCGCGCTCTGAGGTCAGCTAATTCAGAGCTAGGGTTTCACAAAGAACTTTGATGACGGAAACCCCACAATGTCCAGCCTCGACCGAGGAACTCGACCATGCAGGAGCAGAGCAGGCGGTACCCCCGTTGTGGCACGAGGTATACACCTGTAAACGCCCAGGTATTCCAGGACGGCCACTTCAAGAGGCCGGTACTCCGGCGCTGCCGCCTGGGCGAACCCCTTGAAGACCTTGTTAAACCGCTCCACCTGCCCGTTGCACTGTGGGTAATAAACCGACGAGCAGCGGTGACAAATTCCCCGTTCTTTCAGAAAGTCTTCAAAGGCTGCCGACTTGAACTGCAAACCATGTTCCGTCAGAATTTCATCTGGGTAGCCTTCTCTGCTAAACGTAGCAGATAAAAACTTAATCACCGTCTGTGTTGCCACAACTGATGCGAAGCATACCTCTGGCCACTTTGAGTAAAAGTCTACCAAGGTAATGGCATACTCGAATCAACTCCCAGTTTTGGTGAATGGCCCAACAATATCCACAGCCAGCTTCTGCCAGGCCCGTTCTGGAAGCGGAATTGGCTGAAGTAATACTCTGACGTGTTTGGCAGACTTGTCCGCAGACTGGCATTCACAACAGTTCCTGATGACTTGCTCCACCTGCTGGTCGAGACCCGGCCACAAATATCGCTCGCGCAACCTTTGCTTGGTCCTGACAATGCCAGGATGGGTCTCGTGTGCCAGCTCAATCATGGTGGCCATCAGCGACGCTGGGATGACCAGTCGTTCTCCTCGCAGCAACACGTTGTCCACTACTACCAACTTGTCTCTCACTCGGAAGAATGGAAGCAACTTGGAAGCCAAGCTTTTCTTTTCTGGCCACCTGGTTGAAATCTACTTCATGATGTGTTGTAATGTCTCATCCTTCTGTACAGCCCCTTGTAGTTCATGCTTTGTGATGCAAAACGACACGAATGATACAATTTCTTCCTCTTCTTCATTACCGGTAGGTAATGGCAACCTTGACAGAGCGTCTGCTACTTTGTTGTCGCTTCCTCAGTGATATGCAACTTCAAAGTTGTAATAAAAAAGGCAAAATGACCACCTTGAGATCCTCAGTGGCCTTCGGCCATTCCCTTGAGAGGATAGGAGAGTTACAAGCGCTTGATGATCCGTGCGTAGCTTGAACCGCCGTCCCCAGAAAAACACGTGCCTATGCTGGCACGCCCGCACGCAGGCAAGGGGCTCTTTCTCTCCTACGCGGTGCTTCCGTTCAGCCGGCGAGAGTGTTCGTGATGCAGACGCCACTGTTCTCAAGTCATTGCCAACACCCTGCTGAAGCACAGCACCGAGCCCATGCATGGATGCATCGTCAGTAACAACTACCGGTAGTACGGGGTCAAACATCTTAATAGCGCCGCATGTAGAGAGTGATGTTTTGACTTGCTCGAAATTATGTTCTGCTCCTTTGTTACATATAAATCGGACTTCTTGACGCAATAGCTTTCTTAGAGGCTCTACTACTTCTGCATATTTCGGCAAAAATCTTGCGTAGTATCCGACAAGTCCCAAGAACGACCGCAAAGCAGCTGCATCTTTTGGTACTGGAGCTTCAGCCACCGCTTCTACTTTGGAGTGAAGAGGGGTTAGTCCTTCTGGGCACTCACGGTGTGTCCCAGGAAGTCGAGCGCTTGCACGTTGAACTCGCATTTCTGGTTAAGCTGAAGTTCAGCAGTAGAAATGCGAGGTAGAACTTCCTGCGAAATTCCCCTGTGCTCTGCTGCGGACTTTGCCGAATACGATAAAGTCGTCAATGTAACATAGCACCCCTTACAGCCATCTAGGATCGTGGTCATCATTCTCTGAAACGCCGCCGGAGCGGAAGCCAACCCAAAGCATACTCTTCGAAAACGAAAAAGTTCGTAGTGAGTGACGAATGTCGTCAGCTCCCGGCTGTCTGGTGTCAGTTCAACTTGGTGATAGGTCGAGGCCAAATCTAGCTTCGAGAAGTGAGTCTAACCTGCAAGTTGGGGAAGGGGCTCCTCTGTATGTGGGAGTGGAAATTCATCCACTAAAATGGCCTCGTTTAGCTCGCGCAAATCTACGCACAGCCTGATCGTGCCGTCCTTTTTCTTTACGACCACAATTGGAGATATTCATTCAGAGGCTTCGACCCGTTCAATGTTTCCAACTTGCTCCAATCGGCGCAGTTCCATGGACACGGCGTCCCGCAAAGCTAAAAGCTGCCGCGGCAGCTTTGCCGCCACGGGCTTAACTGGTTCCCGCCTCTTGACCTGCTGAGCGAAGCCCTCCACTAGACCCAGCTTGTCGGTGAATAAGTGTGATAATTGTTTCTTAATGTCAGCAGGTAGCGGGTTCGCATCAATTCGCGCGTACAGACCCCTCCCCCCCCCCCCCCCCCCCCCCCATTACAAGGTTCCTCCTTCAAACAGAAGTTGTAAATTGCAGATTGCATCTAGTCCGATGAGTGTTGTCCCTTCGACACCACGTAAAATAGTCAAGTCGAACGCTTTTTGTAGCGAACGTTGGCGAAGAATCGTCCCTTTACTTCGATCTTGCAGCCCGAATAGTCCAGCAGGTTGACAGACGGCGGTGCCAAAGCCAGTCGCTCGCGGAACCATTGCCGATAAATGTCATCTGTGATGATTGACACTGAAGAGCCTGTGTCTGCCAGAAAGCGCAGACTCACTGTCTCTACTTCCAGATCGGCGTAGATGCCACGTTGTCCGCTGTCCGTATTCACCTGAAGAAGTACGACGTCACAATTCCTAGTCTCGCTGATTTCTTTCACGTCCAGGCCCTGCGTCGTGGTGCTTTTACAAACCTTCTCATAGTGCCCGGTTTTTGTGCATTTCCGGCACAGAGCTCGTCGCGCTTTGCAGCTCACTGAACTTGCCACGTGACTTGCCGACCCACAACGGTAACAACGACGCTCCGTCACCTCCTCTTCACATTTATCAATATTTTCAGTAACGCGATGCACCGCCCCCTCAGCTGCAGATTCTTTCAGGTTGCGCTGGGTGTCCTCGTAATGCGTTGCCATTGATACGCCTTTTCTAGTGTCAGCAGTGCCCCTTCAGACAGGAGACGTTCCCGAAGTCTGCCAGATGAATTGCCTGAAACGAGCTGGTCCCGAATCATCACGTCGGTGGTGCTACCGTAGTCGCATTTGGCGGCTATCTCGGGCAAGCTCGTGATATATCCTTCCATCGGCTCGCTGGCTGCTGTAATCTCTGCTTGAATCGATGTCGCTCAACGAGTACGTTAGTTCTGGGTGCAAAGCTCCTCCTTACGAGCTTCAGCGAACTCGTCCGTGGTATCTCCACTAGCAGGCATGCTTTCTTCGGTCGCACCCGCAGTCGCTGACTGGCCTTCCGCCTCTGTGGTCGGCTGCTCCTCAGGTGGTGTCGACGTGGCCACGACGTTATATTGCCGTTGTCCCTCCCCTCCAAGACAGTGCAGCAGGATGGCTGCACGCCGCGACTCCTTGAACTCGTCCACGCCGGAAGAGTCAAGAAACCTGAGGAACGTTTGCTCTCATTGCGGCCATGGAACCGGAGGCTGGCCGGGCGTTCGCAGAAATGGCAGCGTCGGCGTAAGCCCGAAGTTCATGGTGGCTTTTTAAGGTCCTCTCCTCGTCGCCAATATTATGTTGCAGCCCTGGTCGCCGGCATAGCGACCACAAAAAGAGATGCGTTCGCCGCGAGCTTCGAACCCGAAAATCTTATCTTTATCGCCATGTGAATGCTCTATATACCAAATGAAGATGTTGCCGACACAACAACAGCTCGTGCCAGAGCAAAGCAATATTACATAAGCTTCCTAACACCGAATCGAATGCTAAGGAAGCCGCACTTTTCAATCAAGAAAATCGGCAGTTGCGTCTGCTCTGCACAAGCACCCAGATGGTGGCGGCAATATTTATGTCGGGGTAGAGTGGTTGGGCAACGCAACGCCGATACTCTAAGCGCAGCTCATTTAGTGGCTCTAGTTTAAGCTGTTTCACCACCATCGTTGATCATGCACCAACTATAGCTCAACTCAAACCTATAATTGCCTCAGCTTGGGTGAAAATGTAAATTTGTGCGTACTGCCGCCTCGTGTATGCTTGTCGTCCTCGACGTTGTCCAGTAGAACGACATCCAGGACGGCGTCGTGGAGAACCTCTAGGGCGATCTCAAGGGCGACCTCCAAGACGACCTGAAGCACGCCGTCTAGGACGACATCCAGGACGACGTCTAGCACGACGTCAAGGACGACGTCTAGTACGACCTCTAGGACAACCTTTCGGGCGATCTCAAATACGACGTCTGGAACGACCTCTAGGATGACCTCTGGGCCGATCTCAAGGACGACCTCGAGGACGACCTCGAGGATGACCTGTAGAACGACGCGCAGCGCCTGCGAATACGGATGTGCTGCCTATGCGGAGGAGCTGCGCCGCCACGAGGCGCCTCCGCATATGGGAGGCGCATACGCGCGCCGCTTATAGGCACGGCGCTTTCAAGATCAAAGAACGTATCGCAAACACCGGATGACGTAGCTAAAGAATTCTATCGCATTAAAAAGGGTGCATGGCATGATAAGTATAACCACGTTTTGTAAGAAATTGTCACAACATCTTTATTGACTACAGTTCTCTCTTTTTTTTAAATCATATTACTAAAAACCCAGCTTTTCATTGAAGCCTTTGGCATCGGCCTGGATAGTTGACCGTTTCATGACGTGTAGGCGCATATTCCTTGGACGCATATCTGAAAAAAAAAATTGCATCGATTTATCTTGCACAACTTATTTATTGACATCCATATTCACAATGACAGGCTTTAATTCTTAGAAGGGTAGTCAAAGATAATGGTTAGCTTCTTACTTTTTTTGTTTGTGTATAATTTATATCCTCTCAGGGGGGTTCGATCTTTGCATTTCATGTTCAATTTTTGCTGAATTATTCGATGCAGAACAAGCACGCCTTTAATATAATATTGATGCTTTTTGGCATACTTTGACACCGCGGGCATCGTTACCTTTACGCCAATTGCGTGGTCCAAATTCTTTTCCTGCCGAAATATCCGCTGAATTTCTTAAGTTTAATTTTCTCCTACTATTACCATTGGCCAAGTCTTCCTATCAGTCGAACCTACCGTCGTTCTTCCAGAAAATCCTAATTCCTTTTTGGCAATTATCGTGTTATGGCTTGAACCGTTCTCAGCATACAATGTTTATAAAAGAAGCTGTGATGTGCTAATTCGAGCAGTCGCCCATAGGTTAATTGCTTACCCATGATGCGCATGCAGCTTTTTAATGCTAAATTTATTTCATTGCGGGCGAAGTGAAGATCTGCGTCATGTCACCAAATCCGTAGCATATGCCGTCGTTTCCTAATTTTTGCGGACTAGCAACTCGTCAATTTAGGGTTGGACAGTTTCCTGATACGTATATATTGCGAGAGTATTTTTCCACTACGTTTTATATTTGTATTTCTGCATCGCGGTACCATGCGCCCACCTCTATTTTGTATGTCTCAATTAAAATACCTATTCGGCTGTATTCCTGGTATAACGATACTATGAAGTCTCACCGTTGCCCTGTAAACAGATGCTCAAGCAAAGCCTGGGGTCTCAAACTAGACCTCCAAGCAGACCACCTTACGCACGTTCACCACACGTTTCGTTTCGCTCCACTCCGCAAAAAAAAAAAAATTTAAAATTATGGAATTTCAGGCTCTGTCATTCTCCTACGTTAAGTGCAGCGAACGCATCGTAGCGCAGAACGTGATCTTTGATTGGCCGGCGAGCTGGAACTCGATATCTGTGACCAATCAGTAGCTGTGTGCTCTGCGCTACCCAGTGTTTGCTACGCTCAACGTCGGAGTATAACAGAGCCTTTAGGAGACCGTATTCTAGAGCTCCGCTTTGCTAGAAGAAGCTCGTCACCGTCACTTCATAGCATGGATTAAGCCCGCGCCCGCTGGGCGCGCTTTCCGCGTGTACGTTCTACTTAGAGAGATTTAGCAGATGTTACGCAGTCGAGAGCGGGTCCAGTGGAGCTCTAGCGCTCGATAAACTATAATTTTTTCACCCTTAAGCTGAGACAAGAAGCTCCGCCTTCAGCAGTAGCTCGCTCGCTTTCGCAGTTCTTTGGTTGCCCGGGCCTGCGCGTTCAAACTTGCGTTAGCAAGGGAGTAAAGCTCACGCTGCAGGCGGACCTTCTAATGTCAACTTAAGGGTGAACGAAATATAGAAGTCCGTAAAATAGAGTTTTAGTAGATCGAACGCTGTGGAAAGGCGGGATGCTTCGAAGTAAAGGCGTGAGCTCCCGCAATAAGAGTGCAGAGCCGTATATGTAGAGAGTTTGGTCAATGGGAGGCGCGGGCAGAGCCAGGGCGTGCACCAGATTCGGAAAGAGGGCTTGGCATGCTCTTTTGACCAACCAGAAGCCGAAAAGAATCCCCTAGCGGTGGTAGCAAGAAACAGTTCTGATCAAAGGTCAATGTTCGTAAATGGTCTTGATAAGCGCGTAAGAGTGAAGTGTAGTAACTCTTTATGGTTGAAAACAGGGTGCACGTTTTGTTTTGATCATGATCATGCAGAGAGATGTAAGAAACGAATGCGCCACTCAAGTCTGTTTTGCTCGGACAGAGTGTGACCGCTCGGACGGCAGATTCCCGCCCCTCGGCGCTTGGCGTACGGATTATGTCGATCGTTCCGCTAGTCGCACTCTTCCACCATCATTTTGGACGAGCGTGATTGAAACATCACGTGCACCATATTTTCAGTCATCGAGAGTTACTCTAATGCAGTTATCAAGTTTGTTTTTTGCGACCACCACCAGGGTATTATTTCCGGGTTCTGGTTGGTCACATTCGAATTTCTGAAGACGCCCTGGAACCCGCCCAGCCCGCTTTCAGCCAATGGCGCCTCCTCATTTGTCTCCTATACTTCCCAACGAATGACCAAACTCTCTACATATACGGCTCTATAAGAGTGTAGTGCCTCTATAGACCTTTGCAAAAAGAGCGCTCTGGCCGCCGCCATTTTGCGAATCGAGCGACCCCTATCAGCCAGAAATTTCTGTCACCCGCCTGAGCTGTGGAAACCCGGTCAGCGTGACTCCCCACCTGCATTTTGCATTTGGAGTTCGCCGGCTTTTCTTGGAAGTTTTTACTTTATTCGCCTGTTTAGGATGCTTACCCTTTGTATGTTATCTTCCACTGTGAGAACCAGAGAATACCAGGGCTCGTAGCCTGCTCGGCCTTCGCAGGAAACGAACGAAGAGAGCGAACGTCAAGCAGCCCGCGACGCGGGCAGTTCGACGTTCTTGGAGGATTATTTCCGTTGAGATAATCTCCAAAAATCCTTCTCGGCTGTGTTCCGGGTTTGCGCGAAAAATAGCTGATAGGGTCGGGTCCGGGGTGTGGGTTCGTTCATTTGCTTTGAAGCTGTGCAAAAAAACTGCTCTCTTCTACATGTGCCCCGAAACACGCCGGATTCCGTCCGATCGTCGTGAAGTGATTATCGTCGACACTGTATATTGAATATGCTGTGTTATTTGAGACCATTCTCAAATCCTGTTCGGATAACGCGGCACCATGGGGTACGTACAATATATATTGTTCTATTGATGAGACTCATTGAATTTCATGTTGTGGACGGGGAATATCGATGCAGTTCCGATATCATGTCTGGTCAAATATTTTGACCTATATAGATTGACACGGCTGAGTGTACGGTGCCGTAAAATGATGAACATAAAATGAAACAAACATTCCAGTTGCATTTGTTCCGTCGCGTACGGGCTAGCCAAAACAGCTTTCATTTCTTTGTTTTTGTTCCCAAAAACAGAGCACTGCTTTCTTAAATACCTCTATAAATTATGTTCGCCACAGAACACAAAATAAAAAAGAAAACGCGGCAATTTAGACTCCACCAGCGTCCGGAATTGCGCCTACGCAGGCTGCCAGAGCCTACTGACGAGAAACTCCACAGCTCAGCGCAGTCGGGCAACACTGACGTACACTCTCAAAACCAGGGACGCGCGCTGTAAATCGCTTCGTTCGAGACTGCCGCTGGAAAGGTCTATACTCCGTACACCCCTAAGCTGAGACGTCAGGCAATGCCACAACCACGAGAGCTCGAGGTCGCTATTTTGAAGCCTTCTTCCGGAGAAGGAGCGCTCGCGCTATAAATGCATGTATCAAAGTAAGGAGCGCGGGCTATCTCTCACTTGTACTTTTGGCTACAGTCTCAGCTTAATTGCGAACGGAGTATAGAATTCAGTCTTCTAAAAGTACCTAATCTCAGGTTAGAGCTTCCGCCAAGCCTCGTCGAAACCGTCAGGGGTTATCCAGTCGACCCCTTCCCGCTCCCAGCGTCGACCGCCGCACCGACGCGTCCGAATTCAACTAGCGTTGCCAGGTTAACTTCAGCAGGTTAACTTCAGGATTATGATGTCAGCTGTGTCTGGCTTCAGACTGTATGTTAATGTGTGAATTCACTCAGCTGACACTTCGTTGCCATGGTGACGCTGACCATAGCAGACGAACTTAATCATGCGAAGGACACAGTGGGGTGGCGAGGTGAGGTGCGTGCAGAATCTTCCGCCGAGCTTTTCAAGGGCGCAGCGTGAACAAAAATAGTTTTAAAAAAAAAACGACTTAACGCGGATGGCTGATTTTTCTAGCATCTAATATTTTGACCAGTTTTACACAAGAAGAAACAAACAACAACAACAACAACAAAAACAACGTGTTTTTATCTAGCAATTTTGAAAAAAAAAATGTTTTGAACCGCAACGTGGGGCTGAATAACTGATGTGCGTGCCCACTTTTCAGTCTTTCTATCGCATGCCTTGGTTCTACTTCTATAGTAACTTTCGACATTACTTGAAAATTTACGTATGCTATGACTCCGTGAGCTATTTTGGTAAAGGGTCGAAAGGCATGTGACGGCAAAAAGGGCTCTCGGGCGTTGCATTTTTACGTACTTCCCACCGGCGTTCCGATTGGCCCATGCAGTCAATAATTTGTCTCTTTATCGTGTTTTGACGAAAATACCTATAGTTGAAGTTTAAACATGCCATGGGGGGTACACTCGCTAACATCCGACAGATGTGAATATAAGCAATTCATGTTGGTATAACCTCTGCAAGACGAACTATAACTCTAAACGCTTGACAGACCCAGCAGGAGAGTAATTGCTCTTTTAGGCATATGCTTTAAAACGTCTAAAGGAAGTTCGTTTAAGGGCTTTGATCTCCGTAGAAAGCGTGAATTAAAGTTATTGAAACCGCCACAAAAAAATGTGGGAGGAAATTCAGGAAAAATTATTTTTCTCCTGAAATTAAAACAACTCTTTTTCTTTTGAATTAAGATCTTCTGAATTTAAAACAACGATGCAATAAATGTTGATACGAAACAAAGCTATCCCGAACATCCCCTGACGAGAATCGAACCTAAAACACGAACATTTCAAACCATATGCACTCTACCCTTCCGCCGAGGGAGAGACTTCTGAAAGCGAATCCGTCATGTCGCTACAACTTTTTTTCTTGTTTATTGATGTCGCCACAACAATATAGACTCATAAAAGGTGCTACGTGAAGAAAGGCTTCTCGTGGCTCACGCGCTGGGAAGAAAGAACATTGGAGCTCAGTTCCGTCTTCCTCAGCGTGTGGCTTCCCGCCTGGCGACTTTGCCACGCGCTATTTGAGCCGTTGTTTGTTATTATTGCAATGGACAGACCGCATAGGGCAATTTACAATAGAAATGCACTGAATGATCCCGCAGGGAAGCACGACAAGGGTTGGAAAAGTGTGAGTAACCGCGTGACAATATCACATGACAGTCTGGCGTGATTTGATGTCAGAGGAAGGGTTACGAAAAAGCCGCAGAACAGTGAGGAAGCGAGCAAATCCAACAAGTTCTGCGGATACCGACTTCACCCAAAGGTTCAAGGTAAATCAAGCATATACGCTTCTAGTAGGAATTTAGGCATTTGCATGCAGCGACAAATGCGCCATTGCAAGAGGGGCATGCTTCGTGCAGTACTTGACATAAGTGATGTTGCGTGTCTCAGCTAAGATATGAAGACGCCGAGTTTATTTTCGTTTCAATTAAAATTACACTTTCCGTGGCATACGATAGAGACATTAACACGAACTTCGCTTCAGGGTGGCCAGATGGAATCGCAAAGTTTCAGGGCCGTGATTGAAATTCCGAATTTAATGGTAGGGCATTAAATAAATAGGGTTTGGTTTTTTAACTTACCCCGCCATCATTGCTGCATGGTTCTCTGTTTATTAGATGTAGTTGAGAATAAACTCCACCAAATTCCATCATCGAGCAGGAAACGCGGCAGTCAGATAAGTCCACTGCAAACTACAACGAAAAATGTTCTACAGCTCATAAAGGACACAATATATGAAATCGATTTATTAGTGTTTATTAAATTGGCGTTTTTTATACTCACAATATCCCACGTGTTATAAGACTTTTTACATAGCCGCTTCAATCTTCCAAGGAATTCTCCTTTATTCCCCACGAAGCTTGGAAGGTCTTCCTCTTTAACATCACCGTTTACCACGTCAGCTGGAAACACAATGGTAGTGTTGTCATGTGCAATTAATAAGAATTACGCCTCAAAACCGCGGTAGCCAATCAGAATCAGTGAGTAAGAACATTATCGGCTGAATAGAGCGGTATACTAAGCACATTTTCAATCTGCATGGGTATTTGACGACGGTAGGAAATATAGGGTGTTGAAACGCCGAGACATCTTGTGTGCTATCCACTTGTTCGTCCGTTGTCTCCGGTTTTTTTTTAAAAAATGTGTAACATCAACCAGCTCACCTACCTACTCACTCTATCCTCGTTCTAAAGACAGCCGTAAAAATCGGCGACTGCGCGTAGCAATTTAGACCTTTCATCAAAGGCCTATTTCACAGGTGGATTTGACCTCGTAAAACTACAGGGCGTATATCCCTTTCTGTAAAGGATAGAGCCAAAAAACTTGCCAGGGTCAACGGTGGACGGCGACGCAAACGACTGAGTCGAGTGGCGGGGTGCGTTTGGCGCACGAATTGGTGGATGCGTCGAAAGCAGCGTGTAAGATGCAGCCGACCAGCTAAAGAAAGCAGACGACATGCAGACGACATCCGTCGACACCAGTTTGCCGTCGTTATGCAACCATGTTTTATTTTTGTTACTTGAAGCTTTCGGATCATTGGTCCCATTTATTTTAAAATCAAAGGTGCATTACAAAGAGGTTACGTTCATTTCAGTAGACCACGGTCTTCGCCGGCAGTCTGAATATATATTTTTTAACGCAATCCGAAACCAGAGCCGTTTATGTAGAGCTTGGTCATTATGTGGTGAGAATGGGGCGAAAATAAGGGCACGCCTTTGGCTGAAATTGTTTCAGTGACCTTGGGCGTGATGATTGACAGCTTTTGTGACCAACCACAAACCACAAATATTCTCCTAGTGGAGATAATGAGCTTAACAAACACCCTCCACTCACAATTTCCAGCTAAGGATGTATTCAAGTATTTTAATTAGGCACGCCAGAGTAAAATTCGTGACTCTTCGTAACTGAAAGGGAAACGCACGTGACTGTGTCGTCGCGGCGACATTCAGAACGCACTCAATCTTCCTTTTGATTACTGTAAGAAAAGTTTATTTACAAAGTTACAAATTGAGTGCGCGCAGGCCACACTGAGAGACCCTACATTATGCTTATCTAAAATCGGCTGTGGGGTGCAGTATGACCCTGCTCTACTCACTATGAAAAACCTATATTGCCATCGTTAAAGGAATTCCTGCTCTCTAAGCGTCTACAGTTCACTTTAACAGTAGTCCACTATCTACTCGCGCAACGTGGGAAGCATTGGGAACATTTGCCTAAAACGGCGACGCCGAATCTTGGCCCTACATCTTTACTTCCACAGGACTCAGCGTACTAGTATCACAACCAGTTTCTCAAAACGATTGTATACGCCTTTGGAAATGGGTGCACATCCCAAACAGTCCAGACACAAGGGTGAAGAACGTACACGGAACTACACAAGTGGTGAAAACATGCTCATTTTCCTCTGGGCAAGTACAGTGGGGGAAGATGTCTGTCCCGGTAACTCCCCAATGTTACTACCTATCCCTGGTGGGCAACATTCCATACCCATACGTCCAGCCAGTGTCGGCAGCGTCGGCTGGTGCGTCTGAGGTAAACATGCGATCCCAAATTACGTGGGAACTTCTTGTTTGGTGTCGGACAGATACGTCAGCCGCACAAAGTGTTTCTCACATTCGCGACGCGGGACTCTCCTGAACGTAAACAGTGGGACACTTTTCAGTCAACCGACGCTATTATGGCGACGACAGAAACATAATAAAAAGAGGGAGTCTCCTCGGCAGGACACAGGTCGCCAAGCACCTGGTCGCGTGCGACGTCACAAGTGTTATCATACGTGACGTCACAAGGGTAAATTTAGCGGAAATATTTTCCGCCAGGATTAGCGAAAACATTTCCCCGCTGAATTTAGCGGCAATATTAATGTTGGGCATAACATCACACGTAACGTAATGCGACGTCACACGTAACGTCAAGTGATGTCATACATTACGCGTTTCCTATAATGATGTCACACGTGACGTCACACGTGATGGTAACGTCTTGGCGTCACCTTCGCGACCCTCACGAGGGTCACGATGGTGACCCTCGTGATCCTCGTGAAGGTAACCCACGTGACTTTCGTGAGGGTAACCCTCGTGACCCTCGTGAGGGTAATCCTCGTAACCCTCGTAAGGGTAACCCTCGTTACCCTTGTGACCCTAGTGAGGTTAAGCCTCGCTGATCTCTATAAGAATTGCTGGATCGCGTTCACCCGCTCCTCGAATGCGGCCACTGGCGGCCAACTTTTTGGTAAAGTTATATTACCTCTAGCCAAGGTACAGCTGCTGCAGCCACTATCATTCATCCATGGCATACAGCGTTGTGACAGTTGTGGTGGCAGGCTGATATCAGAATAGCGTGGGGGATATTTCGTGCTTGATTAAAATTGTTTGAGAAAACATATTTTTGAAACCCGGCATCAACGGTAGCCCGATTTTCGAGGACCCGGTGAAAGTTTTACAGAATCGCGGCAACGAGGAAAAGCAGCACAGCACGCATCGAAAGTCGCATCGAAAGAAGCATCGAAAGCAGACGCCGGTACGGAGTCTGCTTTCGATGCGAGCTGCGCTGCTTTCCCCCGGTGCTGCGCTTTCGTAGAACTTTTGCCTGGTCCTCAAAGATGAGGCTACCGTTCACGCCGTGTTTCAAGAATCTACTTCGTCGAACAACTTCAATCACGCACGAAATATCCCCCACGGTACAGTGTACTAGATCCACGGCTATTTTGTGGCAGCCTGCTGCCGCAGCCGCCATTGCGTTGTCCGCCATATTACTATGATGGCTAGAGATAATATAACTCTATAAAAAGATGGCCGACCTAAGCCGTATTACCGTCTAGAGGCGGAGCTGGTCAAGCGCGATCCAGCATATAGACATAGAGATCAGTGGTAAGCCTCGTAACCCTCGTGAGGGTAACCCTTGCAAACCTCATGAGGGTAGCCGTCGTGACGTTACACGTGACGTCACGTGTGACGTGATTATTGGAAACGTCCTATAATGCAACGCGCGGTTACACCCACACCAACGCCGACGACGCCGCTCAAGCAGGAAACGGGTGCCTAAGAGCTGCACTATAAAACGGACAGCCGAACAGTAACTTTCATTTGATATGACGGTGAAGTGTTGCTTTATGCCATTTGATATGTCCCGTTTGGACAGGCCTTTAGACTACGTCGAAATGCAGTAGCACTGCTTGTCCTCTATGAAGGATTCCTTATATATCCTCAGCCAAACGTCGTTCTCTTCCCTCCGACGTACTCATTGTGTTGCCGTTCCTGTTCAGACTATGGGCAGGAGATTCAACTGTCGCGTCCCTCCCGGCTAAGCGTAACACTGCACACGAGGAGCCAATACCATCATGCATAATTTGACGATTTTTCACGCAACGTTTCGTAACATAAGAACACATTTCTATAAATATTTTTTTTTTAAACAGGGACACGAAGTGTATTTCTCCCTAAAAGCGAAGAGTCGCGTACTTGTGTTTAAGGAATGAATGTGCGAAGTGAAAATCGAGATAAATTTCGTCTACGCTGACATGTTTCCAAGAACACCCAAACAAAGGAGGAAAAATCGAGTATTTACCACACTGATAGGCCAGCACAAAGACCAGAAATACGCAAGCGAGTCGAGCCATGTCCTCTGTATCTCGTTCTAGAGAGGAAAAAAACGATATCAACAGTCAGTAAGGAAATATATAGAAAAACAAATATTGCGTCATTAATTTACCATTTCTATTTAAAGTATTGGTATCATTGGTACAGGTGGTATTGTTTTGTGTGGGTGTGTGTGCGTGTCTATGCGTGAACCTGTGTAACAAATCGCGAAGTTAGCACCATTGGGTAGGCTGTTGCATCAGTGTTTCTAGTACAATCGCTTCACGTTGAACAGTTTATGGTAACATCGAAGGTGTCTTCGCGCTTTTCGTTCCTCTGTCTTCTTGGCCCAAAATAGAGAGGCGCGTAAACGTGATCCAGAAAAAAAATATTGCCCTCTCCACTTGGCTTCAGTCAAATGTGTGCATAATTATATTGGTTCATTCCGGAAAGCATTTCAGTTTAAATTACTTCAACTTTTAATGAAATCTTTACGGCCGAAATAAACTTTCTCGTTAATGCCAGAACCGGGCACGCATTAAAATCAACTCATTTTTGTTTCTCATAGCTGTTGATAGCGGCACTCAGTACGTTGTTTCAAGGTGCGCCAACACCAAGTTCGAAGCTTTTGCCGAAACTGTCTTATGCAATGTGTAAGTAAAATACAGGAGAAAAAAACGCGTTGCGAGTGAGTAATCCCGTTTGCAAAGGAACTCCGCACTCGCAGCAGTTTTGCGGAGCGAAGTGGACGATGCATGGGCCGTGATTTCTTCATTCATTGGAACTTAGAAACAGTGCCGTCACTAGGGTCCGCGGCACCCGAGGCGGTAGCCCACCGCGACCCCTCCCCCCCCCCCCCCCCCCCCTTCCCCCGCGCTCGATGCCCGCCGCGACACCTCCCTGAGTGCTGCAACCGGGACAGTCTCTCTCCCCCCCCCCCCCCCCCCTTGTGATGCCAGTGCTTGGAACACGTCTGGTTGTTGTCAAACGAAAAAAAAAAAAAAAGAATAATAATAGCGCACCCTTCGAGGTATTCCTTGTCCCCTTCCTTCAAAGCTATGTTTTTGTTCGCAAAAGAACTGTTGGATTTCCGAAAGCTCTAAACAAGGTAAGGCGGCAATTTCTACGAGTAGCAGACGACGGCGGGGTTCAGCGTTCGAACACCAGACCCTGACACCACTTCTTCTCCCCCGGCGAGGGTGCAGACAACGTTCTTGCTTGTTCTTATCGGAGGGAGACAATATGTAGAGACCAATAGAGCTAGGCTTCGCGTCAACCCACTATATTTATTTCATATTATTTGAATAGGGCGCGAAACACTTCTTAACGGAACCCCCACAGTCCCAAAAGTTTGTCCATCGGTGCATTTGTAGTTAAAATTAGCGGAAACATTCACGTCACGTGACTTAACGTGAAAGATACTCCAAGTGGAGAATTCGACGTCACGTCACCCATATGTCAATTAGTTTCCTCGCTAAATTTAGCGCGGAAATTAAGTTGAGTTTCTCCGCTAAAAAATTCGAACAAATGGACGTCACGTGACCTAAAAACCAACCCAGTTTCCTCTTTGATTTAGGAGGGAAATCGATGTAATGGAGCTCATGTCACGTAATCCATAGAAAAATTTAGTTTTTTTGCTAAATTTAGTGGCAAAATATACATCACGTGACACACCAATTCCCTCTCCTCATTCCTCTCCTCCCTTCCCCTTGCCTTTTTCTCTATCCTTCACTTTTCTTAAAATATAGTATTTAGTCCGGAACTACTGTTTAATAGAAAGTTTTAGAATAAGGAGCGCACTTTTAGCGCAGAGTAAAGCTAACTTTAGCGCTTGGGTTAGCACACGCTTCGCAAGAGTGTTTTAGAATACAGTTTCTCCGCCGCGAAACAAAAGCCCAAGTGTCTCAGGGTCGCAACGCCACCAAGATACACTAAATCATTTTATTTAAAAAAATCCAAGCTTTTTGGTTCAGAGTAACGTATTAGATTTGTTTAAATATAAGGATGCGACGGGAGCGGTCGACCGATCGTGTCCGCTTGCGTTGCCTCGGAAAGAGATGTCTCGTGTATGGACTTTCGCCGCCTTCGCCGAGAAACGTTCTCGCTTCGAAAGCAGCAACTTGCCGGCGATCGTTGCTCACTTTGCTGAGTCTTGCGAACCGTCTATGACGTGCACCTCGCCTATAGTGCAATGTCCGCCTGCATTAAAGCGCAGCCACGAGGATGCCGCCTATGTCGCGCTGTCGACGCCGCCAAAGCGGCCGCAGTCGCGGTCGGGACAGAGCGGCCATTTTTTAACTGTGCTTTTCTTGTCTTTAGCCAACTTCATCATGAATCCTTCTTGGAGGAGCGCAAAGACTCTGAGCTCGCACGCAATAACTGAAAAATAGAATACTCTAAGATAGCACACGTAACGTCCAAATCGCACGTAGCGTTCGGCACATGCTCAATGTCGACGACGCTATTTTTTAATACTTTCATTGTGTGATGAAACCCGATTAACGTATTGTTAACTTAGAACGCAATTTTGGGAGTGTAACACAATTTTTGGGATAGAACATACTTTTGGGGGATGACGTAAAACGTAAATCATTAGACGCAAAATCGCGATGCAAAAAGATTACGGTTGAATAAAAAATGAAAGCCGTTTACAATTCCCTGCAACGCCGGTTAGAGCCCAGCTCTTGAGGAGGAAGATGGAAGCGTACTGAGGGATAGGGGACTCCTTGAGGTCACGTGACCTCAAGGGGGTCACGTGGCTTCAGGGGGTCACGTGACCTTTGGGTGTCACGTGACCTCGGGGGTCACATGACCTTAGGGGGGGGGTCACGTGACATCAGGGGGTCATGTGACCTCGGGGGGTCATGTGACCTCGGGGGGTCACGTGACCTAGGGGTGTCACGTGACCTGGGTGGGTCACGTGACCCCCAGAAGTCACGTGACTTCTGGGGGTCACGTGACCTCAGGGGGTCACGTCCCTTCTGGGGGTCACGTGACCTAAGGGGGTCACGTGACCTAGGGGTGTCACGTGACCTGGGTGGGTCACGTGACCTCGGGGGGGTCACTTGACCTCGCGGTTACGCCGACGGCGACGCCGACGCCGCTTAAGCCGGAAACGGGCCCCTAAGAGCTGCGCTCTTAAAGTGAAAGCCGTTTACAACTCCCTGTAACGCCCAATTGGAGCGCAGCTCTTGAGGAGGAGGAGGGAGGGGCACTGAGAGGAGGGTAGACCCCTCCTCTTCCTCCTTCTCCTCCTCCTCCCCTCATTCTTTAATACGCTCCGGGGGGTCACCTGACCTCGGGGGGAGGGGGTCACGTGACCTCGGAGGGGGGGAGGGGGGGGGTCACGTGACCTAGGAGAAGGGGCCACGTGACCTGGGGGGCCACGTGATCTCGGGGGGGTCACGAGACCTTGGGGGTCACGTGACCTTGGGAGTATCACGTGACCTTGGGAGTCAAGGGACCTTGGGGGTCACGAGACCTGGGGCGTCACGTGACCTGGGGGGTCACGTGACCTGGGGGGCCACGTGATCTCGGGGGGTCACGTGACCTGGGGGGTCGCGTGTCCTTGGGAGGATCACGTGACCTTGGGGGTCAAGAGACCTTGGGGTCGCGTGACCGCGGGGGGTCACGTGACCTGGGAGGTCACGTGACCAGGGGAGTCACGTGATTTGGGGGTCACGTGACCTTGGGGTGACCTTGGGAGGGGTCACGTGACCTCGGGGTCACATGACCTTGAAGTGACTTTGGGGGGTCACGTGACCTTGCGGAGTCACGTGACCTTGGGGTGACCTTGGTTACGCCGACGGCGACGCCGACGCCGCTCAAGCAGGAAACGGGCCCCTAAGAGCTGCGCTCTAAAAATATAATCGAATCTTCCCGCTACAGCAGGGATCCCTCACTGGTGGCCGCACACACTCATTGGCTGACCTACACTCTGTTCACCAATAAGCTGAGACTACGGTGGAAGCTACGTGACCGTCGGACCAATCAGCAACCTCCCTTTTGTCACATGCCACGGCTCTCTCTCCGCGTGGGTATGGGCGGGAGCGTGTTGACGTGGCGAAAGAGGGGCGCATGACTGGTCCAACAAGAACCAGTCATGCGACCGCAATATATAATTGCTCGAGGGCTTTTGGATCGCTAGCGAGTAAATATTTGAGAGCTACGCTCTAATAATGCCAGTACCTTGCTTTTGAGTGGCCGATGCGCACCAGCGCGAAAAAAAAAGAATTAAAAGTGAAGTTTTATAATTTCTATGAAAAGAGTGACGCCACCAGCGTCGCCGAGCTTAGATGATCGCAGCTAAGCAGACGGTGCTCGACCACTTCGATATGCTACCGACAGACGGCGCTACGTGAGAAACGAGAGGCTGATGCAACTCGACCGACTATCTCCCCGTGTAGCAACAGGTGGCAACCTGGCCATTGGAGCACGTAGAAAGCAAGGTAACACAAAACACTTGGAAATAAAACTTAAATATTAAAGCAAGCAAGTCAAAGCATTAGAAAATATTACATTACAGAAACTCGCGTCGCGTTAAGGAAAGCGCAATAAACACTTTCGTTAGACTGTTTGCTAGGGCCAAGACCCGACTCGTCGAAGCCCGTAGGGTAGCTTCGTGCGTATCTTCATCGCTGGGGGCCCATTGACGAGGCTTTCCGTTCACGAAGTAGTTGAACGACTTTTATGTCCTAAGTCGTTTACATGTTTATGGGCCAGGCGACTCGAATAGGTGAATAAGATGCGCCCACGATGCCTGGGGAGATTCGTTATTTCTTTGAGGAGTAATTGGTAATTATTTTCATCAAGGGGATCAGGAAGCCGTGTAAATGCAGTGTAAGTAAAATTGTGAACGTGCCGAGTGTTTCCTCGGCATTGAAATTTTTAAAAGTACCCGCTACTCGTCGCGGGTCCTCAAAAATATGCAAAAACAATGGTCAACCGGAAGCAATCTACTCCTCCCGAAGTTTGGCATGTTTGTTTTTGTTTACCGCTGAACACTTTGTATATCAAAACTAACACCACATTAATAAAAAACTAAGGTTAATCACTGTAACGTTTATTAATTGCATTCAGTTATCATATATATATATATATATATATATATATATATATATATATAAATAAATGTTAGCTCTTGGCGGATGTGCTGGGGCTATGGAGGTACGAAGCTTCTGTAGGCGACATAACGCCACCAGTGGTTAAGCCGGGGGTACGTTACTAGAACCACTCAGTTGGGAAACTGCCATAGGGACTGCTCTGAAAAAGTGGCCCCAATCGGTCCACCAGAACCGAGCTAATGGCTCGGTACTGGTGCCATTTCTCCCGCAGCGGCCACTCGAAGAAGTGGACGTTACTTCTATTTTGGCTTTAATCGGCCATTTTGACGCCGAAACAGATACAGTGGAAGAGGTTACAGGGGTGTCAACCCTGTCTCCCCAGCGGACGCGCCGCAAATTTCTACCGAAGTTAAAATGCATTTAGGTCGGGACGCGCTACCTGAAAGGACCGCTGAGGCATGGTTGTATAAAAACAATATTAATTGTTCCGCAAAACCTTGCGAACTAAAGATTAAAAAAATATCACGCGCCCTTCATTTTGAACTGAACTCTAAAACAATTCATACAAAAAGAGTCATTTCCGTTTGTTTTTACGCAAAAGATGCTTTCTAAAATCTTAAAGTGACCATAGTAAAGATAAATGATAAAGAGTGGCGCTCTTGTACTATTGAGCTCGGTCTCGGTGGACGCCGGCGGCCCGGATTTCGACGACGAGTTTCCCAACTGAGTGTTCTAGTAACGTTGGCCGGGGGAGACGTTTAGCATGAAGGAACACTCCTTCAACGAGGACCAAAACCCAGAGCCGTATATGTAGCGAGTTTGGCCATTCGTTGGGAAGTATAGGAGACAAATCAGGAGGCGCCATTGGCCGAAAGCGGGCTGGGCGGGTTCCAGGGCGTCTTCAGAAATTCGAATGTGACCAACCAGAAGCCAGAAATAAAACCCTGGCGGTGGTCGCGAGAAACAAACCTGATAACTGCATTAAAGTAACTCTTGGTGACTGAAAATATGGTACACGTACGTTTCAATCGCGCTCATTTAAAATGATGGTGGAAGAGTGCGACTAGCGGAACAATCTACATAATCCGTACGCCAAGAGCCGAGGGCCCGGAATCTGCCGTCTGAGCGGTCGCACTCTGTCCGCGGAAAACAGAGTTGAGCGCCGTATTCGTTTCTTATATCTTTCTGCATGATCATGATCAAAACAACGCGTGCACCCTATTTTTAACCTCGAAAAGTTACTGCACTTCACTCTTACGCACTGTTTCTCGCTACCACCGCTAGGGGATTCTTTTCGGCTTCTGGTTGGTCAAAAGAGCATGCCAAGCCCTCTTTCCGAGTCTGCCGCACGCCCTGGCTCTGCCCGCCCCTCCCATTGACCAAACTCTCTACATATACGGCTCCGCCAAAACCTAAAGGTGCTGTTGGACGAATAACGCAAAAAAGAGAGCTGATTTGGAGCCCAAAGCTCATTTGGTTGTGTTTTGGTAATCCTTGGGGGCGTTCGCCGACCGCAACCTTTAATTTCGGCTTCACTTGGATTTTTCTCTCTAGGCTGACTTGAGCCGGTATGTCGCGCCGCCTTATTCTTATGTCCATGGCTTGTATCCTCAAGGAAAGTGTGACGGAAAGCCACGAAAAAATTTACGAAGTGTTTAAGATCCTACTCAAAGGACAAACTGTACAAAAAAGTGGTAAATTGAAAGAAATATCAAAATTTTAAACGCGCTTTAGCAGGAATCGCACCACGACCTTACGATCGTGAGCTCGACATTCTACCACCGTGCCATGTACATATCGTAAACTTCACTGTCGCACCCGCTTGCGGCTAGACGCAAAGCTAGCTCGGCTTGTCTTTACTGCGGTGTACTTTACTAACTGTACAAATACCAACGCCGATCGCAGGCGTTACGGCGTTCGGCGTTAGCGTTCGAACTGTTTTGTGAGAAGAACCAAGAAACACAGTACGTGCCCATCATCATATAAAAAAATAATAAGAGAGCATAAATTAAAATCACATGCTACCAAACAAAAACACACACACACACACACAACCTGCAATGACTTTTTGTAACACGTTCTGTGTATACCGACCTTCTCTGCATAAATAACGATAAATCAAGCATTTTCCTATCCAGGTTAGTTCATAAAATTTGAACGAAATAGAGTGCACAGTAACTTACCAATAAAATATTATCTTCGAAGCTCTGGGGTCTGCAGGTGCCAGATGTTTTAGACTGATTATGAGCCTTAAGGTTTTTCACAAGATTTATATAGTGGTGACGGAAACAAGCACACAAAAACTGCATGTTCCAAAGCTTTGTTGCACTTTTTATTGTGCACATTCATCGAGAAAAGTGAAGTGCATCCTTCTCCTGTGGGCGGAGCTCGCCCTCTCACAACTGTCATAGATCAATGTGTTTCTTTTGTCGTTTTTCTTTGTATTCTTAGAAGCCTTGAGAGCCGAAGTTTATGAAAATTCCTGCTTAACAATTGGCAAATTGTATGTTCGACAGTAAGTAAAATATAAGAATAAAGTAAGCGAGGTATACGCATTAGGCCTATTCTTGGATCCTAAAAGATTGTTCGATAGAAGCGGCATGGCTTTGATAAAATTACAGCTATCGTCCTGATATAGGTAAATTTACTTTGCAATCAGTGCAATATACTTGTGTCTTACAATTTGGAGCTGGGCTCTTTCACTTGGAAGAAGCTTCATAGCAAATATGACATGCATGCTTCGTTTCATATAGGCACTACCGTTAATAACTTTAGTCTTATCAACGAGGCTTGCGTGTGGCCCGAGGAGTGCTTGTTTGGGCCTTTTGGAGGTCCGCTCGTAGATTCTGCATCTTCCGAGACTTGAGATAACGCGCCATAAGACAATGAATAGCACACGAATTTAGTATGAGAATGTGCGTGGTTTGCGGAAGAAGTCTGATATCTTTTTTACATCGGTTTTGGCCTCGAATTTTGACATTTTATGTATCACTGAAACTTGGCTACCCAGTTCTATATCTAGTTCTGAGTACTTTAGTTCCGATTACCAGGTTTTTAGACGTGATCGGGAGTCGACAGGTCCCTCTCCACCCTCGGGGGAGGCGTACTTACGGCTGTAGGGAAATCATTATCGTACTTTCGGTGTTTTGACCTTGAGATAAATGAATGCGTTTGGATTGAAGTTCGAGTCACGAACGGACCAAATCCGCTTATCGGGAACCATTACTTTGTGCTTATAATGCAATTAAATGCAAAGGTGCAAGCGAGCTAGACAAGAATGACGAAAATAATCCCAGGAGAAGGGGAACAAGAGGGACAAAGAACAAACACAAATCTTTAAACACAGCTAGGTGACTGGTGCGCGTCCAAAAAAAGCCTGCCTGGTCCGGGTCTCGAACCCGGGACCTCTCCACATCCAGTGGAGCGTTCTACCAACTGATCTAACCAGGGGTTAGACATCAGTAGAGAAAACAGGTTTTCTCAGCGGCCACCAGTCTAACAGCCAAGTAGGCTGTTAAAGAAAACAATATTTTTTCTTTTTGCAGTTACTCTTTAAGAGAACTTCGTAAGTTGTCTCCAAACGCAAGTGTCAAAGATAGTCTGTTTTTTGCAACTTCAAAATTATGTAAATATAGAAAAAATATTGTAGATATGTACTTGTACAGTTCAATTTCTCAGTAACTTGTCAACGTGATTAAAGTAAATAAAATCATAACCAGCAGGGGGCACCTTTTTTAGTGAGTGTTTGGTGAGTGTCGTCACTACGGACCCCGAGCATCGTGGGTTCACCTATAGTCACTGAATGTTCCCAGAGTACCCAGTTGCATTCAGTCCGCTTACAGGAAGTCAATTCTGCAGAATCCAGCTCTGACTAGCTGGTTTAGCCCGTGGGGGAAGTTATCAGTCGGGGATTATGAGGATTTGCCCAAAATAACAAAAAGCGTATGTAAACATTTCGTGTTACCACAGGTAAGCACGAGTGTGAACTCTGAGCATCGATGAGTTAGAACCGAACGGAAGGTGCATTGATTTCCTCTGGTTTTTCTGCTTTATAACATGTAGCCGTTAACCTAGTCTGCCAAAGAAGATTGCCGGCTCGTTTGCTCGCTGCGGTTGCACTGGTGCTGTGTTTCAAATTCTACGCGTCAGGCGCTAAGCCTAAGATTTGACTTCGATGTGTTTTAAGGGGAGAGATAAAGAGAGAGAACGAGAGAGACGAGACGAGACAGCAAGGAGCAACACGCGCAAGACTTGAAGGAAATAACTTAATAAAAGACAGAAAATAAAGCCTCGCTACACTCGAGGAAAGTCGATTGAAAAGATCGCACGAGAACGAACGGCTACGCTGTACGCTTCGACCGCACATGGCAGCGCCTAATTGGCGATGGGTTGGAGCGCGAAGGCTGCGTCGAGACTCGGTTCTGAAACAAATATCAAATGTTAAAAGGCGCGAACTAAAAGAGGCCGACGAAAGACACAGGTAGGACAAGGACAAGCGCCAGAAGTGAAGCTTGGGAGCTTCGGTACTCGGGGAACATTCAGCGACTGTATGTTCACCCACCCTTGTCTGGCTCTGCGTGGCCTGCCCATGACAGGGAAAATGACTTCATGATGGTTGTGCTGGGCAAAAGGAAGCTTTGAACCATTCGTCCCCCCCCCCCCCCCCCCCCCCCAACCGGCAACGCAGTACACCACCTTGGCCTCCGCTTCTTGCGGACTGGTGTTCTGGTAAGGCCCGACCAGGATGATCCAGTCAGTCGCTTTTCTTCTGATATCCCTTGTTGTCTTTCAATTTCCTCCTATTCACTTCTTTCAATTTGTACCTTCCTTTGGGGCCAGGACCAAACTTGGGTGGGTATGAATTTCCTTATTTAGAACCACACTTGGGCATCGTGTTTGGGCAAGCGCTGGTAGAGTAGAATTGCTAGTAAAGGCTTTTTTGTTATGAGGTGTTACCTCTTCCTTTGTGGAGCGGAATGGTGGGTGGCGCACCAGAGCCACTGAAGTCCCAAGCAAACCAAAATACCTAATCCCCCTCTGAAAAGGAGTCACACCGAAGCAATTATACTATCAAGCAATTATAGATGGGCGGCCCCGCACGGGACGCCCATCTTTACGTTCACCTGGCGGTGTTGTAATTGTAGTGCAGGTTGTACTGGGGTGTACCGGAGTCCCTCTTGACATTCCTTTCGAGGCTGTGGCTACACAAAAATTCATACTGACCGTCTCAATATGGTTTTCTTTTTTTTTTTTTGCGTCTCCCAGCACACATTCCCAAACACGTGCATGACATACAGAACATTTTAACTCAACTTTGACAGCTACTATTAAAATTAGGTAAATCTAGTGCTGATTACACCATGTGGGGACAATGCACGAATTGATTCCCGTAGAGGGGTTATTGAGCGATCGCTACTTTTTTGAAATTTTTCATTAAATAACGAATCCCCGAAATGTCTTAGTGCTGCACACAGCTCTTTCACCTGCATTAATATTTACATTTCATCACCATCATGGCTTCTTTGTTTTTATTAGAAGGTTCCAGATAATCCATTTGAGTGTGACAACTTCCCAGATATCTTAGAAAGATTTGTTGACCTCCCCTAAGTTCAGAAACGTATGCATACTTCGAAACTAGACAAAGCGGTCTGGGAACGTTTTAGCCAAGTTGCTACATTCAGGGCTTCACTATCTGCCATCATGTCCCCTGAGGAGGCTACGACGTGTGATACTCTCCAGATAATTAATGCCGCCGTGCAGTCTATCCCCCATACTTCTGGTAACTTACCAAAGAAACGCGAGCCCTGGTGGCACGAAGGCTGTTCAACCACCACTAAGAAGAAAAATCGAGGCTGGAAAGCTTCCCGGTGGTAGACAACTGTGAACACCACGATTAACTTTAAGAAGCGCAAAGCGCAAGATCCCTAGAGAAGAAAGCTGGCAAAGAAGACATTTTGGATTTGATATCTTTCCTTTGTAAGTAATTTTTTCGTACGGTTAAAGAGGCTTGGGATTGCCTATGCAAACATCACAGGCAACTACCGATGTTTTACCATTCCTGTATAAAACTTGCCTTGGGGTCTGTCAAAGATGTTTCCAATGTTCTCGTTCAGCGTTTCCACGGAGAATTCAGCTCTAATAATTATAGTGCATATTTCTAGCAGTTTAAATTTCGCACATGAAGTAGCTCTATTCCAATGTTGGGTACTAACTCGGAGCCATATAATGCGCTCTTTAAGATGTGTGAGCTCAAACAAGCTTATGATTTAATTATTTGACCAGAAACCCAGAGCCTGGGACAAGATGGGACGGACAAACACAAGGACTTCAACACAGCTGAAATTTATTTGACAACGAAAGGGGTTATATAGGCATCAACTCCTACACAAATCGCTAGAGACGAGAGAAGGCGAGAGAGACGGAAATGTGGAATCTGGAGCCAAAAGCAGTACAGCAAAGCAACCTTTACAACAGAACTGAGAAGCAGTGACCTCTATTATACAACGCACAAAAAAGATAAACATTTCTCAACACAGTTTACACCGGCAGTGCCTCCAAAACAACTAAAGAGAAAGGTGTCTCAAGGATCACTGAAAACGTACACTTTTCTGGCGAAACCCGGAACTCTAGAAAAGGAAGGACGCAAAAACCAAACGACGAGGAACCCAAAACAAAGCGAACTGATATTGATAAAACTTGAAATCGGGTAAAATCAACCAAAACCTCATCGAAACACTTGACCTTATGCGTAAAGGCACCAAATTTGTAAGAATTGACACTACTTCAGCCAGTTCACTGTTTTGTTCGCTGGAAGAGAAAATCAGTCTGTTGCGACAGATATCTTACGAAATGTAGTTAGTACACTGACACTCCTATGGTCATCGTTCAAGAATTTGAAAAAACTAAAGGTGAAGCATGCTGATAATTTCCAGTTTTATATTAGGGGTGCTCAGCATCTATAATTTACCGGATGTTTCATGGACTCCGAGAAAGTTTCTATTGGTTTTAGCTAACCTTCATCGTCCAATATATTTTTCCATAATACATCCAAGTTTTTTCCGCCTTTTCAAACGCCAATACAGCACCGTGTTGCCATTGACGCGTCATACTATCCCAAAAATGTTCCATAGTGAACGCATTAATTTAATTGCCAGTATCATTACTGGAGAGTTGTATACAGTATCGTTAGCAGAGGATTGCATTAGACTGAAGAGAAAGAAAAGGTAGAATATATTTGTAGTCTTGCAGAGTATAATACTGCAATTATCTCCCTGAAAGACACCAAAAATACGCTCATAGCGCTTGTGCGTGTCAAGAATAATAGAACATTGGAGAACGGACGCCACATTGCATTTTGTTGGGTTCCAAGCCACGTGAGTATATTAGGCAACAAGGCTCGTCTTATCCTCCAGGAATCTTCAGCAATAGACCTATCTCACAAGCCAGTTTATCTACGCCACCGCTGCCGCTATGCATCGAGGGAACTTTAGTCTTTCTGCACGTGGGAGAATTTCGCTGGAGCTCTCCGCGTGTGGAGCACAAGACAGCATGAGCACTCTCGTGTACTGCCGTTTGCCTCCTGTGAACGAAAGGTATGGCGGCGACACGCTTGCGCCGAACGCCTGGTGAAATCGGTCTATTAGCTGCTCGATAGCTTACCAGGACATCAAACGAGTCTTGAGGCCTTCAATTTTCGAAAGGATGGCTGAGAAAATGGGACAGAGTATTTTATAGTAATGTTCACTTCCCGAAGCCCTTTTCTAAATTCTGGGAGAGTACCACATTCGGGAGATGGTTCCACAAGGTCTTAATATGTTGTCTTCGCATAGGCTCTTCGCATATCGCCCACCAACGCCTCCTCTGGTGGGAACAACCAGCACGCTGTGCAGACTGCGGACGATTTGTGTCCATCCTACAGAAATTAGGGGCTTGCTCTGGTCTTGAGTAAAAACGACGGTATTATTTTCCTGCCGTTCTTATCTCGTATACTCGTTTACCCTATTCTTTTACTGGAAAACAACCCTCTCGTCTGAATTGATCGTGTACTTAGTTTTATTGCTAGCACTGGCCATTTACACCGGATCTATTACCACACATATCTGCCAGGTCAGGACATACTGAAATAATATATTATACTACGTAGTGCTGCGCACTTTGGCCTAAGTTGGTTTTTGCGCCACAAAACCCTCGATCATTATCATCATCAAAATTTCAAAAAAAGATCTGTCCAACAGCTATCGCGTAGAAATTACAAAATAAATACTACATGTACTTTGTTTGAGGTTTTCAGAATTCGCTCCGTCGCTCCTATGACATTGCGCATTCCATTCTTGGAAGAACGCATTGTTGCTGGCGTTCGCACGTCAAGATACACGTCAAGAATTACGTCGACAAACACGTCAAAAAACGGAGCGCCGCATTGTATTTCGCATTTTGTTGCAGCCGTGAGGCAAGATTCACCGAACGGTCATGGCAAGGGCATTGTTTTCTTTTCATTTTCGTTCTCGTGCGAGCGTACATTGTTTGTCATTCTGTCATGTCTGTGCTTAAAACACGCGTGGCCAGGATTAAAATATTACTCTATGGCGTAAATGTCTTTCTAAAATAAATTTTAGAAAAAATTGTATTGGTACTCGGAGATTTAAAGGAGGAGTGAAGTAACCATTACGTGTAGGAAGAGGGTGACATGAGACTAAATAAAGAAAATACACTATCGGACACAAACAAGAACGTTTATTTAATTCGTTTTTTTAAGTTGACGATCAGCAAAAGCATGACACCTATAGCTAGGCGTCCACTGGCATTAAAGTTATTCTCTGTTCCTTATTATGTCAAACAACGCTCAACGCTCTGATAAGCCCAAGCCTATTAAGCAGCACCAGAAGTGTATCGTCGCGGCGATGGTCGTCTTTGCGCTTTTACCGGCAAAAACAATTACGCATAAAAAATTCGCCGTGAGACTGAGCTTCTTTTTTAAACGCAGAGACTAGAGATGTTATAGTGATGCGCTTCAGGGTGCTGATTGCCACATCGGATAGTAGCGTTGGCTGCAATGGGACAATGTGAATTGAAATACAGGTGTAAATATCATTCACATTAAAGTTTACCGGAGGCGGACTTCGCAATCTGTTCCAAGGTATCACGGCCGGGGCAATATCTAGTCTCCCGAACATCAAATTTTCATTTTTGAGAGCTGAATAAACACATGCACGGGAGGGATCTGTTTTGAATAATGAACTACGTTTAGCTCGAAAATATAACTCCCCCGACTTTTTGGGTTTCGAAAATAAAACATAATTTTTTTGAGGGGCTATCAATCCCAACATTCACGGCCTATGTCCACTTGCGCGATCTCTCTGTAGAACTGTTTTCTCTTTTTAGAAATATATAAAAGATTAGGTTGCCGCTATGAAATCAAATTCCAATATGAAATCTTTATTGTCACTTAAACAGTATTCGCGCAAAAAAAAAAAAGAAGTAAAAAGAAAGAAGCTTTTCTTTTTTCAGATCCGATTTAGATACGTCTAACTTTTTAAAAGAAGAGACAGGAACGAGGCGTGCTTTTTTGTCTTGTTTTACTCTCAGATAACTCCTGGAAAAATGTAAGTGTTGATTAAGAATTCCTGGGCTATAGGTGAGATCTTTAGTCAGGTGAGTAAACGGCATCAGTAGAAAGAAACTTTCCTACACCGTTAGCAAGTCCCGTGTATTTGGCGAATATTTGGGGTGAAAAACACGCTATTTACACAAATTACCATAAATTTACGCGATGAGTAACGGATAATTCTTTCAGAAATCATGCGAGGTTGTAAAAAACGTGTTTTGGTTCGGTCATACACGCATAACCGTGTAGCCGACCTCAATAACACGCATCGCCCCCGGCGACGACCGGGGCATTGCCGGCTATCGAAGCACCGGAATGCTCGGGGACGCACTTAGAAAGGACCGTCGAGACAAATGCCGCGGAAAGAAACATATCTCGGAGACAGATATGCACCAAAAGCAATTGCGCCATGTCGCAGGACGTTGGCGAAACACGAGCGTTTCGCCGCAGTAAGGTTGCAACGCCTATTGGCTGACAGAAAAAGCAAAAACAAGCAAAACAACACAAACCGGAAGTGACGTAAGTTTTTGTTTTGTTTGTTTGTTAATTTTATTTTTTGTGCGCGTACGTATATTTTTGTTTTGTTTTTACTTTTGGTTCCTCCCAGAGGCTTCCCGGGCTTCCTCCAAGTGTTTGTTGGGCGCTTTTCGGAGCGGTCGCGTCGGTTCCAGCGGTCTTTCTAGTTTTATACGTTGGCGTGTTATGTGCCGCGGTATTGCTAAGTGGAGTTGGTCGTGATATTCAATGCTTGGGAACGAGCGTCGGCAGTGAAGTGAAGGCCACAGTGTCCACAGCGCATTCATGCAAGCTAGCGGGCCCCGTCTCGCCACATCGATGCCCGTGGGACGCTTGTTCGGAACGTAAAAGGTGAGTGGAACTTACCTACTTGTGGCGGCGTTCGATCGTCGATTCGGCACCGCTGTGGTGGAATTTGATAGCGCTTGGCTACCTCACGTATCGTCGGGGACAAAGAAGAAGATAATAGAGATAATCAACGGGAGTGGCATGTGGCTCCCGAGTGCCTCCTGCGCCGCATTTGCATTCAGTAATCGCACTTAAAGAAGGACCAAGCGCGTTGGGAATGTCGGCTTTTGACGGGCTCGTGCAGTCACAAAAGCGTTCTGTCGAAAAACGGGATTTACAAACAGATCGGGCTTCGCGAATGACCCTCCCGGCGCGTCGAATTTGTGGCGGGTAATAATGTTATTGTTCATCCTGGTGGGCCTGCGATGGTGTTTTCTGCACAAATACTGTATTCTGCCTCGTCGTACATTCACACCTGCAGCAGAACTGCTACGCGATTCTGCTACAGGTTAATCGCGAAGAGTTGTGCTCTTCCATAATGTGCATGTTAAAGTGACAACAAATAAGTGCCTCTCTGTTCTACTTCTCCTTTGGTATTCAACTGGTTGTATTTCCTACTACATTTTGTTCACAAAGCCACTGCGAGACAGGCATTATTGATGTAGACTATCCAAAATAATGCTTGAGCATGAGACGAGGTAACAGAAATACTTCTATATGTGCCTGCTTTTTGTGTTTTTGCAAGACAAGGTAACAGAAATACTTCTTTATGTGCCTGCTTTTTATGTTTTTGCAATTCACCGGCTAGGCCACTCATCTCATGGTTATTGTTTTGTTGGGTGTAAATTTTCCACCCCAGGTGTCCGATGCGTGCGGCTGATGGCTTCTACCGACGTGCATCAGCGGGCCTGCACCTTCGCCGAGACAGCAGTCAAACAGTTCTGCGTAACTGCAGCGACTGGGTCACCGGTGCCGTTCCACCTCCTGCACTGCACTAAGCGTGGGTCAAAGGGCCAGCGCATGCCTTTTATGGGTTGTCGCCAGCCATAGTGAGTATGGCTTGGAGTTACGTCATGCAAGTGAAATCCTTGTCACCTGAGTGACGTCAGTGGGGGGGGAGGGTTAGGGGGGGCCGTTGGTGGGGCTATGTCCGGTGGTTTGCGATCACAGACCGCCAAGCACCATTGCACTGTTCCTGGATGAACTAGCCGCTCTTGAGGAAGAACAGGGTGCTTTGGGAAGAGCTATGGTGTTCGCTTTTTCACTAGCTCCAGCTGTCGCCACAGATATTTTGTCGAAAGGAGCAACATAGACGGCGCTGAATGGCCGCAAGGGGCCTCGCCTGTGACCGAGGGGGTCAAGATAGTCCCGTTTCAACAGAGGTACCTCTTGGGGTATTGTACAACACAGGAAATAAAGGGCCCGAACGTTTTCCACCTCGACGAGGTGTGGGTTATGACAGGACCTATTTTCTCAAAGGTGCGAGTAGACACGAATGCGGCTTTGTTCCGTGGACACCTTCATGTGTGGTGGCACGAGGCAGTCATTGCTGAACCTTGCTTAAAGATCAACGACTGGAGTGGTCAGGGGTGGCGTGCCTGAGAGTGGGACAGTAGACGGCTGTTATATACCAACTTTAGGCTTCATTCACCCCATAACTGACAGGGCAAATGAAATCATTGCCTACAACAAAGTTCATTATATGAGTGTACAAAACATGCTCAAGAATCTTGCAAGGTACACTGGTGAGAGATATCGGTCGATAATTACAAAACAACGATTTACTACCAGATTTGTAAACTGGAGTGACGATTGCATGTTTCCAGTCATGCGGTATAATGCTCTGGTCTAAGGATTGTTGATAAAGCTGTCCAAGAAGAAACCCGGCATATGGCTGTGTAAGTTTTAGTAGCTTGGAACTGATGCCGTCGGCACCAGGAGAAGACTGGAGGGGCAGGTTTTGTATTATACTGTTAATACCATCCGGATCAATTATAATCTTAGATTATAAAGAATGGTTGTGTGCAAAATCACACTGGGGCAGCGGGTAAGTCTCTTCGGTAAAAACATCTCCAAAGTACTCATTAAATTTGTTTGCACACTCCGTTGGTAACATTACATTTCCATGCTGGTCTAAGAAACAATTAGGAATTGTGTCTTTAGGTGGGCTAATTATTTTCCAAAATTTCTTGGGATTTTTTTGCATCAAGTTTTTTTAGACCATTGCCGTAAAAGTTGGATTTTGCAACCTTGGTTTCACGTTTGCGCAGCTTTTCCTGAGTATCGTACTGAGACCATAATTCGTCAGTATCCCGAGATTGTGCCTTTTTAAAGAGACGTCTTTTAGTATTCAGCATTTTTTCCAGGGATTTCGTGAACGACGGCTTTCCTGGTGCATCAGGTATAGTAATTTTTGGAACAAATGTAGCAAGTATGTCTTTAAACTTATTTTTTATCCTTTGCCAATTCTCTTCTACTGACTTAGAAAAGAAATCGCAGTTAAATTTGCCAATAAAATTTTCTAAAACACTGTTTATACCATCAATGTTTGCCTTAGAGAAGTCGTGAATTTCCTTGGACTGTAAGGGAGCATTTCTTATAGATATACTGAAGTTAATCAGGACAGCCACGTGGTCACTGATCTTGTCAAGACACGTGACCTTTTTTAAATATTATGGCACAGAAGTGAACAATAAATCTAAGGTTGCATCGGCCCGAGTGGGTTTAAGTACTGCTTGGGTCAGGCAAAATGATTGCGAGATGTTTAGAAAGGCGGATGTCAGCAGACATCCGCCTTTGCAGCTTAGATTGAATGTTTTTGAGCTTTGTGATTTAGGAACAAATAAAAGGGAGCGGAATTCCCGCTCCTTTAAACAACCAGGCTGGACTCTGGTTGTTTGATGGACCACGTGGGATCTGGCGTATCGGCGGCAGTATGCGATTTCCTACAATGTGTCGTTCAAGTTTCATATATTTTGGTCTTGCATTTTGACCACTATTGTATAACTTGTTCACACCATTGTTTAACATGTTTGTTTCCTATTGTTGCATTTACAATTGCGCTGTGTAATGCCCCTGGCTCCGAGGGTAAAAGAAAGGAATAGAAACAACCCAATTCTGTAAGCTGCCAAGTTCAATTACAATCTCCTCTTTCTGGATATGTACTGTATAGACTGAGCACCGGCCGTGGACAAGCGCAAGTCCATTGCCAGAGACTGAATGCCAGCAGAGCTGCCGAGCCTCGCGTGGGTTTGGTCCCATGGTGGTGCACATTAGAGCACTGTGTGGGCCTACTTTTTGAGGCCAGTCCCGGGCCTCCTGGCAACGCGTTCTGTTTGTCCTGACAACAAAGTGCGCTTAGTCAGCATACAAAGACCACTTTTACACTTGTTTGAACAAGATTGCAGCTTTAGCGGGCTGCTCGATTGCCAGTCCCGGGCCTCCTGGCAACCCATTCTGTTCGTCCTGACAACAAAGTGCGCTTAGTCAGCATACAAAGACCACTTTTACACTTGTTTGAACAAGATCGCAGCTTTAGCGGGCTGCTCGACTGCCATGTTGTGGCAGCATTTTTTGAAAACGAGTTTCTTACGTAGGCTGCACTCAATTAGAAGGCTGGGAGGCATATTGAATAACATTTGTCCAATCTGCCTGCCAGAATGTGTGAAAGTAAAACAGATAGCACATCGCTCTTGGTAGAGCAGCTCAACCTTGACCAAGGTTTACAGTAGGCCTGCGCAGTGCTCTAGATAGAACACATCTCATTTCACTCTCCTTTATCACAGTGTGGAGCAGGGTGTAAGATAGACACGTGGGGAAACGAGAGCCAAATGAGCGATTGGATTGTGTACCCCTCAGTTTTCTCTTTTTTTATGGCACCATCTATGTGGAGCACCGCGAACTCTCACTCCAGGTGGGCGAACGGCTAAACTGGCGGAGATGGTTTCTCGTGGATTTTCAGTAGAGGACTGTCGTGCTTTCGGTTTATTTTGCGCACTTTCCCATAAAGTTCCATGCAAATCTGATTCCGAATTTTTTTCCTCTCACCGCAGCGCCATCTGTCGCAAATCGGGGGTACCCGCAAGCAGACGAGTGCACAATCCAGTCACGGCGCTGTGGTAGGCTTCTATGGGCAGTTTCCCCACCTGCCTATCTTACACCCTGGTGTGGAGCTAAAAACTAATGTGCCCTACCAGCTGGTGGTGGTGTGGTGACAATAGCTGGATGCCGGTACTTTGCTTGGCAGGACTTAACCGTGAAAGAGTTTTCGCCTTTTGCCAAGGTTCACTGAGCCACAGTATAGTTAGCTGCCTGATGCGATCGTAGAGCATGTATCCACCACTTAGAGCTACATGAGACTGGTTTGATCAAATTGAGAATTATATACTGTCCTTTCAGAAATACAAAGTAGTAAACTTCATAACTTGCCATATAATTCTTTTCTTCTTTTAAGCTTTCTTTTTGTGCAAACATTACCAACAGCCGGCATTGAATTAAAGTATGCCTAAAGTCGGCAAGCATTTGAACAATTCTATCACATTGCCGCAAAGCAAGAAGAAAAAAACCTAGCATATCGTCTGCTTTTTTTCCCTGCTCTCTCTTCGGACCACCGGTATGCCAATAGTGCAAATAGTTGTAACCTGTTATGAAATAAGGTGCGCAAGTTGTGCGCATAATATGGCATGCAGTTAGGTAGTAAAAATAAGTGTCGGACGACACTTCTTGAAGCAGAACAAAAAATTGCAATAAAATGCGGCAAAAAAAAAAAACAAAAAAAAACCAATATGCCTTCGTCTAGAAGCGGAGGGGAGAGAAGAGCGACAATTTGAAGCCACTTTATGGCGGCTGCGTCATGTGATTCCAAGATGGCAGCCCCTATGCAACGGAGGGTGAAAAGATCTAGAATTTTAGAAATAAATTGAAGGGATGGCATGAAACCATTGGCAGGGGTCTGCTCTACTAGCTCGGATAAGACGGGGGTTCACCATCACCGTGATGCAATCACTGTACCAAAGTGCTTGCCCTATTGTGCTGCACTCTACTTCATCAATATAGAGAATTTGCACCACCAATGTGCTGAAAAATATATTTCCTCAATGCTGAAACTATTTGCTAAGGCTTCGTTATATGTCACTGTCTTATAGCGGATAGTTTTCAACTTTCGATTATTACTTGATTTACTGAAAATATGAAAACTTTTTGGGAAACTGCAGCAGCTGACCACGTGGTCACCCCCTCGCCAAAGCGAGGGGTGACCTGCAGCTTGTTTGGAAGCCTAGCTTGCAGCCCAAGCTACTGTTGCATTAGTAGCAGACTGCATTTGGAAGACAGTGTGGCTGTAGCTAGCTTCAGTTGCTGCATTGGAATGTGCATCTATTGACATTAGATGACCATAGCAGACAGAACTTATTGTGCATGTATTTGGTGTGGCAAGTTCAGGTGAGTATGTGGGCTCTTCTGCAGTGCTTTTCAATGCGGCCGCAGAACATGAACATAGGATTCTTAATAAAGACTGAGAGTAGATGGCAGATATTTTCTGCCACCTAATATTTTGACAAGCCTTGCATGAAATGCTTTTCTTTTTCTTACCTGGAACATGGGGCTGAAGTATCAAACTGCCCGTGATGTCGCAAATAAAAAAGGATATCACCAGAACATTGCGGTGCTAATAGTCGCTGACAAGATGAGAAATGCAGGGCATCTCTTAATGCCCAACCTTCAGCGAGCACTTGTCGCCTTTTCTCATGCTTTCGCTCTGTGTGGATTGTTGAGGCTTGCAAGATGCCAAAGCATTGCCAAATGTAGGAAGCTCCTCCCTGCCATTCTCGTCTTACATTTGGTCCTCGAGGCACACTCCAAGTTGGTACAAAAACTTGTGATGGTCTACTGAACCCCCGTACACGATTCGGGCGATATGCGAGATATTGTCGTTAACTGAATGTGAATGGCTGGGAGTGTCTTACAAATGTCCGGCCTCTATGCATCGCCGAAGGTAGGCGGCTCATGCTGGAGGCAGGGAACTAAGGTTTCTCCGAACGTCCTCACCTCGTGAGCGACTTTTATAAGTGGCAATGCTACACCATGCAATAAAGGTTTTTACGAAACCAATTTGTGGTTGATCTTATCAAAAGCATGTTATAAATCAAAATAAATTATATGAACTTGCTTCCGTCAAAAACAAATGGTGCTGTGTATTCAAATTCACATAAAATAGTTTTTCCTGAGCAACCTTCAAAAAAAAAATTGCATTGAATAGTGCCGCTTTTTAACTGGAGTAAAAAGACCCATGTCTGTGTATAACTATCTAGACACTTTCAAACGAGCATACAGTAAGGAAACAGGGCAATGACTGTCTACCCTATACATGTCACCAGCGTCCTTTACTTGTGTTACTCTTCCAGCACAATGGGAGATCATGATTTCTCGGAGAGGAAATGCATGCTTGGATAAGGGGGCAAACAAATCAGTGCCGCCCTTAACAATAAAACAAGATATAAAATCTGCACTCACAGAACAGCCTGATTTTAATTTCTTTATTGCTTATAACATTTTGTTGTCAACTGGATTGATTGCTGCAATGCTGTTAGTCAATATTAGTGAAAAAAAGATGTGCTTGCATTGACCAAAGTGTGAACACTGTAACAAAAGTTTCAGCAAACACAGATCTCCAACAATATCTGGTCCTGCTGGGCAATGGTAGCAGCAATACATGTACACACATTCTCACATCTAGGTCAGTTAACAAGCTTCTGAAAACGCCAAACGCCTTTTTGCGGTGCGTCCGCTCAGTGGCGCCTGCCACACTATCAGCCCGCCCTATGGACAGATCCGGTGGAATGTTCGATGCACATTACCTGCAGTGGAAAGTGATTTTAGTGTGGTTCTTATAGCTCTTGGGCAGCTGTTTCCGCATTTAGCGGTGTCGCCGTCTATGTAACTACCTCGCTAAATTTAGCGGGAAATTGAATTGGTGTTGAGGTCACGTGACGTCAATTTTCCCGCTAAGTCTAGTGGAGAAACTGAATTTGTTCATGGGTGTTAGTCATTCGACGTCATTTTCCCCGCTAAATTTGTGTTGGGTCACCTGACGTCAATTTCCCCGCCAAATTTAGCAGGGAAACTTAACCCGCTAAATTGGGCAGGAAATTTAGCTAACATTTTCTGCCAAATTGGAGGGAAAGGAGAGGTAAACCCTCCCCTCCTCGTCAAGTGCTGCGTTCGCATTACAGAGAATTGTAAACGTCTTATTTTTTTTAACGCTGCTCTTCGGTGCAGTTTGTCAACCGATAGATCTGAGAACATTGGCGTGTACTGCCTGAGCAGAGGCATCTGTTTTCCCAAGTACCGGTTTTGAAAACCCCCTTTTCTTGAATCCTTTCAAGAAGACACTCAGTTAAGAGAAAATGGCGACAAACAACCTTTTAGCAAATTGGTTTTTAAAAATACACAATTCACCGAATTTGGCTGCATGCTCTAGCATTTGCTTGTTCCGCCAATGACAAAGCCGAGCCGGTCAGTCAGCAAGTCAGTCGCTTGGGCGGCCAGCACGTTCAGAGTATGATAGACGAGTTTCCGTGCATGTTGCAACTCTGCTGTTTTCATAATAATAATTTTACGTTCTGCCTGGTTTACGGCCTAACAAAGAGCGGGTGCTCAAAGCAGAGGTCAACAAGCCTCACTGAATCGTGTGGTAGCCTTTAGCGTCTTTCAGATTTGCTTACGACGATTGAATGGATTCACTAAACGGCGCTCCTCTGCAACTGCTTGTTGTACATGCAGCACATTCTGTTAGCGTAAAATAAAGGCACACAGCTAAAGCACCTCAGTGATGCCTAGCAGGTAGCGAAACAAACTTCTCTGTAACAAAGCGTGCGTGGTTACCGAAACATCACGTTATTCAGAGTGCAGATGCAGAGTATAACCACTGTATAGCTTTGTCTCCGTATTTGCACTATCTTTCAAGGTATTGTCCAGGCACAGGTGGCACTGCCGAGCAGACAAGCAAAATAAATATTTAACAGAGGGTACTATTCAGTTTTGTACCACCAACATTGCCGTCTTGCTTCGGCTCGTCACTAGATAGCTGACAGCTGCCCGGTGCTTTCCGGATATGCGGAAGCAAAACATTTCATCAACACAAGTGCTATCCGCCACCGCTTAGCCACGTGTTCTTTGCGAACATAACTGGGCTGCCTAACAGTATTATAGAACGCCGTAAGTTAAATAATATATTTCAAAACAAAAGCGGTTCTTGCAATTGCGCAACATAAAAAGAATAATGCAGGTAGAGCTGCATAGTATCTACGTTTCTGGATATTTGCTAGCAAAATAGCAGGTATTGAAAACAGGAAAATTAACCAGAAAGTGTGATGGGTTTGGGAGGGAAACAAACGTGGACAAAAGGCAAGGAGTTCTGAGGAGACGACCCACCGAGCTAACGCTGTACAAAGAACAATCTGAACCTGAAATACTACTTTCTGTACAAACACAAGATACCCACGATATTACACGATAAATAGCCACCAAAATTAACGTACCAATTAGGCAGTGCTGTTCGTGAGTCGCGTAAATCGCCGAAGTCGCAGAAGCAGAACGTTCACGAAACAAAACGGCCATCTTGGAAAAATCAAAATAGTGATGGCGATAGCGATGGTTCTTCTGTAAAAACTTCGAGGACAAATAAAATCAGTTTTTTTTTCGTTTTCTTGTTTTAATTAATGTAAGAAACACATATTCACCTTAGCAGAAACTTAAAATCATGGCAACAAAATAGCCTAAAGTTTGAACATTTAGTTGTGCCGAAATACACTTGGTAATGTCTATAACCCTTGTTTCAGTAATTAAATGCAAACAGAAGAACACCCTTGCTGATAGCCGATGCAATGATTGGCAGAAATACTTCAGGGATAGCATGCTTATAGTGGTCAGAAATATTAAACGGGGTATATCTATCGTCTTTCCATCAAACTTTTCGGAGCTTGAATCTTCTAAATAATTACCTTCTCGCATGTTTCACAGTAATCCGTGGCATGGATTCACCACACTATTTTTGTCAAGTGTGGCAAGAGGTATGCACCACCATCAGAAAAAAATATGACAATTTATTTAATTACGACAGGAAGCCACGAAAGGGGAAGATGGCAAGACCCGATCCACCAAAAAGGAGTGGGCCTAAGAGTGCAGTCTTGGTCTATGATTCACGACGGTAACCTATAATGAATGCAGAGAACAAAGGAGTCCATCAGGTCAACAGGAACCAATATCTGACCCGAAGATGCAGAGCAATGAAGAGCAGGGGCAAATTTATGGGTCAGCCTGGGGGGAAGGGAGACGATATCATGGGCAAAATGTTGCCCAAATCTGTTTTGTTAACCTAATATTTGTTATGTCACTAAACACCAGCGTTACTAAAACGCTCAGTTAGAAAACTCACTCTTGGAACCTGGACCGCTGGCGTCCACCGAGACCAAACTAAATATGATAACAGCGGCACCCTTTTGCGACGAATTAAAACATGCAGGTTGTTTTATTTAGCTACTGCAAAATGGCCCTGCGAGATGGCGCCATGCAGAGTTCCTGTATAGGCTCTTTACAGGAGCCATAGTTGCATGACTGTTTTCTACGTACCGCCGCACCACTGCTCACCGAGATCCGATCATGTGAGGAGCAGCCTCAAATGCCGTGCACGAAAGTACACGTTGCACGCACCCTGGCATACGTTCCCCTGCTTTTGAGTGCGCTGTGCTGCCATTCGCCGAATTCAGTCAGATGGGGAGCAGGCTCCATATGCCGTGCAGGAAAGACGGCGTACGGGGATGAACACTCAACTCTGGCTCCCGTAGGGAGCCTATACAGGAACTTTAGCGCCGGTGGCTCTTCTGTGACTCGACGGAACCACTAAGTGTAGCCGTGTAGTTTCCTTAGTGGCTGCTGTGGGATAAATGGCGGCGTTGCAATAGACTTCTTCCAAAACCGACGCGCCCCATCGCGGCGAAATACCACGCAGTGCACTCTGGGAACTAGTTGGCCACTCAGTTTCCGTTTCGACTGAGCAGCTTCATCTCGTGCTATCACGCCGCAACCGAATACGCTGCTTGTGTTTTCGATTATCTGAATTTTTTTTACGAATGTACAATACACTCATTCTCGACCGATACAAAACGAAGACCGGGGCACTTTCCTTGGTTCCAGAAACACCGGATATAATGCGTGCGTATGCAAACGTAGTAAGACGTGGCTTAGTCACCTCGCCCCACGAGTGCATCTTTGAGCTCAGTGTCAGTAATCCCGTCCAGTACCAGTGAACTACAACTGAAATTTGGTCACCTTGAGCCCTACACATATTTTGTTTGCCAAACGTACGCCTCTTGTTACTTCATTGGGCGAAAAGCAAGCCGCATCCTCACAGGAGTATCAAAGTTGAGCCCATCGTTGACGCATTAACTTTTAAGGAAACACAATAAATTCAACCTCACTACTGCACAAATGTTACTATGATGTCTTCCTCATGTCATCACATATCTCACACTCAAATTTTATGCTGATGGAAGATTAAGTTTTCGCAAACGCTGAAATCGGCTAGCTACGACGGGGGCCCTAACAAGCGTCCCCTACTCCTCACTAAGCCGTCTTGGACGAGCTTTTACTGACGCCCAAGATCTGTGCCTGAACAGTGTGTCTGAAATGATCTCGGCATACTCAGTCAGGAAGAAAGCAAACACATAACAAATATTATGGCCATTAGCAACCGTCAAATGCGCTTGAATAATTTCGTTCGTTCGGTGCACCACAGGGTTCATGCCCGTCCGGTGCACTTCTGGCGAACGGTGCGACGTTGTTCACACAAGTGCTCGACTTATGCTTTCCTTTTTGTATGTGTAAATGTACCTATATTATTGCAGGATAACTTTATGCGCATATGCGATGTTGAATATTAGTGGAAGGCAAGCGGGTGGGGACTTCACTTCGTGCAGTGCTGCGAGGCAGTACAGATAAGAGATGAGAAGTGTGTTAGAATGGAGCTTTTCGATGGCGCGTCCGAGTTTTACTTCACATATTCAGGCGTATTAAGAAAGACAGTAATGTCAAAAAGTTATATTTCATCGATAAACGCACGAAAAACAAAAAAAACAAAACAAAAAAACTTCCTGATCAACAACACTAATGTAAAGGCGCGAGCTCGATGTATGCATACTTATTGGTTGCTACAGCTTGTTGATTCATACACAAGCAAGATCCCCGAGCTTCGCAGCGTCGAGATTCCCAGCACTGGCTCCTCCAGATAACTCGAAACGCTAACAAAAAGGCGCAAGTACAAAAATGCAACAAGCATTTATACGTCTCAGGCTTGTGCTAAAGCTTCGAGGTCTGGCCACTTAGGTTAGTTTAAAGACCACAAATGGCGTTCTCGGGACCAGAAAACATGAAATAACGGCCGTTTATAGTCCACACTCCGTGTATATTCTCTTGTCGACGTGTCGATCGAAACCGAAACCATGCCACTCTCCTCCCTGGCTAACTAGTTCCCAGAGTGCAATGCCCACTGTGTTGAATGCAGGAATTTATGGAAGTAGTCTATTGCGTTTAGTTCGGTTCTCGAGTATGGATGGAAGCGACTAATTATTTCTTTCTAACAAAGGTGGCGTATGTAGATTTTTCACTGAAAAGAGTTAACCTTAGGGGCCCTAGTCCCCCCAACCTTAAAATCTGCCCATGATGCATGTGCCAAGAAAATGAGGGAGAAGAGTGGAAGAGAGCACGCGGGGACGTCAGGACACCAGAGCTCTGGTTAGAATGATTGGTGGGTACACCTAAAGCCAGGTGCCTTTGTCTCCACTGCACTCGTCAAGGACGTCTGAATGCAAAAGCCAAACACTGGACACCGGCGTTCTGCAGTCGAACGTGTTCGACGAGCGCAGCAGAAACAAAGGCTGCCTTTATCTCCACTGCACTCGTCAAACGCATTCGAATGCAAATGCGAAACGCTGGACACCGACGTTCTGCAAGTGCAGTACAGACAAAGGCAGTTAGCTTTAGGTCTACCCACTGATCGTTCCAAACAGAGCTCTGCGTTTTGACATCCCTGCACTCTCATCCCCTCCTCTCTCTCAATTTCTTGGCACATAGAGTTCTGGAAGTTTAACAACAGTGGCCAGTGAAAACTCCAACAGACATGACACCCACACACAAAAAAAGCAGCTTTCTTTAGGATTTTTTAAAGGTGTTCTAAATTGCACAGCACTCATAGGATCTCTTCGCACTTGACCCGTCGCCCGTAGCACACTCCAGGACTAATCGCCAGACGGTCATCAATTCAGAAGACCGTCCCACACGATCTCGCAGGTCCCCCGAAAATGGGAGACGTGCGGAGGACTGCGAGAGTAGGCCAGCAGGGTGGCATACTCTCCCTGACAAGATTCGGAACGAGCAGGCTTAAAGCCAGACGACTCCAGAAGGAATGTCTGCACGTCCGCAGCTTACGTCCCCTTGGGGGAGGGAAACCAGTGGCTCCCACAACAGACATTCGCTTTTCCTTTAACAACCTTATCAAGACTTCTGCAATACAGCCGTCAAATAAAGCAATCGTGCTCAGCGGCTGAAGAGCTGCGCTTGTTTTGACATTCAGTAGGTGCACCGAGAACTCCAACTCGAGTTACTCCGTTCGGAGCTGAGGGAGCCGCTACTGAACGCACCATCACCACTACTGCAAGGGAGGTCACGGGGAAATATTGTGTCCCTGAACTGCTCCTGCTGCTTTAAACACCTTAGAGTTGTCGGAGCTGCTCGTCGGTTTCAAGTCGTACCCTAACCCAGCAATGCGTGTCGCTGTGGAGAGGGGAATAACACATCAGCTGCCCAAAAACTATATGAGAAACTTATCCTATGAGTAGCGGGCCTTATAGCAAGCTCGTTTCAAACGCACTGGCATTATGCGACTCATCTCCCAGAGTGCAGCATGAAGAACCGGTCTCAAACTAACTTACCGAGTGCAGACCTCAAGCTGAAATTAGCGCTCCGCTGTACGGCATGACGGGCAGGAATGTGATTGTGAGTCGCTGCAACGTGTAGTTTATATTTTTCATGACTTCAAACAGCTCGGCTGTAAGAGATATCTACAGATGGCATTAGTTCCTGTAACCAGCTCAGTACAAAACAGCTGTAACTTTTTGTTGAACGATACACTGGAAAAAAAACTGTTTGAGCAAAAGCTTGATCAGAGCAAACGCAAGAAATTTGAAGGCTAGGCACGCCTTGCGGAACAAAAGGATGCCCGCACGACGCTTTCTCTGAAGCGTGCTCCTTCTGTAAAAACAGCCCAAGTTAATTTTAGGGTTAGAATATTGTTTGCCAGTTTCACGCTGTTTTGGATGGGTGTGAACTTGGTGGCGGGCCCAGGATAGGGACCACAAATGTCGAGATAGGCAGGCCTTTGGGCTCTTAAGGACACCGAAAGAGGCAACAAAAACCTAAAATAGGCACTCTAAAAATCAAACTTTTATCTGTTTACTTTGCTCACCTTCTGTGATGCGACATGCCATCACATTCTACTCCGTTTCACCTTGTGTTGTACCGCAGCTGACGATACGAGCCACCGGAGCCAAACCAACTCTTTGTCGCTGCCAGATTACACTGTGCTCCACGTGCCGTTGCGCCCAACGGACAGGCCACGTGACACACCTTCGGCACTGGATTGGCTCCGATGGCTCGCAGCATTCAGAGTAAAGTGCGGTATTGCATTTTGTGCTCTAGTAACTCACCACTGCCGAGCTGCTACGCCAGAAGCACTCAGCAGACTCCACCAACCCTGCCGCACCTACGCTCCGTTCACCCCTACGCTGACAGGGCGGAATGAGCCATGTGGTTGGTGGGCCAAGCTTTTATTGCCTCATGTCCGATCTGCACATCTGTATGAGAAAGGGGCATGATAAGTGATGCAAGACTGACAATCGGCTGGCTCACCGAGCATGTAGCCTACAGAGCCCTGTCAGTTAAGGGAAGAATGAAGTCTAAAGTTGGTATATAACAGCCGTCTACTGTCCCACTCTCAGGCACGCCACCCCTGACCAGTCCAGTCGTTGATCTTTAAGCAATGTTAAGCAATGACTGCCTCGTGCCACCACACATGAAGGTGTCCACGGAACAAAGCCGCATTTGTGTCTACTCGAACCTTTGAGAAAGTTGGTCCTGCCATAACCCACACCTCGTCGAGGTAGAAAACTTTCGGGCCCTTTATTTCCTGTGTTGTACAATACCCCAAGAGGTACCTCTGTTGAAACGGGACTATCTTGAACCCCTCGGTCAGAAGCGAGGCCCCTTGCGGCCATTCAGCGCCGTCTATGTTGCTCCTTTCGACAAAATGTCTGTGGCGACAGCTGGAGCTAGTGAAAAAGCGGACACCATATCTCTTCCCAAAGCACCCTGTTCTTCCTCAAGAGCGGCTAGTTCATCCAGGAACAGTTCAATGGTATTGGCAGTCCGTGATCGCAAACCACCGGACATAGCCCCACCAATGGCCAACCCTCACCCCCCCCCCCCCCCCCCCAACTGACGTCCCTCAGGTGACAAGCATTTCACTTGCATGACGTAACTCCAAGCCATACTCACTATGGCTGGCGACAACCCATAAAAGGCATGCGCTGGCCCTTTGACCCACGCTGAGTGCAGTACAGGAGGTGGAACGGCATCGGTGACCCAGTCGCTGCAGTTACCCAGAACTGTTTGACTGCTGTCTCGGTGAAGGTGCAGGCCCGCTGTTTGATGCACGTAGGTAGAAGCCATCAGCCGCACGCATCGGACACCTGGGGTGGAAAATTTACACCCAACAAAACAATGACCATGAGATGAGTGGCCTAGCCGGTGAATTGCAAAAACATAAAAAGCAGGCACATAAAGAAGTATTTCTGTTACCCTGTCTTACAAAAACACAAAAAGCAGGCACATATAGAAGTATTTTTGTTACCTCGTCTCATGCTCAAGCATTATTTTGGATACTATACATCGATAATGCCTGTCTCGCAGTGGCTTTGTGAACAAAATGTAGTAGAAAATACAACCAGCTGAATACCAAAGGAGAAGTAGAACAGAGAGGCACTTATTTGTTGTCACTTTAACATGCACATTATGGAAGAGCACAACTCTTCGCGATTAACCTGTAGCAAAATCGCGTAGCAGTTCTGCTGCAGGTGTGAATGTACCACAAGGCAGAATACAGTATTTGTGCAGAAAACACTATCGCAGGCCCACCAGGATGAACAATAACATTATTACCCGCCACAAATTCGACGCGCCGGGAGGGCCATTCGCGAAGCCTGATCTGTTTGTAAATCCTGTCTTTCGACAGAACGCTTCTGTGACTGCACGAGCTCGTCAAAAGCCGACATTCCCAACGCGCTTGGTCCTTCTTTAAGTGCGATTACTGAATGCAAATGCGGCGCAGGAGGCACCCGGGAGTCACATGCCACTCCCGTTGATTATCTCTTTTATCTTCTTCTTTGTCTCCGGCGCTACGTGAGGTAGCCAAGCGCTATCAAATTCCACCACAGCGGTGCCGAATCGACGATCGAACGCCGGCACCAGTAGGTAAATTCCACTCACCTTATACGTTCCGAACAAGCACCCACGGGCATCGATGTGGCGAGACGGGGCCCGCTAGCTTGCATGAGTGCGCTGTGGACACTGTGGACTTCACTTCACTGCCGACGCTCGTTCCCAAGCATTGAATATCACAACCAACTCCACTTAGCAATACCGCGGCACATAACACGCCAACGTATAAAACTAGAAAGACCGCTGGAACCGACACGACCGCTCCGAAAAGCGCCCAACAAACACTTGGAGGAAGCCTCTGGGAGGAACCAAAAGTAAAAACAAAACAAAAATATACGTACGCGCACAAAAAATAAAATTAAACAACAAACAAAACAAAAACTTACGTCACTTCCGGTTTGTGTTGTTTTGCTTGTGTTTGCTTTTTTCTCTCAGCCAATAGGCGTTGCAACCTTACTGCGTAGAAACGCTCGTGGCGAAACCCGCCCTTACCGTGCTCGCCGCCATCTTCTGGTCGATGGCAATGCGGCTTCCCTCATGTCGCCCATGTTTGTATTTAGTTAAGAAGTCCTGATAACAGTTTCTTAGACACCACGAATAAAGTCATGGGTCTAATTATTCGTTCCCTCGCCTTTACTAACGACTTATTCTCTGCTGCAGATCACTTAATCACTGTTGACTGCATTTTCATCGACTTCTCTAAAGCATTCGATAGTGTCTGTCATAGTCTGCTCCTGTATAAATTAAGTAAACTTAACATGGACCCTAATATTTTTAAATGGATAGAATGCTTCTTGTCTAATCGCACGCAATATGTAACCGCCAATGACCATAACTCCCCTCACTGTCCTGTAACGTCCGGTGTCCCGCAGGGGTCAGTGCTAGGGCCCTTGCTTTTTCTTATTTATATTAACGACTTACCTAGCTGCATTTCTTCATCTATAAAACTTTTTGCTGACGACTGTGTTGTTTATCGCAAAATTCTGGAACCTGCTGATCATCATGCTCTTCAGTCTGACCTCGATAACATTTCATTTTGGTGTGACACCTGGCTAATGAAACTTAACCCTGCTAAATGTAAGTCAATGAGAATTGCACGTCATTCAAATTACATCCTACCATGTGAATACTTACTTAACCGTGTTCGCCTAACGCAAGTTTCGTCCTTCAAATATCTTGGCATTATCATTTCTGCTAACCTTTCATGGCAAGATCACGTCAACTACATCACTAGTAATGCTAATCGCGCACTTGGTTATCTACGGCGTAATTTTTCTTTAGCCCCAACTAACTTGAAACTCATACTTTATAAAACTTTAGTGAGGTCAAAGCTTGAATATGCATCATCAATCTGGGACTCTCATATTAACTCCATTATTCTTCAAATAGAAGCCATTCAAAACCGTTCCGCGCGTTTCATCTTCTCAAATTACTTTCGAACTGCCAGTGTCACTTCCATGAAATCTAATCTTAACTTACCCGATCTTTCATTGCGTCGTAAACTATCTCGTCTTTGTCTCTTTCACAAGGTTTATCATTTCAATTCTCTACTCAGTGACTCTCTCTTTCTGCCACCATCGTACATTTCTTCCCGCAGCGACCATCAGTTCAAGGTTGGCGTCCCAAGCAGCCGCACCAATTTGCACTTCCACTCGTTCATTCCCAAAACCTGCACAGACTGGAACCACCTCCCCGCCTCCATCGCTTCAATCACCGACAGCGACCGTTTCAAAAGCGCCATTTGCAACCATTTTTTGTAATCTCCCTGCTGTGTTTATGTTCATGTTGTATTATTATTTTTTTTTTTTTTTGCTTCACCACTCCTCTCTGTAATACTTCGGCCTTGAGAGTAAATAAATGAAATGAAATGAAATGAAACAGTTAAAATGGATATAAAAAGCGTGTCCTCGATGTGAACACGTGACATTGCTGTTGGTTTCGTTTTTGCTTCAACCTTCAACTGCAAGCGATCTGGCCACGGCGCAAGCGCAACGCCGATGTACGCTGGAAGCAAGCGCCGGTTGGCTTTCGTTGTTTTTGTTTGACCGGAGAAAATCTGGCAAGTACGCATGGCGCCGCTACTGCTTTGGTTTGACGGGACGCGAGAAGCTTCGCATAGAGCTTCGGAGTTTGCGAGCACATAGTGAAGACGTGACCGGAGAAGTGCCCCTGTGATGTTCCTGGAAGACGGAAAGTAGCATTCGTAATCGCCGTGTGTGCTTTGAAAGCGAAGGAAGTCACGGGGTCCACGAGTTCGCAACCACAAGCCAAGGTTCACGACAGCGCGGCGTTGACTTCGGCGGTCTCGTTCTGTTTGGTGCAAGCCGGCGATGCGAAAAAGAGCTGAAACATTCGTCGTGTGTGGTGCGGTGCTTTGTATTCCGGGTCTGTTTGAACCACGCTTTTAACACGGAGCGCAAATTGTTTGTTGCGTGGTGGAGGTTCAACGGGTACAGTACCGTCGTCGTCAGCTGATCCGGTCCAGCTGGTCCGGGAGGACGCAGCGAGCGTTTTTAAAAGTAAATCTTCCTTCGTTCCGTTTCAAACTGTGGAAGTATCCCGACACATACCGTGAGTAAGAAGCAGCGGGCGTTTTCAACAAAATTACGTTGTTTTAACTGAATAATGTACTCCGGATTGTTGTCTTAAATCTGCCGTTTTTTATGCTTCGTGTTGGACTTCGTTTGCATAGCGACGCACACCGCTCGAGTAGATGATTCGGTCCTGCAACGAGTTTGTTGCGCCAATCATGCGGCGTGAATAAATTAGGGCAAGGTTTCCTACCTGCCCACAGATGCATGTACTGAGACCATTTTTTATGTTGTGAACGTAGTGCTCTTTCTTTATTTTGGAAGACGCGTTGGTGCATTTATTATGGTACAATCACTTGAGAGTTGAGAAATTGGAGAGCGAGCAAGCTTTCCCAACTTTGTCTCTCTCTCTCTGGAACTGCCCTGTTTCAGTTTCAGTAGGCATAACTACTAGCAGGTACAGACTGCTCTGAAGCAGGTAAAAAACGGGAAGCTTAGGACGGTGCGGACTCCGTGTTTCGCGCTTTTCGCAAGGTGACAGGGTAAATGCTTTTGTGAGATATGCGGAATATGCAAGCGATTTTGTTATGCCCGTCGTTTGCGTCTCTCCAGCAAAACGAATAAGATGATCTACTACAAAGGCGCAATCACAAGCCACGATTTAAGATAGCAGTCGTTTGCTTCGGTGATCCGTGTAGCTGTATTTTACCCTGCTCTCTGCAACACCGTGTCATGACGAAGAGCTGGAACGGTCACGGTTTGTGCTGGCCTCCCGGTTGACAGAAACCCGCGTCGCCCGCATCGGCACCGAGTGCGCTTGGGCTGTTGATGCTCAAGCCTTTCATCCGCGGCTTGTCGCCAGCTCATCCTGCTGCTCAACGGTGAGGAAGCGGCGAGAGTAACCTCGAAAGTGAATGTAAATCCTCGTTCATTCAGTTATCCGGTGTCAAAGTGTGGAAGATGTCCAACGTGTACTGAGGGCGGGAACTACGAGCGTTTTGCCTTGCTTTTATAACCGAAACCAGACCAACGAGATAACTGCCTTGCGTACTCTAAAATGACGGTAGTAATAAGTTTCAACAGGTCGAGTACGTCACCGGGGATGTAGGCGAGACGGTGCACACTGTTTAAACGCTTGCAGTATCCACGAGTGGTACCAGGAAAGCGACGTCAACAGAGATGGAACTCGCGATTCAGCATAATGCACTGCTACGGGCCGGTGTATCTTCAAAGTTCGGGGTGGTGGCAGTATAAAAAAAAGACGCATCAGGGCCCCACACCAGTGTTCACAAATAACACCGCTCTTCTCGACACCGACACGACATACGACAACAAACTGCATCAAAACGCCCCAAAAGTGAAGGCATCTGCTCCCGTACTGCAACTGCTGCAACTAGCGGAAGTGAAGTGTTGGGCAGATGTCCGGATGTCCTTCACAAAAATATATAAAAAATGCTTTGCGCAAGGATCATTTTCATTTATTATTGCATACGTAATGACAAAATCCCAATAATTTGTTTTCCTATCTGATTCAAGCTAGTCGGACTGCTCATAACACTGGTCAAGCAAGAAAATAACAAAAATTTGAACTTTTTCATGACCGGGTTAAGATTTATTGTTAACATATCGTTATTTATTGCAACGGACTAACATTATAGATTTTGCCTCCATACTTTTTAAATGCAAACAGTTCTAACACACGGCTGTCCATTGCGCCGTGTTTTGTGTATTCTTCTATAATTCTGTAATGGTCAGCGACCAAAGAGCTCACCTGCACATGTCAAGCTTATATGCGCCGCGTGGAGAAATGGATATCGAGTAGGAAGTGTCGGGCGTAGTGTCGGTTGTTGTGTTTGTGTCCATGTCGGTGCTGTGTAGCTAGCTGCGTGCTGTGTTGCCTGCGTTGTATGTAGGGTTGCTGTGTAGTCGTGGTCGTTCGCAATGTTAACAGACGTCTTTTTTTTTTAAACAGGCTGCTAGAAATCTCGATAGGTGGCGCAAGTTACCGCCCGATTTTAAATAGTTTGCTCAAGTTATTTATCCATGTAAGTCCGGCATTCGTTTTTTTTCTTTTTTTTTTTTTTTTTTTTTTTGTTTAGCGGCTTGTTGAAGCTACCGACGCCGCCGACCGCCGACAACGCAGGTACGTACCTTTGCAAGTAGCTACGTCCGCCGCTTGGAGACTTTACTGTGTATAAAAGACATCGAACGAGAACTAACGCGCCCTGTGTGCTTTCAATTCGGCTGAAAGGCGCGCGGCTCGCTGGGGTCGTCTCTCGCCTGTTCTCGGCCGCTGGCCGCCGTGTTTCCTAAGGAACACGCTCGAAACGGTTTTGCGGAAGGCAGACACGGTGTAGCGTGTCAAGTTTACACAGCACCTCATGTGTAGACGAAAAACACAGATGGCCTCGTGTAAAACGAACACGTTTCGACGTGTCCGCTATGGGACAACGGTTTACACGTCTGGGCGTGTTATTTTTGCTAACAGTGTAGGAGCACCGCTTCGTAACACACTAACACAAAAGGTTCTAAAAGATTGTGCACGGGCCTGTTATTGTAGTCTTGCTGAGCAATGCAAAAAAACCTTATAATACAAAATAAAACATAAAAACGTCCCCAGCTGCACAGTTGTTAGCGCAGTACACCACACTGCTAATCAGACTGTTAAACCAGTTATCGAAATTTGATCTCTATTGAAATTGGTGTATTTTATTTTTAATTTATTTTACTCTAGTTTAGCTAGAGTGGCAAGGGAGAAATATACAAAAGGAATACTCGTACACTATACACTAAACAATCTAAATGAGTGACAAAGCGGAAGACAAAACGACCACTATAGAGGGAGCCTAGCAGATTCATTTCTAGAAAACATGATTGCGCTTTGAAGACGGGGAGATAGGAAGGACAGACACCACAGAGCGCCCGTGTTCAAAGCGCACTCATGTTTTCTAACGTACGATACTAGCTTGCCCAACAATCAGCACTTGTCAATTTCTAGGCTGATTTTGCATGTGTTGATTTGAGAATTGTCTCTGGTAGCCTTGTATAAGTGCTGAGTTTTTATCTCCAGTTGCAATCTCATCGCGATTCCTTTTAAAATCACATTTATAGGGGCCCTCCGGCAAAGTCGGTCGCTCGCGCGCAATCCCAAAGGATGAAAGCTCCGAACTGTAGCAGATAACAAAACTACATCAGCCACTCCATAATTGTTCGGCATACATTTCAATATTAGAGAAAAGTTTTTAACCCAACTATTACTGGAATGGGAAGATGGGAGATCATTCTTTGAACTTTTGGATAGTTCGAAAAAATATTGAAGCTTGTGGGAACCGCAGTTGTAGCAAACGTCCACATTTGCCAACACCAGAAGGTGTTGGCAAATTAACAGCACAAAATTTAAGAATAGGTAATTTTAGAGAATTCGCTCCTACGCTGGGGGCAGCTGATTCATAGGGGGACACGAGCTCAGCGACACTCGCGCTGTCGGCCCAGCATGACATCCCTGCTTTTCTCGCTTGCAGCGCATATTCGGTTAACACACGAAGTAAATAAATTGAAAAATATAAACATATATTTGCTTTTGACAAACACTTGTGCTTGCGTCAGAGATATAATTGGTAATTTAAAAACACATTTACCCGTTGATGAGCAATCAATAAATGTATTAATAAAAGACCAAATCAATTCGATTTCGTCTTTATCCTTTTCACGAGAGCCTTTTCTCCTTCTCTCTTGTAGCTCGCTTTTTGTACAGAACCCGTTGTACAATGAACAGACATTCAGACGTGCTGTTTTCGAGCACGTGGCTCGAGTCAAGTTTTTTCCAAGTGACCTTTTGAGAGAATTGCTACAACCTTTTCCTCAAGGGCGCAGCCATCTTGAATGTCCTCACTTCTGGTATAGGGTAAAACATAGTTTGGATCTCTCCACACCGGTGGAAAGTCTTTACGAAAAATGCATGATTGTCACACATTCCTGTTTTGCTTCACGTATACATTCTCGCATATTCCAGGTTGAAATGTGTTTTCATTATTTTTTTTGTCCAGCATACCAGATACGGAACGCACATAACAGAGAACAACAGGAAACAGAAAACGTCTTCGTTCATCCTTAAGCTGAGCTTGCAGCCAATGCCGCAAGCACAAGCACAAGAGCTCGGGGTCGTTGATTTGAACAGTCCTTCTGCAGGTCGAGAGCTCGTGCTAGAAATGCACGTTTCAAAGCCGGGAGCGCGAGCCAGCTCGCTCTTGTAACTTTGACTGTGGTCTCAGCTTAAGGGTGAAAAGAGTATAGACCATGCTGGGGGAGCCACTGATTGTCCCCAGAGTATCGAATTCCATTCAATCCGCTTACCGGAAGTCGATCCCGCAGAAGCCACTTCTCATTGGCTGGTTTTTAGCCTGTGACGGAAGTTATCAGTCAATCATTTTGTGGATTGGCCCCGAACAACAAAAACGTATATATAACGATTTCCGCGTTACCATAGCTATGGTGGGCACGAACGCGTGCTCTAGGCATCGATGAGTTAGGACCGAACGGAAGGGGCGTTGATTTTCTCTAGATATTTTTTACCTCAAACAGCCGCTAATGTGGTTCGTCGAAAAATAATGCCAGCTCGTTTGCCCGCTCCTATTGCGCAGGTGCTGCGTTTTGAACTCTACGCCTCAGAGGCTAAAGCACAACACTGGACTTCGATGTGTTTCGAGACGAGAGGGAAATATGAGACAACGAGGAACAAGTCACGCACTACTCGGAACGAAATAAACAACTTTAATAAAAACAAACCTGTGTCGCCACAGTTCAGGAACGTGGATTGAAGAGCTCACACGAGTGGGAATGCTTCACTGTACGTGCTCCACTTCGACCTCATAGGGCAGCGCCATAATGGGGATCGCGACCACTGCGCCCTTACTTGGCTCTGAAGCGAAGCTTGAGAATTTCAATACTCTGGGAACATTGAATGACTCTAGACCGTTCTTTACGCATTCCTTTTCTTTTTGTCTTCGTCCGTGTGCGAAGTCGCGTCAAGAGAACCCGTAGAAATTCGCGAGACAATGCTATGTCCACATTTACCGCGTCTCTTCAGGCTTTAAAGTAGGCAGAATGAGGAGACGATCTAAAAGACAGGCGAGATGATCGCTCATATTTTGTGATTTTAGCGAGGGAAGGCAAGCCGAAAGCCTGTTGCACCGTTCATTGCAGATGAACCTGCCTATTAGTGCAGCGATCATGACGGATTTATTCTTTAGAGAGGGATGCCGGGCGACGCCATGTTATAGTGGCCTTAGGGACAGCGCTAATCCAAAACGCACTTAGAATTCGACGCATGCACAGTGGTGAGTCTTTATTTTTAGGGGCACACGAGCGGAGGGAACACTTATTCTAGAACTCCGTAACAAGCTTGATAGGCTTTTGATTTGAAAGTATTTATTTCATATTCTCTACTCCCTCGGCGAGGGCGTCAGAGTTTAAGGAAATAATTCTCTCGCTGGGTTGAGAATTCTAAGGAAGGTTGTGCTCGCCAGCTGGCTGGGTTTCTTCCTAGCATAAACGCGGAGATCGGAGAAAAGGAGGGGCAGCAGAAGACAAAGTATAATGCGCCGCTGGGTGTATTTAAATGTCACCGTCAGTAAAAGCACATTCCTTCAAGAAAGGGGCGGGGGGGGGGGGGGTTCCACATACTTTTTGAGTGACTTCATCAAGGTCAACTATCATGGATCTGGCAAGGTTAACTGAATAGTCATTTGAAGGACATGCCTTTCCTTATCCTTCCCGTTCTTGTGCGAGCTTCTTTGCCGTTCCCTGGTGCATTAACCCGGATGCGTGTGGGAACTCTGACCAGAGCCACTCTTCACCAAATATATTATGGTTAAGGCAGAGCAAGTATGCTATTTCAAACTTTTACAATGAATACATAAAAACGTGAAAACATTACACTGCCAGTTGAAGCCGCTAAAGTGTCATTTCGGAGTATAGAATGATTTATTGATTTATTTATTCAATACTCCAACCTCATTGAGATATTAGCAGGGTGGACACTGTGGCACAATAAAATGCATCAAAAGTAGATGACCGTATAAAGACACGCTGCCAACTATGTCCCGATCACCAAGCCGGTTAGCACAAGTCACTGTGATACACTTATAGAAAACGTTTCGAAACGCCATTCAGTAGTTGAAAAATATGCATTTTCATCATACTAACAAAAAGGAAAAATAAATAAGTATAAACGCAATATTCGCTCTGAACCCTTGGTGACGTGATCGCCTATCAATGTCTAAAAAGAGGAAAGACAGAAAGTAAGGATTCGAACGTCATCAACACACAACACTTCAAAAACCTTATTTGTTTTTTGTCAGCTGGGGGAGATAAATATGATGGTTATCTTTTATTCTTAGTCTGTTTTTAAAGTTGTGATAGGAAGGTCGCCAGAGGATTACTGCCTACAAATTCTTGGCCGAGGCAGTTCCATTCACAAATTGTACTAGGAAAGTATGATTGCGGGAAGACGTCGTTATGGCTGGAATGTTCATTCAATTAAAACGAGTGAGAACGTCTTGTAACGCGCGGTTGAAAAAATGAAATGTGGTCACTTTTATTTATTTTTAACTGGTTATTTACTAGTAGGAAAAAAAATTTATTTTGTTCCCGTTGACATCTCAAACTGAGGCTTTTAAGACTGAAAGCTGCCATTATGGCGGTTGGTGATATCGACCAGCTATACGCACTGCACACAGTTGTGCTGCCTTTCGCTCAATACGCTCCAGTTTAGCTTTGGCTGTTGCTGTGTAAGGGTCCCAGACTATTGACGCGTACTCAAGGAGGGGCTGTACGTACGTTTTAAACGTGAGAAGTCTTCTAAAGATAGACAGTCTCTAAGAAATCGCCTTAAGTATCCCAGTTTCTTAATTGCTTTCTTGGTAATATAGTCTGTGTGGTGGTTCCACCTGTTTGATGGATTGAGGGCCCGTACCGTGAGGACAGGGTGTAGCGAGCCAGGATACGACCGACACGTTTCAGAACACAACAGAGGAATGAATTTAATCAAGCAACAACAAGTAAGTACAGCGAGAGGGGGCGCCACAGGAATGCGGCAGACTATTTACAAAGTCAATAGGTGGCGACCTCTACTTCTCCCCCCTTTATGAAAGATGAAAGATGGAGGAAGCCTACTACATAAAACTTCACAAATTTAAACGAGTCGGCCGAACAACACGTCGGCCACTACGAGTTCGCACAACACCGTCGCTGTCGGTTGGGACCGGGACCGGCTCAGTGGCAGGGGGCGGCCCTGTCGGGCTTGCAGGTCGTGACTGTTCGGGAACCAAGAGGTGTTGCGCTGATTCGGGCTGATCTGGTGGTTGTGCCTCTCCACCGAAAGGCACAAGATGGCGGCGGTTTCGCTGAAGAACACCACCCCGTTCTGTTTCCACGATATAACTTCGTGGTCGTTGAGCAGGACTCAACACTGTAGCGCGCACTTGATCAGGTCTCACCCAGACTTGCTCTCCGGTTCGAAGTGACGGCAGGTCCCTGGCCGCGTGACGCCGGTTGTAGTCTGCAGCCTGTTGTCTTTTGTAGGCTAAATCATTGCTGGCAACCTTGTCTTTCACTGGCCAGTTTGGACGGAGCTGCTCGTCGCGCTTAGGAACTCGGGTCTTCAGCTGCCTCCCCATCAAAAGCTGGGCTGGGCTGAAACCGTTCACTCCCGGGGTGTCTCGGTAGCTGAGGAGGGCGAGATGGGGGTCATCTGCCTTCCGAAAGAGGTCTTTCACCGTCCGGATCATTCTCTCAGCTTCTCCATTAGACTGGGCGAACTGAGGGCTGCTGGTCATGTGGTCAAACCCGTAAGATTTAGCGAAAGATGTGAACTCTCTCGAAGAAAATGGTGGACCGTTGTCAGACCTTACGCGCTCAGGAATTCCATGGCGAGCGAAGATGCTCTTAATCACGTCGATGACGACCTGAGCTGTTGTGCTTCTTAGCGTTACAACCTCCGGGAATCGGGAGTAATAGTAGGATGAAGGTTTGTCCGTTGAGGTGGAATAGGTCCTTGCCGAGAATTTCCCACGGACGACCGGGGAGAGGGGTGGAGACCAGCGGCTTCGACAAGTTCACACGAGTGGAAGCGCACTGTTCACAATTGGTAACCATGGAAGTGATCTCCGCAGTTATGCCTGGCCACCATACCGATTCTCGAGCCCGGGCTTTGCTACGGTTAATTCCCTGATGTCCCTCGTGCAGCAACGTCAGCACTTGCAGCCTCACTGAAGAAGGGATGACTAAGCAGGCACCCTTAAGAAGAACACCGTTGCAAACAGATAGTTCATCCATCACGGCAGCATACTTTCCGAGATGCAGCGGTAACTTTGACTTCTGCGGCCACCCGCGCTGGCAAAAGGAGATCAGTGCACTGCACTCGCCATCAGAGCCTTGTGCTTTCCTCACATCCTCCAAGCTGACAGGCAGTACTTCGAAGGTGCTGTCAACTACCTCTGTGGCAAAAAGTTCCACAGTGTCCAAAGGACAGGGTGCCTTTGGAGCAATCCGCGACAAGGTGTCTGCTGTAGCCAGCAGCTTTCCAGGCACATAGAGCATCTGGAACTGATAGCGCATAATCTTGAGCCTAAGTCTCTGTACCCGTGGAGGTAGCATGTCAAGCTCCATCTTTCCAAACAGCGAAACAAGGGGCTGGTGGTCCGTCTCCACGTCGAAGTTTATACCACGAACGAACTCGTCGAACCGCTGGATGGCCCACGCCGTCGCCAATGCCTCCTTTTCCGTTTGACTGTATCTTTGCTCGGTGTCTGTCATTGACCGCGAAGCGAAGGCGACCGGTCGACGTTCTCCCGACGGCTGAGTCTGCAGCAAGACGGCACCGAGTCCAAAAGAGCTTGCGTCTGCAGAAACCGTCGTGGCATACGCCGGGTGGTACTTGGCCATGCACCGGTCTGAAGTGAGCAGCTCCTTGATCTTTGCGAACGCTGCTTCTTGTTCATGCTGCCAAGTCCAGCTCGTAGTTTTGTTCAAGAGGACTCGAATTGAGGCAGTCACGTCAGAGATGTGAGGCAGGAATATTGCTAGGTGGTTTACCATCCCAAGGAGGCGTCTGACGCCAGCGATGTCACTCGGTGGATCCATGGTCCGGATGGCTTCCACTTTGCTGGGATCCGGCCTGATGCCTTCTGCCGAAACAATAACTCCCAGGAAGGAGACTTCGGAGACTCCAAACCGGCACTTGTCTTTGTTCAACGTGATGCCAGCTCCTGCTAGCCGAGACAACACCTGCTTGAGCCGAGCGTCGTGTTCCTCCTGGTTACGTCCAAAAACGAGAATATCGTCGATCATATTGGCGACGCCTTCTTGACCTTCAAGGATTCTGGCCATTTGTTTTTGAAAGTACTCCGGCGCCGAGGTGATGCCGAAGGGGAGTCTACAGAAACAATAACGGCCAAAAGGAGTGATGAAGGTCGTGAGCTCCTGCGAGCCGGCTGCCAGCCTGACCTGATGGAAGCTTGCTGTGGCGTCCAACTTCGAGAAGATGGCCGCGTCGCCCAGGAGACCAAGGACCTGCTCGACTGTCGGCAGGATGTGGCGCTCTCTGAGTACCACTTCGTTGAGCCGTGTCAGGTCAACGCAGAGTCGATACGCTCCGGTAGGCTTCGGGACGACGACGAGTCCGGAGCACCATGGGGTTGGTTTGTCGACGCGACGAATCCCTCCGTCGCTCTCCAACTTGTCTAACTCGTGCCTGACGGCCTCTCGCAGCGGGATGGGAATCCGACGAGGTGCGCTGAGTGAAAATGGCACGGCGTCTGGCTTCAGGCGAATGGTGTACTCGTCCTTGAGTGTGCCCAGTCCGCGAAACAATTCGGCATGTAGTGTTGTCTCAGGAGCATCCACAGCACCTAGGAATTGTACAACCTTGAGAGCCTCAATCGCCGGAAGACCCAGAAGAGGTACGGAAAGGGAGTCGATCACATAGAGCCGCTGAGAGCTTGTCCTCCCTTGCCACTGCAGTCGTGCCAGATACGACCCCAAAACACGCAGCGGTTGACCTCCGGGTCCTGTCAGCAGGCTTTCAACCTTGTCAAGCTTGGCCGGCACGTTGGGAAAGTCACTCGGTACGGCAGACACTTCCGCTCCAGAGTCCACCTTGAATTCCGCGGTGTAGTTATTCACGGTGACGTCCACGTACCTAGATTTAGCGGATGTTCCCACAGCGTGCAGCTGGATAGAGCCGAGCTTGCCTTGCTTGACTTTCTTTGCACGGCACACTTCGGCGAAGTGTCCCTTCTTTCTGCAGTAGTTGCAGAGCGAGTCCCGTGCTGGGCAGTCTGAACGCGCGTGAGGCGCTCGACCGCAAAACGAACAGGCCGATGACTCACGGGGATGCCCTGCTCTGGCTTGGGCTCCGCTTGCACGAGCTGCTTTGGCGTCGGAGCGCCGACGGGATGGAACTTTATCTTTTTTCGTAGCGTCGACTTGGACTGCACGGGAACTCTCGTTGCTTGGCCGCGCAGACGCTTTCTCTTTATCCGCGTCTTCGGACTGACGTGCCTGGGTCCAGGCTTCAGTGAGAGTTAACTTAGCGTTCCGACACAGCTGCTCCGAGAGACGCGTGTCACGCAGGCCGACGACAAACCTGTCACGAACTAGACGCTCTTCTATCGCCGCTGACGGGTAGTTGCAGCGCTTCACGAGCTTACACAGCTCCGCGTAATAGGCATCCACGCTTTCGTCAGGTTGCTGGATGCGTTTGTGGAAACGCGAAGACTCGTAGAGCTCGTTGGCTGGATGCACGAAGTGCGCCGTAAAGCGAGCAACCACTGCGGTGTACGAGGCGAGGGACGCCGCGTCGAGCGAGAACGTGTTGAGCAGCGGACGAGCTTCTGGACCCATACAGTAGAGTAGGGAGCGTACCTGGACGTTTTGAGGCGCTTGTCCAAGCCCAGACACGGTGACATAGTCGTCGTAGCGGTCTCGCCACGTCGGCCAAGTCCCGACGTTCGAAAAGTCGAACGCGTCCGGCTGCCGCAGATTAACGCCGACCCACTGCGGGCTGGATTCCTTGGACATGATTGTAGTGTCCTGAAGGCTAGCGTCGAGGTCGATCCCACTTCTGACACCATGTTTGATGGATTGAGGGCCCGTACCGTGAGGACAGGGTGTAGCGAGCCAGGATACGACCGACACGTTTCAGAACACAACAGAGGAATGAATTTAATCAAGCAACAACAAGTAAGTACAGCAAGAGGGGGCGCCACAGGAATGCGGCAGACTATTTACAAAGTCAATAGGTGGCGACCTCTACACCACCTACTATCGCTTTTAAGCATAACTCATGCTTGTGAGCATAACGCTTGTAAGCATAGCATAAGAATAACTTGTAAGCATAGGATAAGCATAACTTGTAAGCATAATGGCTGGACTGAATGAAACGCAAAAGTGTGAGCGCGCACCGTAGAGTTCGCAGAGCCGTTTCGTATTAAACCGAGTAAAACACAGCGGACGAAAATTCCATTGCATTCTGGAACAAAGGAGGGTGTGCAAGGTACAGAGAAATTTGTGAACCGGTTAAACAATCTTATTGGACACAAACTAGTACTGCCTTGCGCTAATTGAAGGATACTTTAAAATCGCGCGCTCAAGTTTGATACTGATTTCGATATTTATTTGAACTCATGAGAGCCGAGGGGCCGCCGAAAGGCGAGACGCTCATACCTTGAAGGTCTGGAGCATCGTGTCTAATGATAATAAAATAATATTGTACAGATCATAATAAAAAATTCAAAAAATATCGTGATACTGCTTTGAAATCCAGGTAACGACGAAAGTGCATGTGTATGGCTGCACCGCTCCCTGTCGTTGGTGGGGCTGTCTAAACGTCTTCTGCAATGTTATTGAACACAAATCAGCATCGCCTTGAGGTCACTCAATAACATTTCCAACATCGCACTCTAGAGTTTAAAACGTGTGGCTTCACCTAATTTCACTTATCGCCCGAGAAACTTTCAGGCAGAATTAGCGAAAACGCTTTGTTTTTATTGTTTCCATTACCAGCCCAGCAGTCTTATGCTTGTTTCTACGTTCCGTAAAAATGGCACGTGACGAAGTAATGTCACGTGAGGACGTATTGTCACGTGACTCTTGAATAGCACGTGAGGTCATAGTGTCACGTGGCGTCATGACATCACGTATCACACGGCGTCACCTGACGTCATTAAGCCGCGTGACATCACTGCGAAACGAGACTTGACACGACAATGTCACGTCATGGTGTCAGCTGATGCGAGGTGTCAAGTGACGTGTTAATGCAATATTGACAAGTTCCAGGCGAGGTGGACAGAATAGACGGTCGTTCATTCCCTACAGCTCGCCTGCAACTTTAAATTAATTGCATTAACAACGTAAACTTTAAATGCTGGCGGTTCACCCTTACTCGTATTAAACTGGTGGCAGCTGATAGATCTCGTTTGTTCTATTGACGTCTAACTCCTGGTTAGCTCATGCAACAAAGAAAAAGAAAGTTCTGGTTAGCTCGCTTGTTAGAGCACTTCACTGCTAATCAAAAGGTCCCTGGTTCGACACTAGGAGCAGGATTTTTTCAGCGCGCACCAGTCCCCTACCTGTGTTTGAAGATTTGTTTTTTTTTCTTCGGCGCTGAGAAGAAAAGAGACATAAAATCATTTTCTCCCGACCGTTTTTTTTTTTTTTTTTTTTTTTTTGTTCCGTATTGCGTGAATGCGCGTCTCGCGGTCCGAGCTATTGGACCGGGAGACGCGCATGTGGAAAAGTTTTTCACATGCGGAGGTACCTAAATATCACTCCGGTGGCCCCACTCGCCCCATCTGGTACACCCTAGCTTGGGGTAAACAAACATCGGTGCCGGTAATGGCGGCCATGCCGGAGCGGCGACCGTGAGTCTTTGTTTATGGCTGCCCTGTTACAACTTGTCGAGTTGGAAAGAATCAAGCAGCTTAGTGCTTCTTACGATTCCTCCGTCGTCTCCTTAGGCATTTCGAAAGTTTGAACATAAAGACGAAGAAGATAATCAAAAAGAATGCACTTGCCCAGCCTCGCGATCCAAACGCTGGTCGAGCCTGTCGCTACGAGACCGGCGTTCGATTGTGCCGCTAAGTTGATTTTATATTGTGCTTCCTTTACGTACACAACGCGTTTTTTCTCTTAGCAGGTCCTGTTAAATCTTGCGTCGCGGAGTCGATAGGCTATTATTTGAAAAACAGCTGTGAAGGAAGCATTTTCGCGATCCTCCAATCCCCATCTTCGCAGGTGATATCTAAGAATAGCATACGCAAGGTGCATTTGAGGCCAGATACCGTTTCGACAAAATCGGGTGAAGTAGCTAAAGAATGCTACTACTTTAAAAATTAAGGAAACTTCGCGCCGATGTCACGAGGGCCCTCCGAGACGCTACCGTCTGCGAGGCGAACATTTGGGACGCGCGTGCAAAAGCCCGTCCTCACCGGAACGTGCGGCGCGTAGGTGGCGGGGCACCTCTGGCTCGTGTACCGGCTGGTCACGAAGTCGCCGCTCCGCAAAACCTCGGAAAGACGTTCTGAGAAGACGGCGGTGGCGATCGCGAAGATCCACCAGGTACGGCGTCCCGCCACGCTGCGCAAAGCGTACGCGACAAGGAACCTTATTGAGGGCCTCCGTCGCCCGACGCCTATACGCTCCGTGCGGGAACTATAGGGGGCGCTTTGAAAAACGCGCTTACCGCCGCTAGCGGAGGAGCTGGCGTTCGACAAGTGAGGCGCGCTCAGCAGCGTGCGCGCCTTTTCGGGTGCGAAGCTGTGGCGGCGAAAGCGCGCACGGACGGAACTTTTGCTTTTTGAGCCGATAAGTTGAGGGTGACGTTACGTGAGTGCTGGGGCAGATATAAAAGGGGCATTTAGCTGTTCTCCGCTTCTTATATATTGAATTTGAGTCGTTATTAGGTTTAATTTCTTTAGTTGTGGTCGAAAAACCGGTTTGAGCAATTTTACGAAAAGCAAGACGGCCGCCACCATAATTGCTCTCAGTGGGAAATTTGTTTCGCTCGTCGCTGTAAACGTAGGACTGATGGGACGATGATATTTGGAGGAGAGTGAGATGTTCACTAAGTTTGTGCACTAAGTGGGCCAGCTTTTATGAAGACAGAAGGTGTGAAAGTTATGGTTCGAACGAATGAAGGAATAAAGCTGTCGGGAATATCTAATATTGGACCCAAAATGTTGTGTTATAACCGGGCTGTGCGAAGTGCAGATTTGGACACACAGGTCCTGGGAACATAACCGTAACTTGACACAGCACTTAATATAAAAAATAGGTGGCATAGGGAAACCAGGTGGAAATTTAGTTTAGGCGAACTACTGAAAGGGAAACGGTTTTGACTGTGAAAGGGCTGTCAAGAGAATACCATTCGTCGTGGGAGATGGAGACTTTACAGGAAGGAAGGGACTAGTACACTGTACCTCCAAGTGAAACAACTTTACGAAAGGTGGTTTCAAAGCCGAGAAAACCAAGTTGCCGGCCAACACACGGTTTGGCCGTCAAATGCTTTTGCGGTCTGCTGTTGTGTAGTAATCTGATTGTGCGAGGTGCTGATTTTCGGCACACAGGTACTTCGACAACCTTAATTTGACAAAACACTTATTATGTCTAAAAGAAGTGGCGTAGTTTAACTAGGTACAAATATTTTTGGGCGGCGTAACCGGTCTCTATTTAGGAAACCGGTTTTTACCGTCAAAGGCTGTCAAGAGAATACCATTCGTCATGGCCGGGAAGTGCACACTCTACAGGTAGGAAGGGACCAGTTGACGGTACTTCTAGTTCAAACAACTTCACCATAGGTGGCTCTAAGGTCGAGAAAAAAAATTGTTATCTACAAGACTCGGGGTGTCAGCGTTTCCACATCCAAAAGGAGGCTGATCAAAAAAGAAAGCACACCACATAAACTTCCATACGCAAACATCGATTGTCCAGTGATTCCAAGTTTCGTTGTAGTTTTCCTTAGATTCATATTTGTCACTTTTTGTACTGTCCGAATCTTTCTTCATGAAGTACAGATTGCGTGCCGTACTGGTCCGGAAATATCATCGTCACGTACGATGGGGACGAAACTTCTTTGGAGGGCATTCCTTCAACAAAATTCGCACTGCATACCCTCGAGTGTGGGATGGAATTTCAGTTCGAGCTGAGATATGTATCGTTACTGGTACGAAAACGAACGCAGAGCGCAAAGCGGCAGTGTAGAATATGTCAGCCGTGCCGACACAGTGGAAAGACATGCTCGGGAGACCAAATTTCTCGCGTCGTACGGCACAGGTCCATCGTTGTCGCTGCCCCACAAAACATCGTCGTGGTGAAAAATTGTGAAACTTCGTCCCCACGAGATACGACGCATAACTTTTGGAGCACTTAACGACGCAGCAGTTCATGCTGTCACCTATACGCTGCCTACCATCGGTAACGGCCTACCATCGGTAACGGCCGCGCGGCGGCGCGCCGGTCGCGTCGCATGGAGTATATGCTCCGCGACAACTTTTCTTGGCAATGCAGTGGAAGGTACAGGCCCGCGTCCCCTCTCCCATTTTGAGTGTCCGCGGGCTCTCCTCCTCTCCCCGGAAATGGGGGAGGAGGAGAGCCTGCGCACACACAGGATGGGAGAGGGGACGCGGGACGTACCTTCCACTGCATTGCCAAGAAAAGTTGTCGCGGAGTAATAGACGTCTTCCAAGATGTCGTCATCAAGAACCGGCATTCTGACTTCATCACGACCCACTGGATTGGTGACAAAAGAGCTGCCGTCAGCGATGCATGCATAGATTGGCTGAAGCCAGAAAATAACATCTCACCCTCACTAGCGAGATGTCCAATCACCAAGTGTCCCCGCAGGGATAAAAACAAAGTGATACATCAAAAACCGTAGAAAGTGGGCGGTGATCCGAAACACAGCCAGCAGCTGGTGGAAACAAAACGACCTATAGCAGCAAAGGAAACGTGATGTAAAGTGTTGCTGAAGATAAACGCGGTTCAGCTGGCTTCATGACGCGCCCCACGACCACGTGGGCTTGTACGTGACGCGTGGCGCCGTGTGCTTCAACCAAGGCATAACTCACGTCTGAAGTTCGACAAGCTGAACCAGCTCCCGGGGGTTAGAGGTACGCCTTCCAGAATCAGGCACGCGAACGTCTCGTGAGGAATCTGTAACGCAATTAGAATCCCCACAAAGAAAGAAAAAAACATTCTCGGGTACATACTGCAGCATGCTTTTGAAAAATTAAAAAAGCGCCAGACGACGCGAAACGAGCTGAACATAAACGCTTATCGCTCGGAACTTAGCTTGACCAACAAAAAGACTGCACACGTTAAAGGTAACCCATGAGAAGTAATTTTGGCTACTGGTGTACGGTACAAATCTTAGTGAGGCTGTCGGTTGGTGTATTGTAGAATATATTAAAGCGATAGCTCAAATGGTTTCTTCCGACCACTGGAACTGACGTCCATTGTTGATGTTCACGTTGTTTATGGTGTAGTTGACTTAGTAGGATGCAGAGTGTCCGTCGTCGATGTTTGCGAATCCTTGAAAAATAACGCCTTCCACCCGCAGAAATTGAACATGGGTCCGGTGCGTGCGAAGTGGAGATGTTTGCACAGAGCTAGGCCACAGATTTTGTAGAACTTTATTAGAGAGCTATGCAAAAGCGGTTATAGCCCGCTTTATTCTACGGGTTTTTGAAGTACTCGATGGCCACTGCACGCGCTCTTTGTAGAAATGCAAAGAAACAGCCGATAACAAAATGCCGTCGCAGCTCTGTCAATGCAAATAGCTCGGACCGGAAGACGCGCATTCACACGCTACGGAACAAAGACGAAAAAAAAAGCGGTCGGGAGAAAATGATTATATGTCTATTTTCTCCCGAACGCCCAAGGAAAAAAACAAATCTTCAAACACAAGTAGGGGACCGGTGCGCGCTGAAAAAAATCCTGCTCCTCTTATCGAACCTGCGACCTTTCCATTTCCAGTGAAGCGCTTTAGCAAGTGAGCTAACCAGGAGTTTTTTTTTCTTTGTTGCATGAGCTAACCAGGAGTTAGACGTCAATAGAACAAACGAGATCTATCATCTTGGGTTGCCAAAGGCATGGTAGCGCTTTTTTGGACGAGGACAAAAGAAAAAAAGACAAAACAGACACGAGCGCTGACTACAACTATTCAATCAACATGGAAATGCGGCATATATATACGCTTCAACCCTATCAATCAGCCAACCCCAGGCCTTGCCGCCACTTGCATGAACTGCACCTTCTTATCGAAAAGGTCGATGGATGCAACGCTGACACACCCCTGCCCTGCCCTTTTTATCTCGTCCACTTCGATAATCTCCCTAACAGTTCTATTTTTATGTTTAGCTAGTACTGAGCATGAGTCGAACAAAGGTTTGCACCCGCAGTCATGAAATGCATTGAAAGGTGGCCATCCCGATAGTTTTTGATGTTCAGACTATGTTCCCGGGGTCTGTCGTTCAGGCATCTCCCCGTCTGACCTACGTATTTCTTACCGCATGTTAACGGAATTTGATACACCACGCCCTCGACACAAACGACAAACGGATTTCTGTGCCTAATCACACAACGCAGCGAGGCTTTGCGGAAAGGGTTCGCCAAATGACTCACCCTGGCTAGCTTCTCTGGCGCAGAAAAGACCACGTTGGTATTTATGCGGCTTACTATTTTCTTTAGGTTATGCGCCGTCTTGTGCATATAAGGCACGACTGCAATCTTTTGTTTACTTGTGGCCTCTTCTGGACGGGTAATGCCCTTTGCTCGAAGAGGATCACCTCCGCTACCGACACCAGTACAGCCTCCGGGTAACCAGCCGCCAACAGACGCTCAGACTGCTCCTGGACACTCAAATGTGTCACATGGTGATTTGACTTATGAAGGGCATTCTTGAAGCACAAATTAACAATCCCTCTCTTAACCAGTTTTGAGTGGGACGAATTAAAAGGCAGCAGGGGCTTGTTGGCTCTAGTTTGATACATCCAACATACATGATTCTCGAAGAAAGTAAGTCTGATGTCGAGGAACCGAATGACACCATCTACCGCACCTCATGTGTAAGTTTCAGGGGATGAAGGGCATCACTAAACATAGTTGAAAGACTATCCACCACCGATTGGAAATGTGTCGAGTCATAGTAAAGAAATACTAAAACAAATCATTAACAAATCTAAAACACTTCCTGACGTTAAAATCTCCCAGGCAGTCCGAAAGGACTCTGTCATTATACGCTAAAAAAATGTCACTGAAAATTGGCTCTAGACATGAGCCGATACAAATACCTTCCTTTTGAAGGTACGTGTCTTTGTTCCATTCCGCGAAAGTAGGCTTAAAATAGAACGAGAGTAGATCTAAAAAGCCATCCACCGTCATGCCCACAGCGTTTTGAAAAGCTACAACCCCATACCACTGAATTCAATTCTCGACGCAACTTCGTAGTTTGTCATGTGGTAAGGAGTAATAAAGATCCTTAATGTCCAATTAACATGATAAAAAACCTAAGTCAGCGTTCATCTTCAAAAAATCCACCACTTCGTCAGAGCTCCTGACTAAAAAGGGGCTGGTAATGGAAACAGTAAAAACAAAGCGTTTTTGCTAATTCTGCCAGAAAGCTTCTCGGGCGATAAGTGAAATTAGGTGAAGCTACACGTGTGAAACTCTATAGAGTGCGATGTTGGAAATGTTATTCAGTGACCACAAGGCGATGGTGATTTGTGTCCAATAACATTGCAGAAGACGTTCAGGCAGCCCCACCAACGACAGGGAGCGGTTCAGACATACACATGCACTTTCGTCGTTACCTGGATTTCAAACTAGAATCACGATATTTTTTTGAATTTTTATTATCATCTGTACAATATTATTTTATTATCACTAGACACGATGCTTCAGACCTTCACGGTATGAGCGTCTTGTTTTTCGGCGGCCCCTCGGCTCTCAGGAGTTCAAATAAATATCAAAATCATTATCAAGCTTAGGCGAGCGATTTTAAAGTATCCTTAAATTAGCACAAGGCAGTCCTAGTTTGTGTCTAATAAAATTGTTTAACAGGTTCACAGAAAGGTCTGTACCTTGCACACCCTCATTGGTTTCAAAACGCAATGAAATTTTCGTCCGCTGTGTTTCACTCGGTTTAATACGAAACGGCTGTGCGAACTCTACGGTGCGCGCTCACACATTTGACGTTCATTCAGTCCATCTATTATGCTTACAAGTTATGCTTATGCTATGCTTACAAGTTATTCTTAAGCTATGCTTACACGTTATGCTTATGCTATGCTTACAAGTTATTCTTACGCTATGCTTACAAACGTTATGCTTACAAGCATGAGTTATGCTTAAAAGCGAGATGAGGTGTAACCATCACACAGACTATATAACCAAGAAAGCATTTAAGAAAGTGGGATACTTAAGGCGATTTCTTAGAGACTGTACAGCTTCAGCAGACTTTTCACGTTTAAAACGTACGACGGCCCCTCCTTGAGTACGCGGCAATAGTCTGGGACCCTTACACTGCAACAGTGAAAGGTAAACTGGAGCGTATTCAGCGAAAGGCAGCACGATTTGTGTACCCTCCGTATAGCTGGTCGATATCACCAACCGCAAAAATAGCAGCTGCCAATCTTAAAGCCTCAGTTTGAGACGACAACAAGAGCGACTTATATTTCTTTTATTAGTAGTAAATAACCAGTTAAAAATAAATAAAAGTGGCTACATTTCATTTTTTCAACCGCGCCTTACAAGACGTTCTTACTCGTTTTAATTGAATCAACATTCCAGTTATAACGACGTCTTCGCTCAATCATGCTCTCCTAGTACAATTCGTGAATGGAACTGCCTCGGCCGAGAATTTGTAGGCAGTAATCCTCTGGCGACCTTCCCTATCATAACTTTAAAAAACACACTAAGAATAAAAAGATAACCATCACATTTATCTCCCCGAGCTGACAATAAAGCAAACAAGGCTTTTGAAGTTTTGTCTGTTTATGACGATCGGATTCTTACTTTCTGTCTTTCCTCTTTTTAGACGTTGATAGGCGATCACATCACAGAGGGCGCAGATAAATATTGCGGTTATACCTACTTATTTTTCCTTTTTGTTAGTGTGATGAAACTACATATTTGTCAACTACTGAACGGCGTTTCGAAATGTTTCTATAAGTGTATCACAGTGACTTGTGCTAACCGGCTTGGTGATCGGGACATAGTTGGGAGCGTGTCCTTTTACAGTCATCTACTTTTGATGCATTTTATTGTACCACTGTGTCCACCCCGCTGAAACCGAAATTGGAGTCTTGAATAAAAAAATAAATAACTAAGTCTGTACCCCGAAATGACACCTTAGCGGCTTCAAGTGGTAGTGTAATGTTTTTTCGCTTTTATGTATTCATCGTAAAAGTTTAAAATAGCATACTTGGTGTGCCTTAACCATGATATATATGGTGAAGAGTGGCTCTGTCGGAGTTCCCACACGCATCCGGGTTAATGCACCAGGGAACGGCAAACAAGCTCGTACCAGAACGGGAAGGATAAAAAAGGCATGTCCTTCAAATGATTATTCAGTTAACCTTGCCAGATCCTTGATGGTTGACCTTGATGAAGTCACTCAAAGGACATGTCGACCCCCCCCCTTTCCACTTCTTTCTTGAACGAATGTGCTTTTACTGACGGTGGCATGTAAATACACCCAGCAGCGCATTATTCTTTGTCTTCTGCTTCCTCTCCTTTTTTTTGGTCTCAGCGTTGATGCTAGGAAGATTCCCAGCCATCTGGCGAGCCCAACCTCTCTTGGAACTCTCAACGCAGCGAGAAAATTATTTCCTAAAACTCTGACGCCCTCACTGAGAGAGTGGAAAAGATAAACAAATACTTATAAATCAAAAACCAATCAAGCTTTTTACGGAGTTTTAGAATAAGTGGTCACTACGCTTGAGGGCCCTAAATATAAAGGCTCACCACTGTGCATGCGTCGAACTCTAATTGCTTTTTGGGTTAGCGCTGTCCCTAAGGCCACTAGGGCAAACATGGCCGTCGCCCTGCATCGCTTTCTAAAGAACAAAATCCATGATCGCTGCACTAATATGCACGTTTATGGGCAATGAAAGGTGCAGCAGGATTTCGGCTTGCCTTACCACGCTTAAATCGCAAAATATGAGTGATCATCTCGCCTGTCTTTTAGATTGTCTTCTCATTCTGGACACTCTTAAGCCTGAAGAGACGCGGTAATTGTTGACATAGAATTGTTTCGCCCATCCCACTGGCTGTCTTGACGCGACTTTTCACACGGACGAAGACACAGAAAAGGAATGCGTAAATCACGGTCTAGAAATCATTGAAAATTACAAGAGTACTGAAACTCTCAAGCTTCGCATCAGAGCCAAGTCGGGAACTGCAGTCGCGATCCTCATTATGGCGCTGCCCTGTGCGGTCGAAGCGGAGCACCTACAGTGTAGCATTCCCTCTCGTGTGAGCACATCAATCCACGTTCCTGGCCTGTGGCAACACAGGTTTGTTTTTATTAAAGTTGTTTATTTTATTCCGAGTGGTGCGTGACTTGTTCCTGGTTGTCTCGTCTTTCCCTCTCGCCTCGACACACATCGAAGTCGAGTGTTGGGCTTAGGGTCTGAGGTGTGGAGTTCGAAACGCAGCACCAGCGCAACTAGAGCGAGCAAACGAGCTGGCATTCTTTTACAGCGAACCACATTAGTAACTACTTTATGTAAAAAAAATATCTAAAGAAAATCAATGCCCCTTCGCGATGGTCGTAGCTCATCGATGCCTAGAGCACGCGTGCGTGCCCGCCATAGCCGTGGTAACCCGCAAATCGTTCTATATACGTTTTTGTTGTTCGGGGCTAATCCACAAAATGACCGACTGATAACTTCTCTCATGGGCTAAACCAGTCAATCAGAACTGACTTCTGGGGGATTGACTTCCGGTAAGCGGACTGAATGGAATTCGGTACTCCGGGGACATTCATTGGCTCTCCCAGCATGGCCTACACCCTTTTCACACTTAAGCTGAGACCACAGCCAAAGTTACAAGAGCGAGCTAGCTCGCGCTCCCGGCTTTGAAACGTGCATTTCTAGCACGAGCGGTCGACCTGCGGAAGAACTGTTCAAATCAACGACCCGGAGCTCTTGTGCTTGTGCTTGCGACATTGGCTGCAGTCTCAGCTTAAGGATGAACGAAGACGTTTTTTTATTTCCTGTCGTTCTCAGTCACGTGCGTTCCGTATCTGGTATTCTGGACAAAAAATAATAATAACACATTTCAACCAGGAGTATGCGAGAAAATATACGTGAAGCAAATCAAGAATGTGTGACAATCACACATTTTTCCTACAGACTTTCCAGCGGTGTGGAGAGATCAAAACTATGTTTTACCCTATACCAGAAGTGAGGATAATCAAGATGGCTGCGCCCTTGAGAAAAAGGTGTATTATCATTTCTCTCAAAATGTCACAAGGAAAAAGCTTGACTCAAGCCACGTGGTCGAAAACAGCACATCTGAATGTTTGTGCATTCTACAATGGGTCTGCTGTACAAAAAGCGAGCTACAAAAGAGACGGAGAAAAGTCTCGTGAAAAAGATAAAGACGAAATTGTATTGATTTGGTCTTTCATTAAAACATTTATTGATTGCTCATCAATAGGTAAATGGTGTTTTAAATTACCAATTATATGTCTGACGCATGCACAAGTGTTTGTCAAGCGCAAATATAATATATGTTTATATTTTTCAATTTATTGATTTCGCGTGTTAACCATATTGGCGCTGAAAGCGAGAAAAGCAAGCATGTCATGCTGGACCGACAGCGCGACTGTCGATGAGCACGTGTCCCCCTATGACTTAGGTGCCCCAAAGCGTAGGAGCGAATACTCTAAAACTAGCTCTTAAATTTTGTGCTGTTAATTCGCCAACACCTTCTGGTATTGGCACATGTGGACGCTTACTACAACTGCGGTTCTCACGAGCTTCAATATTTTTCGAACTATCCAAGTGTTCAAAGAATAATCTCCCAACTTCCCAGCCCAGTCATAGTTGGGGTAAAGCTTTTTTTTTGCAATTTTGAAATGTATGCCAAAAAATTATGGAGTGGCTGATGTTGTTTCGTTATCTGCTACAGTACGGTGCGTTTCATCCTTTGGGATTGCGCGCGAGCGACCGACTTTGCAGGAGGGACGCTCTTAATGTGATATTAGAAGGAATCGCGATGAGATTGCAACTGGAGATCAGAACGCAGCACTTATACAAGGCTACCAGAGACAACTCAAATCAACATATGCAAAAGCAACCTAGAAATTAATCTGCTAGGCTCCCTATAGTGGTCGTTTTTTCTTGCGCTTTGTCACCCATTTAGATTGTTTAGTGTATAGTGTACGAGTATTGCATTTGTATATTTCTCCCTTACCGCTCTAGCTAAACTGGAGTAAAATAATTTAAAAACTGGTTTAACAGCCAGATCAGCTGTGTGGTGTCGTTCGCTAACAACTGCGCTGCTGGGGACGTTTTTAGGTTTTATTGTGTATTATAAGGTTTTGTCAGCATTGCTCAGCAAGACTAAAATAACAGGCCCGTGCACAATCTCTTAGAACCTTTCGTGTTAGTGTGTTACAAAACGTGCTCCTAGGAAAGTTTCTTTCTACTGATGCCCTTTACTTACTTGACTAAAGATCTCGCCTATAGCCCAGGAATTCTTAATCAACACTTACATTTTTCCAGGAGTTATCTGAGAGTAAAACAAGACAAAAAAGAACGTCTCGTTCCTGTCTTTTCTTTTAAAAAGTTAGACGGATTTAAATCAGATCTGAAAAAAAATATATATTTCTTTTGACTGTTTTTTGTTGCACGAATACTGTTTAAGTGACAATAAAGGGTTCATATTGGAATTCGCTTTCATAGTGAAAGCGTAATCTTTTATTTATTTCGAAAAAAATAAATAGTTTTATATTATTTTCTGGAGTGCAACTGAAAGATCACGCAAGTGGACATAGGTCGTGAATGTTGGGATTGATAGCCCCTGAAAAAAAAAATATTTTATATTCGAAACCCAACCAGTCGGGGTAGTTTTCGAGCTAAACATAGTCCATTATTCAAAACAGTTCCCTCGCGTGCATCCGTTTATTCAGCTCTCAAAACCGGAAATTAGATGTTCGGGAGACTAGATATTGCCCCGGCCGTGATACCTTGGAAGAGATTGCGAAGTCCGCCTCCAATAAACTCCAATGTGAAGGATATTTACAGCTGTACTCCAATTCATATTGTCCCATTGCAGCCAACGCTACTATCCGATGTGGCAAGCACCGCCCTGAAGCGCATCATTATAACATCTCTAGACGACCATCGCCGTGACGATACACTTTTGGTGCTGCTTAATAGGCTTGGGCGGACCATAGTGTTGAGCGTGGTTTGACATAATAAGGAACAGAGAATAACCTAAATGCCAATGGACGCCTAGCTATAGGTGTCATGTTTTTGCTGATCGTCAACTTATCGTCAACTTAAAAAAAAAAAAGAATTAAATAAATGCTTTTGTTAGTGGGCAATAGTGTATTTTCTGTATCTAGGATCATGTCACCCTCTTTCCTACACGTAATGGTTACTTCACGCCTCATTTAAATCTCTGAGTACCAATACTATTTTTTCTAAAATTTATTTGAGAAAGACATTTACGCTCTAGTGTAATATTTTAATCCTGACCACTCGTGTTTTAAGCACAGAAATGTATAAAAATAAACGGTCAATGCATCATCTCACACACAGTCGGTTTATTGCACAAGAGGATGACAAACAATGTACGCTTGCACGAGAACGAAAATAAAAAAGAAAAACATGCCCTTGCCATGACCGTTCGGTGAATCTCTCCTCACGGCTGCAACAAAATGCGAAATACAATGCGGCGCTGCGTATGTTGACGTGTTTGTTGACGTGGTTGTTGACGTGTTTGTTGACGCGTGAACGCCAGCAACAATACGTTCTTCCAAGAAAGGAATGCGCAATGTCCTAGGAGCGATGGAGCGCATTCTCAAAACCTCAAACAATGTACATGTAGTATTTATTTTGTAATTCCTACGCGACAAGCGTCGGACAGATCTTTTTTTTTTTTTTTTTACAAATTTTGATGATGACAGTGATCGAGGCTTTAATGGCGCAAAACGCAACTTAGGCCAAAGTTCGCCGCACTACGTAATATATTATATTATTGTAGTATGCCGGTGACCTGACAGATATGTGTGGTAATAGATCCGGTGTAAATGGCCAGTGCTAGCAATAAAACTAAGTACACGATCAATTGAGATGAGAGGGTTGTTTTCCAGTAAACTAATAGGGTAAACGAATATACGATATAAAAACGAGGAAAATAATACCGTCGTTTTTATTCAAGACCAGAGCAAGCCCCAAATTTCTGTAGGATGGACACAACACGTCCGCAGGCTGCACAGCGTGCTGGATGGTCCTATTAAGAGGAGCCGTTGGTGGGCGATATGTGAATGGCCTATGCAAGACAACATATTAAGACCCTCTGGAACCAATTCCCGAACGAGGTACTCTCCCATAATTCAGAAATGGGCTTCGGAAAGTGAAGCTTAGTATAAGATACTCTGTCCCATTTTCTCAGCCTTTCTTTCAAAAATTCAAGGCCTCAAGACTCGTTTGATGTCCTGGTAAGGTATCGAGCAGCTAATAGATCGATCTCACCAAGCGTTCGGCGCATGCGCGTTGCCGCCATAACTTTAGTTCAGAGGAGGCAAACGGCAGTGCACGAGAGTGCTCGTGCTGTCTTGTGCTGCACACGCGCAGAGCTACAGCGAAATTGTCGCACGTGCAGAAAGACTAAAGTTCTCTCGATGCATAGCGGCAGCGGTGGCGTAGTCAAACTGGCTCGTGAGATAGGTCTTTTGCCGAAGATTCCTGGAGAATCAGACGAGCCCATCACCGTTCTTGTTCCCTGATATACTCACGTGACTTGGAGCCCAACAAAATGCAATGTAGCCTCCGTTCCGCGATGTTGTATTAATCATGACATGCACAACCGCAACTTGACATGCACAAAGTATGCGCTATGAGCATACTTTTGGTGTCTTTCAGGGAGATAATCGCAGCAATTACACTTCGCGATTCCAAAAATATATTCTACCTTTTCATTCTCTTCAGTCCAATGCAATCGTCTGCTAACGATACTGAATAGAACTCTCCAGTAAAGACACTGGCCACTAAATTAATGCGTTCACTATGAAAAAAAATTGGGAGAGCGTGGCGTGTTAATGGCCACATGGTGCTGGATTGGGGGTTTGAAAAGGCGGAAGAAACTTGGATGTATGATGGCAAAATATATTGGACGATGAAAGCTAGCTAAAACCAATAGAAAATTTCTCGGAGTGCATGAAACATCCGGTAAATTATAGATACTTAGCACCCTTAATATAAAACTGGAAATTATCAGCATGCTTCACCTTTAGTTTTTTTGAAATTCGTGAAGGATGACCATAGGAGCGTCAGTCTACTCACTATATTTTGTAAGATATCTGTCGCAAACGATTGATTGTCTCTCCCAGCGAACAAAACAGTGAATTGGCTGAAGGAGTGTCAATTCCTACAAATTCGTGCCTTTGCGCATAAGGTCAAGTGTTTCGTTGTTGCCTAGGAGGGTTTGGCTGATTTTACCTGATTTCAAGTTTTATCAATATCAGTTCGCTTTGTGTAGGGTTCCTCGTCGTTTGGTTTTTGCCTCCTTCCTTTTCTAGAGTTCCGGCTTTCGCCAGAAAAGTGGACGTTTTGAGTGATCCTTGAAACATCTTTCTTTTTAGTGGTTTTGGAGGCACTGCCGGTGTAAACAGTGTCGAAAAATGTTTGTCTTTTTTGTGTGTTGTATAATAGAGGTCACTGCTTCTCAGTTCTGTTGTAAAGGTTGCTTTGCTGTACTGCATTTGGCACAAGATTCTCCAGTTCTCTCTCTATCTCGCTCTCTCTCGTCTCTAGTGTTTTTTCTAGGATTTGATGCCTATATAAGCTTTTTTGTTGTAAAATAAATTTCAGCTGTGTTGGAGACCTTCTGTTGTGTTCCGTCCCATTTTGTTCCAGGCTCGGGGTTTTAGTCAGATATTTCAATGATAAGCTTGAAGTGTTGCAAAGGGCGAATTAAATGGCACCGAGTTAGTACCCAACATTGCAACAGAGCTACTTCGTGTGCGAAATTTAAATTTTTAGAAATATGCACTCTAATTATTAGAGCTGAATTCACCGTGGAAACGCTGAACGAGAACATTGGCAACATCTTTGACAAACCCCAAGGAAAGTTTTATACGGGAATGGCAAAACATCGGTAGTCGCCTTCGATGTTTGCCTAGGCAATCCCAAGCATCTTTAACCGTACGAAAAAGTACTTACAGAGGAGAGACATCAAATCCAAGATGTCTTCTTTGCCAGCTTTCTTTTCTAGCGGGCTTGCACTTTGCGCCTTTTAAAGTTAATCTTGGTCTTCTCAGTTGTCTACCACCGGAAAACTTTCCAGGCTCGATTTTGTTTCGTAGTGGTGGTTGAACAGTCTTTGTTTCACCACGGCTTGCGTTTCTTTGGTAAATTACCGGAGGTATGGGGGAAAGACTACTCGGCGGCATTAATTAACAGTTTAATAGCGCACCTCGTGGCCTCCTCAGGGGACAGAATGGCAGATAGTGAAGCACTGAATGTAGCAACTTGGCTAAAAATTTACCAGACCGCTTTGTCTAGTTTCGAAGTAGGCATACGTTTCTATAATCGGGGGAGGTCAACAAAGCTCTCTAAAATATATGGGAATTTGTTAATCTCAAATGGATTATCTGAAACCTTCTAATAAAAACAAACAAGCTATGATGGTGATGAAATGGAAAAATTAATCCAGCTGAAAGAGCTGTGTGCAGCACTAAGAAATGTTGGGGGTTTGTTATTTAAAGAAAAATTTGAAAACAATAGCGATCGCTCAATAACCGCTCTACGGGAATCAATTCGTGCATTGTCCCACATGTTGTAATCAGCATTAGATTTACCTAAAATTATAAACGGCTGTGAAAGTTGAGTTAAAATGTTATGTATGTTATGCACGTGTTTCGGATTGTGTGCTGAGTGATACAGAAAAACGACCATAAAGAGACGGTCAGTAAGAATTTTTGTGTAGCCACAGCCTCGAAAGGAGTGTCAAGAGGGACTCCGGTACACCCCACTTCAATGTGAGAACTTGAGATTGGGCGAGTTGGTTGTTCATGTTTGTCGACGTTTAGCGCACTCAAAAGACTGTCATTCAAGCATTCACACACCCAAAGAACACTCCTTTCACACAGCGCTCACTAACAACTTTGTATTTCGTGTTTTACTTCGGCTTCTACTTCTTCAGAATTTTGACTATTTGCAAATAGAAAAAGACGACATAAGAGTAAAAATTCCTGTCGAACGCTTTATTCTAATTCGCGGCTAAATAATTAATCTCTTTTCGTGATAATGTTATCGACGGCGTACTAACACATTTGTCCTCTAGTCGTATGATATTGTCGGCTTCGATGATTTCCCTTGTTAATTGGTTTACACTTTTGCGCAACACGGTGCTGTTGTTGAAGTGCGCGACACACCCACAATCCCGAGAGTGTATCCCCAAGTGGCCAGAGTTAGCGTTTACAATGTAGCTGGAGTGTTCTCGAAGGCGGTCATTTAAACATCGCCCAGTTTGTCCAACGTATTGTCTTCCACATGAAAGGGGGAATGAATAGACAACCCCCTCAACGCAAGGCACAAAGTTGGTCCTATGCTTCTTGGAGCAGCAGGTTTCGGGATTTGAGGGTGTGGTGACGTTTTTTGCAAAGGCTGGACAGTTTGGTGGGTGCTGAAAACACGATGTCCACATTGACTCTCTTCGCTGTTTTCTTGAGGCCGTGGGAAAACAGCGAAGAGAGGGACGATGACTGGTCTTGTCCTGTCTCTGTGTGCTTGTTTGACACAGTTCTCTGGCTTCATTTCTTTAAGAAGAGTTTCGACCACTGAAACCAATAAGAACAAAGGGTACCCTGCTGACTTCAGTCTTGCAATTTGCCCGTCAAAACTCTTTTGTATGGAATGCGAGCACGACTTTGCGATAGAGCTCTTAAGGCATGACTGCACTATGCTTCTTTTCATGAGTTTTGAGTGCGCGGAGTTGAAAGGGAGGAGTGGTTTTTTACCCCGGGGTTCATAGGAACAGCAGACGTGGTGAGGTAGCACCACCAGTTGGAGATCCAAGAATCTTATTGATCCTTCAACCGGCAACTCGTGGGTGATTTCTAGGGGACTCATGCAGTCTTTAAATGCCGAGAGGACGTTGTCCGCCGAGCTTGAACAATTGTTTTCATCGGTGGCTAAAAAAATTTAAAAATCGTCCACGTATCTAAACACGCGCACTACTTTTGTGCCATCTAACCTCTGTTGTAGAATCCTATTGATATGTGCGAGATATAGGTCGCTGAGTACAGGTGCAATGCACGAACCCATCCACACTCCTCTCTTTTGCAAGTAAGTGTGTCCATCCCAGGCAGCAAAGGTGGATTTAAAATAGATGTTAAGCAATTCCAAAAACTTATTGTGGGGCATGCCTGAGGCATTCTGAAATGCAATAGAACCACAGGTGTCAATGCTGTCTTCAATACTTGTTAAGAGACGGTCTTGGGGCAATGCATAGTAAAGGTTTTTAACGTCAATTGAAAAAACTTGTATCTCTTGGTGTTTTCGTTCTTTTAGGAAGTTGAGGACTTCGAAGGGACTTCGGATTAGGTAGGGGTCGTCTACGGTTAAAAGATTTAGTCTGTCTTGTAGGAATAAGGCAACTGATTTTCGCCACGTTCCCCGCTCTGAAACGATGACTCTTAGGGGGCAGTCAGGCTTGTGGGTTTTTACACTAAGAAATACTTCTAAGGATAACGTTTTGCTGCGGTCAATGTGGGAACAAAGTTTTTTGAGGTCAAGCGATTGGCAAAAGTGCCTTGCGGCTTGTTTTACCTTGCCTAATGCTATCTCGTCATGATTGTTGAAGACGGATTCAATTGATGCTTTTGCCTTTTCGCTGAATGTATCTTTGCGCATAAGAACAAAACCTCCTTCTTCGTCAGCAGGCATGAATACTAGGGAATGCTCCTTTAGGTACCGCTCTACTCCCTTTACAGGTAGTGGTGTGACAGGTGGTTTATGTCGAAGGAGTAGGTCCACTCCTTCAGAAGTGCAACGATGAACCTCAGCTTCGGGAGCTTGCCTGGACACTTGTCTCACAATAAAAAGTAGTTCCGGTGGCGATTTTTTTTTTTAGGCTCCACTGCAAACTTAGGACCGAGACTCACGACTGAAAAAAAAAATCGCCACCGGAGCTACTTTCTACTGTGAGACAAGTGTCCAGGCAAGCTCCCGAAGCTGAGATTGATCGTTGCACTTCTGAAGGAGTGGGAGGTTCCTCCCACCAAGGGCGGTGCAGGAACCTGTCTAATCCCGGTCACATTCAAAAACCTGGTAATGAGAACTGAAGTACTAAGAACTAGATATAGAACTGGTTAGCCAAGTTTCAGCAATACATAAAATGTCAAAATTCGAGGCCAAAACCGATGTAAAAAAGATATCAGACTTCGTCCGCAAACCACCCTTACAAAAATTTTTAATGAATTTTTTTTGAAAGTTTATGGAGTCTACTCATGGTGTCTTTTCGAGTCTCAATAGAAATGCAAATGAGTTTTGTAACGAATCCGTAAGGAGTTTACGAAAACTATTGGCCACCGCGGTCCAATTGATGTTTCGACAAAGCTACCGCATAAAGTTTCTAATGTATTTCATATGAATATAATTTGAAAGTCTATTGACACCGTTTCGAGTCTGTGTTGAAAAACACTTGATTTTTTGTAACGAGTCCCTAAGGAGTTTACGAAAACTATTGGCCACCGCGTTTCAATTGAGGTTCAGCCGTGCCACCTCATAAGAATTTCTAATAGATTTCAATTGAAAGTCTAGATACACTGCTTTGAGTCTGTTGAAAATCAAATGTTTTTTTCTACCACGTTGTACCTGAGGTTTTGACGTGCCATCTCATTAGGTATATTCCGACGAGTCGGAATATACTTAATGAGATGGCCCATCAAAACCTGAATTGCAACGCAGTAGAAAATAACATTTGATTTTCAACAGAGACTCAAAGCAGTGTATCTAGACTTTAAAATGAAAAGTATTAGAATTTATACTCCTAGCGTGGGTTTCTAGATAGACGGCTCTGAGAGGGAAGACGGCAATAGGTTGCATGACATGTGGTCCGGATCTAACCGTTGTTTTGAGGGAAGGGGAAAGTGAGTGCAAGTGTCACTTTTATGTATGCCTATATACGCATGCAGTGTTAGGAAAATGCCTGCATAAAACCGTGCGAAGGAGTAATAACTGGTTTATTAAAAATGCAAAATTCGAGTATACGGTACACTGCTTCGTGTCCATGGGGGACCCTGTACAGCCTTCGTGCCCATGGGAGACCTTGTACTGCCTTCATGTCCATGGGAGACCTTGTACTGGTAACCTATAAAGAAAAAAGATGCACAGTTACACGTTGATCTGCTTATCCAAACTTCAATGTCCGCGCAAGGCATCCTGTTCACAGCGCAGCACTACCTCAGCGCTGAATCAGTATTACAAATCGGGACATCAGTCCTTTAGGAAAGGAGGACCCTCAGAACACACGTTACAAGCCATGGAAGTAGCAGTGACTCGTTGCCTTAACAGGACTGAGTTAGCGCTGCACTGTATGTGTGAACCAGCCCTAAATGCGGAAAGTCACATTCAAAATTCCTACATTTTTGCTCACCCAGGCACTTAATTTACAAACTACCTTGATAGTTTAATGAGTGGCACTAATAACATTGTCAGGGGCACCATAATGCAAAAGTATATTTTGTCCCCGAGTCTGCGAGAATCAATCGCTCACTGTTTTTGCCGCCGCATTGCACTCTTTTATTTCGGCTTTTGAAAAGGTTTACCAAAGATAAGCGAGCAGATGTTATCGCTTATGAAGTTTACCAAATTTGAACATAGAGAAGCTAAGACTTATAAGCATCTCGCAGAATTAACATGGCAATTTGGGCCAACTGATCCATGATCGTAGACAAGCGCCGCAAAAAACACATGGACAATAAGTGGTGGTAAACACTGGCGCCAGTGTTTTATGTCCACTTGTTGTCCCTGTGTATTTTTATTCAATTTTTTTGTTTGTTTACTATCTTGAACAAGTATTTTTAATCACAACGGATAGGAAGGAAACGGTAATAGGGTTCTATGCGGATCATAAAGCCATGCTCCGAATGGGTGATTATCAACTGCGGGTTTCACAACAGTGGGGGATCCAGGGGGAAGGGGGGGGGGGACCCACCTTTTTCCCCCCCTTCTCGGAGGGCAATTGGACATGAGCGGACCACCCTTGCACAAGAAAGAATGGGAGAATAGTATCCTTAGAAATTTTCCACCCACCCCAAAACAAACAAAGGTCTGGATCCACCACATTAAGTTTCAATTATTGGGAGGATCGAGACATCAGAGGCCGAGTTCAAAAAGCAAACTTACGATACCCGAGAAGAAATCTGTATTAACAAAACAAAATTTGTCGCAACTTTTGAGTGACTTACAACGAAATATTACGACATTATCCAAAGTGTCTCACTAACTTTTTAGGGCAAACATGGCCGCACATCACTTGGCTATTTCGCCGCGACCAGAAATGAATATAGAAGCGTGGGCAAGAGGCATGTGTTTTGCGCACTGTTCATATGCATCCCTACTTAAAGCAGTATAAGGGCAACGCTAAACTACACACGGAGGATTCAGCCGACGAGTCTGCCGAGCTGTCCATTCTGCCCGTTAGAGCTAACAAGGTGCAGGACCGCGATCAACGGCAAGATGCGCCAATGAATCAACGAAAGCAAATGCCACACAAATCTTCAGTGCACGCAAAAGGATCCTTCACCTATGAATGGCGTGAACCTGATTTGGTGATCATTAGCGCCCCCTCGTACTTCAGTAGTGATTTTCAAAGTGGTGAGCAGCTGTACGACCCTACCACACGAAAAGGCACATTCCTGACCGGATGTGCCTTTTTAATGCCAAAGCATTATATGTCCATGGAGCGAAAAATCCGAGTTGTACCAAACGTTAACAGAGGAATAAAAGAAAGAATAAAATGTGCTTTCACGGCTGAGATTTGAACCCGGTGCTGCTGTGTGAGAGCCGGGCATGCTAGCTGCTGTGCTATCTCAGCCGCTTCGGAATGCGACATTACTCTCCCCTCAAAAAGAAGCTTGTCCCATTACAGCAAAAGATGGCATGTCTTTACCCGTTTTTTGTCCCTGTTTATCTGAGGCTGTTTTTTCATCATGTTTGACGGCATCGGCGTTGATGTGCCCGAAAGATGGTCATAAAAATATGTCCTCGGTTCGATGACATCACACTTCACGTGACGACATGACGTACCATGATGTGTGACGCCGTATTATGTAACGTAATACAAATATTAGAGGGGCACTTAGTTGTACATACGTTGATTGAATGCGAAAGCATTGCCATTCCTAACAATAGAGGAAAAAAAAAGGAAGTGCCGTTAGGAATGGCAATGCTTTCGCATTCAATCCACAAAGGGATACCTAAGTGCCCCTGTAATATTTTGAGTGGAGTAGAGCTCAAATAAACGCCGTACGGTGCAGTATATCCATGATTAAGTTGCTGCTAGTCGTGAGGCTTAATGTTTTGCACCAACAATACCATAGTTTTTCCTCGGTTGCGACGAAGCGCCACTGCGCTACGAACTTGCTAGAAATTTCTGCATATGCGACTGCTTTCTTCTGGAAACCTATGGTGACCTGCCACTCACTTTTGGCCAAAGAACAGTGAAAATACCAGATGTGAAAACAGCCATAACAAGCATTAAAGAAATCAAGATGGGGGTCATAGCATTAGCTTCCCAACGTGGCGAGACTAGCACAGGATTTCTGTTACTCGCCGTTTAAGACAGGAGTCGACTTTTTCCGGTCTGATCTTGAAAACAAAGTTTGGTTCCGTTAATTTTGTAGCAGAAAGCCGGTGCTTTCCCGTTTGTGGGGTCATTTTCTCGGTTCAAAATATTGTCACGGTGATAAATAAAATGATTTAATATACAAGAGGGATGGGAAGCATTTGAAAAGTGGCAGTTGTCAGGATGTCTTCACTTCTGCCTCCTCACTTTCTGATCTGTCCGGAGCCACCGAACTTCTTCTTCCTTCATGACATTACCCCCCTCCGGGTGAAAGCGGCGTCTCGCCGTTTGGTGGTAGTAGGTATGGTTTTAGTCTTGTTATATGGACGGTGTCGGCTGAAGATTGGCGTGAGTTTTGTGGTGGTTGTACGGGCTGAACAAGGTAGGTGAGGTCACTCCTTCGGGCGAGGACGCGGTATGGCCCGGAGTAGCGTGGAAGTAATTTTTGTGCCAGGCCCACATGTCTCTTAGGTGTCCATACCAGGACAAGGTCGCCCGGGGAATAGTACGCAGACCTGTGGGATTCGTTGTATCGAACAGATTGGTGTTGTTGTGAGTCCAGAGTTCGAAGGCGTGCAAGTTGACGCGCTTCTTCGGCTCGACATATGGCTTGTGTGGTGTGGTCGGTGAGTTCGGCATTAGTTGGAACTGGAAGAAGAGTGTCAATGATCAAATTTGGTTCCCGAGAGAAGAGTAGATAATATGGTGAAAATCCTGTTGTGTCATGGCGGGACGAATTATAGGCGAATATGATGAAAGGAAGAACGGAATCCCAGTTACGATGGTCTGCGGAAATATACATAGCGAGCATATCTGCCAATGTCCTATTAATGCGTTCGACAAGTCCGTTAGTTTGTGGATGGTATGCCGTAGTTTTCTTGTGAACGACAGAACAGAGGTTCAATATTTCGGCAACAATTCGGGACACAAAGGGGCGGCCACGGTCAGATAGAAGTTGTCGAGGGGCACCGTATTTCAGAATTACTTCCTCTAAAATAAATTGCGCTACATCCACGGCTGTACTGCTGTACAATGGCTTGGTGATTGCATAGCGGGTAGCGTAGTGAATGGCAACCGCTATCCAGCGATTGTCCAGCGAGGAAGTTGGGAACGGACCAAGAAGGTCAATTTCTACTCGGTCAAACGGGGAAGCTGGGGGAGTGAGTGGGTGTAGAAGGCCAGCGGGTCGTAACGGTGGAGTTTTGCGGCGCTGGCAGGAGTCACAGGATGAGATGTAACGTTTGACGGTCCTGTACATGTCGGGCCAGTAAAATCGCTGCTTTACGCGTGCGTAAGTTCGAAGGACACCCATATGACCGGCGGATGGTGCGTCGTGGAGTTCACCGAGAACCGTACTTTGTAGGTGTTTTGGAATTACCAAAAGTAAAGATGGACCTTCTTGTCGAAAGTTGTGCCTATAAAGTATATGGTTCTGGATCGTGTAATATCTGGATGATGGCGAGTTGGCATCGGTGGTCACTGCTTCTATGATTTTTTTCAGAAAGAGGTCACGGCGTTGTTCGTCCGCGATGTTAGGCCAATGAGAGACGTGAAGAATAGGAATATCCGAGTTGTCAGCGGTTTGGTCAACAGGGCCTACGGGATGACGAGATAGGCAGTCAGCATCGCGATGAAGTTTTCCGGACTTGTAGATGACTTTGAAATCATATTCCTGGAGACGTAAGGCCCAGCGTCCAAGGCGGCCGATGGGATCTCTCAAGGAGGAGAGCCAGCAGAGGGCATGATGATCAGTGATCCCAGAGATCCTGCCAAATAAGTAAGGGCGAAATTTTGCGATCGACCATACGACCGCAAGGCACTCACGCTCGGTTATTGTGTAATTTTGCTCTGCTGGGGAAAGAGTACGGCTGGCGTAAGCTATTATGCACTCCTGTCCCGACTGCTGCTGGGCTAGTATAGCTCCGATGCCATGACCACTGGCATCCGTGCGCAGTTCAGTTGGAGCAGAGTCATCGAAGTGCCCCAAAATGGGACTGGTGGTTAAAGCGTCCTTTAAACGAGTAAAAGCGATGTCCTGTTCTGTTTTCCATAGGAAGGGCTGGTTCTTCTTGAGGAGTTGCGTCAAAGGATGAGCAATGTGGGCGAATTGGTAGATGAAGCGTCGAAAGTATGAGCACAGTCCAAGGAAGCTTCGGACATCCTTTGGAGACTGTGGTGTGGGAAATTCCTGGACTGCCTTTGTCTTATCTGGATCTGGTTGGATGCCGTGCATGTTGACTAGGTGACCCAAAATTTTTAGTTCGGAGGCAGCGAAATGACATTTTGACGAATTTAGCTGAAGATTTGCTTGCTTGAAAATGTTCAAGACGTGATCTAGGCGCTCGAGGTGAGATGAGAAGGAGTCAGAAAAAATGATCAAATCGTCCAATGTGATGGCAAGAGAAGTTCCACTTGCAAGAAGTTGTGGGTTCTGGGAAATGTTAACGACCCAGAGGGAAGTGGAACCATTGAGGACGGAAACGATGGAGTGGGCCACACTGAGTTGCTTGGTGAATAATACGTCCATACTTGGAGACACTATATAATCTCCGTCCACAAGAGGGCTATTTGATGACACCTTAACGGGAACCGCTAGAAGAGGTGGAATTCGGCATGTTTCGACTGAACATGGCTTTAAAACTACCGGCTGGGGCTCGTCTGGGGATGATACGTCGAGTTCAATATTTTCTGTGGCGCAGTCAATGAGAGCGGCGTGGGCGGAGAGAAAATCCCATCCGAGAATCAAAGCGTGGGGACAAGTTTGAATGACGGTGAAAAGGACGAACGTTTTCTTGTCTTCTAGGGCAATACGTGCACCGCACATGCCAAGAGAAGATATCAGATGACCATCTGCGCCGCGTAGAGATGTAGAGTCTGGCGGCGTTAAGACTTTATGAAGTCTTTGTCGTAGATCCTCTCTCATTATAGAAATAGCAGCACCGGTGTCGATGAGAGCATATATGGCAATTCCGTCGATAGATACACGAAGCTGATTATGAACTGTTAAGGAATGTTTGTTGAGAGGGTTTCGGGTCAATGACATCGATGCAGCCTTACCTCGAAAAGCTGCATTGGTTAGTTTTCCGATGCTGCGTGATCACGGGTCGGCGACATGTAGCGGCGGTGCGCGGGGGACAATGACTGGCGGCGGAGTGGGGACGGAGAACGGCAGTTGCGGGAGGCCATAGTGTATTGGTTGTCGTCTGAACGTGTTGAAGCTGGACGGCCACGGAATCGGCCGTCAAAGGAGGGACGATAACCATTCGACTCGGACGATCGGAGGCCGTTGCTCGACCGGTTTCGACAGTAGCGTTGGATATGACCCACGCCGCTGCAATGGAAGCATATAGGTCGATTATCAGGGGTCCTCCACGCTGCGGGGTCACGTCGGTACGAGAAGTTGCCAGGGGGAGGGGAGTTAGGAGTCTGGTGGACAAGAGGAAAGCGGCGCCCGGTTGTGTATGTCGGTGCGTGAAACTTATTCATTTCTTGCTTGCACAGTTGATATGGGCACGGCGGGTTCCGGTTCAGCAGGTGCATGTAGAGAACTGGAAGGCGACATTGCTTCAAGTTCACGTCGGACAATTTTTGCTATATGATGACTCTGAGAAGTTGGGTCCTCGCATGATGATGTTGGTGCTGTGTTCGGGAGGCGGATGAAATTCGCTGTGATGCGAGGTTTTTTCGCCTCTTCGAATCGACGGCACTCCTTGATAACTGCATCTGCTGTTGCGCAATCCTTGAAGACTAAAAGTTGAAATGCATCATCTGCAATGCCTTTCAAGATGTGAGGCACTCTTTCAGAGTCAGGCATGTTGGGGTCAGCTTTTTGGCAGAGCGAAAGGATGTCTTGGATGTACGCTATGTATGATTCTGTAGGTGTCTGCACGCGCGAAGCAAGCTTCCGCTTAGCCGAGAGCTTTCGTCCGATCGGGTCGCCAAAAAGGTGTTGGAGTTGTTCTTTGCACGTGTCCCACGAGGTGATGCCTTCTTCATGCGTTAAAAAGCAGGTTCGGGCTGTATCTTTGAGGTAAAAAATCACGTTGGCGAGCATGATGGTTGGGTCCCACCGGTTGTGCGTGCTGATGCGCTCATAAAGTAGTAGCCATTCCTCGACATCTTGCTCACCGGATCCGCTGAAGTTTCCTGGGTCACGCGGTTTTGAGAGTACAAGGGCCGGTGATGGCGAAGGAGGAGTTTCCTCGGGTGGGGTATTCGACGTAGACATCTGGACTGAAGTCGGTAGCTGTCGGTTCCGGAGTTCCAGTGTGGTGTAGAAGAGGTCAGGGGGATGGCTTCGCACCTCCACCAAAATGTCACGGTGATAAATGAAATGATTTAATATACAAGAGCAGTGATGTGATTGGCCTAAGCCATTTTGGAGCACCTTTTGGAGCAGCCAAAACAGTGTTTTGGAGCAGCAAATGTGGCTTTTGGAGCAGCCAAAACAGTGTTTCGGAGCAGAAAAAGTGACTTTTGGAGGAGACATTGTTAGAAAAATAAATAGTTGTTTTAAGTTCTAAACAAACGAAGGACACTTTGTGTTGTGTTGTGATGCGTGTGACGTGTTGGGGCGGAATTCGCTGCTTGTGTTTTTGCTGCTGAGACATCCCACAAGTATACAGTGCTGTAGGCGTCGCCGAGCAATTTAAAAAAAAAAAAAAAAAAAAACTTTTTATTGTTTTACTGGTTCCCGACATGGCATATTTTTATAAAAAGTAAGCAAACGTAAAACAATGGATTGCAAGCGTCCCGGCTGGTGCCTCTCGTGCAATCATGTTCACAAGCACGTGAGGGCAACTTCGGCAGGCTTGCAGTTACACGCGCTTCGTCGCGCGACTGGAGACAACGGCAGTTGGACCGAAACCGAAACCATGCCACTCCGCTCCGTCGCCAACAGCTTCCCAAAATAGTATGCAAAATGTAACTGTCCAGCATACGACAATAAACAGTACAGCGGCACGTGCTTGCCAGGCCGGCAGGCGAGGTACAGGCTAAACACGCAGAAAAAAAGAACCTGAGCGTATCGATGCAAGAGACTGCGAATCAGGGTCAAAAAGCTCTTGGAGCGCTTTCTGCAAGGACCGAACTCGAGACAAACAAGCCCAGTGTGCGGGTTCAGCGTGCAGACCATTGCCTTCTTTGCTTTTGCTCACTTCTCGTCATCAACTTTCTTTCGCGGCAGATTTTCCACGTACCGGGGTCCCTCTCGAATGAAAGTCCACCGAGAGAAACCTAGGTAATCAAAACTTCGCCAAGTAGTCATTGAGTTAAAGAGGGATTTTTATAGCAGCGTATGATTTAAACAAGAGCAGGAATGTCGATGCGTTTCAGTTTAGAAAGCGCCACATCTGCAGCGACGTGGGGACGGCAACACACGACGTCGCGCGATCAAGGCGACTGCGGTCGCGCGAGCGCTTCAGCTCACGAAGTAACTCTCGCCGCGCAAAAACGTGGTTTTGTTTCACAGCATGACGGCATGTCTGGAACCCGGCACACAAACTAACGTCGGAGCGTTCGCACATTCCCGCGTCTATCGCTAAAAAATTAAAAAAAAGAAAAAAAAAAAAAGAAAAGAAAAGACCCAAGACGACGAGAGCGCGAAACGCGAACGGCGGAAAAAACCATGCAAGACCGAATAGACGATTGATGCAGGGTACTTTGTGTCGGGCGGCGTCTTGTGCCACCTAGCTCACGCATGCTCAATTACGGTTCTCAGCTTAGTTTCGTTTTTGAAAGGCGACCAAAATTGGTCTTTTGGCGCAGGCTTGGCGCAGATTAGCCATATTTTGGCGAAATGTAGCAAGATGTAGCAGAGTTAGCCCCTTGGCGCAGTTTGGAGCAATTGGCGCAGCAATCACATCACTGCAAGAGGGATGGGAAGCATTTTAAAAGTGGCAGTTGTCAGAATGCCTTCACTTCTGCCTCCTCACTTTCTGATCTGTCCGGAGCCACCGAACTTCTTCTTCCTTCATGACAATATGATGCAGAGTCCTTCCCAAAAAAATGCATGGGTGTCCGCTAGGAATCTTCGAAATGGTTAAATTAACTGAGGTCATTATACTCTGTTGCCACTCTAGAATAGCAGAAGGCCCTCCCACAAACCCCTTCACTCTTTTTAATAAGCAAACACTAGAGAGGAGGAGAGCCGAGAGGACACCGCCAATTATGGCGAGCAAAGGGAATTGTGGGAGGGGCATGTGCTATTCTATAGTTGCAACGGACTATAACAAAAGTTTACAGTACTATGAAAACAAAAAGACCAAGTATGCACAGAAATTCGCAGGAAGTATAGCAGGGATAGAATAGAAAAAACTGCAACTGCAATATTTACCCTTTAAATTTCCCTCGACAGCACAGCAGAGATGACATGCTGGTCGTCAGCGCCTGGAGGGCCACCCCCTTGTACTGGGAGCACATGTAGTCTGAAACGAACAACAAACAAAAAATTAAATGCATGAACAATCCGCACATGCTGTTATTTCGCTTCATTGGCCGCTTCAGAGAAAGCAAGCATGCACACCGTTGTCCAACCATGTCAACTGCTAGCCGAAACTTTCTGCCACCAGGATTAAGATATTGCTTGCGGTATAAAAAAAAAAAAAACATTTACACACTACCCAGCTGGCACGCTGAAATTTCAAACATTGAAGAAACTACAACATAAAACTTCAATGCAAGAGCTACACCTCGTGGACAATACACAAAAGTATGTTCAGTGTAAACCTTGGTGCACTGCAAGGCTGATTTACCTCAGCCAGTTTGGAACATCTGCAGTTCCATTCTTTTCAAGATATTATGCCTGAAAATTTGTGACAAATTAACTGGGTTAAAATTTTTTAATCGACACCCGGCCCAAATATTTAGGAAGTATACTAGTGGGTTAATTTCTACCCTATTGAAAATATTTCTAAAGGGCCCGTCAGCCTTGAAGGATTATGGGACCTCACAGGCCTTCAAAACCCTTCAAAAATACCCTACAGAAAAACCCTTCAAGGATACCCCATAGAAAAACCCTTTAGCCCCGCAGCCCTTCAACCCGTCAGGCCCTTTAGCCCATCAACCCTTTAGACGCCCAAATGACTGTGAACCATAGACAAAAATGCAGGTCAAAACACTAAAAATTTATTGCCGACATTTAGTTTTACATGCATATTAGAACTCAAAAAGCAACGCTTGTTCAAACCCGGCGCAAGGAGCTGTAGACGAAAGGGATCACATCAAACAGGGATAACTGACATCCTTATCACAAAGAAAAATACCTTTCAAAGTACTCACAATGCCGCTGGGTATATTCCTGGTATACGGTAGTTCAGCTAATAAAACAGAGCAGGTGCACCTCACGGACACACACACAGTCTCAGTAAGCACGTTTAGCGAAAACAACGAACTCGTAAGCAGCACCCGCCGCCGTTGAGAAATCCCGAGCACAGTCACGGTTTCGTACATGATGACATCGCGCCGGCGTCTTCGGCGTATTTTTCGCTCGCTGGTCTGAAGTCGGACGGACGAAGAGGCGCAAGGAACAAGTCCGGACAGCGGCCGTCATCCACTGTCTCAACACCCACAGTGGCATAATCTTAGTGCGCAGGCACAACATGCGGTGGGACGCTGACCCCGACTGCCAGGCTTTGCAGCGAGTAAGCCGACACCGGCCACCATCTCCTTGAATGCGCTGAACACAATGGCGCTCGAGCGGTGCTGAAGGCGGCCGGCGCCGAACTATGGTTCACCTGCGGTACCAAGAAAGAAACTGCACGGATCAAAACAGACCAAGGGGCGAGCCCTAAAAACCATGCATGCTCACCTTCCTGGAGGAAATATGTCCGCACCAAACATCCCGGCTCGTGGGATAACCGGAACCGCACACGAGCAGAGAGAAAATGGCTATGGCCTCCCCCACTTGCACACACCATCCTCCTCCCCCCGACCGCTGGCCTGGCAGCCCTGCACCCTCTCCCCATTGCCGGGCGGAGAGAGGCGATTGCTTTTTGGGGACAGTCCCCCGTGGGGGGACAGGTTCCCGGAACGAGTCGCTCCCGCGTGCGTCCCTGTTCCTGGAAAGCGCGCACTGCTCTCGGCTTGTTCTTTTTTTTTTCTTTTTCTTTTTTCCTTGTTTTTTTTTCCTTTTTTTTTTTTTTTTTTACATGGCTGCACGTATTTCGCCTCGAGCGGACAGGATTGCGTTTGCCTCAAAACGCCGCTCGGCCAACGCCACTCGGCCCGCGGCTCGTCAATTCTCCACATGGGCCGTCGCCCTCAGTAGCCTCTTTCGCGACCGAACACCCGGGCAGTGACAGACGGGTCCAGGAGCCCACTCGTATTTGATAGAAGAGCAGTAATAAAAATCTGACCGTACTCACACACGATCGGCATTCTCCAAATACTTATTGTTTCCCCCGTAGCGTACAATAAGCAGCTATGTTCATTAATTCTGCGAAATGTGTTTTTTCCACCTGGGCCGTTGCCCACACAGACATATCAAGAAACCTGAAGGTTTTCCCGACCCCATTAGAAAAGTTCTTGACAGGCTTTCAGACATTTCAAGGCATCGTAAAGGTGACTTTAGACATTTCAGGAGAGCCTCTGACGGGGCCAGTGAACCCACCAGGAAATATCGGTGCCCCCGTCAAACATCTCAGAAATTCCTGAAGTCCCCTTCACACCCTTTAAAAAAATCCTGAAGTCCCATCAGAGCGATTTTCAATAGGGTAACTTACCATAATTATTTTCGGCATCCTGAAGGCGTCACTTCAGGGTCTTTTCATATTGGATTTACCTTACCCACACAGGTGCAACCACACTGAAATGTTTGCAAAGTTTCAGGCAGGGTAATTAAACGTCTGCAGTTTCTCTCGAACACTGCTGTCACAAATTTTGTCTTTTTTGCCATTTTGTTCTGTTTATAGGTGGTTTGGGGGCAGGGTCAATTACAATTCTCGCACGTGTTTACCTGAGCGTCAAACGCTTGAGCTCGGATGAGACTATACTTTTTTTCATACTTAAGGTGCAACGCTGTCAAAGCTACTGGCGCGAGTGTGGGGCTTGGTCTTGTTGATCATTTGCACGCCTTCTCGCACAAACAAAACCGTAGATGAAGCCACGCACTCGCGCCAGTAGCTTTGACAGCGTTGCACGCTAAGTATGAAAAATTATAATGCCGGCCGAGCTTCAAACCAATGGGAAGAGGAAGACAAGCGTTTCGGGTTGACCAACCACGAACCTGTGACAACCGCATAGGTCATTCAACACATGTATTATACCGCTTAAACACTGTGTCGAACTGCATTTTTAAGTCAGTCCCAATTCCAACGGTGTATGAACAGAGGCATTCATTTCGTAGCATGCCTTGAAATTAATCAAAGTGACGCAAGCTGGGAACACACTGCTGCTGCTTCATTTGGGAATAACTGCGGCCCTCGGCTTGATCACATCACAATTGCAAAATGAAAGAGAAAAAAAAGAGGCAAAAGGAACAACTGCTTTATCAAAAGTTCTAACCGACAAATGTAAACTGTAAACCCAGTTCAATTCTAGAAAGCCAGGGGACCGAAGTTTGTCCTAAGAGTACAATTTAGTCCACTTCCATAACTTCAAAACAAAAGATGGATATCCTCTTCAACCATTTTGACTGAAAAGGAATATTGTCTCTGCATGAACCGAATTCCAAGGAAGTCTAACTTCGGAAATGTAATGAAGTATTATCAATGTAATCAATTTATAGTTGAAAGACATCAGTACACTGCTAGACCAATAAGACATTTCCTAAAGCAACGGACTGAAAGTAGCATTAGGAATTCAATACGTGCTCTGTTGACATGAGCTACACTTTCTCGGACCATACACAGAATGAGTGGCAAGTTTTCATTACGCTACACATAGATCCAAACATTAGGACAGATAAAGCAAACCCAACTAGTTAAAAAAAAAGAAGAAAAAAAAACATTCTAGCTTAACGAGAAAATATGGAGTTTTAGAATATCGGGCGCTACTTTACCGCGCGTTACGGACGGCAAAATAGCGAGGATTGCGGCGAAGAGTTTTAGAATAGCGTTTCTCTGAAGGGGGACCCCCCCAAACGCAAGCATCTCGCGCTTAAAACGCCACCAAGATGTCGCGGCAGCTTTTATTTGAAAGTTAGAACGTTTTATCTTGAAAATTAAACAAGCTTCTTGTCCAGAGTAACATTTTTGTAGTTTTCTTGCACTCAATGCCGCATGTTTTGTTTTTGTCGCTGCCAAGCTGCTCTGTTGTACTTACGAAGCCCAGACGATCCACTACCCAGGCATGCTTACATGTCTGCCGCGATCGTAAGTACACGCGCCTCGATAACTTTAAGCTGTGAATCCAGCTATCTGTGGCGTTTTCAATACGCGTCGACCATACCGACCGCGGTCGCCGAGTGCGACTCACGCAGTTCCCGAGCGGGCGACGGCGTCGCAGACGCATTCAACGGAGATGTCGTGGGCGCCGCCTTTTGCGGTACGCCCACGCTATTATCGATAAATAACGGGCCCCAAAGCTCGAGTCCGAAGCTTTTTTTGGGTCTGCGCATGCACAGCAGCCACGAGATTATTCTAAAACTCTATAATGTTCACTTCTCGTTCAACGCGTACAATGCAAACAAAGAAGTACACTTACCAACTGCGTTGAGTTGCTCGTTCTGTTGCGTCGTCGGCCTTCCGCGCTCTTCTTGAACATAATCATCACAAGAGAAAACTTCACAGATAGATAAACTTGATTAAATTAGCACATTTCCATTTCTAAAGACATTTCCATACCGCGAAACGGCGAAACACCCAACGGTCGCAAAAATGGCGAAACCATACCGGAAAAAGAAAGATGCAAAGAACTGGTGTCGCTACCGATGGGGCGTCGAAGACACGATCCTTAAAATATGAAAACGAAACCAGTAAAAGTTACAATACTGAAACCGAAACTGACCAAATCGCGATAGAGGGGCGCCGTAAATAGTTCTGTTCACATGATGCATCTTGTTGGCGAATCTTGTGTCGCGAAACTAGGTTTCGGGAAACAGATTCCCCGTCTGAACGCAACCGAAAAAGTGGCGCGCCTTCGAAAAAAGTGGCGCGTGTTTCTCGCTTCTGGAGCAATTTTTCGCTGAAACCTCACCGACGCCCGTCAATCTCCCGAAGGAGAAACGCGGACGCTGCCAATGGCCGCTCGACTTCGCTATGACGTCTGACCTTCGAGGAGGAGCGAGCTTTTGGAGGAGTCTGATATTTGGCCGATTCCGTATCCGAGCCGAAGCCGAAAGAAAACAAAACAAACATGTCGAGCGACATACGGGTACATACGGGCGACGAGTCTTGGTCCTGCTCGGTTGCAGGTGTGTTAACGGCGCCTACAGTACGGATTGGGGGCGCGGTGCAGATTCGTCAACAGTCGCGGCGGGTGCAAGCACTGTATATAAACATGGTGACTGGGGATAACGTTCTTTATTAGCGGTGCAAAAATGTCCGAAATGCTTCGAGATCATCTTGCGGTTTTTCCCGGGTTTGGCAGAACTAGTAAACCCACTGAGCCGAATCTGACGAAATTCATTGAGTGGCATTAATAAAACAGGATGTCTCTTCACACTGTGCGTACTTCATATCATTTTGATGCGAGACGCTCAATATTCCCGGTGCAGACAACTTTTGGCGAAATTCTCGTGAGTCAATACGTCACAGGTTTCGCGCGTCAAACTCCACGTGTGAACAGGCCGATTTTGCGAAATCTTGGTTTCGCTAAACTGTGGCGCGTTGAAGACATACATCGTTTGAATAAGCCTTTAGAAGTAAAAGAGGGTGAATACAGTTATTATTTTAAGCACAGGAAATAAATCTGTATATCAGAACTAGTACCGACGCGCTATTTGCTTCGGGTGCAATGCAGTAGGGAGTAGATTTATTGATATTTTTTTTGATAACACTCATTTCAATGTGTAATGAGTAAACACAAAAGAATCGCTATTGATTGGGTAACGATAAACCTCACTTGAATTTGTAATGAGTAAACTCAAAAGAATTGACATTGATTGGGTAACGATAAACCTCACTTGAATTTGTAATGAGTAAACTCAAAAGAATAGATATGGAGTGGGTAATGATAAAACTCATTTAACGATGAGTTTCTTATGAGTTTCATTTGACTCTATAAAAACACATTAGAAGCTCAATTGAAACTCATTGTTCATTTTTGTAAGGGCACGCACATTCTTATAATAAATTTGTGTGCTATTCATTGTGTTATGTCGCGTTATCTCAAGTTTCGGAAGATGCAGAATCTACGAGCGGACCCCAAAAAGGCCTAAACAAGCACCCCTCTGGCCACACGCAATCATTGTTGATAAGACTAAAGTCATCAACGGTATTGCGTATATGAAACGAAGCATACGTGTCATATTTGCTACGAAGCTTCTTGCAAGTGAAAGAGCCCAGCTCCAAAGCGGAGGACACAAGTATATTCACTAATTGCAAAGTAAATTTACCTATATCAGGACGCTTGATGTAAATTTATCAAAGTCATGCCACTTCTATCGAACAATCTTTTAGGATCCAGGAATAGGCCTAGGGCGTATACCTCGCTTACTTTATTATTTTTGTTTACTTACTGTCGAACATACAATTTGCCAATTGTTAAGCAGGAATTTTCATAAACTTCGGCTCTCAGGGCATCTAACAATACAAAAAACAAAACAAAAGAAAAACATTGATGTATGACGATAGTGAGTGGGCGACCTCCGCCCACAGGAGAAGCATGCACTTTACTTACTAAAAAGTATCGATGAATGTACACAATAAAAAGTGCAACAAAGCTTTGGAACATGGAGTTTTTGTGTGCTTGTTTCCCCTCACCGCTATATAAATCTTCTCAAAAACCTTAAGGCTCATAACCAAAGTCTTAAACATCTTGCACCTGCGAACCCAAAGAGCTTCGAAGATAATATTTAATTGGTAAGTTACTACACTCCATTTCATTCAAATTTTATTAACTAACCTGGTTAGGAAAATGCTTGATTTATTTTGATTTATGCAGAGAACGTCGGTATACACAGAACGTGTTACCGAGCCATTCATTAGGGTTTACAAAAATCAGTGCAGGTTGTCTTTATTTTTGTAGCATGTGGCATTACTTTAAGCTCTGTTATTTGTTTGTATAATGCTGGGCACGTACTATGTTTCTTGGTTCTTCTCACAAAACTGTTCGAACGCTAACGCCGTAACGCCTGCGATCGGCGTTGGTATTTGTACAGTTAGTAAAGTTCACCGCAGTAAAGACAAGCCAAGCTAGCTTTGCGTCTACCCGCAAGCGGGTGCGACAGTGAAGGTTACGATATGTACATGGCACGGTGGTAGAATGTCGAGCTCACAATCGTAAGATGGTGGTGCGATTCCCGTTGCAGCGCGTTTAAAATTTTTATATTTCTTTCAATTTACCACATTTTTGTACAGTTTGTCCATTGAGTAGGATCTTAAACACTTCGTAACTCTTTTCGTGGCTTTCCGTCACACTTTCCTTGAGGATCCCAGCCATGGACATAGGAATAAGGGGAGGCGACACACCGGCTCAAGTCAGCCTAGAGAAAAATCCAAGAGAAGCCGAAAATAAAGATTGCGGTCGGCGAACGCCCCCAAGGTTTACCAAAACACATCCAAATCAGCTTTAGGCGCCAGATCAGCTCTCTTTTTCGCCTAATTCGTCCAATAGCACGTTTTGGTTTTGGTCCTCGTTGAAGGAGTGTCGCTCCAAGCTAAACGTCTCCCCCGGCTTAACCGCTGGTGGCGTTATGTCGCCTACCGAAGCTTCCTACCTCCATGACCCGAGCACATCCGCCAAGAGCTAACAATTATATATATCTATATATATATATATATATATATATATATATATATATATGAATGTAATTTTTACACGTCGTAGTGACTAACCTTGCTTATTTCTAAATGTGGTGTTAGTTTTGATATACAAAGTGCTCAGTGGTAAACAAAAACAAAAACTTCCGGAAGAGTATATTGCTTCCGGTTGGTGCTGGTTTTTGCATATTTTTGAGGACCCGCAATGAGTAGCGCGTACTTTAAAAGTTTCAATGCCGAGGAAACACCTTGACACGTTCAGAATTTGCTTACACTGGATTTACACGGCTTCCTGATCACCTTGACGAAAATAATTACCAATTACTCCTTAAAGAAATAACGAATCTCCCCAGGCATCGTGGGCGCATCTTCATTGCTACCTATTCGAGTCGCCTGGCCCATAAGCATGTAAACGACTTAAAACATCAAAGTCGTTCAACTATTTCGTGAACGGAAAGCCTCGTCAATGGGCACTTCCTTCCCCCAAGCGAAGAAGATAGGCACCAAACTGCCCTACGTGGGCGACGCGTCGGGTCTTGGCCCCAGCAAACAGTCTAAGGAAAGTGTTTATTACGCTTTCCTCAACGCGATGCGAGTTTCTAGAATGTAATATTTCCTGATACCTTGACTTCCTTGCTTTAATATTTAAGTTTTCTTTCCCAGCGTTTTGTGTTACCTTGCTTTCTACGTGCTCCAATGGCCAGGTTGCCACCTGTCCCTGTACGGGGAGATAGTCGGTCGAGTTGCATCAACCTCTCGTTTCTCACGTAGCGCCATCTGTCGGTAGCATACCGAAGTAGTCGAGCACCGTCTTTCTAGCTGTGATTATCTAAGCTCGGCGACGCTGGTGGTGTCACTCTTTTCAAGGAAATTATATAACTTCACTTTTGATTATCTTTTTCGTGCTGGTGCGCATCGGCCACTCAAGAGCAAGGTACTGGCATTATTAGAGCGTAGCTCTCAAATAATTGCTCGCTGGCGATCCAAAAGCCGTCGATCAATTATATATTGCGAGTCGCATGACTGGTTCTTGTTGGACCAGTCATGCGCCCCTCTTTCGCCACGTCAACACGCTCCCGCCCATACCCACGCGGAGAGAGAGCCGGGGCATGTGACCAAAGGGAGGTGGCTGATTGGTCCGACGGTCACGTAGCTTCCACCGTAGTCTCAGCTCATTGGTGAACAGAGTGGAGGTCAGCCAATGAGTGTGTGCTGCTACCCGTGAGGGAGCCCTGCTTCAGCTGGAACACTCGATTATATTTTTTATTCAACCGTAATATTTTTGCATCTCGATTTTGCGTCTAATGTTTTACGTTTTACGCCATCCCCCAAAATTATGTTCCATACTAAAAATTGTGTTCCACTCCAAAAATTGCGTTCTAAGTTAACAATAAGATTATCATGTTTGAACACACAATGAAAGTATTCCCACCCTATACAGGTGTTCATCTCAAGAACCATGGGGAAAAAGTGCTGCTCTCCGCGGAACGTTACTGTTTTCCCCCTTTCTGTGTTAAATTAGGATGCATTATGTGCACCTTAGACTGGCGTTATTTTACACAGACGTGCGCGTTTCAAAAGGCAAAGACATCTCATCTTCCTTCGAAAATTAAATCTCGTAAGAGCTACTTAGCGCAGCTCATGATTAATGCGGAAAGTATTGAGGAGACTGAAGAAAAGGTGACTGGCGTAGCTACGGCGTTTTGAATTGAAAATGCAATTTGTGAACATTCTAATGTAAGCACACTGACCGCCTAAAAACGCATTTTTATTGATGAAAGATTAGGATTTGTCATGCGGATGTCTTTCCTCAGAAAGTGACAAAACTGGTTGGAAAGACTGAAAGTACAAACCAGAGCCTCGCTCATCAGACGCAACAAAATGTAACTTGGATCATCACTTCCATATAAAGTGTGGTGTGAACTTGCTTTGATTTTTTCATGGACAATTTTATTAAGTTTTATTCCATTGGACATGGGCCGTTTTGTGTTAAAATGCTTCCCGTTTTATTTCCCATTCTCCTAACAAAGTGAGGGAGCGAGTATGAAAGAAAATATATATTAATTATATATGACAGTCGCCTGCTTTGACCGAAGTATCCTAGGGAAAGGGGGAAGAATTACGAAAATAAAGGTAAAAAGGTTGCCTTTTGTTACATTCCGGTAAAAATTATCTTCACGTCCGATTTGTTCTCGAGCAGTCGCTACTCTGATTTCGAGCCTCGATTTCGCTCGCTCTCTTAATCTTTTTTAAGAGCTCTGGAATTTAAATTCTTAACATGGCGTCCCGAACGTCTTCGATTACACGAAAATAGTAAATATACTCAAGCAGATTGTGTTATATTTTGTTTATAGGAAATATCCTGTGAATACAAAGGTCACTCTTACCTTTCAAAAAATGGCTCGTCTCATTGAGGTTTTTTTGGTCATCCTGCTGGCATATCACTATGGTAAATATTTTACAGATATTTTCTTGAATTCTAGTCACATTAGTGCCGCAGTTGGGCTTCTTTCCTTGCTTTGTTGATTCTCGCATTTCTCATGCGTTTTAATTAGCAAGTCAGTGCAAATATTTTCTTAAACGTTAACAAAGTACACGAGCATTGAAACTACAAACCTAGACACTCAATTTGCTTTTATGTGTAAGTGGATTGTAAGTTATCTGCTGCTGTAAAAATATATATTTTTAAGTATTTAATAATGCTTCCCGCAGAGTATCAATAGTTAAAGAGCTACCCCGTATTCGAACTATTTTATCTAAACAAATCCGTTACATAGTATCTGCCTTGCCCTGTAGAACAGTCATTTAGTACTTTACTTAAACGCTCAGCGGTCGTGTGTACTCACAGTTACGATCAGTCGTAGAGTACTGGCTAACTTAGAGAGTGGAGGCAACAATGCCATTTTAAGCCCTACTACCTCTCCGCGGTGCAAACCTTCCGCAAAAACAAAAAAAGAATTACTATATCGAGTGTTTCAGCGAAATCTTTTGATAACACCAGTCAATAAGGTGGTTTAGAAAAAAAAAAGGAATGTTTTGGGGAATTTTTTCCAATCGCGGCGGATGTCAGGGATTGCAAAATGTTACCTACACTATTTTAGAAGGTACTTAAAGGAACACTGCCCCCGGCCCCCCCCGCCCCCCCCCCCCCCCCTTTTTTTTCATTTTTATGTTTTAGGGACTTATTATGGTGTCAGAAGTCTACGGAATCAATATTTTGATACAGCGGCACGTCTATTTTTAATATCCAAAAAACGCAACTGCTCGAAACCGAAACCAATCTAGGGAGGAAGAAGAAGTATAGAGGAGGAGAGTGTTACCAAAAGTCACGTGGACGTGCAACGTTTTGTGTTTCAATCAACGTATTTGAAGTTTTTTAGAAGTCACAAAAATACGTATCATATTTTGTTTCAATTTTTATTATTGAGTGTATACTTCGATGAACAACGATTTTGATTATCTTTAGTGGTTATGTCTAAGCCATAGAACACGGAACGTGACAACGGAGAAGAGAGTGAGCGCGACTAAAACCGACTAATCCTCGATGGGCGGTTTTCGGGCGAAAGAGAATTAATTTCGAGCGGCAAATTTTATTCTGGGTAGCTTGCTCTCATACGTCACGTAAAGACAAAAATCTTGACGAGCATAAATACCCTGTCGGTGTCCCTGTAACAAATATGAAATCATGTATTTAATGTGCAGACATTAAAATGTCTATATTGAAATAGACATTTTCTAAGAAAATGAATTTGAGTATATACAAAGCAAGCGATCACGATTCATTTGCCACTGCAGTAGCAAAAAAGACTCGAGGTACACCTAAGCACTTCTTATGAGTTGTGAACGCGAAATCATGCACGCCGCTCTTCTGCTCTCTTGTTTCGTCTGCGGCGCACTTGCGTCGACGGTCGAGCGCGCGTGCTGTCCCAGCACCTCTTCGACAGCTTTAAAGCCTGCGCGTTACGTCACATGACGTTACGACCGGGAGGCCCGCACGGGCGCTGATTGGATGCAAGTGCCGTGTCAGCGTTCGCGTGGGGCTATGATAGGAAACGAGCCCCACGCAAACGATTACGCGGCACTCGCATCCAATCAGCGCCCATGTCGGCCTCCCGGACGCGACGTCATGTGACGTAACGCTCAGGCTTTGCTGTGGAGCCGCTGCCTCGCGGACACGCAGCGCCGTGGGGCGGTGGTCGGGAAACTGACGCGCAGCGGCCAATGGTACCTCGTCGAAGCGCACCAGCCAATGGGACTGAAGCCGAAATCCGTCAGCTCTACTCCGCTCCTTTGGGATTGGGGAAACTAGCCCTCTAATGCCCACAACGTGACTAAACATGCAAGAAATTTCTGGAAGATGGTTTCATGCTTAAGACACTTCCAGAAGTTGAACGAAACAAAGCTTTATTTTTTCAAACATTATTTGCATTAATACAGATCGCATCATATGTTATACACAGGGCATTACTGCCAAAATTTTCAGATATGGAATGCGATAAAACAATTTCGATCTTTGTTGTAACAAAGGTGCACATTGCTCTTATAGACGTATGTATATGAAAAATTGTTCAGTCCTGCTGGGCAGGATTTGCATTGAAGCCTGCTGGCACCCCACATCGACATGTGGCCGACTCCATCGTACCGCACATCATCTTGAGGCTTGCTGGCAGAGAGCTGGCGTTTTTTAGCAGCTGGGATAATGGACGATGGTGGCCTCCCAACAGGTCTTTTTGCTACGGCAATCAGGCACTCCGCGACGTCAGCTTTGAATCGCCTCAGGTTGACGTGTCTCTCATCCAGTTGAGCGCAGTTTCGTGTGTACAAAAGTCATGCGTTGACGGTGGCGACCATGAGAGTGTGGTAAAACAAGTAGATATACAATCTTCGGGATATTATAGGAAACTTACCAAGTTCAGACAGGTAGTTCAGCAGGTCTACTCCTACCATAAATGAGTTGTAGGTTGCGACAGCTCCCGGTTGTTTTACTTGAGTAAACATTGTTTCCTTTTTGTCCCATCGTCGAACTGTGCAGACAGGCTCCGTGGATGCGTAGTAGGAAACCGGTGTTTCTGCTCTGCTGTCGAACCCCTTTATTACCGCAACACTTCTCGTGTTGTCCACAGCATAGTCAAAGGCGCCACAACCCAGACCCTTAAGATAACTTTCGGTCTTGAGGCGGCAGTCTTTAAGCCTGCTATTCCTCAGCGTTCCTACAAATCCAAGACCCTGCTTGTAAAATTCCGCAGCTAAAGCTATACAAGGGAAGAAATTGTCGGCGGCTTCTTTATTGCCTTTCTGCTGCGTAGAATGTTCACACATTTTCATTGCCACGTCACCACTCAGCCCAAACTGCTATTGCCTTTTGACTTGGCATTGATAAACATCAAATTGGTAGAGGAAGCCTGAAGAGACTGCCCGCCCCCACAATTTTATACCCTATGGGTTTGGTTTTGTTGGCATATACTGTTTTATTGGGCACCTCCCTGTAAACGAAGCCGTTATTTCATCAACACTGTTGTGCTCTTCAGGCTCAATCGATAGCAAGCTTTCTTGAAGTGCACTCAGCCAGCTGCATATCTTCCATGCCCTGTCAGCTTTTGTTTGGTCTATTGTTTGACTATTGTTTGTAAAGTGCAGAAGCCTCATAATCTTTTCGAAGCGATTTCTCAGCATCACATCCAGTGCCGTAGACTTTCCATTTTCCCGGAGGGGGCACCTGTGAAGTTCTCCGGGGAGGGGGGGGGGGGGGGGGAGGGGGAGGGGGAAGGTGCTTGGGACGTAAACATGGCACGTGAACAGCGTCTCGGTAAAGGGCTGTTTATACTCCGTCGTAACGTCAACGAGCGCACCCGCTCGTTCACGCTCGCTGACGCTGTCTGCGAACGGGGTATCTATATTCCAACGTCAAGCTGAACGCGGCGCCGCGCTGAGCAGCTCGACGCGCGACGTCGTAGCTTGCGACGGGCTTGGACATGCTCTACGTTCGACGTTGGACGTCGGCGCCGCCGACGCAGGCTATCCCAAAAGCCCTCGCGCGAATGCCTCATTCGGGAATCCGGTTGGCGGGGTCGTCGGGGCCAGTCTGAATGTGGTATGAGATGCTGATTTCTGGGATCTGAACCTGTCGTTCTTGCCGTGTGTCGTGTGCTGTTGTCGTGTTCCCGTGTTGGTGTGCGTATTTAACGTTCGTGCGCTTGACTGAGCGATTGTGTGCGTGGACGTTTACCGTTCTGAGGATGCGCTACCTTCGATTCTCGATAGGCCTATCGGCCTAACGAGCCGGTGGTGGTGGGTCGTGGTGTTGGGGTGCCGGCAAAAGGTGGAAGCTCGATGACGCGCCAGAGGTAGGGTTAATTAGTATTAAGGATGACCTAATGTGTGTGCTATTTATTATCATGTGCCAGTTGCACTCACCGGCAGTCGTTCCCGATCGAAAAAAACGTCGTCGAATGTACGGGAACGGCGGTCACGGAAACCTCTCAACTATTTAGTATTTAGCCGGCCAGAAATTTTCAATTGGGCTGTTCCAGCTTGTAAACGATAGTAGCGATACACGATGACAATTGGACTGAATTCCGTATTGTTTGTATAGGCTTTGTAAGGTGCGTTACAATTTCGAACACGTACAGTTGGGGACAAAAGTCTCCAGGACACGCGAGCTGCGACTGACACGCATTGCTCTGCCATCTGCCGGCGGGTCGCCTGGTTTCGAGACCACAGAAAAGCGCATGCGCGTCCTACTGTGCGTGCCAACTTGTGCGCTTTCCCGCTCTTTTGCGGCGCGGCGCCTCACTCGGAATCGGGCGCGGGGGTACCGCCTCGGAGATAGCGCTTACTGACATGGCACCTATAAAGCAAGAAGTCACGGCAACTCAACTGAGCGATAAAATCAACTGGTTATAAAGCAAGGTGCGCTGACACGGCGAAATGCGGCGAAATGCCCCAGGCGGTATCTCGTGTTTCGGAATGTGTAGCAGACGCTCGTCAGCCGCCAGCGCTATCTCCGAGGCGGTACCACGCGCCCGATTCCGAGTTAGGCGCTGTGCCGCAGAAGAGCGGGAAAACACATGTTTGTAGGCAGAGTAGGACGCGCATACGCTTTTCTGTGTCTCGAAACCAGGCGACCCGCCGGCAGATGGCAGAGCAATTCGTTTCAGCCGCAGCTCGCGTGTCCTGGAGACTTTTGTCCCCGACTGTACATTGCGTGATTTAGGCATCGTGCGCTCTCTTCGGTGTCCGTTTCTTAACGTGGAAGTCCACTATGATGATAACCTACCGGCTAAATGTCAGAAAGAGGTTTCTGTAGAATATCGAGTGCATAGATTTCATTGAAGCATCCCGGCGAAATCGCCGGAGTCGCTTGGCAGGATTCCGGTGAACCTGCAAGCAGCTAAATTCAAAGGTTATCGGGCTTTTTCTTTTTTTTTTTTTTTTTCGTTGACATCTGTGTAGCATTTAGAAGAAAATAAATGCTGGTTTTCACTCGTTATCACCATCATTTGCTTGTTTTTGAACTGCTAACCGCTACCCCGAATGGTTGTTTTGAAGCGTGACATGACAACACGAAGACGAACCACACTGAGCGATTGCCTCTAGGCTAGATGGTGCAAGCTACCGCCTATTGTATGCGTAGAGACGATACGGTTGCCACGGAAACGCGCATGCGTAAAGTGGGGCAGTTCGTCGGGGCGCGCTGGACCAGCGTTGGTCTGCTCTGGACTGTAAACACCATCGTTCGGGCGCTTCTCGGCGCAACGTAGTGGCCGACGAACGTCGGTTTGCGCCGGCACGCGTTGCGTACGTCGACGTTGGAGTATAAACAGCCCTTTAGGATCATGTCCCGGGGGGGCTCTGCCCCCTTCCACCGGATTCCACCAGGGGGGGGGGGGGGGGGGGGCACGAGCCCCGATGCCCCACCGTAGTCTACGCCTATGATCACATCAGCAATCGCTGAAAACCTAGTGCCATTTTCCTACTCGGCATTTGTACGAGACCCATCAACAGGTACATGCCAATATACTGTTGTCCTTCACTTTCCGTCACTTTTAGAGAAGTTCCCGTAGTTTGCACTCTGTAGAGGTTCGTCTCCGAAGCCAGAGATGCGATCACAGCCGGGCTTACGAACTTTCAAAAATACGAAAGCGGGAACGAAATGGCGAAGGGCGGTGTAAATTCATTAATGACCGTAGGAAAAGACAAGTACAGGAGCCGGTTTCTCCAGTGGCCCCTGTCAACAGAGCAGATACAACCTGAAGACTGGCTGGCATCGTCGCTTTAATCCTCGGATGAATCGTCGCTGCTGCTCGAAACAGTCTCAAGAGGATTGCTTGCGCTGTTCGGAATGTACTTATTCTCGCCTCCATCGCTCAAGTCACCGAAGTCACTGTCGTCCCCGTAGGCATATAGATGAGAATATTCCGGGGCTTGTGGGCAGCCAAAAACGCATTAAAATAGCATGTATATACGTGGAAATGTGATACGTAGCATATCTGATACGGATGTCGCTAACTACAAGGAATGTTCACTGTAGCATATTTGATACGCTAGACATTTGCTTGTGTATGAGCGGTGACACGTAAGCAGAATTCGAATCAAAGCTGTCTAGCGGTATCACCAACAATGGCGCTTACAAGTAGCACAAAAAAGTAATGCACTCACCTTCAGTTTTAGAAGAGTGACCGTAAAATGCACGCGTCCTGATCGCTATGCCACTTGTGCTCGGGTCCGCCATTTTCAATTGTACCGGTCAACCCCCTGCCGGACAAAACGTGTACGAACACGAAACGAAAACCTTTGTGACTTTTTCTACAACATGTAGATGGCGCTTTTGTCCCCGCAAAACCGAAACCCAAACTGCTTTTCACTTTGGGATCTTGCGTAGCATATATGATATCTGATACGCGGGGCATTAAAAGAATGCGTAAGAACGGTCCATGAAGCAGGAGGCATGAATAAGTCACGCTTTGCGTTTCTTAAGCGGTCAGTGGCCGCTTAAGCCATATTTTTATATATATATATATATATATATATATATATATATATATATATATATATATATGGCTTAAGCGGCCACTGACCGCTTAAGAAACTCAAAGCGTGACCTATTCAAGCCTCCTGCTTCATGGACCGTTCTTATGCATTCTTATCGGCTAATTCCACACTCTCACTGCCTGCTTAGCGATAATTAGATGACTGGTACCGGCCACGCTCTGTGTTTCTTAAGCTCTCGATGAATACGTGTCTGGTTCGGTCACAAGCTCGGCATGACACTCAGTTTTACTGGTCATGTTCACAACCCTGTGATCGGCTGCTTTCTCGTGAATACTTGGTAACGACTGCATGTCCTGAACTCTATTTGCAAGCTGCGACAAGTTATTCTATTTACTCTTACCTCATTGTTGTCGTTTCAGCGGACGTCGTAAATGGCGCTGTGGACGCGAATAGTCTTCCAGGTTTCGTAAACAATAAAGAGAAAGTTTTTGAAAAACTAGAAGATCTTTGTTCTAGACATCATGGATCTAGGGATATTGTAAGTAAATCGGGCAACCACAATTAATAAACATTGCATGAATGTTTTCCTGTTCGGTGGCCTTGCAAAATGGCTGTCGTCTTCTTTTTCAGGATCGCGTAGACTTGCCTAATTGCAGAGTTACATGTGCTAATGGTGAAGTCTCACTGGGAAGCGGTGCACCATGTGGCTTGAGATCGGTGAGTTTTTCTGCAAAATTAAATATGGATTGCGAATTGTTATATGAATTAGGAATTAGGCATTTTGGAAGACGGGGTGACACTGGCAGTCTCTGCAATGTACGTACAAGTGACCTCCGGTCATTGACCGCAGGGAATTCGCATGCTCACGCATTCTCTCGTTGACACAGCGTCCCGATTGTCCTATGTAAACCCGTCCGCATGACAATGGAAGTTTGTAGATGACACCCACAACGCAATCCACGAACTTGTTGACATGCTTAACAGTACATGACATCTTGTTACTGCTTGCCTGGTTTACGCGCGGGCAAAGTTGTGCTAATTTTTGAGGCGCTGAAAAAACCATTGGCACATTGAACCGGTTAGCCACTTTTTTTTAAATTATGTGAAACCTTATGTAAATATGGGACAACCTGAGGCCTTTGTTTAGGCTTTACTTTTGGTTCCTGAGAACCGCTCTTGACTTTTTTCAAGAGTGTCTGAGAGACACCAAGCAAAACAGAAAGAGGAAATCCTGCTCCTAAAAGTCGCTTGACCTGGGCTTCATAGCTGTCAAGCATGGCATGGTGACAGGACCTGTACAGTGAAGCTTGGAGGCATGACGTGGCAATATTTCGTTTCACAAGTTTGGAGTGGGCGGAATCGTATGGCAGGATTTCCTTCTTGGTTCGCGGGTTGTAGCGCCAACACACATGTTGCCCAGTGAATTGCAGCCGTAAATCCAAAAACTGCAAGTACTGACCGTCTTGCAGTTCGTAAGTGAACTTTAGGCCTGAAGAGCAGCGCTTGAAAACCGTCATTACATCATCCGCAACCTTTTGCAAAGACAAACTGCCGACACTCCTTAAGAACACCAGATAATCGTCAACATATCTGTATATCTTGCACACCTGTTGACACAATGCCGTTTCTAAAGACCTATCGAACTTCGCTAGGTAAATGTCGCATAGCACCAGAGCAACGCTCGAGCCGATGCAAATGCCCTCTCTGTGTACATAGTAGCTTCCGTCAAAAAGGACAAAGGTGGACTGCAAGTATAACATTATGAGTTCCAAAAAACCGTCAATCCCCACTCCACTGGCATTCTGGAAGGCAAAAACACCATTTTCTTCAATACACTCACGCACCGCCAGGAAAAAGTCTTTGTGGGGCACAGAGTAAAAGAGTTCTTCCACATCGACTGAAAACGCGATTGAGTTGTCGGGAACGTCCTTACTAAAAGACTCAATGATGGACTGCGAGTTTTTGACAAGGAAGGGATCATGAAGCTCCAGAGCACTCAGATGCTTTTGCAGGTAACAGCTGACCATTTTCTGCCAAGATCCTCTCTCCGTGACGTGCTGAAAAGACTGACGTATACGTTTCTGGAAATTGGTCACTATATCTGCAGTGTCGCCTTCCGCGCATCCCGCAAGGACTCGTTGCCGTGATAGTGATGACGTGACTAAAACCACTACATCACTCTTCAAAGCATCACTGGGAGCAGGACTTCCTGCACTCTTTCTGTGCCTTCTTGTGTAATGGGTTCACGAAAACACGATTGCCTATTAATATCCCGAAGCCGTTTGCCTTTCGAAAATTGTTTACATGTATTTAAACTTTAATATTTTAAAACAACAATCGCAATATAACCAGTCTGACCAGTTCTTTAGTTAAAAAACCACTTGAGTTCATTGTTAAACGTATCTCAAAAATTAACCTCTTGTCTAACGTTCGGCCAGCTCCAAAACACTAAGCGAAAACTGCTCGCATCTAGCGATCACCTATTTTTATTGGAAATCTGTTCCAATTAAAACACCCTGTGAAAGTATGCATATAATTAAACAAAATCTAAGTTAGTCACTGGCGTAATGCTAAACTGATAATAATATTTATACTCAGAAACATCTTGTCGACATATTACAACAAAAATAGGCAAAAAAAAAAAAAAAACAGAAATAATAAGCTGCTTAAGAGTAGGAAGTTGTCCATGGACTTTTGGCAACCACAAATAGTTGCGGAAATACAGAGACAAATTATCGATAAGGACAAAGTTTCACCTTCGGGATTCGCGTTCGCAATATTTGATCTTAAAGTGCAATAAACGTTATTATTGTTTCTAATCGCCTGTTTATACTTTGTTTCACCTTAAGTCAATACGCAGCCGAGCTGGGATCAATCAGAGAGCGTCAAAAGCGCACCATGCTGGTGTTCGCCATGTTTCTCTACTTGTTCTATCATCGCCGTACCATTCATAAACAGACCCAGTGATTTGCGCTTTTGACGCCGTTCGATTGGTCTCCTTAGCTCGTAGCGTCGGTTGCGTATGTACTTGCTGAAGCGAAGTACAGTAAATAAATGCACTTCCTCTAATTTATTCATCTAGTTAACATTGTAATATTTCTCGTGTAACCTTTCTTTGCTTTCAGAATTGCCATAATGGACAATGTCAGCACTATCCAAGTTTAAGTTGAACCGAGGTTGATGACAGAAAGACAAGCTCTTTACAATTATAATAAAGCAGAAAAAGAAGCCTGTACTAATTAAAAATGTTTTCGTGTGATCAATCCAGTTCTTTTACTTCATTAGTTTTCTGAGTAACCTCACGATACAATATTAATTACATCAAATTTCCCAATCATAAAAACTTCACTTTTATATTTGTTTGATCAAATTTGGCGTAAAAATGAACATATATATATATATATATATATATATATATATATATATATATATATATATATATATATATATATATATATTCATAAATGCTATATCGTGACCCGCGAGTGGTTAAAGCGGTCACAGCAGTAACAACAGGCTTGTGTTGTAATCGTTAAAAGTAATGAAATTGTTTTTGAGTTACGTTTTCGAGTAATTTTGTATTTATTCAATACATTTTATTACGTAGTAATCACGGCAGTAATCTCATTATTTTTGCGAGTACTAAAACACTTTACGGTTCTTTAAGGCGCCCTTTATCCGTATGCATTTTCTGCAAAGAAATTATCAAAATAAATATCCCACAGGAGGAGGATTTATCAAATTTGGTAGAAAAAAAAGATAAGGAGTTAACAATTAGATCATTTTAGTCCAATATTAAAAAAACAAGAACGACCCGTTTTCAAAAGGGCAGAAAACTGTGGGTAAAAAAATTGAAGTGAACGGAGAAGGCACAGTTACTTTTTCAAGCAACGACAAATTACTTTTAGTCTCAGGTGATTAGGTAATCTAATAGAATAATTTTAACAAGAATATTTATAACTTTAATTGATTACTTTTTTGTTTTGTAACGTGTACAACACTAAATAGCATGAAGAAAGCATGAATCGACGAACAGAGCACGCACGTTGTCTGCTACAAAGTCAATATTTATCCGTTTCCACACTGTAAATCCGAACACACATAAAGCTGAAGGTGCTGTGCATTTCTTCCAGCAATACCTGAGTCCTGGCATTAAATAAAAGCAAGCCAAAGTGTACGATGCAAAAGGATATGTAATATATGACAGTCGCTTCATTTGTAGTGAAGGAAATTGGACCAGTTGTATAACCCAACAAAGCTGAGTAGCGCAGATCTTTACGCGGTAAAGACATTAGACAAGCAGTTGTACTCTAAAAATATGGAGGGTCTACTCACCCGCAAACCACATGACAGAGCCAATTGCTCCGATCTATGGAGGGAGCTTGGTGCGTGACGGAGCTTGAAGAAGTTTAGACCTAACAAAACCGTATGTGGTGTTAGACTGAGCAATTGTAATACGTCATGCTCAGTGTAACAGAGCGAGCTGTTTTTTTTTTTTTTGGTTAAAAACATAATTTAATCTTGTTACTCGCTAAGCTCCCCTTGCAGATTGCAGCGATTCGCTCTGCCAAGTTCATTCGCGAAAGTAACCAGCTTGCCCAGAAGACCGATACGTGCCCTTTCCATAAATTAGAAAAATCACGAAACAACTGTAATGAAATTACTTTAATTAATCCAAAGGTGCAAGCAAGCTGGGCAATTTGTCAGTTTGTCCCGTTCTTCTCCTTCTCAATGGATTATTTCCGTCAAACAATCGTTATTATTTTAGTGATGTGATTCCCACTATTTTCAACAATAAATAGTTTAAACAATAAACTCACATGAAATAAAGGTTTGTAAAATTAATCGACTGCTTACATTCCGATACCAGTATTCCGTGCGAGGAGTAACCCGGAGTGACAAGGACCAGGGTAGACTAAGACTCATAAGTTAGCATGGTGTATGTGCAGTGCAGAAATGCTGGCTAAAAGTACCTTCCAAGCTTCGTCGTAAAGCCCATAGCGTAGGTTAGTATCACCTCCGTCAAAAGGTTTCAATACATTGGAGGGGGGGGGGCGCCGCTCCCCCTTCCCCATTGCTTATCTTGATACCACTGGTAAATCTCGCTGTCGGCGGCAGCACACCGCTGCAGAAAAACAATAAGTCCCGTCACCGGAACCGATGGAGAAGCTCTTGTGTAGGAGGCTTCAATGGTGGCTTGAGGCAGTCACGTTCACACTAGACACAAACTTGTTGCCAAAAATAACCCTTGGGAACCTACGTTACCATAACAGTTTTCCTTAAAGAAGACGTTTCGCTCCTTTACGTCGAATGTTAAAGTAACCGAACCAAAGAGACGTCGTGGATCCAAGGGAGCTCTGCTTCAGGTTCGATTTGCTGCGACGCTGTTCTGCGCCACCCGAAGCCCACCGCCAGAATTACAATCCCGAGAAGCGCGATGGCTACTGATACTCCTATAAAGAGACCCGAGTTCTTCGAAGCCGGCGGCTTCCGCTTCTCGCCAGGGGAGGGATGCTCGAATGTACCAAGGGCGATGTTGGAAGCTTCCGAATCGAGGCTATTTTTGTTCAGCGCACGAGCAGAAAAGTAGAAGTTTGTAGGGCTTTCGATCGTCCGCTTCGAGAGCACATCTTCTGCAACATTGATGGTGAAGTTCTGCTTAATTCGTGCCGGAAACGGTGATAACTGACCATCCACGACGTCCCTTTCGGGAATCGGAGCACCATCCTCAGAACGCTTCAGAAAGCTCGCCATCTTGGTGCTTACTTTGATCTCAACTTGAGAGGCTGAACAAATATTTTATTTATTTATGGATACATTAATTGATGTATTCATTTATTTAGTTATTTAGAAAGAGATGTAGCTCCGAAGCAAAAAGCTGATCCAGCTTAGTATTACTGTAAAAAAAAAAACTTGTTTTCAGAGCCTGAGCAGCTAACGAATCAGTAAAGGCTGATAACTAAACACAAAGACTAGCTTAAATACAGCCAGCTTAAATATTAGAATAACTTCCTGAATAGGGCGAACGCATGTTAATAGTTTTTATGGCAGACTCAGGCAATACATTCCACTTTGTTACTATACGAGAAAATAAACCGAGTGATTTGCTTGACCTGAGATATAACTTGCTGCTTCTGAATCGGGATTCTTGCTACTACCAGTCAGGTTAATAAAGATGCCACGTGAAAACTTCGAGCAGCAGTGTTATCGCCCTACAGTTAGAGGTTCCCATCTGAATATGTGTATAATATTTCTTACACTGCCATATATTTCTTTTATAGTTTCCTGATACAAACCTTGCGCTTCGTATATGAAGTTTTCCAGCTTATCTGTATGCGTATATTACCCCAATTCCCAAAACAAAACAAAAAAAAAGTATAAAAAAAAAAAACATTTTATTTTTATGGGGGGGGGGGGGGGGGGAGGAAAGGGGGAATATGGTTTTTGCCAGATTCGTGCTCGTTACTCGAAAAATGGAATGGAATACAATTACAAATCACTGTGCCTCAAATGTAATGGACTACCGTTATAAACTACTTGCGCTGAAAAGTAAGGGATTACTTTACTGGTAACGTTACAAATTACATTCACGTTATTTTTTGCGTACACTTATCCTGAAAAGAATAGAAACAATTTTTATATTTTTTCGAAAATGTTCTGCAACGGTACTTTTCATTTCTCATACGCCCGTATAATGGTAGTGCTTCTAAAGATAAAATATTGTATTCAAGAGAAAGAGTGGAGGTGCACTCTGTTCACCTGTAAGCTGACAAGGCGCCGAAAGCTGCAACCAACTGAACACGAAGAGCTTTGTTTTGCCCGGCAGAAGAAGAAAAACTCGAGGGAAGGCGACGGAAAGCCTAATCGGTGTTGTCATACTTGATCTTTGTCTTTCGTATATGTGTACATGCCTTGCCCGTTTTCCACGTTGTTTTAATGACCGGTCATCCAAAATATCGTGTTTTCTTTTCGGCCATTCTCTCCTTCACTCTAAAAAAGTCTGTGCGTCTACTTTCACGCACAACACTCAGAGAACCAATCAGCGCAACTTACGGAGGCAGCTCAGCAAATGACGATGCCGAAACATCTGCTTAGACCAAGAAACGCAGACTGAGTTCTGACATTAAGCAATGTAAGCGTGACGTTTTGCATTGTTTAATGTCACAACTCAGTCTGCGTTTTTTGGTCTTAACATAATTTTCGGCATCGTCATTCGCTGAGCTGCCTCCGTAAGTTGCGCGGATTAGCTCTCCGAGTGTTGTGCGTGAAAAGAAACGCACAGACTTTTTTTTAGAATTTTCCTGGTGTTTTCTATTTTGTTGCACTCGCTCTCTTTATGCTGCTGAATGTTGTGCTCGGATTGCTCCAGTTACTCTATTATTCTCATCTTTTAAAAAAAAGTAACGGCTAATCAAAGTAATCCATTACCAATATTTTGTAACAAAAGTAGATTACAAATTACTCTCCCAAAAAAGTAGCGTGGTAATTACAAAAAAAAATTTCTTGGAAAAGTAACAGATTACTTCCTAACTCTGGTTTTCGCCTTGACATCCGCAACCACGTTTTTATTACCTATCGCTAGGGTTTTGTGTTTTCGGATAAATCGGACAAATCTAAGCAACACTTGACCGTCAATCTTCGTAAATTCTGATTTATTCTTAAAACTCGATTTCGAGGTCACAAGGACAAAATAAACCGCAAAAAAGGCTGTGTTTTCCAAAGAAGCGTTCTAGAAGCACAAGGGCGTCAGGATATGCAACTTCAGTTTTCTTTGAAATCTGGAACTACTGCCAAAAGGCGATTACCTTTTAGCTCGTCAATGTTCCCCAGGACAACGGATTATCCTGCCCAGAACTAGTTTCTCAATTATTTTTTTTTAATTGGGATGGCTATGTTATAATCTTCAAACTTCAAAGACTTGGGTATCTAACAGAAATAAACTCCCATATGCCATGCAGTTTCAGCGACATATAAATCCGAAAAAAAAACCTCCGAATTTCGCTAGAAGTAAACTTGGACAAAAATGAAATCCTTCCTATAGCTTTGCCGGCTCAGGTAAATCCAGGTTGGCGCAAAAGTGTGGCTTGACCCAACACAACAAGTTAATCTTAGGTTATCGACTTCCTGAGCCCCAAACACGGTGTCGGCAAGCTCAGGATATCTTATGTTGCTCTCTCAGAGACTGATTTAACATTTTCCCTTGAGCAGAAAATCGTTTCCTGCGTATTTAGTTAAAACTTATGATAACTGGTAGCAGTAATTTCAAGCAACAAAATAGATAAAGTGCCGTTACCTTGAAGCGTTGCATATTTAGTGACTTTAATGCCCTAGTCCTACCAGAGCGACAGACAGAAACAACAGAAACCGACAAGACTCTAGCACGCCCAGAATGCACGCGATGGTACTTTGGCGGTCTTCAAGTCTCTCGGCGCTCAAAACGTAAGCACTATTCGCCTCGAGATGGAACTGTGTCGCCACTATTGACGAACCGAATCTGCCGAACTTCAAAAGGAAAGTTGCAGGAAAGTTCGGCAAAGATTCGGCAAAACTTCGGCAAATGTCTACTCACGCGCGAGAACGCGGCACGGAGCCTTGCATTGCAAATGGACGCCATGCAGTCGTGCGGTTACCATCGTGCAGTGTAGTACAACCAGCGGTTACGGCGCTGTGTGGAATAGGCAACACGGTAACTGTGTGTTTGTGAGCGACTGTGGTTCTCTTCAATACTTTCTCCCTCAAGAATAGAAGGTCGACCAGTAATTTACGCAATCCACTGCGCAAGTGACAAATGATGCGGTGCATTCTGAAACATTGGCCGACAATTACTTTAAAGCACTCCTCGCAATTATAACAACTCTGTTTTCAGCTGAGGAGTAGTGTGTTCCAAAACAAAATAATATCGCTTTTTGAATTGGTGTTATTTTGCGATTTTCATGTATCTGCATAAACTAAACACATAACTATATTGCTCGACGTTGCACATCCGACATTGACGCTCCCTATCTTCCGAAACGTTCGCGTGTGTGGTAACACCAGAAACGGGCATTTTAAAGGTTAAAAACGAGACGTTGCAAATATGGAACCCACACTTTCACGCAAAGCTGACGTCAAGTGTCTCAAATCGAAGAACATACATAGTTACAATAATATTATTCTCTCTTCTGGTGAAGGCTCAGCAACCGCTGCATTCGTTTTCCCGCACAAAAGAGCGACTCCCAGAGGAAGCAAGAGCGCGGCTTTATTGCCTTCATTTTAGCAACGTACATACACACACATGCAGGCTTGCGCTGATGATGCCTCAAAACCGAAACTCTCGTAGCGTGATTCGTGATTGCGCCACGCTCGCTTCTACCCAACCTCGTTGTGTCGCCACTTCTGCAAGGAGTCACAAAAACTGCCAGTAAACACACAAAAACGACACCGATACACCTATCTTGTAGAATATCACCTTATTTAGCAGACATGTTGCATTGAAGAACGAAAAAACATAAAACCTTTTTTCAACAGACAAAACGAAATATGAACGAGTCTGGTAACAATGTATTTTCCGAATCTTTAGAAAAGTTCGGCAAAAGTTCGGCTTTGCTGAATCCCAAGATTCGGCACCGAACTTTCGATTCTGCAAAAGTTCGGCCCGTCACTTGTGGCCACCGTGCGAACGAAACTGCCAACATGGGAAAGCGGAGATACCGCCGTGCGTCGTCTGCTACTGGCGCACGTTCAGAAGCATGGATCTCGACGACGCAAGCCCGTTTCCGGCTGAGCTGGACCCTCCTTGGTAAATGCTTGATATCATTGTTGTTCCTGTGTTGTATAGGAAGACGTTGGGAAGCATGCATCATCACAACGCATGCCTGTCTCCGGGTGAATCGAAAGTTCGGTGCTTCACACAGGTGAAAATTCAGAAAAGCGATAAATATTAAGTCGGATTCTTCCGTGATCTTAGTGCTGTGGTTTGTAGAGCTTTTGGTCATGCATATTTTTATCTCGCATAATCCATAGCTTTCATAAAACGCTGAGTCTGGACTGGCGCTGATGGTTCATTTATAAATTATCCCGACTGTTCACCACCCTTTAATGACTAATCAATCGATAAATCTGGTAATTGATTCTTTTTCGGTCATATTACATGAAAAACGTTAAAACTACATTTCTTTGTTACTATTTTTATTATGTCATAAATGGCCTATTGCATTCCAATTTTAAACTTCACGTTGTGATGCCTACAGAAATATGAACACGGGAAGCCTTTTAAAGTGAAGTAATTTTTAATTTATTGTTTAAACAGTATAATCACTCTTGATGACAATCACAAGCATGCTGAAGTGGTTTACCGTGCAAGTCTGTTTCCTAAAAGAAATAAAGTCGTCAGAAATATTGAAGCAGTCTTTTTACTTTTTCCCGACTTTCTTCAGCACAAGATTTCGATTAAACGGCAATAAGAAGACCTCGATTAAGCATCACTCCTAGAATCTGAAGGTTAATCGATTAGCTGCCAAATCCTGATATGCGTTAGGTGAGGGTGGATGGCGATCGGAAAGCCTCGCGAGAGACACTAGCAGTCTTCAAGCATCCTTTTGCGTTTCTCACGTTGTACCGCTCGTTGTATGACGTCATCAGGCGTCATTGAACGAGCGGTACTCGTTCCGCCTGATGACTTCTATGACGTCATCAGGCGGAAATCAAGGGACCATTTTTTTGGCTGCGGTGAACACACCAGTCGGAGATGCGTTCCAGGCACTGTAATAATGGGGATCGCGACTACTGCGCCCCGACTCGGCTCTGAAGCGAAGCTTGAGAGCTTCAGTACTCTGGGAATTTTCAATGACTCTTGACCGTGCTTTACGCATTCCTTTCCTGTTTCTTCGTCAAGACAGCCAGTGGAATTCGCGAGACAATGCTATGTCCACAATTACCGAGTCTCTTCAGGCTTCATAGTGGCCAGAATGAGGAGAATATCTAAAAGAGAGGCGAGATGATCACTCATATCTTATGATTTTAGCGAGGGAAGGCAAGCCGAAAGCCTGCTGCACCGTTTTTTGGAGATGAACGTGCCTATTAGTGCAGCGATCATGACGGATTTATTCTTTAGAGAGCGATGCAGGCCGACGCCATGTTTGTCCTAGTGGCCTTCGGGACAGCGCTAACCCAAAAAGCAGGTAGAATTCGACGCATGCACAGTGGTGAGCCTTTATTTTTAGGGCCCCCGAGCGTAGGGACCACTTATTCTAAAACTCCGTAACAAGCTTGATAGGCTTTTGATTTATAAGTATTTGTTGAAACTTCTCCACTCCCTTGGTGAGGGCGTCAGAGTTTTAGGAAATAATGCTCTCGCTGCGTTGAGAATTCTAAGAGAGGTTGTGCTCGCCAGATGGCTGGGAATCTTCCTACCATAAACGCTGAGACCGAAACAAAGGAGGGGCAGCAGAAGACAATGTATAATGCGCTGCTGGGTGTATTTACATGTCACTGTCAGTAAAAGCACAGTCCTTCAAGAAATGGGCGGGGGGGGAGGGGGGTTCCACATACTTTTTGAGTGACTTCATCAAGGTCAACTATCAAGAATCTGGCAAGGTTAACTGAAGAGTAATTTGAAGGGCTTGCCTTTCCTTATCCTTCCCGTTCTTGTGCGAGCTTGTTTGCCGTTCCCTGATGCATTAACCCGGATGCGTGTGGGAACTCTGAAAGAGCCACTCTTCACCAAATATATTGTGGTTAAGGCAGACCAAGTATGCTATCTCAAACTTTTACAATGAATACATAAAAATGTGAAAACATTACACTGCCAGTTGAAGCCGCTAAAGTGTCATTTCGAAGTATAGAATAATTTATTTATTTATTTATTCAATACTCCAACCTCATTGAGGTTTTAGCAGGGTGACACTGTGGTACAATAAAATGCACCAAAAGTAGATGGCAGTATAAAGACACGCTGCCAACTATGTCCCGATCAGCAAGCTGGTTAGCACAAGTCACTGTGATAAACTTATAGAAAACATTTTGAAACGCCGTTTAGTAGCTGAAAAATATGCATTTTCATCATACTAACAAAAAGGAAAAATAAATAAGTATAAACGCAATATTCATCTGAGCCCTTGGTGATGTGATCGCCTATCAATATCTAAAAAGAGGAAAGACAGAAAGTAAGAATTCGAACGTCATCAACCACACAACACTTCAAAAACTTTATTTGTTTATTGTCAGCTCGGGGAGATAAATATGATGGTTATCTCTTATTCTTAGTCTGTTTTCTAAAGTTGTGACAGGAAGGTCGCCAGAGGATTACTGCCAACAAATTCTTAGCCGAGGCAGTTACATTCACAAATTGTAGTAGCAAAGTATGATCGGGCGAAGACGTCGTTATAGCTGGAATATTCATTCAATGAAAGCGAATGAGAACGTCTTGTAACGCGCGGTTGAAAAAATAAAATGTAGTCACTTTTATTTATTTTTGGCTGATTTTTTACGAGTAGGAAAAGAAATATAGGTCGCTCCCTTTCACATCTCAAACTTTCGCTGAATACGCTCCAGTTTACCTTTCGCTGTTGCAGTGTAAGGGTCCCAGACTATTGACGCGTACTCAAGGAGGGGCTGTACGTACGTTTTAAACGTGCAAAGTCTTGTGAAGATAGACAGTCTCTAAGAAATCGCCTTAAGTATCCCAGTTTCGTAAATGGTTTCTTTGTAATATAGTCGGTGTGGTGGTTCCACCTTCTCTCGCTTTTAAGCATAACTCATGCTTGTAAGCATAACGCTTGGAAGCATAGCACAAGAATAACTTGCAAGCATAGGATAAGCATAATTGTAAGCATAATGGATGGACTGAATGAACGGCAAAAGTGCGAGCGATACCGTAGAGTTCGCAGAGCCGTTTCGTATCAAACCGAGTAAAACACAGCGGACGAAAATTTCATTGCATTCTGGAACAAAGGAGGGTGTGCAAGGTACAGAGCATTTTATGAACCGGTTAAACAATCTTATTGGACACAAACTAGGACTGAAGGATACTTTAAAATCGCGCGCTCAAGTTTGATACTGATTTCGATATTTATTTGAACTCATGAGAGCCGAGGTGCCGCAGAAAGGCGAGACGCTCATACCGTGAAGGTCTGCAGCGCCGTATCTAATGATAATAAAATGGCATTGTACAGATGATTATAAAAAAAATTAAAAACAAATATCGTGATGATGGTTTGAAATCCAGGTAACGACGAAACGGCTCGTGTATGCATGAACCGCTCCCTGTCGTTGGTGGGGCTGCCTAAACGTCTTCTGCAATGTTATTGAACACAAATCAACATCGCCTTGTGGTCACTCAATAACATTTCCAACATCGCACTCTAGAGTTTAAAACGTGTAGCTTCACCTAATTTCACTTATCGCCCGAGAAGCTTTCAGGCAGAATTAGTGAAAATGCTTTGTTTTTATTGTTTCCATTACCAGCCCAGCAGTCTTATGCTTGTTTCTACGTTCCGTAAAAATGGCACGTGACGAAGTAATGTCACGTGAGGACGTATTGTCACGTGACTCTTGAATGGCACGTGAGGTCATAGTGTCACGTGGCCTCATGACATCACGTGACACACGGTGTCACCTGACGTCATTAAGCCGCGTGACATCACTGCGAAACGAGACTTGACACGACAATGTCACGTCATGGTGTCAGCTGATGCCAGGTGTCAGGTGACGTGTTAATGCAATTATTGCCAAGTTCCAGGCGAGATGGACCGAATGAACGTTCGTTCATTCTCTACAGCTCGCCTGTAAATTTAAATTATTAGCATTAGCAACGTAGCCTTTAAATGCTGGCGGTTCACCCTTACTGGTATTCGACTGGTGGCAGCTGGTACATCTCGTTTGTTCTATTGACGTCTAACTCCCGGTTAGCTCATGCAACAAAGAAAAAAAAAACTCCTGGTTAGCTCACTTGGTAGAGCACTTCACTGTAAATGGGAAGGTCCCAGGTTCGATACCACAAGCAGGATTTTTTCAGCACGCACCAGTCGCCTACCTGCGTTTGGTGATTTGTTTTTTTCCTTCGGCGTTCCGAAGAAAATATACATATAATCATTTTCTCCAGACCGCTTTTTTTTTTTATTCTTTGATCCGTAGCACGTGAATGCGTGTCTCCCGGTCCGAGCTATTGGCATTGACAAAGCTGCGACGGTATTTTGTTATCGGCTGTTTCTTTGCATTTCTACAAAAAGAGTGCGTGCAGTGGCCATCGGGTACTTTAAGAGCCCGTAGGATAAAGCGGGCTATTAACGCTTTTGCGTAGCTCTCTAATAAAGTTATACAAAACCGGTGGCCTAGCTCTGTGCAAACGTCTCCACTTCGCACGCACCGAACCCATGTTCGATTTCTGAGGGCGGAAAGCGTTATTTTTCAAGGATTTGAAAACATCGACGACGGACACTCTACACCCTACTAAGTCAACTACCACATAAACAACGTCAACATCAACAATGGACGTCAGAAGAGCCAATTTAAGCTATCGCTTTAATATACTCTACACCACACCAGCCGACAGCCTCACTAAGATTCGTACGGTACACCAGTGGTCAAATTACTTGTCATCGATTACCTTTAACGTGTGCAGCGTTTTTGTTGGTCAAGCTAAGTTCCGAGCGATAAGCGTTTATGTTCAGCTCGTTTCGAGTCGTCTGGCGCTTTTTTAATTGTTCAAAAGCCTGCTGCAGTATGTACCCGATAATGTTTTTTTCTTCTTTGCGGGGATTTGAATTGCGTTACAGGTTCCTCACGAGACGTTCGCGGGCCGTATTTTGAAAGGCGTACCTGTAACCCCCAGGAGCTGGTTCAGCTTGTCGAACTTCCCGACCAGAGTTATGCCTGGGTTGAAGCAGACTGCGCCACACGCCACGTAGAAGCCCACGTGGTCGTGGCCCGCGTCATCAAGCCAGCTGAACAGTGTTTATCTTCAGCAACACTTTACATCACGTTTCCTCCGCTGCTATAGGTCGTTTTGTTTCCACGAGCTGCCGGCTATGATTCGGATCGCCGCCCACTTTCTACGGTTTTCGATGTATCATTTTGTTTTTATCTTCGCGGGGACACTTGGTGATTGGACATCTCGCTACTGAGGGTGAGATGTCACTTTCTAGCTTCCGCCAATCTATGCATGCATCGCTGACGGCACCTCCTTTGTCACCAATCCATTGGGACGTGATTAGGTCAGAATGCCGGCCGGTTCTTCATGACGGCAGCTTGGAAGACGTCTAGGCGTCGGGCGTCAGAGGCTCTCAATAAGGTTCCTCGCCGCACACGCATTGTGCAGCGTAGCGGGACGCCGTACAAGGCGGATCTTCGCGATCGCCACCGCCGTCTTCTCAAAACGTCTTTCCGAGTTTTTGCGGAGCAGAGACTTCGTGACCAGCCGGTAGACGACCAAGAGGCGGAATGTCGAACCGAAATTTTTATCGGTTCGTTTCGTGTTTGGGTTCACGGTTTTCGGTTCGGTTCCTGTTCAGTTCCGGTGAGCGAAAAATAACGGTTCAAACCGTTTGAACCGCTAAACTGAGAATATATTTTCCGTGTGAACGATTAACTATATAGTTTCTTCTATTATCCGTGCAATTCACCTTTGTTTTTAGGTACCAAAAATATGAAATTCTGATATTTAATTTCAACGCAACTGTAAAAGAAAATCTACATTATTGTACATAACGTTGTGTTCATACGACTCAACATTCCTTTTTTGACCAGTCACATATAATTTACCTAAATCAAAATGTTTGAGTACCGCAGTAAAGAGTTGAGCTTTTTGGTACATGCCTGTAAATAGATAAGCTTGAAATTTAAAACTATATTCTCCTTTCTTTCTTCGTGTTAAATAAAATTCTGAAGTTCTAGCTGATCATTTTACATGTTATAAAATGTCGCGAAGTGCGGTAGATCGCATAAAATATCCTTGTTTTGTACTACTTTGCGTCGCGGCATTAAAAGTAAAATCGTGATTGCGTTTTCGAACTAATGAATGAATCACTGCACATAAAATCATGAAATGGGCGCCTCGTTCCCATATGTATTATGAAATATGGTTTACGAAATACGTTTCACAGTATATACATAAAGACGACACAAGTGAGCTAAAAACAATGAAGTTTTCAAAATGTCCCGTAATTTCTGGGACTATCCCTTGAAGTCTCTTTTTTTAGAAACACCAAGCGGCAATCACAATGTTTCTTTTTCTAACCAAACATTGTTTACACTCAGCAGCGCGATGCATGTGGCTAATCATGCAGAAAGGAGTAATCGAAATTGTTCACTGTAATCTTTACGCATCTTCGCTCTCAGATTCAGTCTGTCCCAAAATAGAGCGTGCGGAAGTGATTTCTTCCTGACTGTTCAGGTTTGTTCTTGACAAAATGCCGGTCAATTTACAAATCAACATCACCCTTACTAATTGATGATTTTAACGCGATAGCGTTAAGGAGCTCATATCGCAGAAAAGCCAATGTCGGTGGCGTGACCGGAAAATCTAGATTGGTCGGTAAGGTCATGACGTCACAGCTACATGCCCTCGCGCAGAAATTTCAAACAACCGAATATGCTCACGTGAAACGTGACATCACGCGTGGAATGAAAGTGATTAAAACATGACATGCAGTGCGAACTAAAGGTCGCCGTATGTCTCAAATGATTTCATTTTACAAAGTAATTCCTTTGCCTTAAAGAAAAAAAAAATCAAGAATTTTAGGCGGGATTCGAACCCACGAGCCTTAGGTTGCGAGTCAGACCAACACCCCCTAGACAGAAGGCCTCCGCATGCGTCATCCCAGTCAGATCGATCGAGGCGTGAGATTGGGCACGAGTGCTGTGTCAGTGTTCGGTGGGGACCGTGTCCAATCAGCGCGTCCAAGGTCCGGCTCGGGCCCAATAGGCGAGTTAGCGCGATCCGACTACGATGACGTTTCATGGAGGGAGAGGAGGCCATGTGGAGACCTAGCCAGGCTGCTTTATGCAGTAAATTAATGAAGACTACCTTTCGAAATCACGCCATTAACATAGTATTTATTCACGTGCGATACTGGCAACCTTACCAACTCTTGTCGTTGCCACTACTCGCATGTCAAGTAAGCAATAACTGTCTCGTGCTACGCTGCATAAAGAAGTAATGAAATGAACTCGTCCTGTACTAACGTAGAAGTTTGGACTAGTTGGTATTTCATGATTAAAAATTAAAACAGCGCAGGGACACGGACAAGGACAAGAATGTAGACGAACAGCGCCTTGTTCGTCTAGCTTCTTGTTCTGTCCGTGTCCCTGCGCTTTTTTTATTTTTAATCGTCCTGTAGTGTCAACAACCACTTCTTGAGTTAAAAGCCTGTCTATAGTGGAATGACAGTGTTGTCCTGCCCCCAGAACAGCGACTTTTGATCCCTCTGCTCTTGTGTGCAGTGACTGTGAAATACTATTTTCTCAACAATGGAAGGGCCTGAAGCATGTGCATAACAGCACTGGGCAGAGCTTCTCCTGAACAATTGACTAGCTTCATTAGATTCAGATTGACGCTGCCTGCAAATACATTATCAGCAGTTTAGATTGCAAGCACATAATTATATTCGGGCCCAATAGCAGTGTCACACTGTCAGTAAATTTATTTATGTTTTTACACAGATCAAAACCATTTAAGTTTTCCAACCTACAGTCAGAGGCGCCTTGGGCAACGGCACTGTGTGTGTGTGTAAGGGTGAAAGGGGGGGGGGGGCAGGCAAACACACCAGAATCTCGATATTGTTAATCTCTTCACTTCACTACTACCCCCCCCCCCCCTTCCCTCATCGAAAGTTACCCAAATAACAACCAGGAATGCAATCTGGCACTTCACGTTGCACCATATAGTGACGAAAGTAATCCCTGGAGAAGGGGAACAAGAGGGACAAAGGACAAACATAAATCTCCAAACACAGCTAGGTGACTGGTGAGCGACCGAAAAAATCCGCCTGGTCCGGGTATCGAACCCGGGACCTCTCCATCACAAGTGGAGCGCTCTACCAACTGAGCTAACCAGGGGTTAGACGTCAGTAGAGCGAACGGGTTTTATCAGCTGCCACCAGTCGAACACCAACAAGGGTGAAGCTTGCAATTCAAAGTTATAATTATAATGCAATTAAATGCAAAGGTGCAAGCGAGCTGGACAAGAATGACGAAAGTAATCCCTGGAGAAGGGGAACAAGAGGGACAAAGGACAAACATAAATCTCCAAACACAGCTAGGTGACTGGTGAGCGACCGAAAAAATCCGCCTGGTCCGGGTATCGAACCCGGGACCTCTCCATCACAAGTGGAGCGCTCTACCAACTGAGCTAACCAGGGGTTAGACGTCAGTAGAGCAAACGGGTTTTATCAGCTGCCACCAGTCGAACACCAACAAGGGTGAAGCTTGCAATTTAAAGTTATAATTATAATGCAATTAAATGCAAAGGTGCAAGCGAGCTGGACAAGAATGACGAAAGTAATCCCTGGAGAAGGGGAACAAGAGGGACAAAGGACAAACATAAATCTCCAAACACAGCTAGGTGACTGGTGAGCGACCGAAAAAATCCGCCTGGTCCGGGTATCGAACCCGGGACCTCTCCATGACAAGTGGAGCGCTCTACCAACTGAGCTAACCAGGGGTTAGACGTTGGTAGAGCCAGGGGTTGGAGCGCTCTACCAACTGAGCTAACCCCTGGTTAGCTCAGCTGGTAGAGCGCTCCACTTGTAATGGAGAGGTCCCGGGTTCGATACCCGGACCAGGCGGATTTTTTTGGTCGCTCACCAGTCACCTAGCTGTGTTTGGAGATTAATGTTTGTCCTTTGTCCCTCTTGTTCCCCTTCTCCAGGGATTACTTTCGTCATTCTTGTCCAGCTCGCTTGCACCTTTGCATTTAATTGCATTATAATTATAACTTTAAATTGCAAGCTTCACCCTTGTTGGTGTTCGACTGGTGGCAGCTGATAAAACCCGTTTGCTCTACTGACGTCTAACCCCTGGTTAGCTCAGTTGGTAGAGCGCTCCACTTGTAATGGAGAGGTCCCGGGTTCGATACCCGGATCAGGCGGATTTTTTCGGTCGCTCACCAGTCACCTAGCTGTGTTCGGAGATTTATGTTTGTCCTTTGTCCCTCTTGTTCCCCTTCTCCAGGGATTACTTTCGTCATTCTTGTCCAGCTCGCTTGCACCTTTGCATTTAATTGCATTATAACCATATAGTGGCTGTAAATTAAAACACTGGGTGGGCCGGGACGGCCCGGGTCGTAGGGACTGCGTTTGGGCGCATTTGAAAAACCACGTGTGAATGTGGCATTTCGTATCAGCGTGGGCCTTTTTGGGAACAGTTTTTTCTTAAAAGTAAGTCCCGGGCTCACGTCTCTCTGACCTCACCGGGCTCCTGTGACATCTCGCCTACTCCTAGAGTTGCCCCCAAAAATAAACGTCGGTACTGGTGCGTGAAAGACTGCCACAGTCACGAAGGTGACTCAAGCGTCATACTTTACCGCTTCCCTTCGAGATCCTGGGAGCGACACGGCGAGAGAGAGTGAGGTATTGAAGAGAAAGGAAGCCTGGATCTGGAACGACAGGGCGACAGAAGTGAATTACTGCAGTGCGACGCATCACGTAAGTGAATTCTACAGTAATTGTTGAAGTTAACGAAAATAGATGTACAGGCTTGGAAAGTGGTTTGACGAACTCGTTTTGCAGACTACTTGGCAAAATAACAAATTTATACAAATTGTTTTGCGAGTGAATTAGACAGCCACAAAAGGAAATACGATAGGAACAATCACGCCGATCGTTGCTTCGCTGTGCCGTTGAGAATCAGGCGATCGGGCCTTCAAGAAGCGAAAGGCCCGTTGACCCATACCGGCACTAGTAGTTGTATGCGTGAATAGCCGTTCGGCACACCCGCGGTCGCAATTAAACACATTTTTGGCAGCAGGCCTATGTCTACTGTGAACGTAACTGCCCGAAGCGACCCTAGGAGTCTCCTACACAAGGGCTTCTGCATCGGCTCCGGTCACGGGACTTTTTTTTTATTTTTCTGCAGGAGTGTGGCTGTCGCCGAGAACGAGACTTTTCAGTGGCGTAAAAAAGCAATGGGGAGAAGGGAAGAACGCCCCGCCCCTCTCGTTCCAACTTAATGAAACCTTTCGACGTAGTTGATACCAACCTACGCTATGGGCTTTACGACGAAGCTGGGAAAGTACTTTTAGCCAGAATATCTACACTGCACAGCGACCCTCAGTTCTTACCGGTCTTGGCCTACCCTGGTCCTTGTCACTCCGGACTATACTCCTCGCACATAATGTTGTATCAGAATGTAAGCACTCGTCTCACTTCACAAACTGTCATTTTATGTGAGTTTATTCTTTAAATGTTTTATTGATTAAAATAGTGAGCATCACATATTCAAAACAACTTACGGTTGTTTAACAAAAATTTTTTCTGGAGGGGGAATAAGGGGGTCAAAAGATGTTTTGTGCAGCACGCTTGCACCTTTGCATTAATCGCTTTAATTGCATTACGGTTGTTTGGTTTTTTTGCTCCTCTATATGAAGGGCGCATTTCGGTTTGCTGGGCAAGCTGGTTACTTTCCCTCAATGAACTTGGCAGAGCATATCGCTGCAATCTGCAGAGGAACTTAGCAAATAGCATGGTCGAAATATCTTTAGACAAAAAAAAGAACAGTTCGCTCTGTTACATGGAGCATGACGTATAACGATTGCTCAGTCTAACAGGGCATGTTGGTTTATTAGGCTTTAAGATATTTGAGCTCCGTCATGCATCGAGTTCCAATCCCTGCTTTTCTGAAGATTGCGTGCTTTTCTGTATATTGCGTGCTTTTCTGAAGATTGGAAAAGCCAGATATTTTAGTGTACAGCTGCTTTTCTAATAGGGAGTTTTAGAATAGCGCACGTTAAAGCTTTGCGTACGCAAAGAATAGTGCCGCTGCGCAAGCTCCGAAGGCAAACCAGGTTTCGCGCTTTGCGTGCGCAATTTTAGGGTGCGCTATTTCTCGTAAATAGCGTGCGTACGCAAAGAGCCTTTGCGCTTCTCCAAGGAGGATTCATGATGAGAAGTTGGCTAATCCCAAGACGAGCGGAGTTAAGGAAAAATGGCGGCTTCCAGGATTATGTCGGCGGCTGCTTTGGCGGCGTCGTGAGTGCGACGTCGGCGGCATCCTCGCGACTGCGATTTTCAATACGAGACGAAATTGTACTCGGTTCGGCAACGATCACCGGCAACATGATGCTTGCCACGCGCGAACACTTCTCGGCGAAGGTACGATGTGCGAAGGTCAGTACACAAGACCTCTCTTGCCGAGGCGACGCAAGCGGACACGACCGGTCAACCGCTCTCGTCACATTCCCGTGTTTAAACAAATCTAAACTGGTACTCTGGACCAAAAAACTTGTTTCTTTCTAAAGTTACACCAATTCGTGTGTGAAATAAAAATTGTGACTGTATCTTGATGGCGTCGCAAGCGCGAGATACTTGGGCTTTTGCGTCGCGACGGAAAAACGCTATTCTAAAACTCTCTTGCGTCGCGGGCGCTAATACAAGCGCAAAATTTAGCGCTGGCGTGCGCTAAAACTGCGTACGTTATTCTAAAACTCCTTAATGTCTTTCCCGTGTAATGGGTAGCACTACTCTGCTTTCATAAGTTATACAACTGGTTCAATTTTCTTCACTGCAAATGAAGCGATTGTGATATATTACATATCCTTGGACATCGAACAGTTTGGCTTGCTTTTATTTAATTCCACGACTCATGTATTGCTGGAAGAAATGCACAGATTCGAATTTGCAGAGAGTGCAGACAAACGAATATTGATTTTGTAGCAGAGAACGTGGGTGTTCAGCACGTCGATTCTGGCTTTCTTCGTGCTATCCAGTCGTGTTCACGTTACTAAAAAAAAAAAAAATCGATTACAGTTACAATTAATTTTATTTAAAGAGTATTCAATTAGATTACTTGATTACCCGAGAGGAAAAATAATTGGCAGTTACTTGAAAAAGTAACCGTTACTTCTTGGATCACTTCACTTCGCTTTTTTTAACGGAAGGGTTTTTTCGGGTCCTTCGTGCTGTTCAGTATTTGATTAAAGTTACCGTATTGTAAACTATTTATCTTAATCCACCGAATTTGATAAACCATCATCCTGTGGAGATTTGGTTCGATAATCTCTTGGTAGGAAATTTGTACAACCAAGGGGGCCATAAGCAACCATAGGTTTTTTGGGGGTTTCAAGAAGTAATCAGATTACTGTTGTGATTAATACCTAATAAAAGTGTGGTGTAGACCGGCGAACGCGGCCGGAAGGCCGCGGAACAATGACTGACACGAGACAGGGGCTGCACGCTGACTGATCTTTATGCCGATGGTGATGCTCTTATATACAATTGGTAATGCATGAATTCAGCGCCCTCTATACACAACAAAAAGTAATCAAACAAATAAAAAATTACTACGAAAAGTAACTCATTACAAGTAATTTGAATACTTGTAATGAGTACTGTACAAGTCTGGTGTTATTGATGTGACCCCTTTATTCACGCAAGTGTCACGGAATGACCTTTAGGAACATCTCTATGTAGTATTTTTACGCCAAATTACAAGTTTATAAAGGTGAAGTTTTCATGATTGGGAAATTTTCTGTAAAAAGAATTGCACCGTGAGCTTATTCCGTAAAGTAAATAAGTAAAATAAGTTGATTGAACACACGACAACACTTTTTAATTATTGCAAGTTTCTTTTTCTACTTTATTGTAATTGATAAGAGCTTGTTTTTCTGTCATCAACCTCGGCGCAGGTCTCAAGCGTTGACCTCTCCCTTCATGCGATGTACACACATCCTTGCTGTCCTATGCATTGCTGAAAGCAAGAAAGAGTTACACGATACATATTAAAATGTTAACTACCTAAATAAATTTGAAGCAGTGTGTCTTTTATTTGCTATACTTCGTTTCAGCAAGGCCAAACGCAGCCGGCGCTGCGAGCTAATGGGTCCAATAAAACAGTGTCAAAAGTGCAAGCCCCTGGGCCTTTTCTGTTTTTGGTTGGTTCAGCGATGATAGAACACGTACTATCGTGGACACTGTTAGCTATAACACGGCAGCGGCGGCCGCCCCGTACCCCCAGCGCCCCATAGCAGGCGCCGTCCGAAACTCCGCGCATGCGCCGTGTGGCGGACTCGCTCTTCCCGCCTGCGAGCACACCCTCGCTTTGTCGTCTGCTAGGCACAGAGCAGACGACGCCACAGCGCTCACCAATTTTCGCTGAACATGGTTCAGCGAACCACCGCGTAAGAGGTGCCCACGGTTAATTCCCTGACTTCGCTGGCTAAGGATAATCATCGTATACTAAATGTAACATCACGGTAGATTAAATTTTTTTATGAGACAAACTTGCAGTTATAATCCGTTTCACTTTAGGTCTAAGCGCTGCGGACGCTACGAGACGATATGACCCACCAAGCAGCGACAAAAGCACTTTTTGCACTTTATTGGGTCCCCCGGTGATTCACTCCGTGACGTTGCACCTTTGCCGCTATTCGATTGGCTCTGTCGTTTTGAAGCGTACGCTGCGGTCGGACTTAAGGTAAAATGGAGTACAACAGTCTATTTCTGCATCACACCTGCTGCGCTCATACTGGTTTGCGAACGCATATCGGTAAAAATGCTGTTTTTGACAAAGCAAAAAAAAAAATTCTGGAATAGGGGTTATGCCCTAATGACTCCTGCAATCTGCCCCAATACAAATCGCCGGTTGAAAATGAGTTTGAGACCAGTTCGCTATAGCGAGGGCACCAGACGAGCATCACTGTAGCATCGCCTGCTCTGCGTCTAGCAGACGGCAAAGCGAGGGTGTGCTCGCAAACGGGAAGAGCGAGTCCGCCGCACGGCGCATGCGCGGAGTTTTGGACGGCGCTTGCTATGGGGCGCTGGGGGTACGGGACGGCCGCCGCTGCCGTGTTATAGCTAACAGTGTCCACGATAGTACAGAAATATGACGAACACCATAATGGTGTGCTTATGATGCTGTTCGATTGGTCCCATCGTCGTAGCGTCGGCTGCGCCTTGACTTTAGTTGAAACGGAGTGTAAACAGGCGATTAAAAATATTATTTTTGATTGGACTCCGAGATAAATTATTGTGAACGCAAAGGCCGAGGGTGAGGCCTTGTCTTTATCGCTGCTTTGTCTTCGTCTTTTCGCCGCTATTTGCGGGTTCTGAAACTTTTTGTACAACTTGATACTAATCAGCGAGTTATTCTTTTTGTTTTTATTGTCATTTGCTGTAGTAATAATTTGGACAAGATATTTCTTATCATTGGTATTATTATAAGATTAGCATTATACCGGTACCTAACGTAGATATGTTTATTATATGCCTAGATTTACGGGGCCATTGGAATATATTTACAATAAAATGGGTGATCTCTAGATGGTTGCAGATTTAGCTTAGTCTTTTGGAGCTGGGTGAACTTTAGACGAGAGGCTAATGGTTGAGACAAGTTCAGCAACTAACTCAAGTACCACTTAATTTTTAAATGCTGGTTAGATTGGTCATGTTTTGATTGCTGTTTTAAAATATCAAAATTTAAATAAATTTAGACAATGTTCAAAAGGCAACGGGCTTCGAGATATTAATCAATAGGCGATCGTGTTTTCGTGAACCGATTCCGAAGGATGACGCAGAAAGTGCGCTAGAGGTCCTGCTCACAGTGATGGTTTGAAGATTAATGTAGTGGTTTTAGTCACGTCACCACCATCTCGGCAGGGCGTCCTTGCGGGACGCGCGGACGGCACACTGTAGAGATATTGACGAAGTGCGAGAAACGCGTACGCCCTCTCCTGAGCATAATTGCGGGTAGAGCTCGTTGAGCTTTAAATGCATGAATCTTAAGGATCGGGCAGAACTGTAAAACTCGAAAATTGATCGATGAGGCCCGCTGGCTTTTTTTTAACGGTGATTCGCCCCACCCTTGTTTTTTTTAGGCTCTCGAAGAGTGTAATCTTGAAGATTTTGTCTTCCCTTATAACATTTTGTATTTTAATTGTGCCCATTTTTGTCTGAAGTATTAGGTTTCAATGTCTGTATGATCTAGTTTTTTATTTTTATTTTTTTTCTTGTGGTTGTGTTCCGGTGCACCAAAAAGACCTCGTGATTGTTTTCGGGCGCCATAAGATATCGAAGTGATATCCACAAATAATAATAAATACTGGTTGTACTCTCTTTAAAGTTGATAAACAGGAAATACAAGCTGGGTAAAAAGTTTATCTCTTCCGGCAGACATCATCTAAGACATGAAGTAGACTGATGTACTCGAATTCACATTTTCGCCAACAACCCTCTGCAAACATTAAAAAAGAGGTGTACAGTTTCGTGACAGAAAACTTATGCAATAAACAACGGCCGGCGAAGAAATGTTTTATAAGGATAGAAATACTTTCTGCCAGTTAAATCGTAAACAATATTTCTTTTTCACAAATACATGCGAGAATATCACTTCGAGGAAGGGGACGGAAATATGACTTTTTCTTTTTGCAGTTTCTCAGCTTCAGTCTCCCGTTATTTCAATGCTTACCCGCAACAACAACAACAATACTACTACTACTGCTACTACTACTACTACTACTTCTACCACTACTACTACCACTACTACTACTTCTACTACTACTAGCAATAATATTAATGACAATTTTTTTATTTTGCTTGTGCCCATAACCAACCACATTGGTCTTCTGAGTGGTGCGCTGACATCAAACACAAAACAAGTATTAAAACTGAAAACAGAAACGCCGAAGAAACAAAACCAAAAAAGATGCGATACATGCATTGGCATACTCAGAGAGCAAATATCATATTACGCATATCCAGATTAAAGTCATGAAAACAGGTGAAAATATCACAGTTATCTTGATTTATATCGTTATAATCATTTTGAATTCTTGCTAGCGGGTACATATTGGAGATATATGACGGATAAAATGGTTAAAAAGCTTCGGCTGACCCGAGACAGGTCATGAGAATCTATCGACCGTTATATATCAACTGATTTCGCGTTGCCGTGAACAGCTTTGTGAGGGAAAGAAATGAACTGTCCTTACAACTAACTTGGATAACAAAAATCAGTGTAATAAAGTTTTATAATGGTAGAATTTCCTTCGCCTTCTACTGAATCTGCCAGGCACTGTTCTAATCATTCGTTTTTGTGCATGTTCTAGTGCAACGATTCCGGACACGGTCAATGAATTCCAAATGAAAGAGTCAAACTCTTGCCGAGATCGAACTAAAGATATATACAGGTGCAATAGGCAAAAAGCTGTTGAAAATTGGAGACACGGTTGTTAAATTACTCCCAATGTTCTGCTCCATTCACAGTGAAAGAGACGTTACTAAAAGAAAGCTATCAATACAGACACCAAGATCATTTATGAAATAACTATGATGATAAAAAATAGATTAATAATCTTGGTGTAATGGAACAACTGAATCATATCATATTCAGAGCTCGGCTCCCGTATTATTTAATATAGAATGTGTGATACGAAGACGCACAAAGTAATGAATTTAAAACGTCATTGTGTACTGTGTCCTGAATGGCCAGGTAATGAATAAACACATATATTTGAATGTGGATAATAATTGGGAAGTAACTAAATTACTTTCTGAAATGATTGCCTATTTTAAATTATTTACTGTTAAATACTAGTAATGATAAATGTAATTTAACTAATCTTGGGGCAAAGGCAGTGATTGTAATGCAATTAAAGTTTTAACATTATTCACCCAAGTATGATATTGTCCTGCTTCACCCTGATTCGCACTTGTCGTAATGCGGCGGAAAACTCGTTTAAATAGTAAATAACATTTCAAATTCATGCAGTATTTCCAAATACATATTAAATTTTGCTAAAGAAAGCTCACCGCGCTCCAGTCACATGGTTCGTTGTCTTTCAGTTCGATTGTGTCAGACGCTCCAAAAACACCATTGAATGCACCTCTAGCACATGTAATCTTGCACTTCCGTAAGTTTGCTTCAGCCTGAAAAGGAAGACGACTGCCGTGTAGCAAAGCCACCGGACACGAAAACATTCATGCACAGTTTAGGAATTGTGCTTGTCCAATTTACTTACAACAATCCTCGTTTTATAAGATTTATTACAAAGGTCTTTTAAGTGCCCAAGAAAACGACCTTTATTAGGCACGTAAGGTGGAAGATCCTTTTCATCTATAGCGTCCACTGAAAAGACAACAATGAGGTATAAAATTAAATAAAATGACTTTTGTTGCAGCTTGCAATTAGAGTTCAGGGAATGCAGCAGTGTCCAAACATCTACGGGAAAGCAGCTGATCAGAACGCTGAGGAAATGACCAGAATAACTGAGTGTCATGCCAAGCTTGTGTCTGAACCAAACATGTAGTCATCGAGAGCTTTAGGAACGCGGGGCGTGGCGGTTTCGTTGCATCTTCTTAACGCTCCTCAGCCTATGAGATTATGGCCTTAACCGATAAGAATGCCTAAGGACGGTCCACTAAGCAGGAAGCATTGCGTTTTTTAAACCGTCAGTGACTATAGATGTTTTTTTTTTTTTTTGCTACTTGGCAAATGAGTCGTGCTTGTTTTCTTCGGAATATTCAAACTCACTTTTTTAGAATGTGCCTATTTTACTCTCGATTTTTTTCATGTCTGGAGATTCAATATATTATTCGTACTGATTAAGGACCCTCTAAGGTATATAATATTTTCCCATACCCGACATCTACACCGGTCGACAGATTGTTCCGGAGAGGAGCCCTTTTCTCTCAACCACGTTATTCGTAGGGGTTATTCAGAGCCTTCGCTGAATTACTCGGTATTTAGCCATTTTGCTGTGGGAAGGTTTGCACCGCTGCAACAGACGCCTTAAAAATGGCCGTCAGTTGCCTCTACTCCCCGTCTCTTATTTATCCAGTGCAGTACGATTGCTCATAAATGTGAATACACACGAGTGCTAAGCGGTTGAAGGCCGACGTACAGAGGTGGTTTTGTGCAGGGAAGATAATCCTCTTAGCGTCCTCCTCCCCTAAGCTGCGAGGGGGGACGTATTGGGGCAGGGTGAAAAGTGGAGAGTATATAGAAAGGAAGGTGTGGGCGAAAGGGGAAAGCTCGAAGTGTACGTCGGCCTCTAAGTAATGGAATAATTCCCTCTTTTATGGGGCAGGGCAGATACAATGTAACACATTAGTTTACATTAAATATTGTGAACGTGAGGTCGCTCCTTAACTATTGATTGACTACAAGAAACTTTCTTAAAACTTCAAAACATTTTAGTTTCCAAGCGTTTTAGTCAGCAGCAGCAAAGTATCTACAATTCACATACAAATGAAAGCAAATTGAATGTATCGTATTGTAGTTTTAAAGCGTGTGTAATTTGAAACGTTTTATAAAATGTCTGTACTGACTCGCTAATGCAAACACATAGCTAATGCTAGAAGGAATAGAAGCAAGCAAGCCTTATTTCGGCACTACTAAACTGACAAAAATGTAATAAAATTTGCGTAAAATATTTACCACACTGATGTGCCAGCAGGATGACCAGAAAAATGAAAATGAGACGAGCCATTTCTTTAAACGGTAAGAATGTTCTTCGTAGTCACAAAATATTTCCTATAATCAAAAAATAAAACAACATGCGTCAGTGTATTTACTATTTTTGTGTAATCAAACGCGTTTTGGACGTCAGTTTGAGAATCTACCAAAACCCGTAGTCCTTAAAAAAGACGAAGAGAACGAACGAGGTCAATCTTGGGGACAAAATCAGAGCATCGACTGGTCCAGAACAAATAAGATGTGACTATATTCTTTAAATAAGTGTTACAACAGGAACCTCTATTTCGTCACCTCCGTAATCCTTCTCTATTGCCCTATGAAAACCTCGGCCAAGGCAGGTGACTCTCAGAAAATAAAAATTTATATGCTCTCATATTGGTCTCCCTCACCCTGTTAGGGAAGTGGGAAATAAAACTTGAAGCGTTTTAGGAAAATAAAGACGGCTCCATCCCCAACGAATCGAAATTTAATAAAATTGTCACTGAAAAAATCAAGGCAAGTTCATACCCCATATCAAAGTGATAATTGGGGTTACATATATGTTATTTCTGATGAGAGTGGCTTTGTTTTGTACTTTTAGCCTCTTAAACAATTTTTATCACTTTCTGGGGAAAGACATCAGAATGGCAAAAACCTGATCTTAGATTGAGATGCCCTTTTAGGGGCGAAGCTCCTTAGGGTCTAGCCTTGTCCATCCGGCGTCCCTGCTCACATCGATTGCAATCCCATCTGTCTTCTTAAAAGAAAAGAATGTTTGCGCTGTCGACAGGATTTGAACCTGTGCGGGGAGACCCCAATGAATTTCTGGTCCATAGCCTTAACCACTCGGCCACGACTACGGGATGAGTAGGGGGCTCTGAGATGTGGAAGTAACTCAAGAGCTGGGGATGTCATGGATGAAACGTTGCATGTGGCCGCTCAACGCCTATACAGGAGAGGCGCTGCGGTCAAATGCGTATATAGTTGCGTTAAACTTTGCATGCATTGGCTCAACGTTTATATACGACAGGGCGCTGCGGTCAAATACTCAAATGCGTATATAACCACGTTCCATACCACACATTCTCTTTCTGACATCAGCACTACCTATTAACAAAAATCGTAATATCAGCACCACCAGCTTCGCCCCAATATACATCATTCGCCGCGTAGAGATACGGTCATTTCTTGTCCTTCAGTGTGCTTAGAGCTGAATTTTCTCACATTGTATTTTCAATTCAAATCACCGCAGTTACCGCAGTCATCTTTTTCAGTCTCATCCATACTCGTTGTCAGATGAAGAAAAAAAGACATTTGAGGCATTATACACGAGCTGCGCTACAAGATGTGGTTGAACGCACGTCATGGTAAAATAACAAAAAGCCAATTTAAGATGCACCTAATGCAATTGAATTCAACACGTGAAAAGGGAAAAATAGTAACGTTTTGTGAGGAGCAGTACTTTATTTACTGTGGTTCCTGAGGTGAATACGAGAATAGTGTGGCGGTACTTTCAGTATGTAATGAAAGCTGGGTATTTATTTATTAACTTTAAACGCGGTTTTGGCCAGGGTAACTTGGTGAAAACGCAAGACGCAAAATAGAGATGCAAAAGTGTTACGACTGAAAAAGGAATTTAGTTCAGTGTTCCCACCACAGCAGGGCCACCTCGGGTGGCATCGCACGCTCATTGGCTGACCTAGTCGAGGTACGAGTCTCGATGCATCAACAATGGCACCCTTATTTAGCTATTTTGCCATGTATGACGAAAGTATGAGAGCAAATATTTTAAAGCAGGACACGGTTTTAAACGGAACACCCTAATCCCAGAAATTTGTACCTCCATCCGTACGTATATCCGTCCCCGCATTTACCGTCGACATTTAACGGCAAATTTGACGTTACGTTTCCTGAGAATATCAGGTGACACCGCGACTTGAAACAGTGACGTCACGTCGCTGAACGTTAGGGCCCGTGACGTCGGGTGATATGACCTAAAGTTCCCCTCTAGATTAAGGGGAAATTGACATCACGTGCCCTGAATTCACGCGACGTGATCACGTGAAGTGATGTCATGATGTTAAGTACCAGTGTCACGTGACATTATTTTACCCACCACCAAGACGTTCATCTTCAATTTCCGGAACGACTGTTTAATGCCTCTTGTACTCGCGAACAAATTTCTGCAGCATTTCAGGAGTGAAGAGTTCGAGTGCACAACTTTGATCAGCGCCCAAGGTACGCGAGCTCACGTGCACGCATAGCTTTGACTGCATGGTCACATAAAGTTGTCCGCGAGTTTACAAAAACTGAAACGCACCGTCCTTAAATCAGTTAGAAGTGATAAGTGATTTATTTACACGAAACAGGTGGGCACACGACAGCGTGCCAGGCAAAGCAGGTAGATAAAATCCTTACGCTAGTGCGCCTACTAGCCTGCCGCCGTGTGCGGTGTGAATCCAAAGGGATCCAGCCTATAATAAAGCTGATGCGATGATTGTGGCTATGATTGGAGAGGGGAAGGGTGTAAGGTACGGAAGGGTGAAAGTTTGGAGTATGGCAACATGCACAGCGACGCTTTAGTCGCATATACCCTGCATAGTTTCCGGGACTCCTCGTGCGATGTCGGTAGAGGGCTACGATTAGCCAACGGTATGGGCATAAAGTCTTAGAGTGGTCCTGCCACGGAGAAGCTCGGCTAGCCTATCCCAACATTCTGCCCAGGTGTATGAAACTTCGAAAATAAGAGACTCTGGAAATTTTGTGTACGGTATATCGCTAAGGGCATAAAGCGCACCCGTTTAACGTTTTGTTTCATTTTATTTTGTTTCTCACAATCTTATCTAGCAATGCAATACATATAAAAAAGAATTATGGCAAGTTAACCGACGATGATATAAATACAATAGCGCTTGGTTAATATAGCAAAACTCATATAGACCATTCCATACGAGCGCTTCTGGTCGTTGCCATTTTCAACGTTCGCGCCTGTGGCACGTACTTTGCTCGCCTTCCGAAGCGACGAACATGTGCGTGCTGGGCTCTGACCTTACATATGGGGATTGTGAATACTGAAATTGTGTATAGAGTGTGATGGAACCGTGTTCATGTATTCCGGTCGCAGGAACGTACTGTTCATAAAAATGGCGTTCACAATTACACTATCCAAATTCAAACAAAAGATAGGTGCTCGAAGATGCAATAGTGGGTGAAGCATAGAGTTCAATCATAGAAGTGAAAGTTGAAATATAAGGCAACCCACATTTGTTTTTTGGTTTACAGTCGTAGTAGAATTCGATGCGTTCATCCACTTATCGACTAGTTTAGATGGGTAAATGAAGTAATTTTCTATGATATTTAAATATTTTGTGTTTGCACAACCTCCAATAGTGGTCAATTTACAAGCTTCTCCTCAAAATTTATATTTTCACAGTTTTACAAATTTTTCAACCCTGTTTAAAATTGATCTGTGATAAAATAAGAATAAAAAGTTTTTTCCTCCCTCTTTGGCAAGAGAAGATTTCACGCCAACTATATGGCAAACACACCAGGCAACACCTCTCTTATATTTCCGTATATCGGAGCTGAACACCTGCTTCCTAAAACTCTGTAATATAAAACATGAAAAGAATTTTAAGAAAAAAAGAAAACATGTCTAAGCTTAAACTTAAACTTTGTTTAGACGATTCACTTTTTGCTTTGGACAGATTGACCACTTTATGAGTAGCCTGAATTCGGCTGCGATGGCTTCCGCTGTCCGAAGCTGATTTTGTAGACCACTAAAGTAAAGTGTTTATATATAAAAAAGAGTTCACTCAAACATTGTGAACAGATGTGAATACGTCGAATTCCGACTAGTGGTAGAATATGTACTGTTTTCCCGATTTTATTAGCGTTCCTTTTCGGACTGGGGTCGTAGTGACAAAGTCTCGTTAAATCTACTATTGCTAGTGCCGTAGCTGTTTCAGCGGTAGAGGGGTACGCAACTCTTAGCACGCGGCTGTAAAGTATTGCGAACACAGGGGAAGATGTTTTATGTATAAGGCAAGGAAGCTATTTCTGGTTCTGCTCGTGCAATCTACTACGAAGTACAAATTGCTATCGATCGCAGAAGATCTCGTACCTTGAAGCTGCAAAAACATAATATCGGTATCTGGCGACTGGGGAAGCGGAGCGGCTTCTGGGTCAGCCGTCTGCCTTTCCGCTGCTGAAGTACACGTGTAGGGAAAGGTATGGATTTTTCAATTTTGCCAGTACAGAGTCGCATCCCGGAACGTACTGGCCGGCGTAAATTAAAAATTAAACAGCTCAACGGATTTTTTTTTTTTTTTAATATTTTGCTAGCAGTTGAGATTTCGCTAGCAGATGCGGTCTGCCAGTTTCAAACCATGTCAAATAGTTTAAGAAAAAAGAAATAAACAGCGAAGTTTTTTCTTAAATTATTTGCGTCTGTAATCACCATTAATTCTTGCTTCGGCGTAAAACTAATGTGCACCTCGTTGTTTACTTATATTCTGTGTTTATTTAATGGTTTGAGAATTACTTTTGGCGTTTTGCGTGTTTTTCTTTGTGAGAGCTTAGCAAAAAGCGTTCTTTACACACAGTGAGATTTCTGTTTGCTTGAACGTATCTTGGTTTGTAAGATAGGTCTAATCAAATAGGTGTGCTGAAAATTAAAAAAAAAAGACGCAGATTTTTTTTTTTAAGATTGGTGGGATGTATTATGCGTGCTTCCTCAAGTTTAGGTTATACTAATACCGTATGTTGCAAGAGTTGCTATCTCTTTGCGCTCGTAATATATAAACTCTCACTGATATATTTAGCGAGGTAACAATTTTAAATTTCGCTCTAGACATTGTAGGATTTTATAATTGTATATTCGACGGTCGCATCTATGCTTGTAATGTTAAATGATCACAGGTTATTGTAGAAGCCTATGTGGCTCCGCAAAAAATAGAACACTTTGATTTAACTAATCGGCACATGAACGAGATGCTAGATAACGAATAATGTTGCTTAAATGTCGGACATCAGTCCCACGCTTTCTTGCCTCCTCGGCGGTGGCCGCCCTAAAATGAACCCTGGTGGATGGTAAAACCTGTACCAGGACCTTCCAGTGTTATAAAAATACCAATTGATACTTGTTGACGCACAGAGGCTAAATTCTAAAGAGTGTCCGTCAAAAATAAATTAAATAATTTTTCCGGCTGCCAAAGGACAAAATAAACAACTGGACTTTTACATTTCAGACAAAATATTTCAGAAAGTTATAAAAATTTCGCTAATACCATATTCAGGAAGCTCGACATGGTGAATAAACTATAATGATTGAACACCGATCAGGCAAGATGATTTCTGAAAGAGATAAACGGTATATTGATTTACAAATGAAATGCTACCTTTCAAGCTGAGCGGACCAAAGAAGCCGGAATGTCTGTGCTTGGGTTATGTGCCTTGAGTAGATTTGACGGATTTATATAGTTCTGCTTAGTTGAAAAACACACACACACAAAAAAAAAAGAAAAGAAAACTTAAGTCATTGACGTCTGTAAATATCGTTTCACTATTGTGTTCATGAACATAAGCTTTGTATTGTGAATCCTTGCCGCTTTTAGCGACAGATGTTTCCACGTGTAGAAAGATGACGGCATTAAACGCTATGTCCTAAGATTCGTTGAAACGTTCTCAACCTGCAAGATATGAATGCCCGACATCTGAATTTTCAAAAAAGTTTATTGAACTATTTGATAAAACAAAAGTAAATGATATTCTTAATAAATATGCGCGCTTCATTTGTGTAGGCGTAGTTAGCTTGCCTCACGTATATTATACAGCGTCTTTTTTACTTTATTTTAAAATTTTACCTACCAAATTTGATTGTATGTAATGTGCAATTGAGGCACTCTCACTTACGGCCTTGTTAATTTTGTTTATAAAGCGGGCAAAATAGATTTGTGACAGAAAAAACAAAATAAACTATTGATGAAAAAGGTGATAATATCCTTGCCCTTTTGAACAAACTACTATATAAATATCTGCTCGGAAATTTGACCCGTGTTGCTGGAACTACAAATGAAAGCAGCAAACTAAATTATGCCCTTTTGGGGGCGAAGCTCCTTAAGGTCTAGCCTTGTCCGTCCGTCCGTCCGGCCGACCGCCTGGCCGGCGTTCGTGCTCACATAAAAAGAAAAAATGTTTGCGGAGTCGACAGGAATCGAACCTGCGTGGGGAGACCCCAATGGATTTCTAGTCCATCGCTTTAACCACTCGGCCACGACTGCGGGACGAGTAGGGGGCTGTGAGATGTGGTAGTAAATCAAGAGCTGGGGTTTCTGTCATGGATGAAACGTAGCATGTAGCCACTCAACGTCTATACAGGAGAGGGCGCTGGGGTCAAATGCGTATATAATCACGTTAAACATTGCATGCATTGGCTCAACGCTTATAGACGAGAAGGCGCTGCGGTCAAATGTTCAAATGCGTATATAACCACGTTCCATAGCACACATTCTCTTGAAGACATGGACCGTTGACTTAAGCGGTGGAGATGCTTTCCCACGGCTTCTAGCGGATCCAAGCTGCTCCGCTAGAAGAACCACTGGCTCTCCATTTCACTGACCATAAAGCAGTAATAATGAAGTCGAAACGTAACCCGGAACCCTCTACTACCTATGAGCAATAAAAAAAATCAGCACCATCCTCACTACCTATGAACAGTAAAATCAGTATCATCAGCACCACCAGAGCATCGCCCCAATCAACATAAATCACCACGTGGTCTTTTTTAACTTATGTTTACAAAAAGATTTGCACAGCGCACAGAAGAGACAAATATAGTGAATAAAAATCAGTAGAATGGACGGGGGCTCATCCTTGCTACTTTCTTTCACTTCACACTCCACAGTTTTCTTGGGAGAGAAGCACGGTCCGTCAACCAACTCACCCGCATTGGAGTTTTCGCCTTGACTTTCGGTTGGTGCTAAATTCTAGCAGGACGTTGGCGTCATTATTTTGTATATTTTGGATATCATTTTTCGGTCCACGTTGTAGATGCAGCGCTCACTTTATTATGAGCACGTAATTATGTTCAATTTCTAGATGTACTTAATGTTTTTTTTTTAATATGGCGCTTATGCATACCTGCAACGTCTAAACAGTAAAACGTGTTAATACATAAGTAAAGAAATAACGCAAAAGTAACGTGCATTACTTTTTATCTGGAACTGTAACGGTAACGCGGTACTTTTATTTGCAAGTAACGAGTAACGTATTTATTTACTTTTTTCCGCAACTCCTACAACACTGTGTGACGCTACCATGTCGTTTTTAGCCGAAAGTGCGCGAGTGCTGACGTGGGGAAGATGCTTGAGGGGACAGCGCAGGCTCCCGTCATTGTTCCGAAGTAATTGGTTCTTTTCCGCCGCTTGCGGTTTCGGAGCCCTGTCTGGGGTCTATGACTTTTCGGTGCTGGGCTTTTCGGTGCAGGCCATTTCTGTGTAGACTTTTCGGTGCACAAACCTTTTTCGGTGTACGAACTTTTCTGTACACGGACTTTTTGGTATACGGATGTTTCGGTGCGCGGATATTTCGGTGCACGAACGTTTCGATACACGGACATTTCGGTGCAAGGCCAATCAAAATCACGAGTTCTTTTTTTTTTGTTGTTGTTGTTTTCTCTAAACGCAATAAGCACTATTCAAGCTAGAAATTTTTTTTCTCACTTTATAATATTCTAGACTAGATCACCCAATTACGGTCACTTACTGATATACGACCTAAGTGACTTTGTTCGGCGCAGTACCATCCTGCGTGAGAATTCGAGACGTTGGACGTTATGCTTCGTTATGTCCGTGTCTCTTTTCCAACGTACGCACTAGTCGCATCACATGTCTCCGATAATTTTCAACATTTTCGAGCTTCTTGCTGTTGGGGCCTTTCCTACACAGATTACCATTAATAAAGCCCACATATACACAGAAGGCGCCGAGAATGCCTGTATCGACCCCACGCGCAAACACCGATGCGATGCGTCTGCTCTCTAAAAAAAAGACCGTTCGTCTACTTTCCCGCACGACACTGAAAGAGCCAATCACCGGAACTTACGGAGGCTTTTGCATTGCTTAATATTACAACTCAGGCTGTGTTTTTCAGTCTAAACATTAGTTTCGGAATCGTCATTCGCTGAGCTGCCTCCGTAAATAGGGGTGATTTGGCTCTCCTAGTCTTATGCGGGAAACTAGACGCACGGTTTGTTTTTTTAGAGCGTAGTGCGTAGGTTGCAAAAGAGGCACCGCCAAACGAAACATAATGTCCAACATCTCCAGTGCTCCCGTAGGATGGTGCTGCGACTAAAGGCCCGTTCACACTCTTGCAACTGAGTGCGACCGAGAGAGACCAGACCGGTTTTTAAGCTTCTTGCGACCTCTTAGGACCGGATGCGCTACAGCGGAGCTGGTCCTAAGAGATCGCAAGAGGCTTAAAAACCGGTCTGGTCTCTCTGGGTCGTACTCGGTTGCCAGAGTGTGAACGGACTTTAACAAAGTCACTTATGTCGTATATGAGTAAGTCACCGTAAAAGGATGACCAAGTCTACAAAATTATAAAGTTCGAAAAACATCATTTCTAGATAAAATAGTGCTTACTACCGTTTAGATAAAAACAAAACAACACAAAAAAACTCGCCATCTGAATTGACCGTGCACCGAAATGTCCGTGCACCAAAAAGTCCGTGCGCCGAAATGTCTGCGCACCGAAAAGTCCCACGCCGAAAAGTCCGGATCCCCCCGTCTGCAAGGAGACGGTCTCGTTGTTGGTGACCCTACCGCAAAAGAGCCATTACCGGACCCAAGCGGCCACGTGAAATCGGACTCAGCAGTAACGATCCGGCGTTGCGGTCTTGGGTCGGAATTCTCTCACTCGCAACGTCTTTGTGATCCCGAAATCATATTTCTACTTTGCCATGTCGCTGCCAAGATTACATCGGTTCTTGAAATCGTAAAAAAAAGACGTTTGGCGAGATTTATCTTATTGGTAATGTCGTGTGTTAGAGTCGTAATCGTTCAAGACGGCGTACTGCATCTTTTTCTTCTCTTTTTTTTTATCCACTCTACTTTCAAGGCTATCCTGAAAAAAAAAAAAAGCTTCAGGCTATAGGAAACTATTTGTCTATTTACTGTTACGCCAGTGAGTACCAACGCGTCCCCTTCTTTTAAGAAACACCGCGGAAACAGCTGACGGCGGCGGAGAAGCGGCCGCCGTGCTGACGTTCTGCTGCGCTTGTTGCAGTGGTTGCAGAAGTGTGTACACGCGGCGCAGAGCGGTCATTACGGTCGCTCCGGTCACAATGGGCGCCGTCGTAGTTAACGCGCTCGTTGCAGGTGACTGAACCAGACTTTAAAGTGACGGAAGCGTCGGAGGTTTCGGAGTGGTCTGGTTGCAGTATCAGCGATCCCCGGTGTCCACAACCAAGCGTCGGAAGACGCAAGGTGACGGCGTCTTCCGACGTTTGGATGTGGAAACCGGGGACTGCTGATACTTCAACCAGACCTCTCCAAACATCGGCGCCGGTAATGGCGGCCGTGCCGAAGCAGCGACCCTGAGTCTTTGTTTATGGTTGCCCTGTTACAACTTGTCGAGTTTGAAAAGATCAAGCAGCTTTGTGCTTCTTACGATTCCTCCGTCGTATCCTCAAAGCATTTCAAAGGTTACAACATAAAGACGAAGAAGATAATCAAAAACAAGGCGCTTGCCTAGCCTCGCGATCCAAACGCTGGTTGCGCCTGTCGCTACGAGACCGCCGTTCGATTGTGCCGGTAAGTTGATTTTGTCTTGTGCTTCCTTTACATACACAACGCGTTTTGCCTTTTAGCAGTTCCTGTTAAATCTTGCGTCGCGGAGTCAATAGGCTATTATTTGAAAAACAGCTGTGAACGAAGCACTTTCGCGATCCTCCATTCCCCGTCTCTCAGGCGATATCTAAGAATAGAATTCGCAAGGTGCATTTGAGGCCAGATACCGTTTCGAGACAATCGGGTGAAATAGCTAGAGAATGCTACAACTTTAAAATTTAAGGGAACCTCGCGCCGATGTCACGAGGGCCCTCGAGAGGCTACCGTCTGCGAGGCGGACACTTGGGACGCCCGTGCAAAGGCCCGTCCTTACGGGAACGTGCGGCACGGAGCCGGCGGGACACCTCTGGGTCCTCTACCGGCTTGTCACTAATTCGATGATCCGCAAAACCTCGGAGAGACGTTCTGAGAAGACGGCGGTGGCGATCGCGAAGATCCGCCAGGTACGGCGTCCCGCCACGCTGCACAATGCATGTGCGGCGAGGATCCATATTGAGGGCCTCCGTCGCCCGACGCCTCGACGTCTTCCAAGCTGCCGTCATGAAGAACCGGCATTCTGACTTGATCACGTCCCACTGGGCTGGTGGCAAAGGAGGTGCCGTCAGCGATGCATGCATAGATTGGCTGAAGCCAGAAAGTGACATATCACCCTCACTAGCGAGATGTCCAATCACCAAGTGTCCCCGCGGGGATAAAAACAAAATGATACTTCAAAAACCGTAGAAAGTGGGCGTCGATCCGAAGCATAGCCAGCAGTAGGTAGAAACAAAACGACCTATAGCAGGGGAGGAAACGTGGTGTAAAGTGTTGCAGAAGATAAACGCGACCACGTGGTCGCGTTTATCTTCAGCAACACTTTACTTCACGTACAAGCCCACGACCACGTGGGCTTGTACGTGGCGCGAGGCGCAGTGTGCTTCAACCCAGGCATAACTCAGGTCGGGAAGTTCGACAAGCTGAACCAGCTCCCGGGGGTTAGAGGTACGCCTTCCAGAATTAGGCCCGCGAATGTCGCGTGAGGAATGTGTAACGCAATTAAAATCCCCACAAAAAAGGAAAAAAACATTCTCGGGTACATACTGCAGCAGGCTTTTGAGAAAATAAAAAAAAGCGCCAGACGACGCGAAACCAGTTGAACATAAACGCTTATCGCTCGGAACTTAGCTTGACCAACAAAAACGCTGCACACGTACAAGCTAATCTATGACAAATAATTTGACTACTGGCGTACTGTACAAATCTTAGTGAGACTGTCGGTTGGTGTGGTGTAGGGTATATTAAAGCGATAGCTCAAATGGGCTCTTCTGACCACTGGAACTGACGTCCATTGTTGATGTTGACTTTGTTTATGTTGTAGTTGATTTAGTAGGGTGTAGAATGTCCGTCGTGGATGTCTTCAAATCCTTGAAAAATAACGCCTTCCGCCAGCAGAAATCGAACATGGGTCCTAGGCTTGCGAAGTGGAGACGTTTGCACAGAGCTAGGCCACAGATTTTGTATAAATTTATTAGAGAGCTACGCGAAAGCGTTAATAGCCCGCTTTATTCTACGGGTTTTTGAAGTACCCGATGGCCACGGCACGCGCTCTTTGTAGAAATGCAAAGGAACAGCCGATAACAAAATGCCGTCGCAGCTTTGTCAATGCCAATAGCTCGGACCGGGAGACGCGCATTCACGCGCTAGGTAACAAAGAAGAAAAAGAAGAGCATTCGGGAGAAAATGATTATCTGTCTATTTTCTTTGGAAACCCGAAGGAAAAAAACAAATCTTCGAACACAGGTAGGCGACTGGTGCGCGCTAAAAAGAATCCTGCCCCTTGTATCGAACCAGGGACCTTTCCTTTTCCAGTGAAGTGATCTACCAAGTGAGCTAACCAGGAGTTAGACGTAATAGAACAAACGAGATCCATCAGCTGCCACCAGTCTAATACCAGTAAGGGTGAACCGCCAGCATTTAAAGGTTACGTTGCTAATGCAATTAATTTAAAGCTACAGGCAACGTTACTAAAACACTCAGTTGGGAAACTCCCATAGAGACAGCTTTGAAAAAGTGCTTCCAATCTGTCTCCGAGCACTGAGCTAAAGACGAACACAACGCCACCATTTCTGCCGCAGCGGCCACTCGACGAACTGCACGTGACTTCTATTTTGGCTTTAAGAACAGATACAGCGGAAGAGGTTACAGGGGTGCCACCACCGTCTCCCTGACGCAGTCTTGGGTAGTAACGCGTTACTAGTAACGCGTTACTGTAATTTCGTTACTTTTTGGTAACTTGTAACTGTAACGAGTTACTTTTTTAAAATGTAACTTGTAACTGTAGTTCTATTACTTTTTTCTGAGGTAACGATGAAAGTAACGACGTTACTTTTGTCGTTACTTTCCAGTGTTTTATGAATATTATATCACTGAACGAGTACAATCTGGATATTCCTTGAACTTCTCAAATCGTCTATTTTGACATTTCGAGTGCAGATTTGATGATAAAAACATCTAGTTATCTTTACGCACGCGCTTGTATTTGTGACTGAACACTTACATCTTAGTGTCTTGAAGCACTATCTATGTTGTGGTTTTTCTCCTTTTGTTTTGTGAAAACGCTTTTTAATCGGGTGAATCAACCCTGAAACAACAATACACGCGGAGGGCACTGCGCATGTTCCGTATTTTGATTAGCGCCAGTACTCCGCACTGCGCATGTTTCGTATTTTGATTTGCGCCACTACTCTGGCGTGGAAATTTTTAAACACTAATTTCGAGAAGCAACTTCTGCTAAGTTACAATATGAAGTAAAAAGCGTACTTTTTTTATTTTATGCAATAAAACTTGATGGGGGGCGTTTTCTAGTTTTTCCTATTTTTTTGTGTTATAGGAAAGTAACTGAAAAGTAACGTCGTTACTTTGTAAAAGTAACTGTAACGAGTTACTTTTTGTTGCGGTAACTGTAACGGTAACTTAGCTACTTTTTTCTGAAAGTAACTGTAACTGTAACCAATTACTTTTTAAAAGTAACTTACCCAAGACTGCCCTGACGGACACGCCGCGTCGACCTACCGAAGTTAAAATGCACCCAGGTCGGGACGCGCTACCTGAAAGGACCGCTGAGGCATGGTTGTATAAAAACAATATTAATTCTGCCGCAAAAAATTCCAAACTAAAGATTTTAAAAACATAACGCGCCCCTCTTTTTGTACTAAACTCCAATAAATTTCATACAAAAAGAATCTTCTCCATTTGTTTTTACGCAAAAGCAGGCTTTCAAAAAGCTCAAGGTGACCACGGTACAGACAAGTGACAAAGAGTGGCGCTGTTGTCAGATTTAGCTCGGTCTCGGTGGACGCCAGCGGTCCAGGTTTTAACGGCGAGTTTCCCAACTGATTGTTTCAGTAACGTTGGCTACAGGCGAGCTGTAGAGAATGAACGATCATTTATTCTCTCCATCTCGCCTGGAACTTGGCAATAATTGCCTTAACACGTCCCCTGACACCTGGCGTCAGCTGACACCATGACGTGACATTGTCGTGTCATGTCTCGTTTCGCAGTGATGTCACGCGGCTTAATGACGTCAGGTGTCACCGTGTGTCACGTGATGTCATGGCGCCACTTGACACTATGACGTCACGCACAGTTCAAACTTCACGTCATATTACATCGTCACTTGCCATTTTGACGGTACGCAGAAACAAGCATAAGACTGATGGGATGGTATGGAAACAATAAAAACAAAGCGTTTTGCTAATTCTGCCAGAAAGCTTCTCGGGCGATAAGTGAAATTAGGTGAAGCTACACGTTTTAAACTCTAGAGTGCGATGTTGGAAATGTTATTGAGTGACCACAAGGCGATGTTGTTTTGTGTCCAATAACATTGCAGAAGACGTTGAGGCAGCCCCACCAACGACAGGGAGCGGTTCATGCATACACCTGCACTTTCGTCGTTACCTGGATTTCAAACCATCACCATGATATTTTTTAAATTTTTTTTTTATAATGAACTGTACAATATCATTTTAATATACTTAGACACGGCGCTGCAGACCTTCACGGTATGAGCGTCCCGCCTTTCTGCGGCGCCTCAGCTCTCATGAGGTCAAATAATTGTAAAAATCAGTGTCAAACTTGGCCGCGGGATTTTAAAGTATCCTTCAATTAGCACAAGGCAGTCCTAGTTTGTGTCCAATAAGATTGTTTAACAGGTTCACAAAATGCTCTGTACCTTGCACACCCTCATTGGTTTCAAAACGCAATAGAATATTTGTCGGCTGTGTTTTACTCGGTTTATTACGAAACGGCTATGCGAACTCTACGGTGCGCGCTCGCACTTTTGCCGTTCATTCAGTCTATCGATTATGCTTACAAGTTATGCTTATGCTATGCTTACAAACGTTATTCTTACAAACATGAGTTATGCTTAAAAGCGAGATGAGGTGGAACCACCACACAAACTATATTACCAAGAAAGCATTTAAGAAACTGGGATACTTAAGGCGATTTCTTAGAGACTGTCTATCTTCAGAAGACTTCCCACGTTTAAAACGTACGTACCGCCCCTCCTTGAGTACGCGGCAATAGTCTGGGACCCTTACACTGGAACAGCGATAGGTAAACTGGAGCGTATTCAGCGAAAGGCAGCACGATTTGTGTACAGTGCGTATAGCTGGTCGATATCACCAACCGCCACAATGGCGGCTGCCAATCTTAAAAGCCTCAGTTTGAGACGTCAACGGGAACGACTTAAATTTCTTTTCCTACTAGTAAATAACCAGTTAAAAATAAATAAAAGTGACTACATTTCATGTTTCCAACCGCGCGTTACAAGACGTCCTTACTCGCTTTCACTGAATGAACATTCCAGCCATAACGACGTCTTCGCGAAATCATACTTTCCCATACTCCGCGACAACTTTTCTTGGCAACGCAGTGGAAGGTACAGGCCCGCGTCCCCTCTCCCATTTTTAGTGCGCGCGCTCTCCTCCTTTCCCCGGAAATGGGGAGAGGAGGAGAACCTGCGTACACTCAAAATGGGAGAGAGAACACGAGCCTGTACCTTCCGCTGCATTGCCAAGAAAAGTTGTCGCGGAGTATAGTACAATTTGTGAATGGAACTGCCTCGGCCCATAATTAGTAGGCAGTAATCCTCTAGCGACCTTCCTATCACAACTTTAAAAAACAGATTAAGAATGAAAGATTACCATCACATTTATCTCCCCGAGCTGACAATAAACAAATAAGGTTTTTGAACTGTTGTGTGTTGATGACGATCACATTCTTACTTCCTGTCTTTCTTCTTTTTAGACATTGATAGGCGATTACATCACCAAGGGCACAGATGAATATTGCGTTTATACCTATTTATTTTTCCTTTTTGTTAGTGTGATGAAAATTCATATTTGTTAAATACTGAATGGAGTGTCGAAATGTTTTTCATAAGGGTATCACACTGACTTGTGCTAACCGGCTTGGTGATCAGGACATAGTTTGCAGCGTGTCTTTATACTGTCATCTACTTTTGGTGCATTTTATTGTACCACGGTGTCCACTCTGCTAAAACCTCAATGAGGTTGGATTATTGAATAAATAAATAAATAAAGGATTCTATACTCCGAAAGACACCTTAGCGTCTTCAACTGGTGGTGTAATATTTTCACTTCTTTATGTATTCATTGTAAAAGTTTAAGATAGCATACTTGGTGTGCCTTAACCATGATATATTTGGTGAAGAGTGGCTCTGTCAGAGTTCACACACGCATCCGGGTTATTGCACCAGGGAACGGTAAACAAGCTCGCACAAGAACGAGAGGGATAAAGAAAGTCATGTCCTTCAAATGACTCTTCAATTAACCTTGCCAGATCATTGATTGTTGACTTTGATCAAGTCACTCGAAGGGCATGCCGACCCCCCCCCCCCCCCCCCCATTTCTTGAAGGAATGTTCTTTTACTGACAGTGACATGTAAATACACACAGCAGCGCATTATACTTTGTCTTCTGCTGCCCCTCCTTTTTTCCGCTCTCCGCGCTTATGCTTGGAAGATTCCCAGCCAGCTGACGAGCACAACCTTTCTTAGAATTCTCGACGCAGCGAGAGAATTATTTCCTAAAACTCTGACGCCCTGCCCGAGGTAGTGGAGAATATTAGCATTGTCTCCCGAATCCCACTGGCTGTCTTGACGCGACTTTGCACACGGACGAAGACACAGAGGAGGAAGGCGTAAAGCACGGTCTAGAGTCATTGAATGCTCCCAGAGTACTGAAACTCTCAAGCTTCGCTTAGAGCCAAGTCGGGCGCACTTAGGGTGCCTTCATGTGCGCTTTGCTTAGGGTGGAGACATCTGGCCATTTTGTCGCACACGTTTATTTTTCTTTCTTGTTCAGAAGCGCGTGAAAGAGAGTGTCCCTGCACGCGTTTGTGGCGCTGACTGTGCTATGGGCGACATTTTGTTTTCGTCGATTTCTTTGTATTTTACCCGTGAGCGCGTGCTGTCGGCATCGGGTACAACAAAGGTTGGCATCACCCTAAACAGAAGGACATTGAGGAATCCTAGGCGCACTAGTTGCGATCCCCATTATGGCGCTGCCCTATGCGGCCGAAGCGGAGCACGCACAGTGTAGCATTCCCTCCCGTCTGAGCTCTTCAATCCACGTTCCTGGCTTGTGGCGACACAGGTTTGTTTTTATTAAAGTTGTTTATTTTATTCCGAGTGGTGTGTGACTTCTTCCTGGTTGTCTCGTCTTTCCCTCTCGCCTCGAAACACATTGAAGTCCAGTGTTGGGCTTTAGTGTCTGAGCCGTAGAGTTCGAAACGTAGCACCAGCGCAACTAGGGCGAGCAAACGAGCTGGTATTCTTTTACAGCGAACCACATTAGTGGCCATTTTATGTAAAAAAATATCTAAAGGAAATCAATGCCCCTTCCTGATAGTCGTAGCTCATCGATGCCTAGAGCACGCGTGCGTGCCCGCCATAGCCGTGGTAACCCGCAAATCGTTCTATATACGTTTTGTTGTTCGGGGCCAATCCACAAAATGACCGACTGATAACTTCTCTCATGGGCTAAACCAGCCAATCAGAACTGACTTATGGGGGATTGACTTCCGATAAGCGGACTGAATGGAATTCGGTACTCCGGGGACATTCGTTGGCTCTCCCAGCATGGCCTACACTCTGTTCACACTTAAGCTGAGACCACAGCCAAAGTTACAAGAGCGAGCTAGCTCGCGCTCCCGGCTTTGAAACGTGCATTTCTAGCACGAGCGCTCGACCTGCGGAAGAACTGTTCAAATCAACGACCCCGAGCTCTTGTGCTTCTGCTTGCGGCATTGGCTGCAGGCTCAGCTTAAGGATGAACGAAGACGTTTTCTGCTTCCTGTTCTTCTCAGTCATGTGCGCTCTGTATCTGGTATGCTGGACAAAAAAAAAATAATAACACATTTCAACCTGGAATATGCGAGAATGTATACGTGAAGCAAAACAGGAATGTGTGACAATCACGCATTTTTCGTAAAGACTTTCCAGTGGTGTCGAGAGATCAAAATTATATTTTACCCTATACCAGAAGTGAGGACATTCAAGATGGCTGCGCCCTTGAGGAAAAGGTGTACCGCAATTCTCTCAAAATCTCACAAGAAAAAAACTTGACTCGAGCCACGTGCTCGAAAACAGCAAGTCTCAGTGTCTGTGCATTGTACAACGGGTTCTGTACAAAAAGCGGGCTAAAAGAGAGAGGTAAAAAAGACTCTCGTGAAAAGGATAAAGACGATACCGTATCGATTTGGTCTTTTATTAATACATTTACTGATTGTTCATAAACGGGTAAATGTGATTTTAAGCTACCAATTATATCCCTGACGCAAGCACAACAAGTGTTTGTTAAGCGCAAATATAATATGTGTTTATATTTTTCAATTTATTGATTTCGCGTGTTGACCATATTGGCACTGCAAGCGAGAAAAGCAAGCATGTCATGCTGGGCCGACCGCGCGAGTGTCGCTGAGCTCGTGTCCGCCTATGACTTAGGTGCCCCCCAGCGTAGGAGTCAATTCTCTAAAACGACCTATTATTCAATTTTGTGCTGTTAATTTGCCAACACCTTCTGGTGTTGGCAAATGTGGACGTTTGCTACAACTGCGGTTCCCACAAGCTTCAATATTTTTCGAACTATCCAAGAGTTCAAAGAATGCGCTCCCATCTTCCCATTCCAGTCATAGTTAGAGTAAAAACTTTTTTCAAATATTGGAATGTATGCCAAAAAATTATGGAGTGGCTGATGTAGTTTCGTTATCTGCAACAGTACGGTGCTTTTCATCCTTTGGGATGGCGCGCGAGCGACCGAAATTGGCGGAGGGACGCTATTAATGTGATATTAGAAGGAATCGTGATGAGATTGCAACTGGAGATCAGAACGCAGCACTTATACAAGGGTACAAGAGACAACTCAAATCAGCATACCCAAAAGCAGCCTAGAAATTAATCTGCTAGGCTCCCTATAGTGGTCGTTTTTTCTTGCGCTGTGTCACTCATTTAGATTGTTTAGTGTAGTGTACGAGTGTTGCTTTTGTATGATTTTCCCTCGCCGCTCTAGCTAAACCAGAGTAACATTATTTAAAAAAATGAAATACACAAATTTAATAGAAATTAAATTCCGATGACTACTTTAACAGCCAAATTAGCAGTGTGGTGAGCTTCGCTACCCACTGCGCTGCTGGTGACGTTTTTAGGTTTTATTGTGTGTTATGACGTTTTTTCAGCATTGCTCAGCAAGACTACACTAACAGGCCCGTGTACAATCTTTTAGAACCTTTCGTGTTAGTGTGTTACAAAACGTGGTCCTATGAAAGTCTCTTTCTACAAATGCTGTTTATTCACCTGACTAAAGATCTCACCTATAGCCCAGGAATTTTTAATCAACACTTGCATTCCTCCAGGAGTTACCTGAGAGTAAAGAAAAAGACAAAAAAGCCCGTCTCGCTCTTGTCTTTTTTTAGAAAGTTAGACGGATTTAAATCGGATCTCAAAAAACAAAATTCGTTCTTTTTACTTCGTTTTTTGCACGAATACTGTTTAGGTGACAATGAAATGTTCATATTGAAATTCCCTTTCATAGTGGTAATATAATTATTTATTTATTTCTAAAAAAGAAAATATTTTTATTTTATTTTCTGGAGTACAGAGAGATCGCTCAAGTGGGCATAGGCCATGAATGTTGGGATTCATAGCCCCTCAAAAAGTTACATTTTATTTTCGAAACCCAACCAGTCGGGGTAGTTATATTTTCGAGCTAAATACAGTCCATTATTCAAAACAGTTCCCTCGCGTGCATGCGTTTATTCAGCTCTCAAAACCGGAAATTTGATGTTCGGGAGACTAGATATTGCCCCGGCCGTGATACCTTGGAACAGATTGCGAAGTCCGCCTCCAGTAAACTCGAATGTGAATAATATTTACAGCTGTTTTCCAATTCACATTGTCCCATTTCCAGCCAACGCTACTATCCGATGTGGCAGGCAGCGCCCTGAAGCGCATCATTATAACATCTCTAGTCTTTGCGTTTAAAAAAGGTGCTCAGTCTCGAGGCGCATTTTTTATGCGTAATTGTTTTTGCCGGTAAAAGCGCAAAGACGACCATCGCCGTGACGATACACTTTTGGTGCTGCTTAATCGGCTTGGGCTGATCTAGCGTTGAGCGTGGTTTGTCATAATAAGGAACAGAGAAGAACTTAAATGCCAATGGACGCCTAGCTATAGGTGTCATGCTTTTGCTGATCGTCAGCTTAAAAAAAAACGAATTAAATAAACGTTCTCCTTAGTGTGCGATAGTGTATTTTCTGTATCTAGTCTTATGTCACCCTGTTCTCTACACGGAATTGTTACTTCACTCCTCCTTTAAATCGCTGAGTACCAATACCATTTTTTCTAAAATTTATTTTAGAAAGACATTTACGCCCTAGAGTAATATTTTAATCCTGACCACGGGAGTTTTAAGCACAGAAATGTAGAAAAATAAACGGTCAATACATCATCTCATACACAGTCGGTGTATTGCACGACAGAATGACAAACAATGTACGCTCACACGAGAACGAAAATGAAAAAGCAAAGAATGCCCTTTCCATGACCGTTCGGTGAATCTTGCCTCACGGCTGCAACAAAATGCGAAATACAATGCGGCGCTGCGTTTTGTTGACGTGTTTGTTGACGCGTGAACGCCAGCAACAATACGTTCTTCCCAGAAAGGAATGCGCAACGTTCTAGGAACGACGGAGCGCATTCTGAAAACCTCAAAGTACATGTAGTTTTTGGTTTGTAATTCCTACGCGAAAACTGTTGGACAGATCTTTTTTTTTTTAATTTTAGTGATGACAATGATCGCGGGTTTTATGGCGCAAAACGCAACTTAGGCCAAAATGCGCCGCACTACGTAATACATTATATTATTGTAGTATGCCGTGACCTGACAGATATGTATGGTAATAGATCCGGTGTAAATCGCCAGTGCTAGCAATAAAACTAAGTACACGATCAATTGAGATGAGAGGGTTGTTTTCCAGTAAAAGAATCGGGTACACGAGTAGACGATATAAATAATACCGTCGTTTTCACTCAAGACCAGAGCAAGCCCCTAATTTCTGGTAGGACGGACACAACACGTCCGCAGTCTGCACAGCGTGGTGGATGTTTCCAGCAGAGGAGGCGTTGGTGGGCGATATGCGAATGGCCTATGCGAAGACAACATATTAAGACCTTCTGGAAACAATTGCCGAACGAGGTACTCTCCCAGAATTCAGAAAAGGGCTTCGGGAAGTGAACATTACTATAAGATACTCTGTCCCATTTTCTCAGCCATCCTTTCGAAAATTGAAGGCCTCAAGACTCGCCCGATGAGACGAGCCCCTCAGCTTTCTTCTTGCCTAAAAAACTCACGCGACTTGGAACCCAACAAAATGCAATGTAGCATCCGTTCCGCAATGTTCTATTAATATTGACATGCACAAGCGCTATCAGCATATTTTTGGCGTCTTTCAGGGGCATTATTGCAGTTTTTACACTTTGCAAGTCTACAAATATATTCTACCTTTTCATTCTCTTCAGTCTAATGCAATCGTCTGCTAATGATACTGCATAAAACTCTCCAGCAAGTATACTGGCAATTCGTTCACTACGGAAAAGTTTTGGGAGAGCATGGCGCGTTAATGGCCACACGGTGTTGGATTGGCTTTTGATAAGGTCGAAGAAACTTGGATGTATTATGGCAAAATATATTGGACGATGAAGGTTAGCTAAAACCAATAAAAAATTAGTGCATGAAACATCCGGTAAATTATAGATACTTAGCACCCTTAACATAAAGCTGGAAATTATCAGCATGCTTCACCTCTAGTTTTTTTTCTTTTTTTTTAATTCGTGAACGATGGCCATAGGAGCGTCAGTGTACTCACTACATTTTGTAATATACCTGTCGCAACAGTCGGATTGTCTCTCCCTCCAAACAAAACAGTGAAGTGGCTGAATGAGTGTAAATTCCTACAAATTCGGTGCCTTTGCGCATAAGGTCAGGTGTTTCGTTGTGGCCTAGGAGGCTTTGGTTAATTTTACCTTATTTCAAGTTTTATCAATGTCAGTTCGCTTTGTGTAGGGTTCCTCGTTGTTTGGTTTGTTGCGTCCTTCCCTTTCTAGAGTTCCGGCTTTCGCCAGGAAAGTGTACGTTTTAAATGATCCTTGAAACATATTTCTTTTTAGTTTTTTTCGGAGGCTGTGTCGGTGTAAACAGTGTTGAAAAATGTTTGTCTCTTTTTGTGTTTTATAATAAAGGTCACTGCTTCTCAGTTCTGTTGTAAAGGTTGCTTTGCTGTACTGCTTTTGGCACAAGATTCTCCATTTCTCTCTCTCTCTCTCTCTCTCGGTCTTACTCGACTTAGTCTTTTGTGTAGGATCTGATGCCTATATAAGACCGTTTATTGTCAAATAAATTTCAGCTGTGTTGGAGACCTTGTGTTTGTCCGTTCCATCTCGTCCCAGTCTCGGGGTTTTAGTCAGATAATTAAACCATAAGCTTGTTTTGGATCACAGATAGAGTAGAGCTACTTCCTGTGCGAAATTTATATCGTTAGAAATATGCACTATAATTATTAGAGCTAAATTCACCGTGAAAACGCTGAACGAGAACATTGGCAACATCTTTGACAGACCCCAAGGCAAGTTTTATGCAGGAATTGTAAAACATCGGTAGTCACCTTTGATTGTTGCGTAAGGAACCCCCAGCATATTTAACAGTGAAAAAACAAAACAAAAAAAAACGTACTTACAGAGGAGAGATATCAAATCCAAGATGTCTTCTTTGCCAGCTTTCTTCTCTAGCGGGCTTGCGCTTTGCGCCTTTTAAAGTTAATCTTGGTCTTCACAGTTGTCTACCACCGGAATACTTTCCAGGCTTGATTTTGCTTCGTAGTTTCCCCCCTGTATTGCAGGGACAGCCTCTCCTTAATGTCCCGTGATGCCTCCCTTTACAAGCTACGACAAATCTCGCCCATGAAGCGAAGCTCAGTCCGCTGGAACCAAATGGAGTCTTGAAGTTCATTCTGCTGCTGTCCGCCGCCGTTCGCTTCCAAAAACCGGCACCGTCGCGGAGTCGCGGCGCTTCAAAGAACGACGTTACATGTCGAAAGCGCAAAGTGCACCTCTTATTTAGCCAGGGAACTTTAGGCCTCCCGAGTGCTTTGTGGGAAACTAAGACGCTCCAGATTTCAAAGAAAGCAGAAGCGCCATTCATTAACTTTTAGTTGGCTTCATTATTGATGGCAGCCGACGTCTGTTGGCTCTCCTATCGAATGAAGGCGGCGCTGGTGTGACTTTAAACTATGTAGACCGAAACATCACGGGCACCGACGCCCCACTGAGTAGGAACTCGTCAAACGCAAAGAGCCGAAAGTCCGCGGTGCGCGCCGACTGGACTTGGGCGACAAAATCGCGGCTTATTCGTCGTCGCCCGAACTGGAGCGCTACGTAAGCTTCGACCCTAACTTTGAATTCGACCAGTCGGGGGTCCTAAGTCAAAGTAGGGAGGTGTGGCGAAAACGAAATTGACATATGTATACTTTGCTGCCACGTAAGAACTCCCGCTGAGAGAAGAAGCGTCAAATTCAACCTAAAACAAGTAAGAAGTATTAGGAAAAAAAAGCACGTCGAAGGATGAGACAGCACACAAGTCCCTTCGTTTGATGCGTCTCTCGTTGCCTTCTCTGTCTCAGATTAAATTGTCAGCTTTTCACCAGCTCCTCTGCGCAATCATCCTTCCGTCACTCTCTATAAGTTTAGGCGCAAACTTTCTTTTAATTATTTTACACTTGAGTCGGGTAACCTTTCTTTCTTTTTTTTTCTTTTTTTTTTTGTCGTCCCACCCTATGGCGTTTACTGTCCATCTTCCTCGTGGTACCGTAACACTGAGCGCATCTTAAAATAGTGAAGGGAATGGCGAACCACTTAGCGTAAGCAGCGGCACGGCAGTATCACTAACACACGCATAACTGCAGTTCGAAAGTTTAAGGGTCAACCAGTCCGAGTTGCCTGTGTGTTACGACAGTTTAGTTTGTTAAATAAACCTTCTTTTCATTGGCATCAGACTTTAATTTATTTATTTTTTTATTTATTTATTTATTTACTTATCTGATGCCAGGAATCATCAAGGCGCAACACAGAAGAAAATAAGCATAAAGAAATCTCTGAGAAAAACAGCAATTAGAAAAAAAAACTTGGGGGACTCTTAAGCTTCGCCATTAAGAGTAGAACGCGATAGCGTTACCGGGCCCCGTTTGCGAAGCCTTCTCATATAAAACCGCGCTCGTTCCCAAGTCGTGCAAGCGTGTGTGCGTGGTCTATACCATATCGCGAAAATCGGGTGAAGTAGCTACAGAATGCTACCGCTTTAAAATCTCGGAACCTCGCGCCGATGTCACGAGGGTCCTCTGAGAGGCTACCGTTCACGAGGCGGATATTTCGGACGCGCGAAGGCACGTCCTCACCGGAACGTGTGGCGCGGAGGCGTCGGAGCACCTCTGGGTCGTCTACCCGATGGTCACGAAGTCGCTGCGCCACAAAACGTCGGAAGGACGCTCTAAGAAGACGGTGCTGGCGATTGCGAAGAACTTCCAGGTACGTGGGCGCCCCGCCACGCTGCGCAATGCGCATGCGGCGAGCAACCTTATTGAGGGCCCCCGTCGCCCGACGCCTAGACGTCTTCCAAGCTGCCGTTGCGAAGAACTGGCAGTCTGACGTAATCACGTCCCACTAATTTGGGGACAAAGGAGCAGCCATCAGCGATGCTTGCATAAATTGGCTGAAGCTAGAAAGCAACATCTCAGCCGTGGTAGCGAGATGTCCAAGCACCAAGTGTCCCCGCGGGGATATGAACAAAATGATACATCAGAAACCGCAAAAAACGCGGTTATCCGAAACATAGCCAGCAGCTGGTTGAAAGAAAATATCCTCGCAGCAGAACAAATGTGATGTAAACTACTGCTGTAAACAAACGCGGTTCAGCTGGCTCGATGACGTGCCCCGGGACAACGTGGGCTTGTACGTGGCGCGTGGCGCCGTGCGCTCCAACCCAGGCATAATGCAGGTCGTTGAGCCCTACAAGCTGAACCAGCTCCTGGGCGTTAGACGTAGGCCTTCCACAACCCTGCCCGCGAACGACTCGCAAGGAATCTGTAACGATATTAAAATCCCCACAAAGAAGGAAAAAAACATTCTCGGGAGCATACCGCAGCAGGCTTTTGAGAAAATAAAAAAAAAACGCCAGACGATACGAAACGAGCTGCAACATAAACGCTTATCACTGGAACTTTGCTTGACCGACAAAAACACTGCACTCGTTAAAGGTAATCGATGACAAGTAATTTGACCATTGGTGTACCGTACAATTCGTCAAACTGTGTTTTGGTGTGGTGGAAAGTCTGTTAAAGCGATAGCTCTACTCAGTGTTACGGAACAGCGTTCCAAGGAACGGCGTTCCTGGAACGCGATCCTTTTAGGAGGAACGAAGGAACGCCGCCGTTCCATTTTGCATCGGTGGACTGGAACAAGAACGCGTTATAATTTTACTGACACAGAAAAAGGAACGGCGTTCCTTTTTTTATCCAGTGTCGTATCGTTCATTCTATGTCAAAAAGCGAAATTCCAGAAGTATAAAAGCAATATATTTACGAGGAGCACAATCTCGCTAACTTTTTCGTTACTTATCTTAGAGTTTATATTGCGTGGTCCTCCCTTGGTAACAGTTGAGTGCAGGAGAGCTAGTGGGCATCGATTCTTTTTTCAGTGCCCGGAACTGCAGTATAAAAAGCAGAAATTTTAGTCGAAGGAAAAGACACGGAAAGAGGTTAGTTTCAAACTCAGCTACTTTCTTTCCTTCCACGAATCCTCATACACCCAGAAATCTAAGGCCGAGTGCAGCCATCACTGAACTTCCACAAAGAGACTTACAGTTACAACAAAAGAACTGGTTACCAGAGATTGAACACATCCTTGTATCCCGAACATTGGTAACTGGAAAGATACATAAAATTAACCTTTATTCCTTCTTTTCTTGTCTCTCAGCTTCATACTGAAAACAACGACTCTAACCTTCGCGAAAGAGGACTGGTAGTTTTCTAGACTGACCTTCCAAAAGCCCTACCTTCTTCTTCACGTGCTCGACTTCTGGGAAGCAACATCGAGAAGCAACTGTTGTCAAGTTCGAAAAGGGATCTTTGTTAGATTGAAACGTGTGAGGTGGTTGTGCAACGCCCGTGCAATGTGGGTAAGAATACATTTGGCTTGTCTGAATTGCCCATCACAAACATGAACATGATGAAAAGGGAGATTTTTAAAGGTGAATATATGAACAAATGAAACTCTGTTTCGCTTGTTTTCTTTTCCTGCTGCCCTTCCATCACGGCATTCAAATTCGTATGCTCTCGTTTGATGGGATAGAAAGAAGAAAAAAAGACAACTTTCCTCGATTTAACTAAATATGGTAATCATTAAAATGCAAATGTAACGTACATGTAACGACACGCTCCATTTTTTTAACTGTAATGAGAACGAGTTCCTTTTCCACACATCAAACTTGTAACGGGGAACGCGTTCCAAAATTGAGAAGGAACGAGAAACGACCTTTCGTTCTTTTTTTTTAGGAGCGTGAACAACACTGGCTCTAATGGGCGATTCCCACCAGTGGAAATGACGTCCATTCTTGATGTTTTCGTTGTTAATGATGTAGTTGGCTTAGTAGGGCGTAGGATGTCTGCCGTCGATGTTTCAAATCCTTGCAAAAATAAAATAAAAAACGTCTTCCGCCCGCGGAAGGCGCATGGGTCCGCTGCTTACGAAGTGGAGGCGTTGCTACAAAGCTGGGCCAATCATTTTGCATAAATTTATTACAGAGCTACGTTAAAACGTCAATACCCCGCTTTATCTGTAGGGTTTTGAAGTACCCGATGGCCACAGCACGCGCTCTTTGGAGAAGTGCAAAGAAATATCCGATAACAAAAAGCCGTCGTAGCTCTGTCAATTCCAATAGCTGGTACTGGGAGACGCACATTCACGCGCTGTGGAACAAAAAAAGAAACAAATGCGTTTGGGACAAAATGGCTATATGTCTATTTTCTTCCGAATGCTTTAGAGCAGACACCTCACGGTCCATGAACGTGATTCCGATGCTCAACGGCTTCTTCGTGACGTGTTGCAGTTATCGTTGTGACTGTACTGTGCACGAATACATTTGGTAGGGCGAGGTCTTATAAAAAGATTAAAAGATAAAATTCCCTCAATCGGTACCGCCTCGAGGGCATAACCGATATTAATGCCAATTCAGTATAAATGAATTGGATCCTAGGATCAAGTGTGAATTTTACCAAAACGCCAATTGGGTAAAAAAATAAAAAAAAACCAGGACCAAGCCAAGGAACACCCTGGGGAAAAAAATGAAGGACGTCTAAAATCCTCTGTAACGCGGAATTAGAGCGCAGCTCTTGAGGAGGAGGAGGGGAAGGTACGGAGAGGAGGCTATGCCCCTCCTCCTTTCCTGCTCGCTTCCCCTTTAGGGGAACACTTTCCGCTAAGTTTAGCGGGGAAGTTTTCTGCTAAATCTAGGGGGAAATGTTTCCCCCTAAACTTGGCGGGGAATTTTTCCCGCTAAATGTAGTCTAGAAATTCTTCCACTAAATTTACCGGGAAATGTCTTCAACTAGCGAGGAAGATTTTTCCGCTAAATTTAGCGGGTAATTTTTTTCCGCTAAATTTAGGGGGGAAAGTTTCACCTCAATTTAGCAGGGAATTTTTTCCGCTAAATGTAGCTGGAAAATATTTTCCGTTCAATCCTAAGTGTTTAAGATTGGCAGCGGCCAGTCTAAACGCCTCACTCTTGAGACGTCAAGGGGAGCGACTTATATTTCTTTTGGTAATAGTAAATAACCAAATAAATAACCACTTGAAATTAAATAAAAGGGACTACATTTCATTTCTCTAATTGCGCGTTACAAGACGTTCTCACTCGCTTTCATTGAATGAATATTACAGCCGGAACGACGTCTTCGCGCAATCATACTTTCCTAGTACAATTCGTGAATGGAACTGCCTCGACCCAGAAGTGGTAGGCAGTGATTTTACGCCGACCTTCCTATTACAACTTGAAAAAGCAGACTAATAATAAAAGATGAGCATCACATTTTCTCCCCGAGTTGACAATAAAGGAAGTCAGGTTTTTGAAGTGTTGTGTGTTGATGACGATCGAATTCTTACTTTCTGTCTTTCCTCTTTTTAGACATTGATAGGCGATCACGTCACCAAGGGCACAGATAAATATTGCGTTTATACTTATTTATTTTTCCTTTTTGTTAGTGTATGAAAATGAATATTTTTTAACTACTGAACGGCGCTTTGAAATGTTTTCAAGAAGTGTATCACAATGGCTTGTGCGAACCGGCTTGGTGATCGGGACATAGTTTGCAGCGTGTCGTGATACTGTCATGTACTTTTGGTGTGTTTTGTTGTACCACAGTGTCCACCCTGCTAAAACCTCAATGAGGTTGGGGTATTGAATAAAAAAAATAAAAAATAAATCTATACTCCGAAATGACACTTTAGCGGCTTCAACTGGTAGTGTAAAGTTTTTACTTTTTTATGTATTTATAGTAAAAGTTTAAGATAGCATACTTGGTCTGTCTTAACCATAATATTTTTGGTAAAGAGTGGATCTGTGAGAGTTCCCACACGCATCCGGGTTAATACACCAGGGAACGGCAAACAAGCTCGCACAAGAACGGGAAGGATAAAGAAAGGTATGTCCTTCAAATGACTCTTCAGTTAACCTTGCCAGATCCTTGATAGTTGACGTTGATGAAGTCACTCAAAAAATATGTGGAACCCCCCCCCCCCCTCCCATTTCTTGAAGGAATGTGCTTTTACTGACTGTGACATGTAAATACACCCAGCGGCGTATTATACTTTGTCTTCTGCTGCCCCTCCTTTGTTTCGGTCTCAGCGTTGATGCTAGGAAGATTCCCAGCCAGCTGGCGGCACAACCTTTCTTAGAATTCTCAACGCAGCGAGATAATTATTTCCTATAACTCTGACACCCTCGCCGAGGGAGTGGAGAAGGTTAAACAAATACTTATAAATCAAAAGCCTATCAAGCTTGTTACGGAGTTTTAGAATAAGTGGTCCCTACGCTCGGGGGCCCCTAAAAATAAAGGCTCACCACTGTGCATGGGTTGAATTCTAACTGCGTTTTGGGTTAGCACTGTTCCTAAGGCCACCATAACATGGCGTCGCCCTGCATCGCTCTCTGAAGAAAAAATCCGTCATGATCGCTGCACTAATAGGCAGGTTCATCTGCAATGAACGGTGCAACAGGCTTTCGGCTTGCCTTCCCACGCTAAAATCACAAAATATGAGTGATCATCTCGCCTCTCTTTTAGATCGTCTCCTCATTCCGCCCACTTTAAAGCCTGAAGAGACGCGGTAAATATGGACATAGCATTGTCTCGCGAATTCCACTGGCTGTCTTGACGCCACTTCGCACACGGACGAAGACAAAGAAAAGGAATTCGTAAAGCACGGGCAAGAGTCATTGAATGTTCCCAGAGTACTGAAACTCTCAAGCTTCGCTTCAGAGCCGAGTCGGGGCGCAGTAGTCGCGATCCCCATTATGGCGCTGCCTATGCGGTCGAAGTGGAGCACGTACAGTGTAGTATTCCCACTCGTGCGAGCTCTTCATTCCACGTTCCTGGCCTGTGGCGACACAGGTTTGTTTTTATTAAAGTTGTTTATTTCGTTCCCAGTAGTGCGTGACTTGTTCCTCTTTGTCTCATCTTTCCCTCTCGCCTCGAAACACATCGAAGTCCAGTGTTGGGCTTTAGCGTCTGAGGCGTAGAGTTCAAAACGCAGCACCTGCGCAAAAGGAGCGAGCAAACGAGCTGGCATTCTTTTTCGACGAACCACATTAGCGGCAGCTTGATGTAAAAAATATCTAGAGAAAATCAACGCCCCTTCCGTTTGGTCCTAACTCATCGATGCCTAGAGCACGCGTCTGTGCCCGCCATAGCCATGGTAACGCGGAAATCGTTCTATATACGTTTTTGTCGGTTGGGGCCAATCCAAAAAATGACGGACTGATAACTTCCCTCACAGGCTAAACCAGCCAATCAGAACTGACTTCTGGGGGATTGACTTCCGGTAAGCGGACTGAATGGAATTCGGTACTCCGGGGACATTCAGCTCCCAGCATGGCCTACACTCTGTTCACACTTAAGCTGAGACCACAGCCAAAGTTACAAGAGCGAGCTAGCTCGCGCTCCCGGCTTTGAAACGTGCATTTCTAGCACGAGCGCTCGACCTGCGGAAGTACTGTTCAAATGAACGACCCCGAGCCACTGATCTCCACTAGAGGGGGCTGGGTGGCGCATTGAGCAAACAGGTATGAAGTCACCGGAAGTGAGCGCTTGGCAGGCTTTGTAACCCTTCCGAGTGCTGGTTCGAAAAGCGTCGAGGGAGCTGGATTTTCGCTCGTTCCCTCAAGAGAGCCTGCTTGTTGCGCAGTAAGAGCGCATGCGGGCCCGAGAAGTATCATGGGAAGCCATGCAATGTAAACATTTTGAGATTCTAGTTGATCAAGTTGTGAATATGTCCCAAGTTCAAATGCCCCAATTTTGAGATTTAATCCAGAACGGGACTATTAAAACCCAATCAGACACAAAAAAGCATGGTCCAAAATATCGACTGACTGCACTAGGAAGCCCAGCGCACACCTGATGTCCGGGACAAGCATCGAACTTCCGGTGGCTTCACTTGCGCCTGGCTGGGAGAGCAGCTAAGCGCCATCCAGCCCCCTATAGTAGAGATCAGTGCCCCGAGCTCTTGTGCTTGTGCTTGCCGCATTGGCTGCAGGCTCAGCTTAAGGATGAACGAAGACGTTTTCTGTTTCCTCTTGTTCTCAGTCATGTGCGTTCTGTATCTGGTATGCTGGACAAAAAAAAAAGATAATAACACATTTCAACCTGGAATATGCGAGAATATATACGTGAAGCAAAACAGGAATGTGTGACAATCATGCATTTTTCGTAAAGACTTTCCAGCGGTGTCGAGAGATCAAAACTATATTTTACCCTATACCAGAGTGAGGACATTCAAGATGGCTGCGCCCTTGAGGAAAAGGTGTATCGCAATTCTCTCAAAATGTCAAAAGAAAAAAACTTGACTCGAGCCACGTGCTCGAAAACAGCAAGTCTGAATGTCTGCATTGTACAACGGGTTCCGTACAAAAAGCGAGCTACAATAGAGAGGGAGAAAAGGCTCTCGTGAAAAGGATAAAGACGAAATCGTATTGATTTGGTCGTTTTTTAAAACATTTATTGATTGCTCATCAACGAGTAATTGTGGTTTTAAATTACCAATTATATCTCTGACGCAAGCAAAAGTATTTGTCAAGCGCAAATATATGTTTATATTTTTCAATTTATTGATTTCGCGTTTTAACCATATTGGCGCTGCAAGCGAGAAAAGCAAGCATGTCATGCTGGGCCGACAGCGCCAGTGTCGCTGAGCTCGTGTCCCCCTGACGTAGGTGCCCCCAAGCGTCTACTCTAAAACTACCTATTCTTAAATTTTGTGCTGTTAATTTGCCAGCACCTGCTGGTGTTGGAAAATGTGGACGTATGCTACAACTGCGGTTCCCACAAGCTTCAATGTTTTTTCGAACTATCCAAAAGTTCAAAGAATGATCTCCCATCTTCCCATTCCAGTAATAGTTGGGCTAAAAACTTTTTTGAAATATTGAGATGTATGCCGAACAATTATGGAGTGGCTGATGTAGTTTCGTTATCTGCTACAGTTCGGAGCTTTCATCCTTTGGGATTGCGCACGAGCGACCGACTATAAATGTGACACTAGAAGGAATCGCGATGAGATTGCAACTGGAGATAAAAACTCAGCACTTGTACAAGGCTACCAGAGACAACTCAAATCAACACATGTAAAATCAGCCTAGAAATTAACAAGTGATGATTGTTGGGCAAGTTGGTATGGTACGTTAGAAAAGATGATTGCGCTTTGAAGACGAGCGCTCTGTGGTGTCTGTCCTTCCTATGTCCCCCTCTTCAAAGCGCAATCATGTTTTCTAGAAATGAATCTGCTAGGCTCCCTCTATAGTGGTCGTTTTGTCTTCCGCTTTGCCACTCATTTAGATTGTTTAGTGTATAGTGTAAGAGTATTGCTTTTGTATATTTCTCCCTTGCCACTCTAGCTAAACTAGAGTAAAATAATTTAAAAATAGAGTACACCAATTTTAATAGAAATCAAATTTCGTTAACTGGTTTATCAGCCTGATTACCAGTGTGGTGTACTGCGCTAACAACTGTGCTGCTGGGAACGTTTTGAGGTTTTATTTTGTATTATAAGGTTTTTCAGCATTGCTCAGCAAGACTACAATAACAGGCCCGTGCACAATCTTTTAGAACCTTTTGTGTTAGTGTGTTACGAAACGTGCTCCTAGGAAAGTTTATTTCTACTGATGCCGTTTACTCACTTGACTAAAGATCTCACCTATAGCCCAGGAATTCTTAATCAGCACTTACATTTTTCCTGGACTTACCGAAGAGTAAAACAAGACAAAAAAGCACGCCTCGTTCCTGTCTTTTTTTTTTTTTTTTTGGAAAGTTGGACGGATTTAATTCGGATCTAAAAAAAGAAAAAAACTTTCTTTTTACTTCTTTTTTTTTTGCACGAATACTGTTTAAGTGGCAATAAAGATTTCATATTGGAATTTGCTTTCATAGCGGTAGCCTAATCTCTTATATATTTCTAAAAAAAGGAAATAGTTCTACAGAGAGATCGCGCAAGTGGACATAGGCCGTGAATGTTGGGATTGATAGCCCCTCAAAAAAATTATGTTTTATTTTCGAAACCCAACCAGTCGGGGTAGTTATATTTTCGAGCTAAATACAGTCCATTATTCAAAACAGTTCCCTCGCGTGTATGCGTTTATTCAGCTCTGAAAACCGGAAATTTGATGTTCGGGAGACTAGATATCGCACCGGAAATGATACCTTGGAACAGATTGCGAAGTCCGCCTCCAGTAAACTCCAATGTGAATTATATTTACAGCTGTATTCCAATTCACATTGTCCCATTGCAGCCAACGCTACTATCCGATGGGGCAAGCAGCGCCCTGAAGCGCATCATTATAACATCTCTATTCTTTGCATTTAAAAAAGAAACTCAGCCGCACGGCGCATTTTTTATGCGTAATTGTTTTTGCCGGTAAAAGCGCAAAGACAACCATCACCATAACAATATACTTCTGGTGCTGCTTAATAGGCTTGGGCGGATCGTAGCTTTGAGCGTGGTTTGACATAATAAGGAACAGAGAATAACTTAAATGCCAATGGACGTCTAGCTATAGGTGTCATGCTTTTGCTGATCGTCAGCTTAAAAAAAAACGAATTAAATAAACGTTCTCGTTAGTGTGCGATAGTGTATTTTCTGTATCTAGTCTCATGTCACCCTCTTCTCTACACGTAATTGTTACTTCACTCCTCCTTTAAATCGCTGAGTACCAATTGCCATTTTTTCTAAAATTTGTTTTAGAAAGACATTTACGCCCTAGAGTAATATTTTAATCCTGACCACGCGTGTTGTTAGCACAGAAATGTAGAAAAATAAACGGTCAATACATCATCTCATACACAGTCGGTTGCACGACAGAATGACAAACAATGTACGCTCGCACGAGAACGAAAATGAAAAAGAAAAAAATGCCCTTGCCATGACCGTTCGGTGAATCTTGCCTCACGGCTGCAACAAAGTGCGAAATACAATGCGGCGCTGCGTTTCGTTGACGTGTTTGTTGACGCGTGAACGCCAGCAACAATACGTTCTTCCAAGAAAGGAATGCGCGATGTCCTAGGAGCGACGGAGCGCATTCTGAAAATCTCAAACACAGTACATGTAGTTTTTGTTTTGTAATTCCTACGCGACAACTGTTGGACAGATCTTTTTTTTTTAATTTTAATGATGACAATGATCCAGGGCTTTATGGCGCAAAACGCAACTTAGGCCAAAGTGCGCCGCACTACGTAATATATTATATTATTGTAGAATGCCGTGACCTGACAGATATGTGTGGTAATAGATCCGGTGTAAATGGCCAGTGCTAGCAATAAAACTAAGTATACGATCAATTCAGACGAGAGGGTTGTTTTCCAGTAAAAGAATCGGGTACACGAGTAGACGATATAAAAAGACAGTAAAATAATACCGTCGTTTTTACTCAAGACCAGAGCAAGCCCCTAATTTCTGGTAGGATCGACACAACACGTCTGCAGTCTGCACAGCGTGGTGGATGTTTCCAGCAGAGGAGGCGTTGGTGGGCGATATGCGAATGGCCTATGCGAAGACAACATATTAAGACCTTGTGCAACCAATTCCCGAATGTGGTACTCTCCCAGAATTTAGAAAAGGGCTTCGGGAAGTGAACATTACTCTAAAGTACTCTGTCCCATTTTCTCAGCCATCCTTTCGAAAATTGAAGGCCTCAAGACTCGTTTGATGTCCTGGTAAGGTATCGAGCAGCTAATAGACCGATCTCACCACGCGTTCGGCGGATGCGTGTCGCCGCCATACCTTTAGTTCACAGGAGGCAAACGGCAGTACACGAGAGTCCTCGTGCTGTCTTGTGCTCCACACGCGCAGAGTCCCAGCGAAATTGTCGCACGTGCAGAAAGACTAAAATTCCCTCGATGCACAGCGGCAGCGGTGGCGTAGTCAAACTGGCTCGTGAGGAGGTCTATTGCCGAAGATTCCTGGAGGATGAGACGATCCCATCAGCGTTCTTGTTGCCTAATAAACTCACGTGACTTGGAACCCACCAAAATGCAATGTGGCATCCGTTCTCCAATGTTCTGTTAATCTTGACACGCACAGGTATATGAGCGTATTTTTGGTATTTTTCAGGGAGATAATTGCAGTAATTACACTTTGCAAGTCTACAAATATGTTCTAACTTTTTATTCTCTTTAGTCTAACGCAATCGTCTGCTAACGTTGCTGCAAACAACTCTCTGGTAAAGATACTGGGAATTAAATTAATGCGTTCACTATGAAACATTTTTGGGAGAGCATGACGCGTTAATGGCCACACGGTGCTGGATTGGCGTTTGAAAATTCGGAAGAAACTTGGATGTATTATGGCAAAATACATTGGACGATGAAAGTTAGCTAAAACCAATAGAAAATTTCATTTCTCGGAGTGCATGAAATATCTGGTAAATTATAGATATTATATATAATTATAATATAAAACTGGAAATTATCAGCATGGTTCACCTTTACTTTTTCAAATTCGTGACCGATGACCATGGGCGCGTCAGTGTACTCACTGCATTTTGTTATATACCTGTCGGAACAGTCTGATTGTCTCTCCCTGCAAACAAAACTGTGAACTGGCTGAATGAGTGTCAATTCCTACAAATTTGGTGCCTTTGCACAAAAGGTCAAGTGTTTCGTTGCGGCTTAGGAGGTTTTTTTTTGGTTGATTTTACCCGATTTCAAGTTATATCAATATCAGTTCGCTTTGTGTAGGGTTCCTCGTCGTTTGGTTTTTGCGTCCTTCCTTTTCTAGAGTCCCGGCTTTCGCCAGAAAAGTGTACGTTTTGAGTGACCCTTGGAACATCTTTCTTTTTAGTGGTTTTTTGAGGCACTGCCGGTGTAAACAGTGTTGAAAAATGTTTGTCTTTTTTGTGTGTTGTATAATAGGGGTCACCGCTTCTCAGTTCTATTGTAAAGGTTGCTTTACTGTACTGCATCTGGCACAAGATTCTCCATTTCTCTCTCTCTCTCTCTCTCGGTCTTACTCGACTTAGTCTTTTGTATAGGATTTGTAGCCTATATAAGCCCTTTTGTTGTCAAATAAATTTCAGCTGCGTTGGAAACCTTGTGTATGTCTGTCCCATTTTGTGCCAGGCTCGGGTTTTTAGTCAGAAATTCAATCATAACCTCGTTTTAGCTCACAGATTGCAAAGGGCGCCTTATATGGCACCGAGTTAGTACCCCACATGGGAATAGAACTACTTCCTGTGCGAAATTTAAATTGCTAGAAATATGCACTATAATTATTAGAGCTGAATTCACCGTGGAAACGCTGAACGAGAACGTTTGCCACAGCTTTGACGTACCCCAAGGCAAGTTTTATACAAGAATGGTAAGACACCGGTAGTCGCCTTTGATGTTTGCGTAGGCGATTTCAATCATCTTTAAGCGTACAAAAAAAAAAGTACTTACAGAGGAGAGAGGTCAAATCCAAGATGTCGTCTTTGCCAGCTTTCTTCTCTAGCGGGCTTGCGCTTTTCGCCTTTTAAAGTCAATCTTGGTCTTCACAGTTGTCTACCACCGGAAAACTTTCCAGGCTCGATTTTGTTTCGTAGTGGTGGTTGAACAGCCTTCGTTCCACCACGGCTTGCGTTTCTTTGGTAAATTATCGGAGGTATGGGGGATAAACTACTCGGTGGCATTAATTATCTGTTTAATACCACATGTCGTAGCCTTGTCAGGGGACAGGATGGCAGATAGTGAAGCCGTGAATGTAGCAACTTGGCTAAAACTTTCCCAGATCACTTCGTGTCGTTTGCAACTAGGCATAGGTTTCTGAACTCAGGGGAGGTCAACAAAGCTCTCTAAAATATCTGGGAAGTTGTCACTTCGACCGCACATGGCAACGCCATATTGGCGATGGGTTGGAGCGCCACGGCTGCGCCGAGACTCGGTTCCGAAACAAATTAAAATGTTAAAAGGCGCGAACTAAACGAGGACCACAAAAGACACACGTACGACAAGGACAAGCGCCAGAAGTGAAGCTTGAAAGTTTCAGTACTCTCGGAACATTCAGCGACTGTAGGTGCACCCACCCTTGTCTGGCTCTGCGTGGCCTACCCATCTCCGGGAAAAACGACATTCTGATGGTGGCGCTGGGCCCAAGGAAGGTTCGAACCTTCCTTGGGCCCAGCGCCTTCCCAAAACGCTGGCGGCGTTCTGTCGCCTACGGACGCGTCCCACCTCCATGACCCGAGCACATCCGCCAAGAGCTAACATTTATTTATATATATATATATACATATATATATATATATATATATATAGGATAACTGAATGCAATTTTTACACGTTATAGTGATTAACCTTTGTTCTTTATTAATGTGGTATTAGTTTTGATATAAAAAAGTGTTCAGCGGCAAAGAAAAATAAACATAGACAAAGTTCCGGACGAGTATATTGCTTCCGGTTGGCCATGGTTTCTTCATATTTTTGAGGACCCGCAACGAGTAGCGCGTACTTTCAAAGTTTCAATGCCGAGGAAACACTTGACACGTTCAGAATTTTACTTACACTGGATTTACACGGCTTCCTGATCCCCTTGACGAAAATAATTACCAATTACTCCTTAACGAAATAACGAATCTCCCCAGGCATCGCGGCCGCATCTTCATTACTACCTATTCGAGTTGCCTGGCCCATACACATCTAAACGACTTAGGACATAAACGTCGTTCAACTACTTCGTGAACGAAAAGCCTCGTCAATGGGCACTTACTTCCTCCAAGCCCTGGAGATAAGCACCAAGCTGCCCTACGGGGGCGACGAGTCGGGTCTTGGCCCTAGCAAACCGTCTAATGAAAGTGTTTATTACGCTTTCCTCAACCCGACACGAGTTTCTGTGATGTAATATTTTCTAATGCTTTGACTTGCTTGCTTTAATATTTAAGTTTTCTTTCCAAGCGTTTTGTGTTACCTTGCTTTCTACGTGCTCCAATGGCCAGGTTGCCACCTGTCGCTACACGGGGAGATAGTCGGTCGAGTTGCATCAGCCTCTCGTTTCTCACGTAGCGCCATCTGTCGGTAGCATATCGAAATAGTCGAGCACCGTCTGCTTAGCCGCGATCATCTATGCTCGGCGACGCTGGTGACGTCACTCTTTTCAAGGAAATTATCAAACTTCACTTTTAATTCTTTTTTTTTTTCGTGCAGGTGCGCATCGGCAACTCAGAAACAAGGTACTGGCATTATTAGAGCGTAGCTCTCAAATAATTGCTCGCCAGCGATCCAAAAGCCGTCGAGCAATTATATATTCCGGGTCGCATGACTGGTTCTTGTTAGACCAGTCATGCGCCCCTCTTTCGCCATGTCAACACGCTCCCGCCCATACCCACATGGAGAGAGAACCGGGGTATGTGACTAAAGGGAGGTGGCTGATTGGTCCGACGGTCACGTAGCTTCCACCGCAGTCTCAGCTTATTGGTGAACGGAGTGTTGGTCAGCCAATGAGTGTGTGCTGCCACCCGTGAGGGAGCCCTGCTGTACCGGGAACATTCGATTATATTTTTTAATCAACCGTAATATTTTTGAATTTCGATATTCCGCCTAATGTTTTACGTTTTACGTCATTCCCCAAAATTATGATCTATCCCAAAAATTGTGTTTCACTCCCAAAATTGCTTTTTAAGTTAACAATACGTTAGTCGCGTTTCACCGCACAATGAAAGTATTCCTCCACTGTACAGGCATTCACCTCAAAAACCGCAGTGAAAAAAGTGCTGCTTCCCGCGGAACGTTACTGTTTTCCCCCTTTTTGTGTTGAATGAAGATGCATTAAGTGCATCTTAGATTGAGGTTATTTTATACGGACGTGGGCGTTTCAAAAGGCAAAGTCTTCTCATCTTCCTTCGAAAACCAAATCTTGTAAGAGCTACTTAGCGCAGGTCATGAATAATGCGCAAAGTTTTGAGGAGACAGAACAAAAGGTGACTGCCGTAGCTACGGCGATTTGAATTGAAAATACAATTTGTGAACATTCTAATGTAAGCACACTGACTGTCCAAAAACGCATTTTAATTGATGAAAGATCTGTCATGCGGATGTCTAAACAAAAGAAAGTTAGGTTCCAAGCGCTATGGCCAAATCCATTCCACGTAGAGTTTTAGGAGACTGAAAGTTGACCTTTGTTGGCCATAGTTGGTTCTTATGGTCGGCATTCTTCACTTTCCTTTACTAATCGCGTATACACTCAGGCTGTCTTTGAATGTGGTGTAAAATAACTTTTTTATGTATATAATGTAAAAGTATAAAATAGTATACTTAGTCCGCCTGAAAAATATGATATGACGAAGAGTGGCCGTGTAAGACTTCTCACACGTAGCCGGGTAATGCATCAGGCAACAGCAAGCAATATAGGCTCGCAGAAGAATGGAAGATATGAAGAAAAACATGCCTTTGCCGTGACCGATCAGTACCCCTCCCACAAAGCTGACTAAGAGTCGCTCCTAGGGCATCGTACCTTACCTTCTTGTAGGAATGTACTGTTATTGACGCTCACATTTTAATTTGTTCATCGCCGCGTCATACTTCCTGCCTTGTAACCCGTTCTTTTTTACGTCTCGGCGTATAAACTAGAAAGTTTTCCAGGCAGCTGGAATACATGCTTTTTCTCATAACAGCAGAATTCGGAGCACGGCTCGAATATCAAACAGTGTGAAACCCTTTCAGGCTCACCGAAGGAGTGGGGAAGGTGAAACGAATAATTGTCAGATGAGCAGCTTCTCAAGCTTGTTTTGGTGGGAACAGCACTAAAAGGCGTTGGACCGGGACGAGGAAACACACTGACAGAGCGCCGTCTGAATGTGTTTCAATCTATTTGTTACTTTTGCGCTATTCATTTGCGAAAACTTCAACAGCAAAGTTTCCTCAAGACTTGAATTATTTCCACCCTTCACGTTTTCCCTTGTTGGCAAAATAAAGATAATTTGCGAACACTCCCCAGCCCCAACGTCCCCCAATAGACGGAGCTAAACCTGCACTCCGCGCACGGCACAACACTCAAGTACACCACAGCCACAAGAAAGGTCTTGCTCGGGGATAGGCTGATTGGACGTGAAGGCATGTCCAAACGCCCCTCCGCGAACCCAGAACTTTGTCGCTTCTATGCCGAAGCCTTATCGAGCAGGACCATGTCTGTGTCACTGTCATGCCTTGGGTTAGTAAAGCTAGCTAGTGGCGCTTCGCGCGACGCCTATCACGGTATTATATCTCGATCTGTACGTCACAGCGGCGTATGATTCTTTATCGTGGTTGCAAAACGTCAATTTTTCTCTTGGATAAAATGGTGCCACGGTACGATGTAAGAGTTTCGTGGCACTGTGGAGCGGCGAACAGGTTCGGTTCGTCCTCACTGGCGTCTGCTCGCCGTCTTCCTCGAGTGGATGTGCTTAAAGGGGTCTTGCAATCATATCTAAGCGTCTACCTTTTTTGCGGTTTCCACGTGTCTCGGGATTCGGGCAAGCCAGTGGGCACGGAGAGAGTAACTAAATATCAGTGCGTTATATTTTAACCGGACGACGCGGAAACCTCCTCCACCTACAAGGGCCACCCGCGGTACCGGAAGCGCGCGATATGTAACGTCTTTGGTCCTGGGCTTACTACTGGTCAGAGCCGCTAAAAGCTTTCTTTTGGTCGAAATACAAAATGTAAGTGCCGCGAACCGTTTCAATTATTTATAAAAGTAGTTTCTTTTCTGTATTTAAGATCAGAAAAGAAACGAATGCAGTTTATAAAGTACGGAAACAAGAAACGACCCGTCGACATATCCGCCACCACGCGGTGGAAAAGGTGGCGCATACTAGGAAGGAGTAGTGGGATCAGGCGCCGACACGGAAAGGTCTCGGATGTACGCGGCGGCGCTGCGGTCGTATGCACAGGAGGATGCGACCGGCTCTGAGCGTTCCGAAGGCCTTCGGCGAGAAGCTTTGTCTTGCGGTTTGGCCGTTTCGCGGTATGGCAGCGCGAAGTGGCTCCCATTCTGAACTGATCTTTACCCAGTGTTAGCTGTAGTTTGTGGCCAATGAAGTGTCATGCCGAATTAGTGTTTAATCGCTTAACAAATGCAATGAAAGCCGCTCTGGCTGCCCGCTGCATACTGCCTATCCAGAACATGCTTTAGTGGCGCCCTCTCGCGCCGTCGACACGGAGTGCGGCAGCCGTGAGCGCTCGATGAGCTCACTACCCCTCCTCTAGTTCACGGCCACTCAAGCAACCAAGGACGTCATGAGGGAGGTTATTTTAGATGCGGAGCATCTCTTGCTCGGGTCTATGTCCCGCGGCGTCGTAGTCCGCACTCACACTACGCATGCGCAATTCTCCTCCTTCCCTCTCTCCAACAGCTGCGCGTTACTCGTTACTCTCTCCGCTCTCTATCTCTACAAGCTGCGTGCACTTCCGCACTTCGCGTGTGTTCGCTTCTACTCACACCGCGCGCGCATGCGCAACTCTCCTCCTCTAGTCTCCTTTCCTTCAAGTGTGAATATAAGCAGCGGTAGCGCGCTGCGCGCGTTCAGTTCACCGCTGTTGGCTCCACTTCATTCCGTTCTTCCGATGAAGTGTGATGGATCAACAGTCCCGTCAGTTAGTGGGTTGGCGCAAGCAAGTGTCAGCACCACCCCACAAACTAACAGCAACGCTACGTCCACTGAAGAAAAGGCTGCGCAGCGAAGGGCATTATTAAGGTGGCGATGCAAGCGAGTTGGTTCATGACTTCGGAAATTGGAAACAGCGTGCAAAAAGACGAAGACGACGAGAGAACGGTGCGCTGATGAATGCGCAGCGCCATGGGGTGAGCGGTTGTGGAAACTGAAGAGCGCAGCGGCCAATGGGAGCCCCGTCGACGCGTGCCAGCCAATGAAACCGAACGATCGGGAAAACTAGGTGCCCTTTTCGCGCTTCAAACTGATGCCGTCAGCTCGCTTCATGGGACCAGTTAATGCTTTCGCATTAAAAATAGCGTCATCGTCCTGAACGCTACGTGCGATTTGCACGTTGCGTGCGCTATTTTAGCGCATGCTATTTTTCAGTAACTGCGTGCGTAATCAAAGAGTCGTTGCGCTCCTCCAAGAAGGATTCGTGATGAAGAAGTTGGCTAAAGCCAAGAACAGCATAGCTAAAAAATGGCGGCTCTTTCCCGACCGCGGCTGCAGCCGCTTTGCCGGCGTCGTGAGCGCGACATAGGCACCATCCTCGTGACTGCGCTTTAATGAAGGACGTCATTGCACTATATGGGAGATGCACGTCTCAGACGGTTCGCAAGACTCGGCAAGGTGAGCAACGATCACCGGCAAGTTGCTGCTTGGGACGCGAGAACGTTTCTCGGCGAAGGCGGCAAAAGTCAGTACACGAAACCTCTCTTTCCGAGGCAACGCAAGCGTACACGATCGGTCAACCGTTTCTGCCGCATTCTTATACATTTAAACAAATCTAATACGTTACTCTGAACCAAAAAGCTTGGATTTTTTTAATTAAGATGTTTTAGTGTATCTTGGTGGCGTTGCGAGCCCGAGACACTTGGGCTTTTGCGTCGCGGCGGAGACACTCTATTCTAAAACACTCTTGCGTAGCGCGTGCTAACGAAAGCACTAAATTTAGCTCTTTCCGAGGAAACGCAAGCGAACTCGATCGGTCGACCGCTCTCGTTGCATTCTAATATTTAAACATATTTAATACGTTACTTTAAACCAAAAAGCTTTGTTTTAGAGCACAGCTCTTAGGCGCCAGTTTCCGGCAAGAGCTGCATTGCCGTCGCCGTCGGCGTAACCGTGAGGTCACGTGACCCCGGTGACGTCACGTAACCTCCGTGAGGCCACGTGACCCCAAGTGATCACCGTTAGGTCACGTGACGTCACGAGGGTCACGTGACCTCACGGTTATGGCGACGGCGACGCCGCTCCGAGGGAGGAGTAGCAGGCAGGAAAGAAGATGTGAAGAGGAAGGAAGAGGGGCATACCCTGCCCTCAGTACCCTTTCCTCTTCCTCCTATACAGCTGCGCTCTAATTCGACGCTACAGGGAGTTGTAAACGGCTTTCATTTTTTTTCTTAAGTTACATTTCTCGTGTATGAAATAAATATTGTTGGTGTATCTTGGTGGCGTTGCGAGCGCGAGACGCGTGGGCTTTTGCGCCGCGGCGGAGATACACTATTGTAAAACACTCTTGCGTAGCGTGTGCTACCGGGAGAGCTGAATTTAGCGCTAGCGTGCGCTGAAATTGCGTACGTAATTTTAAAACTCCCTATTAAACAGTCGTTCCGGAGTAAAAACTATATTTTTAGGGAAGTGTAGGATTGGGAAAGAAAGGAAAGGGGTAAGCAGGAGAGGAATGAGGAGAGGGAATTGGGGTGTCGCGTGACTTGTATTTTACCGCTAAATTTTGAGGAGAAACTAAACTAATCAGTGATATCGATTTCCTTCCTCCCCCTCCTAAATGCAGCGGGGAAACTAGATTGGTTCTTAGGTTACGCGATGTCAATTTGTTATCTTTACTTAGCGGAGGAACTCAACTGGTGTTTGTTTAGGTAACATGACTATATTTTTCCCGCTAAATTTAGCGGGGTAATTAAATTCACGTATAAGGCAAGTGTCGTAAACTCCTCTACTCGATGGCTTGTCTTGTGACGTCAATTTTCCGCTAAATTTAGCGGGGTAACTGTATTGATGGATACGTCACGGGACGTCAATATCTCCACTTGGAGTATATGTCAGGTTAGGTAACGTGACGTCAATTTTCCCGCTAAATTTAGTTTAAAATGTACGGACGAAAAAAGCTTAGCCTTCAAGAACGAGGACAGGAAATACCTCGAAAGGGGCGTTATATATATATTTATATTTTTTTTTTCGCCCGACAACATTTAGACGTGTTTCAACGAACGAAGGAATCACGACCGATGCATCGTACCCTTCGGTCCGAGGAAGAGGTGCGAGTGCGGAGATCCTTGGCGAAAGGAATTACTCACTCTCACACCACCTTTTTACTACTTTCCCTGATTTACACATTGCCTAAGACAGTTTTGGCACAAGCTTCGAACTTGATGTTAACGCACCGCGAAACGACGTAATGAGTGCCACTAACAGCACTTACCAGAAAAAAAAGGAAGTGCTGATTTTTATGCGTGGCCGGTTCTGGTATTAACAACTTTGGAGATTTTTTCAAAGGTTAAAGTAATTTAAAATAAATGCTTCCTGGAATCGAACAAGATAATTATGCACAAACTGGACTAAAGCCAAGCGACGAGGGCAAAATTTTTTTTCTGGATGATGTTTACGCGCATCTCTATTTTGTGCCAACAAGATCGAAGAACGAAAAACGCGAAGATATCGTCAAGCTTACCATAAACTGTTTAACGTGCAGCGACTGTACTAGAAACTTTGATGCAACAGCCGGCCTAACGATGCTATTTTTTCAATTTGTTTCACATGCTCACACACAGACACACGCCCACAAAACAATACCACCTGAGCCCCCCCATGCTTTATTCCCCCCCCCCCCCCAAACCAATACTTCAAATTGAAATAGTAAATTATTGACGCAATAGTGTTTTTCTGTTGATTTTAATACTGATTGTAGATTTTATTTTTAACTCTCCAGAAAGAAATACAGAGGATATGGCTCGCCTCGCTTCCGTCTTTCTGGTCTTTGTGCTGGCCTATCAGTATGGTAAATACTCTATTTTTCTTTCCTTGTTGTGTGTTCGTGGTAACATGTCAGCGCAGACGAAATTTATCAATTAAAAGGCTAAAAGGCGCAAACAAATCAGGACAAAAAAACACACGTATGACACGGACAGGCTCCAACTTCCAATTGATATAATGGCACCCGAATCATCGTCAAACTGTCGACTCTAATCGCCTAAACACATGCAACTGACAAAAGTTCCTGTTCCGTGTCAGTTGGAAGTTGGCGCCTGTCCGTGTTGTCTTTTCTCGTCCTGTTTTGTTTGCGCCTTTTAACCTTTTATTCGATATAAACCAATTAGCCCCAACCAAAGTTTTATTGAAATTGATCGCAATTTTCACTTCGCACATTGCTTAAATACAAATACGCGACTCTTCGTGTTGAGGGAGAATACATTTCTTGGCCCTGTTTAAAAAACACACATTTTTTCTATTTTACGATACATTGCGTGAAAAACAGACAAATGAAAAAGTCCGAAGACGCTTAAGCACTTCTTATGACTTGTGAATGCGAAAGCATGAATGTCGTTTCTCCGCTCCTTTAGTTCGTCTGCGGCGTACTGGCGCGGAAGGCCACGTTTCGTTACTGCCAGGTTGCGGCTGACGGCCGAGCGCGCGCTTCGCCGCGCCGCTCTGAGGTTGGCCGTGCAGCCTCTCCGAAGTTCGCCCGAGCCGGCTGTGCAGCCAGCTGCTCCCACTTACTGGTGACCGGGCAGCTGCATGCGCCGCTGCGCCGCCATGGAGAGGGCTTCTCTGGTGGCGTTCCTTGGAACTACGCCGCGCGAAAGCCAATGAGAGCTTTGTTCCTTGATGACGCACGCGAGCCAATTGGAGCCTGTCCATTAGAGCGCGGCTTCACTTCGTTCCAATGAGGGAGGGGAGTTTAGGCGCTGTTTGGCGTAGCTTCAAAGCTGATGACGACGGTTCGCTTCATGGCTCAGTTAATGCTTTCGCATTAATACATGATGTTATTGTCTCCTTGTGTGCATTTTCACACTCAGCCGCTAGGGACGCGACGGTTGAATCTAGTCCCCATAGTCTGAACAGAAGCGGCAACACCGTGAATGCGCCTGAGGAGAGAGAGCGACGTTTGACTGAGTTTAAATAAGGAAGCCTTCATAGAGGGAAAGCAGTGCTACTACATTTCGACGTAGTATAAAGGCCTGCCAATACAGGACAGATCAAATGGCGTAAAGCAACACTTCACAGCCATATCAAGTGAAAGTTACTGCCCGGGTGTCTGTTTTTAGTGTGGACATCAACCACGTAAAGAGTACTGCTTTAATTCTCGCCTCCTCTGCTATTCTGTGACGTCGATGCTCGTGAGACTTGACGTCACACGTGACCTGTCAATGGTGTTCCTGTCCATCTGTTCTGCCGCAGCTTGCGACGTTCATCGCTACGGGAGAAAGGTTGAAGAGCTCCGGACCTTCGGTTTCGGTTCGCACAAAGAGACTTCGCCTCCTCGCCATTGTTTCCTTCCCTTTCCCGTTTCCGCAGGCTTAGACGAGTACAGTGGAGGCCTTAAGGATAGAACAGAGCATGTGAGTGGCTGTCCGAAGCCACGTGGTGAGCACGCTCCAGGCCATTTGAAGTGTCCTTTTTGGCCAAGCCTTTTATTTTTTCATCAAACTTTCATCAAACGTTTCATTTTAGAGCGCAGCTCTTAGGGGCCCGTTTCCGGCTTGAGCGGCGTCGCCGTCGGCGTCGGCGTAACCGCGAGGTCACGTGACCCCCCCCCCCCCCCCCCGAGGTCATGTGACCGCCCAGGTCACATAATCCCCGAGGTCACGTGACCCCCTGAGGCCACGTGGCCCCCTGACGTCCCGTGACCTCTTGACGTCACTTGACCCCCAGGTCACGTGACCCTCCCCGAGGTCACATGACCGCCTGAGGTCACGTGACCCCTGAGGTCACGTGAGCCCCTTAGGTCACGTGACCCCTTGAGGTCACGTGGCCCCCTGAGGTGTTGTGACCCCCTCTCTCCCCTCCGAGGTCACGTGACCCGATGAGGTCACGTGACCCACCTGAGGCCACATGTCCTCAGGGGGTCACGTGACCTCGGAGTGATAGAGGGGGTCCCATGACCTCAGGGGCCACGTGACCGCCTGAGGTCACGTGACCCCTAAGGTCACGTGACAACCTGAGGTCACGTGACCCATTGAGGTCACGTGGCCCCCTGAGGTCATGTGACCCCCTCTCCCCCCTCCGAGGTCACGTGACCCACCTGAGGCCACGTGACCCATCTGAGGTTGCGTGACCCCCCTCCCCCGACGTCACATGACCCCCCTGATATCACACGACCCCCCTTGAGGTCATGTGACCTCAGGGAGTCGCCTATCCCTCAGTACGCTTCCATCCTCCTCCTCAAGAGGTGCGCTCTAACCGGCGTTTCGGGTTTTGAAAGGTCTTGCGATTCGCGTTTAGACAAATCCGAAGTCGTCTTTCCTTTTCCGTTATGAATCCCAACGTGGAGGCAGCGGAATGCGATTACTCCGATTCTTATTCGCCAAGAGAATCTAGTGAAGCCTCGCCGCCTACGCCAAGGCGCCTCTACAAGAAGCATAAGAGCGGCGATGTCCTCAACCGAGTCGCACGGCAGCTGATAATGAACGCGTACGTTCAGGTGCGACACGAACCGCCCGCCAAGCCCAGCCAGCCCGGCCTCACTGTGGAGGAGTCCTGCATGAAAGTCAGCAAACTGCTTGTCGTTGGTGTACGCACTGTCCTCTAGATTAGGAAGGAGGCGAAAGAAACCGAGGGACAAGTTGTGACACCTTCTCGGAAGCGCTGAGCAAGTGAAGGCATGAGGCGGCGCAAAGTCAGGTACGGCGACTTCGCGTTGTGCGCGCTGAGATCGTGCGTCCACCGTTTCTTTCGACGGAACGAGGTCCCCACGCTCAAGAAGATAACGGCCGAATTTAGCGCGAGCATTGAATTTCGCTCGTTGAAAGCTTGGACTGTGCGTCGCCTTCTCCACGACATCGGATTCGAGCATGACAAGAGGGAACGAAACTCGCGGTTGATTGAACGAGAGGACATAGTCGCCTGGCAGCAGAAGTACCTGCATGAGATTGCACGTCACCGACAAGATGGTCGGAAGATCTACTTGGACGAGATGTGGGTGACGGCAGGGCACACTGTCTCAAGGATGTAAGTAGACACGACCGTGGCCTCGTCTCACGACGCCTTCATGCGTGGTCTCTCGACTGGTCTCAAGCAGCCATCGGGGAAGGGCCAGTGTCTTATTGTCACCCACATCGGCAGGGATGAAGGCTTCGTCGACGGCTGCCTGGACGTGTTCCGTGAACAAAAGTCCGGTGATTTCCACGAGGAAATGATTGGCGCCCGCTTCGAGAAGTGGTTCGACGGTGTCCTCGACAAACTGCCGACTGGAAGCGTTATCGTCATGGACAACACTTCTTACCATTCACGGCGGCTGGAAGCAGTGCCGACGACGAGTTCCCGGAAGGACGACATCCGGCAGTGGCTGACGTCTAAAAAAATTTCATGGGACCCCAAGATGCCGAAGAAGCAGCTGCTCCACCTTGCGGCCTTGGTGAAGCCACAACACCTAAAGAATCGTGTGGACACTGCTGCCGAGACGGCTGGCTGCACTGTGGTCAGGCTCCCACCGCATCGCTGCGAGTTCAACCCCATTGAATTGATATGGGCGCAGATCAAGAACGGCGTTGCTGCCCAAAACACGACGTTCAAGATTGTCGACGTGGGGAGACTCCTCAACGAAGTTGACAAGGTTACCACTGACAACTGGAAATAATGCTGTCGGGCACGTTATTGACATTGAAGCAACGTTCCGACGAGGCGGCGCCACAAGTGCCCACATCCATCCCATCGTCATCCAGCTGGAAGGAGAGGACACCCCATTCGCGAGTGACCTGTCTGGTGTCGAGCCCCCTGACGAAGCTTAACGCCACCATTATGGAGGAAGCGTGGAACATCTCGAAACAAAAAACGGTCCTTTTAAGGACCACTCATATGCTTTAAAATCGGATTGTTGTTCTTGACCACCACTAACCTCCCGTGTCTCATGTCATGCTTCTCTGCTCGTTGCCGTATAGCATTTCGATATGCAACCACCTGATAAACTTTTTATTTTTGTTTCGATAATGTCTCAGCTAGTCTATACATTGCACTGTTCCATGAATCACCAGTATAGATTTCATCTTTAAGAAAACAAAAGTTTGCAGCCCATCTACGGCAAAGACATCAGATGCCATATTGACCCTTCCCGCTGTCTAGACATCTTTGCTAAGCAAGAAATAGAATTTCGATTGCAAATAAGCTCTTTTTTGTCTAGGAAAACGACACAACAGATCACTGCCAGTGCTCTGCTTTAAAGCATAAATGGGACATCTGTGGCCATTTACATGACTGAGGCCTCTGGGAATAACAAAGCCGTGTGTCAGCACAGCGTAGAGCGAAATCGCAGTACCAGTGCTGTGTTTCGAAGTCTAACGGGAACGCCTATGGTCATTAACATGACCGAGGCCCCTCTGAAAGCGACAATAATGTGTGTCAGCACTGTGGGCAGCTAACTCTTACTGCCAATGATCTGTTTCGAAGCATAAACTGGACGTCGGTCGCCATCCACACGACCGAGGCCACTCTGAGAATAACAATAACGTGCGTCGGCACTGTGGGCAGCCAACTCTATCTGCCAATGATCTGTTTCGAAGCATAAACTGAACGTTAGTGGCCATTCACATGACCGAGGCCACTCTGAGAATAACAGTAATGTGCGTCAGCACTGTGGGCAGCCAACTCTGACTGCCAATTACCTGTTTCGAAGCATAAACTGGACATCGGTGGTCATTTACATGACCGAGGCCACCCTGAGAATGACAGTAATTTGCGTCAGCACTGTGGGCAGCCAACTCTAACTGCCGATGATCTGTTTCGAAGCATAAACTGGATGTCGGTGGCCATTCCCACGACCGAGGCCACTCTGAGAATAACAATAACGTGCGTCAGCACTGTGGACAGCCAACCTGCCAATGATCTGTTTCGAAGCATAAACTGGACGTCGGTGGCCATTCACATGACCGAGGCCACTCTAAGAATAACAATAACGTGCGTCAGCACTGTGGGCAGCCAACTCTTACTGCCAATGATCTGTTTCGAAGCATAAACTGGACGTCGGTGGCCATTCACGTGACCGAGGCCACTTTGAGAATAACAATAACGTGCGTCAGCACTGTGGGCAGCCAACTCTTACTGCCAATGATCTGTTTCGAAGCATAAACTGGACGTCGGTCGCCATTTACACGATCGAGGCCACTCTCAAAATAAGAATAATGTGCGTCAGCACAGTCGGCAGTCAACTCTAACTGCCAACGGTCTGTTTCGAAGCATAAACTGGATTTCGGTCGCCATTCACACGACCGAGGCCACTCTGAGGATAACAATAACGTGCGACAGCACTGCGGGCTGCTAGCTATAACTGCCAATGATCTGTTTCGAAGCATAAACTGGACGTCGGTGGCCATTCACATGACTGAGGCCCCCCATGGGAACAGGGCCCCCCTGGGAACGATACCTTGTGTTAGCACAGTGGAGAGAAAAATCCCAGTGCTAGTGCTCCGTTTCGAAGCATAATGGACACGTCGAGAGTTCCCTTGAAGTCGACGGCCATTATGACTCTTGGGTTGCACTTCGGCGAGTTGGCTAACACCTCGTGGTGGACGAGGAGCAGGCTGCCCTGTGCGCCGAAGTGCGGTCCGAAGGGGTGTGGCATATATTTCCTGAATTTAAAAGGCGCCATTGTACTCGCTTGAAATATATCGTAAAAACAGCACCGATTGCTTGACGTGAGGAAAGGTCGGCTACAACGTCACTGATGACGTCATCAATGACGTCATCAGTGACGTCACTGATGACGGCACCGGCATCCGCATCGTCATCATCACTGATGACGTCATCAGTGACGTCACTGATGACGTCACCGACATCCGCATCATCATCGTCATCATCACTGATGACGTCATCAATGACGTCACTGATGTCGTCACCGGCATCCACATCATCATCACTGATGACGTCATCAGTGACGTCACTGATGACGTCATCGGCATCCGCATCGTCATCGTCATCATCACTGGTGATGTCATCAGTGACGTCACTAATGACGTCATCGGTATCCGCATCGTCATCGTCACTGATGACATCATCGGCATTGTCATCGTCACCAAGGTCACGTGACCCTCAAGGTCACCTACGCCCCCCCCCGGTCTATTCACTCCCCCCCCCCCCCAGTACCCTTCCCTCCTCCTCCTCAAGAGCTGCGCTCTAATTCGGCGTTACAGGGAGTTGTAAACGGCTTTCACTTTTTTACACGAGTCTGTCTTTGCCAAGGTAGATCAGAAAGATGAAGGCAGATTCTGGAGAGCTCGTTCGCGGCTATGGCCTGGTATAACGCAGAGATAAACACACATCAGAAATGTAATTAGGCTGTTTGAGCTGTTGCTTGATTCAAACATTGTTGATTTTATTGTTATAAAGACAAATCATTCTGCCACTTGCATTGGGACCAAGATCAGGACACCTGAGTATTCGGTATGTTTTCAATTCTTGATTTAAACAAAAAATTTCGCATATAAGAAAGCCACAATTCATGGAGCGGGAAGCTGCCCTTGCAATCAATTTTTATTTACATACTTTGCATATTTTACAAATTATTAAACCAATCCTGTGATCCCATATTGTGGACACCTTTTCCTTCTAAAGTAAATTGGAAAAATTGGTGCGTGTTTACCGGTAATACCTCAGGCCGCGACGCTACGCGAGTGGAGGTATACGCGTCACGTACCCGGGTTTCGAAGCATAAACATACGACTGACAGGGCCTCTGAGAGCAAGCAGAATGTTCGGAAGCATTTGAAAGAACCAAATCTGCTTCTCTCAAATTCTCTGGTATTTTTTTCCAAAAGAAGACATCAGCTTCTTAACGTTCAAAACAATATCAATTAAATGTTTGTAACATACGCATCACTGGCTTTATCATTTGTATGCCACATGTATGTAACAGCTCATTATTGCGAACGAGGGTCCACCCGCGGGTACTATCGCAGTCATAGATTACAGTGCAGCTGATTGCGACGCGGAAACTTCACAAGGACGCCACATTTCACAGATGAATACATACTGCTTCGACGGCGTCATTTCAGTAGACAGACTATTTATTAACGCCAGCAAAGATACGGTCGAAATCGGGTGAAGACACTTACTGTGTTCGCGGTTCACTTATGCCTCTCCCGCACAGCCCATTACACTTCTAAAAAAGAGTTTGGTGACCGTTCCATTTAACGTCACTCCACGGAAACCACTGCGAAGAAAAGCCATGCCGTCACAATGTTGAGGCGCAACCTGAGGCAGAGAAGCAGGCGGCGTTCGACGTTTGTACGATGCTACGCCTTACTCCCGCATCGAAATTTTCGATGGCAATGCCATCGCTGGATTCTCAGGCTGTCGTGCAGAACCTACTGCGAATAAAAGTGGACGCGGTTACAACTTAGCGACGTATGCTCGGGTAAGGGAAAAACCGCATTAAAAAAACAGAATAATTTCTGCAAGATACTGGAGTTGAAGAAAATCTGCCCGGCAGCCATGTTTAAAATATTCATTTGCCAGGACAAGATTGGTTTGGGCAGGTCGTGACGTCGCGGAAACAACGGGACGCGATTGGTGGCGGAGGAATACAAGATTTCCTTTGAGGGGCATTTGCCGCTACCTTCTTGACTTGTAACCGACAATAGAGACGAGTGAACAGGGTCCCATACAACTGCAGCATATTCCAATTTTGGCCGAATTAGAGTTTTGTAGATAGTTTCAATGAGGACGAAGCGAGAAAGAGATTTCTTTTCAAGTACCGTAACATGCGGTTAGCACTGTTAACTACGTATTCGACATGTATCTTCCAAGAAAGGTTAGACGTTATGTGAACTCAAGATATTTATAAACAGGCATGCAGAGAGAGGTTCGCAATTAAGGTGGTAGATATGACACACATATTGAGAACGTGATATTCTCATTGAATTGCATTTGTCAGTGTTTAGTTTCATTAGCTACTGGTTACACCATAGCGTTTTCAGATTAAGGGCAGGTTGTAAAAGGAAAGTGTCAGATATGTCAGTAATTGTTCGATAGATTACGCAGTCGTCAGCAAACAGGCAGATGGAAGGGGAGATGTTTAGTACCAAGTCATTATAGTAAATAAGAAATAGCAGCGGGCCAATTACGGAGCCCTGTGGAACACCCAAGTTAACTGGGACATAGCTAGAATTGGTATTATTAGCAGTAACGAATTGCAGACGGCTAGATAAAAATGCATGAATCCAATTTAGTGTGAACGAATCGATGTTAAGTGATTGTAATTTATGAAGAAGTTTATGGGCAACTTTGTCAAGGGCATTGGAGAAATCTAAAAAAAAACACGATCAACTTTGTAATGATCATCGAGATCGTGATGACGATCGTACGTGAATGATGTTAGTTGCGTCTCACATGAGAAATGTTTTCTGAAGCCATGTTGCGAGTTCCCTTGGTAATTTTTTTGTAATGTACCTTTGGTTTAAAAATAAATTTTTGCAACGATCACAAAACTTGAAGTAAAAAAATAGAAGAAAACGCTATTGCATAACGACGGCGCTCTTGCTGTCAACGGACATTCTCTGCATGTTGTCTTCTTTCTTTAGCTGGTCGGCTACATCTTACGACACCGCTCCCGACGCATCAGTCAATACGAGCGCCAAACGCACCCCGACAATCGACTCGGTCGTCTGCGTCGCCATCCGCCATTGACCCTGGCAAGCTTTTTAGCCTTGTTTTTTTTTTTACCGAAAAGGGAGTTACGCTCCGTAAATTTTCAAGGTAAAACCCACCTTTGAAATAGTCCTTTTAAGAAAGGTTTAGATTGCTACGTTCAGACGCCGATTATAGAGCGAGACTCGGCATTTCAGACACCCTATATTTGCTACTGTCGTCAGATAGCCGTGCAGATTGAGAATGTGCTTGGTGTATCAATCGAATCAGCCGATACTGTTCTCACTCACTGCTTCTGATTGGCTACCGCGATTTTGAAACGTAATCCTCATTAAATGCACATGACAGCCCTACCACTGTTGTTTCAGTTGACGTGGTAAACGGTGCTGTGGAAGTGAAAGACATTCCAGGCTTCGTGGAGAATAAAGGACTATTCCTTGAAAGATTGAAGCAGCTTTGTTACCAGCATCATAACACGAGGCTTGTTGTGAGTATAAAAATTAGCAATTTAATACATTTAACAATTGATTTGATATTTTGTGTTTTTTGTAAGCTGTAGATCATCTTTCTTCTTAGGCTGCACTTGGCTTACTGAACTGCCAAGTTACCTGCGCGAACGGTGCATTCTGGGGCACTTTTGGAGGGCCTCCTACGGTGAAGCTAACAAACAACGAACCATGCGACGGTAGGGGTGGGGTAAGTACAATAGCAAACATTCTTTATTTTATTTTGTGCTCTACCATTAAACTCAGAATTTTAATCGCGGCTCTGAAACTTTATCGTTCCATGAGATTATAGAAATTTGGCCAACCCGAAGCGAAGTTTGCGTTAAAATCGATATGGCAGCCACACAACGGATGATTCTAATTCAATCGAAAATAAATTTGACGTCTTGATATCTTAGTTGAGACATGCACCATCATTTTTTTTATCAAGCACTGCACGAAGCACCCGCCTCGTGCAATGGCGCATTTTTCGCTGCTTGCAAATGCCTAAATGCCTACAAGAAACGTATATGCTTGATTTACCTTGATCCAACGGATGAAGTCGTTATCCACAGAACGTGTTGGATTTTCTGGCTTCCCCACTCTCCCGCGGCTCTTTTGAATCCTTTCCGTGACAACAAATTACATGAGACTGTCATGTTATATTGTCAGGCGGGTACTCACACTGTTCCTAACGATTGGCGTGCTGCCCTGCATGCAAGAACCTGCAGTGAATTTTCAATCTAAATTGACTCATGCAATCTGTCCTTTAATACAAAAAAAAACTTCTATTGGTACAGCAAATTAGCGCGTAGCAAAGTCTCCGGGCGGCAAGCCAGAAGCCGAGGAAGCAGGAACTGAGCTCCAATGTTCTTTCTCCCCAGCGCGTGCGCCACGAGGAGCCTTTCTTGAGGTAGCACGTCTTCCCAGGCAGCACAAAACGTCGTTGAAACGTCGAGAAAAAGTCCCGGACGTCCGTGACGTCCCGCATGACTTCGATCACGTTTTTTCGATGTTGAGGTGACGTCCTTATATAACGTTCCATTAGAGTCCGATCAGTGACGTTGTGACGACGTTGTATTTCAACTTAAACGTCGTCAACGTTCCCACGACGTCGATGCACGACGTTCTCACAACATCCAACGCTCACGTTTCTTTGACGTTGAACTGAAGTTCCTAAATGACATTCCTTTATCGTCCTGTCCGTGACGTCCTGGCGACGTCACGTTTCAACTTTAACGTCGTCATCGTCGCCACGACGTCAAGACAAGACGTTTTAGCAACGTCAAACACTCACGTTTTTTCGAAGTTAAAATAAAGTCCAGGGTGACGTTACATTATTGCCCCGTCAGTGACGTCTCAGCGACGTCGCGTTCACACCTAAATGTCGTAAACGTCATACAAGACGTGCTGGCAACGTCGACAACTCACGTTTTGTTCGATGTTTTTAAATTTTCCAGCTCCATCTCCAGCCGCAGAATCACTGTGGTCAAAAAGACAGTGCTCAAGAGCCGAAAAAAAAAAAAAAAAAAAAAAAAAAAAACTTGATTTTTGAGAGGTTGAGGAATTTCTTTATTTATACATTAATTTGCGTATTTCAAAATGCTATTAATTGCACATCGATGACGCTAGGGAGGGCATTGACAAAACTCAATGTACACGGAAGAAAAAAAATAATATGAATGCATGTTCGGAATATCATTCCTTTTAGATGTGCTTGTTATAATTTTGGTTTGTTTAAAATATTGTTACGGGTTTAATTTGCGACTGGAACGGAGCGTCTAGAACGGATCCAATTGTGCAATTCTTGTATTTTGTATCACTACTGCGTGGTGCACGTTAAAGACCCCAGGCTAGCGGTTGTACTGCACTGGCTAAATTGCTCATCTACAGCGAGTGACTCATCGCAACTTTCAATGGCTGACCAACTACACGCTGTATAAATATAATCATTACCCAATTCGCTTTTTGCACGCGCGTCGTCGTCTCCCATGGGTCCTGGGAGCTGGCACGCGCCTCAGGGGCGCCGCTACACTATCCCCTCTCCAGGTGATTTCAGGCCTGCATCCTTTCCTAGGAGCATCCATACTGCTCCGCGACCACCCGAGATTGTTTAAAGATTCGTCGATTTCTCTTTGTATTTCTAACCCATGCTCACCTGCGCACAACCAAAAACTCCGCGTCAACATCACAGTTCATCCACAACACTAACTTCCAGCGCCTTAGCGCTTTCGGTAGATCGGGGCGCAAAATCTTGTCACGTGACTGTCAGTACAGATCTCGTTTTCGTTGCCACTGGTGACGTACCGAAACGAATATCACATGCCAGCACACACTATATCAGAGCACAACTTCACTGCACACTTGCGCATTTTTGGAAGAAATGAAATGCCCGGCAATGACGAAATCCGGTAGATATTGTCAAGTTTCAACGGTTTGTGGAAATAGACCCCTTTCAAAATATCTGGCAACAGCGAAAATCCGCTGAACGAGTCCAACAACATTGGGCGGCCGGCGCCATTGGGAAGGACCCTGTTGCGGCCGGCATGGTTGTTTTGACTGTGGCGTTCTTGTTTCGTCGATCCCTTCGCCTCTGTATGGCTGCAGGCAGTGTTTTCCCGATCATGGGTTGGGTAAACGACCTTTCCCAGCTCCCAGCCGTTAAAGATGATGAGGTATATTGCTTCTTTAAGAGCCGATCGGACTCGGAACGACAATTCGACAGAAGTTACAACTTTTTCGTTGAGGGGTTCGTGGTCGCCGCATCTATAAAGGCCAACTACGCAAGAAAAAGGTAATTACTAAGATCTTTGTAGTTACGACATCAAACATGTCGTCAAAAAATGATCGGAACCGGTTATAATTTACGGGCTGTAGTTAGAAGTCGCCAGTACTCTCCGATGTGCGACAAAACAGGCGCAGGGGTCCCGCTTCGCTGTCGCTCGGACAGTCGCGCGATGAAGCACACCGCATAAAAGCGACGAGCAAGCGACCAAGGCGATGAACGTCGTTTTCTAGAAATCCCAAACCAAGCGACGCGACAAGCGACAGTGAAACATTTTCGTTGCTCGTAGCCGACTTTCGTCGCTTGTGCCGTCGCTCGACTCGTCGCTCGTCAAATCGCGTTTTTTTACTTGGAATTAAGACTTAAAATTTCAATGCGCAAGTTAACCAGTAAAGGACGTATTCGACACAAGTTCCTACTTGATACGTCGAGTCCCTTTTTCTTGAGGGGGATTTTAGAGTTGGGAAATGTAGAGCAGCAAATTTTGCAGTGAAGCAGAAGTTGCAAGCGCGTGCATGTTGCTTTGCATAAAGCACGCGCTGCACAGATGTCTGCGCTACAGGCAGGTTAAAGCGTCAGGTCGTATGGCTTCATGCGTACCTAAAATATAATTTATACGCGCAAGTCTGAAGCACCGCGAGCTCGTGCATACCTGAAGCTAGGCGCTCGCGAAGTTGTCACGTCCACAAGCGATACCACGAGCAACATTAATTTGTATTTGACGCCTTGATTTCTTCAAGCTAGCTGAAACTTGAAAACTCTACCTCCAAACGCAACAAAGTGAGATTAAAAACACCTGACTCAAACACCCAAGGAAGCGTAGCGTGAGAACGGTTCGTGTTCCGTTTTTGCACTTCAGCAGGGAAACGTTTGCGTGGCTACGCCGCCGTCAACCTATAACGAGTACATTTCCGAATACGTACCTTAATGCCAGACTTGCCCAGACACCCACTCTGCTTACAGAGGGGTACGCAGCAGTACGTTGGCATCGTGGGCAGGAATTGACTAGCGTCTAAGGCCAACGCAGCGTATGCAGCGGCGCGCACTATCCTGCAGCATGGCGGCTGCCACTAGTTGCTGTTGCGTACGACAGGTGGCGCTTTTTTCTCTGATGGGTCTATTGGCATTCATGATGCCAACCCCTGAATGGCCCAGATGACGGTTCAAAAAGCGTTCAAGTCCAGTCCGCACCTACGTGCCGAAAAAAAAAAAAACACAAAAAAGGAAGAAAAAAATAAGAAAAAAAAAAACAGCCGGTATGACGGGAGGGAGAGGGAGAAAGTTAGGCAGAGGAGATGCCAGTGGCCAACTCCATAGAGCCCCATGCGATGCGTCGGGAAACTCGGCAAGAAGAGGGCGAGAGAAAAGTGGGGGAAGATAGCGACGACGAACAATTGACAAGCGTAAGTTCCGGGTGCACGTATTTTCTCAGTCGTTCCCAAAATATTCCACGGAATGTTCTGTTCTTCGAATTCGCCCAGAGAGAACAGCTCTGGGACCCGGTCCAGCTTTTTCCGAAAGCCCGTCACTAGCACTGGCCGTCACGTCTACGGGTCTACGAGGCAGGTTGCTATGTCGCCGTGATTTTCTTTCGAGTCTGCATACAGTGTAAGTGCTGCGGTTGGATGAGTCGCTCAAGTCGCCCCTATGAAGAAGTCGGTGGTCGCCAAAAACGCCGTCGTATTCAGTCACGGCTCGAGGACCTTTTTCAAGGCCATAACGCTTCACACGTTGAATCGAACTACTGCTCGGATCAAGGTGCCTGTGAGGATGTGAATGACGCCCCCAAGAAAACAAGTGGCAGTGCACATAACGGCGCGTCAAGTCCAGTCTCCGATCAAGACCCTTCAGACGCCCCCGACGATCCCAATCAAGGACGCCCAGCGGACGGGATCCCCCTTCTGAAACCATTCCCGTGCACGCAGCGAGAGTACCAGCTATGTGCGATGGGACGGCTAAAGCACGCGCGTCAGCGCATTATACAGAAGCAGAACGAGGTAAGCGGTGGAACATTCCGCACAGCGTAACATCGTCTCTTGTTAATTTCTTTGCGTGAATTTGTTTGTTCTTTTATATCTTTGAGGCTGGCACATCCAGGGACGTCTTTCTCGTGTCTGAAAATGCTCAAATAAACAGTTCGTACCAAACCTGTGTTTTAGTTACTTCCTTCGTGCTTGCATGATAGCAACTTGCCTTCGCAAAAATACTGAAAAATTACTTTCTTTTTTTTTTGGGGGGGAAAGGGGGGGGGGAGGGGACACAACGTTTTTTCACGACGGCTAGGGAACGTAATTTGGAAAGGCTTCTCGACGTTCTGTGAACGTCGTCGGCAGTCCGGATGTCGTAAACACACGTATCATAAATGTCGAGGGAGGACGCAACGACCCACTGAGACGTGCATGTGACGTGCAACAAACGTCATTCGGAACGTCCCCTCGACCTTCTGTGCACCTTTTCTCGCGGACATTTAAAGGTTTCATCGACGTCGAAGGAAGGTAACGTCCGGACCTTCGACGTTTTACGACGTCACGTTACAGACGTCTTCGACGTTCTTTCAACGTTTTCTGCACGTTTGTGTGCTGCTTGGGTTATGAGTCACGTCTATATTATTGTAACGACATGACCGATTCGCACTCAGAAGTCTCTCCCTCGGTGCAATGGTAGAGCGTATGGTTCGAAATCTTGGTGTCTTCGGTTCGATTCTCATCAGGATATATTCGGGATTCTGTTCTCTTCTCTCAATATTTCTTTTAAAATTTCTTTTAATATCAAAAAATCTTAATTCGAAAGATAAAATATTTTTTTTTGTTTTAATTCAAAGAGAAAAGTAATTTCTCGAGAAATTAGTGCCACAGCTTTTGTGACAGTTTTTATGGCGTTTATTCACACCTTCTTCGGAGATGTAAGCCCCTAAACATATTCTGTGTAACCATTTTTATACCATGTGCTTAAAGTAGTAATAACTTGCTTGCTGGGTCTGCCAAGCCTTTATAGCTGTATTTGATCTCGCAGACGCTACACAAACATGAATCGCTTATATGCACATCTGTCCTAGGTTAGGATAGTATACATGCTTTGTTTAAACTTCAACTACATGTAGTTTCGTCAAAACACGATAAAGAGCCAAATGGTCGACAGCACTAGCGCAATCGGAACGCCGGAGTGAGGCCCGTAAAAATGCACCGTAAAAAAACCCTTTCGCCGTCACATGCCTTTCCACCCTCTACCAAAAAGCTCACGGAGTCATAGCATATGTCAATTTCCAAGTAGTGTCGAAAGTTACTATTTAAGTAGAACCAAGGCAAGCGGCAGAAAGATTGAAAAGTGGGCACATTGGTAATTCAGTCCTACGTTGCAGTTAAAAACCTTTTCTACAAATTCTGAGCTAAAAGCACGTTTGTTTGTTTTTGGTTCTTGTCTATTTTTGTGTAAAAATGGTCAAGATATTAGAGGCTAAAACAAAATCGGCCATCCGCCTTAATTTTTTTTTTTTTTTTACTATTTTCGTTTACGTTGCGCCCATTGAAAAGCTCGGCGGAAGACCCTGCGCGCACCTCACCTCGCCACCCCACCGTGTCCTTCGCATCATTAAGTCCGTCTGCTATGGTCAGCGTCAGCATGGCAACGAAGTGTCAGCTGAGTGAATTCACACATTAACGTACAGTCTGAAGCCAGGCACAGCTGTCACCATATTCCGAATACCGACCGCTGAAGTTAACCTGGCAACGCTTGTTGAATTCGGACGCGTCGGTGCGGCGGTCGACGCTGGGAGCGGGAAGGGGTCGACTGGATAACCCCTGACGGTTTCGACGAGGCTTGGCGGAAGCTCGAACCTGAGATTAGGTACTTTTAGAAGACCGTATTCTATGCTCCGTATAAAGCTGCGACTTAAGCCAAGGCTACAAGTGCGAGATAGCCCGCGCGCCTGGCTTTGAGACATGAATTTATAGGGACGGATCTCGTGAAGCGCTTGTTCTTCGAAAAAACGCTTCAAAGCAGCGACCTCGAGCTCTCGTGGTTGTAGCATTGGCTGCACTCTCAGCTTGTTCTTCGAAAAAACGCTTCAAAGCAGCGACCTCGAGCTCTCGTGGTTGTAGCATTGGCTGCACTCTCAGCTTAAGGGTAGACTGAGTATAGCGGGAGCTCATGCCGTTACTTTGAAGCATGCATTGAGCACGCGCCCGGTGGGTCCGCTTTCCACAGCGTTCGATCTACTAAAACTCTATTTTACGGATTTTACTCTGTTCACCCTAAAGGGGTATCCACACGAAGGAGAAATCCGCCACTTTCCTCCGCGGATCGCGCATCACGTGATACATACGTCATCCCTTTTTGACGCCTCGCGGCGCGTTCTCCTCCGTGGCGGAGGCGCGGAGGCTTTGTGCTGACAGCACGAAAGCTCCGCAAGTGCACGCGGCGGAGCCGGGGACGGTGTTTCCCGGCATGTTGACGTCACGGGGTATCCACACGAAGGAGAACTCTGCGGACGGATCTCGTGACGTCAACAACCCGGGAAACTCCGTCCCCGGCTCCGCCGCGTGCACCTGCGGAGCTTTCGTGCTGACAGCACGAAGCCTCCGCGCCTCCGCCACGGAGGAGAACGGCGCCGCGAGGCGTCAAAAAGGAATGACGTACGTCTCACGTGATGCGCGCTCCGCGGAGGAAAGTGACGGATTTCTCCTTCGTGTGGATACCCCATAAAGGGGTATCCACACGAAGGAGAACTCCGCGGACGGATGTCCTGGCGTCAACAACCCGGGAAACTCCGTCCCCGGCTCCGCCGCGTGCACCGGCAGAGCTTTTGTGCTGACAGCACGAAGCCTCCGCGCCTCCGCCACGGAGGAGAACGGCGCCGCGAGGCGTCAAAAAGGAATGACGTACGTCTCACGTGATGCGCGCTCCGCGGAGGAAAGTGACGGATTTCTCCTTCGTGTGGATACCCCATAACAGGGTATTCACACGAAGGAGAACTCCGCGGACGGATGTCGTGACGTCAACAACCCGGGAAACTCCGTCCCCGGCTCCGCCGCGTGCACCGGCAGAGCTTTTGTGCTGACAGCACGAAGCCTCCGCGCCTCCGCCACGGAGGAGAACGGCGCCGCGAGGCGTCAAAAAGGAATGACGTACGTCTCACGTGATGCGCGCTCCGCGGAGGAAAGTGACGGATTTCTCCTTCGTGTGGATACCCCATAACAGGGTATTCACACGAAGGAGAACTCCGCGGACGGATGTCGTGACGTCAACAACCCGGGAAACTCCGTCCCCGGCTCCGCCGCGTGCACCGGCAGAGCTTTTGTGCTGACAGCACGAAGCCTCCGCGCCTCCGCCACGGAGGAGAACGGCGCCGCGAGGCGTCAAAAAGGAATGACGTACGTCTCACGTGATGCGCGCTCCGCGGAGGAAAGTGACGGATTTCTCCTTCGTGTGGATACCCCATAACAGGGTATTCACACGAAGGAGAACTCCGCGGACGGATGTCGTGACGTCAACAACCCGGGAAACTCCGTCCCCGGCTCCGCCGCGTGCACCGGCAGAGCTTTCGTGCTGACAGCACGAAGCCTCCGCGCCTCCGCCACGGAGGAGAACGGCGCCGCAAGGCGTCAAAAAGGAATGACGTACGTCTCACGTGATGCGCGCTCCGCGGAGGAAAGTGACGGATTTCTCCTTCGTGTGGATACCCCATAAAGGGGTATCCACACGAAGGAGAACTGCGCTGACGGATGTCGTGACGTCAACAACCCGGGAAACTCCGTCCCCGGCTCCGCCGCGTGCACCGGCAGAGCTTTTGTACTGACAGCACGAAGCCTCCGCGCCTCCGCCACGGAGGAGAACGGCGCCGCGAGGCCCAGCGAGGCGTCAGAAAGGGATGACGTATGTCTCACGTGATGCACGCTCCGCGGAGGAAAGGGGCGGATTTCTCCTTCGTGTGGATACGCCATAAGCTGAGACTAGAAGCTCTGCCTTCAGCGTGAGCTTTCTGCGCTTGCTAACGCAAGTGTGAACGTGCAGGCCCGCGCAGCCAAAGCACTGCGGAAGCCAGCGAGCTCGCGCGGAAGGCGGAGCTTCTAGTCTCAGCTTAAGGGGTATCCACACGAAGGAGAACTCCGCGGACGGATGTCATGACGTCAACAACCCGGGAAACACCGTCCCCGGCTTCGCCGCGGGCACCTGCGGAGCTTTCGTGCTGACAGCACGAGGCCTCCGCGCCTCCCCCACGGAGGAGAACGGCCCCACGAGGCGTCAAAAAGGAATGACGTATGTCCCACGTGATGCACGCTCCGCGGAGGGAAGGGGCGGATTTCTCCTTCGTGTGGATACCCCATAAAGGGGTATCCACACGAAGGAGAACTCCGCGGACGGATGTCGTGACGTCAACAACCCGGGAAACTCCGTCCCCGGCTCCGCCGCGTGCACCTGCGGAGCTTTCGTGCTGACAGCACGAAGCCTCCGCGCCTCCGCCACGGAGGAGAACGGCGCCGCGAGGCGTGAAAAAGGAATGTGGATACCCCATAAAGGGGTATCCACACGAAGGAGAACTCCGCGGACGGATTTCGTGACGTCAACAACCCGGGAAACTCCGTCCCCGGCTCCGCCGCGTGCACCGGCAGAGCTTTTGTGCTGACAGCACGAAGCCTCCGCGCCTCCGCCACGGAGGAGAACGGCGGCGCGAGGCCCAGCGAGGCGTCAGAAAGGGATGACGTATGTCTCACGTGATGCACGCTCCGCGGAGGAAAGGGGTGGATTTCTCCTTCGTGTGGATACCCCATAAAGGGGTATCCACACGAAGGAGAACTCCGCGGACGGATGTCGTGACGTCAACAACCCGGGAAACTCCGTCCCCGGCTCCGCCGCGTGCACCTGCGGAGCTTTCGTGCTGACAGCACGAAGCCTCCGCGCCTCCGCCACGGAGGAGAACGGCGCCGCGAGGCGTGAAAAAGGAATGTGGATACCCCATAAAGGGGTATCCACACGAAGGAGAACTGCGCGGACGGATGTCGTGACGTCAACAACCCGGGAAACTCCGTCCCCGGCTCCGCCGCGTGCACCGGCAGAGCTTTTGTGCTGACAGCACGAAGCCTCCGCGCCTCCGCCACGGAGGAGAACGGCGGCGCGAGGCCCAGCGAGGCGTCAGAAAGGGATGACGTATGTCTCACGTGATGCACGCTCCGCGGAGGAAAGGGGCGGATTTCTCCTTCGTGTGGATACGCCATAAGCTGAGACTAGAAGCTCTGCCTTCAGCGTGAGCTTTCTGCGCTTGCTAACGCAAGTGTGAACGTGCAGGCCCGCGCAGCCAAAGCACTGCGGAAGCCAGCGAGCTCGCGCGGAAGGCGGAGCTTCTAGTCTCAGCTTAAGGGGTATCCACACGAAGGAGAACTCCGCGGACGGATGTCATGACGTCAACAACCCGGGAAACACCGTCCCCGGCTTCGCCGCGGGCACCTGCGGAGCTTTCGTGCTGACAGCACGATTCCTCCGCGCCTCCCCCACGGAGGAGAACGGCCCCACGAGGCGTCAAAAAGGAATGACGTATGTCCCACGTGATGCGCGATCCGCGGAGGAAAGGGGCGGATTTCTCCTTCGTGTGGATACCCCATTATAGCCGATTCACACGACGGACCGAATCGCGATTTTCGTCCGCGGACCGTGTACCACGTGACCGGCACGTCACCGATTCCTGCGATCCGCGCCTCCTCCGCGGAGGCGCGCGGACTGATAAAGTCGAGCGCCTTTTTCACTCGCGGACGTTTGGCGGCAGATTGACTTGGAAAGCGTTTAGTCTGGCAACGGTACATTGTTTTCTTGGTTTTTTGCTTCTGGGCGTTCAAAACAAAATGGCGCATCGTTGTGTTTTGTGCGTTGTTGGTTCATTTTGACGCGCGATTCTTGGTTCGTGAAAGAAACTCCAGAAACTTGTCTGGCTGATGCGACGCAGGTTATGGTACTCTTCCGGGTCCGTGTTAAGAAGCTCCCGTCAAAATTTGTCTAGCACGCCGCGGTAATTCTTGCACGTCCGATCAGGATTTCACCGAGCAAGACATCTCTTGTAAGTTGTGAATGTGGTGTGCTTGAGTGTTGTGCACGAGCGCGGAGTGCGTGAAGGCATCTCCGAACGCCCCTCCGCGAGCCCAGAACTTCGTCGCGTCTACGCCGAGGCTTTCTCGAGCAGGAGCATGCCTGTCACTGTCATGCTTTGGCTTAGTAAAGTTAGTGGCGCTTGGTGCGAAGCCTGCCCCGGTGTTTTGTCTCGATCTGTGCGTAACAGCAGCGTACGATTCTCAATCGCGGCAGCAAACGTTGATTTTTCTCTTGGACAACGGTGCCACGGTGCGATGTTGGAGTTTCGCGGCACTGTGGGGTGGCGAGCTGGATCGGTCCGTCCTCGCTGGCGTCTGCTCGTCGTCTCCCTCGTGTGGATGCGCTTGGGAGACGGATGAACCGCGGATATGTCATCACGTGATCAATCCGTCCGCGGATCAGTCCGTCGTGTGAATCGGCTATTAAGGGTGAACGGAGTACAACAGATCGTGGCGCTAGAGCTCCGCTTTGCTAACGGGAGCTCGTGCCGTCACTTCGAAGCTTGAGTTGAGAACGCGGCTGCTGGGCCCGCTCTCGACAGCGTTCGATCTACTCAAACTCTCCAATATAGAGCTTTAGTTGATCGAACACTGCGGAAAGCGAGCCCAGTGGGCGCGTGCTCAATCCTTGCTCCGAAGTAACGGCACGAGCTCCTTCTAGGAAAGATTAAAGTCACTGGATCCTGGGAAAGTAACGCCAAGCTCCGCGTGTGGTCGCCATCTTTGTCCATGAAATGAGCAATTTCTCCTTGACCCCTCCGTTCTTGGTGAGCCTATCTAGATTCGCTGGTGACGGGTAGCTTTATTGAGTAGTTTTTTGTATACCGAGAGTTTGCTAACCACACACCGGCGAAACAGGCGTACACGTTCGCACCACTACCAGATGCTGTGTCGGTGCTTGAAGGCACTGGAAAATAAGTTTACTGTCTTGAAATGCGCAAGAAGAACAATATAATTGTAAGAGATCCATGGAGATGGGCCTGATTAATAAGTTGATTGCATACGAAGTGCCAAAGACTCTTATATTGGCGAGGAACGCTTCCAGTACGATGATGCTCCATGGTGATCTTGGCGCGACTGGTTTAGAACGACCCCCTGGAAACTCCGAAGATTTAAATGGACCAAGATTGCGATTTCCATGGCAACGTAGGATATGTGTACACAGTGTTCTTAACCTCTGCGCGTCTCTTACAAAATCATGTCCACAGTGTTGCAAATAAATTTTCTAATTAGGCCGATTAGCCAATCGCCTTGCGAGGTTTGGGTCGTCTGTATGTTAGTATCCGTTTGTGTCCGGCTAGCAGGTAGGGAAGGCAATGGCGCTACTTTCCCAGGATCCAGTGACTTTAGGAAAGATGAGCTGTACATACGGTCTCCTAAAGGCTCTGTTATACTACAACGTCGAGTGTAGCAAAAGCGGCGTAGCGCTTTGCACACAGATACTGACTGGTCGCAGATATTGGCGACGTGCGTGATCGAAAGCGTCGCTGTGGTCGGCCTTTCACGATTGACCGAATGCTGACTATGACTTCAGGAAAGGATTTATCTTCGACGGAAACAAGAGGAATGGAAGAACTTTAATGTTGACGGTGTTGGCAGTGTTGCTTTGAGAGCGCAATGATCTCAGGCTTCCACCATGCTATTTACAAACACCGTCGAACTTGTTCGCAAGGTAATGACGTCACATGGGGGAACCATAGGAGGGCGCCACCAAAACATCTCGCCGCTAATAGAGTTCCAGCTCGCCGGCCAATGACCCACATTCTGCGTTACGCTGCGTTCGCTGCGGCTCAGCGTCGGAGAATAACAGAGCCTTAAAAGTCCCTAAACTTCACTTTTTCTCTAGCGGAGCGGAGCCCAACGGAACCAGGTGTCAACGCGCGTAAGCCGGTCTGCTTGGAGGCCTAGTTTGAGACCCCAGGTTATGCAGGCCTTGAGCATAGTTTTAAAGGGAAACGGGTGGAACTTGATAGTATCGTGATACCAGCTAGGAATGCACCCGAATATGTATTTTAATGCAGAAATACAAAATAGAGGTGAAAAAATTGCATCCCGATGCAGAAATACAAATGCAAAATGTAGTTATAAAATACTATCGCGATAGATATGTATCAGGAAACATGCAGTCCTACCCTAATTTAACGAGATGCTAGCCCGCAAAATTGAGATAACGACAGCATATGGTACGGATACAACGACGTCATGTAAATCTTATAAACTTCACTCCCATTTAAATGAATTCATCATTAAAAAGTTGTAGGCGCATCGTGCGAAAGAAATTATCCAATAAGCGGCTGCTTGAATTAGCAGCCTAGAGTTTCTTTTATATACAATCAATGCTGAGAACGGTAATAAACTATAACACACGATAATTGTCGAGAAGGAAATAGGACTTCCAGGAAGAACCACGCTAGGCTCTAGGAAGACGTGACCGGTGGAAATAGTAGCAGTAAATTAAAGTTAAGGAATTCAGCGGATATTTTGGTAGGAAAAGGTTTTGGATCATGCAACTGGCATAACTCCAAGGATACTCGGTGTCTTAATATGCCAAAAAGCCTCACTATTATATTAAAGGTGTGGCTTATTGTGCAAAAAAAAATATAATTCAGCAAAAATAGACATATAATAAAATAGATCACAAACCCTATGAAAGGATTTAAATTATGTATAAGAAAAAAAAGCTAACCATTGCCTTTTATTATCCTTCTTAGTATTAAAGCCTGTCTCGGTAAATAGGAATGTCAATAGTTCAGTTGAGTGCAAGTTAACATCAACGCAATCCATAATTTATGTTTTTCTCTCCCTATTTGTCAGATATGCGTCAGGGGACAATGCGTCTACGCGGAATGAAACGGTCAAGTATCCAGGCCGGTGCCGAAGACTTACACGAAAAACGAGGGTATTAGTAATATGATTAAAAAAAAAGATAAATGTAATCATTAAAGATGTGCCTGCAAATTCTTACAAAACGTGGCAGCTGGTTTTTGCGATACGCTCTCTGGCCTAAAGAAGCTGTCCGTATGCGGGGCGCGCGTATATATGCGGAAGGCGCAGGCGTCGCGTGTATGCGGACGTCGTCCGAGAGGTCGTTCTAGACGTCGTCCTCGAGGTTGCCCAAGAGGTTGTCCTAGACGTCGTCCTTGAGGTCGTCTTAGAGGTCGTCCTCGAGGTCTTCCTTGAGATCACCCCAGGAGTCGTCCTAGAGGTCCTTCTAGACGTCGTCATTGAGTCGTCCTAGGCGTCATCATTCAGATCGTCGGAGAGGGTGCCTTAGAGGTCGTACTAGACGTCGTCCTTGACGTCCTCCTAGACTGCGTCCGTCAGGTCGTCCTAGTGGTCGTCGTTCAGATCACCCTACCGGTCGTCCTAGGCGTCGTCTTCGACATCGTCATCTAGGACGTCGTCCTCGCCGTCGTTCTAGAGGACGACGCGCATACACGGAGCGGCTTTACGCACATATTCCCGTCTGCACCCAAGCTCTACTTCGTTTCACCTTAGGTCCGCGCGCGCGGACGATGTTATGAGCCGAAGGTCCAATCAAACAGCGCAAAAAGCGCAACGTCATGGCGTGCTCTCTGCGCTTGATAGAACTAGCCGGCGGAGGAGCACGCACAGAGAGATGACGAATACCGACTGCTCCTATCAACTGCAGAGAGCAGTCAATGACGGTGTGCCTCTCTCACTGGTTGATTGGCCCTTTGGCTTATAACACCGGCCGCGCTCGGACCGAAGCTGAAACGAAGTATAAGAAGCAATTATCGGCTCTACTTGAGCTAGGTGGTGAACCAGCTTGAACATTAAACGATTACACAAAAACGAAGCAATCACTCAATTTCCAAATTGGGCACTGCAGTCACGCTGACGTCACTGATTTCGACCTAAACCAGTCGTAAAATAAAGTATTTAGCCAGAATTCGCGTCGTTGTATACACAGGGAGCTGCGTCGTGAGTCTCATGACGAATGCTATTGCAATTCATACACAACCAACAATAGTGGTTTCTGCAGCCAATTTTTGCATACGTTGCGAACGATGGCGTGCCGCGATGTTTGGAGGGCGTTCTTGTAACGGAAATAAAAAAAACCTGCAGGATAGTAGGTGTATATAACTTCTGGTACTACATGATGAACCAACTGACCCACACCACCACCTTGCTGTCATTTAAGTTTCTTTTTCTTCACTTTGTCTATTTGCATTTGGCAGTACACATGTCCCCATATCAGGCAAGCCTATGCAAAAAAGGTGGTTTAAAATTTGTACAATCTGGTAGTTTTACCTGGTTCATGGCACGCCTTAGGCAACCCACACTATTTCTCTAGCTGAAATGCGCAAATTGACAACGAAGTATTTCCCCTCTACATTTGCAGATGTGTGTATTTAGTCAACTATTCCTATTGTGTCGTCGCCACATTTATTTTGCCGCGTGCATGGACGAACGCTTCTTAGTAGTTCTAGAAGATTCGTGTTTACTCTTATCCCGAGTGTAATACTTACCCCGAGTGTATTAGATAAGGAGGCAAACATGACCTTGCGGAGTCAATCTCCCGAGTGTTCGATACTCGAAGATTTTAGACGAAATGTTCAAGATACCGCGTGTACTAGATAAGGAGCCCAGGTGGCTTTGCAGGCTCACTGTCCGGACGGCGACGGACTCTCGCACCCCCGCGCTAGCCAACTGCCGCCTTCGACGCTCGACGCTGCTTTCTCGGCGCTCGTTCTTTCTTTTGTGTCTGACACAAGTTCGCCGATTTTCTGGGGATCCTCGAGTTTCGATTTTTTTCTCACAAAATAAAATGTTGTGAAGTAGAGTAGATCCGTTACGAAAATAAGTACAAAAATAACTTCGCAATTAATTGCGAAAATATGGAATTAATCCCTTGCAATACAAAACGAAAATTTTCCGCAATATGCATATGTCTGCGAGGCATAAGAAATCCCAGCCAGAAAAAAGTGACAGTAATTACGTTACCGTAATGGAATTACAGTAATTAAACTACTTCTTGTGGTAATAAGTAATGTAATTAACTACTTTTCTAGGATGGTAAATAGATAATGTAAGGATTTATTTTCGGGCAGTAATTTTGAGAAAATTACTCATTACTTTTGAAATTACTGTTTTCCGAATCTAGAAAGCTCGTACGTTGAAATATCATGAGACACCAGATCAAAAACATTAAGGCCATTTTAGCGCAAAGCCTGGTACAAAAAAAAAGTTTACAGACACACAAAGCGTACTTGAAGGACGATGGAATGGAGAAAAGGTTTCGCATCAAGACATCTCTGCAAGGCCACGACGGCTCAAGAACTCCAGACAAGACAGATTCACGGCGCCACGTCATCATGACGGTTCTACACTCCGATCACCCCTAAGCCAAGACTGCGGTGGGAGCTACATATCCGTCATACCAATGAACCGCCTCCCTGTCATCACCTGATCCGGTTTTCTGATCGTGGGTATCGGTGGGGGCGTTATCACGTGGCGAAGGAGAAACGCACGACTTGTACAACGAGAACCTTGCTTTTACCGCAGGCAGTTTCAGTTTAGGGGTGAACGGAGTATATAGGTACTTTCTTCACCCCTCAGCTGAGACTGCCTGCGGGGGAGCTACGAGCTCACCGGAACCAATAAAGCACCTTCTTTTCATCACCTAACCCGTTCTCTGCACGTGAGTATATGAACGAGAGCGTAGTTACATGACGAAAGATACACTTGTGGCTGGTCTAACGAGCAGGTAGATTCCACCGTATTGTCAGCATGGGGATGGACGGCTCATAGGATACAATGAGAAGGGCACGTCACAAGTGAGATCAACATATTTTAAAACACAAGAGGACTAAAGACGCAGATCTACAACCTTCTTGCTCTTTCGTCAAGCAAAGTCAAACCGTAACATTCAATCATCGGGGAACAACCAACGGCCGGAATAAATAGTTAATCACAAATTCCCTGTCAAGGATCCACGAACATTCGTGTTTAGCCTTGGTCCTGGTAACGAAAGGTGCCTTTGTAGTCGGAAAAACGGGAAGCGAAAAAAGGAGGTGTGGCTCGGGATGTGCATATCTTCCTTTTCTAACAGAGTTTATTCGGGAATGAACAACTGAGCAGATATCTCCAACCGTTTGTTGAGAAAGTACACATATTAGGAAGCTCGTGCTAATCTTTCCTAAACTGGCAACACATCTGCCCAGCAAAAATTCAGCCCCCCTTTTGTGTCAATGCGCAATAACTTGGAATCTTCGGTTGTTTAAGGACTATACCCATCAAGAGGAGTGCCGGGGAATGCGTCAACTAGTGAACATGAGCGAAAATAATTTAACTGCGTCTGGGTCGGAAGGATAACGTTTCACATGACGACTTCTTGTAAGAACGAGCTCCTATAACCCGATTTAAGTTACTGATAAAGACTGTAACGTTTTCAAAATCAGGAAGACTAAATCATATCACCCTTTAACTAAGGACCTTCATCGTTAAATTAATAGCAAAAACGGCGAGTCGACTGTCTTCGAGTCACATCTAAAGAAATCATCATGTTGAATATTTCTTTCGTGTGCTCCAGTGGAACGAATGTTCAAAATGGTTCATTTTGAGTAGGGATGTCGCGAACCACCCTAGGTTTGAATTCGAAAGCTTTCAATATTTTCGAATGAGGTTCGAATTTGGTGAGGTTCGAAATCGAATGAGGTTCGAATGAGGATGAGGTTCGAATTTGAAAGGTTGCGATATTTTTTCAACCGTACCAAGGTTCGAATTAGAAAAGTTCGCAATTTTCCTACACCGTGGAGCTTCGAATTAAAAAAGTTCGAAGCTTTCACGGTTTCTGAAAGTTCGGGTTCGAATATATCGATTATTCTTTTTACTTGCGGTTCGAGCAAGTTGAAGATTTCGAACTTTCCTAATTTGAAGGTAGATGGATTCGAAAATTTTGAATTTCTTGAAATCTGAAGTTAAAAAAAAAATCGAATATTTCAAATTTCTTTAAACTGGAAGTTCGAAAAATCGAAGGTTTTGAATTTTTGGGGGTCTGAAGTTCGATAAATTCGAAAGTTTTGATTTTTCTTTAGACATAAAATTCGAAAAGTCGAAGGTTTCGATTCTGTTTTAGGGCTAAAGTCGAAAAGAACTTCGAAGGTTTTTGAATTTCTTTCAAGTCCATGTTCGCAAAGTTCATAGTCCGCGGTTTTCACGTTCCTGTACAGTTCCAGTTCAAAATAACGTTTTCACGTCTCACGGGCTTTCACGAAAGCAGGTTGAAAAAGGTCGGGCGTGATATTTACATTGCACGAAGTTGATCAGGCAATTAAATGAGACGACGAGTGTCCCGGATCTGCAGGAATATTTGCCAATGCAGACACTGCAGAGTGACTTGTGACCATAGATCAGTAATAGCCCAATTGCTATATTACCCAAGCATCAAAAAGAATGTAGGGATTGGTGTTCCGCGCGCCGCACGTGCTGGCGTCAACTGTAGCACGGCCGTGGCAGTAGTAACTTTTCTAAAGCAAATACCTAAAACAAATGGCATCTTGCAAGTGCGTTCGTCAACGGTTTATTTCGGTTATTTACTTCAACTTTTATACGGGGAAGGCGTGCGCGTGTGGCGCGTGGAACACTAAGCCAGCCGGGGGGGGGGGGGGGGGGGGGGTTACGTGCATCACGCAGTAGTGATCACACGAACACACTGTTTTACGATACTCATCCAGTACGAAACGGCCGGGGGCGGGCAGGTGGTTGAGGCTCAGAAGAACCTTGAAGCGATCTGGCAAGCTGCCTGCCCACCCCTTGCCTATGCTGTTGGTAATCCAATCGAACGCCACCCGAGGGACGGTGGTAATCGCTCTGGAGGTTTATTTAGCAGGAAGAAGGAAACGCCGAGCAAAAAGCCCAAAAGCCGACACAAACGACGGGGTTTTAGTTTTGCTTCAAACGTGTGCTGCATATGCTCTGTACATGTCGAGTCATCAAGCTGTCAGGGACCATATTATGGGCTCAAGATCGAGCATTAGGAGCGAAGATGAGATGAGTGACGACACTTCGTTTTCGTAAGTAAGGTTCAATACTGATCTATGTGAACCCTGTTTGATAACCAGAAGCGAAACAACAGTTTGACTCGCACCAAAATGTGTACAGGCTAAAAGCAACACGTGTCAGCAACGTAAAACGAGAAAATAAAAACAAAAACTTAAAAATGGCTTGTTTTTAATGACGTACTGAACTTGAACAATATTTGAAATCTTCCCCCATGAGCTGATTTATTTCTCAACGTGAAAAACAATACACTATTTTGTATTCTGTAGATTGCAATGAAATGTACTGTCTGTGGTGTTGATTTAAATGCAATACCTAAAACAAATCTAAACAAAAACATTACCATGTTTAGGGCACCATTGCCCGTAGATCAATGTTTGGACATTCCTTCGAAACTAAGCGTGTGTAGCAATAATCAAATCTTAACACGACACTTACCTAGGCTATACATACTTCATTATTAAAACGTATGACATCTCTACCATGAATAGCTTCGGCTGTAGCGCGCTTCAAATAAGGCCCAAACGACAATCGTCAAAAACCCGTTGTTTTTCCTCGCTCCTTCGTGAATTTCTTTTTTTAAAACTAAGCATGTCAGAACGTTCAAATAAACGGCTTTGTCTTTCGCAATGAATTCGGCACTGTATACAGAAATTCGAAAGAAAATAAAAAAAAATACGAAATTATTTCACTGCTTGAATCCAAATGAAACCTCCAGCCGGTTTTTCGAAATTCCTCGACCTTTTAACTTTTGAGAAATCGAAACTTCAAAAATTTTCGAATTTTCTAGACAAATAAGTTTGAAAGTAAACAAATTATCGCTTTTCTTAGCACAATCATTTCGAAAGTTCCAAAAGCGTCAAACTTTTTAGTCCATGAAGTTTGAAAGTTAAAAAAGCATGGAAATATTTAGTCTATGAAGTATGAAAGTACGACAGGCATCGAATTTTGCAGCGTAATAAGTCGAAAGTCCGAAAAAAAATCTAATTTTTTTAGCGCAGTAAGTTCGAAGGTTCGAAATACACGGAATTTCTGAACGTGCGAAGTTCAAAATTTCCAAAAGTGTCAAACATCTTAGTTTAGCATGTCCGAAATTTCGACTTCCGTTGAATCATTCAATAGAGAAAGTTCGAAAATTTGGAAGCTTTCGAACCTTTCAAACCGTTGGATTCAATCATCCGACCTTCGGTTCGAAGAAGTTCGCGGCATTCCTTATTTTGAGGCGTATGATGCTGTTGCGGCGTAAACGAGAAGACCTGACTTCTGATATATATGCTGTAAATAAAATGAGCACGGGGGGTTCGACATCGCTGCTGACGTTCCGACGAAAACGCACATGTCCATTCAGGTGCGGCTCCTGTCCGCTACCATCCCACCGAAGCTTGCAGTGGATTACCCGACCGAAGCCCGTGGTCCCTGTGACGACACAAATCTGTTCAAGGAGGATGACACCGCATCACCGCCGCACTCGCTCATCCTTGAAAGCCCAGCCAGTTTCACCAACCTCGCCTGGCAACCAGGAATATCGACTGGGGATTGCCTACTAAAGCCGTTTCAACGGCCCGGTCAGTTGGGGCTCGACATCGCTGCTGACGACATGACGAAAACGCACTTGTTCATTTAGGGTCGTTACCTCAAAGATGTCAAATGTTTCCCCAGTATAACGATTTGTGCCTGTTTTTAGTGTCGAGCCCCTACGACTATCTGTGCATCTCATGGAAGTATTTTTGTTACTACTGTTTTCACTGCTCATACGTATCTCTGGTCTCTCGACAACATTTTTTTTTCTTTTTTTTCGGGGGGGGGGGGGGGGGGGGGAGGGAGACATGAAAGATACGTACCGTGGCAAGAAAGCATTCTTGCCACAGTTCAAAGAATTGTGGCTTCACAGACTGAGATTTCGCCAAAAGTATCGTCCTTAAAAAACGGACAGAAGGCAACTGCTCAACTGTCCAGCAACTGTCCACCAGGTTATCTGCAGTAGAAACAAGGCTAGATGTGACTAAAGCCACATCTGGGATTCCACCCATCCTTAATATGTCCGTTGAGCTAGCCAATATTCAGAAACATTGCGAAGATAACGAAAACAGGCTTCGGAGATGGAATCTGTTCTTTTTATGGCTGCCTGAATAACCAAGTTCAAGCACGGAGCCGATCGGAAAGACAAATTTTCGACTTTTACGCTAACAATCAAGGCCGTACAGCTGGATCGCTTTAATCTAAAAAGATCGCACGGTTTAGGGAAAATTCAATACAATAAAAATAGACCAATTCTCGTTACGTTTACCCGCGTTAAAGGTAAAGAGAGCATCATCCTGGCTGCCGGGGGGGGGGGGGGGGGGGGGGGGGGATTCAAGCTGAAAGATACCCCTTTCGCTGCTCACAATGATTTTTTTCAGAATGAGTATGCTTTGCTCGCGATAAGCTTTATGAGTACGGAATTAGTCTAAACGTGCCGTTTGAAGTTCGTTTTAAAAAACTACACACCAATAACAAACGTTTCGTCTTTAACATGGAGTCTTACTCTGGAGTAGAGCTCGCATAACTCGGTACATGTAAAAAAGACACAGCACTGTCATCTTCCCCTCATACCGTAACGCACGATAAAAATAATACATTTTCTGTCTTTATCACAGATATTCGCAGCATTCATACCAAAACGAGACAAGCTGCATCGCGTTCTTGAGGACAATTTGTCTGACATAGTCATTCTCACCGAAACCTGATTAAAACCTGATATTGAAGATAAACAACTTTTCCCTGTACCATCCTGTACATTTATGCCATAACATTTTCCGCTACGACCGGCCCAGCCAGAGATACGTTGGTGCACTAATTACAATAAAAAGGCATATTTTTTCTTTTTAACATTACTATAACAAACCATTACTCACAATTTATGTGTATACCCTACTGAAAGAAACAATTTGAAAGTCAAACGGGTGGAAAACTGGTCGACACGTTCGAATCAAACGGGTTGCTAACTTTTCGATCCGTTCGGGTCAAACGTGATTATGGGATACGAGTACCCACTTGAAACGGTACCAGTTTGAAACCGCACCCGTTTGAACGGTACCCATTTGATACGGGTGCCTGTTCGACCTGGCACGTGACCACAGATTTGAACGCGCCCTTCGGAAAGCCAGGCAAATTATTCGCTAGCCTATATGGGTCTCGTTTGGAAGGTTCGTCATATTAAAGTTATTTAAGACGTCCCGAAACTGATACACCTATTTATAACATGAAGGAAACCCGTAGAAAAAATGTGCTCGTGCAGGTGCTTCCCAATGAGCAGGAAAACAGACAGAAAAGATTGTTTTCATTTTTCTTAGAACTTTATTACAACCTATTCCGTTGACAAGCACAGACGCAAGTGATCTGTGAAATGTGAAGAGGAACTCTAAGCTTTTATACAACTGGGAAGATTGCAAAGCAAAACAAGAACCGAGGAAATTCTACGGGGTGTCCCAAATAGCGGCCAGGCTCTTTAAATCGGCCGCCGAATTCGGTTTTTTAACCTATCGCGCTACGATTTTGGGCAACGTGGCCTACAGGTGGTGTATTTGTTTTTGTAAATTTTGCAAACAGCGTACTTACCCGAGGAAAAAGCAAAACAAGAAAAAGGGTTAACTCCCATGTAAATGCCGCGAAGTCACCGGTCTTAAAACAATAGGGAGCCTTATTGCTTGAAGACCGGTGTTGTCGCTGCATTTCCATAGTAGTTAAGCCTTTTTATTTTTTTGCTTTTCCCTCAGGTAAGTACGCTGTTTGCAAAATTTACAAAAACAAATGCACTACCTGTAAGCCCCGCTGCCCAAAATCGTAGCGCGATAGGTTATAAAACCGAATTCGGCGGTCGATTTATACTCCATTCACACGGCCAGCCTAAAGGTACAGATCGCGACATTATTAGCGCGAACAGGACATCGACGCATTTTCGCATTTTACTTAAAAATAGTATTAGCGAGCACAAAATTTTATCGCTTACATTATACAACTAAATGAGCTCTTTCCGTAGCAATAATAACTTGGATGACATCCCTTGCTTTCAAAGAGAAAAACTGGAAAAACCGGATACCACTTGTTCGCGCTAACAGTGTCGCGCTCTGTACCTTTAACCCTTTGCAATCGGCGAATCAGCCTGCGCTCTTGAGTCGTGAGCACTTGTCACGCGAACTGATTGCGAACTGATTCGCCACTGGCCCTAAAGGTCACTAAGCTAAAGGAACCTTTATGATCGTGTGAATAGGGTATTAAATAGCCTGGTCGCTTTTTGGGACACCCGGTAGACTATAATGGTAAACTTTTGGGGAAATTATTCTCCCGGCTGCCACGAGAATAGACGCTGCATAATTTTATATGTAATATGGAAGAGGACGCGTAGAAAAACGGTCAGTCGTTGCCAACAAGTATAGTTGCAGTAAACTTACCATAATAATAGCGGACTTGAAAGATGGAATCCAAGATATATGTCGACACGGTCAAAGCAGGACAACCACACAAACACAAATACGAGAAGGAAGGGCTTCTTGAAGTTTGAACACGATGCGGCGCACAAGCTCTCGTCTGCCGAACCCAACCAAACCGCAAGAATTCCTGACTTCTTTGAAGAATCGCTTGTTGGCGATATACGCGTAGGTCTTTTCGAACACTGATAGCTTTGGTGTACATCGAATACGTTGTCCAGAGACATCCTAATAAGACCGCGGGGTAAGGCGGGAGGTTGGAGCAGGTAGGATGAACGAAGTTCGAACTGCAACGGACAACAAGCAGACAAAGAAAAAGCCCGTGCGTCTACTTTCCCACACCGCACTCGGAGAGCCAATCACCGCAACTTACAGAGGCAGCTCAGCGAATGACGATGCCGAAACATAAGTTTAGACCAAATACACCTAAGCATTCCTTATGAGTTGTGAATGCGAAAGCATGCAAGCCGCTCGTCCGCTCCCCATTTCGTCTGCTGCGTATTTTTCGTCGAGGGTCGGCGCGTATACTTCCCTGGTGACCTTGGACGCTCCGCGCTGATGGACACGCAGCGCCATGGGGTGAGCGGTCGTGGAAACTGACGAGCGCAGCGGCCAATGGGAGCCCCATCGACGCGCGCCAGCCGATGAAACCGAAGGAAACTATTTGCCGTTTTCGCGCTTCAGACTGATGACGTCAGCTCGGAGGCTATGCTTATCAGCGCCCTCCTCCCCCTCGGGTCACGTGACAGAGGTGACCAGGGAGGAAGGAGGGGGTGCGGTCAAGGCGCAAGACACCGGGATACCTCCGCAGCCTCTCTTCAGGCATTCCACCAGCTGCGACGTGTTTGAAGCCTCGAAAAGCAGGCGAATCGCGCACCACTCAGCACGCTCGAGCGCTGGAAATGACGCCGGCCAGATGCTCGGGTTGCGCCCGAGGGAAGAAAGCTTTCAGCGCGAGCTTGTATTTTGACTGCTGCAACGGCGTGCGTGCTCTCGCAATGCTCGATATTCTTGCAGCCACGTGTTCGCGCGCTACCTTCGCTGCGTCTTCGCTGGAGGTGAAACTTAAATTAGAAATATATTCTTTCACGCGGTCGCGTCTTCTGAGAGAGAAATTCGAGCTGAATATGTAAATTGAGGCAACAAAAAATGCCAAAGTTTTAAAGTTGTGTCAAAAATATCGGATAAAAACGTCGCGCGCTTACGTAAAAAAAAGAAAACAAAAAAAACGCGTTTTTACAGTTGCAGTTTAAGCGAACATCAGCGCAATTAAAATATAAATATAATTGCTTGCATTACGCGGACGATTTGAAATCGATAAACCGGCGCTCTCGGTCTTCCGAAAACATAGGCTGCCACGGCTGAAACAGGCGTGCCCATGCCGGCGATCTGTAAGTTCAGTATCAAACGGGCTCCGGAGAGCCGTTTGATTAAACCAAAACAGTTTGGCGGTCACCGGTCACCCGTTTGTGCAACATGGTCCGCGGATTGAGCAAACGTAGTGTGTGTGTGCAACAACTTTACCCAAACGAGTGGCCCATTTGCCCAGAAGAGTGACCCGTTTACCAAAGGAGTGACCTGCTTGCCCGAATGGGTTACCGTTATGGCTTAAACGGGTGACCCCTTTGAGCCATACGGGCTACCACTTTCACAAACTGGTTACCGGTATGGCTAAACTGTTACCGGTATGAACCCGTTTACTTTCATATAAGCGCCAATTTTTTTTTTCAGAGGGTTATGCATTTGCACACTGTGTAGTAAAGGCATTCTTGGTGTATGTCATAGGTCACCCAATGGTGCTTTATGCTTTCATATTGAACTGTGCTATATCGTTCTGAAATATGTTTTCCGAAAGCTGACTTACTTCTTTTTGGCCATTTTAATCCATAGACTGGTCTAATTTATCCCCCGGAGGCTCCGTCGGATCAAAATTGTATTTAAATACGTGCCTCACTTTAAACTTTTCGCACTTAGTTGATAAACCAACTCGTTCAGACAACATTCTCGATTTGATTTTAACTATGTCATCAGACTTGTCAAATCTATTACCTTCAGCGATGGGCCCAGTGATCACAAAGTTCTGCACATCGAACTGTCACTCCCCGTTCTCATGAAGCATATGACCTACTGAAAAAAAAAATCATTTGAAATTCAAACGTGTGACAAACTGGTCGGCCCGCCTGAATCAAACGGGTGGCAAACTTGTCGATCCATCCGGATCAAACGTGATTATGGGATACGGGTACCCGTTTGACACGGTACCCATTTGATACGGTACTAATTCGATACGGTACCCGTTTGATACGGTACCGATTTGATACGGGTCTTCGTTTGATACGGGTGACCGTTCGACCTGGCACGTGACCACACATCTGAACGCGCCATTCGGATAGGCAAATTATTCGCTCGCCCTAAATGGGTATTTTCTGGAAGGTTGGTTGCCTCAAACTTATTTAAGACGTCCCGAAACTCATAAACCTATTTATAACATGCAGGAAACTTCTAGAAAAAATGTGCTCGCGCAGGTGCTTGCAAATGGGCAGGAAAACAGACACAAAATATTGTTTTCAATTTCCCTAGAAGTTTATTACAACCTATTCCGCAAACATGAAGCAAATTGGTGTGTAAAGCCCTGCATATCCGCGGATTATCCGCGGATGTCCGCAGATATCCGCAGTAAACTGGCGGATGCGGATAAAAATTAGACGGATTTTGGCGGATTGCGGATCGCATGCGGATGTCAGGGGCTGGGGATGCGGATATCCGCGGATCCGGATCTAAATGTTTGCCCCGCGGCATTCAGTCTGTCGACTGACGTTTCATCTACAGATCGTTTCGTCGACATGCGACGTTTGATCAAAAGGCTTCCCGCGTTCGTTTCATCAAAAAACCTGAGACGTTTCGTCGCACGCAACCCTACTATTTTCGTAACAAACATTTTCCGTCTCGCCTGGATTACAGGGGGGAGGGGGAGATGATTTGGTTAAACCCATGCTTAACCAAATCATGGCGTACGCGTTAGTGAATCGCGCGCTAGCTTTTAGCAGCTTAGTGAAGAAATACGTTGTCGACAAAACATCGCAGTGGCATGTGCCCACAAAACGTAGTGTCGACGAACCGTGTGTTCATGAAATGTATGTCCGTGAAAAGTTGTCCACGACACGTATTTCAACAAAACGCGTTTCGAGGAAACGATAGGGATCCTCAGAAAGATCTGATTCTTACTGAAGATCGCTTCAGTTAGTGCATTTCATCTCGTCAAAAATGCTATTTATAAAAAAAGAAAAAGTAAAGAATGCAGGGCATCAATCGTCCCGAGAAAGGCAGTTCTTTGGCAGGAAAAAAGCGGAAAACTTTCTCCGGGCAAAGAAAACCTCAAACGATCAAGTCACAAGAAAGTAGAAGAAACCTCCCCCTCTCCGCAGAGAGCGGTGTGGCATGATACCAAAAACAAAAGAACTGCTTCGACAGCGAGCGAGACCCTGTTGCGCCACGGTTTGCAAGTTTCGGAATCAGCGGCGCACGCACATTGGCAGCCCGTAAATTGCGTGTTTCTTTTTTATGCTTAGAGTTCTAGCCAAGAAAGTCTGGTAGTTCATATTCGTCCGGTTACGACGCCAGGGTGCCAGCAATGCCAGCGGCTGCCGCGCGCAACCTCCGTAGCCGCCCCAAGCAAAAAAGAAAAACAATTTTTTTTCAATATATATATTTCGGGCGCCTGCAGGTCCCGATCTTTCACGAACAACACGTTAGTCGATCCGATCAGGCCCTGGACCCTGACTTAGAGGCGCATCTGCCCGCTGGCTGACACGAAACACCCGTGAGACTCAAGGCGGCCGCATACGCTCGTTAACATCACCAGATAGGATTTTGTCTTCCTACCACTACTTCTCCTCCTCTCATTCCAAACTTTTTTTTTATTTTTTATGACCTTTTTTTGTCAGGCGTTTAGACTTCAGGGGAGTAGTAAGGTGCCACAGGTGAAAGTTTCCGATTCTGAGTGCGGCGGGGAAGAACCCGCTCGGCGTGATTTCCGCTGATTTTGCTAGTCTAAATGTAATCGTAACCTCTGGAGGTAAGTAAGAACATCGACAAGGTTCCACATTTTGCGGATGCGGTTCGGATACGAATAAAAAGTATGCGGATCCGGATCGGATACGGATACAATAATGTAGAAAGTTTGCGGATGCAGTTCGGATGCGGATGCGAATCGAATGCGGATAATCAAACTGTTATCCGCGCAGTGCTCTATTGGTGTCAGGCACGTAGCCAGGATTTGGTTTCGGGGGGGCCCGCCCATGACAAAATGCTGTATGAAGGGGAGGGGGAGAGGAGGCCCCAGCAAAATGGAAAAGATTTCGGGAGGGGGGGGGGGGGGGGGGGGGGGCGGGCCCTATGGGCCACCCCCCTGGCTACGGGCCTGATTGGTGTGATATGGCGGGTGACAGTTATTGTTACCCAAAGAAGAGGTATGGTAGAATTTGTGAAACACGACAAGGCGAGAAAATTTAGTTCCTTAGTTTGGTTTAATTTAGTGTGATGTGCCCCCAGTGGTAACCGAGGAAATCGCAGTAGGCGTGAGGTTTATTGCACCCGTTACGCTTTGTATTATCTGCTTTGCGAAGTCATGACGTCATGCACCGTTCTCGCTGTCCATTGGCGTATTTAGACCCATTCGAATTTGCGACTCCTTGGAAACGCGTGCCTTCAAGCCTCTTAAAATCTCCTACGACCAGAGAACCCACTGGCGCCACCTATTGGGTAGCCACCTGAAACACTTGGCACTCCCGTATATTTCGTTCGGCTCGAAAAACTTTTGGCAATGTTATAAACGACCATTTATCATGGGTAATACGTATACCTGATCTTGTACCTGCCGCGAAAGCCTTCGCTGTAGTGAAATGCAGGCCCAGGGTGACACCATAAATTTCGCCAGTGTTCTCTCGTCGTAAGATATTCTAAGGGTTTTAAGGCACACGATCTTAAGGAGTTACAAGTGGGAGAACATGCCTTTGTAACCCGCCCTGCAACGTCGTGAGATTACGTGTAGATGTTTTGTCATTGGGGACTCAGCCGTACGAGCCGACGGTCGCAAAGGGCACTGGAAACTCCTGTGAAAAATACTCAGTTCAGCTGTCCTCTATTACTTTCACGTCATTTTCGTGGTGTCCGGTTGAAGATTGCTTTGTCCGGAGTTCGATTCCTACTAAGACGTGTGGCAAATCTCTTTCATTATTTTGGGTTATTCTGAGCCATAATTACGTATGATTAAGGATTACAAACTGTCTGCTATAAGTTTTTGTATGCCTCCTATTGCCCGTGTATGCTTTACGTCGCATTGGCCTGCCTGTTAGTAACGCTTCTTCGTCACTTCCGAGTGTGACGTGGTTCGCATGGAATCATGCCAATAAACAAGTCCTTTATTAAAATAAAACATACTGCAAGCTAGGTGAAAGACACTCAACCTATGACCACACAGAGTACGCGCGAAAGTATTAAGAATATTGATTACTGATCCAACAAACTGCATTAAAAGAAATATGTTAAATTTTTAAGTATTGTCAAGTTGAAAATATTTCAATTTTTCTTAGGGTATTGTTCATTTAATGCTCTCATGTGGGCATAGATGTAACCTTCTACCATTTATTGAAAAGTCAAAGCTCAATGCTTCTGTCAAAAAAACTGAACAACAAAACGATAACAATGCAAGTAAATGCTTTGCTGAACTTTGTGTTTTTGTTTGTGTTTTCAAGCTGCTATCACTATATAAATTATTGCAAACCTCCTAAGGTTCTATCAGAGTACGCAGTCCACGGACCTTGTAATCCGTTCAGCTTTAAAGGTAATATTCTATTTGGTAATTAATGTACTGTCCATATCTTTTAAATATTGTCTCGACTAGTCGATATCCCCTTATGACGGTTTCCTAATAAAATGCATCGACTTGCTCGAGGTCGTAGAGTATCTACGATCGCCGAGTTTCTTAGCGCAACGCGGCTCGGACCACGTGGAGCGAAAGCTCGCGCTGTAGAACCCAGTGATGCTGGGTTCAATCCCCCCCCCCCCCCCCCCCCCCCCCTGCCAGTTTCGGTCTGGATAAGGTATCACACGTCGGGTATCACACGTGGAATGCACGTTAAAAAACCCAGGCTGGAGGTTGTACTACACTGACTAAATATCTTATCTACAGCAAAAACCAGTTTTTGTGCATCTCAAAGCGGACCGACGGCTAACGGAGTGGGCATGGGATCGACATGGCGCTGGTCACTCACGCGCTGGGTTTTTTCTTCGTCCAGGCTTTGGCTTCTCGCACGTTCCCGCCCCATGGCTTGATTTCTCAAGCTTGTGCCTTGTCGACGTCCCGTGCGTCGGCACTCTTGGATCATCGCGGAAGTGATAGCAGTTTCTTCGATACGTGGAGTGACTTTGCGTTGCATGCGCCCCCCCGATTCGTCAGAGCAACATCGGCTACAGCGCCACTAACAGCCATCGGTCCCTATTTCTACGAGTGGCAGGACACACGATCTTTCAGCGGGCATGGGATCGGCAACATGACGCTGGTCACTCACGCGCTGCGTTTTTTCTTCGTCCAGGCTTTGGCTTGTCGCACGTTTCCGCCCCATGGCTTGATTTCTCAAGCTTGTGCCTTGTCGACGTCCCGTGCGTCGGCACTCTTGGATCATCGAGGAAGTGATAGCAGTTTCTTCGATACGTGGAGTGACTTTGCGTTCATGTGCCCCCCCCATTCGTCAGAGCAACATCGACTACAGCGCCACTAACAGCCATCGGTCCCTACTTCTACGAGTGGCAGGACACACGATCTTTCAGTGGGCATGGGATCGGCAACATGGCGCTGGTCACTCACGCGCTGCGTTTTTTCTTCGTCCAGGCTTTGGCTTGTCGCACGATCCCGCCCCATGGCTTGATTTCTCAAGCTTGTGCCTTGTCGACGTCCCGTGCGTCGGCACTCTTGGATCATCGCGGAAGTCACAGCAGTTTCTTCGATACGTGGAGTGACTTTGCGTTGCATGCGTCCCCCCGATTCGTCAGAGCAACATCGACTACAGCGCCACTAACAGCCATCGGTCCCTACTTCTACGAGTGGCAGGACACACGATCTTTCAGTGGGCATGGGATCGGCAACATGGCGCTGGTAACTCACGCGCTGCGTTTTTTCTTCGTCCAGGCTTTGGCTTGTCGCACGATCCCGCCCCATGGCTTGATTTCTCAAGCTTGTGCCTTGTCGACGTCCCGTGCGTCGGCACTCTTGGATCATCGCGGAAGTCACAGCAGTTTCTTCGATACGTGGAGTGACTTTGCGTTCATGTGCCCCCCCCCATTCGTCAGAGCAACATCGACTACAGCGCCACTAACAGCCATCGGTCCCTACTTCTACGAGTGGCAGGACACACGATCTTTCAGTGGGCATGGGATCGGCAACATGGCGCTGGTCACTCACGCGCTGCGTTTTTTCTTCGTCCAGGCTTTGGCTTGTCGCACGTTCCCGCCCCATGGCTTGATTTCTCAAGCTTGTGCCTTGTCGACGTCCCGTGCGTCGGCACTCTTGGATCATCGCGGAAGTCACAGCAGTTTCTTCGATACGTGGAGTGACTTTGCGTTGCATGCGTCCCCCCGATTCGTCAGAGCAACATCGACTACAGCGCACTAACAGCCATCGGTCCCTACTTCTACGAGTGGCAGGACACACGATCTTTCAGTGGGCATGGGATCGGCAACATGACGCTGGTCACTCACGCGCTGCGTTTTTTCTTCGTCCAGGCTTTGGCTTGTCGCACGATCCCGCCCCATGGCTTGATTTCTCAAGCTTGTGCCTTGTCGACGTCCCGTCCGTCGGCACTCTTGGATCATAGCGGAAGTGACAGCAGTTTCTTCGATACGTGGAGTGACTTTGCGTTGCATGCGTCCCCCCGATTCGTCAGAGCAACATCGACTACAGCGCCACTAACAGCCATCGGTCCCTACTTCTACGAGTGGCAGGACAGACGATCTTTCAGTGGGCATGGGATCGGCAACATGACGCTGGTCACTCACACGCTGCGTTTTTTCTTCGTCCAGGCTTAGGCTTGTCGCACGTTCCCGCCCCATGGCTTGATTTCTCAAGCTTGTGCCTTGTCGACGTCCCGTGCGTCGGCACTCTTGGATCATCGCCGAAGTAACAGCAGTTTCTTCGATACGTGGAGTGACTTTGCGTTGCATGCGTCCCCCCGATTCGTCAGAGCAACATCGACTACAGCGCCACTAACAGCCATCGGTCCCTACTTCTACGAGTGGCAGGACACACGATCTTTCAGTGGGCATGGGATCGGCAACATGGCGCTGGTAACTCACGCGCTGCGTTTTTTCTTCGTCCAGGCTTTGGCTTGTCGCACGTTCCCGCCCCATGGCTTGATTTCTCAAGCTTGTGCCCCGTCGACGTCCCGTGCGTCGGCACTCTTGGATCATCGCGGAAGTGACAGCAGTTTCTTCGATACGTGGAGTGACTTTGCTTTGCATGCGTCCCCCCGATTCGTCAGAGCAACATCGACTACAGCGCCGTTAACAGCCATCGGTTCCTACTTCTACGAGTGGCAGGACGCACGATCTTTCTGTGGGCATGGGATCGGCAACATGACGCTGGCCACTCACGCGCTGCGTTTTTTCTTCGTCCAGGCTTTGGCTTGTCGCACGTTCCCGCCCCATGGCTTGATTTCTCAAGCTTGTGCCTTGTCGACGTCCCGTGCGTCGGCACTCTTGGATCATCGCGTAAGTGACAGCAGTTTCTTTTATACGTGTAGTGACTTTGTTGCATGCGTCCCCCCGATTCGTCAGAGCAACATCGACTACAGCGCAACTAACAGCCATCGGTCCATACTTCTACGAGTAGCAGGACACACGATCTTTCAGTGGGCATGGGATCGGCAACATGACGCTGGTAACTCACGCGCTGCGTTTTTTATTCGTCCAGGATTTGGCTTGTCGCACGTTCCCGCCCCATGGCTTGATTTCTCAAGCTTGTGCCTCGTCGACGTCCCGTGCGTCGGCACTATTGGATCATCGCGGAAGTGACAGCAGTTTCTTCGATACGTGGAGTGACTCTGCGTTGCATGCGTCCCCCCAATTCGTCAGAGCAACATCGACTACAGCGCCACTAACAGCCATCGGTCCCTACTTCTACGAGTGGAGGACACACGATCTTTCAGTGTGCATGGGATCGGCAACATGACGCTGGTAACTCACGCGCTGCGTTTTTTCTTCGTCCAGGCTTTGGCTTGTCGCACGTTCCCGCCCCATGGCTTGATTTCTCAAGCGTGTGCCTCATCGACGTCCCGTGCGTCGGCACTCTTGGATCATCGAGGAAGTGACAGCAGTTTCTTCGATACGTGGAGTGACTGCGTTGCATGCGTCCCCCCGATTCGTCAGAGCAACCTCGACTACAGCGCCACTAACAGCCATCGGTCCATACTTCTACGAGTGGCAGGACACAAGATCTTTCAGTGGGCATGGGATCGGCAACATGGCGCTGGTAACTCACGCGCTGCGTTTTTTCTTCGCCCAGGCTTTGGCTTGTCGCACGTTCCCGCCCCATGGCTTGATTTCTCAAGCTTGTGCCTTGTCGACGTCCCGTGCGTCGGCAGTCTTGGATCATCGCGGAAGTGACAGCAGTTTCTTCGATACGTGGAGTGACTTTGCGTTGCATGCGTCCCCCCGATTCGTCAGAGCAACATCGACTACAGCGCCACTAACAGCCATCGGTCCCTACTTCTACGAGTGGCAGGACACACGATCTTTCATTGGGCATGGGATCGGCAACATGACGCTGGTCACTCACGCGCTGCGTTTTTTCTTCGTCCAGGCCTTGGCTTGTCGCACGTTCCCGCCCCATGGCTTGATTTCTCACGTGTGTGCCTTGTCCACGTCCCGTGCGTCGGCACTCTTGGATCATCGCGGAAGTGACAGCAGTTTGTTCGATACGTGGAGTGACTTTGCGTTGCATGCGCCCCCCCCCCCCCCCCGATTCGTCAGAGCAACATCGACTACAGCGCCACTAACAGCCATCGGTCCCTACTTCTACGAGTGGCAGGACACACAATCTTTCAGTGGGCATGGGATCGGCAACATGACGCTGGTCACTCACGCGCTGCGTTTTTTCTTCGTCCAGGCTTCGCCTTGTCGCACGTTCCCGCCCCATGGCTTGATTTCTCAAGTTTGTGCCTTGTCGACGTCCCGTGCGTCGGCACTCTTGGATCATCGCGGAAGTGACAGCAGTTTCTTCGATACGTGGAGTGACTTTGCGTTGGATGCGCTCCCCCCGATTCGTCAGAGCAACATGGACTACAGCGCCACTAACAGCCATCGGTCCCTACTTCTACGACTGGCAGGACACACAATCTTTAGTGGGCATGTTATCGGCAACATGACGCTGGCCACTCACGCGCTGCGTTGTTTCTTCGTCCAGGCTTTGGCTTGTCGCACGTTCCCGCCCCATGGCTTGATTTCTCAAGTTTGTGCCTTGTCGACGTCCCGTGCGTCGGCAATCTTGGATCATCGCGGAAGTGACAGCAGTTTCTTCAATACGTGGAGTGACTTTGCGTTGGATGCGCTCCCCCCGATTCGTCAGAGCAACATGGACTACAGCGCCACTAACAGCCATCGGTCCCTACTTCTACGACTGGCAGGACACACAATCTTTAGTGGGCATGTTATCGGCAACATGACGCTGGCCACTCACGCGCTGCGTTGTTTCTTCGTCCAGGCTTTGGCTTGTCGCACGTTCCCGCCCCATGGCTTGATTTCTCAAGCTTGTGCCTTGTCGACGTCCCGTGCGTCGGCAGTCTTGGATCATCGCGGAAGTGACAGCAGTTTCTTCGATACGTGGAGTGACTTTGCGTTGCATGCGTCCCCCCGATTCGTCAGAGCAACATCGACTACAGCGCCACTAACAGCCATCGGTCCCTACTTCTACGAGTGGCAGGACACACGATCTTTCAGTGGGCATGGGATCGGCAACATGACGCTGGTCACTCACGCGCTGCGTTTTTTCTTCGTCCAGGCCTTGGCTTGTCGCACGTTCCCGCCCCATGGCTTGATTTCTCACGTGTGTGCCTTGTCCACGTCCCGTGCGTCGGCACTCTTGGATCATCGCGGAAGTGACAGCAGTTTGTTCGATACGTGGAGTGACTTTGCGTTGCATGCGCCCCCCCCCCCCCCCCCGATTCGTCAGAGCAACATCGACTACAGCGCCACTAACAGCCATCGGTCCCTACTTCTACGAGTGGCAGGACACACAATCTTTCAGTGGGCATGGGATCGGCAACATGACGCTGGTCACTCACGCGCTGCGTTTTTTCTTCGTCCAGGCTTCGCCTTGTCGCACGTTCCCGCCCCATGGCTTGATTTCTCAAGTTTGTGCCTTGTCGACGTCCCGTGCGTCGGCACTCTTGGATCATCGCGGAAGTGACAGCAGTTTCTTCGATACGTGGAGTGACTTTGCGTTGGATGCGCTCCCCCCGATTCGTCAGAGCAACATGGACTACAGCGCCACTAACAGCCATCGGTCCCTACTTCTACGACTGGCAGGACACACAATCTTTAGTGGGCATGTTATCGGCAACATGACGCTGGCCACTCACGCGCTGCGTTGTTTCTTCGTCCAGGCTTCGCCTTGTCGCACGTTCCCGCCCCATGGCTTGATTTCTCAAGTTTGTGCCTTGTCGACGTCCCGTGCGTCGGCAATCTTGGATCATCGCGGAAGTGACAGCAGTTTCTTCGATACGTGGAGTGACTTTGCGTTGGATGCGCTCCCCCCGATTCGTCAGAGCAACATGGACTACAGCGCCACTAACAGCCATCGGTCCCTACTTCTACGACTGGCAGGACACACAATCTTTAGTGGGCATGTTATCGGCAACATGACGCTGGTCACTCACGTGCTGCGTTGTTTCTTCGTCCAGGCTTCGGCTTGTCGCACGTTCCCGCCCCATGGCTTGATTTCTCAAGTTTGTGCCTTGTCGACGTCCCGTGCGTCGGCAATCTTGGATCATCGCGGAAGTGACAGCAGTTTCTTCGATACGTGGAGTGACTTTGCGTTGGATGCGCTCCCCCCGATTCGTCAGAGCAACATGGACTACAGCGCCACTAACAGCCATCGGTCCCTACTTCTACGACTGGCAGGACACACAATCTTTAGTGGGCATGTTATCGACAACATGACGCTGGTCACTCACGTGCTGCGTTGTTTCTTCGTCCAGGCTTCGGCTTGTCGCACGTTCCCGCCCCATGGCTTGATTTCTCAAGTTTGTGCCTTGTCGACGTCCCGTGCGTCGGCACTCTTGGATCATCGCGGAAGTGACAGCAGTTTCTTCGATACGTGGAGTGACTTTGCGTTGGATGCGCTCCCCCCGATTCGTCAGAGCAACATGGACTACAGCGCCACTAACAGCCATCGGTCCCTACTTCTACGACTGGCAGGACACACAATCTTTAGTGGGCATGTTATCGGCAACATGACGCTGGTCACTCACGTGCTGCGTTGTTTCTTCGTCCAGGCTTCGGCTTGTCGCACGTTCCCGCCCCATGGCTTGATTTCTCAAGTTTGTGCCTTGTCGACGTCCCGTGCGTCGGCAATCTTGGATCATCGCGGAAGTGACAGCAGTTTCTTCGATACGTGGAGTGACTTTGCGTTGGATGCGCTCCCCCCGATTCGTCAGAGCAACATGGACTACAGCGCCACTAACAGCCATCGGTCCCTACTTCTACGACTGGCAGGACACACAATCTTTAGTGGGCATGTTATCGGCAACATGACGCTGGTCACTCACGTGCTGCGTTGTTTCTTCGTCCAGGCTTCGGCTTGTCGCACGTTCCCGCCCCATGGCTTGATTTCTCAAGTTTGTGCCTTGTCGACGTCCCGTGCGTCGGCAATCTTGGATCATCGCGGAAGTGACAGCAGTTTCTTCGATACGTGGAGTGACTTTGCGTTGGATGCGCTCCCCCCGATTCGTCAGAGCAACATGGACTACAGCGCCACTAACAGCCATCGGTCCCTACTTCTACGACTGGCAGGACACACAATCTTTAGTGGGCATGTTATCGGCAACATGACGCTGGCCACTCACGCGCTGCGTTGTTTCTTCGTCCAGGCTTTGGCTTGTCGCACGTTCCCGCCCCATGGCTTGATTTCTCAAGTTTGTGCCTTGTCGACGTCCCGTGCGTCGGCAATCTTGGATCATCGCGGAAGTGACAGCAGTTTCTTCGATACGTGGAGTGACTTTGCGTTGGATGCGCTCCCCCCGATTCGTCAGAGCAACATGGACTACAGCGCCACTAACAGCCATCGGTCCCTACTTCTACGACTGGCAGGACACACAATCTTTAGTGGGCATGTTATCGGCAACATGACGCTGGTCACTCACGCGCTGCGTTGTTTCTTCGTCCAGGCTTCGGCTTGTCGCACGTTCCCACCCCATGGCTTGATTTCTCAAGTTTGTTCCTTGTCGACGTCCCGTGCGTCGGAACTCTTGGATCATCGCGGAAGTGACAGCAGGTTCTTCGATACGTGGAGTTACTTAGCGTTGCATGCGCCCCCCCGATTCGTCAGAGCAACATCGACTACAGCGCCCCTAACAGCCATCAGTCCCTACTTCTACGAGTGGCAGGACACACGATCTTTCAGTGGGCATGGGATCGGCAACATGACGCTGGTCACTCACGCGCTGCGTTGTTTCTTCGTCCAGGCTTTGACTTGTGGCACGTTCCCGCCCCATGGCTTGATTTCTCAAGTTTGTGCCTTGTCGACGCCCCGTGCGTCGGCACTCTTGGATCATCGCGGAAGTGACAGCAGTTTCTTCGATACGTGGTGTGACTTTGCGTTGCATGCGCACCCCCCCCCCCGATTCGTCAGAGCAACATCGACCACAGCGCCACTAACAGCCATCGGTCCCTACTTCTACGAGTGGCAGGACACACGATCTTTCAGTGGGCATGGGATTGGCAACATGACGCTGGTCACTCACGCGCTGCGTTTTTTCTTCGTCCAGGCTTCGGCTTGTCGCACGTTCCCGCCCCATGGCTTGATTTCTCAAGTTTGTGCCTTGTCGACGTCCCGTGCGTCGGCAATCTTGGATCATCGCGGAAGTAACAGCAGTTTCTTCGATACGTGGAGTGACTTTGCGTTGCATGCGCCCCCCCCCCCCCCCCCCCCCGATTCGTCAGAGCAACATCGACTAGAGCGCCACTAACGGCCATCGGTCCCTACTTCTACGAGTGGCAGGACACACGATCTTTCAGTGGGCACGGGATCGGCAACATGACGCTGGTCACTCACGTGCTGCGTTGTTTCTTCGTCCAGGCTTTGGCTTGTTGCACGTTCCCGCCCCATGGCTTGATTTCTCAAGTTTGTGCCTTGTCGACGCCCCGTGCGTCGGCACTCTTGGATCATCGCGGAAGTGACAGCAGTTTCTTCGATACGTGGTGTGACTTTGCGTTGCATGCGCCCCCCCCCCCCCCCCCCCCGATTCGTCAGAGCAACATCGACTACAGCGCCACTAACAGCCATCGGTCCCTACTTCTACGAGTGGCAGGACACACGATCTTTCAGTGGGCATGGGATCGGCAACATGACGCTGGTCACTCACGCGCTGCGTTTTTTCTTCGTCCACGCTTCGGCTTGTCGCACGTTCCCGCCCCATGGCTTGATTTCTCAAGTTTGTGCCTTGTCGACGTCCCGTGCGTCGGCACTCTTGGATCATCGCGGAAGTGACAGCAGTTTCTTCGATACGTGGAGTGACTTTGCGGTGCATGCGCCCCCCCGATTCGTCAGAGCAACACCGACTACAGCGCCACTAACAGCCATCGGTCCCTACTTCTACGAGTGGCAAGACACACGATCTTTCAGTGGGCATGGGATCGGCAACATGGCACTGGTCACTCACGCGCTGCGTTGTTTCTTCGTCCAGGCAGGTGAACTTCTATCCTTGCATGCTAAAAAGACAAGCAACAGGTGCTTAGTTGTCTTTCCATGCCCACATGTGTTTTTGTGTACAATTCGCGAGTGCTCCGATGTTTTTTTCATTGCTACTGGTGCTTTCGGGAGCTGTGGAAACTAACCCAGGCCCCAAGACCAGTCTACGGTCAAATGCCGGTGTTCAGCCCGAACCTTCGTTGGCTGATATTATGAGTCTGTTGCAAAGTTTAAACACTCGCTCGCAAAGCTTGTGGGCACCCTGGCTGCTCCCCAGCCCAGTTGCCCGACTGCGAGGCAACGGTGCCGAACTTTTCCCGCGTGGCGGCGACGTCACGCCCGCCACGCGCACATCGCGTGCGCCGCCTTGATAAGGCGCATCAGAGGCGGAGCACAGGGAGTCGCTGCCTGGACTCAGGCGCCGCTGGTAACCATGTTAATCGTCTCGTATATGTCCCATTAAATGTAGGTTCTTGTTGTTGAAACCGTTGGCTCCGTGTTATTCCTCCGGGTCGGGTATGCAGCAAGGCAAACCGACCACAAGCTTCGAGAGGGGTCAGGCCGGTTTGATCAAATCTGTGGAAGAGATAAAGAAAAATCAAAGGTCAATCGAGGCACAAGTTGCTGACATTGGCACCCGGTTGTCAACTCTACAATCACGATCAGTCGCGCTCGATGATCTGTCACAGGAGTTCCGAGTCATGCAGCAGACGATCCAAGTAGTTCGGAAAGAGAACATTACCCTAGCAGCGCGACTCGGTGATTTTGAAGATAGATTGCGTCGTGATAATCTCATATTTCACAGCATTTCCGATTCGCCCTCTGAATCATGGTCCCAAACAGAACAAAAGTTGACGATCTCTTTACTGGAATGTGCCAAATTTCAGCTAAATCCAGATAACATTGAGCGAGCACACCGCCTGGGCGTCTTTCATGCGAACAAGGCTCGACCGATCATCTTTAAGTTTTCGTCATTTAAGATACGGGAGAAGGTGCTGTCATTAGGTTCTAGCTTGAGAGCGTCGCGTGTTTCGGTCTGTGAAGACTATTGCCCTGAAACACGTCTGGCCAGGAGAAAATTCATCGAATTTGGGAAAACACAATCTTCTGTTTTTCAATTACGGTACAACAAATTAATTGTAAACAAAAAATGTTATGTTTATGACGCTTCGGCGGATAGTGTTCATGAAACGGCTTTGACTAACAGCACCCCTGTTACTTCGAACTTAACTACACCTGTACCTTGTCAGACCGTTCACTCTGAAGGGGCCGTTCATTCTGGTGGTGCAGCTTCTGAAAGAATCGCTCGTTCTGGGGTCACCATTAATCCTAATGATTCACTATAGGAAACTAGGAGGGGCGATGGCTCGCAGTGCACGCGCCTATCTGTGCTTTTTACTAACATTCGTAGTGTCATGAACAAAAGACAGGAACTTCATTCTGTCAATGATTCTTGTGACGCGGATATTTTTGTTTTGACTGAGACTTGGTTATCTGCTATGGTTCGGGACAACGAAATGTTTTATGGTTCCAAGCGTTTCAACGTGTACCGGTGTGACAGAGAGGCTAGAAGTGGAGGTGGTGTACTGATTGCCATTACCGAAGCTCTTATTTCCTTCAGTGTAAATGTACCATATGTGACCTGGAAATTGCTTGGGTGTGTGTAGTGATGAATTTTTTTAAAGTTGCATTCTTGGTATTTTCTACCGTCCTCCTCAGTGTAGCTCCAGCATTGTAAAAAAGTTACATGACGATATTCATCTTGTAATAACGCGTTTTCCTGACTCCCCAATTTTTCTTTTCGGCGATTTCAATTTCCCTAATATCGTGTGGTTAGACCATTGCCCTGTTCCAAGCCTATCAATCCTCATCTCAGTGCAGCGAGTATGTAAAGATGTGTTCAGACTTCAACCTTCATCAACCAGTTAACCAGCCTACTAGAGTTACTGCGACCAGTTCAAGTATACTGGACTTATTCCTTACCACTTGCCCCGACCTTGTCTCGCCGATTTCTTATTTGTGCGGCCTTAGTGACCATTCAGTATTGCACTTTTATTTCAAAGTTCAAAGAACCAAACCTGTTAAAACGCAAAGCTAATAAGGGATTATAGTAAGGCCAATTTTGCAGCTATTAACGAAGAACTTTGTGTACTTATGGATTTCTTTTTGCTGACTTTCGACCAGTGCACGGTTTAATATAACTGGAATTTATTTAAAGAAATCGTGCACATGTCATGTCATAAAATATGTGGTACAGTCACCATGGTTTAACGTTACTCTAAAGAGACTTTCCAATACAAATCGTTTGTTCCGTGCGGCAAAAGGCTCAACAAGCGAAAGTCGTTGAACATCCTATAAACTAGCCGAACAAAGTTATAACAATGTTGTTAGAGATGCTAAGTTTACCTTTTTCACTACAACGTTACCGTCAATGTTAAGGAACAATCCTAAACAGTTTTGGAATGCCGTAATTCAAAAAGAAGGTTATTTTGTATCGCTAACGGATGGGGATGGAGAGTTGGTGCCAAGAGATGATTGTGCGAATTCACTGAACGACACATTTTCAAGGGTTTTTTTCGCCGTTGGAGACTGTCCCAACCCGGAATTTCAATCACCGAACTTTTTCCCAATGTTTCCACTATGAATTGATCCTGCAGGTATAATTAAAATAATTGATTCCCTTAAACTGTCCTCATCCACTGGTGTTGATGAGATTAATTCTAAATTTTTAAAGAGCACTAAGGAATATTCATCTATCATTTTGGCTAAAATTTTCATCATTCCTTTGAGGAATTATGTCTGCCTGAAGATTGGAAAGTGTGGAAGGGTGGTTCCTCTACACAAGGGCGGCAGTAAGCATTCACCCAACAACTTCCGTCCAATATCTTTAACAAGCGCTCCTTGCAAAATTTTCGAGCACGTCATCTACTCCCACCCAGCCAGCTTTCTTGATTCTAATGCATTTTTCAGTCTGTAATAACATGACTTTCGTAAAACATTTTCCTGTGAAACGCAACTTCTATCTTTCACTCATAATCTGCATTCCATTCTTGACCGCGGTCCCAGGCGGACTGCGTATTCCTCGATTTCTCGAAAGCTTTCGATAAGGTCAGTCACCAATTACTGCTTTTTAAGCTGAGTAAACTTAACATTGACTTAAGCGTTCTTCAGTGGATTCAACATTTTCTGTCTCATCGCTCACAATTCGTGTCTGTTAATGGCTCTAATTCCCATTTAACACCTGTTAACTATGGTGTTCCGCAAGGTTCGGTTTTAGGACCATTACTCTTTCTTATTACATCAACGATTTTCCAGCCATCATTTCATCCTCTGTGCGTTTATCTGCAGATGATTGCGTTATTTACCGGGAAATTTCTACCGACAGTGACACAACCTTACTGCAGTTCAATATAATCTCAATATCTAACTGGTGCCGCAAATGGCTAATGGAACTAAACATCACCAAGTGCAAGTCAATGCGTATGTCCCGTCGTAAAGCCATTTGTCCTACTTACTACCTTAATAGCGCACCACTGGAGCCCGTGCACTGTTATAAATACCTTGGCATCCACATAACCTCTGATATTTCATGAAATATTCATATTGAACATGTTATTAACAATGCTAACCGCATGCTAGGCTTTTTAAGAAGGAATCTTAGTTCTGTGCCGTCATCTCACAAACTTCTTTTTTATAAATCACTTGTTAGATCGAAGCTGGAGTACGCAGCCTCCGTTTGGGACCCCGGCATGGAATACCTCGTTCAATCATTGGAGGCCGTCCAGAACAAATCGGCACGTTTCATACTTTCCAACTACCACCGTAGTTGTAGTGTAACCTCCATGAAACTATCGTTATCATTACCCACTTTTGCTTTGCGTAGACAATATTCTCGTCTGTCCCTTTGTCACAAAATTTATCATAATCCGGTCATGCGTCACAATCTACTAACCCCTCCATATTATATTTTCCGTCTTTTAGATCATAAGAACAAAGTGGGAGTCTTTACATGCAACACCTAATGCATTTTTTTATTCATTCCTACAGCGCGCTTCTGTAGAATAGAACCACCTTCCTCATGACATTGCCACCATTGATGACTTGTGCATTTTTAAAGATGCTCTATCTAACTTTTTATTTTTTTTATATATGACTGTGCTTATTTTGCCTCTTGTTATTTCTTTGTGTTCCCCACTCCCTTCTGTAATGTCTTCGGACCTTGAGGGTAAATAAATAAATAAATAAATAAATGCTGTTTAAACACGACCGTCAAATTTGATTTGGTTTCTAGCTGTAATTCTCTTTGTACATTTTCGTCAGGAGGCTGAGTGATATCCCAGTATTTTGGTTACCGTGAAGGACTGCCAAATGTATATGAATGTCTATTTTTCATAATTCCAGGTTCTATCAGCACGCATGCTTGCCAAGGGAGTATTACTCGTATAATTGGTTACTTTTTCCATGGAAACGATCCTGGTGCAGACAGTACAAAAATTTATAAGTCCTATAATAGCAGCAATAAGTACTAGCGTTCATTTAACATCAGAAGATATACAACGTTCGCATATATTATATATATATAAATACTATATTAAAAAAGGACCTTAACGCGTTTCTTGCTGTTTTTATGTAAAACCGTCTTTTTGTGTTCCACAAATTACAAAGCGCCCTTGTAAACGTTACATAACTTCACGTAATAGAGCAAGAGCCAGGAAAGAAGCCAGCCGCGTGAATCAAATGAATTATTGGCTGTTTGAAGAGACACACCTAAATTAGTTCTTGACGTATCGGGTTACTATTTACCACAGAGGTGCCTGAAGGTAGTGGATCTTGAATATGAAAATTTCACTGAACATATTTGCCTGAGTAGAAAGTTAGAATCAAGAAGTTAAAATTCCTACCCACGGCGTCCGTCTGCTACGAGAAAAGACGTCCGATTGGCACAACAGCCGACAGAGGGCGCGTAGGTAATATTCCAGGCGGCTAGAGAGCCTAGATTACAGAGTATTCACAACTGCTAGATCGTGGTCACGTGGTTTATAAGCCGAGATTGCAATACGAGCAGCGAGGAACTGCCAAAAGATTTCACCGTCTGCAAGCGCCTCCGCCTTTCCACTTTCTTTTCTTATCGCCACACGGGACAAAGCAGCGCATGCGTACTTAAACAAATTTCCGCAGGAGTGGTCCACAATGAAATTGCAAACTCTCCCTATAGTTTGAGCTAGGCCTTCTTCTGAATCTAGGCTCCCTGCAGGTGGCAGGCAGCCATAACGAGCACTAGCCTCGACCTCGGCAATAGCAGACTACGTTTCTTAGCTAAAACTAATGCACTCTTTTTTTTTTCAAATTTTAGTGCATTATTATTTTATTTTATCAATAAAAAATAAGAAATGGACACAAAACCAAAAACCAAAACAGAATCTTGACGTTACGCAGGGGTATGCTGAAGCTCCTAGAGAGTCGCCGCAAAGCGGCAGACGCGTCCGCCTTCGCGTCAACGCATGCTAAGCATTGCGCTCGTTGTGAAACGCTGCGAGACGCGCTTGCGGCGACGCTGACGCAAGCTAGGCAACGTTGTGTGGAGCTCATCGTGATGGCGTTTGGAGGGAAAGGCAGCAGCCCTTGTCTTCTAGCTGGTACTGTTCGGGAAGTGTGTGTGTGTGTGTGTGTGGGGGGGGGGGGGGGGGGGGGTCCGTCATTTCGTTGGCTTCTGTGCCAGTCAGACGCCTTTCGATCGTAGACGGACTCCGTAGATAATGATTGTGCACTACCTTCCGGCGCCTCTGAGGTAAATGCTAGCGGTATACGATAACAAAACCGATTTATGCGCTCCCTTCAAACAACCAACGATCCCTTTGCAAGATTAAAATAAAACTGCCCTTTTGTTTCCAAGATCTCGGCATACATATAGGCCTACCCTAAGCTGATAAATCAACATACGCTGACGCATGCCTTACTTTTCTAACTGTAGCAGAGAATGCTTTTTGAAATTAGCTCACACACGGAGCATGACTCGCTAAACAAGAAAATAATTTTCGAATAACTTTCCAACGAAACTATAACCTAATAAAACAACGTCTACTGTAATATATTCCCCTAAGAAAGGCATCCGGGGGGTTTCCAGCCCACAAGGTGGAAGGCATGAATAACCAACGATTTGAATCCTGAATCTTGTGATCTTGAATTCGAAACAATGCATCAATACCCTGGTGGCGGTCATGATTTATAGTCTCATAGGTCAGTAAGTAATTTTATACCATAATTGAGAACTCAAAACTTTGAAACTTTTATCAAACAGATGAAGTGTTCCTTGTTCGCCGTACTACACGAAAAAATGTTAATTCGCACATTCATAATTGTTAAACCAACTTCCTTTGTTCCTCTAAATTAAGAACGAGACCCAGAATGTTGTAGAACCTATTGACCTGAAAGTAAACATATTCTACAGAAACCTGCCTAACTAAATACAAAATAAAATCTTTTTTTTTTCACTTTGTATTTATAGACGACACGTCCGTCTCAAATACACGAATATATGAATGCCAAAACTATGCACAAAATATGAACTGACCCTTGCGTTCCACAGCTTGACTTAGAGATGGACCACAAATACTCAACGCTAACCCTTCTATTATCGGCACACATTAAAAATGGAATCCCACATCCTGACGAACAACTGGGAACACTTTGCAAGAAGACCAGTAGATAGTGGCTTCGGCTAATTAGTCGATTTGAATTCTGGAATCAGGTTTGTAAACGCCAAAGTGTAAGGACCCCACTTCGTGAAAGTCCTCACCAATATAAGATCATGGTTCACCTTTTTCAACCCCTCCCCCCGAAAGAGTCGAAACTTATTCTACTGGCTCGACAAACATAGTAGTTCTAGCTAAGCATGACGTTTATAGTAGATCTACGTCCACTGCTTTGATACAGTGATACCTCGTTAATACGAACCCCGTTAATATGGATGCCCCGCTATATAAACGGCGTCCTAGGGTACGAACTGGATAGATAAATGTATTTTTGTCTCGTTATAGTGGACAACTCGCACGATGGACGGTTTTGAGGGGCTACGGAGGTGTCAATATTACCGAGACATCATTGCAAAAATTCTGAGATGAACTGATCATAGTAAACCAAGGTCGATTCAGCTATGCACTCCTCTTTTTTTATGTCTTTATTCTGACTAGTAGACAAGCATCAGTCTCTCCATTCTAGAAAACAAATATATCCAGGAATATGGCTTGCCTCTGTTTCATACTTGTGGCATTTGCGGTGCTATATCAATGTGGTAAATATTTTACGCATACATTAATACATGTTTTTGTTTATGAGGGCCACAGTTGACTTTGCCGTTGTATATTTTCCCCTTTGCTACGCGCCTGAGACAGCATTTTAGTGTAAATGATCGCTCAGACATTTTAAATTGCGGATTTTTTTTTTTTTTTTAGACTAGGACGAATAGAAACATTTAACAAGCTATATTTCCGGCTTCTGTGAAACGTGCGCCTCATTTCAAAAGTGGAAATAGTAAAGAACATAAAAGCTAGCTGGAGAACTTACAACATCTTAAAAACTTGAGACTTGGGAACAACAAAGTGGACAACACACGCATAGAGCTGCGTGCACTGTGCACTTCGTTGTTCCTTAATGTAAATATTTTTTACTTTTCTTTATTATTATCAATTAATATTTTTATATATTATAATTACTATACATTACAAACAATTGTAATTAATACAAAGACGACAACGCTACAGTACTTCTATGTTAGTATTAGCTTCAAATGTGCCCTACGTCGTAGAAAAGTTTATAAGTATTATCATAGCCTCCTTTATTCTAGAAAGCCTGTCAAATCGTGAAACAACGTGGCAGCTGTGGAGGGGACAGGAGATCAGGGAAGATGGCGCCCGCAGGGGGCCTGTCAGGCAGAGCCAAAGAATTGTTCCAGCGGTAAAATTCGGAAACACGGACGCGCTACTTTTTATTCTTTTTCTTTCGGGAACGAAGAACACTTTGCATCGACCCTCCACTATTTTGCCCTTCTCCCGTTTCTACATGCGTCGGTAGCCTATTTACATCGTCTCCTTTCTCTTTTTTTTTTTTTTTTTTCTTTCTTCTTATTGCGCAGACCCGACTAACCACGTCTGGGGGAGGACTATGATCTCGGAGGTAGTGCAAACATCCAAACGCCATGGCCTCCGAGATCCTGAAGCGCGCGAGCGCTTCTCCGGCCGTCCCATTCGTGCGGAGAGGGCGTAATCGGAAAAAGAGAAGGAGGCGGCGTCTTTCCGCGGGGAGGCGCTCCCTACCCAGTCATCGACAGCATGGGGCGAGGCAGAAGTGTTCAAGAAAAAGTCATGTTGCGTCGAGTTACTGCAACCTTTACGTGCACATTTTTGTGCATTGCGGTAGAACGGTGAACAGCTGCTCTGGGGATGTACATAGACAATTTATGATGCTTATTTAGTTATTTAATTGGAGATATTCATCTGGACATGTCGCGGCTATCGCTACAAGCGCGTCTTTTGATATATGTGATTGCAACCTTTAACACGTATAAAACTAAAAAAAAAAAATTAGCTCCGTACATAAAAGGAAATCGTACTCCCCTAAATAAAAATAATCATGCTACAATATTTTCTCTTTTCTTTTTTACCTTGGAACGTTGTTTGACGTAGCTTTTTGAGCCTCAAGAGGTTTGACACTATATAGTGAAGTCTGTACTCTTCTTCCTTTAATATCTTTAATATTCATTACGCAATTTTTGCAGGTCGTATTGCGGTGTTTGCTTCTACAAGAAGCACCTTTAAGCCGGGGTCACAGTGCTTATGCATCATACAAAAGACAGTCTGCAGATATCAGTCACCACAATATCCGTGGTTCAAATTCCGCGTGCCAAGTCTCTCCTTGAACTCGTTGCCGTAAGGCATTCGAAGCTCAGATCTCCTGGTGACTCGAGTTTGAATCTGTTTGCAGACTGTCTTTTGTAGGATGTACAAGCAGTGTGACCCCGACTTTGGGCAAAAACGTTTGGCGGTGAGGTACAACCACCTCACAATGATTTCGCCACATTTTTTTTATAAACTTCGTGATAATTGTACGCACTGATTGAAAAGGTTGGGCATTATCTTGTAAACGTATAGTTTTTTACACATGTAGCACAGACCACCGTATCCCGTAACGCACTTTGTGATGTAACTTAACTGATATGTAAACAAACAATGGGACCTCAAGAGAAATAACTCTGGTTTATTTATAAATTCCACTCTTCTTCCAACGTGGTTTATTTGGTATTCCAACCTGGTATATTTACTGATTGCAAACATTGACTTTTAAGGTTAGACGCGAAGTACTTTGCGAAACAATATGGTTTCAAGCAGTTTCTTTCCATACGCTACTCTGTCTTTTATAGTCATGCCTTTGTTGACCAAGAACTGCCGTACAAACTTTTCTATAACAATCCTAGAATTTTTTTGTCTGATGGTCATCTCACAAATTGCGCGGCGTGGCAGCTCGGTTGCAACTGCTACACATAAGTTGATTACGATGCCCAATAGTAAATACTATAAGCATTTTTTTAGCTGCTATTATTAGTTGGACCAATCTGCAGGCGGGTGATTCCACGTCAGTTCATGCAATGATGGTCCGGGTCATAATTTAGATATTTTTGTTAAAATATATATGAAAGCCATGTTCTTGGGAGGAACACTCAGCTAGATATGAACTCCGTAACAATTTTTTTCGCTGAGATATAAAATAGAGAAGCTTGAGGCGTGGAAATTGAGAAGATTTCACAACGCTATTTTGCACAGTCGTCATTTCATTATCGAACCTTTCACGGCACCATAACTTTTTCAATGGGTTTTACAAACGTTATACAACACATACACAAACAATTAAAAATATCCATAAAATAGTTCTATGCAAACAAAAATTTCAAACATGGCACAAAAACGCGCTTTAGAGACATATTCACAATTTTTTTGCAGATAAACCATCTTTCATAATACTTCACAAAACATATCACAATGCGCGTATTTAAATATTCTTTACGAATATATAAAAATAATATGCCCACCCTTAAATATATTTTTGTTATCAACGCGGAATGCGGCTGATTTCTCAAAATGTGGCAAGATTGGGCGTCGATATTTAAAAAACTCCATCTTTTATTTTCTTTAAATTCCCCTAGGCACTTTGCAGTGACTTGAACTAACCTGTGAGGGCAAAAGATTGAGTAACATATGACCTCCAAGCGGGAAAAGCTACGACAAACCTTCACTCGGAGCGAGCCGACGTCTTCGTGAAGGCGGCTTTGCCGCACAGCACCAAACGTTTTGAGCGTTAGTTATGGCATGTATTTTATATTATTAAAATTCTTTTTTTTTTATAAGCGGTGAGTATTAGTGACGTGAAAAGGAACTTTGAGCTGGAATACCATTAATTAGCTTACAATTCACAGGAATAAAACGGCCCCACTCTGCAAATTCGCTACCTATGCATCATACATAAGCTTAAAACTCTCAGTTGCGCGAATGGCCATGTATACATCTGGCCTCTCGGCATATGATGACTTTCACAGACGAGTTTCCTGGATTCCTTTGACAGGTTTTACGGTGGTCCACTTTGCTTGCTTCGCCGCACGAAACTCTCGAACTCGAAGACAGTTGTGAGCACTGCGCAGAGTGGTTTGACGCGTTTTGCGAAGTGCGGAAGGCATGTAGTTCCCACCAGGAACGCAAGCGATTGTACGTGCTTCTGCCACCAATCATCCTGAAGAAAAAACTATTGCGTCTGGCGTCGGAAGCGACTGCCTACATGATTGATCAAACATGAAAACTGAAGCGCAAAGTTGGTGTTTGGGCAACCCCTGATCCCTACATGGGGAAAAAGGCGAATGCCGAAGACGTGAGGGTTGGAATTGGGTACTACACACGTGACGACCTCGCATGCTCTGTTTAAAGCCCCAACAAAAAGGACGTCGTCAAAGCCATGATCAACGACATGTCCAAAGTCGTAAAAAGGTTAATGACCCGCTCTATTAAGAAAGCTTACCAGCTGTTTAGGAAAGACCATCCCCACCCCGAACTAGGCATCTCCAAATGCTATTCCCTACGACCAAAATGGGTAAAAAAAAAAGTCCCGAGCACGAGATGTGCGCATGCATATATTGCGTCAATTTTCAGTTGCTTTTAACGGCAATAACAAATGCCCCATAGAAGACATTTACCGAAGACGACCTCAAGCGCATCTACCTCTGCTGCGCTCCACAGAACGATTGCTTTCTGCGCCGTTGCGAAAAGTGCCCAAAAACGCAGAGCATCTCGCTGCAGTCGCTTCATCTCGACGAAGACGAAGAGATCTGTTTCGCGTTATGGGACGCTGGCGAACTCGTCAAAAAGGTTATGGACACTTCTGCCTTCCTGCAGCAATAGGAGAGCGAAAAGTATTTGAGGCATTCTTACATCCTTGACCTTGAACGAAGCCAGATACATGACAGAAGAACCGCCTTACCACCCAAGGCAGTGATGTTTCACTTCGATTTTGCGGTAAAATGGACAGTAGTCTTTCCAACCGAAGTGACGAGTTTTCATTGAAAAAAATCTCAAGTGTCTCTCTCCACAAGTGTGGTTACGTCCACGCAAGGCACGCAAAGCTTTGCCGTTGGCACCGATGGTACACGACACATGACACAGCTCACGCTCTTCTATCCACATAGGGCATAAAAGAGTATGTTAATGTTCATTTCCCAGTCTTTTCTGAAATAATTTTTGTATCCGACGGAGCGGCGGCGCATTTCAAGAATCGCTTCCAATTCCACGAATTGTCTCGGAAGCCGCACTCTTCGGCAAGATGGATCTTTTCAGCCACTGGACACGGAGAAAGCGCTTGTGATGAAGTAGGTGGAAGAACCAACGCTCACCAAGTTGAGATCTTCGCTCAACTCAACGATTGCCACCGCTAAAGACTTTGTGGAAGTGCTACGTAAAAAAGTAACAAATGTCTGCATGTTCCACCTGTCTGTGGAACGGGTTTGAGAGTTTCGTGCGGTAAAGCAAGCAGAGTGGACCACCATAAAACCTGTGAGAGGAATCCAGGCTTCTCATCTGTGGAAGTCATCATATGCCGAGAGGCCGGATGTATACATGGCCACTCGCGTAACTGAGAGTTTTAAGCTTATCTATGCATAGTTAGCGAATTCGCTCAGTGGGGCCGTTTTGTTCCTGTGAATTGTAAGCTAATCAATGGTATCCCAGCTCAAAGCCCATTTTCGCGTCACTAATACTCATCCCTTACGAAAAAAAAAATTTAATAATATAAAATGCATGCCATAACTAACGCTCAAAACGTTTGGTGCTGTGCGGCAAAGCCGCCTTGACGAAGACGTCGGCTCGCTCCGAGTGAAGGTTTGTCGTAGCTTTTCCCGCTTGGAGGCCATATGTTACTCAATCTTTTGCCATCACAGGTTAGTTAAAGTCACTGTAAAGTGCCACGGGGAGTTAAAAAAAAAATAAAAGATGGAGTTTTTTAAATATCGACGCCCAATCTTGCCCCATTTTGAGAAATCAGCCGCATTTCCGCGTTAATAACCAGAAGACAATTAAGGGTGGGCATATAATTTTTACATATCCGTAAAGAATATTTAAATACCCGTATTTTGATATGTTTTGTGAAGTATTATGAAAGATGGTTTATTTGCAAAAAAAATGTGAATATGTCTCTAAAACACGTTCTTATGCCGTGTTCGATATTTTTGTTTGCATAGATATATTTTATTGATATTTTTAATTTTTTTGTGTATGTGTTGTATAGCCTTTGTAAAACCTATTAAAAAGTTATGGTGCCGTGAAAGGTTCGATAAGGAAATGACGACTGTGCAAAGTAGCGTTGTGAAATCTTCTCAATTTCCACGCCTCAAGCTTCTCTATTTTATATCTCAGCGAAAAAAATTGTTACGGCGTTCATATCTAGCTGAATGTTCCTCCCAAAAACATGGCTTTGATATATATTTTTAACAAAAATATCTAAATTATGACCCGGACCATCATTGCGTGAACTGACGTGGAATCACCCAGGCTTTAAAAACAACGTTTTTTTTGTTTTTTTTTCCTTCGTCTTGGGGTTACTTTGGATATCATTCTCCAGCTCGCCTGCGTTTTTTACCTTTCTTGTCTATATATAATGGGATACAATAACGACTATAATTATAACTTGACCGGTTCAATCCAGTTGGTTCTGGCTGGCTAATGAAAAGGCCATCACCTTGCCTCCTTGGAAGAATGAGGACAAAGATAGTGTAATGCTTTAATTGAGTGAGGGAGATAATAAACTTTATTACACGACTAAAGTCCGAGTCGTCTGCTTTGATGGAATTTCCACTAGGAAGGAATATATGAGCAATTTAATGTAGTCTATAAGCAGGCAACATCTCGGCATTTGATAGCTGTATCTTGAGTTGTGGCAGGCAGATGTTTTCGTATCCTTTACATGCCATGAAAGTAATAAAATACCTTGCAGTGATACCCTGATCGGAATACCAGCACCTGGTTGGAGTCGGCCTGCCTGCCTTAGATGAAGTAGAGTCAGCCTAGTCGTGAGCATTAACGTGACAATGAATCTTATAGAAGGCTCTTGCGATTCACGCTCGCAATCGACTAACTTCCTAAATAGACTCCTCTAGAAACACGTATATTGCAAAAAATTGCAGCCACATTCGCGCAGCAACTCCTTGCGCTCATCGCATACTTCCGCAATTGACATTGTCCCTATTAAAATTATTTGTGCATCTGACGACGGCGTGATGATAGCCAAAACGCCGTAGAGTTTCGGAAATTTTAACTCTGTAAAAGAAAATATTCGAGACTATCTTACGCACGACCTCTGTCTTTAAGCCTTTTTTCCCATACCCATGGCGGTTGCATCACCCTTCCGCGGGGCAAACCAAAAATACACCGGGTCGAGAGCGCGTCCGTTGCACGCTGGTATGACGTTATGCGGAAAAGCTCTGGGGATTGCAAGCCCGCAAGAAATACCGTCGCGTGCTTGCTGCACGTGTTCCAGGCTTGTCGGTGTCAGTTGTTTCTGCTTGTCGCTTTGCTATCGCAGTGGCGGCGGTTCCACCAGCTGCATATTTAGAGTGAAAACTACATGTACTTCAATGTTATTTTATTACCATTCGCCACCAAGATATAGAAATTCGACCTTAGAAGGTGGAAAACTTTATAAGAAAAGGATGATTCCTAACTCTCTGTAGATGCAGGCAGGCACACATGTGTTCGCATATTCCACTATTGAATATACAATCCTGCCCGAGACATCCTGGCGCGTCTTTTTCGGCAACACAGAGTTACAAACTGGTTGGCTCGACGTTCTAGCTTGACGAAATCCCCTGTATTCGGAAAAAAAGTTGCCACTCTTCTTTCTCACGCACTTTCCCCCCTCTCCCGGTCTCTTGAGGCTAGTCTGTATGCCGCCATCATTGTGCAAAGGAGTCGAAAATTGAATTTCGACTGCCTTTCAGTGTGTAAGGGTATGAGTTCGGGGGCACCAGCGGCGCGATCTCAGAGATGCAGCAGAAATTATACGCTATCCGTCTTCTCCTATCGCGCAGTGTTCTTTCCAAAACGAACTTATGTTCTACTTTTTTCATCGCAATTCAAGTTTGCTGCATGTTCTAAGCACTATCGCTACATTTGCACAAAATCTGCGCTTCTTGCAGTGTATGAGTTATTTTATTATGCAATATGCAAAATTCTGCTTTTTTTGCTGGCAACTTGCGCACGTGTGCTCGTTCATAAATATCCAATTAGCCATAGCATATGCTGCATGACACACATTGCCACAGTGCACTAACACAAAACTTTGCCTAGTGTCATACAAACTCAATGTTTAGCATTGCGAGCTGTATTCTTTTCCTTGACTTTTCACACCAATGAAAATGTGGATTAAACTATACTCAAACGCGCACGTCTAAACAGGGAAAAACACTACTAAATACCGGACAAAGCGGTGGAAAGGTTACTTATTACCTTGGCCGTAGTTAAAGTGCTCTCCCGGACAAGTCCAGGACAGGACAACGCAAAGTGTGCCGTTTACAGTAATAACATCAGCTAACATAAGCTATTTGAAGGTCCTGGATCGAAACAGGCGGAATCATGGACACATCTATTGCGCCATCATTTCAGAAGGAGCCCCCATCTCAGAATAGCCTGAACCTTGGAGTTGAAGCTTTTTCGCCAACAACCTCTTGTTGTTCGGCAACCTCAATGTTTCCATCGACATAAATGAACGGTTCAGACGGAAGTCCCTCGGCTCCGAACTCCCGTGAGGCAGTAGCGTTTTCTTGGTAGCTGCCAAACTTGTAGACGGTTCTGGAAGGTAAAATTTTGTTTTAGAAAGATCGATTCCCGACGTATAAGGTGACAAGCAAAGCTTTCATAAAGCCTTTCTGGCGACGACTTGCAAAGCAATGTTTCTCAAACATGCTAGTGCTCACCAATAGGTTACACACTGAAACGTTAAAATATCCGACACTACGCCGTGGTACTGTTTATTAAGAGCGTTCAGAAACTGAAGTTTCGATGGCGCAAATGTAACGTGCTTAAATTACATAGTTATGTGCCTAAATGACAAAATAAGTAAAGCACTAAAACTACATGTCTGCCGTGGTAAATAGCAACTGAACGAATGAGGGCGTTGCTCAAGTGAAGTTCAACGCGACAAAAATGAAATGCACATGCGATAAAATCCATTTGTTTCAACACAACTATATGGTTTCTTCGGTCCTCTAGTCTTCCGTGATTTATCTCCTGAATGCTTTTATGTCATCGTTTTCAAAGCAAAGCATGTAAATAAAAACCATCGACAGTGCAAGTGTTTGTTACGTCTTCCGCTTATAAGAAGGCTATCCTCTACGACATTCGAAAAAAAGAATCGCGGCGCCGAACGAGGATGATGCATCCTGCCCAACTTGCGTTCCAGAAATTCAGAGACTGGCCGATGGAAAACTGCCATCATTTGCATCCGACAAGACGAATATATTTCAGAAATGGAAGTACAAGACTTCTCTCGCAATCTATCTAAAAAATGTCTATAAATTACTAAGCTATACAAAACTGCTGTTACATTGTTACATTTATCTGTCACCATTCTGGAAAAATTAAACCTATGTTTTGCTTCTCACATTGTAAATACATTTCTTGTATCGTAAAGTGACCGAGTGTGTTAGCTCACCGCAGCTCGTAGAACATGAAGCGAAAGCTCGCAATGCTAAATACAGGAATCCTGGGTTGACTCCGCACCTCCACACGTTCCGTTCTGGATGAGCATTGTAGCGACGTGCGGTGGTCTAATCACTACTGCGTGATGTACGTAGAGACCCCAGGCTGGCGGTGGTGCTGCGCTGGATAAAATTCTCATCCACAGCGGGGACACCGGACGCCCAGTGGAGCTAACGCCCATCCTTTTTACACAAACGCGCAACACAATTATGGGTGCATGTGTCATTTCGTATGTCAGAGTGTGTCAGTATTCCTCATAGCATCAGTACTGTGAAGGGACTAGGATGACCTCAGCAGATCCACGTCGAGATGGCTCTCAGAGCGAAAACGCTCATTTTAATATATCTTCGTTTTATCTCGACCATCTTAAGGAGGCTTGACCAAATCTGCGAACTTCGGCCATTGATGAAACTGGGCACAAGCAACTTGGGATGAAACTGAAGTAGGTAACTGGAATTCTAGTTCCAACGTGTAGATCTAGTCTTCTGGTTTTTAAAATCCGTTAAGGCAGAGGAAGTACACTCTCACTTGAGGGGGGGGGGGGGGGGGGGCGCCAGACAGAAAAATACAGACAAGGCGAGAGATATGAAAAATATTATATGCACTACTCTGAGATATACTATACTATCCAAACCTACTGAAGTGTCCTAATTCAAATTAATGGGATATCACAATGAAAAATGAAGGCCGTTTACAACTCCCTGTAACCCGGAGTAGAGCGCAGCTCTTGAGGAGGAGGAGGGGAAGGGTACTGAGGGGAAGCAATATCCTTTCTCTTTCCTCACCTCCTCATCCTGTCTGCTACTCCTCCCTCCGAGCGGCGTCGCCGTCGTCTTACGAGGGTCACGTGACCTCACGGGGGTCACGTGACGTTATCGGAATCACGTGACTTCAGGGGGTCACGTGACCCTTATGAGGTCACGTGACAATGACGATGACGTCATCAGTGACGACGAGGAGGCGGATGCCGATGCCGATGACGTCATCAGTGACGATGACGAGGCGGATGCCGATGACGCCACGTCATCGGAATCCGACGTCACGTCATCAGTGACGTCACGTCACTGATGACGTCGCCAGGAACGATGGCGATAACGATGCGGTTTCCGATGACGTCATCGGTGACGTCACTGATGACGTCATCAGTGACGATGACGATGCGGATGCCGATGACGTCATCAGTGACGATGATGATGACGATGACGTCACTGATGACGTCATCAGTGACGTCACGCGTCCCATAATGCACCGCACGGTTGCGCCGACGGCGACGCCGACGCCGCTCAAGCCGGAAACGGGCGCCTAAGAGCTGCGCTCTAAAATGAAAGCCGTTTACAACTCCCTGTAACGCTGTATTAGAGCGCAGCTCTTGAGGAGGAGGATGGAAGCGTACTGAGGGATAGGTTGGTAGGGTACTGAAGGATGGGTGACTCCCTGAAGTCACGTGACCTCAGGGAGTGGGGCGACGTGAGGTGACGTGACCTCAGGGATAACTCACATGACTTTAGGGGGGGTCACGTGAGAGTGTCACGTGACCTCAGGGGGTCACGTTACCTCAGCGGGGGGTCACGCGACCTCAGGGGGTAACCCTCATGACCCTCCTGAGGGTAACCCTCGTGACCCTCGTAAGGGTAACTCTCATAACCCTAGTACCCCTTGTTAGGGTAGCCCTCGTGACCCTCGTAAAGGTAACCCTCGTGACCCTCGTGAGAGTAACCCTCGTGACCCTCCTAAGGGCAACTCTCATAACCCTAGTAACCCTTGTGAGGGTAACTCTCGTGAGGGTAACTCTCATAACCCTAGTAACCCTTGTGAGGGTAACCCTTGTGAGGGTAACCCTCGTGATCCCCGTGAGAGTAACACTCGTATCCCTCGCGAGGGTTACGAGGGTTACGCGCAGTTACGCCGACGGCGACGATGACAGCGACGTTGATGCCGCTCAAGCCGGAAACGGGCGCCTACGAGCTGCGCTCTAAAACTGGTTCGCTGGATCATGCGACAAGGACCATACAGGGATGTCACAACGTGTCCCGCGTGTCCCATAAGACAATAGCACAAGCTAAACTCTGTGTGTGGTTTGTGGTTGATTTTCATTACGCATCGCCGATGTTAGCCATGGCAATACCAAGTTAACGAGCGCTCCGCGCGGCCCTTGCGTGGCTCTTGGCGATGAGTGACATCAATGAGGTAAACGGTCACATTGTATGCCATCACACCGCTCTCGCCGGCACGTTCTGCCGGAGATCAATCGTTCCAGGGGTGCTGCGCTACGCAGCTCAGTGGGCTATGGTGTCCGAGTGCTACTGCACCGACCCAGGTTCGAGCCCCGCTCGGGCTCAAACATTATGTATAACCTTAAAGCGTGTAACACTCCCAGCATGTCGATCGTTCATTACGCTCCTTCATGATGATTTCATTGTAAAATAACGATAGATAAAACAGATTTCGCGTTAAAACAAAAGAAAGCAGCGAAGCCAGTGGTGTCGGAACAGCGGAGGGGTTGGGGCAGACATTTTTTTTCTTTATAATCTAATGGCGGTACGTCCACATAACACGCGCCTCGCACCCTCCCCCATCCAACGTTAGCTCCCGCCACACATTCACCTTCCAAACGCTTGCAAGGACACTTAGCTTCTTGAGCCTAAAACGCCTTGCAGTAAAGCCAACTTTCGAATCTACCATTCTGTCGCTTCGGGTCTGTGAATGTGTGTGGTCACTTCTGAAGAAAATACAACAAAAAAGATGGAACTCTGTTTATTTAAAAATAGGTAATAATATTAAAAATAACAGAAAAAAATGAATATACGAAGTTTAATATATGAATGCATTTAATGATTGATAAAATAAAAAATATATAAAATACACCGCGAAAAGAAATTAAACTAAATTGTACCAGTCGATAAAACATGTAAAGGACTGCAGGTTTACGACATTTAGTAAGCAATACAAGGCTCCAAGTATGTCACCAAAACGTCAAGGGTATTATCTATAGCTGCTTTTTTTTATTGCTGTAATGAACTATATGAGAAACGCTTAGCTTAAGGGGGGACACTACCCAGAAAAAACAATTTCTGCAAAAAAAAGTTGATTTTGAAAAATGTCATATTTACATCCACCAACATATAGAGTGTATTCCCAGAAAGTTTCATTAGTTTACACTGCATAGTTAATTTCTTATAAATTATTTTCGGTCCACCAATGCTAAAGAAAAGGTAGAGGTTGGAGCACTTCGAACGCATTTTTCTCCATTCCACTTTTTGGCATAAATTTCACTTTAGGAAAACTATCGTTTTGTTATTACGCAACTTGGATTCATTTTTATGAGTTTTTCTGGGGTGAACTTTTAAGGGGAAGATAACTATGAGCTTTTTTTTTTATTTTTGTCATTTTTCATGCTCAAGAACTAAAAGTTTGGACAAAGGATAGAAATCTAAAAAACTGTATTTGTGTTTATGTGAATTTTTTGTCATGAAAGATAGTATAACATAGAAATATAGCTCCATAGTTATCTGCTCTGAACTGTCCTAATTCAATGTAACACATGAAAACGACAAACTTATAAGTAATTTCAAAACGATAGTTTTCCTAAGCAGACACGCCAACTTTTGTCTTTGAACGTTTGCAATTTCTTTTGTACTTCACCCAGGTTAACAAAAATTGGCAGAAATGTTCTCAACTTCAACAGAAACAAGCCCTGTAAATATAATTTAAATCAGACAAGTGGTTCAAAAATTTACTTTTTTGGGTAGTGTCTCCCTTTAAGCAAAAATAAGCCGCGCATTATAAATGTTTACAAAAAAATGTTGGGGTCTTTTTTTACACATTTATAACTACCGGGAGAACTATATACAAAAATCAAGCAGCCAAAAAATGTATATAATTTCACCTTGCTCCACTTTTAAATTATATTAGAAAATAAAATTTCTCTAACATATTGAAAAACGGTTTTGTTTGTTACGGAGGTGGGGCTAATACATATATATTTTAGGCAAGTTAACATACCCACCCCGACACGCGTGTTCGATTTCAAATGACACCGTCCAAGTAGGGAAGACGCATCACATTTGACCAAAGAAACGGCAAGAATATTTCAACCCTCATCAACATCATGAGTTCACAACGTGAAACGAAACTATCAAATCAGAATGGGTCCTCTTGAAGAAAGGTCAGCCGGATGTGAGATTACTAGATTCGTAAACTGGAGGCGAATAGAGAACTCTCCGTGACCCGTTTCAGCCCAGAATGAGGAGTGACTGAAGTAGGTTGTCAGACGCGCTGAAATGATGCGCCCCGAAAACAAGCGCGCACCACAATTAACGTATACGAATCAACAGCGTCAAATCGTAAGGTCCCGGAACATCCCGTCTACCGACCAAGCACTCAGGCGCGTGCCATCACCTTCGTTTCCAGCCTTCACTTCTAAAAGTCCAACAAAGTCATAGCACTCGCCGAAGGAAACGTACAAAGAGAGTCATTGAACTGCCCCCTCCTCTCCGCGAACGCTCCAGCGCGATGAGCCCACACAAAATAAAACTCAACTAAGAAAACAAAACAAAACGCGCTTTTAATGTTGGTTAGATTTTCGCCCACCGCCACTGACGATCGGCTCCGACGGAGGGAAGCGCCATGTCCTCTTTGTTTCTCGATCCATTTAGGCACTATCTAGAGAGAGGAGCGAACATGCAGACGCAAGCTGATTCTGCCTTATAGGGCCACTGACAGGGTATTTATGCTCGCCAAGGCTTTTTATTTTTATGTTTGCATGACATATGGGAGCACAACTACCCAGAACACAATGCGGGGCTCAAAATTAGTTTTTTTCCCACCCAAAAACCACCGATCGAGAACTGGCCCGTTTGAGTCGCTCTCACTCTCTTCTCTTCGGTCATGTGCCTTTTTCAATAGTTTAGGCACATCCACTAAATATAATCAAAAGCGTGGGTCATCGAAGGCACACACACAATATTAAAAATAAAAAAGAAATATGATAGGAATTCTTTATGTCTGGGAAAAAAAGTATCATAACCATGTGACTTTCGCCAACTTCCTCCGCCTCTTTATTTCTTCTTCCTACCCAGTCCAGTTTCAACTTCAGTTTCAAGCAGTTGGATTTTTTACTTTAAAAAAACACGTGACGCTGCAGCAAAATATTGATTGGGTAGTCTTGTCACACCATTTAAATCGCAGGGAAAAAATAAAGTCTATGGAGTGTCAGTGTATTTTTAAATAGCCACTAAAAATAAAGTTTTTTCTAAACAATCTGGTTGGGACACGCGTGTAAAAAAAAATAAACTTCATACAAAACAATTTGACAGCAATAGTAACGGCTCGAGATTAAGTTTAAAATTTACGCGCAAACTTCATGACGTCACGGAAAGGTCATACACTCTCTCCACCGTTAACGTGATGGCGAAGCCGATCCACCTCTCTTTCGCGCGCCCAATATCCAGAAAAAGCAACTGGAAAGGAGGTGACTACCGACTAAACGCGTCTCGCACATGCAATATTGTTGCAATTTCTTTTCTCGCGTAGAATTTATTTTTTGCCATGCATATCCCTACAGGACTGTCAAAGAAAATAACATTTATTTTCAGGGGCCCTTTAAGGAAAACAGATAAAAACAAACTCAACACTTTTTTGTGTTAAAGCATTTTCTTTTTTTTCTAAGACTTAGGTTGTCTTTCCGAGTAGAAATTCTTGCGAGCGCAATCGTGTCATTCGCCTCGGTGCTTCTCGGCATCGTATCGCTGGAGCTGTGCTTCAGTCATGTTTATTTCTTATCTGTATTCACTAGGATTATTACTTTCCAGTTCGTAAAGGGTTGATAGCACATTAAGAGCGTTTTAAGTTCTCGCATTTTTTTAAGCAACATAGTGCTCGCGTGTTCTATTGCCCCATTTTTAGGCTCTTGATTGAATATGTCCCATCTGGAAAATGTGACTAGTAAGGATATATATCTTTTGTACACGTAAAAAACTTTCGGGGATACGATGGGCGAAATTTTGTCAGCTAAAAGAGTCGTGTTCAGTTTCAACAGGCGTCATTCAAAAAGTATTTAAAAGTATGCTGACCCAAAATTTGGAGCGCACAAACGAATGCTGGAGTGATAGGCGCGGCGCTACAAAACCCAGAAACATCTCATACCGCGATATCTCTACTGGTTGACCGTCTCCTCTTCGCTTCGTCCCCTCTAACAGATGAACCGTAGTGAGGAGGAGAGAAGCGAGGTAACACCTCCTAGATAACAACGCTGCAACGCTGAAAGAAATGACGCCATCGGCGAGGGACAACGTTGGGCATATGTTGGACACGACGATTGCGTCAACGTTAAGCTCCAACGCCGATGCAACACTCGTTTCCAATCTGTGTCCAGCGTTGGCCTTCTCTGGTGACGCCAACACTTTAGCAGTGTGGCCTTCCCTTTTAGGCAGTGTTGAGCGAGGCCGCTTTTCCTCATTTTCAACTGTTCCAGGAGAATCTTGACGTCCTTGTCCTCGCATGATCGCGCCCTTCTTTTCCAAGAATACGGCCATTCGTTTAAGATATCAATGTATGAATTTTTTTTTTTTTTTAATTCGTAGCATCCCGTTCAACGCTTCTGCTTTTAAAAAAAGACACTGACACCCACAAAAGTTTTTTTTTTTTTTGTTAGACGGTTCAATATGGTGTTAGGAGACTACCCAATCAATATTTTGTTGCAGAACTATATATATTATATATAAAGTAAAAAAAAAAAAAGTGAACTGCTCGAAACCAAAACCGAAACACAAACTCGAACGCTCATGGCTGGAGGTCACGTGGCTACACCCGACCGCGTGTTTTTTTTGTTTGTTTTTTTCTTTTATCCGGTTTGTAAGGCCGACGACAACTACCGATTTGCGAGCACAGTTATCGTGCGATTGTTTCGCACTTATATATCTTCCGCTCGATGTTCTGCGCTTTAAGATCCATTGGTGCCATCAAGTCGTCCAGCCCGCGGTAGGTCGCCATTTTGAGAATGACTTGCACATGTCGTTCCTGTAATCTGTGCAATGTTTTCTTCTCAACCAATTTACCAATCAACCAATCAACCAATTTGCAGCTTCTCGAAGGCCATAAAAACAAAATTCGTTTACCTTTCTATTCCTAATATTAAATGCTTGCCTTAGATGACCCACGACTTCGAGTATATTTGCTTCACATACTTTGACCGCCACGTCATCATGAAAAGGAGTGTGAGCTCCACTGAAACCGGTCAAATCTCGACCGGTTGTTTTCGGGCAGAAAGAAGACAAATTTCGAAGCACAAATTATGTTTTGAGTAGTTGCCTTCTTATAAATCATGTTCAACTAAAAACCTCGGCAAGCATAAATCACTTGTCAGTCGCCTTTAATGCCGTTTCTTTTCGCCAAAACTGACACAAGACTTTGGTCGGAGAAAAAGGCATGTTTCATTGTAATTTCGAATAACCTCGTGGGGTGCTCTAGAGAAGTATATCCGATTCAGTCTTGCGTGAGAGCAGCCTTGGAGATGTGTGTAATATACTCTACTTCCTTTATGTTATCCAATATCTGCTGAGTGGTTTTTGGATTGCAGTACATTTACACTGGAGGCAAATATATGGCTCCACATTGAGTAAGATCTTTCAAATTTAATACACAATTGAAGACATCAAGTAGCAGTAATTTTTTATCGGTGCTAATGAGTGGATGAAGTACTAAAGGATGTCATTACTTGCATTCACCACGTTTGGAGTGTGCTCAGGACAGATATATCTCCGTTGTGTGCTTAAATGAACTCACTTGATTTTTCAGGTAAGAAGCGTACCTCTCCTTCAGCAAAAGTCGGAGGACCAGGAAAACAACAAGCCACTGCAGATCTGGAAACCCCAAGAAAACTACTACATCAAAAAGAAACACTAAATAGTGTTCACGGAAGCCTTAACTACAGCCATGAAATTTACAAGCAAACTTTTAAATGCAGCTGATAAGCTGCCTTTAAAAATTAATAATCCATTGGAATGCTTTTGAGGAGAACTACTTACGTAAATATCTTCAAGGAATTTTCGGCTTGTTAGGTTAAAATTATGTTGATAGAAAGTAATCACCAACCAATTCCTAAACGTGAGGGTGCCTAACGTTTCGAAACCAATGCGGTTTCCTTTTCCGGGGAGCCTGAGACCGTTAAGGAACATCTTCCTCTTCTGAGAGCGGGTATAGACGCTTTGCAGCAGCTGTGCATGGACGCCGCCATAACTGACCTTCAGATTTTGTTTCCTCTTATTTCGTTTATTTCACTTCATCATTACCATAGCAGGCCAGGTTATTGCCACATTCGATTCAACTGTGTCCTTTTCTAAAGCATCGGCTTTTGTAGAGGATCGTTAACTACCGTTTCAGTTGCTCGGCATCTTGGTAAGACAAGAGAAGGTCAGCCATGGCGGCTGTATTTTGGCGCGTGTGTAAAGCGTCTATATGACCAGTAAACTGCAGCAGTCTATCTTTAAGAAATAAGTAAGATAGAAAAGATTATTCTGCCGTTCAACATTTATAAACACTATCAGAAGAGGAAGCTGATCTTCAGCAGTAACAACTGCCCCTGAATAAGAAATCGGTAATGCTTTTCCAGTCCTATACAGGACCCGGAATGCAATGTGACCAGCAGTTTATTTCTAATGGACGTTCATGGCTGTAGAAAACTACCGTTACAAAGCATGCTAATGCAACATACCCCCCAAAATATTGAGACATTTACACAGTTTAGGCCGACCTCATATTGTATTTTACCAGATAATTATAATGGTTGTTGACTGGCTCGATATTTCAAAGACAGATATGGCTATATACGCTAACTTCACCTTGTAGAAACCTCTGATGAGCATTCCTTGCTTGGCGGCACCTTTTTTTCTTGACAGGGCACCAAACGTCACTGGTACGATGTCAGGCGTCGCATTTTTTAGTGGGAAGAAAAGGAAATTCTTCAAGTGTCTGTATGTCAGATGGAGAAAGTCCTGCTGCACATAAACCCTGGTGATGCGAAAAAAACTGTCAATCTGAAAACAAACGCAAATGCAATTCATTTTAGTCGCTTGTATATATCTTATAAAGCGTTGTCAATACTTCGCATTGTAGAAGAAAATACCTGAGACTAAAAATTTACTTACCTGCACCTTTTGATTGAGAGCAGGAAACAAGTTAACCCCAGACAATGCTGAGTGGTCCTCGACCGGTGAAAACAAGTTTTCGAAGGGTGTTGAAGGTTCGCTTCAATGCGTCCTGCATATTGTCATGTCAGGCAGGGGCCTCCTTAGTTCCTTTTCCATCCACTCCCTCTGGCCCCTAATATGGTGGTCATCCTCAAAGTCTGCTTCAGTTTCGTCTGTTGGCTCTGAGATTTAAACAAACCAAGAGCCTATGACATCTTACCACAAATTTCACTGCACGCCATTTGAAAAGAATTTTACATATTGGGAAGGCGGGGCAAAATGAGACATGGGCGAAGAATGCAAGGATTTGAATTTAACGCCATCTGTATGCGAGTTTTGGAATTTCGCAATGTGATTAATTTGATGCTCTGCCGACATGTGCCGGCACTTGTACGCTTTACTTTAAGAAAACATGCTACAATTGCTATAAACAGCTGGTCATAAAAAGCGCTCTTATTGTTCGTGCGTTAACGGGCACTCAAAGTGTGGGGAATAGCTGCACTTGCGTTCTTCTGGAGGCGTGCAGCTGAGTTTTGAAAAACTATACTGTACTGAGATTAGCTCTTATTTTGTTGTCAGTTTCGTTAGCTAACTGTGAATAAAACGTTTCTCGTTCCAAGTTTTGACTGCTTTGGATGCAATGATTTCCTTTTAACAAGTGTACTCAGTGGGGAGGGGGACAATTACCCACGCTTACAGGGTGACACAAGGCAATGCTGCCCTTATCGGAATGGCTTGCGTACAGCAAAGCAAGACTACATTTTTCTACGAATTGATGTCCATCTAAGCCTCATAACATCATGATAAGTTTTCTATCTTTTAACACAGACTCGGGTAATTTTCAGCATGATCAACATCCACCAGCTCGCCGGCGCACTCATTGTCGTCATGTCGTGCGATGCACTTTATTCACTTGGACCAAAATGCATTGCTGTATTTTCCCAAACAGCCGCTATATCTGGCAACTCAACGGCAGGAATTATTTTTCTTGTCCCGGCCTCCCGGCTCCAGCTTGATAACTAGGAACATGCTTCGTCGTCTCGCGAGCTTGGACCCCTGCACTAAATGATACCTCATTTCGCCGAGAACCAGTGTAACGAAAACAGCGATTTCGGCATATACTTTTTTACTCTCCATTGTTTTTCTCTTGTTTACTCGAAATTGCCTCAGCGCTCCTTGTTGTAGCAAAGCTTTCTCGGACGAAAACCACAAAATGTTTACACTAGTGGTAGTTAATGTAGGGATCGTAATCACAGTAGCAAGGACGTCCAGATGACAATATGGAGACGCGAAACTCGCTCACAGTTGGAATGACAAATACATAAGGTTTAAAAGAAATCTCTTCTGCATAACGGTTCTAGAGTCTCTCATCCCAGTTGAAAAATGCACCAGACCGGTTTGCTCTGTCCTAGTGTTTTCTGGTGTGAACATCAGACCAGCCTGGTGTGTTCTGGTGCGCACATCAAACCAGCGTAAAGTGTTCTGGTGTACCCCCCAGAACACGTTAGGCTGGTTTTGAGTGCCCATTACACCATCCTATACTTCGCGACTTTTCTTGGCAATGCAGTGGAAGGTACAGGCCCGCGTCCCCTCTCCCATTTTGAGTCTACGCAGGCTCTCCTCCTCTCCCCACTTCCAGGGAGAGGAGGAGAGCCCGCGCACACTCAAAATGGGAGGGGGGACGCGGGCCTGTACCTTCCTCTGCATTGCCAAGAAAAGTTGTCGCGGAGTATAGTGTGGTCTGATATGCACACCAACACCCACTAGGCTGGTCTATTGTGCACACCACAGCGCACTAGAATGGTATGATTGCACACCAGGGTGCCTCTGGTGTGCATAAATTAAGGATATATGTCTGTTGTTGAATAAGACATGATTTCTTGTAAAATTAAATAAAGTGTATAGAGCTCAAACACCACCTTTGTTTTTATAAGGTTTTAATTGAAGGGGCAATGCAACATTTCAGTTCGAATATTATGTGCGTCGCGCAACCATGCTGACAGAGTGTAACAAATGTGTACCCATACGCTCCAGCCTGACGCGCAACATAGAGGTTTGTCTCGTCAACAATCATCGTCAGCAGCTTGTCATCAATGAAAACTTGATATTATTTCATTGGGCTTTTGACATCATCAGGAGGCCGGAAACACGGGTTCCGCAGGCTCCACGAAACACTGGTCTCCCTTTCGCCAGTCTAAAACTTGCGGCGGTTACTTTTTGTTTCTTTCTTGACGTTCACAGAACTGAACAGGCGGGCATTCCGGATTCAGTTTTGTTGTCACTTGGAAGTTCTGTTGTTAGGCCCTTCGTTGGCAAGTACTCCTCATCACCGTCACTCACTTCACTTTCACTAGATCCCGCATCGGACAGTGCTCCACTTTCCGGAATTAAAACCACACAGGGACGATTGCGACTCCGTGTCTGGTAGAAAGATCCCGATGGAATTTCCATCTGGCAAGTGTAGAATAGGAAACCTAAAAGAAAAGAGCACGGCGTCAAACTTTATCAGTAAACAGATCAAAATAGGGATGCACTAAACCATGTCATACAGGAAGCTTTCTCCCGACAATTACAGCTGATTCCTCGTGCAAATATATGTAAAATTCAAAGTAAACGCTTGCCCCTTCGCCCAATCTACATGGCTAAACATTTATCGGCTTAAAACTATTGAAACATTGCCGAATCTAAACACGGAAGGAAACACCACTGAAATCACAGAGCTACTATGCGACTCCTCTCTTACACGATACGTATATCTACTATGTACTTTTTCACGACTTTCAAACTTTTCAGAGTAAAATACGTCTGCGCTAGGCAGTTCAGAACTTCTAAAAATGCGAAATTAACATATTTCAGAGCAAAGTACTGCTTACCTTTCAAACAGCAGGTCGAAGTGCGTAGCACGACGTGGACGAGAACGACGCGTTCTGGGCGCCGCCATGCACATCGGAGCCGACGGAGTCAACGGAGTACCTGGAGAACACCTGGCGGCGACAATTCGAAACAAAGAAAACGAAACCAGAACATGTATCTCCTGAAATGCGTTGAACACTTCGCCTGAGTACCGCTTTGGGTCCCAAAAATCTATTATTTTATTGAATGTATCCTGGAAGATACACTGTGCCCTTCCAGGGTTAAAAAAATAAAAACGAATGAAAACATTTTGTGTCGCTAGAAGTGGCGGGAATCCTCGGCGACGCCTGTGTACACCGGGCGAAGTAAACTCCGCGAGGAGGGGGAAGAAGTCATCGATGCGTGCACAGTATTTGTGGCATAGTTATAGCAGAGATTTAAGAACATTTTTTTTACTGCTTTATAGTGCTGAATGTTGCGAGGATAATTACTTCATTTGAAACGCCAGCTCGTTAGGGCGCGAAGGATGGATAAGAAACGTTCACGGATGCAAGTCACGGGAAAGATAAGGATATTTCTTTGTTTCGTTTTTTGTTTGCTGCCTTGCAATTAGGGAATTTCGCATTATTAGGTCTGCTGAGACACTTGTAGCTTGATCTTCAGTGAACGATACGAGCCATGATGTATAGCTTTACAGAAGAAAAATTTCCGGGAAGCTAACATTTCGAAAGTCTTTATTACCCAGCATAGGCAGCCGGCAAGCATATTCTAGAGTTGTCATTTGGATACCAGTTTTAGTTGTCTTCACCACTTCTGGGGTCGCTCTATAATAATCGCCGCCCGATCGGTATATGCCTCGCTCGTCTCCCAGCGAGTGAAACAACACAACAAGAAGACAGCAAACCGGTTTACTGTACTTCCCAGTTGTCCGTCTTCGAGAGCCGGCACTCCGGACCCGCCGACCCTGCTTGTCGCCCGTCGTTCAGAGCTCGCAGTTGGTGTCCGTGTCCAGGCCTGCGTATCGTCTTTCCCACACAAGCGCTGCGCAGGCAAGCTTTTCCGGGCTATCACAGCCCGAGTCTCGCTGCGGAATCACTCCGGGATCATCATGGCCTAGGCCGGTATGGCCAGGGCTCGCCGTTTCCGCTGGTCCTAATCCGGACCTCGCTGGTAGAACGCTCCGGTGATCGCCATGGGACAGACCAGCCAGAACGGCTCCGTCGTTTCTGCCCGAAACCAGCTTGGTGCAGCACGATCTTCCTGTTTCCTCGCACTCACCCCGGCTAGCATAAAATGTGGGTAATTAGAACGAAACTCTGCATGCTAGAAAACAGTACGCACGTTGCAATGGCTGTAATGTGATATGCAAGCCTGGTGTAAAAAGAGACAGACAAAGTGTACGTGTGAGAAGGATATTTACGCTTCGCATGAGTTTTTTTCTAAAGAAGAAGTTGTGCATCCTGTTTTCTGCATGCCGACACATTTGTTACCAGACTCAGCATTAAATTTGGTTGCAGAAACAAACAAATGTGCTACGAAAATCCTCTATTTGAGTAATCGCAGGTTTGGAAGGGTTTGGTTGCGACCGCCCGTGTGCCAAACGGCTATGCACGACTACAACTACGAGTGCCAGAACGAGCCAACGGGTCTCTCGCTTCTTGAAGGCCTGATCGCCTGATTCGCGACGCCACAGCGAAGCAACAATCGGCCCGATTGTTCCTACCGTATTTCATTTTGTGGCTGTCTAATTGACTCATATTACAAGTTGTATAAATTTGTTATTTTGCCAAGTAGTCTGCAAAACCAGTTCGTCAGACCACTTTCCAAGCCTGTACATCTATTTTCGTTCACTACAACAATTACTGTAGAATTCACTTACTTGATGCGTCGCACTGCAGTAATCCACTTCTGTCACCGTGTCGCTTCCCAAGATCTCGAAGGGAAGCGGTATAGTTTGACGCTTGAGTCACCTTCGTGACTGTGGCAGACTTTCACGCAGCAGTACCGACGTTTATTTTGAGGGAAACTCTAGGAGTAGGTGAGATTTCACAGGATACCGGTAAGGCCATAGAGACGTGAGCCTGGGACTTACTTTTAAGAAAAAACTGTTCCCAAAAAGGATCACGCCGATCCGAAATGCCACATTCACACGTGGTTTCTAAAATGCGCCCAAACGCAGTCCCCGCGACCCGGGCCGTCCTGGCCCTGCCAGCGTATTATTTTGCAGCCCCTAGATGGCGCAACGTGTAGTGCCAAATTGCATTCCCGATTAATATTTGGGTAACTTTCAATGAAGGAAGGGGGTGGAGTGGAGTGAAGAGATTCATATCGAGATTCCGCTGTGTTTATAATTGCCTGCCCCCCCTTTCCCCCTTACACACACACAGTGTCGTTGCCCAAGGCCCCTCTGACTTCGTTGCAAAGCTCAATTTGTTTTGATCTGTATAAAAGCAGAAATCAATTTATTGAGAGGGTGACAGTGCTGGTGGGCCCGAATCTAATTATGTACTTGCAATCTAAACTGCTCATAATGTAGTTGCAGGCAGCTACAATCTGAATCTAGTTTACCAAGTCAATTGTTTAGGTGAAGCTCTGCCCAGTGCATGTTATTCACAGACTTCAGGCCCCTCCATTGTTGAGAAAATAGTATTTCACAGTCTGCACACAGGAGCAGAGGGACCAAAAGTTCCTGTTTTGGGGGTGGACAACACTGTTGTGATGACCGCTACCGGGGGATAGCGGTTTAGCCTCCATGGGGTCCCTTTCGGGGTAGAGAGCGGAAGAAGTGCCACGACCGAATTTTGAAAAGGGGCCTTTAATTGGTCAGACTGGGAATTGGTTGGTGTGCTCACTCACCCCCCCTTGATGCCGGTGCTGTTGACGGGACGCTGCAGTCAGGTTCAGTGGCACGGCCTGGTCAGGATCCGTCGATAGGTGAACGCGTCGGTCAGGCTCGGTGGCACGGCTCGCTCAGGGTCCGTAAGCCGGTCTCGGTCGGCTCCATGTCGATCGGTGGGACGCTGCGGTCAGGTTCAGTTGCACGGCCTGGTCAGGATCCGTCGGCAATGAACGCGTCGGTCAGGCTCGGTGGCACGGCTCGCTCAGGATCCGTAAGCCGGTATCGGTCGTCTCCACGTTGATCGGTGGGAAGCTGCGGACAGGTTCAGTGGCACGGCTTGGCCAGGATCTGCCGATCGGTGGGACCATGCGCAATCTCTCCCCCGTGTGTGTCCGTCCTTCGCCGTCGTTTCAAATCTCCCCACGAGAAGTCTTCGTCGTTCGGTCCTCCTCTCCACTCCTGCGCGCCCCGTCCAAGGCGCTTGCTTTCCCCCGGCCGTTCACAGTGGCTCCCCCGACCCGTCCCCCTTCTTCCCCAACGGCGGGCCTTCCTCCTCGGCCAGCAGCTCGTCTCCCGACTTCTCAGCGCCTCCGCAGCTGGCGAGCACCCATCGTCTTGCCCGACAGAGACACAAGGCCACCGAACAAATCTTCCCCGTCGAAGCCCGAAGGGCATGCACGTGTTTCTCGGGTTCGGATTAGAAGTCCCATAGGCGGCGCCGCGACCTCTCACCACACGCCGTACTTCACACTGTCATACCACTATAGCCAGAATTTTAACTCAAGAAGTGTTTGTTGACAGAACAGGACGACTTCATTTCATGACTTCTTTATGCAGCGTAGCACGAGACAGTCATTGCTTACCTGACGCGCGAGTAGTGGCAACGACAAGAGTTGGTAAGGTCGCCAGTATCGCACGTGAATAAATGCTATCTTAAAGGCGTGATTTCAAAAGGTAGTCTCCAATTATTGTGTGCATAAAGCAGCCTGGCTGTGGCAACATCATAAGCAGCATACCACTTTAATGGTAGTGACCACAGCACCCTTGGGTCATGTCACTAAAAGTATCGCAAGAAAGAGCTGACACTACCTTCACAACTTTGCGTCCTCACAAATCATAAAACAAGTGAAAATGATTGGCTGATGGTTTAAAAATCAGCCAATCGCTTTCACTTGTTTTATGATGCCTTACAGGAATCTTACACCATTAGCAACTGTAGCGTACATTTTGTTTGGGAATATGCATGCTTCCTGCAATTACTACAACAAAGAAATGGGGTTGAATAATTTGACTAACACAGCTCCTTTGCATAGGACGAGTTTGATGTTGTGAACGAATATTGTGCTTTATTTTTACTGCATTGCCCGTCAATTTGGATTATGTGGTGTGGCTACCTTTTTCTTTACTAAAGCTACAGTATGTCCCAAACGTATAAGCAAATCAAGATCTTAATGTTACTCGTCTTTCTAACTTTCAATTTCCTCTTTTAGGTGCTGTTGTGGATGCTTCACCTAATGAGGCTGTGACCTCCTCTTGGCTACCTCTCTTTCCTGTCTGGGATGACGAGGTACGTATCTGGTCCTAGAAGGCAGACGTTTCTGAGATCGTCTGTTCTTGGAGATAACTCATTCGACGGGCTCTAAGCATCCTAAATATCCAGAAATTATGCTATTGCGACGCTTATTTTCCTACTCAAAATAGAAAAAAAAGAAATAAAAGAAGATACTTCGCTTTCTCGTCCTGCCATGGACGAGAAGGGGAACTATCTTTGAAAAAGCGTACATGCGGATAAGGTGACAACAGTGCTACCTGATAGCTGTGTCCCACAAATTACAGTTTAGCAGTACCAATAATACGTATCCACCAGTTAGTAAGCTAGCCCGCTTCGCTAGTATAGACTAGCAAAGAAGGCAGAGGTGAGACATACTGATGCCTATTCCTGAACGCAGAAACGGAAGATTGTGAGCTATGGTGATGGCACACTCATTCGTGTTTTCTTTTTCACGTCTTGTCATCGAGTGTTTCCAAAAGTGTTTTCTTTTACATTGCTCGGCTGCCCGAGACTGCACATATTTGTACAAAACAAGGGAGTGCACAGCAGTATACTTCCTCCACACTTTGCGATTTCAAACTTAAAAATTGTCAAAAGGTTCTTTAACGGGTAGCTACTATATCATATATGCTAAAGCACATGGAACAATTTTTTATCCCATTATGAGTATTTGATGTGTACAGAAATAATGAACCTCCTTTCTTAATGTATATTCCGAAGCTGAAATTCCTTTTCTTCGAGGGACGCGGGGGAGCTTTCTACGATTGCCAATTTATGTCCAGGAATATTATGACCATGAACCATTTGGCCCAAATTTCCACTTTGCTGCCAATTTATGGCCGTTACTCATTCTGTGTGCTCTAAGCATCCCAGAACTTTAAAGTGACAATCATGTGCAGCTTATTTCACTACTAAAAAAGTGAAAGCCGCTTACAACTCCCTGTAACGCCGAATTAGAGCGCAGCTCTTGAGGAGGATGAGGGAAGGGCGCGGGGGGGGGGTTAGACTAACCAGGGGGGGTCACGTGACCTTGGGAGGTCACGTGACCTTGATGGTCACGTGACCTTGGGGGTCACGTGACCCCCCATGCCGGATGTCATCACTGACGTCACTGATGATGTCATCAGTGACGATGACGATGCGGGTACCGATGACGTCATTAGTGACGTCACTGATGACTTCACCAGTGATGATGACGATGACGATGCGAATGTCGGTGACGTCATCAGTGACGTCGCTGAAGACGTCATCGGTGATGATGACGATGACGATGCGGATGCCGGTGACGACATCAGTGACGTCACTGATGACGTCATCAGTGATGATGACGATGACGATGCGGATGTCGGTAACGTCACCGGCATCCACATCGTCATCGTCATCATCACTGTTGACGTCACCGGCATCCGCATCGTCATCGTCATGATCACTGATGACGTCATCATCACTGATGACGTCACCGGCATCCACATCGTCATCGTCATCATCACTGATGACGTCACCGGCATCCACATCGTCATCGTCACTGATGACGTCATCATCATTGATGACGTCATCATCACTGATGACGTCACCGGCATCCACATCGTCATCGTCATCATCAGTGATGACGTCACCGGCATCCACATCGTCATCGTCATCATCACTGATGACGTCACCGGCATCCGCATCGTCATCGTCATCATCACTGATGATGACGTCATCAGTGATGATTACGATGACGATGTGGATGCCGGTGACGTCATCAGTGTCGATGACGTCATCGGGGGGTCACGCGACATCGGAGGGGGTCACGTGACCTCGGGGGGTCACGTGACCTCGAGGAGGGGGTCACGTGACCTCAGGGGAGTCACGTGACTTCGGGGGGTCACGTGACCTCGGGGGGGTCACGTGCCCCCCCACGGTCACGTGACCCCGGTGGGGGGCTCGCGCGGTGCATTATGGGACATTTCCCATGATGCACCGCGCGGTTACGCCGACGCCGACGCCGACGGCGACGCCGCCGCCGCTCAAGCCGGAAACGGGCCCCTAAGAGCTGCGCTCTAAAATGTAATAAAAGATAGCGAATCTCAGACGTACAGATGATGCCAACGGACCTGTCCGAGTGTAGGCGAACAATGAACGGGGCTCATCACATAATAACGAGCGATGGCTTCACGTCCGGACAAGCAGCCGACCAGTCCTGCTCTTCTGCACAGGAAGCCCTCGCTTGCAATTGACTGACGAGCGTCTTTCGCCGTTCCACCCAATTCGCCTTGATTCGGTTCAATTACATTCGCTATCCTTGATCACATATTTGAATAGTGAAATAAGCTGCACATTATTGTAAGTTTTGGACATTTGGAACGCTTAGAGCACATAGGTTGAGTTAGGAACACAAATAGACCATCTTGGAATACTACGAAGTGCCCCTTTAATTTATGTCAATTTTTACTGATGTATATGTACAACTGAGCATTTGAGTAAAACAAACAAGGAACATGATTGCACACGAAAGTAGAGAGCCCATTTGTGTTGCTTGCATTTCTCCACTTTTTATACATTTACCTGACAATGTTACTCAATGCAGATTCATCTTGGACATGGCATCAAAATGCGAGAGGCAGCATTTACACAGGCCGTGTAAAAGGCTGCCACCCCTGGCCGCTTTCTGAGACTGGTCAGGCGATCGCAATGGAAGCCTGTGGAGCTCTTCAATAGAAGCGTGCAAGGGCAAGCCTGCAGGCGTCCCTCTAACAGGGTGCAATGGGGAAGAAGCCCCTAACACACGAATAATTTTACGCTCTGACAGGTGGGTATATCTTATCAACCTGATAGGGCACAGGAGTTGTTCTGGCTGTGCTGTGCTTTGGTGCACATAATGTGGGTATAGTGTGAGATAAGTTACTACGATTTGAGATATTTTTATGAACCTATTGTTGATTTTGCCTTGTGCACCACACATGTATAGTCAGAGGCACTATGAGGTGAGACAAGGTAAATGTGGGGCGCAGCGCTTGCTTTGCACACCGGGAGCGAGACTACAAGGTTCGATCTACAGTCAAACCCGATGATATAGAACCCGGTTAGTTCATATTATTTGGAAACAGACCAGTGGCTGAAATAAAAATGCATAGCGAAAAATGCAGTTACATTGAACGAAAATCGCAGCGTCTCCCGATAGATCGAACTGCCAAGAGCGCTATTTAGCTCTGCAAGCTGGCTTTCCCCCAAGGCAGGAAACGCGTTGGGGGAAAGCCAGCTTACAAAGAAAGCTGTCTTTTTTTTTTCTTTTTTTTTTTTTTTTTTTGGGGGGGGGGGGGGGGCAACTACGTCAAACGCGCGGAAGACAAAAAAAATAATCTTGCGGAGGGTGAGCCGGTGAGACCTTGAAAAACAAAAAAACGGCCACTAAATAGCTGAGGTGAGCGTCCCTCATGACGTAAAGACGCCCCTTCGACAGTAAACCACTTCCCTAAATGTGGTCTGCTTGTTCGTTGTCAAATTCGTTAAAACTTTTATATAGAATTACCCACTTTATCAAACTGGTCGTCGTTTATTAGCGAGTTCGATCTAACCGGGTTCGACTTAATTATGTTGCCCACAAGTAGGGGAAAGCAGACTGGACGCGGGAAGGCGGCCGAGAGATAAATTGACACTGATTATCAAGCTGGACACAACAGAACTTCCTTCTTCACTATTGAAGTTGTGACTTTGTTATTTTAACGTTTTTTTATGAATAGTGCTCGTGTCGTTGTTTTATTTTATGCACTGTAGGTTTTATCATGCAATACCAACTTCCCCAAGCCATCATCTTAGCCATCCGGGTGTGCATGGCAGAAACGGCATGGAAGAAAACAGCCGTGGACAGCCCTGTGTTCAAGGGAATGTTCGCGAGTGGTGTGTGTTGGGAAGAAAATAAATTGTAGGTTTCATTCTGCTTGTCTTTGTGGTTTTGTTTCATGGCAGAATGAGCGCCTAAAGCTTTGAAAAATTGGTATTGCTTTTGCACAATTTGCTAGCTGTTGTCATCAGCAGTCCTTTTTGCGTCTACATTATACCGAGCATGCATGACCAGGTCACTCCAGAAGATACTAGATCGACCGCGTCACATCAGAACACACTTGGCAGGGTCATGCCAAGTCATCAGAACACGCCAAGACACCACAACACGCCAAGACACCAGAACGCGCAAAACCACCAGAACACGCCAAGACGCCAACACACCAGACCCGGTCTGGCGGATTTTTCAGTAGGGATCAGTGAGTAGAAATTGTGCTGGAGTATATTAATTTCAATAAAATTTCGAAAACTCTCAAATATATTTTGGACGGATGTTTCGATCGCTTCTCAACCGCCCACATATACATGGCCTATAAAAAAAAAACTGCGAGGTGCTTTATCATTTCACCGAGACAAGTAGACCTGCCGTCTAATTCTCTTATTGAAATGATAAACACCTCGCTAGAGAAATGTGAAAGTAGATTACAAAATTCGTGGTTCAAGCTCTCAATTATTTTGATGCAATTCAAAATCTAAAACTAATACGAATACACTACCCACCTTTTCTGACAAAATAAGCTGCAAGATTCAAACTGTCAATCGTATACAACTCCGGTTCTTACAAGCTTTATAATAACCCGACCTATGCATGAGTTCAAAGAATGCACCCCAATCTTCATATTCAGCCGTAGTTGGAGCCAACGCTTCTTCACACATTGAAAGGAACACCAAAACACCATGGAAGGGTTGCTGGAGTTCCATTATCTGCTGCATTGCTGTGCTCTTCAACCGTTACGCAGGAGTGGGAATGACAGAGTCTGGTGATCGGATTTCTATTCATGTGATTTTACAAGAAAGCGTATGGCGGCGACGACAGCCAACGAGCTCGAAATATCTGCAAAGAGTTTCCCGTAAAGCTATCGCTTTACGAGAAAGAAAGCCAATTGCTATAACGAGCTTCGCACCCAAGCAAGCAGTATGGGAAATCGACGCGCTAACCAGTGCGCTATTGGGGACTTTTTAATTATATTTTTATATTTTACTACCGGGTGTTTTTCAGCAATGTTCGGAAAAACTACAAAAAACCTGTATACACCTTATGAAAACCGTTTGTGTCGGATTGTTGCAAAAAGTGCTCCCATAATGTTTTCTTCCTACGGATGCCGTGTACTCTCCTGACTAAAGACTTCGCCTATAGCCTGGGAATTCTTAATCAACACTTACTTTTCTTACAGCTCATTTCCAATTGCGATTGAAATTCAGCCCACTTTCAATCGCATCTGAAAAAAAAAAAACTTCTTTATTCTTGGGCCTTCAAGTTTTGCGAATACCATTTAAAGGGTCCTCCAAATGTTTAGGTGAAAGGCTGGATCGGGGATCAGTTGTCAGGAAATAAAAAAGTCAATATAATTGAGAAATCAACCTAATAAATAATTCTAAAGCAGCGTCTAAATACAAATTTGAAAGTTAGAGAAACGAATGAGACTCTAAGAAGGATGAAAAGGCAACGTGTCTTTGAAAAGCAATATTTAGTTAAATTTTGACCTCACACAGTAATTGGGCACCTGAAAATTCCAAACAAATACATGAACGCACATAGGAACTTCGGCATGTTCACTCAGGGCAGAAGACTAACGAGAATGATAGAACCGCCGCTGACGATATGCAACGGATACGACACAAGACGCTACGCGCAGAGCGCACGGGAAAGCAAAGAAATTGTTGCGTACATAATTACACAGATATGAAACAGGGACCTAACAATAGTGATGTTGGTGATGACAATGTCTAATACATAACATGACAAGAGGACCTCCCGTTTACGCGGTTAGTAAGCTTTGCAACACCGTCTCTTTACACGCGCTTATTTTTGCGACGGTAGCATCGGGCCTGCTGAAAGCGAGCCGCGGGCTGGGCTTCATTGAAAGTACTGCGGCCACCCATGGGCAGGTTGGAAGACCTATGCAGGAGGAATTTGGCCCGCTGGCCGGAGTTTAGAGACCCGTGGCGTTTAAGCTACAATAAAGAGTTAACGCTCGAAGTCGCTTTCATAACAGTAAGCTAATTTAAATTGATTTGAAAATAAGAAACTGGTTTCCCCTTCAATATTTTTAAAGGTACCACTGGTACTGATAGATGGCACAAGTCGACATTGGACGTGAAATTTGGGATTGATATCCCCTTGAAAAATTATCCTTTATTTAATAAAATACAAGCTGCCGGCGTAGTTATCATTATAATGTAATTAAATGCAGAGGTGCAAGCGAGCTGGACAAGAATGACGAAAATAATCCCTGGAGAAGGGGAGCAAGAGGGACAAAGGACAAACACAAATCTCCAAACACAGCTAGGGGCTGGTGAGCGACCGAAAAAATCCGCCTGGTCCGGGTATCGAACCCGGGGCCCCTCCATTACAGGTGGAGCGCTCTACCAACTGAGCTAACCAGGAGTTATCTATCTAAATAAATTAATTGGAAACAATTTTTTTGCGCGCATGTGTTTAGCTGTCATAACTAGAAATGTTGATTTGGTAACGGGGTATTCCTCCGGCCATAAAAAGTTAGAAAAGATCCCGAAGTCCATCTCCAGTGATGGTTTTTATACAGAGGGGCAACACGGAGTGTTGTTTTCTTCTCAGAACTACCATGTGAATAATATTTACTGCTCTCTTTCATTTCACGTTGTCCGACCACAGCCTGCGCGACTATCCGACGGAGCGAAAGCCTAAAGTAAATAGTCTTGGCTTCTGTCGTCTTTGCGTCTAGAAGAAAGGTCACTATCACCATGGTGCCTGGAACGCGTCTTGGACTGGTGTGTTTACCGCGTCCAAAAAAGCCATGCTGTCGCCAGTCGCGATTCTGCCGGCGTCCCAACAGCTGTGGTGCGAGGGGAAGACGGCTGTTCTGCTGCAGGTCGCTCTCCAGTGTGGCAGTATATGGAAGCTTCGGTAGCCAGAAGTTGGGACGCCGTGACGACAGCGACACTTTAGTCCACTTGTGCTATTCGCAGCTTCTCGTTAGCATTTCTACGACCAACCGCCAGGATTTCGACATGCGACAGCATGACACTTCGGCTTCTACGACGTCATTTGTTGCCACTTGGGGACCACTTTTGACGTATGGGAAGCATAGGACGCTAAACACACCAGTTCAAGACGCACTCCAGGCACCATGGTCTCATGGTGCATTTACAATGCATGATTGTTCTTGCCCGTAAACGCACAAAGACGACTGGTGCCATGACCATACAGTTCCGGTTCTGCTTCAAAGCTTCAGCGGATCGTTGCTTTGAGCGCGGGCTGACTTATTATAGAACTGAGAATGACTTCAATGAATACGGACGCCCAGCTAGGTATCACGCTTTTGCATACCAACTTATCGTCATCTTAAAAAAAACTGTTAATTAAATAAACATATTTATGAGTGTGCGATAGTATACTTTGTGTATGCAGTGTCACTTCTCCCTCACCACTAAAGGCAATGGTTACTTCACGCCTAGTGTCAATCACTGATTGTCGACACTATGTTCCTACAATTAATATTAGAAATTGTTTTTACGCTTCACTGCAATAGTTTTATGCTGTCCACTCGTGTTTAAAGCGTAGAGAAGTCGAAAAAGAGACGGTCGAACCAACAACATATCACGGACAGCCGCTTTCCTGCACAAATAAACGACAAACAATGCTTACTACCGAAAGAACGAAAATAAGAAGAAAAACATGGTACTGTCGTGACTGTTCAGTGTATCTTGCCTCACCGCTGCAACAGAGTACGAAGTGTAATGCCACGCAAAGTTTATTCACATGTGAATTCTAATAACAATGCATTCCTACAAGAAGTAAATGTACAATGTCATAGGAACGACGGAGCTCAAATTGAAACCTAACAAACAATATATGAATTTTTTTTTAGCAAAGTTGTTTATGGTTTGTGTTTCGTGGATTTCGCATATGCGTCAACAAAACATCTACGCTCGCACAGCTGAATGCGCACGCCTTCCCCGTTAAAAGATTGCAGTAAATAACCAAAATAAAGCGTTGACGAACGCGCGTGCAGGGAGTCATTTGTTTTAGGCTTTTGCTTTAGAACAGTTACAGCTACAGACACAGGCACGTGCGGCGCGTGGAACACCATTCCCGGCATTCTCCTTGATGCTTGGGTAATTTAGAAATAGATATCTTCAGACTCTCAGATACATAATAAAGTTTTTCTCAAAGATTCGCCGCTGTACGACCCGCGTCCGCCATGTCTACGCTCGCACCGACCCCTCTTTGTCGTCGTTCCAAGCGCTCGCCTGCCTAGTTTCCTTTCCTTTCGCCCTGCCGGGGTGGCGGTCCTGAAGCGTCTCCACCCCGAGGAGCCAGAGGAAACTAGACACGCGCGACGGTTGCGCGTGTCTAGTTTCCTCTGGCTCCTCGGGGTGGTGATACACGTCCACGCGAAATACTGACCATCACTTAAGACATCAATACATTTGTGTGCGTACCTAAATTTAGTCACGCTGATCACCGATAAAGACAATAAATATGTTCGAACCTTTGTTCAAAATTCTGTGTCACGTCTGTGTCGTGTGGTAAACCGCTTCGATGGTCATCCCACTTCAGAGTGGAATGGCTCATGATATTTTTTATTCTCACTTACGTGATAAGTGGTGCACATATGTTTTATGCATGTTTACTTTATACAGAATGACACGTTTTTAAAAAACTGAACATTAAGAATACCTATCTATATTTATTTTTATATTTAACAAAATTGTGAAATTTCCAAAAATCGATTGTTTTGTTGCTTTTGCGTTTGAAGACATCCTACGAAGTTAATTATAAGGAAACCGTTTTCCGCCCCGTGTCTTTAAATTTAACGCGCAACATAATCATATCAGAACTATTGACATAGGTTGATTCGTTCACTAACTACGGCGAATTAGAAAAACAAAAGATTGGAGCTTGTTTCTTTATTTTTATTTTTCTGCTTTCCCCGAGAAGGCGCTCGCAGTTCATGAGGACGTAGTACTGTAGTTCGGCAGCCAGTTCGCCGGTGTTGCCCAGCAAGGACCAGTCACTCGGTTCTACGTCGCACCCCTCGATTTGCAAGGTCACCCTCTGAGTTGTAAACGTTACTAAAAAAGGAATGAAGTTTCATTTTCGTCTGAAATAATTTCAATTGATTCAATAAGTTTAGAAGACTTGACCACATTCATACGCGCTTAAGCATTATATGTAGATGTTACAAAGTTTCACGTGTCAATACTTCACACAAGTAAAAATGTCCGACCACATCCTTTGTATAATCATTTCTTTCAAAACAATGTGAAAGCTTGTATTTTATTCTTTCCTCATTCACGTTTGTTTTCTTTTTTCTTCGCATTACAGTTGTTATTGCGCCAAGTTCGACTGTACTCTGGATTTTGAGCGTAAGCTCAGAGCAACGACACCGCACTCGAAATCAAGAAAATATCCATCAGATCTAGTTTTTCAGCACTGTGCTCACGCATTTTCACCGAGTATACAAAACGTTCCGGCCTTTGTCGCCAAAATGCGGGAGTTATATTGAATTGATGGAGGCCATAAAATAGCAGTTGTTTCGACAATTGTTGACGCGGAAGTATGCAACGCAGTGAAATAGCCCGTCATTTGAAACAACATAAAAGAGCTTTTGTAACTCGCTTCGCGTTTCAAATCATACTCATGATGAGTGGTGATCTTCAAATTAGTTAAAAATATTCATTATAAGTGTAAAGAATGCAGAAAAACGTGGTTCAAAACGACTATATTTATGTCCAGTAATTAAAGAACAGTAAAAAAGTGGGCGTATTATATAAATCAGGAGCGCGATTTTAAAGGTTTCATTCGAACAAATGCACAAAGGTTGCAATCGCGAGTCAGCGTGCGAAGCGCCCCTCACAAAAAAACTAACTTAACATCTAACTTGACCCCAGTGATTATTGTAGACTACAAAAAGACATGAAATTTCTTATTCCGACATTTGAAGAAAAGTTTTTTAACCCGTAGTTTCAGACCACCTAAATTTGCGTACAAGACCGACCGTGTCCTGTGTTCAAGCAGGCAAAGGAAAAATTGGTAAAAATTATTAGTCAACATAATTCTGTCAAGCGGACATTTTAACAACCGACGGTCGCGTGCCTTCAACAATTTCCAAATAAGTCGTTTCTGTGCCCCTTCAACACACTTCAAGGAGAGACATATCTGCGTGAGGAGCTACCTCTTCATTCAAAGTGTAGTACTGAGCAAAAAATGCTAAACTAATTTGCAGTCGCTCGCGCAAAGTACGGGCGATACTTGTAAGCCACTGGATATAAAAGGCAATACTTTTTTTTTTTACTTTTTTGGAATATCATGCAGAAGCTAACCTGCAACTACAGACCTATGTTAAAACCAGCAATTGTTATAACAGCGCATGCAGAGGTCTCGTGCGATCAACTGGAAAACAGGAAAGCCTTCGAGTAGTGTTCTCTTACACACGCGACTCTTTGTTGAGTAATAACATCTTAGAGCTCGGTAATTTTATTTTTCTGCTAACTGGCCCTTCATACAAAAAAGGATGCCTCCACACTCTCGCAGTCAAATTTGAGGCCCCCTATCTCCGAGCAGCTACAACTGCCACCCGCACGACTGCACAGCACAGTGGCCGATGCAATCTCGGAACCCTCGGGATGCACGCGGTGGCCGAAGATGCCTGTCATGAAGCGCGGCAACCTCGCGCCTTCTTTGCGCGCGCGCTCAGCTGCACGGTTCACGCCGCGCTGTAATCCACACCAAACGGCATACGCGGGCAAGAGGGAGAAAGTTCCCCGCAACACGTTTGAGGTGTGTACAATTTTTATATAAAAAGCGTGTCGGAGACCGCGGTCCGGCTCTCACCACTCGCACAATCCTGGTTGTGTCAGTTAGCTACTTAAAGATGGCGCAACTGAGCCGCCCCACCTCGCAAACAATTTGTAATGTTCAAAAAGGAAGAAAAAGGCAGGTTGCACCTGCTATGGCCAAATCCATTCCATGTAGAATTTTAGTTGTCTGCAAGTTGACCTTTGTTGGCCATAGTTGGTGCTTATGGCCGGCATTCTTTACTTTTGTTTAATGATGGCGTGTGCACTCAGGCTATCTTTTGGTATGGTGTAATGTAAATTTTTATGTATCTAATGTAAAAGTGTGAAACAGTACACTTGGTCAGCCTGAAAAATATTATATGACGAAGAGTGGCCGTGTAAGACTTCTCACACGCAGCCGGGTTAATGCATCAGGGAACGGCAAACAATACAGTCTCGAAGAACGCAAAAGATAAAGAAAAACATGCCCTTGCCATGACCGTTCAGTATACCTTCTTAGAAGGGTGATTGAGAGTTGCTCCAAGGGCATCGCACCTTACCTTCTTCTAGGAATGTATTGTTACTGGCACTGACATATGAATGCGTTCATTGCCGCGCTATACTTTGTACTTGGTTACCCGTTCTTTTTTTCAATGTCAGCGTATAAACTGGGAAACTTTCCAGCCAGCTGGAACGCATGTTTTTTTCTCATAACAGCACAATTCGAAGCGCGGCTCAAATATCAAACATCGTGAAACTCCTTCAGGTTCACAGAAGGAGTGGAGAATGCGAAACGAATACTTCTCACATGAACAACCTGCCAAGCTTGTTTTTGTGGGAACAGCGCTAAAAGACGTTGGACCGGGACGAAGAAACACACAGAAAGAGCGCTGCCTGTATGTTTCTTAAAATTGTTGTGACTTTTGTGCTGTTCATTTCCGAACACTTCAACAGCAAAGTTTCCTCAAGACTTGGATTATTTGCACTCTTCACTGTTTTCCTTCGTTGGCGAAATAAAGAAAATTTGCAAACAAACCACTGCCCCTACTCCTCCCTTTCCACCCCCCCCCCCTCCCCACCCACCCGATAGACGGAGCTAAATCTAAGGTGGGGCTTGGCACGGCATTGCCTCACTGAGCCCGGCAGCCTCGGCGCCAACCCAGTCTGTACTCTTTCAACCTTCCGAAGCCCACCATGGCCGAGGAATCGTACGCAACCTTCCTGAAACTAACGAAGGCGCATCGGTGACTTTCGCCGAACACCGGTACTCAAAACCAGCATTGCAGAGTCAGCCGACGGTTAAGCACAACCACCGATTCACTGCGAACAGCACCCGACAGCTGACGGCCAAGAAGACACCGCCTCGAGGAGATCGAGTCGAAGGGTCCAAACCTAACTGGGGCTCGACTCAAGCACAAGGATGACCTTTCCCCGGACACGGGAAAGGCACGCACAGCCAGACGTGGGCGGGCGAACCCGCATGGTTCGGGTTCGTGGTGGCGCCACTCACCAAACACCTTCTTTCACAGATGCCCCTGCGGGGAATGCTACAAGGAATCATAATCAAATGAGAATTACAGAAAAATATCCTCCATTCATACGAGGCCAGCACAGACCACTTCTCGCAAGAACAGAAATGCAGCCTAGAAAATGAGCTACTAGACTGCCTTTACAGTCGATTTGTCTTGTTATCTGACACTCACTTAGATTATTGATGTAGTGGTGTACAAGTATTGTTATTGTATTTTGCCCACTCTGCTCTAAATAGACCACATGCTGTCAATATAATTTAAAAATATAGCAAACCACTTTTTATGGTCGTACTTTTTGCCCCTAATGTGCAAAGAAACAAAAGCGATAGCTTTAGCGCAGTCGCGCAATGCGGGGGGAAAGGTGCCGATACGTACATGAGGATAAAGGTGCAACGTGGTTAGTTCTCTTAGTGATCCGTGAAGTACGTGATTAAGCGGAAGTTTTTAAAACCATCCAACATTACGCTTAGCAAATGGCCCCAGCCAAAGTGGGATTTCGCATAACGCGAGAAATGTTTGGAGACAACTGTTTTGAGCAACCGACAGGAAGATTCTCCCTTCGTCGCGCCGTTCTTGGCGGGACGCCAGGGCTGATCTTCGCGCGGCACGGCCGACGGGAACTCCCGACTCCCTGGCGACAAGAGGGGAGAGATGAAGTGTTTTTCTATGGCGACGACGGCAGCCAGCGAGCTGGAAATCTCTGCAACGTGTCGCCCATAAAGCTATCGCTTTAGAAGAAAGAAAACAAATTGCCTTAACAAGCTTCACACCTAAGCCTGCAGTACGGGAAACCGACGCGCTAACCAAATAGCTACTGGGGACAAAATAAAATAGAAACAAATTATATTGTACTACCGAGGGTTTTTCAGCATTGCTCGGCAAAACTGCAATACACCTGTGTACACCTTTTAAAAACCGTTTGTGTCGCACTGTTACACAAAGTGCTTCCATGAAGGCTTCTTTTTACTGATGCCGTTTACTCTCCTTAATAAGACCTCGCCTAAAGCCCGGGCATTCTTATTCAACAATCACTTTTTCCACGACTCATTTCTAAATGTGATCAAAATTGATCCCAATTTCAATCGCATTTGAAAAAACCATTGTTTGTTCTTGGGCCTTCTTTTTGCACGAATACCGTTTAAGGAGTCTGCAAACATTTTTGCTGAAAGGCTGGATTGGGGATCTGTTTCCAGGAGATAAAAAAGTTAATAGAAATGGCAGATGAACCCAATAAATATTTCTAGATCAGCGTCTAAATACAAACTTGAAAGTTAGAGTTAAAAAAGAGACTCTAAAAAGGATGAAAAGACATACGTTATTTTCAAAAGCAATATTTAATCCAATTTTGACCTTATATACACAGTAATTGGGAACCTGAAAAATTCACAAGGAATAAATCAAAATGCATAGGAACTTTGGCATGTCGACTCAGGCCAGAAGACTAATTAGAATGATAGAACTGCCGCTGACGATATGAAAAGGATACGACACAAGACTCTACGCGCCAATTGCACCGGAAAGCAAAGAAATTGTTACGTACATACACAGATAAGGAACAGGGGCCTAAGAATAGTGATGTTGGAGATGACAATGTTTAAAACATAACATAACAAGAAGACCTGCCGTTTACGCGGTTAGTAAGCTTTGCGACACCGTCTTTTTAGGCGTGCGTATTTTTGCGGCGGCAGCAGCAGGCATGCTTAAAGCGAGCCGCGGGCTGGGCTTTATTGGAAGAACTGCGGCCAAACACGGGCTGGTTGGAAGACTTCCGCGTGTTGGATTTGGCCCGTTGACCGGAGTTTAGAGACCCCTGGCGTTTTAGCTACAATAAAAAGTTTAGGCTCGAAGTCGCTTTCCTAACGCTAGGCTAATTTAAATTTGTTTGAGGATAAGACACTGGTTTTCCCCTTTAATATGTTTGAAAGGTACCACTGCCTACTGATAGATGGCGGAAATCGACATTGGACGTGAAAGTTGGGATTGATATCCCCCTGAAAAATTATCCTTTATTTAAGAAAATACAAGCTGTCGGGGTAGTTAATTTTTTTTTTTTTAGCGAAATAAAGGAATTCAATTATTTTGCGTATATGTGTTCAGCTGTCATAACTTGAAATGTTGTTTTGGTAACGGGATATTCCTCCGGCCATGACACGTTAGAATACATCGCGAACTCTACCTGGAGTGATTGTTTTTAGACAAAGGGTCAACTCACAGTGTTGTTTTTGCCTTTGAACTACAATGTGAATGATATCTACTGCTCTATTCCATTTCACATTGTCCGACCACAGCCAGAGCGACTATCCGACGGAACAACGCTAAGAAGTAAACAGTCGCGGCTTTTGTCGCCTTTGTGTCTAGAAAAAAGCGCAGTCTCACTGAGCCCCAGAAGTGTCATGCTGTTGCCAGTCGCGATCCGGCCGGCTTCCCAACAGTTGTGGTGCATGTATCAGACGCCTCTTCTGCTGCATGTCCTTCTCCAGTGTGGCAGTCCATGGAGGCTTCGGCATCCAGAAATTGGGACGCCTTGACGTCAGCGACACTCGCGTTCGCTCGTGCTACTCGCAGCTTCTCGTTTGCATTTCTACGGCCAGCCGCAAGGATCGCGACATGCAACAGCATGACACTTCGGCTTCTGTGACGTCATTTGTTGCCACTTGGGAACAACTTTTGATGTATGGGAATCATAAGACGCTCAACACACCAGTTGAAGACACGCTCCAGGCACCATAGTCTCACGACGCATTCACTATGCATGATTGTTTTCGCCGGTAAACGCACAAAGATGACCAGCGCCATCACGATACACTTCTCGTGCTGCTTCATAGGCTTCACCGGATCGTAGCATTGAGCGCGGTCTTACTTATAATGCAACTGAGAATCATTTAAATGACTAAGGATGCCCAGCTAGGTATCATGCTTTTGCTTACCAACTTATCGTAAACTTTAAAGAAAAACGTTAATTAAAAAACCTCTTTGGGAGTGTGCGATAGTATATTATGCGTATGCACTCTTATTTCCCCCCTCCACTACAGGCAATGGTTACTTCACGCCTAATGTTACTCTCTGATTGTGAAAGCCATTTTTCTACAATTTATACTAGGAAGACATTTTACGCTCCGCTGTAATATTTTAATGCTGTCCACTCGTGTTTAAAGCGCAGAGACGTCGAAAAAGAGACGGTGGAAACAACATCTTCTTACGCACAGCTGGTTTCCTGCACAACAGAACGACAAACAATGCACACGCGCGAAATAACGAACATAAAAAGAAAAACATGGCGCTGCCATCAGCGTTCTGTGTACCATGCCTCACCCCTGCCACAAAGTACGAAGTGTAATGCCCCGCACAGTTTATTCACATGTGAATGCCAGTAACAATGGATTCCTGCAAGAAGTGAATGTACAATGCCATAAAAGCGACGGAGCGCACCCTGAAAACCAAGCAAACAACGCTTGCAAATTGCTTTTCTTTTTTTTTACAGCGAAGTTGTTTATTGCTAGAATTCCTTGAACGGTTTATGTGCGTCAAGAAAAACTCTACGCTCGCAGCGCCGCACGCGCCGCACACACACGTCTTTCCCGCATAAAATATTCGAAATAAATTACAAAAAGCAAGCAAGACGCCATTTGTTTTAGGCTTAGCTTTAGAACAGTTACTGCTGCAGACGCCGGCGCCGCACGCCCTCGCCTTTCCCTTATAAAAGGTTCGAAGTAAATAACCAAAATAAAGTGTTGAAGAACGCGCATGCAAGATTCCATTTGTTTAAGGATTTTACTTTCGAACAGTTACTCCTGCATACACCGGCACGTGCGACGCGTGGAACACCATTCCCTACATTCTCCATAATGCTTGAGTATTTTAGCAATAGATCTATTCAGTATATTAGTTATCGATAGGCACCATTTTCAAGATCAGTAGACTCCCAGGTAGATAATAGTGGTTTTTTCAAAGAGTTGCCACTGTGCGACCCGCGTCGGCCATGTCTACGCTCGCACCGCCCTCCGTTTGTCGTCGTTCTAAGCGCTTGCGTGCCTAGTTTCCTTTCCTTCCGCACTCCTGGGGTGGGGGACCCGTCGCACGTGTCTAGTTTCCTCCGGATCCTCGGGGTGGTGACAGATGTCCTCGCAAAATAATGACTATACCAATCAAGACATCAATTAATGTGTGTGCGTGCCTTTCATCCCGATGACCACCGATCAAGACAATAAATGTGTTCGTATTTTTCTTCAACATTCTGTCACGCCTGTGTCGTGTGTTCAACAGCTCGCTGGTTATGGACTTTCACAAAGTGGAATGGCTCACTTTTTTTTCTTATTCTCACGCGATCAGTGCTGCACATATCTTTTTTTATGTTTACTTTTTTACAGAATGACACGTTTTTAAGAAACTGAACCTTACGAATACATATCTATATTTTTAATAACCAAAATTGTGAAATCAGCAAAAACTGATTGTTCGGGCGCTTTTGCGTTTGAAGACATCCTACGAAGTTAATTATAAATAAACTTTTTTCCGCCCCGTGTCTTCAGATTTAACACGCAACCGAATGATATCAAAACTTTTGATATAAGTTGAATCGTTCCGTAAGTACTGTGAATCAGAAGAACAAAAATATTGGTGCTTGTTTCTTCATTTTTATGTCAGCATCTGGGACTCATTTAGATTATTGATTTATTGTTGTGTACGAGTATCGTGATTGTATTTTTGCCCTCGCTGCACTAAATAGACCACAGTCAATATAATTTTAAAATATTTATTTTTTATTTTATTTTATTTTACGTGCCCAAGAAGAACCATGCAGGTATGCTCTTTGGTACACTAATATATAGATGTGAACAGAAAAAAAAACACAATTGCAGGTTTCAAGCACAAAGCAACAAACGCACAATATTTAAAGTTCGGCAACAAGCACATTTCCTTGGTTCCTGAACCTTATGTCACTGCATACATCAAGTTCGGCATTTTCAATATTCATAAACGTGGATTGTATCCCTGACAGAGGAGATGGTTTAGAGATGGTGTGAATGCTGAAAGTACTGCGTGTCCTAGTGGAACGAGAAGGGACATGAATGTTTACTTCACGTAAAAGCGAAGCACTGTCAAATACGCAAATATAGCAAACTAATTTTTAAAAGTCGTACTTTTTGCCCACAATGGGCAAAGAAACGAAAGCGATAGTATTAGCATAGTCGCGCAATGTGGGTGGAAGTGTGCACCGAGGACAGAAATGCGACCTGGTTAATTCTCACAGTGATCCGTGAAGCAGCTGGTTAAGCGGAAATTTCTAAAACCATCGAACGTTACGCCTAGCAACTATCCACTGCCAAACTGGAATTTCGCATAACACGAGGAATGTGTGGAGACAATTGTTTCGAGCAACCGACCGGAAGATTCTCCTTTCGTCGCGCCGTTCTCGGCGGGACGCCAGTGCTGCCATCTTCGCGCGGCACGGCCGACGGAAAGTCCCGACTTCCCTTCCGACAAGAGGGGAGAGAAGAAGGTTTTTTTTATGGCGGCGACGATAGTCAACGAGCTTGAAATCTCTGCAAAGTGTCGCCCGTAAAGCTTTCGCTTTAGAAGAAATAAAACAAATTGCTGTAACGAGCTTCTCACCCAAGTCAGCAGTATGGTAAACCGACGCGCTAACCAATGCGCTTGGAGACTTTTTAATTTTTTTTTTATATTTTACTACCTGGGGTTTCTTAGCATTGCTCCGTAAAACTGCAATAAACCTGTGTACATCTTTTGAAAACCGTTGGCGCCGGAGTGTTACAAAAAGTGTTCCCATGTAGGTTTCTTCCTACTGATGCCGTTTGCTCTTTTGAAGAAAGAGCTCGTCTATAGCCCGGGAATTTATAATCATCACTTAAATTTGCCACGATTCAATTTCAAATGCGATTGAAATAGGGCTCAATTTCAATCGCATTTGAAACAAAAATCCCTTCTTTATTCTTGGGCCTTCTTTTTGCAGCAATACAGTTTAAGGGGCTCTGAACTTTTTGCCTGAAAGGCTGGATCGGGGATCTGTTGCCAGGAAATAAATAAGTAAATATAAATGAGAAATTAACTTCATAAATTGTTCTACATAAGCGTTTAAATACAAACTTTAAAGTTAGAGTAAAAAGAAAGAGGATATAAGGAGGATGAAAAGACGTGTTTTTTTGTTTTAAAAGCAATATTTATCTAATTATGACCTTACGTCGTTATTTGGAATCTGAAAATTCCCAAGGCATAAATCAAAGTGCATAGAAACTTTGGCATGTCTACTCGGGGTAGAAGGCCAATAAAAATGATAGAATTGACGCTGGCGATATGCAATGGATACGACAGAAGACGCTACGCGCAATGCGTATGGTAAAGCAAAGAAATTGTAACATACATACACCGATATGAAACAGTGGACTAAGAATAGTGATGGTGGTGATGACAATGTTCAATAAATAAAATGACGAGAAAACACGCCTTATTGATGAGCGTATTTCTCTCGTTTCGTTCTGATATCGTCGTTTGCGCGTTAAAAAGCTTTGCGACACCGTCTTTTTACGTCCGCTTATTTTTGCGCCGGTAGCGGTGTACCTGCTGAATGTGAGCCACGGGCTGGGCTTCATTGGAAGTACTCCGGCCAGCCACGGGCCGGTTGGAAGAACTCCGCTGGTCGGATTTGGCCCGCGGGCCGGAGTTTGGAGACCCCTGGCGTTTGAGCTAAACTAAAGACTTTATGCTCGAAGTCGATTTTATACCGGTAAACTAATCTAAGTTTATTTGAATCTAAGAAAGTAGTTTTCCCCTTGAGTATGTTTGAAAGAGACCACCGCCTACTGATAAACGGCGCAGGTCGCCATTGGAGATGAAAGTTGGGATTGATAGTCGCTTGAAAAATTATCCTTTATTTTCAAAACCCAAGCTGTCGGGGTAGTTATATTTTTGTGCTAAATAAATGAAGTGGAAGCAATTATTTTGCGTGCGCTTGTTCAGAAATGTTTTTTTTTTGGTAACGGAATATTCCTTTGGCCATGACACCGTAAAATAGATCGAGAAGCCCATTTCCAGTGATTCTTCTTATACGAAGGGTCAACACAGAGTGTTGTTTTGTCTCTGAACTACAGTGTGAATATTTAAGACTCTATTCCCTTTCACATTGTCTGACCACAGCCAGCGCGACTATTTCAGGGAGCAACGGTTAAGGTAACTAGTCATGGTTTTTGTAGTGATTGTGTCTAGAAGAAAGCTCAGTGTCACTATGGTGCCTGGAAGGCGTCTCCGACTGGTGTGTTTACCATGTCCGAAAAAGTGACCCCTCGATTTCCGCCTGATGACGTCATAGGAGTGTCATGCTGTCGCCGGTCGCGATCCTGGCGGTATCACACCAGCAATGGTGGATGTGGTAGACGCCTCCTCTGCTGTATGTCGTTCTCCAGTGTGGCAAACCACGGAAGCTTCGGCAGCCAGAAGTTGGGACGCCGTGACGACAGCGACACTCGCGTTCGCTTCAGCTACTCGCCAGCATCTCTACGACCAACCGCCACGATTCCGACATGCAACAGCACGACACTTCGGCTTCTGTGACGTCAATTGTTGCCACTTGGGGACCATTTCTCGTGTATGGGCATCATAGGACGCCAAACAGACCGGTTGAAGACGCGGTCCAGGCACCATAGTCTCACAGCGCATTCACAACGCATGATTGTTTTTGCTGGAAAACCCACAAAGATTACCATGTGCCATAACGATACACTTCTGGTGCCGCTTCATAGGCTTCACCGGATCGTAGCATTGAGCGCGGTCTCGCTTATTATGAAAATGAGGATAACTAAAATGACTATGGACGCCCAGCTATTGGTGTCATGCTTTCGCTTACCAACTTATTGCCCGCTTAAAAAACTCTGAATTAAACAAACATCTTTGTGAGTGTGCGATGGTTTATTTTGCGTATGTAGTGTCGTTTCTCCCTCTCCACTACAGGCAATAATTACTTCACATATAATGGCAATCACTGAATGTCGACACTATGTTCCTACAATTTATATTAAAAATATATTTTACGCTTCACTATAATATTATAAAGCTGTCCACTCCTGTTCTAAGCGTAGACACGTTGAAAAGGAGACGGTCGAAACAACAACATATCACACGCAGCCGGTTTCCTGCACAAATGAACAACAAACAATGCATACTCGCAAAATAACTAAAATAAGAAGAAAAACATGGCACTGCCGTGGCTGTTCAGTGCATCTTGCCTCACTGCTGCAACAGAGTACGAAGTGTAATGCCACGCAAAGTTTATTCACATGTGAATTCCAATAACAATGGATTCCTACAAGATTTAAATGTACAATGCCATAGGAGCGACGGAGCTCACGTTGAAACCTAACAAACAATGCATGCATTTTTTTTAGCGAAGCTGTTTCTGGTTTGTCGTTCGTAGAGTTTGCATATGCGTCAACAAAACCTCTACGCTCGCGCAGCCGCACGCGCCTCGCGCGCACAACTTCCCCGCATAAAATATTCGAAGTAAGTAACCAAAATAAAGCATTGACGAACGTTCGTGCAAGATGTCATTCGTATTAGGCTTTTGCTTTAGAACAGTTGCTCTTGCAGATGCCGGCGCCGCACGCGTACGCCTTTCCCGTATAAAACGCTCGAAGTAAATAACCAAAATAAAGCGGTAATGAACGCACGTGCAAGATGCCATTTGTTTAAGGCTTTTGCTTTAGAACAGTTACTGTTGCACACACAGGCACGTGCGGCGCGTGGAACACCCTTCCCGGCATTCTCCTTGATGCTTGGTAATTTAGAGATAGGTTTGTTCTGTACATTAGTTATCAAACATAAGCACCATTTTTGAGATCAGTTGACTCTCAGGTAGATAGTAAACTTTTCTCAAAGATGCGCCATTGTGCGACCCGCGTCGGCCATGTCTACGCTCGCACCGACCCCTCGTTGTCGTCGTTCCAAGCGCTTGCGTGCCTAGTTTCCTTTCCTTCCGCTCTCCCGGGGTGGCGGTCCCTTCGCGCGTGTGAAGTTTCCTCCGGCTTCTCGGGTGGTGATAGACGTAAACGCGAAATAATGACCATCACTTAAGAGAATAATTATGTTCGAACCTTTGTTCAAAATTCTGTGTCACGTCTGTGTCGTGTGGTAAACAGATTCGCTGGTCATCCCACTTCACAGAGTGGAATGGCTCCCGATTTTTTTTTTATTCTCACGCGATCAGTGGTGCACATATCTTTTATAAATGTTTACTTTATACAAAATGACACGTTTTTAAGAAACTGAACCTTACGAATACAAATCTATATTTTTTTCCATACTAAACAAAATTGTGAAATTTTGAACAATCGATTGCTTTGGCACTTTTGCGTTTGAAGACATCCTACGAAGTTAACTATATATAAAGCGTTTTCGGCCCCGTGTCTTTAAATTTAACGCGCAACAGAATCATATCGAAACTATTGATATAAGTTGATTCCTTCAGTAACTACAGCGCATTAGAAAAACAAAAGATCGGTGCTTGTTTCTTTATTTTTATGTTTCTGCTTTCTCCGAGACGGCGCTCGCAGTTCATGAAGACGTAGTACTGTAGTTCGGCAGCTTGTTCACCGCTGTTGCCCAGCCAGCACCTGTCACTCTATTCTACGTCGCAGCCCTCGATTTGAAATGTCACCGTCTGAGTTGTAAACGTTACTAAGAAAGGAATGAAGTTTCATTTTTGTCTGAAATATTTTTAATTGATTCAGTAGATTTAGAAGACTTGACTACATTGTATACGAGCTTAAGCATTATATGTAGATGTTTGATAGTTCCGCGTGTCAATACGTCACTCAAGTAAAAATATCCGACCACATCCTTTGTATAATCATTTCTTTCAAAACAACGTGAAAGCTTGTATTTTATTCTTTCCTCATTCACGTTTGTTTTCCTTTTTCTTTGCATTACAGTTCTTGTTGCGCCAAGTTCGACTGTACTCTGGAATTTGAGCATAAGCTCAGAGCAACGACACGGCACTCGAAATCAAGAAAATATTCATCAGATCTAGTTTTTGAGAACTTGTCGCCCGTCGTTCAGAGCTCGCAGTTGGAGTCCGTGTCCAGACCTGCGGATCGTGCTTCCCACGCCAGCGCTGGACAGTAAGCTGTTCCGGACTATCACAGCCCGAGTCTCGCTGCGGAATCACTCCGGGATCGTCATGGCCTAGGCCGGTATGGCGAGGGCTCGCCGCTTCCGCTGGTCCTAATCCGGACCTCGCTGGTGGAACGCACCGGTGATCGCCATGGGACAGACCAGCCAGAACGGCTCCATCGTTTCTGCCCGACCCCAGCATGGTGCAGCACGACCTTCCTGTTTCCTCGCACTCACCCCCGGCTAGCGTAAAATGTGGGAAATTAGAACGAAACTCTGCATACTAGAAAACAGTACGCACGTTGCAATGGCTGTAATGTGATATGCAAGCCTGGTGTAAAAAGAGACAGAGAAAGTGTACGTGTGAGAAGAATATTTACGCTTCGCATGAGTTTTTTCTAAAGAAGAACTTGTGCATCCTGTTTTCTGCATGCCGACACATTTGTTACCAAACTCAGCATTAAATTTGGTTGCAGAAACAAACAAATGTGCTACGAAAATCCACTCTGAGAAATCGCAGGTTTGGAAGGGTTTGGTTGCGACCGCCCGTGTGCCCGTCGGCTATGCACGCATACAACTACGAGTGCCAGAACGAGCCAACGGGTCTCTCGCTTCTTGAAGGTCTGATCGCCTGATTCTCGACGGCACAGCGAAGCAACAATCGGCCGGATTGTTCCAACCGTATTTCATTTTGTGGCTGTCTAATTGACTCATATTACAAGTTGTATAAATTCCTTATTTTGCCAAGTAGTCTGCAAAACGAGTTCGTCAGACCACTTTACAAGCGTGTACATCTATTTTCGTTCACTACAACAATTACTGTAGAATTCACTTACTTGATGCGTCGCACTGCAGTAATCCACTTCTGTCACCATGTCGCTTCCCAAGATCTCGAAGGGAAGCGGTATAGTTTGACGCTTGAGTCACCTTCGTGACTGTGGCAGTCTTTCACGCAGCAGTACCGACGTTTATTTTGAGGGAAACTCTTGGAGTAGGTGAGATTTCACAGGAGACCGGTGAGGTCATAGAGACGTGAGCCTGGGACTTACTTTTAAGAAAAAACTGTTCCCATAAAGGATCACGCCGATCCGAAATGCCACATTCACACGTGGTTTCTAAAATGCGCCCAAACGCAGTCCCCGCGACCCGGGCCGTCCTGGCCCAGCCAGTGTATTATTTTGCAGCCACTAGATGGCGCAACGTGTAGTGCCAAATTGCATTCCCGATTAATATTTGGGTAACTTTCAATCAGGGTTGGGCAGTATCGCGATACAAATGTATCGCGATAGTATTTCAGAAATACATTTTGCATCTGTATTTCTGTATCGCGATGCATTTTTTTCACCAGTATCTGTATTTCTGTATCGAAATACATTTGGAACGTTTCTTTATATCGCGATACAATCAGAATGAAATGTATTTCGTTACATTTCTTGAGCAATACTTCCCCCCCCCCCCCCCCCTAACAACAACAAAAAAGTCCGAACGCATTTTTTTTTTCCTTCTGGGGGCACCAGGAGTTTAAGACATATTAGAATGCGTCTGCGGCTGCGCCCGTAATAATGCACGGCTCACGGGAACGTCACCAGCCTAGGTGAACGTGACCCGGCGGTCTCGTCATCTGAGACCCAGGAAGGAGGCCAGACGTGGCTTCGGGGTGCCGACCGAGACTTCGTACACCTGCGACTAGTCTCGAGCTCGCTGTTTCTCGGAGAGCTCACTCCTGTGCCGGCAATATCAGGTCACAGCCCACGAGGTCTCTGTTTGGATAATGCTAGGCGAGACTTGGAGGACTGCAATTCATGTGTCGGTGGCGGAGGGTCGGCAGAAAGGACCTTCACAACAGGGATGCCACCATACTGTTTTTTCAACCGTAACATACGATAAGGCACGTGTTTCAGAGTGCTTCAGGTGGTCCACTATTCTCGAAAATTCCAAATGACACTGCCTGCTCGGTCTTCAACGAGGTAACCTACAACGAAAGTACGCATTGTCTTTCCATACAGCAGCGTGCTAAACTTTCACGTTCAAGGCCACACCTACAGATAAAGATTACCAGTTCATTCCACCGTGACGTCATGTGATAAATGTTGACAGGGGCGTCCCTATTGGACAGGGGCGTGGTGATTTAGGATGACATAGAATTTATTTAGAGGCCGAAGTCTTTTCGCATCACTCATTAGACATGTCAGGGAAGGGACCACGGTCAATCCTTAATAGATCATTTGTTTTTTTGCGCATTGAAGACTCTTGAGACGTCGTCGTGTTGCTTCCACCCAGTATCAGGTGGTCTAAAAAAGGGTAAGACTCCGTGTCGTCCGAAACCACTACCTTCAATGCAAAGTGCCAAGCTTACGGGAAAGTAATTTCTGGATCAAAAACTTCCTCTTCAAGCCTCATCTCAGTTGGCGTCTCAAACAAATTTCAAAAATGTATCGCAGTATCTGTATTTCTGTATTTGTATTCCTGCGCTTCCTAAACTGTATTCCTGTATTTGTATTTCCAAATAATTTTGCCTCTATTTAAAATGTATTTCCGATACGTATCGCGATACATTTTTACAGATATATTTCAGTATCAGTATTTTAGGTACTATTTTAATGTATCCCAGTATTTGTATTTTCAAATACATTTTTGAGTATTTCTGCTTAACCCTGCTTTCAATGAAGGAAGGGAGTGGAGTGGAGTGAGGAGATTCATATCGAGATTCTGCTGTGTTTATAGTTGCCTGCCCCCCCCCCCCCCTTTCCCTTTTACACACACACAGTGTCGTTGCCCAAGGCGCCTCTGACTTCGTTGCAAAGCTTAATTTGTTTTGATCTGTATAAAAGCAGAAATTAATTTATTGAGAGGGTGACAGTGCTGGTGGGCCCGAATCTAATTATGCACTTGCAATCTAAACTGCTCATAATGTAGTTGTAGGCAGCTACAATCTGAATCTAGTTTACCAAGTCAATTGTTTAGGTGAATGATTTGACTAACACAGCTCCTTTGCATAGGACTAGTTTGATGTTGTGAAAGAATATTGTGCTTTATTTTTACTGCACTGCACGTCACTTTGGATTATGTGGTGTGGCTTCTTTTTTTTTTTACTAAAGCTACAGTATATCCCAAACGTATAAGCAAATCAAGATCTTAATGTTACTCGTCTTTCTAACTTTCAATTTGCTCTCTTAGGTGCTGTTGTGGATGCTTCACCTGGTGAGGCTGTGGCCTCTTCTTTGCTACCTCTCTTTGCTGTCTTTGATGACGAGGTACGTATCTGGTCCTAGAAGGCAGACGTATCTGAGATCGTCTGTTCTTGGAGATAACTCATTCGACGGGCTCTAAGCATTCTAAATATCCAGAAATTATGCTATTGCGACGCTTATTTCCCTACTCAAAATTAAAAAAAAAGAAATAAGAGAAGATAGTACGCTTTCTCGTCCTGCCATAGGAAGAGAAGGTGAACTATCTTCGAAAAATCGTACATGCGGATAAGGTAACAACAGTGCTATCTGATAGCTGTGTCCCACAAATTACAGTTTAGCAGTACCAATAATACGTATCCACCAGTTAGTAAACTAGCCCGCTTTGCTAGTATAGACTAGCAAAGAAGGCAGAGGTGAGACATACTGATGCCTATTCCTGAACACAGAAACGGAAGATAGTGACTATGGTGATGGCACATTTATTCGTGTTTTCTTTTTCACGTCTTGTCATGGAGTGGAGCACAATCTGTTTTATTTTACATCGCTCGGCTGTCCGAGACTGCACATTTCGTACAAAACATGGGAGTGCACAGCAGTATACTTTCTCCATACTTTGCGATTTCGAATTTAAAAATTGTCAAAGGGTTCTTTAACCGGTAGCTAATATATCATATATGCTAAAGCACATGGAACAATTTTTTATCCCATTATGAGTATTTGATGTGTACAGAAATAATGAACCTCTTTTCTTAATGTATATTCCGAAGCTGAAATTTCTTTTCTTCGAGGGAATCGGGGGAGCTTTCTAGGATTGCCAATTTATGTTCAGGAATATTATGACCATGAACCATTTGGCCCAAATTTCCACTTTGCTGCCAATTTATGGCCGTAACTCATTCTATGTGCTCTATGCATCCCAGAACTTTAAAGTTACAATAACGTGCAGCTTATTTCACTACTAAAAATGTAATAAAAGATTGTGAATCTCAGACGTACAGATGATGCCAACGAACCTGTCCGAATGTAGGCGAACAATGAACGGGGCTCGTCAGACAATGACGAGCGATGGCTTCACGTCCGGACAAGCAGCCGACCAGTCCTGCTTGTCTGCACAGGAAGCCCTCGCTTGCAATTGACTGACGAGCGTCTTTCGCCGTTCCACCCAATTCGCCTTGATTCGGTTCAATTACATTCGCTATCCTTGATCACATATTTGAATAGTGAAATACGCTGCACATTATTGTAAGTTTTGGACATTTGGAACGCTTAGAGCACATAGGTTGAGTTAGGAACACAAATAGGCCATCTTGGAATACTACGAAGTGCCCCTTTAATTTATGTCAATTTTTACTGATGTATATGTACAACTGAGCATTTGAGTAAAACAAACAAGGAACATGATTGCACACGAAAGTAGAGAGCCCATTTCTGTTGCTTGTATTTCTCCACTTTTTATACATTTACTTGACAATGTTACTCAATGCAGATTCATCTTGGATTCATCTTCAATATGCGAGAGGCAGCATTTACACACGCCGTGTAAAAGGCTGCCACCCCTGGCCGCTTTCTCACACTGGTCAGGCGATCGCAATGGAAGCCTGTGGAGCTCTTCGATAGAAGCGTGCAAGGGCAAGCCTGCAGGCGTCCCTCTAGCAGGGTGCAATGGGGAAGAAGCCCCTAACACACGAATAATTTTACGCTCTGGCAGGTGGGTATTTCTTATCAACCTGATAGGGCACAGGAGTTGTTCTGGCAGTGCTGTGCTTTGCTGTGCACATAATGTGGGTATAGTGGGAGATAAGTTACTACGATTTGAGATATTTTTATGAACCCATTGTTGATTTTGCCTTGTGCACCACACATGTACAGTCAGAGGCACTATGAGGTGAGACAAGGTAAATGTGGGGCGCAGCGCTTGCTTTTCACACTGGGAGCGAGACCACGAGGTTCGATCTACAGTCAAACCCGATGATATCGAACCCGGTAAGTTCATATTATTTGGAAACAGACTAGTGGCTGGAATAAAAATGCATAGCGAAAAATGCGGTTCCATTGAACGAAAATCGCAGCGTCTCCCGATAGATCAAACTGCCAAGAGCGATATTTAGCTCTGCAAGCTGGCTTTCCCGCAAGGCAGGCAACGCTTTGGGGGAAAGCCAGCTTACAGAGAAAGCTGTCTTTTTTTTTTTTTTTTTTGGGGGGGGGGGGGGGGGCAACCACGTCAAACGCGCGGAAGACAAAAAAAAATAATCTTGCGGAGGGAGCCAGGTGAGGGTGAGCCGGTGAGACCTTGAAAAACAAAAAAGCGGCCACTAAATAGCTGCGGTGAGCGTCCCTCATGACGTAAAGACGCCCCTTCGACAGTAAACTACTTTTCTAAATGTGGTGTGCTTGTTCGTTGTCAAATTCATTAAAACTTTTATATAGAATTACCCACTTTATCAAACTGGTCGTCGTTTTTTTGCGAGTTCGATCTAACCGGGTTCGACTTAATTATGTTGCCCACAAGTAGGGGAAAGCAGATTGAACGCGGGAAGGCGGCCGAGAGATAAATTGACACTGATTATCAAGCTGGACACAACAGAACTTCCTTCTTCACTGTTGAAGTTGTGACTTTGTTATTTTAACGTTTTTTTATGAATATTGCTCGTGTCGTTGTTTTATTTTATGCACTGTAGGTTTTATCATGCAATACCAACTTCCCCAAGCCATCATCTTAGCCATCCGGGTGTGCATGGCAGAAACGGCATGGAAGAAAACAGCTGTGGACAGCCCTGTGTTCAAGGGAATGTTCGCGAGTGGTGTGTGTTGGGAAGAAAATAAATTGTAGGTTGCATTCTGCTTGTCTTTGTGGTTTTGTTTCATGGCAGAATGAACACCTAAAGCTTTGAAAAATTGGTATTGCTTTTGCACAATTTGCTAGCTGTTGTCATCAGCAGTCCTTTTTGCGTCTACATTATACCGAGGATGCATGACCAGGTCACTCCAGAAGATACCAGATTGACCGCGTCACATCAGAACACACTTGGCAGGGTCATGCCAAGTCATCAGAACACGCCAAGACACCACAACACGCCAAGACACCAGAACACGCAAAACCACCAGAACACGCCAAGACGCCAACACACCAGACCCGGTATGGCGGATTTTTCAGTAGGGATCAGTGAGTAGAAATTCTGCTGGACTATATTAATTTCAATAAAATTACGAAAACTCTCAAATATATTTTGGACGGATGTTTCGATCGCTTCTCAACCGCCCAGATATACATGGCATATAAAAAAAACTGCGAGGTGCTTTATCATTTCACCGAGAGAAGTAGACGTGCCGTCTAATTCTCTTATTGAAATGATAAACACCTCGCTAGAGAAATGTGAAAGTAGATTACAAAATTCTTGGTTCAAGCTCTTAATTATTTTGACGCAATTCAAAATCTAAAACTAATACGAATACACTACCCACCTTTTCTGACAAAATAAGCTGCAAGATTCAAACTGTCAATCGTACACAACTGCGGTTCTTAGAAGCTTTATAATATCCCGATCTATCCAAGAGTTCAAAGAATGCACCCCAATCTTCATATTCAGCCGTAGTTGGAGCCAACGCTTCTTGACACATTGAAAGGAACACCAAAACACCATGGAAGGGTTGCTGCAGTTCCATTATCTGCTGCATTGCTGTGCTCTTCAACCGTTACGCAGGAGTGGGAATGACGGAGTCTGGTGATCGGATTTCTATTCATGTGATTTTACAAGAAATCGTATGGCGGCGACGACAGCCAATGAGCTCGAAATATCTGCAAAGAGTTTCCCGTAAAGCTATCGCTTTACGAGAAAGAAAACCAATTGCTATAACGAGCTTCGCACCCAAGTAAGCAGTATGGGAAATCGACGCGCTAACCAGTGCGCTATTGGGGACTTTTTAATTATATTCTTATATTTTACTACCGGGTCTTTTTCAGCAATGTTTGGAAAAACTACAAAAAACCTGTATACACCTTATGAAAGCCGTTTGTGTCGGATTGTTGCAAAAAGTGCTCCCATAATGTTTTCTTCCTACGGATGCCGTTTACTCTCTTGACTAAAGACTTCGCCTTTAGCCTGGGAATCCTTAATCAACACTTACTTTTCCCACAGCTCATTTCTAATTGCGATTGAAATTCATCCCACTTTCAATCGCATTTGAAAAAAAAAAAACCTTCTTTATTCTTGTGCCTTCAAGTTTTGCGAATACCATTTAAAAGGTTCCCCAAATGTTTAGGTGAAAGGCTGGATCGGGGATCAGTTGTCAGGAAAAAAAAAGTCAATATAATTCAGAAATCAACCTAATAAATAATTCTAGATCAGCGTCTAAATACAAATTTGAAATTTACAGTAAAAAAAAAGAGAGACTCTAAGAAGGATGAAAAGGCATACGTGTTTTTGAAACGCAATATTTAGTTAAATTTTGACCTCACACAGTAATTGGGCACCTGAATATTCCAAAGAAATACATGAACGCACATAGGAACTTTGGCATGTTCAGTAAGGGCAGAAGACTAACGAGAATGATAGAACCGCCGCTGGCGATATGCAATGGACACGACACAAGACGGCACGCGCAGAGCGCACGGGAAAGCAAAGAAATTGTTACGTACAAAGTTACACAGATATGAAACAGGGACCAAAGAATAGTGATGTTGGTGATGAGAATGTCTAATACATTACATGACAAGAGGACCTGCCGTTTACGCGGTTAGTAAGCTTTGCAACACCGTCTCTTTACACGCGCTTGTTTTTGCGACGGTAGCATCGGGCCTGCTGAAAGCGACCCGCGGGCTGGGCTTCATTGGAAGTACTGCGGCCACCCATGGGCAGGTTGGAAAACCTATGCAGGACGAATTTGGCCCGCTGGCCGGAGTTTAGAGACCCGTGGCGTTTAAGCTACAATAAAGAGTTAACGCTCGAAGTTGCTTTCATAACAGTAAGCTAATTTAAATTGATTTGAAAATAAGAAACTGGTTTCCCCTTGAATATTTTTAAAGGTAGCACTGGTACTGATAGATGGCACAAGTCGACATTGGACGTGAAATTTGGAATTGATAGCCCCTTGAAAAACTATCCTTTATTTTGGAACCACAAGCTGTCGGCGTAGTTATCATTATAATGTAATTAAATGCAAAGGTGCAAGCGAGCTGGACAAGAATGACGAAAATAATCCCTGGAGAAGGGGAGCAAGAGGGACAAAGGACAAACACAAATCTCCAAACACAGCTAGGGGCTGGTGAGCGACCGAAAAAATCCGCCTGGTCCGGGTATCGAACCCGGGGCCTCTCCTTTACAGGTGGAGCGCTCTACCAACTGAGCTAACCAGGAGTTATCTATCTAAATAAATGAATTGGAAACAAATTTTTTGCGTGCATGTGTTTAGCTGCCATAACTTGAAATGTTGATTTGGTAACGGGGTATTCCTCCGGCCATGACACGTTAGAATAGATTCCGAAGTCCACCTACAGTGATTGTTTTTATACGAGGGGGCAATACGCAGTGTTGTTTTCTTCTCAGAACTACAATGTGAATAATATTTACAGCTCTCTTTCATTTCACATTGTCCGACCACAGCCTGCGCGACTATCGGACGGAGCGAAAGCCTAAAGTAAATAGTCTTGGCTTCTGTCGTCTTTGCGGCTAGAAGAAAGCTCACTATCACCATGGTGCCTGGAACGCGTCTCGGACTGGTGTGTTTACCGCGTCCGAAAAAGCCATGCTGTCGCCAGTCGCGATTGTGCCGGCGTCCCAACAGCTGTGGTGCGAGTGGCAGACGCATGTTCTGCTGCAGGTCGCTCTCCAGTGTGGCAGCCTACGGAAGCTTCGGTAGCCAGAAGTTGGGACGCCGTGACGACAGCGACACTTTAGTTCACTTGTGCTACTCGCAGCTACTCGTTAGCATTTCTATGACCAACCGCCAGGATCCCGACATGCAACAGCATGACACTTCGGCTTCTATGACGTCCTTTGTTGCCACTTGGGGATCACTATTAACGTATGGGAAGCATAGGACGCTAAACACACCTGTTCAAGACGCACCCCAAGCACCATGGTCTCACGGCGCATTTACTATGCATGATTGTTTTCGCCGGTAAACGCACAAAGACGACCAGTGCCATGACCATACAGTTCCGGTTCTGCTTCAAAGCTTCAGCGGATCGTTGCGTTGAGCGCGGGCTGACTTATTATAAAACTGAGAATGACTTCAATGAATACGGACGCCCAGCTAGGTATCACGCTTTTGCATACCAACTTATCGTCATCTTAAAAAAAACTGTTAATTAAATAAACATATTTATGAGTGTGCGATAGTATACTTTGTGTATGCAGTGTCACTTCTCCCTCACCACTAAAGGCAATGGTTACTTCACGCCTAGTGTCAATCACTGATTGTCGACACTATGTTCCTACAATTAATATTAGAAATTGTTTTTACGCTTCACTGCAATAGTTTTATGCTGTACACTCGTGTTTAAAGCGTAGAGAAGTCGAAAAAGAGACGGTCGAACCAACAACATATCACGGACAGCCGTTTTCCTGCACAAATAAACGACAAACAATGCTTACTACCGAAGGAACGAAAATAAGAAGAACAACATGGTACTGTCGTGACTGTTCAGTGTATCTTGCCTCACCGCTGCAACAGAGTACGAAGTGTAATGCCACGCAAAGTTTATTCACATGTGAATTATAATAACAATGCATTCCTACAAGAGGTAAATGTACAATGTCATAGGAACGACGGAGCTCAAATTGAAACCTAACAAACAATATATGAATTTTTTTTTAGCAAAGTTGTTTATGGTTTGTGTTTCGTGGATTTCGCATATGCGTCAACATAACAACTACGCTCGCACAGCTGAATGCGCACGCCTTCCCCGTTTAAAAAAGATTGCAGTAAATAACCAAAATAAAGCGTTGACGAACGCGCGTGCAGGGTGTCATTTGTTTTAGGCTTTTGCTTTAGAACAGTTACTGCTACAGACATAGGCACGTGCGGCGCGTGGAACACCACTCCCGGCATTCTCCTTGATGCTTGGGTAATTTAGAGATAGATATCTTCAGACTCTCAGATACATAATAAAGTTTTTCTCAAAGACTCGCCGCTGTACGACCCGCGTCCGCCATGTCTACGCTCGCACCGACCCCTCTTTGTCGTCGTTCCAAGCGCTCGCGTGCCTAGTTTCCTTTCCTTTCGCCCTGCCGGGGTGGCGGTCCTGAAGCGTCACCACCCCGAGGAGCCAGAGGAAACTAGACACGCACGACGGGTCCGCCTGGTGGCGGTCCCGTCGCGTGTGTCTACTTTCCTCTGGCTCCTCGGGGTGGTGATAGACGTCCACGCGAAATACTGACCACCACTTAAGACATCAATACATTTGTGTGCGTCCCTTTAGTCACGCTGACCAGCGATAAAGACAATAAATATGTTCGAACCTTTGTTCAAAACTCTGTGTCACGTCTGTGTCGTGTGGTAAACAGATTCGCTGGTCATCCCCCTCCGCAGAGTGCAATGGCTCCTGATTTTTTTTTTTATTCTCACGTGATCAGTGGTGCACATATCTATTATAAATGTTTATTTTATACAGAATGACACGTTTTTAAAAAAACTGCACCTTACGAATACTAATCTATAATTTTTCTTATACTGAACAAAATTGTGAAATTTCCAAAAATCGATTGTTTTGGCGCTTTGGCGTTTGAAGACATCCTACGAAGTTAATTATAAGTAAACCGTTTTCCGCCCCGTGTCTTTAAATTTAACGCGCAACAGAATCATATCGAAACTATTGATATAAGTTGACTCGTTCAGTAACTACAGCGCATTAGAAAAACAAAAGATTGGTGCTTGTTTCTTTATTTTTATGTTTCTGCTTTCCCCGAGATGGCGCTCGCAGTTCATGAAGACGTAGTACTGTAGTTCGGCAGCCAGTTCGCCGCTGTTGCCCAGCCAGGACCTGTCACTCTATTCTACGTCGCATCCCTCGATTTGCAAGGTCACCCTCTGAGTTGTAAACGTTACTAAAAAAGGAATGAAGTTTCATTTTCGTCTGAAATAATTTCAATTGATTCAATAGGTTTAGAAGACTTGACCGCATTCATACGCGCTTAAGCATTATATGTAGATGTTACAAAGTTTCACGTGTCAATACTTCACACAAGTAAAAATGTCCGACCACATCCTTTGTATAATCATTTCTTTCAAAACAACGTGAAAGCTTGTATTTTATTCTTTCCTCATTCACGTTTGTTTTCTTTTTTCTTCGCATTACAGTTGTTATTGCGCCAAGTTCGACTGTACTCTGGATTTTGAGCGTAAGCTCAGAGCAACGACACCGCACTCGAAATCAAGAAAATATCCCTCAGATCTAGTTTTTGAGCACTGTGCTCACGCATTCTCACCGAGTATACGAAACGTGCCGGCCTTTGTAGCGAAAATAAGGGAGTTATATTGAATTGATGGAGGCTATAACATAGCAGTTGTTTCGACAATTCTTGACGCGGAAGTTTGCAACGCAGTGAAATAGTCCGTCATTTGAAAAAAAACATAAAAGAGCTTTTGTAACTCGCTTCGCGTTTCAAATCGTACTCATGATGAGTGGTGATCTTCAAATTAGTCAACAATATTCATTATAAGTGTAAACAATGCAGAAAAAACATGGTTCAAATCGACTATATTTATGTCCAGTAATTAAAGAACAGAAGAAAAGTGGGCGTACTATATATATCAGGAGCGCGATTTTAAAGTTTTCATTCAAACAAATGCACAAAGATTGCAATCGGGAGTCAGCGTGCGAAGCGCCCCTCACAAAACACTAACTTAACATCTAACTTGACCCCAGTGATTATTGTAGACTACAAAAAGACATGAAATTTCTTATTCCGACATTTGAAGAAAAGTTTTTTAACCAGTAGTTTCAGACCACCTAAATTTGCGTACAAGACCGACCGTGTCCTGTGTTCAAGCAGGCAAAGGAAAAATTGGTAAAAATTATTAGTCAACATAATTCTGTCAAGCGGACATTTTAACAACCGACGGTCGCGTGCCTTCAACAATTTCCAAATAAGTCGTTTCCGTGCCCCTTCAACACACTTCAAGGAGAGACATATCTCCGTAAGAATCTACATCTTCATTCAAAGTGTAGCACTAAGCAAAAAATGCAAAACTAATTTGCAGTCGCTCGCGCAAAGTACGAGCGATACTTGTAAGCCACTGGAGATAAAAGGGAATAATTCTTTTTCTTACTTTTTTGGAATATCATGCAGAAGCTAACCTGCAACTACAGACCTATGCCAAAACCAGCATTGTTATAACGGCGCATGCAGAGGTCGCGTGCGATCAACTGGAAAACAGGAAAGCCTTCGAGTAGTGTTCTCTTACACACGGGACTCTTTGTTGAGTAATAACGTCTTAGAGCTCGGTAATTTTATTTTTCTGCTAACTGGCCCTTCATACAAAAAAGGATCCCTCCACACTCTCGCAGTCAAATTTGAGGCCCCTTATCTCCGAGCAGCTACAACTGCCACCCGCACGACTGCACAGCGCAGTGGCCGATGCAATCTCGGAACCCTCGGGATGCACGCGGTGGCCGAAGATGCCTGTCATGAAGCGCGGCAACCTCGCGCCTTCTTTGCGCGCGCGCTCAGCTGCACGGTTCACGCCGCGCTGTAATCCACACCAAACGGCATACGCGGGCAAGAGGGAGAAAGTTCCCCGCAACACGTTTGAGGTGTGTACAATTTTTATAGAAAAAGCGTGTCGGAGACCGCGGTCCGGGTCTCACCACTCGCACAATCCTGGTTGTGTCAGTTAGCCACTTAAAGATGGCGCAACTGAGCCGCCCCACCTCGCAAACAATTTGTAATGTTCAAAAAGGAAGAAAAAGGCAGGTTCCACCTGCTATGGCCAAATCCATTCCATTTAGAATTTTAGTTGTCTGCAAGTTGACCTTTGTTGGCCATAGTTGGTGCTTATGGCCGGCATTCTTTACTTTTGTTTAATGATGGCGTGTGCACTCAGGCTATCTTTTGGTATGGCGTAATGTAAATTTTTATGTATCTGATGTAAAAGTGTGAAACAGTACACTTGGTCAGCCTGTAAAATATGATATGACGAAGAGTGGCCGTGTCAGAATTCTCACACGCAGCCGGGTTAATGCATCAGGGAACGGCAAACAATACAGTCTCGAAGAACGGAAAAGATAAAGAAAAACATGCCCTTGCCATGACCGTTCAGTGTCAGTTCAGAACGGCAAACAATACAGTCTCGAAGAACGGAAAAGATAAAGAAAAACATGCCCTTGCCATGACCGTTCAGTGTCAGTTCAGAACGGCAAACAATACAGTCTCGAAGAACGGAAAAGATAAAGAAAAACATGCCCTTGCCATGACCGTTCACCCGCAACTCTCAATCACCCTTCTTAGAAGGGTGATTGAGAGTTGCTCCTAGGGCATCGTACCTTACCTTCTTCTAGGAATGTATTGTTACTGGCACTGACATTTGAATGCGTTCATTGCCGCGCTATAATTTGTGCTTGGTTACCCGTTCTTTTTTTCAATGTCAGCGTATAAACTGGGAAATTTTCCAGTCAGCTGGAACGCATGTTTTTTTCTAATAACAGCACAATTCGAAGCGCGGCTCAAATATCAAACATTGTGAAACTCCTTCAGGTTCACAGAAGGAGTGGAGAATGCGAAACGAATACTTCTCACATGAACAACCTGCCAAGCTTGTTTTTGTGGGAACAGCGCTAAAAGACGTTGGACCGGGACGAAGAAACACACAGAAAGAGCGCTGCCAGCATGTTTCTTAAAATTGCTCTGACTTTTGTGCTATTCATTTCCGAACACTTCAACAGCAAAGTTTCCTCAAGACTTAGATTATTTGCGCTCTTCACTGTTTTCCTTCGTTGGCGAAATAAATAAAATTTGCAAACAAACCACTGCCCCTACTCCTCCCCTTCCACCCCCCCCCCCCCCCACCCACCCGATAAACGGAGCTAAATCTAGGGTCGGGCTTGGCGCGGCATGGCCTCACTGAGCCCGGCAGCCTCGGCGCCAACCCAGTCTGTACTCGTTCAACCTTCCGAAGCCCACCATGGCCGATTAATCGTACGCAACCTTCCTGAAACTAACGAAGGCGCATCGGTGGCTTTCGCCGAACACCGGTACTCAAAACCAGCATTGCAGAGTCAGCCGACGGTTAAGCACAACCGCCGATTCACTGCGAACAGCACCCGACAGCTGACGGCCAAGAAGACACCGCCTCGAAGAGATCGAGACGAAGGGTCCAAACTTAACTGGGGCTCGACTCAAGCACAAGGATCACCTTTCCCCGGACACGGGAAAGGCACGCACAGCCAGACGTGGGCGGGCGAACCCGCATGGCTCGGGTTCGTGGTGACGCCACTCACCAACACCTCCTCCTCACTGATGCCCCTGCGGGGAATGCTACAAGGAATCGTAATCAAGTGAGAGTTACAGAAAAAAATCCTCCATTCATACAAGGCCAGCACAGACCACTTCTCGCAAGAACAAAAATGCAGCCTAAAAAATGAGCTACTAGACTGCCTTTACAGTCGATTTGTCTTGTTATCTGTCACTCACTTAGATTATTGATGTAGTGATGTGTACAAATATTGTAATTGTATTTTGCCCACTTTTTTCTAAATAGACCACATGCTGACAATATAATTTAAAAATATAGCAAACCACTTTTTATGGTAGTACTTTTTGCCCCTAATGTGCAAAGAAACAAAAGCGATAGCTTTAGCGCAGTCGCGCAATGCGGGGGGAAAGGTGCCGATACGTACATGAGGATAAAGGTGCAACGTGGTTAGTTCTCATAGTGATCCGTGAAGTACGCGGTTAAATAGAAGTTTTTAAAACCATCTAACATTACGCGTAGCAAATGGCCCCAGCCAAAGTGAGATTTCGCATAACGCGTGAAATGTTTGGAGACAACTAGACAACTGTTTTAAGCAACCGACAGGAAGATTCTCCCTTCGTCGCGCCGTTCTTGGCAGGACGCCAGGGCTGATCTTCGCGCGGCACGGCCGACGGGAACTCCCGACTCCCTGGCGACAAGAGGGGAGGGAAGAAATGTTTTTCTATGGCGGGCGACGACAGCCAACGAGCTGGAAATCTCTGCAACGTGTCGCCCATAAAGCTGTCGCTTTAGAAGAAAGAAAACAAATTGCCTTAACGAGCTTCACACCTAAGCCTGCAGTACGGGAAACCGACGCGCTAACCAATTAGCTACTGGGGACAAAATAAAATAGAAAAAAATTATATTGTACTACCGAGGGTTTTTCAGCATTGCTCGGCAAAACTGCAAATACACCTGTGTACACCTTTTGAAAACCGTTTGTGTCGCACTGTTACACAAAGTGCTTCCATGAAGGTTTCCTTTTACTGATGCCGTTCACTCTCCTTAATAAGAGCTCGCCTAAAGCCCGGGCATTCTTATTAACAATTACTTTTTCCACGACTCATTTCTAAATGTGATTGAAATTGAGCCCAATTTCAATCGCATTTGAAAAAAACCTTTTTTATTCTGGGGCCTTCTTTTTGCACGAATACCGTTTAAGGAGTCTCCAAACATTTTTGCTGAAAGGCTGGATTGGGGATCTGTTTCCAGGAGATAAAAAAGTAAATATAAATAAAAGACCGCCGCTCGGCCAACACTGGCGCCAACCCCTGGAGCCTACCTGCGGGGGTGATGAATTCCCTGCGTCGCCGGTAATTCGGCCGGATACTATGCAAGTCGGACACGCGAGGAGGCCACTCCAGGTGCTTGAGACCGGCCTGCTAGAAGTAAGCAGCCAATGGCAGCACCGCGAAGACCACAACCGCGAAGAATGCTGTTAGGCCTAACACACATATCCTAATCATCAGAACTTTCATCTTGTATATTACATCATCACATAATCCTCTTCACTAGACGCGGCACCGCGGGCCTCCTTGGTACGGGCTGTTGCCTTTCTGCGGTGCCGCGCCTCTCCTGAGCAAATAAAGATGATTATGATTATGATTATGACATGGGTTATTTTGAAAAGCAATATTTAATCTAATTTTGACCTTACACAGTAATTGGAAACCTGAAAATTCACAAGGAATAAATCAAAGCGCATAGGAACTTTGGCATGTCGACTCGGGGCAGGAGACTAATGAGAGTGATAAAACTGCCGCTGACGATATGCAATGGACACGACACAAGACGCTACGCGCCAATTGCACCGGAAAGCAAAGAAATTGTTACGTACATACACAGATAAGGAGCAGGGGCCTAAGAATAGCGATGTTGGTGACGGCAATGTTCAATACATAACATGACAAGAGGACCCGCCGTTTACGCGCTTAGTAAGCTTTGCGACACCGTCTTTTTACGCGCGCTTATTTTTGCGACGGCAGCAGCAGGCCTGCTGAAAGCGACCCGCAGGCTGGGCTTCATTGGAAGAACTGCGACCAAATACGGGCTGGTTGGAAGACTTCCGCGTGTTGGATTCGGCCCGCTGACCGAAGTTTAGAGACCCCTTGCGTTTTAGCTACAATAAAAAGTTTATGCTCAAAGTCGCTCTCCTAACGCTAAGCTAATTTAAATTTATTTGAGAATAAGACACTGGTTTTCCCCTTTCATATTTTTGAAAGGTGCCACTGCCTACTGATAGATGGCGGAAATCGACATTGAACGTGAAAGTTGGGATTGATATCCCCTTGAAAAATTATCCGTTATCTAAGGAAAAACAAGCTGTCGGGACAGTTACATTTTTTAGCTAAATAAAGGAATTGTAAACAATTATTTTGCGTGTATGTGTTTAGATGTCATAACTTTAAATGTTGTTTTGGCAACGGGATAATCCTCCGGCCATGACACGTTAGAATAGATCGCGAAGTCCACCTGCAGTGATTGTTTTTATACGAAGGGTCAACTCACAGTGTCGTTTTTGTCTTTGAACTACAATGTGAATGATATCTACTGCTCTATTCCATTTCACATTGTCCGACCGCAACCAGAGCGACTATCCGACGGACCAACGCCAAGAAGTAAATAGTCGCGGCTTTTGTCGCCTTTCTGTCTAGAAAAAAGCGCAGTCTCACTGAGCCCTAGAAGTGTCATGCTGTTGCCAGTCGCGATCCGGCCGGCTTCCCAACAGCTGTGGTGCATGTGGCAGACGCCTTTTCTGCTGCATGTCCTTCTCCAGTGTGGCAGTCCATGGAGGCTTCGGCATTCAGAAATTGGGACGCCGTGACGACAGCGACACTTTAGTTCACTTGTGCTACTCGCAGCTTCTCGTTTGCATTTCTACGGCCAGCCGCAAGGATCGCGACATGCAACAGCATGACACCTCGGCTTCTTTGACGTCATTTGTTGCCACTTGGGAACAACTTTTGATGTATGGGAATCATAAGACGCTCAACACACCAGTTGAAGACGCGCTCCAGGCACCATAGTCTCACGGCGCATTCACAACGCGTTATTGTTTTTGCTGGAAAACGCACAAAGATGACCAGCGCCATGACGATACACTTCTAATACTGCTTCATAGGCTTCACCGGATCGTAGCATTGAGCGCGGTCTCACTTATAATGAAAATGAGAATCACTTAAATGACTAAGGATGCCCAGCTAGGTATCATGCTTTTGCTTACCAACTTATCGTAAACTTTAAAAAAAAAACCTTAATTAAAAAACATCTTTGGGAGTGTGCGATAGTATATTATGCGTATGCAGTCTTATTTCCCCCCTCCACTACAGGCAATGGTTACTTCACGCCTAATGTTACTCTCTGATTGTGAAGGCCATTTTCCTACAATTTATACTAGGAAGACATTTTACGCTCCGCTGTAATATTTTAATGCTGTCCACTCGTGTTTAAAGCGCAGAGACGTGGAAAAAGAAACGGTGGAAACAACATCTTCTTACGCACAGCTGGTTTCCTGCACTACAGAACGACAAACAATGCACACGCGCGAAATAAAGAACATAAAAAGAAAAACATGGCGCTGCCATCAGCGTTCTGTGTACCATGCCTCACCCCTGCCACAAAGTACGAAGTGTAATGCCCCGCACAGTTTATTCACATGTGAATGCCAGTAACAATGGATTCCTGCAAGAAGTGAATGTACAATGCCATAAAAGCGACGGAGCGCACCCTGAAAACCAAGCAAACAACACTTGCAGATTTTTTTTATTTTTTTTGCAGCGAACTTGTTTATGGGCTAAAATTCCTTTGAAAAAAAAAGAAAAAACAAAAACCTTTATTCTTGGGCCTTCTTTTTGCAGGAATACAGTTAAAGGGGCTCTGAACTTTTTGCCTGAAAGGCTGGATCGGGGATCTATTGCCAGGAAATAAATAAGTAAACATAAATGAGAAATTAACTTCATAAATTGTTCTAGATAAGCGTTTAAATACAAACATTAAAGTTAGAGTAAAAAGAAAGAGGCTATAAGGCGGATGCAAAGACATAATTTTTCTGTTAGTTTTAGAAGCAGTAATTATCTAATTATGACCTTACACAAAACTCACAAGGCATAAATCAAATTGCATAGAAACTTTAGCATGTCTACTCGGGGTAGAAGACCAATAAAAATGATAGAATTGACGCTGGCGATATGCAATAGATACGACAGAAGACGCTACGCGCAATGCGTATGGGAAAGCAGAGAAATTGTAACATACATACACCGATATGAAACAGTGGACTAAGAATAGTGATGCTGGTGATAACAATGTTCAATAAATAAAATGACGAGAGAACATGCCTTATTGATGAGCGGATTTCTCTCGTTTCGTTGTGATATCGTCGTTTACGCGGTTAATAAGCTTTGCGACACCGTCTTTTTACGTCCGCTTATTTTTGCGCCGGTAGCGGTGTACCTGCTGAAAGCGAGCCGCGAGCTGGACTTCATTGTAAGTACTCCGGCCAGCCACGGGCCGGTTGGAAGAACTCCGCGGGTCGGATTTGGCCCGCGAACCGGAGTTTGGAGACCCCTGGCGTTTGAGTTAAACTAGAGTTTATGCTCGAAGTCGATTTTATGACGGTGAACTTATCTAAGTTTATTTGAATCTAAGAAAGTAGTTTTCCCCTTGAATATGTTTGAAAGAGACCACCACCTACTCATAAATGGCGCAGGTCGCCATTGGACATGGAAGTTGGGATTGATAGCCCCTTGAAAAATTATCCTTTATTTTCGAAACTCAAGCTGTCGGGGTAGTTATATTTTTTAGCTAAATGAAGGAACTGGAAACAATTATTTTGCGTGCACATGTTCAGAAATGTTTTTTGGTAACGGGATATTCCTCCGGCCATGACGCCGTAGAATAGATCGAGAAGTCCATCTCCACTGATTGTTCTTATACGAAGGGTCAACACAGAGTGTTGTTTTGTCTCTGAACTACAGTGTGAATATTTAAGACACTATTCCATTTCACATTGTCTGACCACAGCCAGCGCGACTATTTCAGGGAGCAACGGTTAAGGTAACTAGTCATGGTTTTTGTAGTGTTTGTGTCTAGAAGAAAGCCCAGTGTCACTATGGTGCCTGGAAGGCGTCTCCGAGTGGTGTGTTTACCATGTCCGAAAAAGTGACCCCTCGATTTCCGCCTGATGACGTCATAGGAGTGTCATGCTGTCGCCGATCGCGATCCTGGCGGTATCACACCAGCAATGGTGGATGTGGTAGACGCCTCCTCTGCTGTATGTCGCTCTCCAGTGTGGCAAACCACGGAAGCTTCGGCAGCCAGAAGTTGGGACGCCGTGACGACAGCGACACTCGCGTTCGCTTCTGCTACTCGCCAGCATCTCTACGACCAACCGCCACGATCCCGACATGCAACAGCACGACACTTCGGCTTCTGTGACGTCAATTGTTGCCACTTGGGGACCATTTCTCGTGTATGGGCATCATAGGACGCCAAACACACCGGTTGAAGACGCGCTCCAGGCACCATAGTCTCACAGCGCATTCACAACGCATGATTGTTTTTGCTGGAGAACCCACAAAGATTACCATGTGCCATAACGATACACTTCTGATGCCGCTTCATAGGCTTCACCGGATCGTAGCATTGAGCGCGGTCTCGCTTATTATGAAAATGAGGATAACTAAAATGACTATGGACGCCCAGCTATTGGTGTCATGCTTTCGCTTACCAACTTATCGACTGCTTAAAAAACTCTGAATTAAACAAACATCTTTGTTAGTGTGCGATGGTTTATTTTGCGTATGTAGTGTCGTTTCTCCCTCTCCACTACAGGCAATAATTACTTCACATATAATGGCAATCACTGATTGTCGACACTATGTTCCTACAATTTATATTTAAAATATATTTTACACTTCACTATAATATTATAAAGCTGTCCACTCCTGTTCTAAGCGTAGACACGTTGAAAAGGAGACGGTCGAAACAACAACATATCACACGCAGCCGGTTTCCTGCACAAATGAACAACAAACAATGCATACTCGCGAAATAACTAAAATAAGAAGAAAAACATGGCACTGCCGTGGCTGTTCAGTGTATCTTGCCTCACTGCTGCAACAGAGTACGAAGTGTAATGCCACGCAAAGTTTATTCACATGTGAATTCCAATAACAATGGATTTCTACAAGATTTAAATGTACAATGCCATAGGAGCGACGGAGCTCACATTGAAACCTAACAAACAATACATGCATTTTTTTTAGCGAAGTTGTTTCTGGTTTGTCGTTCGTAGAGTTTGCATATGCGTCAACAAAACCTCTACGCTCGCACAGCCGCACGCGCCTCGCGCGCACACCTTCCCCGCATAAAAGATTCGAAGTAAGTAACCAAAATAAAGCGTTGACGAACGTTCGTGCAAGATGTCATTCGTATTAGGTTTTTGCTTTAGAACAGTTGCTCTTGCAGATGCCGGCGCCGCACGCCTACGCCTTTCCAGTATAAAACGCTCGAAGTAAATAACCAAAATAAAGCGGTAATGAACGCGCGTGCAAGATGCCATTTGTTTAAGGCTTTTGCTTTAGAACAGTTACTGTTGCAGACACAGGCACGTGCGGCGCGTGGAACACCATTCCCGGCATTCTCCTTGATGCTTGGTAATTTAGCGATAGGTATGTTCTGTCCATTAGTTATCAAACATAAGCACCATTTTTCAGATCAGTTGACTCTCAGGTAGATAGTAAACTTTTCTCAAAGATGCGCCATTGTGGCACCCGCGTCGGCCATGTCTACGCTCGCACCGACCCCTCGTTGTCGTCGTTCCAAGCGCTTGCGAGCCTAGTTTCCTTTCCTTCCGCTCTCCCGGGGTGGCGGTCCCTTCGCGCGTGTGTAGTTTCCTCCGGATTCTCGGGCGGTGATAGACGTCCACGCGAAATAATGACCACCGATCAAGACAACAATAAATGTGTATGCGTGCTTTTCGTCACAATGACCACCGATCAAGACAATAATTGTGTTCGTACATTTGTTCGGAATTCTGTGTCAAGTCTGTGTCGTGTGCTAACCAGCTTTGCTGGTCATCCGCCTTCAGAGAGTGGAATGGCTCATGATTTTTTTTTTATTTTTACGCGATGAGTGCTGCACATATCTTTTTAAATTTTTACTTCATACAGAGTGACAACTTTTTTAAAAAACTGACCCACTTCTTACGAAGTTAATTGTAATTAAACCGCTTTCCGCCCCACGTCTTTAAATTTAACATGTAACCAAATGATATCAAAACTATTGATATAAGTTGATTCGTTTCGTAACTACAGCAAAGTAGAAGAACAAGAAAAATTGGTGCTTGTTTCTTTAATATTGTGTTTCTGCTTTTCCCGAGGTGGCGCTCGCAGTTCATGAAGACGTAAAAATATAGTTCGGCAGCTATAGTTCGCCCCCGTTCCCCAGCCAGGACCTGTCACTTGGCTTTACGTCGCACCACTCGATTTTGAAATTCACCGTCACACTTGTACACGTTACTAAAAAAAAAGTAATGAAATGCATTTAGAATTACTCCATGCAAAATTGTAATTTATTACAATTACAATTACACTTGTATAAAAGTAGAGGGCCGCTGCAGAGAAGTAATAAGCAACTTTCATGGCGTTCCTTCTAACATTACTGTCCTCAAGTAAACACAACGAGAAGAGGATGATCCAAGCCTTTATTCTTGCGCCCAGTCCCGATTATTGCCTTTGAGTATTTTGAGCAACAGCTGGCTCTCGAAAGTTTCGTCAGACATCTTGCTTCATTTCTTGGTAAAGATGTTGACTGATATACGCTCAACGCCCTTTCAACTGAGACACGTAATGGATGTGCCACATTGTGCCTCACGAGTGCTTTGACGTACTGAATTCTGCATCAAGCGTTGCGCATCAGCTCCAACCAAGCGATGGAAGGTATTTTACCCTGAAGAAAGAGCAAAGCTTCGTCGTGGCAGCCGGTGCCCGATACAGTCGGAATCAAGAAGCTCTAAAGTCGTCATAACGCTGGCCAGACCCGGAACAAGAATTAATTGGTGCACATTTAACTATGCCGCGAATATTGCCAGACGGTGGCAAATAAAGTTAGTGAGAAATATTCCTTAATATTCTGGCAAAAGTAAACATTCACTAGGAGCAAATTGATTGCCGCAAAAAAGACAAAAATTAAGAATCTACAATTCTTTGTGTATGAATATATATATGCATATATATATATATATATATATATATATATATATATATGTATATATATATATATATATATATATATATATATTTAAATCACATACCACATTCAGCGATTGAAGATGATGTTTCATTGCCAAAATTATTCGCAAAAAAAAAACCTAGAAACATTTGTGCTCAGAAAAAGACAATGTTAAATTATTTTTGTTTATTAGCGGGCAAAGATACGCAGGCAGTAAAGAGGCGCCTATGCCAAATTTTTCTAAAGAAAAGCAGACTGCAGAAGTAAAGTAAAAGGGGCTTCAGGCTGTTGTGAGTTTCCCGTAGGATTCCTTTGAGCCAAAGTGGAGCTCAATATTGACAAAGGTTTCTGGGAAACATTTTGAGGAAATTTTCAAATTCTTTTGAGTGTATGTACCAAGACACTTAGAGCGCAGGTTTTATGCAGAGTTTGTTCTGAAGTACTGAATTTTTGTACTTAGAAAGGTTGGATAGATAGAGTTCTGATAGATTATCAAAGTACTGTTTGACTGATCCCAGAGTTGAGATGGATCTGTTGAAACTAAGAAAGAAAGAGTTATTGGAGCTGAGCAGAGCACTAGAAATTGATAATTCATAAAGCGGTCAAAAAAGGTCATCTAATCGCAGAGACAGAGAAAACAATCCATGAAGATGAAATCCAGGACGTCTGGAATAGCATTGTTTAGAAAAACAGAGAAGTAAGTGGCTCGAGAAGCCGACGAGCAATAAGAAAAAGAAAAACAGGCGGCTTTAGAGTTAAAGGAACGAAGAGAAAAAGAAAGGCAGGCGGCTCGTGAGGCCGCAGAACAAGAAAAGAAAGTGGGCCTTAGACGAGAAGAGCTAAAGCTCAGAATGTTAGAACTAGAGCGTAAAGTTTTGAACATAAACACTAATGATTTTGCCAGTGGATGGGAAACTTTTCAGATGAGCGAGTTAATGCAGCCATTTAAGATTGAAAACGACATCGGCTTGTTTCTAGTTAATTTTAAGCGAGTCTGTCAACGCATGTCGTTTCCAAAGGAGTCATGGCCATATCGACTTCTGGCACTGTTGCCTTGCAAAGTTGCAGAAGCCATGACTAGACTCACAAATGAGTATTTTTCAGACTATGACTGTGTGAAGGCGAGCCTACTTAGAATATGCAAGTTGTCCGCGGAGGCCTTCCACCAGAAGTTCAGGAATAGAAAAAATTACCCTAACCAGTCCTATGCTGACTTTGCGTACACGTTGCGAGCCAACATGGTGGAATGGCTGAAAAGCTCAGAAGTCCTTGGAGATCACGATAAAGAGATATAGATGTTTTGTATAGAACGATTTTATCAGAGTATTCCACTATCTGTGATGGATTGGGTTAAATACAAATCAGATGTTTCCACTTCTGAGAAAGCTGCAGTGCTTGCCGACGCATACGTGTTACGACACCTGCTGAGCGACGACGATAAGCTTTCTGCAGCAGAAAACCCGAAGACCGGATGTAGTAAGTCCAAAAGTAAGAAAAAAATGAAGTCGAAACGTTAATTGAAAAAAAGCTCCAAAACACACGAAATGAGGATACTGACATCAAGCAGACAGCTACCAGGGTTTGTAAATCACGAAAACAAATAACATGTTACATCTTTCATCGGCCAAGCCACATTTCACTGATGTGCTGAAAAAGAAAAAGCTTTGTTTTCAACTCACGTGAGTCAGGACATAATACAAAAACTTAAAGCGTATTCGCTTTCGTTCTATAAGTATGACATCCTCGAGCAAATCAAAAACACCTTTGATTGAGATAGGCGCAAAGAGGCAGTGTGAGCGGAGATGCAGTTCGTTCACGAACTCGACCGAAGTCGCCACGAAAGACCCCTGGCAACGTCCCAAGTACCTTAAGTTTAATCCCGCCACATTGGACCAAAGATATCAGATTCCTGAAGGCTGCGTCTGCCAGCAGAAGTGAAGATTGTAGCTGTAAATAAAGTTTTCCTCAGGTTACCTGAAGATTATGAAGCATCTGTTTACGTATATTTAGTTCGAGGTAAACTTGTAGTATAGTACAGCTAAATGCAGCGTATTCGCATCACAGTGTACACAGCAGCTTAAAATATTTTTAAGGAGTTCGTTTAAACGACAAGCGCATAGTGGGGTCATTTCCTCTTTTGAATTTTGCACTGTATTAACGCGTCACGGGACATTCGTAAGGTTTGGCTCTGTCAGACGACCACAGCGGGTTGTCGATGAGATAGCGCCGTCCTTTTGGAACGTTTTATTCATGATCATTCTCAGCATAATATCGGATGTTCGAGAAAAAATGTGTCAGGGCACAGCAGGAACAGAGTGAAGGTTTCGCGGTCTTTGGGATTTGACTTTGGTGCCTGTGTTACCTGCTGTCTTGGTCTCTGTTCTTTCATGTGTTCAGGATGCCCGTCAGCCGCGGCGTTCCTGAGGTCTTTTCATCGGCCGGTTAGAAGCTGGCACTGTTGAAGGAGACCACCATGCCACCGGGGAAGTTAGTTGTTGCGTTCCACACCCTGGCGACGCCGTGCTCCATCTAAGGCACACTTTCAGGGACGGTCCGCAACACCATCACTCGGCAGAGACCCTCTCGAAGACCCGGAACCAAGGTTTTCAAACATCAGCTGAAGTAACCAACATCAGCGGGTCTTCGTTTTCCTCCTTTTTCAGCATCAAGAGAAGCTGCTGCAGCGGCGACGTAAACCTCCGGGCCAAAGAGTGGCAGTTGGACCTCATTTTCGTCGAAGCCAGCAGACACTACCAATCACACCAGGGTCCCCCCGGTAACGCAGCATCGTCCCGTCACCGGGGCTATAATAGGGGGACCCGCGGACACGCGCGGGGGAGACGGAATGGGTCCTACCATCGAACGTTACCATAATCCCATGTTACATTAAAACATCGTCAGTCGTCACCATATGGCCCAAACCCGGTCTCCAGCCTGTCCGTCCCCAAGCCCTTAACACGGCCCGACTTTTAGCAGTTTTGTAAGGTGTGGTTCCTTTGCGGTCAAATATTGAAGTTAACACTGCATCTACAACCTGGGCCAAAGAATTATATCAAAAATATACAAAATAATGACGTCAACGCCCTGCCAAAATTTCGCACCAACCGAAAGTCAAAAGCAAACCTACAATGCGGGCGAGTTGGTTGACGCTCTGTGCTTCATGCTCACGAAAATTGTGGACACCGAAGTGAAAGAAAGTATCAAGGACGAGCCACTATCCAATATACTTGTTTTCGTTGATTGTATTTGTCTGTTCTGTGCACTGCGCAAAACATTTCTTAATAAAGAGTAAAAAATATAATTCATTCTGCTTGCAGCTTTCTTTTCCAGTTCCATCACCGTGAGGAAAATTTCCAACCAAATATTCATAGGGTAGTTTGCTTAAAGAGACAAGAATATTCTCAACCTTTTCCTGCATATTTCATTTCGTTTTTTCGTGTCACAAACATATTTTTGCTAGCTTTATAAACAAAATTTGCGAGGCCGTGATTGAGAGTGCCTCAAATGCATTTCGCATAGCATTAAATTTGGTAGGTGTACCGACTTCTTTTCAAACACGTAATGTCCAAGGTGCACGAAGTTTGAAAAGAAATATAAAAAAAAAACTTGATATATGATATGTGTGAGCCAGGATAACTACGCCCACACAGAAAAAGCGCATATTTCGTAAGAATATGTTGCTTTTCGTTTTATTACAAAGTTCTATAAACTTTTCAGAAAATTCAGAGGTTAAGCATTCAAATCTCGCAGGTCAAAAACGTTTTAAGAACTGTTAGGACATTGCCCGTTTAATGCTCCCATCTGTATATATGTGGAAACATGTGTATTTCAAGGCGGCAGAGGTTCACAGTTGTTTGTGTTCATGAACACAATAGGCGAAACGACACCGACAGACGTCAAGCACTTCGTTTACTTGTTTGTTTCTTTGCGTTTTTCAATCTAACAGAACTATATAAATCCGCGCAATCTACTCAAAGAAAATAACCCAACCACGGAAATTCTGGCTACTTCAATCCACTGAGCTTTAAAGGTAACATGTTATATGTGAATCACGCACCGTTTATTTTGTTCAGAAATCATATTGACAGATCAATGTTCACTCATCATTATTTTATAATTGGATTGAGCTTATTTAATATTGCATGAGCGAAATGTTATAGATATTTTAAGTATTTCAACTTGGTAGTAAAATATTCTAGTTTTTTTCTGTTGCGTTTTCTTCGCCCGCCGGAAAAGAGCAATTTACTTTTTTATTGACGGACGTTCTCTATAATTCTGGGCTCTATGCGTTAACAGGCTTGAGCAAAGAAGTATCAGTTGGTTTTTTTATAACACTCTAAAGTGCCAGTACAGGCTCTAAAACCCTTATGCCGAATTTTCTACGGACAACAGCTATGGGCATGTGCTGGCTAACTACGACGCTCTGGTGCTTCCCCCCGAAAAGAAAACCCCGAGTGCTCTCGGGGCACCCGACACCGCTCGTTGTGCCTGCCCGGAGGCGTGTAGAATAAAACAACTAGGGTTCCACTGAGCAGGGCCACCGCCGAGGAGGTCAGAAAGATCGGAACTGACGTCCCACTCGGACACAACATTGTTCGTTATGTAACCTCTTGTTTACGTGCCGATTAGTTACGTCAAAGTTTTTTTTTTATTATTAGAATCATATAAGCTTCAACAAGCAGTTGTGTGCATTTGACTTCACATACACTCATGAGACCACCGAATATTCAACAATTATTACCTTGCTAGTGACTTCGTCTTTGAAAAAATTACAAAAGGAATGCATAAGCGTTTCAAATTGTCGCGTAATAAGCAAAGCAAAGTTTGGCAAAATATTGATATAAGTGAGATTTCCTTCGTCATGAGCGCTATAAGATAGTATTTCTTGCAAAATACGGTATAATCTAACCTAAACCTGAGGAAACATGCATATTACGTCCTATCAAATTTTGAAAAATAGTCTGCCTTTGATTTTTGACTTTTTCCTTCAAACCTACTTTACTACACCAAGTTTAGAAACCAAGATACGCTAAAGGAAACACAAATCTCAACATTTGTAAGGAACACTTCTCGTGCAACTCTCACGAAACACAAAAAGTAATTTTTTAAGCATTAAGTAAACAAACAATATAAAAAAAGAACAAAGTTCACTCTAGTTTGCTAAGTTTCAGGAGGCGGCGATCTAACTCTCTAATGGCAACGTTGAAAAATGCCTACTTTTCCCTACTCGTGTGCGTCAGCGGCGAAAAGGCGGACCTAGTGACCCGGGAAGCCTCAAAACGGCTTCCCGAGTTGCCAGCGATCAAGATTCCTTTTTTCGCAGCTTCAAGATAGAAAGTCCCTCCGCAGTGGGTAGCAAAGCAACTTGTGCTCCGCGGTAGATCGCATGAGAAGAACCGAAGCAAGCTTCCTTGCTTTTTTATTCCTGTTTTCGAGGGGAAAATAATTCGAACCCCGGTAGCTGTGGAGACGAGCCACGTCAAGGTTTTCTCGCGCGATCCGTGTGCCGACAGAGCTAGGCTCACATTAAACATTTTCGCCTGCGCTCGGAATACTTTACAGCCCCGTGCTGGGAGTTCAGTATCCTTCTACCGTTGGAACAACTTAGGGAGTAGCAATAGCACATTTAAGCCGACTCTGTATCAATACCTCTGTTCATAAAGGAGCGCTAATAAAGTTGAGAAAATAGTGCATATTTAGCACTAGTCGGAATTCGACGCAGTCACATCGGTTCATAATGGTTTCTGTGAAGATTTTGTTTTACATAAACACTTTAATGGGGTGGTCTACACAATCAGCTATGGACAGTCGCAGCCAGCTCAGGCTACTCCCTGAGTTGTAATCACGCGGCCGATCTGTCGGAAGCAAGAAGTGAATCGTCTAAAAGAATTTTAAGTTTGAGTTTAGACATGATTTTCAATACTCTGCTCTCCGTGTAAGGTATTACAAGTTCTAAAGAACAGGTGTCGAGTTCTGATATACGATAGATGCTTTGCCTGGTGTGTTTGTCAAATGATTGCGTGCCATCTTCTCTCCCAAAAGAAGGGGTGAAAGCGCATTTATTGTTTATTATATCACAGAGAAATGCTAAATAGATTTGAGAAATTTGTAAAACTGGGGAAACTATAATTGTTAAGGGGAAGCGTGTAAATTAACCGCTAATAAAGGTTCTAACCCCCCCCCCCCCCCCCCAAAAAAAAATATGTATATATATATATATAGATACTGCACAATTATTTACTTTACCCATCCGCACAAGTCGATAAGTCGTGGAACGCCTGGCATCGTACTCCGACTGTGAAGAAAAAATTTGGTTACGAAATTTCCATCGGGTAACTTTTCGTTGCCTTATTTTCGAACTTTCTGTTTTATGATGCGGTCCCATACTTTACCCACTATTGCATCCTCAAGCAACTATTGCTTGCGTGAAGATGGATAGTAAAGTTCTGTGTTTTATACGCCTCTCATTGCAGCTTAGTAAAGTTATACAAACACCTTTAAAACTAACTACCCAATGAGCACAAACGTTCATTTTTCATCAGAATCATATATGCGACTGCCATATGAGCGGATAAGTTCCAAACAAAAACCGTAAAACGGCATCGTCTTACTTTTCTAGCCATCCTCTTGCAAAAATCCACAAAAGGCCGCGAACAAAGCTTCCACCAAAATATGGGAACGTCGTATTCGCCTCGAGATCGAACCGTGCCTTCACCGTGCGGCCAAAATTGGAAACATGCGAAAACGGGGATACCGCCGTGCGTCGTCTGCTACGGGCACAAGTTCAGAAGCATGGATCTCGACGGCACAAGCCCGTTTCCGGTTGAGCTGGGCCCTCCTAATTAAATGATTGCCACTTCTTTTTACTAAAGGTTCTGTTGTATCGCTTCAGACGTCTCGAAATTCAGAAATGCGATTAATATTAAAGGGGCCCTGCAATCATATTTAAACGTCTACCTTTTTCACGGTTTCCACATCTCTTGGTGTTCGGGCAAGCCAGCGGGCACGGAGAGATTAACTACATAGCAATGAGTCATATTTTAACCAAACAACGCGGAAACGTCCTCCATTTACGGGGGCGACCCGCGGTGCCGAAAGCGCGCGATATGTGACGTCTTTGGTCCTGGCTTACTACTTGTCAGAGCCGCTAAAATATTTTTTTTTGTCAAAATACAAAATATAAGTGGCGCGAACCGTTTCAGTTACTTATGAAAGTAGTTTTTGTTCAGCATTTTAAATCTAAAAAGTAACAAATGCAGTTTATAAAGTATGGAAACAAGAAATGACCCGTCGAAATACCCGCCACCAAGCGGTGGGGAAGGCGGCGCATACTAGAAATGGGTAGAGGAATCAGGCACCGAGGAGCGGCGAGCGTAGAGAGGTCCCGCATGTACACGGCTGCGCTGCGGTCGTATACAGGCTCGAGGATCCGACCGGTTCCGAGCGTTCCGAAGGCCTTCGGCGAGCAGGATTGGCTTGCGGCTTGGCCGTTTGTCGGTATGGCAGCGCAAAGTGGCTGCCGTTCTGAACTGACCTTTACCCCGTGTTTGCTGTCGTTTGTGGCCAATGAAGTGTCATGCCGAATTAGCATACAATCAAGCTACAAATGCAAGCTGCCCTGGCTGCCGGCTTCATCCAGCCTATCCAGAACATGCTTTAGTGGCGCCCTCTTGAGCTGTCGAAAAATAACCTCCTTCATGACGACCAAAGTCGTCATAAAGGAGGTTATTCTTTTTTTTTGTAATTTTTATTTGCCTATAACTTTTAATATAAAGCCAAATTCGAGAAAAAAAGTTTCACTAAGTTACTACGTTTAGTGCGCTCATGTTCGAGGCAAATTAAAAACCAGTCGAAGGGTCGTTGCTGGACCTTTTAATATGGAAGAAAGAATTACTCTAAATTTAAAGTACAGTTACTCTTGATATTTTTGGTTAGTGAAAAATAATTTCACTATTTGAATATTTGAATATTTACAGTTTTAAAATATTTGAATATTTACAGTATTTGAATATTTGGATATTTTGAAAATTTATTGAAAGTTTTCATTCAAATAAAAATAAATGCAAATGAAAAGCGTCGAATGATAAAGAAGCTGAGAGTTAAACTATGTTCCGGTTTATTCTTGCAGGAAAGGTTTGATTTAAATCATTATAGCATAACTGGTCCGATTCGAATCACAATTGGAATAGTAATTTATATCACGATTTAAATCTTATTGATTTTTATTATCTGCCCTAGTTTTATGTAGTAGATGACTGTAAAATTCAGAAGATTGTGTGTTTCATGGAATCCGGTCGTAATATGAACAATAGCGGACGCCGTCGGTAGCTCGGTTCAAAATGAAGCTTGTTTTCGTTGACTAGATATGCTGTTTTGTTTCACATACAACTCAAATAAACGCCGTCTGGTACGTACATATTAGAAACTGATTGCAAACCGTTACCGTGTTCGGGTAACGGTTTGCCCTTCAAACCGTTACCGGAACCCCACACCGCGTTAGGTCCCACGTTTTCCCTTGTGGTTTTTGCGTGCGGGCAAGGGGGGCCACCGCCAGGGTGCCGCACCTATAACAGATGCCTTCCTCCCCCCCCCCCCCCCCCCCCCCTGGAGTCAGGTCAGTTGTTTGTCAAGAAGGCTGCCCAGCCGAGCACAGGGATTTTCGCCTACAATTGCACTACTGGAGCCTTTGAAGCATGCCTTTAAGCGCGTGCGCCTTAGTGATACCGTGACCGCGGGGTGCGCGCTTAAAACCACACTTCAAAGGCTCCCATAGTGCGGTACGCGGAACACAATAATGGTTTGCTAAAAGTCCCTTATATTTCATCGGCAGGCCTCTTTCACGCAGTCGTAAAGGTGGTAGAAACGCTAACACGGGTCAAGCTCGAGACGCCGCCGCGAGCACTCCTGGACCGCGCTAAAAATGCCAGCGCTTCGTTGTGTAATTTGCGGAACGAAATAGGCGCTCAATCAGTTAACTACGCTCAAACTTAGATTGGAAGTCGCATGCGTGATGGCAAGTGTACAGTGCACCCCAAAATTAACGCCGCCACTGGGCCTCCAAACACTGAGCTTGTGTCAGCTACTTACTGTTCAGTTTGTCACCATATTGTTCGGGATGCCTTTTCAGGATAGATTATAAATTGGGAACCCAAACATTCTTGAGATAGTTCAATCGGCCGCCGCAGGGACTGTCAGAAACGGCAAATGCCACGGCGATGTTACGTTTGAGGCGCACTGTACATTTCGTGGAGTGAAGAGGCTACAAAAAAGCTCTACCAAAGTTTCCTTTTCTCCTGGCCAGCCATGAACGTTTAAAAAAAAGTGTCATAGTGGCTATGGCGACTACGCTAGATTAAGCGATCTGAATTCAGAATGGCACTATTTTCGAACCCCAAAATGTAAGCAAAATGACAGGTTAAAAATTAATAATTATAAAGCATGAAATGATTTTTCAC